>NC_060149.1:542601435-543832685 GCF_021461385.2 Schistocerca piceifrons
GGAAGAAAGAGCGTCCTCATTCGAATGCTTAGCTGAGGCCTGTACTAAATTTCACACTGACGTTGCAACTTTTGCACGGTGCGTGGAGAGACTGACTTTGAAGGGCATAACAAAAAAACTGAGAGGCCTGTTGTCCACCTCCAAGTAAAATTTTCTGCCATACAAGTGTTGGCGGATTGTAGTCACTCCATATATGATATCAGGAGCTTCCTTATCAGTCTGTGAATAGTTGTAATGTGCTTTGGTGAGGAGTTTGGATGTGAAGGCAATTGGCCTGTTCAAAGACCCAACTCTGTGTGAGAAAACAGTGCCAGTCCCATAAGAGCATGTGTCAAATATAAGCACGACCGGCTTATCAGAATCAAACAGGGAGCGCTTTATAAAGTATCTTACGGTGTATGGAATGCGACTTGACACTTCCTACGCGCTGCAGTCTGGAACCGCACGACCGCTAAGGTCGCAGGTTCGAATCCTGCCTCGGGCATGAATATGTGTGATGTCCTTAGGTTAGTTAGGTTTAAGTAGTCCTATGTTCTAGGGGACTGATGTCCTCTGATGTTAAGTCCCATAGTGCTCAGAGCCATTTGAACCATTTTCGACACATCCTAGCCAGCTCAAACGGATCATTTTTCGTCGGAGGCGATCCAATGAAGCTCCAGTGAGCACAGCATATGAAATGAACCGAATATAAAAGTTAATTTAGCCAACATAGATTGGAGTTGACTGATGTTCCTAGAATCTGGGAGGTCCTGGATGATGTTTAAGTGTGACTACAAATGGGTGGACAACCTGACTGTTAATGACGTGTCCGATGTATTGGATATCAATCTGGTAGATGGTGTACGTATCTTTATTACACTTCATCCCAGCATGTGAGACCATTTGAAAAAAATTCCTTTTATTGTCAACATGTTCCTCGGGAGTACTGCCCAGAACTACCACGTCGTTCAAATAGTTCGAAAAAATGGTTAAAATGGCTCTGAGCACTATGGGACTTAACATCTGTGGTCATCAGGCCCCTAGAACTTAGAACTACTTAAACCTAACTAACCTAAGGACATCACACACATCCCTGCCCGAGGCAGGATTCGAACCTGCGACCGTAGCAGTCGCACGGTTCCGGACTGAGCGCTTAGAACCGCTAGACCACCGCGGCCGACCAAATAGTTCAAACAAGAAGGAACTGTTGCAGTCAACTGTAATAAGTAACGTTGAAAAGTTGCGTGTACAGACACACTGCAGAGGGGAACAGAAAAAATTTAAATCACCCCAAGTGGTTGTTGATGTCAGATACTCCTGGGGGGTTGCTCATCCAAGGAAAGCTGCAAGTAAGAGCTGCGAAAGTCAGTCGTGGAAAAGAAGCGACCTACGCCAAGCTTGTCCATGATTTCCTTTTAGCTGTGGCAAAGATAAAGAGGCACTTACAGTCTGTGGATTTACTGTTGCCTTGAAATCTGCAAATCATCGTAATTTCCTTGAATGTTTCTTTGTTATCACCACAGGCGATGCCCACTGACTGGCTACAGCAGGAGAAATCACACCATTGTCGTGCTAAGATAAGCGTTTCTGTCTTACCTGGCCTCTGATAGCATGACAGATGGGTTCCTGTTCAGCAGATTTATAGTTGCACATTGTCTTTCACGTTAACTGGAACCTCTTTATTATTAGCTTTGTTTAGGCGATCTTGTGACAAAATTCATTACAAAGTAGCGATGTTAACTATGACAATTTAAACAAGAACATACGAGAAATAAGGAGTAGAAACTCATACTCTGTCTATTTTCAATTCTGTAACGCAAGCAGAAAAACAATAAGTTCCGCACAGGAGCACATTCGGTCAAACTCACAGATTGTACAATAAATATAAATAATAGTTTGATCAAACATAAATAAGCTAGTGTTGAGAGGTGGCATGAGCCCCCTCTCATATTTCTATCTTACGATTCTCCTCTCTAATTGCATGCGGTGGAAAGTTGCTATTCCTTCACACGCGGACTTCCCACGCAGCGTCTCTCGTCACCCAGGTGGTCCAGTGACAGGCGGGCTCCCCTGATCTCGAGAGGGTTAAGCCGACGTGTGTGAGGCAGTCGAGTGAATGCTTTCCAGACGTCGACAATGTCAAGAGACACGCCCGCCGGGGCCTGAAGTAGCGGCTGGGCTAGAGGTTCCGTTACTTCGCAGAAACTTAGCGAAAACACTTTCTGGCGGGCTACCAGCGAGGCGTGGGAATGAATTGTGTACACAGGCAGTTGTGGCGGGAAAATTCCCGCGATTTCTGCAAAATAGTAACTGTGATTGGCTTGCTCAGGGCATAGCTCCGTGACGTAGCAAAATCAGCGCAGAAATTGGCGCCAAGAATCTCCATTGGTGGAATGGTAGTGTTCCAGCAATGGGGTGGAATTTTCCGCCGGTTTTCGAGTTGCTGATTGGAAGGTTTAACCACGGCCACTGTCGTGGGGGCGGGAATGTTCTGTGTTCGGCCTGTATGGGTGCTCTTGTGGGTAGTCGGCTCTCGCCTTTCGGTCGAGGACGTCGAAGCAACCAGCCATCGCCTACGGTACGCCAGATCGTGTTCTGGCAGTTAAGAAGACAGTTTGGTAATGTATGTCCGCAGCACCGGCAGATAGGGATTTTCCTAGGTGATAATCAGAGCTCAGCAGAGCGCGCCTGTTCGTCTTTTTCTAACTTTGTTCTGTCTTGAGTAGCAGCAATTAATGTGGAGTTAGTTGTGTGTCTCTCTTATGATTTGAGTAGCAAGGAATTGGCTCCACATACCACTTCGTCTTAAACCTCACAATCTAGTTTAGGGACAACTTCACCTTTACAGTGTTTCTATGAGTATCCAATTTGAGCCAATTTGATGTATTGTAAATGTTTCATGTGTTTTGGTTTAGTATTTTGTGTTTAGTCTTAATAAATCATATTGTTATTTTGGACAGAACTTTCATTCTGTTAATCGGTAGAGCAAACCTATCATTCCTCACTATGTTAATGAAACCTTCGTTTATTTAACTTATTTATCAAATTAAATTATTGCAGGTGCCAAACTCTTTTCTACTCCACTTGCAGGGTTGATTACAGTCAATTCGCGTATATTTTTTAATCCTTGTGCAACAGCAAAAGTCGGAGTTAGAATAGGGGGGGGGGGGGGGGTTTAGAGCATCATTTACATATGTAGATTCTAGAATTTAGTGTTAAATACACTGCTAGCCCCGGCACCTCGCAGTGTTAAATGACAACAGGCTGTCGTCATATACTGTTTGAACAATTATTTATGCCTGCTTGGCAGAAGCTCGTTTGGTACTCTTTTCGCTAATGGTGTCAGCTAATATACGCGACTGACAGCTTCTAAATTACTATGGCTTTATATTATCGACTGTAATTATATTTAAATAAAGCAATTGGAAAAAATAGTCTCATATTTATAAATAACCACAGAAGTATAACATGATAAGAGGCATTCATGTTGCATTGTGCTGATTTGTTACTGTGAAGGATACAATGTTCTGACAAACGTTAGCGTAATTAAAAGGATATAAAAGCGTAATATATCAACAAATAAAACAGTTACAAGTATGTGGCTTTCAGGGATGGTACCTATAGCGCAATGATATTACCTGAGATACCGTTTGTTGAAATTGCAAGAAGTGTTGAGGAGTTGTAACTTCTAAGCTTCATTGTGACGATATTTAGTCATTGTAAAATATTAACTTGGGTAGTTTTCAAGAAATTGTGAATATTACAGTTTCATTAGATGTACCTTATTTTTCTGAGATTGCCGGTGTATTCAGAACTGCTTCATTGTATAACTATGATTTGTCACAGAATCTCTAAGCGTTGTTAGAAGCCATATTTCAGACTATCTTAAAGTCCTCTATTTCTGGTACATCTCAAGCACCCACTATGAGACCAATTGTCGTTCAGTTTATCGTGTTTTGAGATTTATCAATTTCCGGCCACATTGACTGCCTTCGTACCTGAACTTGTCTGGAGTGGCAGAGCGGCCTCTTTATCCCGCCGCATCGCACCCAGCCAAGCAAGCACATTCACAGTTCCTCACACCAAGTCTAGGTGCCCAAATACCTCGCCTACATACGCATAAAATTACAAAGCTCAACTACCCTTTCTTTAGGCGCAGATGAGTTCGCACAGGGAACTTGTCTTGAATGTACACACCACAAATATCAAAAGATTCAATACGAAAAGCATTTGCACTGTCACGTGAGCACAAAACAATGAAACAAACTTGCCTTGTTAATTTACGACATGTCACAGACAGGTTGCAGATACCGAACACAGGAATTTCATGTCCACCGTAACCAGAAAGAACTGCCTGTGACTTTCGTAGCTTCGGCTTTCCCAGAAGTACATAACTCTTCTGTTCAAGAAAGACACGGACCCACTCGTGTCGAGTCGCATACGTATTTTGTGTCTGGAAATCTACAGATTGACAAACAGTTTATTACAGTCAATCTGGATGGAGGAAGTGTGTGACATCTTCACAGTTGTCCTTGACTTGCACTGATCATCACTAGTCACTATTTGGCTTTGGAAAAGCTGCATGTGTATCCATTGGTTAAGGCCTTGGAAAATTTGGAGGCTGCTTGTTGGTCTTGCGTTTCTGGAAACAGACACAATGATCGCGATCGTGCTTGCTGCAGTGATAACTCTTACCGTCACGACAGTGACATTCCTGCCTGAGTCGTGATACACAGAGGGCGGGATATAACTCCAGTAGCCTGCTGCCTGCTGGATTAGTTTTATTACTTAGCTGCCCTGGCTGAGATTCTGCATGCCATGGGGTGCCGACGAAGGGCACCGCGTGTTTACCATTACTCTGAACAGTGGAAATAGGAGCGGGACCAAAGTCTACCTCTACAGTATCATATGGGTCTTAACGCCCCATTAATTCCAAAACCTGTTGCGAGTTAGGATCAGGATGCATAAGAATATGTTCAGGTATGTGAGGACTTGACACATCTTTAGTAATGGTGTCCCTGATCATGGCATCACTGTAATAACAATCACATTCACACTTGCATTTGCTATGGCGTGAAAGTACTCGCAGTTCTGCTTCCCACTAATTTTGTGTTTGACTAGCCTGCCTATGCAATCGAAACAATTTGTAATGCGCTGCTGCCCCATCTCTCTGTTCGTCATGGTACTTGTCTAGAGCAGCAATTAGCTCTTGGAGAGCAACACTTTCAGTGTGGGCGGTGGGAAACTATATTTGCAGGCTACCCAATATACTGACACTCCGACTGTTGCAGGAAAATGAAGTTACCTGTCTCTACTTTCAGTGAGATGCGCTGTGAAGTGTGATTCGAGCTGTGCGTTTTAATACAAAGTTCCTCTCGTGTAGAATTAAATTCACGGAAAGGTGGTAGAGAAACAGCCAGAGCTACCTGTGGCACTGCTGAAGGTGCAGGGGATTGCGCCGCTGTCTTTGCTTGCGCAGTGAGCGTATGGTCTGGTCATCACTTTCATGAATTGCTGCATCTGCTGCACCTGCAACTGAACAATTTGAGCTACTGACACTTCTTTCGGGGGACTGGCCACAATGAAATACACAAAAATAACTCTTGGAAATAGAGCGTATCCACAAAATAAAAATCAGCCTCTGAAGAGGACAAAAACATCGTCAGCTGCAGTGCCAGTGTTTTGAAACACATTCAAAAACAACGAAGCAAAGTAGTAGGCACGAATGGCGAAAGTTACAGTTCTACAAGAAAGACACACAACAAAAATCGTCGACAGTAGTTTTGTATGGCGAGATGTAGAACAAAGTAGAATCGGAACGTAGTTTTCACTCGTAGCCAGATGTTTGGTAGTCCCGGTGGTGGATGCCAGGGAGACGGTAGATTCTAAGACAGAGCAGAATTATGAGTTTTTTTTACGTTATTGTATTTCGATTTCGCACCCCCTTCTCTAAGAGGGCGGACTGGTCGGCAGCAGCGTAGTACGCCACTCTGCAGCCTACAGATGAAATTAGAAAACATAATGAGGAGATATAACAATAAAAAGGTGATAGAACTGTGACTGGTTAAAACTGGTACATGGCGAAAAAGTTGTGAAGAAAACATAAAAGCCGGCCGGAGTGGCCGTGCGGTTCTAGGCGCTACAGTCTGGAGCCGCGAGACCGCTAGGGTCGCAGGTTCGAATCCTGCCTCGGGCATGGATGTGTGTGATGTCCCTAGGTTAGTTAGGTTTAAGTAGTTATAAGTTCTAGGGGACTGATGACCTCAGAAGTTGAGTCCCATAGTGGTCAGAGCCATTTGAACCATTTTTTGAAAACATAAAAACAAAGAGGTTAGTGATGGAGGTTAAATCACTTAGGAAATAGACAGGCACAATTAAAAAACATGGCGACAGTCTGGTTTCTGTTCGCAGCACCATAAAGAGAGGGACGCACGACAATGAAAACACATAGAAAACACTGCACTACAGAGTACAAAGGCATATGGGTATGGGGAGGGGGGTGGGGGGACCCAAAAAGATGAGAGGGGGAGGGGAACCGGGGGAGCCGATGGAGGGAGAGGGCACAGAAAAAGGGGAGGGGGCAGGGCGGAAGCGAGAAAGGAGTGGGGAAGATAGTGGACTTGGGGCGAATTATGAGGTGCACATGCACAGTGTTTAAAGGGCTTGAATAACAGCAAGTCCTGAGCACATCCAGCCCAAGTGCTTGAGATAGGCCAGTTCGGTATTCGCAGTGGCAACAGAGGGTGGACGACAACGCTTTGACTACACACGCAGAACTGAAGTAAAAGGCCGATTAGATGAAGGTCGGTGCGGTGTGCTTTTAAGTTATTTCCATGGCGGCGCTGGCCACCAGGGGAGAAGTGGGTGGGTATCGGTTCCGCCCACAGGATAACGGAGTAATCACATGGGTTACTACCAACTTCTAGCCGTGGGTTAGCGTGGAGTGGAATCGATAGCGCACGATAACACAGTTGAATAAGACATTAAGATCTAATTTTGGTTGATATTATCACTGGTTACTGTGGTTAGCAGAAGCTCCGCTTTTGTAACATCTTAGAGCAAAACTTAAAGGAATTAATGATATTGGCTGCCAGTGGGCATCGATTTCAATCAATGTGGAAAAGTAAAAAATTTTGGTAGACCAGGCTTCGAACACGAGTCTCCTGTCCACTAGGCAAATGGATTGAGCACTGCACCATCGGGACACAGTGGTCATCACAACTGCACAGATTAACTTAAGAAGCCTCCCGTCAGATCTTAATTCTCACTGTATCCACACACTACTGGTGGAGGGCCCCTTTCTCATTATCCTCATCACTCGTGGAATTTCGAGTGTGGTGTGCATCGGCACTGAAGTTAATTATGTATGTGGTGTCTGTTATTTTCAGACAGACCCTCTATGTATTCCCTCCACTTTGTAGTATGGTTCAAAGGGCTCTGAGCACTATGGGACTTAACATCTGAGGTCATCAGTCCCCTAGAACTTAGAACTAATTAAACCTAACTAACCTAAGGACATCACACACATCCATGGCAGAGGCAGGATTCGAACCTGCGACCGTGGCGGTCGAGCGGTGCCAGACTGTAGCTCCTAGAACCGCTCGGCCTCTCCGGCCGGCCACACTTTGTAGTAATTCCCTTCTGTGAATAGGACTCGCTTGCCTTCTGAGCTGTTGATATTAATACAGCTGCTTCTCTTTTCTCTAAAGGTCTCTTTAATTTTCCTTTAGTTTGCGTACGTGTTTTCTCTAGTCATGCATACTTCTACAGCCTTTCATTTCTCATCTAGCCACACGTGGCTAACCATTTTGCAATCCATGTTAAGATCGTTTGGTAGTCAACTTCAAATGCCAGTCCTCTAAATTTTCTCAAAAGTGTTCCTCGAAAGGTACTCACCTCCCCTACAGGGTTTCCCATTTTCGTTCCCGAAGCAACTCCTCAACACTTACATGATGTTCGAACCCACCGGTAACAAATCTAGTAGCCCACCTCTGAATTGCTTCGATGTCTTCCTTTAATCTGACCCAATACGGATCCCAAACACTCGAGGAGTATTCAAGAGTAGGTCGCACCAGCGTCCTATGTGCGGTCTCCTTTGCAGGTGAACCACACTGTCCTCAAATTCTGACAATAAATCGAAGTCGACCATTCGCCTTCCCTACCATAGTTCTCACATGCTTGTTCTATTTTGTATCGCTTTGCAACGTTACGCCCAGATATTTAAACGACGTTACTGTGTCAAGCAGGATACTAGTAATGCTGTATCCGAACATTACAGGTTTGTTTTTCCTACTCATCCGCATTAAATTACGTTTTTATTCTTATAGAGCTAGCCGCTATTCATCACTCCAACCAGAAATTTTTTCTGTCATCTTGTATCTTCCTACAGTCACTCAACTTCGACGCCTTACCGTAAGCCACAGCATCATCAGCATACAACCGCAAATTTCTGCCCACCGTGTGCGCCAAATCATTTATGTATAAAGAGAAGAACAGCTGTCCTATCACACTTCCCTGGGGCGCTCTGACAATACCCTTATGACTGATGAACAGTCACCGTCGAGGACAACATACTGGATTATATTACTTAAAAAGTCTTCGAGCCACTCATGTATCTGTGAACTTATACCGTATGCTCGTACCTTCGTTAACAGCCTGCTGTGGGGCACCGTATGAAATGCTTCCCGGAAATCTAGAAATAATAAATCTGCCTCAGTTTAGCACGAGCGATGCTTTCAAAAACCATGCTGATTCGTGGACATAAGCTTCTCATTCTCAAAAAAGTTTATTGAATTCGAGATGAGAATATGTTCAAGGATTCTGAACAAATCGATGTTAGGGATATTGGCCTGTAATTCTGAGGGTCCGTTCTTTTACCCTTCTTATATTCAGGGGTCACCCGCGCTTTTTCTTCAGTGGTTTGGGACTTTGTTCTGGGCGAGAGATTCGTGATAAATGCAAGCCAGGTGAGGCGCAAATGCTGTAGAGTACTCTTTGTAATACCGAACCGGGACTCCATCCGGACCTGGTGACTTATTTTTTTGAAATATTTCAGTTGTTTCTTCACGCCAGGGATGCTTGTTTCTATGTTGTCCATACAGGAGTCTGTCCGATGCTGTAATGACAGTATGTTTGTACGATTCTCCTGCGTGAACTATTTCTTGAACGCGAAATTTGAAACTTCAGCTTTCGACTTGCTATCTTCAACTGCCACACCAGACTGGTCAACAAGGGACTGAATGGAAGCCTGAGACACGCTTAGCGATTTTACATTGGACTTCAATTTTCTCTGGTTCTGTGTCAGTTCTTTTGCTAAGGTACGACGGTGGTAGCTGTCGTATGCTTCGCGCATAGACCTTTTCGCCGACGGACGAATCTCTACTGAACTTTCCATGTCATCATAAATCCTCCAGTTACCAATTTGTGTGTTCTCTTTTAAACTGAGGGTGAAACACCCACTGCTTCCTCAGTATCTTTCGAATTTCGTAATTTCACCATGGTGGGTCTTTTCCATACTTTGTCCACTTACTACTGACACTACTCTCCAGACCACGATTTACAATCTGCTTGAACTTTTCCCATAATTCCTCTACGTCAATGTGCAATAACCAGTCACCGACGCCTAGGGGCAACACGAAGGGTATATAAAGGATGTTGGGTGACACGGTATAATGTTCAGTGGTTGTGACAATGCGCAAATGGAGGATTTTATATGAGATTCAAAAGGGCTTGATCATTGGTGTTTTCAGGAGATGGGTGCAACCATATCAGGAACTTCTAGGTTTGGAAAAAAGTTCACAAATCGCCTTGGTTAAAGTATATCGAGCATGGCTAAATAGCACTATACAAAAGCGGCGCCGAATCAACCGTGGTGAACCACAGGCTCTTGATGACAGCGGTGCACAATGGCAGGGCATATGTATACGGACGAACGGACGTGCAACGGCGCAGGAACTAACTGCCCAGATGAACCAAAAGGCTACCAACAGTGTCTCCTCAACGACAGCGAACGTTGCTGGTTATGTGCCTCCCTAAGAAGCGCCTGGTTCATGCACCCACGATGACTGCTGTTCATTGGCGATGAGGCTGGAAATGCACGCCAAAACCGCAATTTGACGTCCACTTATCGGCGACTGGTGGCTATTTCAGATAAGTCACGTATTATGTTCCATCGAACCGACTGTCGTTGGCATGTACAGCGTGAAATATCTGAAAGCAAACATACTGCAACAAATGTCAGAAGGGTCCAAGCCGAAGGACAGAGCGTTATCGTCTGGTAAATATTTCGTGACATTCTCTGAGGGTTTTCGTTATTCTGGAAGGCACATGAATAAACACAAATATGCGTCTAACCTAGGGAACTGTATCCACCCCTGCATACAGTTTTTCTTTTCGTAGGCAAGATGGCATCTACCAGCATGACAATACCACATGTCACACAACTCACAGTGCATGTGCATGGTTCGAAGAGCAGCCCTGGCCACCAAAATCAGCCTAGTCGAGAATCCGTGTGACCACCTCGATCGAGATTTTCACGCCATGGGTCCTCATACGAGAAACGTAGCGCAGCTGGCAACGGCACTGGAGCTGGCATGGCTCCACATCTCTCTCGGTATCCGTCAAAGTCTCACTGACTCTGCAAATGCCACAAAAGGCGGTTATTCAGGCTTTTTACAGGTGATCACATTAACGTGACTGCACAGGATAATACCCAAGATAGGCACATGCCTAAGCTATACAAATTAATTTGCATACTAGCCCTGCAGATGACGAAGAGGTTGAATGACTCTATAATGAATAAAACGAATTATGCAAGTTAAATCTTACAATGAAGTAAAGAAGCAACCAGATACAGTTAATAATTTTATTTGTTGAGACCAAATTAAACATTTAACGGTTTCGGGCAAACATCGGCTGTATATTGGAGTGACGAAAGTGAAAATTTGTGCCAAACTGTGACTAGACCCCCGATTTCCTTCTTTACGCGAGCGGTAGCCTTAACCTTTTTTTTTTTTTCAACCAGTACGTAGGAGAGGACTCAAAACACTTTGAAAAGGAAATAGTTCATAGGAAAAAGAATAAACCTTTTTCTGAGTTTACAGCGATATCAGCCACCAGTCGCTCTTCACTAAGAGAATGATACGTTTTCTCGAATAATAAGAGAGGAGAAAAGAAAATGTCGCTGGTGGGTTATTACAAGAGCGGTACTCGCTGGCGTTAGAGCCTCCGGGCACATCGTCTCGTAGAACTGATGGAGATAACCGTTTCGTCATGGTCAGTGTATGCCTCTTTATCGTGTTCAACATCAGCTTATAATACCCGGGACATTCCAGCTGCGTGGGAAATTAGAAAAACATTATTGGTATTTCGGGTTGTACACAATCGCAGTATGTCGCTCATGCAGGTTAATTCCAGAAGTCCAGCACATTCTTCCGGCCGTAGCGAAACAGGTAATGCACCGCTTGCCTCGTACCCACATCACCGCGTTCGTCTTGGCTCGTGGGTAGTAAGTCCTGTCCGGCAACAGAACAGTCGTAGGGTCTATGGATTGTTGTCCTACACGGTGAAGGAAGTGGATCATCGTCGTCACTAGACACCACAATTCCGCAGAGGGCCTCCTCCAGCCTGACACGCTTGAAGTAACAGGGAGTTCAGCATATCGATGGCGTGGAAGCGGGCTCCGATGACTCGTTTACCATTACCTACCGGGTAGCACGTAGTTCGTGTTTCTGTGTCAAGTGTGGTATGGTGAACTGTCCGCCATATTACAGGCTAGTGGATTGCGGAGTGCTGTGCTTCGACAGGGCAGGCGGGGCGCCTGCTCTTATGCGATAGTGTCGCGGGCTGTCGGCGGTCTGTTGGCCGGAAGATCTGTCATAACGTAGCTATATCCTAGAAAAAGATCTCTGACATGATGAAGTAGTTGGGAAATGTTCTGCACCATCAACGGCGCAATTAGAGAAGCTGGTGCCAGTTCGCCTAAAAAGAATCCTTACGGACTCGGATGTTGTCTATCCCACATTTTCAACATGACACTGAGATAAAGAGCCAGAATACTATCGTGAACGTGTACGAGTCCGACGCCTCCTCTACCAATGGGTAGGTTCAGGGAATAATATTGGATCTTGAAGAGCAATCCCGCTCTGACGAAGTATCCAAATGCTGCCAGTATGCGTCGAGCGATAGTCTTCGACATCTGATGAATCTGTGCGTAGTGGAGGATACGCTGCACCAATTAGGTATTTACGTAGGCGAGCCGTTGAATCATGTCAAGGACGCGCAATCTGCTCGCTCTGACACTGCTCCAGACAGCTAGGAGCAATCTCTTGAGGTAGATCGCCGCCATTCTTCTCTCGTCATTTGTAAAGACGATACCGAAACATTTTATACCCTCCAGTATCTAGCAGTGTGCAACGCAGTCAGCAAGTAGTCCAGTACCAATATTCAGGGCGACCGATTTGTCTACGTTCATACAACTACCCCTAACAGCACCACATCTATTGACCCAGTCCAACGCCGCACTTGTATCGTTGCCAGTCAGCACCACCATTAATAAGTCGTCTACATTCACATTCCACGAAAAAGTGTGGCCCCGTGCCGTAAGTCCTGTGAAGAGTTGGCGAAGTCCCCGGAGAAGTGGTTCAAGGGCCAGCGAATATATGATCGTGGATAAGGGACAACGTTGTCGCACCGATCTCGTAATAGTAAGGAGCCTCACAAATTGGTCATTAATACGAATTTTAGACGTGGCTCCGTGTAGTAACCACATCATCATGACTATGTAGTGTCATCACTACCCTGATCCTTTCAAAGGCTCGGTCGAAGTCTATGGATATCAGAGCTCTGCGTAGTTGACATGCTTTCGCCAGTGCGATCGATTAACGGTATCCGCCGAGTGCCGTCTGCATGTTGCTATTACCTAATAGGAATGTCTAGTCAAGTAACATCGCGCGATGCCGTATTATTGTAAGCCGTGCCGCCGTCAATCTGGTAAAAATATTAAAGTCACAGTTACGTAATGTTAGTGGGAGGTAGTTTCTAACTCATGTGCCAGCTGAAGGTTTTGGTATAGGGTGATCAGCCCCTCTAGAAAGGCAGGCGGAAAATGGTACATCGAGAGACATTAATCTGCGACAGATTTCAGACCAGCAGGGAGCCACCAAGTGTTGAATGTGAAACCTCCCCTTAGGAAAATTGTACAAGACTGTGCTTAAACTGACACACAATATTTTTGGCGCAACGCAATCTGACTTTCAGTAATCCCTACAAAAGAATGGCCGTGACTAACATTAACCTATACGTTTCACAAATCACTTACCTCACAAAAATCTTGAACTACTGCAATACAGCGAGCGCCACTACTGCCAGCTAAATAAAAGATTCAAACTACTGAAGGCACTAACTACTGATAGGCATAGTTAGCAAATGAAAGATTTTGATAGAGAACAAACAATGTATTTACCTTAATAGTGTTAAAAAATGATGGATGTCTTGAACTTATATATATAGAGCAGTTCAAGACATCCATTCTTAAAAATATACTGTTTCTGATGGACACACGTCCAGATCATCCGCTCTCAAAAATGCTGGCGGCTCACCTCAAACTGCGCAACGCTACGCGCTGTTAACAGCCAACAGCCCAACACTACAATAGCCAACAACAACGCAAACCAGCCACAGACTGCACACAGCACAGCCAGTGATTTTCATACAGAGCGCTACGTGGCGTTACCAATATAAAAACCTAAACAGCCTACTTAAATAGCCCCCACGCTCCCCATAAAAAAAATTTACAAATTGTTTTGGGCCCTGGCCAATACATATTTGTTAAAATTTTTTCACAATTACAATAACAAAGAAATCAAATGCACACACAACGTTGGTCAAAAGCTAAAATTTTCTCACGCTCCATAAAGACAGTCCTGATCGTTCATCACAGTAAAATTGCAGTGTTTTTCTCAAAGTCTAAGCAGTAAAAGAAAATGCACACGGAAGTAGTGGATTTATATGCAGTCTTGAAGAAGTAGTGTTGTCCTTCCAATGGAAAGACAATGCTGACTCTTGACTTGCAGACAGGTAATGGGCCACAACACAGCAAACCCGCAGCAGTGTCATTCGAAGTTTTGAAGAATGTTGGTAGGTAGGTCATCATAGAGCAGACCCACTGTAGTCTTGGTAGAGAGTATGGTATTGGTGGGCCACCAGAGGTGCAGACCCACGGCAGTCCTTGTAGAAATAATGGTATTCGTGGGTCATCAAAGGTGCAGACCCACTGCAGTCCTTGTAGAAATAATGGTATTGGTAGGTCATCAAAGGTGCAGGCCCACTGTAGTCCTTGTAGAGACGGCCAGCAGCCATCTGTTGCGACTGTGCAGGTGCACAATCACCATCGAAGAGTCTTGCAGAGAATATAGCAAGTCCATAAACCACCACTTGTGCACTCACAAAGTTTTAGGAATTGTCCTTAGAACCAGCAATGCTGTTAACCAGTCCCTTGCTGAATTATCAACACACGTGGGAGCACTAACAGTCCTCTTTTTTTTACATATTGTGCATATACTATGACCAACAGAAACGTGTGCAGTGAAATGATACTTAATTTGAAGAACTGGTGCCTATACAATTATAAATTTACAACATAAGAATATAATTACAAAGCTACAAAATACATCATTAAAGAACATAACAGTACAGGTAACATCTGTATAGATGCTTCGCGTATAGATATCGTAGTTATTACGTACCTTACCGTGATCAAGAAAGTACTATAATGTAACGTATTGTTGTGCTACGAAAAAGGCTGTCTCATTGTAGCTACACCACAAAAGTTACTACTAAAACATGTTTTACTTTCCAGAATAATACAGAAAAACTGTGCAGATATAAAACAGATACACCGCGAAAGCAACAATGTAAATTGTGTCACACATTAGTGGCGTCGTGATATAATCGTGTAGCTGTCAAAGAAACTAAATACTAAGTCATCTTTAATCTCACAGAAAGTACTTGAAATAAAGATTGTCTTTTCAAGTAAACCAAAATGTTGCATTAAAGTCTCATTAGCAGAATATGTTCTAAGTATGTCAGCCTTAGAGTCGTTACATAATCGTGCAACTAACAAGCAAAAATGTACAAATTACAACACTGTGTCGTCTGTTCACTATAACAATGCATTCGTAATTACTGTCTAAATATGTTCCCTAGGTTATAGACCGGATAGTTTATTTTAAAACATAGTTACGTTTAACAGTCTTTAAGTGCGACAAAGAGTACTAGTAACGAGAAGTGAAAAATTTTATAGTAAAGACTAAATTAAAAAAAAAACAGATTATCTCTCAATAAACGGTTTTACATGTGAAATGTGGGGTAATCCTTTAGTCTTCCTAGTAACCACAGTTTCAACTTCAACGCAATTATCATGTGGTATACGTCGGATTCTGTAAGGTCCATTGTAAATCAGAAAAAAATTGTGGCTCAAGTGTTTCTTCTTATGTGACAATGAATGAGCTTTAACGAGAACTTTCTGACCAATATATAATTTCTTTGCATTTGCTTTACCGTGTAGTTTTTTTCTTTTGCCTGCTGCAGATTTTATATTTTTAATAGCCAAATCAATTACGTCTTTGTGTCGAAGTTTACGTGTATTCGGGAAGGGTACAAGCTCTCTGATTCTGTTCGGTGGTTCTTCATTCTCCAGTACAAGAGTAGGCTGTAAAGCAGTGGAGTCATGAGGCATTTCATTCAGCACATTTTGAAATAAGTGTAAATATCTGTCCCAATGCTGATGCTTTCTGTGACAATAAAGTCTGCAAAGCTTATTGATTTCTTTCATAATCCGTTCAGACGGGTTACAATGTGGTGAGTACAATGAAATAAAAACAGGTTTGATTTTATGATTCCGGAGCGTACGTGACGAAACAGCAGATCTGAATTGCGGTCCGTTATCTGAAATGACTTTACTAACGTGTCCAACTTCACGTCAGAAATTTTTAACAAAGGCGTTGGATAGAGACCGTCCAGTGGCTTTACGTAACGGAGTGAAAGAAATAAATTTTGAAGTAAGTTCAACAGCGACTAGAACGTACGAAAATCCATTCCATGTTCTGACAAGGGGTCCCAAGAGATCAACAGCAGCAAATTCTTTTAATTTAGAAGGAATGATAGGAAACAAAGGAGCACGATGTGAGATAGTAGATGGTTTCGCCTTTTGACAAAGTTTACAAATAGACAAGACTCTTCGAATTCTCTTTTCCATATTGTTAAAATAACAAGTCGTTCGAAGAATATGATAACATTTTCGTGGACCAAAATGTGCGTAGCTGAAATGAATGTACCAAATGAATTTATTAACAAAATCGTCTGGAATGCAAAGTACCCATAGCTTGTCATCAACAGTGCAGCGTTTGAAGAGTATGTTGTTTCTAACCAGATAATAATGCCGAATCTGAGTGTGCGTCTCTTCATGCCATTTACTTTTGACGTTTTTCCAAATCGGATCTTTATCTTGTTCATGAGCAATGTCCTTTAAAGATGTGGTGATGAAGTTTTCAAAGGCGACTTTCTGAATGTAAGGAATACTGAAATTTTTCTCGAGGTTGCCTTCTGTGTTACTTTTCTCAAGCACAGCTGGTGCGCGTGACAGTGCGTCCGCAACGATGTTCTTGCCGGGAATGTAGACTATTGAGAAGTGGAATTCTTGCATAAACAATGCCCAACGTTTTAACCTGTCATGATTTGATTTTGAAGACATAAGAAATTGTAATGCACGATGATCACTGTATACTTTTACGTGCTTGCCAGAAAGAAAGAAACTGAATTTGTTAAATGCCCAAACGATAGCTAAAGCTTCTAATTCAGTAACGGAATAATTTTTTTCAGATTTTGTTAGCACTCGGCTAGCAAAAGCAATGGTTTTCTGAACAGTAGTGTCATTTTCTATTGCTTCTTGAAATAAATGGGCACCAAGACCGACTTTAGAAGAATCCGTGCTAAGGCAGAAATCTTGTGACAGATCTGGATGAGCTAGTATTGGCGCATTAAGTAGCGATTCTTTCAAAGAATTGAATTCCAACTGTGCTTGTTCGTCCCAGTTCCAAACAGTATTTTTTCCAGTGAGAGAACAAAGTATTGGTGTAACTAGAATTAGCATATTCAGAAAACGACGGTAAAAATTTACGAGACCTAGAAAACAGCGAAATTGTTTTTTTGTGGATGGAACTGGAATGGCTCTGACTGCTTCTAACTTTTCAGGATCCGGCTGAATGCCTTCAGAAGAAATAATGTGTCCCAAAAACCTTACCTTTGACCTACCGAATTCAGACTTTTCTAAGTTAACTGTAATTCCAGATTCATCAAAAATACGTAACACACTGTTGAGGATGCGATTATGTTGTTCCCATGAGGCTTCTGCTATCAGAATATCGCCCACATATAAGGTGATGTGACGTTTTCAGAACTCAGGTAATATGGAATTTAGCCCGAGAATGAATGCTGCCGAAGAAATGTTCAAACGAAAAGGAAGTTTCCGCAATTGATAACAAACGCCGAAACAAAGAAAAGCTGTGTATTTTCTACATTCTGGATGATGTTCGGTCTGATGAAAGCTGGATCTGAAATCAATAGAAGACAACACGTTTACACCATTAAAACTTTGAAGAAGTTCTTCCACCGTTTGCGTCCTGTCTGTTTCAGAAATAGTGATAGTATTGATTTGTCTCGAACCTAAGACAAGTGTGATCGATCCATCTTTCTTCTCAACAACATGTAATGGATTGTTGCATGAGCTTATTGCAGGCTCAATAACGATCGCACCTTGTAATTTAATCTTACGTAACGGAAGTGTGGGGAAATCGTTCGATTTGTTGCATTTGCTAAAGGCTGTTTCACTAATTACTGAAATGGGACTGCCAGAGTCAAGTACTGCCGTAAATTTTACGTCATTCACTGTAATGTGAATCACAGGATATGTAATGTTGTTATGTTTTACGTCGTGTTCCTGGAGTAAGATGTCCCTCATGTCTTCCATTTTTACGTAATTACTAGCTACGGCAGCTGCGTCGTCAGTTTCATAAGTACGTTTTGTGGCTGCCAGCGGTGTGAGTCATTGCCTATTGTCTCTTTGTTGGCGCGCGTCGTTATTGCGATTTGGAGACCTAACTTCTACAAATTCACCTTGTCGTGAGGGCCCTGCCCTGTTTGAATCCCGCCAGTTCTGATGCAATTCAGGTCTGTCATTACGATCATATCGTCTGCCGTCATGTCGGTAGATTCCATAGTTTCTTTCTTGTCGGTCACATGGTGGAGAATTTCTCCCTGAATCGTAACTGTGCACTGGATCATTGCGTCTAAAGTTATTCTGTCTCCCTTGATAATAATTATTTTGGTTCCCATATTGTCTGTTTCTGTGATTGTCTCTGTGATAGTCACTACCGCAGAGAGGTGATCTTTCCCTGTAATTATTACTACTCTGCCAACGGTTGTCATATGGGTGATGTCTGTTTTGGTCACGATTTGTGTTGTGAGAATAGCCTTGTCGTGTCCAGTTATTATCTCTTTCATCGCGGAATTGCGACGGATGTGACCTGTAATTGTTGTGTTCCTGTTTTCGCGTTCCGCGATTGTCAGTGTCAATTTCTAATTCTTGTAAGAGTCCCTGCTAAAATGATGTGTCGTAAATGTTCAGGGAATTTGAGTAAGCACATGCAGATGAGTTCTGAGGGGCTGTGTGGGTTTGAAAGATACTGATTCTTATGCAACATGTCTTCAAAATAGTTCACAAGACTGAAAAATTCAGATTGTTCGAAATGTGTCATCATCATGATGCTATATTTTACTTGGTGTTGTGTAGCTTGAGACCAATATGCTGAGAGGAAGGCTTGACAAAATTCTCCTTCACTGTGGCAATCGTGAATGACCGATCGCATTCTTACAGCTGGTTCATTCTCTAAATAGCCACACGTAAATTCTAATCTGTTCTCTTATGACCAGTTGGGGGGGGGGGGGGGGGGGGGAACAATGTGAGAATTGATGAAGCCACGCTTGTGGATGAATGTCGTTGCCAGAATTCTTAAATGTTTTGAATTTGCGTGTAGTAATGAACAGCTTATAGTCAAAGTCAACGTGTCGGCGTGACGCATGTCGGTCGCTATTACGTTGTTTCGGCGGTTCCATTTCAAAATTCGGTGCACCTTGCCAATTTCTTTCATAATTTCCGAAATGCGCTGTGTTATTATTTACTGGGTGTTCAGTATTTCTATGTCCCTCTTCCCGTATTGGAGCGCGAGTGTCCTCTACTATATGTCATTCTTGTATTACCTGTGTCAACTGATCTTGTACTTCCCGGATTTATCTTTGGTGTTGCGTATTAATTTGATTCTGATTTTGTTTGAACTTCCTAATTTGTTCGCAATCTTCTGTGTCATTAAAGACCACCGGTTTTGTGTCATTCAGATTATCATCTACCTTCGTAGTTAAATTATTTAGCTGATCCGAAAGTTCAACTACCTTCTCTGATAATGAACTAATTTCCCCCATGTATCTATCTGAACCAATTTTCAGAGTATCTACTGTGTCCTTTAAGTTTTCCTGAGTTTTTGCAAGTTGCGTAACCGAATCGGTAGATGCAACTGAGTCAATTTTAGCTTGCAAGGTGTCGTGATTTTCATGAACAATGGCTTGCAGTTCCTTTATGGCTGCTTCGTATTACTGTAATGCATTTTCAAGACGCGAAAAAATAGGTTGGAAATGCTCACAAATTTGTGTTTTTAAGTCATTACAGACTTTTTGCCATTTCGCTTCTATTTTATCTAACTCAGTAGTTAAATTTTCACGTGTTTGTTCACGCGTGGTGTCTAACTTTTGAAGATTTTGTTCCATTGTGTCTAACTGTTGCTGTGTTTGTCTCTGATTTTGTCTCATTTGTTGCATTAATTGCAATAATAATGTATTAGGGTCTGGAATCTGTTCCTCTATGCTTTCCGGCAGTGCATTTGCACCGGCAACATTCACATTTTGACGAGCAGAAAATGTGTCTTGACTTATTTGAGAAAACGGTGAGGACCCAAAACCTGAGTCTACAGTATTTGCAAATTGTGTTCTGTCATTTCGGATTCCTGAGGCGAGCTGTTGCCGACCGATCGATTGATAATGCTTCCCTGTTCGCTACTTGTTTCACTGTCTACACCATTATTTGCCGCTCGCTCCATTTCCCTGTGCACAATTACCAAATTACTAGTTTGAACATTAGTTAATTCCCTACACGATGGCGCTAACACACTGCTTTCGTCTTCACTGTCATTTCTCCGTTTACTTTGGGGCCTAGTATTACGTTTTTCACACGCCATTATTGTCACAATATTTCACACGACAACACAGAAAAGCACAATTTGAATAGTTAAATAAGAAAACACATTAACATAGCACTGAAAATATTATCTAGTTAATTGCAAGCGCAGCTGCGAAATACTTGGTGCAAATCTACATGCATGCCACAAGTGTTTTACCGTACAACAATGAAAAACTACATCTAAAAAGGGAATTATCTCTATAATTACGCGCTAGCAATAAACAATAGCTACACTAATTACACAAACTACAAGAAAAAATCAGAAGATTCCAGTGAGGTATCCTCGGCTAAGGGTCGACATATGTAACGTCCCCTTAGAAAAATTGTACAAGACTGTGCTTAAACTGACAAACAATATTTTAGGTGCAACGCAATCTGACTTTCAGTAATCCCTACAAAAGAATGGTCCTGACTAACATGAACCTATACGTTTCACAAATCACTTACCTCACAAAAATCTTCGTTACTTGAACTACTGCAATACAGCGAGCGCCACTACTGCCAGCTAAATAAAAGATTCAAACTACTGAAGGCACTAACTACAGATAGGCATAGTTAGCAAATGAAAGATTTTGATAGAGAACAAACAATGTATTTACCTTAATAGTGTTCAAAAATGATTATATATATATATAGCAGTTCATGACATCCATTCTTAAAAATGTACTGTTTCTGATGGACACACGTCCAGATCATCCGCTCTCAAAGATGCCACATCTCACTTCCCCACATCCACCACTGCTGGCGGCTCACCTCCAACTGCGCAACGCTACGCGCTGTTAACAGCCAACAGCCCAACACTACAATAGCCAACAACAATGCAAACCAGCCACAGACTGCACACAGCACAGCCAGTGATTTTCATACAGAGCGCTCCGTGGCGTTACCAATACAAAAACCTAAACAGCCTACTTACAAATGGTCCGATATAATTCTAAGGGTGATCCGTCTGATCCCGGCGACTTATTGATCGCCTCATTACCTATAGCTTCTACTGTTTCGTCGTCGTTAATTTCTTCCAGTACTATGGCCTCAGACTCTTGTTCGAGCGTCCCAAAGAGCGTGTAAGTAACGTCTTGTAGGGCCGATGTTTAAACGGGTATAATGACGACGAAGACATTTACTGTGTTGTTTTGGTCGTCAGATGTGCGCCATGTTCTGTGCCATTGATATGTATTGGGGCTCTGCCGCGCCACTTACGTTAATAATGACATAGTGCATCAATGGACCTTCACCCGCGGCCCAACATACTGTCCTAGTGTGGACTGCTGCTCCTTTGTGATGAGAACGTGTAATGGTAATCGTTCTGGCCATGGCTCGTTGTGCCATCACCTGTCGTTCAGGAGAGGGGCCTGGTTGGTTCATTCTCATAATATCGTAAAACAGAAGTTTTAAGTCTGCCGTCTTCACTGTGAGTATTCGTGCCCCAACGTAATCAATGCACGCCGTACATTCCGACCACCAACGTGTAGTAGTAGGGTATATCCGTCGACGTCCGTCACAAGATCGCCAGACTTGTCATTAACTTCGTGACACTCTGGAGCTTTAAGGTGGGCTTCATTCATTTTCCTTAGACCGCGGCGTCGCTTCACGTGCTGTCTTTGGAGTGCGATAGTGCAGATATATACCGAGTGGTCTGTGAAGGCCGCAGGCTATAGTTCTGCGTCAATTGAGGCGGCACGTGACGTAGACGCGATCGATGCGGCTGGTGGAGTGGCTAGTTACATATGTATATGTTCCCACGAATGTATCAACTGGGGACCTCGTACCAATGTTCTCAATTAAGGGCAGGGGTTATAACGTGGAATTCATCCTTCGGTGCCAGTACACAACTGATGGAATGTGCGTGCCGTCCCACAAAGAGCGGGGCTATTGTGACTTCTGAATTCTGTGACAGCCCCAGTACATTTCGCATGCGCGAGATTCGGCATAAATACCGCGACTGCACCTGGGCTCTTCAGTAGTTGTGTACTCAAGTGATGATGGTCGGACGTCTCTGGGCCGAAATATCGTGGCAGAATGTCGACGGGATCCGGCTGCACACCCGGAAATTATTAGAAGCGTGGCTATTTCTTTCACGAAGATGTGTGATCGTTCTGCTTGTTTCTCCTCGCCTGACAGCTTGTACATGTTGATAATCTGCGCTGCAAGTACAGTCACAGCCATTCCGCTTGCCATTGGTACGCAGGTGACATCCTCCGCTACGATGCCTTTCTTAAGAAATGCCGCTATGCCACTACCGGTTTCAGAAGCTGGTGACATCATGTTTATGTAACCATAGAGGCACGGCAATTCGTCGATGTGTACTTCCTGTTAAAAAAAAAAAAGGTTCAAATGGCTCTGAGCACTATGGGACTTAACATCTTAGGTCATCAATACCCTAGAACCTTGAACTACGTAAACCTAACTAACCTAAGCACATCACACACATCCATGCCCGAGGCAGGATTCAAACCTGCGACCGTAGCAGTCAGGCGGTTCCGGACTGAAGCGCCTAGAAACGCACGGCCACCGCGGCCGGCTTTCCTGTAAAAGAGCGATATCTATATCTGCCGCACGTAGCATATCAGCGAGTAAGGTCGTCTTTACCCGTGATCGTATGGTATTACTATTCATGGACGCGATGCGACAACAGTTGACGTCCAAAGTGTTGCGGGACGTGCATGGTGGCCCAAATTGTCCTTGTAGGGCGCTCTACGTCGGTGACGTGAGTGAGTCGGTCTTCGTCAGTTATAAAGAAGGGTCTGTGGAGGATGTTGCCTCGACCGAGATACCCGCGGTTGCAGGAGGATGGATTTCCTGAGTGTCATCGATCCAGTTTTGGCAAAGCGACCCCTGTGGCCGGAACGTCCCAGCCTCTGCTGTTATGGCCATGTCCTTCTCTACTGTGACCCAGTTCTGGGACTTACTGGGGATCCGCCTGAAAGGTCTCGACGGTGCACAGAATGCCTTTGCATGCGATTGTATAGCGTCGGTCGTCGTCGGAGACCCTAGCACTGTCTGCTGTGGCGTCGCGATCGTCTGACTGTTCGCGGTCATCTTCTCCCTTACGGAGAAAGCAATAGTCCGACGGTGTGCGACGTTTTTTCTGTCGCCGTGTTGGTGACCTCTGTTGGCATTGTCGCACATCCATCTGCATATCCGAATGCTGTCTGGAAGCCCTGTCGCCTTGGAATTCGGGGAAAAAACGGCCGTCGGTAGCACCAGACGGCCGATTTCTATACTCGTCTCCGTTCCCGCAGCGTCGGACTTCTATTGCAGCTGCTCAGCGGGGCGTTCCTCGCTTGCCATATTGAACGCATTGTCGTCCAACTGTGTCATCTATTCCATGGTATAGTCCGTCATATGGTGCTGTGGAACGTGAAAGGGGGACTCTTTTCGAAAGGTGGCAGCATACGAAAGAGTCAGTGATGCTGTCGTGGGTGAGGGTACAGTTTCGCCAGTCGGTACTTGAATTATTCTTCTTTAAACGCACTCTGAGTGTACTTGGCCCTACTTGCCACAACCTCAGCAGGTCTTGGGTTATCCGTCGTCAAGAATTATCGCTCTACAGCCAACTATAATAATGTAAGATGGGATATGCTTTGTAACTTATATCCGAACGTGCCTCACCCCGTTAAGAACAGTGTAAGTCGTAAAGGTGGTCTTTTTTTTTTTGCGACATGGCTGAGTATTGGACCATGTGACTGTAAAGCATTGACCATGACGTCTTCCGGAACCACAAAGGGAAGTTCAAAATCCATAATAATGTGGAGTCCAAGTCCCGTGTGATCGATTAACACTGTTAGTACGTTGTCATCAGAATGTTTGAATTTTAGCCAATTCTTATTGTTACCTACAATTTTATCACATACTATGTCGTTGATCAGTTTAAGGTAAACCACACCACTCTTAATAGAGAGGTGGATGCCAGTCAGGTCCTGTAGATCTATTCTGATCTCTTCCCCCACAAATTGTTCGGTTTCGTACGATTTGGTTCGCGCGAATCCAATTCTGAAGCTGATCTTGATGGTTGATCTTCTATGGGAGAGATCCATGTCATGTCTATAGTGTAGTTACTCGCGAGAATCACAAGAGGTACTCAACTTCACGCTGGCAACGCTCTTCGGCGTGGACGTAAATAATCGACCGAACCGCGCCGCCACAGGGGGAAAGCTACCTTTTCGACTATCCGTACACGAATCGCGGCGAGACCCAGACTTCCACATGTCATCGTCCGGGTATCAGAACCGGCTCTCACACATTCCGTATTTTCCCGTCCAGTAAGGAGATTTTTATTGAGAGTCAGGGGCCTGCTATTGGCGAATAAATACGTAATAGCAGTGTATGTGTTATTAAGAAGTGCGATACAACGTTCTGAAACATTGGACCGTTCTGAAACTTCCTGGTAGATTAAAACTGCATACCGGACGGAGACTCGAACTTGGGACCTTTGTTTCCGTTCTACCGACTGAGCTACCCAAGCACGACTGTCCACCCATCCTCATAGCTTTACTTCCGTCAATACCTCGTCTCCTACTTTCCAAACTTCACAGAATCTCTCCTACTTCAGTGCCCGAAACAAGTGTAGTTGCAAAGTGGTCGGCACACTGAATTCGCAATCTGGAGGACAACGGTTCAACTTTCCATCCTATCAATCAGATTTAGGTCTCATGTGATTTCCCTAAATGGTTCCTCTGAAAAGCACGTGACCGATTTCGTTCCCCATCCTTTCTCATCCGAGCTTGTGCTGCGTCTATAATGACCGTGCTATTGACAGGTCGTTAAACCCTAATCTTCTTTCCTTCAACGTCCGATTGCGGCTAACGTCGGGATTGGAGTTTCGTCACGTGTAAGTTATATACAAATGCTTTGTCAGAAGCAAATGATTTCCGTTCTTTCGGCAAAAGAACAGACACCTCACATATAGAAAGAGACCGCCCAGCAGTTGTCAACCGTGGTGGCAGACAAGTGGAACGCGCTACCACAAAGAACTCCACACCAAAGTTGCGGCCTGCATGGGAGCACGTTTCAGAGCATACATTTCTGCCCGTGATGATAACACACCCTATTAAGAACGGTATTCCGCCTTTTTTAATGTCCAGGGAAACATTATAAATTGCGGGGATTTCAGTGTAATAACATCATCAAATAAAGGTGTCATTTCTGTTCATCTCATTGCGAATTTCTGACTTTCTGTAGCATAATGCAGCAGTTCTTCCTATATATGATCCAAGATCATGTGAAAGTTACTTTCGTCCTTACTTTTTCACACCAGTGTACAGCAGTGTGTAAATTGATACAATCCGTTTTCCGCAAGATAATATAAAAATTAATTTAACCTTCCAAAAGATGACATGGCGTTGCCGCTGGTGAATATCCTGCTTGATATCCTGGTCGACGTCATCCAGATAAAAACGTGGAGCTTCGCCTTCGTGAGACAGGTTCTCTCCTTCCACCACTGCACGACAGAGGTCGTCCACGGACTCGTCGTACTCCAGCTAATAAGGAAATTAGTCTGAAGGTTATACACCAAGAACCCGAGCGAAGTACACGTAACGAAGCAAGACAGCTGTTGGTCTCGCCTCGAATGGTAGCTGACGTGCTGCATCAGCAGTGGTAACAGCCGTATCATTATTCTTTAACACAATACCTGCATCCTGCAGTCCACTGTCTGCGGATGAAATTTTGTGAATGGTTTCAACAACAATGACGACTTCATAACCACTGTAATGTAACATGAACGGATGAAGCAGCGTTAACTCGTGAGGGTGTTTTCGATATGCTCAGTGCCCACCATTGGTGTGTCGTTAAACCGCACGTCACCAGCGATTGTGGATAACAAGTTCGCTTTGGCATCAACGCCTGGGCCGGAATATTGTGAGACAGGAGTTTGGGTCTCTACTTGTTGCTTGACCGGTTGACTGCACGAATATCGTACATTCCTCTCAAGCTGTTTGCCTGACGCACTGGAATATGTTCCACTTCATTTTCGGCAGAGGTTATGGTTCCAATATGATGGTGCACTTCGACACATTTAAATTAATGTGCGACGGTATTTAGACAGAATATTTATAGGGAAATTGCTCAGACAGTGAGGTCTAACTGTATGGCCGCCGCATTCACCTGACCTAAATCGACTGGATTTCTTCTTGTGGGGACACCTGAACGAGCACGTCTCCACCGACACATGTGGAAAACCGATAGAGCGTGTCCATGCTGCTCTTGTATCTGTGGATGCAGCTATGTTTCAAAGAGTCCAGAGCTGTATGGTCCAGCGAGTCGTGCAGTATTTGGACATGCAAAGGAATCGCTTTGAACATCTGCTCTGAGGACAATGTATTCATTTGTAAACGTCATGCGGTCAGTAATATGGAATTTGTTATTGTCACTGGTTGGTAATGTGTTACATCTGAGGGGACGCACTGCATGTAGTACAAACGACTAGTAGATGTTGAGTTGTTTAACAATAATTGTCATCGTTAGCATCTCGAAATTGATGTTGTTTTTGTAATTATTCTGCCCCTCGGCAGGTCATTTGCTTCAGATGTCTATTTATGACTTGTCTGACCACGTTTGTGCTATGATCACCGTTACAAGAAACTGTAAATTTCGGATACGTCTCGCTTAAGAAACGGTGTATACTGCAATATTATGTGACAGAATTAAACTGGCAAATAAAAACAAATACGCCTTGACCCAGAGTCGGACCCTCGACCTTCTGCATGCTAACCCAAAGCACTAGCCTCTGCATCAAGTGCACAACACTCAGGCTACTTTCTGGCGGTGATACTTACCTTCCTTGTGATTACAGTGTTGCCATAGTGCCAATCTTTAACGTAAACACTGCCGGAAATATGCGATGGACGAAATTTTGTGTAGATAGACATTTTTGTATTGATAGTATGTAAGGAATCGCTTTGCAAAGCCCGAGTGCAGGAATTTTTCTTCACCTTGTATAATGGTAAGACACAGATCAGCAACCTGATTTTAAATTGCAAGACAATTGAAGGGTCAGATGTGGACATTAACTACCATGCATTAGCTATGAACTACGGATTAAAATTGAGGAAATCCGAGAAAGGTGATGTAGATATATTGAAAATACAAGAAGCTGTTGACTGTCACAACGGGAGCGCTGAGATACGATTGACTGAGACAGATGAAAGGAATACAATAATCGTTTAATGAGTAGTGTTGAGAGATCTAATAGTCAAGGCAGCAAATGATCAGAAGGACCAAAAGACAAGGCCTAGTACAGACCCATGGGTAATACACGACATATCTAATGTAACTGACGTACGGAAGAAATATATAAATGCAGCAAATGAAGGAAGCGAAAGGGAATAAAGACTTCTTAAAAATGTGCTAGAGATTGGGAAACATCTAAGCAGGGGTGGTTAGAGGACAAGTGGAATGCTGCAGAAGCATGCATGACAAGGGGAAAATAGTCCTTTACAGGGAAGAGAAGGAGCTATATGAATCCCAAGAGCTCTAGGGGAAATAGAGTCCGTAAATACCCTGAAACATGAACTGTAATTATTGCAAAGGCAATTGGTTCAAAAATGGTTCAAATGGCTCTGAGCACTATGGGACTTAACATCTATGGTCATCAGTCCCCTAGAACTTAGAACTACTTAAACCTAACTAACCTAAGGACATCACACACATCCATGCCCGAGGCAGGATTCGAACCTGCGACTTTAGCAGTCGCGCGGCTCCGGACTGAGCACCTAGATCCGCTAGATCACCGCGGCCGGCAAAGGCAAATGCCGGCGGGTTTTAAAATACCCATAGTTTGAATTACATACAGAAGAAAAGAAACTCTGGTAGAAGTCGACGTCCGGAAGATCAGTCTGGGTTCATCTTCATCAACATGTACATCTAAACTCCGTCAGTGTGTGGCGGAGTGTACTTTCTGTGCCACTGTCACATCCCACCTTTGCAAGAAGGATTTCCGATAGGCCTTCGAGTGCGCTCGAATCCTTCTAAGTTCATTTTCATGGTATTTTCACGAGATAGAAACAGGAAAAGCAATACATTAGCGGTGTCTTCTAGCGATATACACTCTTGTAACTGTTAACATTAAACCTCAGCGTGATACCTAACGACTCTCTTGTACCGTCTGCAACTGAAGTTAGCTGACCATCTCCTTGACACTTCCGCATATTCTAAATGAACCTGTCTCGAAACACATTGATCGTTTGGAGAACTGTATTTCCTCTATCTGGTACGGATTACTGACTGACCAACAATATTCTAGTAGTAATCGAAGAGGTTTTGATGAGATACCTCCTTATGTGTGTAGACTACGCTACTTGAGAATTCTGCCATTGGATCTCAGTCAGGTTGTAAGTAGGCTGTTTAGGTTTTCTTATTGGTAACGCCACGTAGCGCTCTGAATGAAAATCACTGGCTGTGCTGTGTGCAGTCTGTGGCTAGTCTGCATTGTTGTCTGCCATTGTAGTGTTGGGCAGCTGGATGTTAACAGCGCGTAGCGTTGCGAAGTTGGACGTGAGCCGTCAGCATTTTTGAGAGCGGATGATCTGGACGTGTGTCCTTCAGAAACCGTACATTTTTAAGAATGGATGTCTTGAACTGCTATATATACACTCCTGGAAATGGAAAAAAGAACACATTGACACCGGTGTGTCAGACCCACCATACTTGCTCCGGACACTGCGAAAGGGCTGTACAAGCAATGATCACACGCACGGCACAGCGGACACACCAGGAACCGCGGTGTTGGCCGTCGAATGGCGCTAGCTGCGCAGCATTTGTGCACCGCCGCCGTCAGTGTCAGCCAGTTTGCCGTGCAATACGGAGCTCCATCGCAGTCTTTAACACTGGTAGCATGCCGCGACAGCGTGGACGTGAACCGTATGTGCAGTTGACGGACTTTAAGCGAGGGCGTATAGTGGGCATGCGGGAGGCCGGGTGGACGTACCGCCGAATTGCTCAACACGTGGGGCGTGAGGTCTTCACAGTACATCGATGTTGTCGCCAGTGGTCGGCGGAAGGTGCACGTGCCCGTCGACCTGGGACCGGACCGCAGCGACGCACGGATGCACGCCAAGACCGTAGGATCCTACGCAGTGCCGTAGGGGACCGCACCGCCACTTCCCAGCAAATTAGGGACACTGTTGCTCCTGGGGTATCGGCGAGGACCATTCGCAACCGTCTCCATGAAGCTGGGCTACGGTCCCGCACACCGTTAGGCCGTCTTCCGCTCAAGCCCCAACATCGTGCAGCCCGCCTCCAGTGGTGTCGCGACAGGCGTGAATGGAGGGACGAATGGAGACGTGTCGTCTTCTGAGAGTCGCTTCTGCCTTGGTGCCAATGATGGTCGTATGCGTGTTTGGCGCCGTGCAGGTGAGCGCCACAATCAGGACTGCATACGACCGAGGCACACAGGGCCAACACCCGGCATCATGGTGTGGGGAGCGATCTCCTACACTGGCCGTACACCACTGGTGATCGTCGAGGGGACACTGAATAGTGCACGGTACATCCAAACCGTCATCGAACCCATCGTTCTACCATTCCTAGACCGGCAAGGGAACTTGCTGTTCCAACAGGACAATGCACGTCCGCATGTATCCCGTGCCACCCAACGTGCTCTAGAATGTGTAAGTCAACTACCCTGGCCAGCAAGATCTCCGGATCTGTCCCCCATTGAGCATGTTTGGGACTGGATGAAGCGTCGTCTCACGCGGTCTGCACGTCCGGCACGAACGCTGGTCCAACTGAGGCGCCAGTTGGAAATGGCATGGCAAGCCGTTCCACAGGACTACATCCAGCATCTCTACGATCGTCTCCATGGGAGAATAGCAGCCTGCATTGCTGCGAAAGGTGGATATACACTGTACTAGTGCCGACATTGTGCATGCTCTGTTGCCTGTGTCTATGTGCCTGTCGTTCTGTCAGTGTGATCATGTGATGCATCTGACCCCAGGAATGTGTCAATAAAGTTTCCCCTTCCTGGGACAATGAATTCACGGTGTTCTTATTTCAATTTCCAGGAGTGTATATTAATCATTTTTGAACTCTATTAAGGTAAATACATTGTTTGTTCTCTATCAAAATCTTTCATTTGCTAACTATGCCTATCAGTAGTTAGTGCCTTCAGTAGTTTGAATCTTTTACTTAGCTGGCAGTAGTGGCGCTCGCTGCATTGCAGTAGTTCAAGTAACGAAGATTTTTGTGAGGTAAGTGATTTGTGAAACGTATAGGTTAATGTTAGTCAGGGCCTTTCTTTTGTAGGGATTTTTGAAAGTCAGATTGCGTTGCTCTAAAAATATTGTGTGTCAGTTTAAGCACAGTCATGTATAATTTTTCTAAGGGGACGTATTATATGTCGACCCTTAGCCGACGATACCTCACTGGAGTATTCTGATATTTTGTTGTAGTTTGTGTAATTAGTGTAGCTTTTGTTTATTGCTAGCGCGTAATTATAGAGTATTTCCTTTGTAGTTCTAGTTTTTCGTTGTTGTACAGTAAAACATTTGGGGCATGCATGTACATTTGCACCAAGTATTTCGCAGCTGCGCTTGCAATTAACTAGATATTATTTTCAGTGCTATGTTAATGTGTTTTCTTATTTAACTCTTCAAATTGTGCTTTTCTATGTTGTCGTGTGAAATATTGTGACAATAATGGCGTGTGAAAAACGTAATACTAGGCTCCAAAGTAAACTGAGAAATGACAGTGAATACGAAAGCAGTGTGTTAGCGCCGCCGAGTAATGAATTAACTAATGTTCAAAGTAGTAATTTGGTAATTGTGCATAGGGAAAAGGAGCGGGCTGCAAATAATGGTGTAGGCAGTGAAACAATTAGTGAACAGGGAAGCATTATCGATAGATTGGTCGGCAACAGCTCGCCTCAGGAATCCGAAATGACAGGACACACTCTAGCAAATATTGTAGATTCAGGTTTTGCGTCCTCGCCGTTTTCTCAGATAAGTCAAGACACAATTTTCTGCTCGTCAAAATGTGAATGTTGTCGGTGCAAATGCGCTGACGAAAGGCGTAGAGGAACAGATTCCAGACACTAATACATTATTATTGCAATTAATGCAACAAATGAAACAAAACCAGAGACAAACACAGCAACAGTTAGACACAATGGAACAAAATCTTCAAAAGTTAGACACAATGGAACAGCCGGCCAGTGTGGCCGTGCGGTTCTAAGCGCTACAGTTTGGAACCGCGTGACCGCTACGGTCGCAGGTTCGAATCCTGCCTCGGGCATGGATGTGTGTGATGTCCTTAGGTTAGTTAGGTTTAAGTAGTTCTAAGTTCTAGGGGACTGATGACCTCAGATGTTAAATCCCATAGTGCTCAGAGCCATTTTGAACCACAATGGAACAAAATCTTCAAAAGTCAGACAACAATGCAAACTAGCCACAGACTGCACACAACACAGCCAGTGATTTTCATACAGAGCGCTACGTGGCGCTACCAATAATAAAACCTAAACAGCCTACTTACTAGGTATTATTATGATATAATCATTCCATTTTAAATCGCTTCGTACGCATACTCGCAATTACTCTGTGGATGTGACGGCTTCCAGTAATTGTTCTGTAATCGTATAATCATACGCCAGTGTATCTTTCACAATATTTATGAGCAGTACATTAAATTTGTGCAGCCAGCTGCGAATATTTACGCCAATCGTCGATCCACTGCAGGTCTTCATGCATGTCGGTAAAATTTTCTATCGTTGTGACTTCTTTGTATACAACATCATACTTGAAAAGCTTTGTGTAGCTTCCAACGTTATCCACTACATTGTTTATGTATATTTTGAACAATGAAGATCCTATAACACTTCACTGGGGTACGTCCGACGTTACTTTTCCATCTGAAGATTGTTCTCCGTTAAGCATGACGTTTAGTTATCTCCTTGGTAGGAACTCTTCATTACAATCACACAGACAGCCGGAAGCTCGTATTGCTTCGCTAGGTGACAATGCGAAACTGTACTGAACGCCTTCTGTAATCCAAGGAACACGGAATCAACTTAGGTTCCGGTATCTACAGGACGATATCTACTGCAAGAACACAACGAGACTAAGCGAAGTGGCGCAGTGATTACAACATGGACGCCCCTTCGGGAGGACGACGGTTCAAACACGCGTCTGACCATCATCATTTAGGTTTTCCGTGGTTTCCGTAAATTGCTTCATGCATCTCGAGAAGGTTCCTTTGAAAAGGCACGACCGACTTACTTCCTATCCTTCCCTAATCCGATGGGACTGTTGAACCCTCTGTTTGGCCCCTCTCCCAAATCAACCAACCAACCAACGCAGCGGGCTGTGTTTCACACGATCTTTGTTTCCGGAAAACACATTGATTCCTACAGATGAGATTCTGGGTCGCCAGAAATGTGACCGTACTCGAGCATAAGACATGTTCCAAAATTCTACAACGGATCGACCATCAAAAAATGGTTCAAATGGCTCTGAGCACTATGGGACTTAACTTCTGAGGTCAGCAGCCCCTAGAACTTAGAACTACTTAAACCTAACTAACCTAAGGACATCACATAGACCCATGCCCGAGGCAGGATTCGAACCTGCGACCGCAGCGGTCGCGCGGTTCAGGACTTAACGCCCAGAACCGCTCGGCCACTACAGCCGGCTGATCGAGCATCAAAACGATTTTGGGAGAATATGATTAGGAAATGAGGCATTAAAAGTTGTAGATGGGTATTGATATTTGGGCAGCAGAAGCAGAGAGGATACAAAGCGCAAATTGGCAACAGAAAGAAAAGCATTTGTGGGAAAGGAAAATTTCTCGTCTTTGGGTAGAAATTTACGTCATATATAATGTTTTCAGAAGATTTTTTTTTTTAAGTGTAGCTTTGTAAGGACCTGGAACTTGTATGATAGGCGGTTCAGAAAACGAAAACACACGAGCTTTTGAAATGTGGTGCTACAGAAGAACCTTGAAGTTTAAATGAGCGGCTTGTACTACTGTGGTGGGTGCTGCATCTGTGTCTCACTTTAACAAGCAGTACAGTAAACCATGAAAATATGGAGAAGTAATTAAATTTAAGACACAAAAAATAAAAACTTTGAAGTTGGCCGATGACATTGTAATTGTATCGGAGACAGTAAAATACTTGTAACAGCAATGGAATGGAATGGATCGTGTGTTGAAAAGAGGTTATTATAAGAACATCCACAAAAATAAAACAAGGGTATTCGAATGTAATCAAATAAATTGATGCTGAAGGAATTAGGTTAGGAAAGGAGACACAAAACTAATAGATAATTTATGTCTTTTGGGCAGTAAAATAACTGATGTTCCCCGAAGTAGAGAGGACAGAATGCAGACTGACAATAACACGAAAATAATTTCTGAAAAAGAGTAATTTCTTAACTTCAAAGTTTACGTTTTAGGATATCTTTCGGAAGCTATTTTTGTGAAATGTAGCTTTGTGCGTAAGCGAAACGTGGACGATAGGTAGTTCAGACAAGAAGAGAATAGAAGATTTTGAAATATGGTTGTGCAAAAGAATGTTGAAGGTTAGAATGGTAGATAGAATAACTACAGAGGAGGTAGCGTCTCGAGTTGGGGAAAAGAAGAAATTTATTGCCCAACTTGACAAAAGGAAGAGATCTGTTGGCGGGAGACATCATTAGGCAGCAATAAAACGTCACTTTGTCAGCGGAGAGAAGAGGATGACGAAGACTAGAATACAGAAAATATGGTGATATGAATGGATGTTGAGGTAGTCATCTGGAGATGATGAGACTTGCGGGGATAGGTAAGCTTCAATAGTTGCATCAGACCTGTGTTCAGACTGAAGACCACGACCGTAACATGAAAAACAGAGCACCCAGTTATAACTATACAAATGCGTTGAGCCATGTTTGTGGCAGACGTAATTAATGTTTAATAAAGGCTGAGAACTTCCAATATACTTAACAGTGAACTGTAAAGGTCCACAAAAGCGTTCCACATGACCAACAAGGGTTGCATGATATGAAGGACCAGAACTGTTAGTAACGTGATAAGCGTGGGTGTTAGTACATCTGCAAATGAAGGTAGTTACCTTGCGACTAATAATGAGAACAACTGCAATAAAGTTAATGGCCACCGGCAGAATTCTAAGAGCCGCGTCAACTCCGCGAAGTCTCATGCATCTGCCTCTTGAGTTACATCAGAAGTCCTGCCGCGCTACGCCAATACCATTAACTTAAAACATCACACGTGTTCGTCATCATTATAGTGCCCCAGCATGATGGAGTGCAGAGAGCTTTACGTATGTCTCACCCTAAGTGTGTTGGATACATTTTTTCTTTTGTGACAACTCAATATGGAACACGAAACCGATTCCCATCAGATGCTTCCATCACTGCAATTTACTGTGGATAAAAATAACATACTTCATACACCGTGATCGCATTGTAGACACTTTCATTGCTCCAAAATTACCGGTTTCAACAGTCTTTTGCTGCCATCATCTGATCTTCTGGAACTTCTTTAAAATTGCCATATTACACTCCATGAAGTCAAAGCGTAAAGGCACTCTCCACGTATACACGTCTTGATAAAAGTCGAGTTCATAAAATACACGCGGTTGGTGAAATGCACACAAATGATAAAAAGCACACACTTAAAATTTTCGTATCGTCCATGAATGCTGGTAGCGAACATGATTCTCATTGGCTTGCAACACTGTACCACGCGACATGTTATGTAGCAGGGCAGTGATGAGATACAATTTTACAGTCACTGATTTTATGACAATTCCGGTATCATGGTGCTGTATGGCTTGCTTATGAGAATCCTGTTCGCCACACCCTTGCATGGACGATAACAGGATTTTAACTGTGTGCCTTTTATCATTTGTGTACATTTTACTGTTGCGTGTATTTTGTCGCCTGGTTTTATATCAAGACATGTATAAGTGGGGAGTGTAATGTAACATAGCAAATTTATCGTAAATTCCAGAAGATCAGACGACGGCAGCATAAGACTGTTGAAACCCGTCTATAAAAGAGTCTACACTGCGATCTCGGCGTACGAAGTATGTTCATTTTCAACCATACCGATCCTCCACAGCACAGCACGTGTACCTCATTATGGATAGACAACACTTTTTTAGATATTCCTGTTACACGGTAAAAAGATTTCTGTAGAACCCAATGTTTTGCAGGACACAGTGTTTTCCCTATGGTTTTTATTAACTTCTCTTGTATGTGAAGGCTACATATCTCATTGAATAATGTTGATCGATGGATACGTTGCTTAAATTCATGTTACTGTGCAGATGATCAGCTCGTTTTACTGATTAAACGATTGCCGATTAAAATACACTGGCGTACGTCTATATCCTCAAAATGGTAATATTTCTGTTTTTTACGATAGAAATATCTTTCAATGGAGGTGTGCCATGTCCAGCCTCCAATCTTTGTGTGCTGATCTGACATTTCATTGTAAAATGGTTCTGTTACGTTGTAAATATCTTACATCGCAAAACTCTAATTATAATCTTCGTATGTTATATCCGTGTAATAAGTTCGCCACTCTTCCTTCTCTTCCTCGTGATGACTGGGTGTTGTGTGCTGTCCTTAGCTTAGTTACGTTTAAGTAGTTCTAAGTTCTAGGGGACTGATGACCATAGATGTTAAGTCCCATAGTGCTCAGAGCCATTTTTTGAGCCACTCTTCCCTGGTGCGCTTACTAACGTCTTTCATAGTGTACCTTCAAAAATGGCGCTAAGAAATCCGCTGTTCTTTTCATGCACTACTTCGCTGAATGTTACCGCAATTATCATATAAGATCAGAAATAATTTGTAATGTATCTAAACATGGAGCGAAGTGCGAAATAAATATTCGCGTTTCACTGTGATCGACGCTGCCATAAATGTACGCGAATAAATTGGCATAAATTGAAATCTATAGTGATGTACTCCTGTAGCGAGCCAGCAGCCACATGCTACTGATCAGTGGCTGCTCACTAATGGCAACGTCACACTGTTTGTCGATCGCTTGCACGCCGGCACATCTAATCTAGTTATCTGACACTCGGCTATCAGTGTTTGCGCACTGTCGAGCTCGCTTTAGTCTCAAATCAGTCGAGCAGTGAGGGAGCTGTCTTTGACCTCAGGTGTGTGTTCGGTCGCACCGCGTCCGCTGCGCACCGGGCTACAGGCGTGGGGAGGCTGAATTGTTGGAGCCAATACGATGTCCGTGACAACGGTCCGCTGGGCCAATTGCCAATTGAGGTCGCTCGATAGGTTCCAGCGCCGTGCCCTTACGGGCGAGTTCTCATTGTTCATGCTTCCTGATAGGCTGGTTGTTGCTGTTACCGCCCAGTGCGCAACGGGATGCCTTCTGTGTCTGCCCAGCCACCTGCTCAGCCATCACACACGCGGTAGACCGGAAAGGCGGCATTGAGAGAATGTAATGCAGATACAGCTCTTTCAAATTCTTATTACGGATAGGAGCGACTATTACCAGAACGTCAGTTAGAGATTAACTAAACCTCGTTACAGTCACATCAGTTCAGAGTTAATTTGCAGTGGTGATCGTAATTAGGACAGTAACCGTAGCTTAATGTAAATTCATTTTTTTATTTTTTACTCGATTTGTGTCTCATGCGGGCCATGTAAATGACTACTTCAGATTTACCTTCTGGTTTTTCTAATAACTTTCCATTCAGCCAGACTATTGTTTTCGAAGTTCTTACCACTTTGCTGAAGTTTTTTCCTTGCTTTCATTTTTTTTCTGCAGGTGGGAATCTAACATCTTCTTTCGAAACGTATCTGTTCAAAATTTCCCCTTTATGTGACAACTTGTGATTTCTCTGGACCACTTGTATCTACGAATTTTTTCCGGTTAACACGTTTAAAAATTCACTTGCATATCTTATTTACGTTCATTCGAAACAGATGGCCGTAAAATTCATTCTACAATACTTCATCGTTACTTTTAATTGTTGAAATTTCTTTTACAGGTCTTCATTGTCCCAGTTCCTGTATTCACCATTATGTTTGAATGACCCTCAATACTGTTCTTATAATTTTTGTCGTTTTCTTTTATGTGTATTCTGTTTCTCGTGTCTTAGTCTAATTCATATATTCTGCTGCGTATAGACACTCTGGTATTATTACTGTAACAAAATGCTGTAACTTGTGAAGAGACATTTGTTTCATTGTATATATCTTTAGTCAACTTTGTTTTTATTTATGCATTAATTTCACCTGGAAAGATTAGGGTTATCAAGTCTACTCTTACATATAGTAGTACATCCTTAGTGATTCAAACCCTACAATGTATATAGCACATGACCAACAAACAGGGTGTTAAAAAAAGAGTCGAATACTTTGAGAAGTCGTAGTAATCATCAAAACAAAACAAAAAAAAATGTTCAAGAATCATGGGTCAAGAAACGCATACTTTCTGGGATCTGTACACTTGTCCATAGTGGCTGAAGACGTTTGATTTTGAGCATGTCTGCCTCCGTGACAGACAAGATAAACATCGGAGAAACAAATAACGTATGAGCACAGTTGTTGCCTAGGAGGTCCTTCAAGATGGTTTACTAATGTTCTTGTCTCTCTGTATCGATGTACTCTTGCGTTATCAGTCTAAGCATTGGGTAATCTACAGACAATTATATTGTTTACGTTGTATTGTAGGTACATCAGTTTCAGTCTCGTCAGTGTGTGTTATTGTGCCGTAAATTACTTTCACTGCTGGGTATATATCTTTGTGTCTTATCTACTTACAGAAATGGCTTAAATGTTATGTTTACTGTTTTTGTGACGTTTATACTGTCATATACACAAATGGTTCAGCAGATTGTCCTTTCTTTTCCACATATTAGCAATGGAAGCGTAGCGGTCCACAAGTGATATGGCGGATACGATTTTCTGCTACAGGTTAGCAAACTTAAGCAGCTTGAGATCCCGCGCCCTCTACATATTCACCGTCGCAGAGCTGTTTGGCCAACGTTTTCAGTGTCTTAAGCGCACAGGTTATCTTGAAACCCACATGGTGAAAAGCTGACAGCCTCAGCCAGTCCACGTGCTACATTTACTGTCCGGCGAGTGTCTGCAGTAGAAGTCGTGAGTCATCCTCTTGCGTGGGCAGCACTAAATTAATAGTTGCCATATCAGCATCCGCTTCAGCCCTTACAGGCTCTAAGACCAGAAGACCACCGTAGCAGATTGCGGTTCTGTCAATAACTCTTGCAGAAGCGCGCTGCAGCTACATTTTTTTCGCCGAAGATTTTATTTAGCGACGAGGCGAGTTGCACAGGAGATGGCGTTGTGAACTTTCACAGACAGTATGTGTGAGCTGATGAAAAATCCATATGCAGTTGTAGAAAGACGGCATCGACTTCGTTTCTCCATTAACGTATGGGCAGGCGTTCTTGGTGATAAATTACTAGAGCCATATATCCTACCGTAAAGATTAAATGGGTCTCGATATCATCAGTTTATTGTTAACTTATTGCCTACCATCTTACAGGATGCAACGTGTGAGTGACGACTACAGATGTGATTCATGCACGATTGCGCTGCACATGCGTGTACATCTGACAACGACATTACAAAACTGCTGCACTGGTGAGAGAGGCTCCACACCTTGGCGTCCAGGTTCCACGGACTTCAGTCCCCGAGAATTTTGGTTATGAGGACACTTGAAGGGCACCCAGGTCAACCAAGTCCAGACACTACAGGCTCAGGTCCTCAATGCATACCAGTACTTACAACAAAAACCGAGAGTATTTCAGAGAATTCGTGACTGCCTACTCGGAAGGGTAGAGGGATGAATTGCCATGAACGGACGTCACTTTGTTCACCTCTACAACAATTGACACGAATAGACGTCATGTTAAACTCCCCTGTAGTCAAGTGTACAAATCGCAGTAACTATGCATCTCCGGGCCCACATGTAATGGTCTGTATTGTCATGTTTGATGTTTATTACCACCTCACACAATGCTAGATGCTATTGTGTTAAGCCACTATGGATAAGTGTACCGATCTCAGAGAGTATGCGTTTCCACACCCATTTATTCGGTACTTCTTTACTCTCTGTATAATGATAATTATAATGATAGTGGTAATTATAGTAATAATAATAATGATAATACTAAAAACAATAATACTAATAATGAGAGCAATGTACGGCAGCAGTTCTGAAGGAGTTACCTAGTGACAGGAAACTAGAAAAATTATAGAGTAAGATTATTTGAGTAGATGGAAGGAAGAAAACGGAAGTATACAGGGATGAGAAAAGCATGAATAGCTTATAGTGTGACACAAATAGTGATTCACCGTTGAACAGAAAGAAAACAACTGAGACAGGGTGAGAGAGAATATACACTGATAATAACAGATGACACACTAATCTTTCCAGAATACAGAGTGGTTCCTGGAAGGCGAAGGTTATTGGATACTTTGTTTCAGATTTATACGACTGTAATGAACAAGGAGATGGAGGAAGCTTTATTGTAGTGGAAAGATACAACCAAGGTATCTGATGTATTCAATTTGGTATTGGAATTAAGGAATGGTGATATGTATTTGATATGCGAGAAGACGTACTGAAAACAACACTGACTAAGAAACCGATGAAGAAAGCAAAGCGTGCTAATATGATGCCACCTTTTCAGTCGCATCCACCTTAACTGAGGATTGAAAGGAGTGACGTGACTGAACAACCGATTATTAGATACATACCTTACAGAATAATCCATAGTTAACTTGAGTCTTCAGCAGATTCCCGTATTTATGCCGTCTTGTACACATCAGAGTAGAGAAGATTTGGGATTATAACTTGGACTATATTTTTTAATGTGAAGCGAAAGTATTTTTCAAAATTTTGGGACTGCATGTAAGCTAGAGAGACCTTTTTTACGTGCTGCTACAGTTTGCACCAATGTGATACAGATTTTTACCCAATGTAATGCCGAGATCTTTTCCTACTTTTGATAGAACAGTTGGATGCTACTAAGAGGTTCTAGAGAAACAGTTTCACAAAAATATTCGCCGATAAACCTGCGACGTGATATGAGATTTAGCTGTGACTTATCTAGGAAAATGAATGAGGATTTGAGTTTAACGTCTATTGAGGATGACGTCATTAGAGAAATAGAGCAATCACGAAATGGGCATGGAAAGGACAGGCACTTGATCATCACCTTCTCAAAGAAGATATCCGCGAATTCTGCATACATGATGATGAGGTAATATAGAATTTATAAATATGGATGGCGAGTCTAGAATTTCTCGAGAACGCAAGTTCTGTGTTTTAATTAGTGTATCACCTCAGTCACCTTGAAGGGACTGGGGACAATGCTATGCTTGAAATTCTCACTGGAATGAAAATACGATCATTCAGATTGCTATAGCTCCATGATACTGTTACCCAACTTAGGCTGAAAAGATTACAGAGATGTACAGGAAAAATGGGAATAATTAGAAAAAAATTAATTTCTTGTACATCATCTCTGACAGAAACTCGATTCAATACAGATATACCGTTTTTTTTCAATACAATTAGTCAGACTAGACCTTTTCACAACGTAAAAGTTTTTAAGAAAACTAAAAGAAATTATATGTGCAAAAACAACCTGAAAATAGTATCACACATTTCCATGCCTGATCACTGTGTAAAAAGATGGGCCTTACATACATGTAGAAGCTGTAAACAAACTAATAATATTTTGACAAGCAGGTCCCATTATGATAGAAACTAAAATAATGTACTTGTGAGCTATTACTGCAGAAGGAGTCCTTTGTAATTGTAAGAAACTTAAGATATCTACTGGGAAATATTCTGCTGCTTGTGAAAAATCTAGTTACTCTTTTATACTACACGTCAGACAAGAAGGAATAATAATAAAAGAAGAAATAATGATGAAAGTTTCCTTTTAGTTTCCTTAAAAAAGGAAAAGGGGTTGGCAACGTTATTTAAACTGATATTCATACTAAATTTTACAACTTATACACATCTTGGCTGGTTAAATGTTGATAATCGTATGGGAAATAAAAAAAAAAGTTTCCCACATTGTAAAAGCACTATCCGAAACTTACATGAAATTATCAAAACCAAAACACCACAGTTAACTGCAGTGTTAGAACTACCCTGCAGGATGAAACGTATATTTTATATAAGTGCCAAAACAATTACGATCCCATAGTACTACCATTCCACAAAAATTACTGCAGTATATTGCATAAATCTAATTAATTTTCCATAAATAAAGCACATCGCGCCACAAATCTTGCACAAAATCACAGAACAATACAAATTACAGATTGCGTCGAAAACGATTATATATCGTGGTTAAAGCCTCTAACAATCATTTTCTAAAGGTGTCAGCACATGAAGGATAAAATATTCTACTGGAAGAGGGTAGAAGAAATTTTAAAAATACATTCCAGAAAACGTTAATCAGTGACAAGTAACGATAGTATTCTTTGCTGCAACTTTAAAAAATGGGGAAGTTCTAGAAAACAAAAGGTGTTATGTTTGTGATGTCACTAGAAAAGGAAATTTGGTCACACAGTTTAAAGGGGGTGCTATACGAGTTTATAGTCACAGTATAGATCTATTTAATTATCACCGAGTTTGCTGTTTAGTGTATTGTGTGTGTGTGTGTGTGTGTGTGTGTGTGTGTGAGTGGGTGGGTAGTTGTTTGTTTGTATGTGTGTGTGTGTGTGTGTGTGTGTGTGTGTGTGTGTGTGTGTGTGTGTGTGTGTTACATAGGTAAGGAAAAACGTTAGCTTCATTATATGTAACTAAATCTGTCAGTGGCTCGGCAAATTTCCGATGTTCAGCGACTAGAATTTTTTATTATTTTCGGAATAATACAAGATGTCAGACATGTAACAAATTAATTTTCAAATTTAACATTAAATCAGATCGTGGAAACAACTTGTCTTTATTCTGTCTACGAATTCTTATTTAAATACCTACAGCAGAAACATGTATAATACAAATATGAACAAGACAAAGATGAGAAATCTGTAAAATTTGCTGTTATATTTAAGTGTTTTTCACTAGCAACATAAGATCCTCAGAGGAAGGCATTTTATTTTCATTTAATTTAATTCCGTTAGTGGTGGCGCACGTTCACATGACAGTTTATTACTCTGATACCATCCATTCGGTAGTGGTAGTTTAGCAAACGTCGTTAATTATGTACAAAATTCTATGGAAACTGATTGCCTCCTTTCCCGTTGGGTTACCTCTACGATTTTAACCCCCCCTGCGCATGTCACACGATTTTTATATTCGTGATACCCTCTTCACAAACGCTTTCCTTGCCATTGCCAGTCTACATTTCAAATCTTCTCTATTACGGCCATCGTCGTTATTTTGCTGCCACACTGCAAAACTCGTCTACTTTTCAGTCTCGTTTCCTAATCTAGTTACCTCAGCATCACTCAATTTAATAAGACTACGTTCCATTATCCTTGTTTTGATGTTGTTGATTACCGTTGTTTATCCTCGATTCAAGACACTGTCCATTCCTTTCAACTGCTCCTCTAAGTACTTTGCTGTCTCTGACAAAATTACAATGTCGTCGACAAATCTGAACGGTTTTATTTCTTCTCCCAGAACATTAATTCCTACTCCAAATTTTTCTTTTCTTTCGTTCACTGCTTGCTTAAAGTATAAACTGAATAAGATAGGGGGTAGGCCACAACCTTGCTCACTCCTTTCTCAGCCACTCCTACCCTTTAATGCCCCTCTACTGTAATAACTGTGGTCTGGTTTCTGTACCAGTTGTAAATAGCCTTTCGCTCCCTGTGTTTTACCCCTATGACCTTCAGAAGTTGAATGAGATTATCCCATTCAACACCAACAAAAGCTTTCTGTGAGTTTACAAATGCTATAAACGTAGGTTTGCTTTTCCTTAAGCTATCTTCTAAGATAAGTCGAAGAGTCAGTATAGCCTCACGTGTTTCTACGTTTCTCCAGAATCGAAAGTGATCTTCCCAAAAGTCGGCTTCTTCTGTAAATACGTGTTAGTATTTTGCAACAATGACTTGTTAAACTGATAGTTAGGTAACATTCACACCTGTCAGAACCTGCCGTCTTAGGAATTAGAATAACATGCTTCTTGAAGTCTGAGAGTATTTTGCCTGTCTCATACATCTTGCTCAACAGACAGAAGAATTTTGTCATGAATGGCCCTCCTTAGCAAACCAGTAGCTCTGACGGAATGTCGTTTACTCCCGGGTCCTTGTTTCGACTTAGGTATTTCAGTGTTCTGTCAAATTCTACTCGCAGTGTCGTATCTCCCATCCATCTATGACCTCTTCCATTTCTATAATATTGACTTAGAGTTCATCTCCATGTACAGACCCTCTACACTCCTTCCACCTTTTGCTTCCCTTTCTTTGCTTTTATTCTAATCTTAAGAAATGGATTCGCAATTGCCGTCACCTATTTGAGACACAAGAAAGTTACTGGCAGACCAGTACTCAAGGCTGGATTTCTTGCTTAATGCAAACGGTTGCCTTTACCACTTCGGCTATAGTTGCACGCCTACAGGCGAGAACCAAACCGCCATATGTCACATTGTACACAACTCTTATGCTCTCATGTTTCTTGATTCTCGCACAGGTAGAGACAAATATTTTATTATCGCTATTTCAGCCCGTCGAGGCATATATATGCGGAAGTGGCGCAATACGACGTGGCATGGACTCGACTAATGTCTGAAGTAGTGCTGGAGGGAACTGACACCATTAATGCTGCAGGGTGTAGACGTATCAGGGGTTCCATATCACTGCAACTGCACACGCTCCACGCCAGTACAGAGCCTCCACCAGCTTGAGCAGTCCCCTGTTGACATGCAGGGTCCAAGGATTCATGAGGTGGTCTCCATTCTCATACACGTACATTCTCTCGATACAATTTGAAACGAGACTCGTCCGACCAGGCAGCATGTTTCCAGTCATGAACAGTCCAATGTCGATGTTGACGGGACCAGGCGAGGCGTAAGGCTTTGTATCGTGCAGTCATCAAGGGTACACGAGTGGGCCTTCGGCTCCGAAAGCCCATATCGATGATATTTCGTTGAATGAGCACACTAGTGGTTACATCAACATCTGTAGATGACTCCGCATTCAAGATGGCAAGCTGTGTCCTCTCTGCGAAGAAATTCTGGATGCAGTCATAAATTTCTCTTGATTGCCCATATGACCATACCTTTTAATGATACTCATAGGTGTGGTACTGAGTCAAAATAACGAATATTCTAAAACCTATTAGTAAAAATCATACGTCCTAGTTTCGAATTGTTTCTAGGTACATGCTTCAGCTGACGAAGATTTATACATCAGAGACATTCATATAAGGCATCGTATGAAAAAGCTAGAGATTTGGAGGTTTAAGCTACTCAGGGAAATTGTTGGTAAGAGCAGTTACGAGACGTATGATGACTACATTTAAACTTCAGTTATGAAGTGTTATATCCTAGCCAGGAATCCCATCCTCGTCGCCAGTTTTGTGGCGGTGTTCGTAGCGACAAACAATTCGCTGTAGAAACGGCTTACGAAGTCACCGCCACACTTTTAATAGCGGGCCGACCGGTCCGCTGGAACAGTGAACAGAAAGATGAAAACCCAAACACTCTGATTAAATAAAAGTCGGTACTTATCTTTATTAATGAAGATACAGAAACACAGTAGTGAACTCCGTGTCTACAGAGATCTGTCTAGTTCGAGTCGGAGTGGCTAGGTCAGCGTCGGCTGACGACAAACAACAACTCTGCTGCGATGAACACACAACTGACTAGCAAGTACACAATTCGGTGGCGAGTATACAACTGAGCGGCGAATCCAGAACTCCTAACGCTCGCGACTCCAGCGCTTAAGAACCCAGAAGCCAGCGGTGGCGCGCGCAGACTTGCGGCGATTTCCTGTCTCGCTGGCGCTGCTTATGCGGATGGCGTCCGGACTGTGATGCTGCCAACCTTTTGGCAGCGGGCTCGGGTGGCATTCCTGGCTAGGATATAACATGAAGCTTCTCCCAGCTTTCTGCTATGCCTTCAAGAGATGACAGTATTAGAAAAAGATTATCAAACTTAGATAATGGATGGGTACATGCTTAAATTTTTATTGTCGCAAGAATATTGCAGTATGTTCGAGAATTATATTTGTTTTTCAGTTTCTGGAACTGCCAACTCCACACACTGCACTTAATAATACGCGTTATATTTGGCGGATGACCTTCCTGAAGCTAATCTTGTGTACGATAGGTTCAACACCACGGTAAATATGGTACGTTTTTCAAATCCTGGCAGTGTCAACATCATACACGCCTCTAATAACACGCTTTATATGTAGCGCACGACGTTTCTGAAGCGAATCTTGTGTACAGTGGGTTCGGTACCCTAATAAATACGCTACCACTCATTTACTGTAGACCAATCATGTGCCGTGGTTGAAGGTCTTGAAGGTCCTAAAGGGTCACTAATCAGCACCGCACCACAGCGTTGTATATATAACACAACAGGAAAGGTAGGCCTAAAAATAACTGCTCTAAATGACCGTGTAATCAAGTGATGAAACAACATCATCATGTTACACTGAATGAACTTGTGACTGTAGTAACTGAATTCTACTACAGTATTGATTCAACTCAAACATTCACGGTAGCAGACAACTGCTGAAGTTTATTAAGAGAATCCATGATATACTTGTTAATTATCATTAGTTCGATAGGGCGGCACTATAACAGGAACGTCAATACAATAATAAATGACAAATAACATTCATTTAGTGCAAGCTACAACATGGTGCTTAACTTTGGTACAGTCTGATGCATTATGTACTTTATGTCCTTAGCCTCATACAACAAAATCTACTCGTAAATAACTTTCCTGTCTTGTGAAAGTCTATGATATTGTCTCTATGTCTGAATGTAATTACGCAGACAATGTTGACATTCTGTTACTGGTCCTAGTGCTCCGTAAGTAGCAGCTGGTAAGTCGGAAGTTAGTCTTCAGTGGTGTACATTGGGCGGACTTCAGGCGCTGAGCTGAACTGATTAGCAGCTGGTTCGTGCGTGTCTGAGTGTCCACAGCGCGTCGTGTTTTGGTGTCTCTCGGCGTAAGTCTGCCAGTACAAGGGAGAAGGAACATAGTTTGGAGCTTTAATAGTTTGTGCTTGACAGCGCTTCTTGTGACGGCTCTCCAAACTATTGGCAGACGTATACGATGCGCTAGAGGAAGTGGTACGGAAGCAGGAAGAGGTCTGTGTTCATGAGCATCATCTGGAGGCTGCTGCATGGGACTGCGAGGAGCCAGGCAAGTGGTTGTGCTTATGTGGTGGCGGCCTCTCTTGGGATTTGTTGTGTACCTCTTTCTTGGTATAGAAGGGAGCTTAAGTGTGTTAATGGGGCGTTATTAATTCAACGTGTCGGATATTTAGGTGAATGGAAAGACAATACATTTACCATGCAACTCAAAATAAAGAAAAGTGCATTAATTATGTTTGCTCTGTACCTTTGAACTATACTAATTACACTCCTCTGTACCTCTATTCAATTATGAAAATTAAGGATTAGGAAAATTAAATAAACAATCATTTTCTGGCATTAAATATAGTTTTGACATGTATTTTGGACCTGTGTACTGGAAATACACGGACAGTCTCAGCACATGCAACTTGTATACTGTTGTAAACAAACCAGTCTAGACACATGTACACCAGCAATCGAGTACGAATACTATGTGAGCTATGGTTCTTGGATAGCCATAAATAAGTACGTTTATGACAAGTGTACATCAGAATCTGTGGATCTTAGTAATAGAATTTGGTAATAGTGAATGGGTATTAGCAGCCGTGACTTACTTTACTAAGTAGCAGAAAAATTTATTAGGAAGGTTGCGGAGCAAACACTACATTAATATGTCAGACTTGTGACAATATTGTCATAGACCAACAAATTACAGTATTACGACTGAACAATATTTTATTTTAAACAGAAAACCTGTACATTATTTTTCGCAAATGAGAGCCGTTGTTCCTATTTTTTGTAGCAGACTTTTTCCAAAACATTCGCTTGTCCTGAATTTCTCCTCGCTGCAGAGTTCTGAGGGGGTGCTACGACTATGATGCACAATGCTGCCATTTGAAAATAGTATCTCCGTTTCCTTTATACATCTGTTACAAGCAACGACAAGTCACCTGCACTGTTACGACCGTTGTCATGAACTTGATGTCGTGGAACTGCAGTTACAGAGTGCGCACGATTTGAAATACTCTGTGCTAACTTATTTACGGGGTATACTCCTCTCTATAGCGTTCTGTCCGACGCTCGTGGTCTCGAGGTAGCGTTCTCGCTTCCCGACCACGTGGTCTCGGCGGGGTCACGGATTTTCACCTGCCCCGAGATGACTGAGTGTTGCTGGGTCGTCTACATTATCATGATTCATCCCCATTACGGTCGGAGGAAGGCAACGGCAAACCACCTCCGTTAGGACGTTGCCTAGTATGGTGGTGCGGGTCTCCTGCATCGTTCCCCCACGCTCTGTCAAGAAGCACGGGACTTCATTTCCATTTAGTGTCCAACTCCTTGACACCTGCGAAATACTATCAGTTCAATGATTGATACTTCACAGTTCAAGGGTGATTTAGGTGTAAGCACAGTCGTCGACATACATAAACTGCATATCCTGCAGACGCATTGTTAAGTGTAGCGTTGCTCCTGGGGAGCGAAAAGAAACAGGATTTTTATTTTATATATTTTTTTTTGAAAAATGTGGAAAAAATTAATATTTTGGTGGGCCACTAGGCAACAGAATCAGGGATTGATTACACGATAATAATAATAATATACGTTGCGCAATAAATACCTGAATAAGATCAGCATATTGATATTTTTGAGATCGTTCGGAAGAAACATTATCATTTCAATGCATTTTTATAGTCGCGACGTAGTCATACACGGAAGAACACTAAGGTACCAGAAGATTTATAGACTTTAAAAGAAATGCAACACAATTAAAAAAGAGTTGGTTCAGAAATAATAGGAAAACGATATTGTTCATTCTGCCTCACGCTGCGTTCGGCCCATCTGCGCGATCGTAATTTCTGGTGATGAACTAATACAAAATAATTATCATTCAAGTAAATAAGGAGATGGAAATCATCAAGGTTAATTTCTTAAAAGAAGTACACTTGTCTTTAACACACGTCTTTCTTTAATGCTACGTACCTTTTCATAATTAAATTACAATAGATGAAAATTGTGGTTAAAGATTTTATACATAAGAGTCAAAATGTCCTCTTGATGCTGTCTGTTCATAATCAACTACAAGAAACTACATGTTTTCTGATTTGAAAAATAGCAATTAGCATATTCACTCAATATTTTCACATAAAATATAAAATACCGTTGCGGAACGCAGCAAGTCCGCGTCCGTCTTTCATGGAATACAAACAGTAAAAGGTGAGGCGGCAAATTCCTCATTTGTCTTGAAACACCAGAATTCTTTTTTATATCATTAATCGATACATGTACATAGAGATTTACAGGCACCACGCAAGAACGGCAAAGATAAAGAATAACAGATTCTGTCGCTGCTATGCGATGGTTCATTTCTTTTACTTTACAATTGTTCGATAACTTTAGGCCATCAGGCGTTTACTATTGAGCGTATATTAATGTCTGTGAGGCGAAAATTACTAATATTACAATATCCTGTAGACGCATTGTTTCGCAAGTGAAACACAGATTTGAGTTCATTGCGCACGTTTAAACTGTGTTAATCATACACGCAAAGAAGCAGTGTGCACAGAAAATGAAACGATCGTATGGCATTTTTGGCCGGGAGGCTCCATCCGAGGAATTTCGGCCGCCGTGTGGAAGACCTCTTCCAGTCGACGCCACATTGGGAGACTTCCGTGCCGCTGGTGAAGATGAAAGGATGATGACAACACAATACCCAATCCACGTGCTGAGAAATCCCCCAACCCAGCCGGGAATCGAACCCGAGTCCGCTGCATGGGATACAAGCACGGTATTCCTGGTTACTGATCTACCACTCAATTGTTCATCCTCGATGGTCAGAAACAAGTTCCCTTACGGCAAAGATACGTGCAAATCCATTGATATATTGCGTTCTAATAGCTATAATATTTTAATGTACTGACTTTTACTACAACATATAATGAATGACGGACTCCTTCCGCAGAGGCCTCAGAAGGCCCAAAGGAACCGACCGATTGCCGTGTACTTCTCAGACAATAGGCGTCACTGAATGCGGATATGGAGGGCCATGAGATCAGCACACAGCTCTCCCGGCCATTGTCAGATTTCGTAATCATAACCGCTACTTCTCAGACAACTGTTTCCTCAGTTTGCCTCATAAGGACTCAGTACACCCTTTTTGGCAACAGTGTTGGGCAGAACTGGACGGTCGCCCATGCAAGTAGTAACCAAGCCCGACAGCACTTAAATTCGGTGATGTGACGGTAACAGGCGTTACCACTGCGGGAACGCCGTTGGTAACTATAATGAATAATATCGAATAACAAAGGAAAAATATTTATGTAGGCTCACTGGAGCTAGCTGGCCGTTGTGGCCGAGCGGTTCTAGGCGCTTCAGTCAGGAATCGCGCTGCTGCTACGGTCGCAGGTTCGAATCCTGCCTCGGGCATGGATGTGTGTGATGTCCTTAGGTTAGTTAGGTTTAAGTAGTTCCAAGTCTAGGGGACTGATGACCTGAGATGTTAAGTCCCATAGTGCTTAGAGCCATTTGAACCATCACTAAAGCTATAACCTCACAGGACTCTTCTAGCAGTGCTATATTACTACAAGTAAACTAAGGAAAATTTCTGTGCATTGCTGCTGAGTCATAAGGAAAACTATGGAATGAAATGTTCATGCCAGCACCTTCACATTATTTTGACCAATCCTGTAGAGTGACATGTCATGTTACTTACTGTTAAGTAATTGGACGCTTCCTATGGTTCAAATGGCTCTGAGCACTATGGGACTTAACATCTATGGTCATCAGTCCGCTAGAACTTAGAACTACTTAAACCTAAGGACAGCACACAACACCCAGCCATCACGAGGCAGAGAAAATCCCTGACCCCGCCGGGAATCGAACCCGGGAACCCGGGCGTGGGAAGCGAGAACGCTACCGCACGACCACGAGATGCGGGCACGCTTCCTATTCCTACCGTTCCACCGTGTTATGTAGTAAGTACTTTATCATAAATAACAGTGATTATTCGGATGTAAATTCAAGGCAGTTATTATAGGAGTACTTCAACCATTTCTAGCGTCTCGTTTTCTTTTCAGCAGTATTCGTTTGTTACAAAAAGTTCTACAGTCGGTATTATTAGTTTTCGCAAAGAGATGTAAGTGATCTAATTTTGTACCTAATGATCTTAGACCCGCAAGAATCTTTTATGTAACAATAAGTAGTGTTTCTATTCATATTTCTCATTTAACTGTTACACATACGATATATTTATTGATTTTTATATAATCTGCTTTTGTATTACTGACACGATTCAGTGGCATAGGATTTTTTGCGTACAAAGCAGTTCCATGCATGAACAAATGGATAAACTGCATGTCTTAATAATTAATCATTTTTCATTACACGTCCACTATGAGTGGAGGGGGATGGTACTTGTAGTGTTTGTCTACACAAACAACACGTCGCAGTGACAATCTAATCTCACAAATTACTAATACTTCTTAAAGTTGCGACGTCAAGAAAAAAACTTGTACCTGAAATTAACTTTGTACCACATGAGATATGTGACAGTAAATTTCGCACGTGATTTGGAATACTAAATAGGACATGATCTCAGTCGACGAAAACTAAATATGCTTTATAGAGTCCAAATACTGGAATCGTAGCCTAAAAGCCACTAGCTTTTTATTTTAATCCTCAAAGCATCAATTAAGGTTCATGAGGAAGGTGACAAATGTTTTGCTGACAAACATGCCAGACGTATACACAGGCGAGGGAAACAGTATCCTCTAGCAGTCTAAAGAAAATTCCTGCGTATTCCTCGCAGAACTGGCTGTGCTTCTCAACCTGAAATAATGTATAAGGAGTTGCCTCAAGTTAGCGCGTTCAGATACTCATAATATGTACTGTTTCCCATACGAAGGAGTCGAAATCGCACGGCAGCCCGAAGCATAATACTTGGTTGGCGTTTAATCAAGAACCTAAGTTACCAGATTTTGGTCACCAAGGCAACGTCAAAACAACTCGTAGGGAAACTCGCTGAAAAACACCACATATTAAGAGTGCTGAAGCTTACGTTCGACCTTCCAACATAATCACCCAGACATTTCTGAGGATGCCTACAGTTCACATGAACTCTGAATCACGGTGTGAAATGGCATTTACACGAATATGACGAATAAAGTCATAGGTCCAACTGAGCACAGAATTCCAAAACGTTCAGTATGAAATCTGACCCTTATCCACATGGCTGTCAAACTACCCACTGCTGCTAAATTTGAAACCATTATCTCTAATGATCTACATTGATAGTCAGACCAAGAGCGCCAACAATTTTTCATAGCTGGTAACGCCAGGACCTCAGCCCAAGGGACTCAACAACCGACCACTACCCATGACCCTAACGTAATTATCAACAAAAGGTATGTTAATTAAGCTTTTTGTCTGATTGAATCACATTCGTCCCACTTTTATCTGTTGGAGATTTGAAATTTGCATTCAAGAATAAATATTTATGGCTGATAAATACAATCATTATAAATTAGGGTCTCGGCCTGGACAGTGCAGCAAATCCCTCATGACATAAATTCGGCTTCAGTGGTGCTAAAAACATATAATTGCACAAAGTATCTCTCATCGTAAGATTACTGGTACAACCTCCAGTAAATGAGTGGCGCCCATTGTGGATCTATCAATGAAAATTATAGCGAATCAACGTGAAGCAATTTAGAAATAACCGCTGCTCTAAATAGGCTACAATATGCGGCCACTAACAAATTTCACACGAATTAAAACAAAAATTAGTCACCGAAGAATCAGTAAAACCTATTTCTTAAATAATTAATTTAAACTTTCTGTCCTTTCAACATTGTTTAGAAAATATTCATGAGAAAAATTTAAAACTGGGAACTATAAAAAATAGGAAAATACCATTCTAAACAGAGCGTTGAACTAACAAAAAATCTCTGTCCCATAGTGCTCAGAGCCATTTGAACCATTTTGAACATTCCCACCTAGCGCCATCTCTCAACAGTCCTCGTCCATGTCCTCTGTGCTTATAAGGGAACCTCCCCATCGCACCCCCCTCAGATTTAGTTATAAGTTGGCACAGCGGATAGGACTTGAAAAACTGAACTCAGATCAATCGAGAAAACAGGAAGAAGTTGTGTGGAACTATGAAAAAAATTAGCAAAATATACAAACTGAGTAGTCTATGCGCAAGATTGGCAACATCAAGGATAGCATGAGCTCAGGAGCGCCGTGGTCCCGTGGTTAGCGTGAGCACCTGCGGAACGAGAGGTCCGTGGATCAAGATTTCCCTCGAGTGAAAAGTTTATTTTCTTTATTTTCGCAAAGTTATGATCTGTCCGTTCGTTCATTGATGTCTCTGTTCACTGTAACAAGTTTAGTGTCTGTGTTTTGCGACCGCACCGCAAAACCGTGCGATTAGTAGACGAAAGGACGTGCCTCTCCAATGGGAACCGAAAACATTAGATCGCAAGGTCATAGGTCAACCGATTCTTCCACAGGAAAACGCGTCTGATATATTCTATACGACACTGGTGACGGCATGTGCGTCACTTGTACTCTTGGCGAATGGGTAAAAAGTTTCTTCTACCTTGCCCGGTTTGGGTTTTCTTGAGGATGTGATAATCACTCCCAAAAAAGTGATGGAAACATAAGAGTTTGTCACATAAACTGATAATAAAAAGCTAAACTTTTCAGTCGAGGGAAGACTTGAACCAAGGACCTTTCGCTCCGCAGCTGCTCTCGCTAACCACGGGACCACGGCGCTGCTGAGCTCACAGTACCCTTGATGTTGCCTATGTTGCGCATTGACTACTCAGTTTGTATAATTTGCTTATTTTTTTCATAGCTCCACACAACTTCTTCCTGTTTTCTCGATTGATCTGTGTTCAGTTTTTCAAGGCCTATCTACTGTGCCATCTTATAACTAAATCTGAGGGGGGGTGCGATGGGGAGGTTCCCTTGTTAGTACATTGATATTCCCACAGCAGGTAGGACATAATTGTCCATCGCAATGAAGTTGCTAGATTCATTGCCCATCGAGGCGAATCAGTTATGTAAAAGCGTGGTGTGAATTCTTTCTGGCATATCTGGAAGAACAGACACAACGCGGAATCCACAGCTGTGATACATATTACTTAAATAGAAGTTAGTGGCAGGAGGAAGAAAGCGAAAGCGAAGGAATTACTGATGTCGGTTGCATCAGGACTTTATACGGAATCAGATGGAACAAACAATGGCCGGCCGGGGTGGCCGAGCGGTTCTAGGCGCTACAGTCTGGAACTGCGCGACCGCTACGGTAACAGGTTCGAATCCTGCGTCAGGCATGGCTGTGTGTGATGTCCTTAAATTAGTTAGGTTTAAGTAGTTCTAAGTTCTAGGGGACTGATGACCTCAGAAGAAGTTTCATAGAGCTCAGAGCCATTTGAAAGAACAAACAACACGCGTTCATATAGCTGATTGGCCTCGCTGGGCAATGAATCCACCACATCCAGTGCGGATGCAAAATTACGTCCGACCTCCTCCTGGAATCTCAATGTAGCGAGCATAGGGGACATGGACGGGAACTGCAGATAGGTGGCACTAGGTCGAAATACGGGTCGGACGAGAGACGGGTCGAGATAGTTCGCGCAATTGCGGCAAACGCTGTGTATAGGTGGCACATTCGTTAACGCAAGTTTGTAGTGCAGTTCGCCTTCGGCGTTGTAACGGCTCGAACGAGCCCAGCGTTCCGGCCGCGCTGCTTTAGTGCGAGCTTTATCCACATACGTGAGGCTTCGCATAGCAGTGCATTTATTGCTACAAATCAAGACGACTCTCTTACCAGAATGCGACCACTAAGTTCCCGCTCGACGCACAATATACAAGACCAAAACCACACGAAATCGGACGTTTAATGCGCGATGTGGTGAAGCTACAGCCCCGGGGGCTGAATCCAACTGTCCATAGCGGCCAGCGTCGTGTACGTCAAACTCATACAAGAGGCAACGTGCGACCACATCATACTCCGATCCACTGACGGTAAAAGTTTTTGCCGCGCCGACGGGAGCGTGGGTGTAGTTTCTGATTACCATGCCGGTTTCGGAGTTAGAACGGATCATGTATTTGAAATTTCGTCGATCTTCCTGCGGATATGGTTATCACAGCATTTCGTCCAAACGGCACAGTCTAATCATGCTGCAGGGATATGGACCAGCTTCAAGACGTATCCCGTACTCTACGGAGGGCGCCTAATGAGAACTGAACTCCAGAAGCACATACCATTTCACGTGTCAATAGGTGAATGTCGAGCCTCCGTCACATACGAAGGTCGACCGAAAACCTGCAATGGCTGTGGGCGGGAAGGCCATGTCCGGAACTGAGAGTCTTTAGCTACGTCCAGTACAGCTGCCTCGGGATACCCAGCACCCGCCACAGCAGATGACATCGCCGCCCATTACGTACGAAGAAGCGCTACGGAACGACGTGGGCGCCAACATGGCAGGCTATTGCCCATAGAGTTTACGAATATCGCTCCCAATTCCACGTCGTTGCTGACAGTGCAAATGACCTTCTTACACCATCAGCCGGATGCCCCACAACAGGATCCTTCCACGCTCACGTCGAACCCATCTTCAGATATGGAAGTGGATGCACAAGAAGACCGAACTGAGCAGCATCCCTCAGCAGACGTGGAGGCACGACTACGAAACCAGCGGTCACCGAAGAAGCGGCGGCTGTCCACGGAAGACGAGCAACAGAATCAAGGCGACGAAGATGATAGGGGGAATGATCATGATTCATTTCCACCGACTGGCATGGACGACGTCACACCCACAGCGTTGTACTACAGACCGTCGATAAGCCACAACATCAAGGCGACGCGATAGGTAAAATTATGCAACAGGGTGACGTCCCAGTTGTCAGTAGCAGAGACGAACGCCCGTCATCAGCAAGAGTATTCATCAGTTCATTATGAGACTAGGCACAAGAAATGAACAAAACTGAAGAGATGCAGGAGCTCGCCGTTCAGTCTCTGGCTACCACCGATAACTACTCGGGAGGGAACCTTGTCCACAGCAGCCAGTGATGCAGTATCGTGTCATCCCAGTTCACAAAGAATGCTCAGTGGCCAGCTCATTCGTTGGTGAGTGACGTTCTTGCAGTACACAGCCGACACGATGTCACACGTCTACCTTATTGATACAGTTAACATCAGTGGTACTCGCACCCTAGTAAAAATCCAGATGTTGAAAGATATGCAGCGGGCAGCGGGAGTCGACGTAATTTTTATGCAGGAGGTACGAAACGATACCCCAATAGAGTTTTATGATTATGACGTCTATCATTTAACGGATTACGACGTCAGAGGTGGCACAGCCATACTGTTACTAGAAGGAATAGTAGCAGAAGATGTGGCATACTTACCACCGACTTGTGGTGTTGCCCTGACAGTAGGGGACGTCCGCTTGGTGAATGTTTACGCGGCGTGTGGCTCGACGAGGAGACATGAACTCACAGATTATTACACAAAGGAGTATCACCACTCTTTCGAGGACGTAAGGAGAATTACATTGCCGACGGCGACTTTAACTACGTTCTGCGGCCGAGGACCAGCACCCACACTTCAGCCCTTGCCCCTATCCGGAGGGCCAGCTGGATACAGCAGGGCTCACAGACGTGCTTCGAGAAATGCTAGCAGTCGAGCATCTCACTGAAGTGGATGGCTTACTGCTGAAATTATCGTTGATGATCTGGACGCTGCCGTAAAGTGTGGTGCGTTAAACTAATATCGTGGACAGGATGGACTTCCTCTTGAGTTTTACAGCACCTATTCTCCTCTGATGGGGCCGACGTAGATACTGACGTACAACGAATTCTTAACGACTACTATACCGTTCCCTGTCGAGTTCACGGATGGTATCACGATGCCTATTCCAAAACCAAATTGTGGTCGTAGACTACAAGACTACCGGTCATTGGCATTATTGAACGGATACTACAAAATCTTTGTAGGTATCCTTCGTAGACTCTATCAAGCGGCGGTAAAGGACAAAATACATTTAAATCAAACATGTCTAGGTGGCAAGAGCAACATACACACGGCCCCAGGGACACACAGGGATGTCATAGCACTGATATCTGCATTTAGATTACGAGGAGACTTGGTGGGAATGGATTTCCATCACCCTTTCGACGTAGTGGACCATACGCGCGGTCACGGAACGGATAGAAATCCACCTTGCGTCTGTGGAGACGATTTTGCGGTTGATCAATGGTGCGCACTCGAGACTCTTTGTGAACGGTTTAGCTCAGAATCTATAACGATCCACCGCTCAGTGCTGCAAGTTTGCACCCTTTCAGCTATCTTATTTGCGGTCGCCCTTTAACCTGTAATACATGGCCACCGATGGCGCCTTGAAGGCGTCCAGCTACGTACCGAATCTTTACAATGCCGCGCATACCCAGACGACGCCGTTCTTTTGCTCAAGTCAGGAGACGAAATCCAGGCAGTGCAGGGATGGTTTCAGCAGTATGAAATGGTAGCGGGTAGTGTCACTGACCTACCAAAAGACCCGATGTAGGGAAGTGGGCTGAAGGCTGCCAACAGGTACAGCAGTGGCATTACCAACGTCCCCACATTCAAGTGTTTGGTAGTGGTGTTCCACGGAACATACGATGTACAGCGGCGGATAATTACCGACAGCTACTGCAACAGATTTGCGCATTAGTACTACAACACGCACTGCGCGCCACATATACGATGCGTATTCGGAAAGTAAGGCCCCATTAGGGGCGAAATGGAAACCACTTTGAAAATCTGATTGAACTTCGCCCACATGTGTCGGGCAGTGTCTTTAGTGTGCATGTCGATCGCTTCAAGTCGCTCTTTTCAGTTCAGAGTGCAAAGTGATCACATAAAAATACCTAAAACAACAGTATCTCCGGCCATGTATGTCGATCTGGTGAGAGATTTCGCCAGGAGCTATGCAGCCCACATAACACATATGTCATGCGTTTCTTTCTTCAAGACAATTTTCAGCTGCGTTCTGTCCACAGCTCGTGGTCTAATGGATAGCGTTGCTGCCTCTGTATCACGGAGTCCCGGGTGCGATACCCGGCCGGGTTGGGGATTTTCTCCTCCCGGGGACAACATGTTTATGCTGTGCTCATCATTTGGTCATCATTCATTAGAGTGCCGAGATTGGACTGCGTAAAGATTGAGAATTTGTACAGGAGCTGACAACCGCGCAGCTGAGCACCCCACAAATCATTCATCAAACAGCCGCATTCTGCGGAGGCAACGAAGAAGCCCCTGCAGCGTTTTCTATGGGAAGTGTTTGATCACCCACAGTACAGCCCTTAGTTGCGTTCCTCCGTTGTTCATCTCTGAACCACTGGCTAAGAAGACAACATTTTGCCACAAACAACGAAATGCAGACCAGCGTAGAGAATTGGTGGAAAGCACAGGCGTGGGAACCGGAAAATTGGTAAAACACCACGACAAATGCCTAAGTCCGAGCAGCGACTATTTAGAGAGGTGGCTGGAAGGTGTGGCTAACTGTCGCGAATAAATGATTTGTTGTTTTCATTGAGGTTTTCATTTCGCGACCAATCGGACCTTACTATCTAAACAGTCCTCGCGTATTCCATATCTGTACTATAGCGTTTGTCAGCCTAACACTCTAGCTGAAGTTTTCAAATAAAAGGATTGGCTGGTTTTGCAGTTATATGGATAGACAGGCGTTTGCCAGCTACCTCACAAAAATTGGAAGTTCCAGGGTATAATCAAGCCATTATTGCCATACATTCAAGTTAAGCATTTTAGAGAAGTTTTTTAGCTGTATCCTCTGCTGTTTATCACCTAGAGTCTCTTTGGAAGGAAAAAAGTATTAACGTCTCCTTAAGCTCAATACAAATATCCAAAGTCGTTGCAGGTAAAGTTAAGTGAATATATTCGTACTGAAATGGGAAACTTGTACCTTTTAGCCTCAATTAACCTGCGTTAGTTGAATTAATGAAGTCCCCGTTGCCATTCTCTGCTTAATTTAAACTGAAATTCGTATCACACCACCGTCATCGGATGTAGACTAGCGTAATTTCGATAACGTTACACATAGTGGGGAATCTGAGAAGAGCTGTGAACTCCTGTCTCTCCAGTTCTCCAGTGAACTAGCGCGATGCGAACCATTAGTGCGAGCTTGGGGACTTAGCAGCCGTTTACCTGTGTGGCCGGTTAATCGATCGCGACTAATAGCAGGCCACGTCCGCGGTTTGCTGGAAGCGTGTCGGACATGCCCAGTTTCTCAACGCTAATGATACTCCTACTTGAACAAGTGGAAACAATGAGATATACGCAGTGAAATGAAAATGCACCAATCACTGAAGAGTATTATAAACTGCGTGGGTCAAAAGTAGTTCTCACAGCCATTAACACTGATTATATCAGCTGGAACACGTATTCCAGATTATAAACATACGTTTAAATTTCGTGTTTTCACATCATGCAAGAAATATCAAAGTCATGAACATTTCCCACAATAAGTACAAGAAGGAACTATTTGCCAGCACTGATGTATTTAAAATTACGTATACTGAGAGGTACAAGTTATATACTAGTGACAGTGCACGTCATATAGCTGTCAAACTAACTGAAAAGTAGTGTAACGGATGCCATTAACGTATTGAATAAAGTGGTTAGTTGCCAGTTTCACGTTCTTCACTTGGCAAGTAAATAATTATAGTATAACCTGATAGAAGTTGTAGAGAAAACAATAGTTTAACGCACGTGCACAGGAAGGTGGAAAAATAGTATGGCAAAGCGGTTAGCACAATGGACTCCTATACGAAAGGACAGTGGTTTCAGTCCCCGTCTGGGTACTTTGATTTAGGTTTTCCTAGGTTTCCCAAAGCCGAGAGAAACAGTGTCCGCGTCAAGACATTGCAGGACTCTTTACGACGTCGCTCACTGAGGAGACCTTTAACTTAAGCTACAATTCATCGTGCTTTGTTTGCTATGTTCCCAAATAATGCAGACGAGTTCTACGCACGTGGCAGAAAAGCTGTAAAGGTGATCTTCATCGCCAAGCGCAATTGTACACAGTTCATAAAAATAGCGCTACCTTAAGTTTTGGCTATCTTCAAGTGTAAAGCCATATAACGCTGTAATTATATCTATATTTCACTCTAATAAAGTTATTAGTGTGAGGCATCCCACATACAGCACGGAAATCAACCAAGTAAGAATATAGATTTTAGACTTCATACCTGCAATACGTAGCAACACAGTCTCCACTTCACACTCAGCGAAGGTTTGTCTTCAACATGGATGACAAACGGCCGTCTTTCTTGTTTGAATAGTGTATTGGGTACAGGCGTAATCGTTATTCACTGATGTATCGCTCCCCCCCTCCCCCCCCCCCCTCTCATTCTGCCTGCTGACTAAAACTTTTGATATAGGTAAAATTCTTAAAGTGCTAAATTACTAGGGGCGTTCAAGAAGTAATGCAACACATTTTTGTTTGAAAGCAGATTAGTTTTATTCAGGATTCCAATACACCATATTATTTCCGACTCTTTAGGCTACAAAACCCTACTTTTCAACAAAATTTCCATTCAATGTGACGGTCTTTCGCAATCTTACTGAGAGGGTCCGTGTGCCGTGTGGTGCCATTTTACTGGTCGATGTCGGAGCGAAGGTCTTGCTGCGTCAGTAACTTCCCCATCATCCTCCATTCCGTAGAGTGCATCCTTCATCGGACAAAACAGGTGGAAATCGTAATGTGCGAGTTCCGGGCTGTATAGTGGATGGGAAAGAACAGTCTAATGAAGTTTTCTGAGCCACTCTTAGGTACGCTGACTTGTGCGAGGCTTTGCGTTGTCATGGAGAACGAGCAGTTTGTTTACAATTTTGTGGCGATGAACACACTGAAGATGTTTGTTCAGTTTTCTGAGGGTGGCACAATACACTTCAGAGTTGGTCGTTGCAGCATGAGGAAGAACATCAAACAGAATAGCCCCTCCAGTATCCCAGAAGACCGTCTCCATATCTTTCCCGGCTTAGGGTGTGGCTTCGAACATTTTATTCTGGGAAGAGGTAGTGTGGCGCCACTGCGTCGATTGCCGTTTTCGTTTCCAGTTCAAACTGATGAAACCATGTTTCAGCGCCTATGACGATGTTTCACAAGGAATTGTCACTATCAGCCTCAGAAGGTGCAAGCAATTGGGCACAGATGGTCCTTCGTTGCTCTTTATGGTCTTCTGTTATGCGGTGAGGAACTCAGCGGACACGTATTTTTGAGTAACCCAACTGGTGGACGAGTTTGTTAGTGCTACCAACAGAGACGTCCAGTTCAACTGTGAGGTGCCTGACTGTGATCTGTCGATCAACTACAATGAGAATGTCTGCACGTTCCAGCATTGCACTACTCACAGACGTGTGCGGCTGGTTGGCACGCGAGAGATGGGGCAGGTTTTGCTCAACCTTGGTTCAAATGGCTCTGATCACTATGGGATTTAACGTCTGAGATCATCAGTCCCCTAGAAATTAGAACTACTTAAATCTAACTAACCTAAGGACATCACACACATCCATGCCCGAGGCAGGATTCGAACCTGCGACCGTAGCAGTCGTGCGGTTCCGGACTGAAGCGCCTAGAACCGCGGCCGGCGTGCTCAATCTTGTTGCGATGATGACAGAGGCTTTGCCCAGAGACTCAACATGCATTTGTTCACTGCCAGGCCTCCGTAGACGTTGTGCAAGCGCTTATGAGTATCTGCGATGCTCTGGTTTTGCGCCAAAAGAAACAATGACAGCTCTCTTCTTGGCACGCATCTCCGATACAGACGCCATTTTGAGAGCTATGTATAGCACCGCCACCTATCGGAACTCCATGAAAGTGAAGGGGTTTAAGCGAGAATATTCCACGATGTCCCTCAACAAAATACACATTTTTTCAACCAAAGCTTGCCGAGACAAAAAGTGTCGTATTACTTCTTGAATGCTCGACGTATAACTCAGAGCCTGAAATAGATTCACCGTCATCCTGAATCAGTCATTTTGGTCTTAACATTCGATATTTGCCGACGCAAAAACAAAAAAAAAAAACTTCCGGCAAACGCTACATAGTTCCAGTCAGTTCAAAAATCACTAACGAAACGTTCCTCCATTCTCAAACTGCATTAGGGTGGCCTACTCATCGACAAGAGCATACCAGATGAGATTAATCACTCTGGATGATCTTCAACACATAATTTCTGCACTGTCAAACAGTTGCCACTTTCAACACCTAAGGTTACGCTGACTCATATGGGATTCTGCAGGGCGGAGCCGAACACCACCGAAAAAGTGACGGGAATTGTTCATGGATTGTCTGTGAGTGTTTTGGTTGAAGGAGCTCGTGGTCTCTGGTGGCTCGTTACCAACTAAGTGCATTTAGTTTGTTTTCTTACCACCAAGCGTCTTTCAAATGTTCAAATGTGTGTGAATTCCTAAGGGACCAAACTGCTGAGGTCAGCGATTCCTAGACTTACACACTGTTTAAAATAACTTAAGCTAACTTATGCTACGAACAACACACACACCCATGCCCGAGGGAGGACTTGAATCTCCGTCGGGAGGGGCCAAGCAATTCGTGACATGGCTCCTCAAACCGCGCGGCCACACAGCGCGGCCAGGCGTCTTTGTTCCACGTTGCACAGAGAATATTTTCCAAAGCGCAGATGTCTACGATATGTACTGTGCATCGTGTTTCGAACCTATTATTTATTTATTTATGGGCATTTGGCCATTACCAAACAGCCGTACTTCAGAAACAATTTTCTTCCACTCACTCACGATATTTTCTTCTGACGATGATAATGTACACTCGACAGCAAAAAAAGTGGGTCACGCCTGATTTCCAACGTGTAGGCTGCACCTGAATGTATGCAACCAAAATTTTATTTCTGGGTTGCACATCGTCGCAACCCTCCACAGTACAGTCGTTGTAAGATTCACAATGGGTACCGCTAGAGACAACTAGAGAACACCAGTCTTTATGACAGTCCATCCAGGTGTAAATTAACACCACGATAGTACAGAAGAGATCAGACAGTCCTCAACGTTTGTAAACTAAACTTAATTACAATAAGTGACATTTAAAAAGTTATGGGACAACTAGTTTTGTCACATAAATCGTTCAGTAATCCTTAGGCACAATTAAATATTTGAGACAGTTTATGGATTTATAAAGTTGTATGGCAATTAGAAACAAGTTCTTTGCTGTCTAAAAGGTTTACGCAACACATGCTGAACGTCGTTCAACGTTCGATGGGGAGTGGTTTCGCATCAACTTTATGTAATACTAAGCAGTTAGAAGAAAACCTGATTAATGGCGGCAAACACCCTACGGAAGTCCCAACATTAAGTTATATCACTATTCACATTCCTCATCAACAGTTACTTGTACACTAAGTTGTACTTTAAATGACATGACCAACGTCTTCGTTGTGGATCCGGATGCAAACCCAGAATGTAAAGCCATTGTTAACCAAGCAAAACTTTGTGCCATATGGAGACTCGATCACTAGGCAGAAAGAGACGTCAAATATTGAAGTTTGCACCAGTATCAGTTATCAATTCTCAACTTGAACGTAAATGACGATAATGTTTGTACGAAAGCAGGAACCCTAACATGACAATTACCTTCTTGGGAATTGACCTCGAAAGACGTTTTATAGTGTTGCATTGTTAAGGAACAAAGGATGCACATGTTTAAAATTGAAATGCCATCATGAAATGCTGGGGACAATGATGCGAACCCAGCACCTAATCGGATTGTTGAATAAGTACGTAAAATCATAATGTACATATCACAGTTTATCACCAGTAGTGAGGTTGGGACCTTAAATGACGACTGAAGTTGTATTGCCTGACCGGGATTCGAACCCGGCGCCTACCGCTGTCGTTGTCTAACCAGGAACAGACGAGAAACGTCCACTGTTGGTCCACCATCAGCGAGATGTGCACACGTTTAGCTAGAAATAAGGTGACGAAAATGCCTATGCTGACTGAGAGTCGAACGCCGCACACATGGTTATGGAGACAAGTTAATAATCAACTTCATATTCAGTAGTAGCTATGAGTAGCATGTTTAGTTGCAAACCTTAAGGCCTTACTCATCCCTAGTAACGTGTTGTCTAATATCTGAGATATCATGATGTTAATTTACAAGTGGATTGACTGCAGTACAGAGCAATGTTCTCTAGTAGTCGTGTATCATTGAGATGTAAATGAAGTGCCTCAGCAGCACGTATAATTTCAGAGACACTGAGTGCATGTTATAAGTGCACAAAACGTGTATTATATACTAAGTATATACTACTATTTGGGGAAGCTGCCGCCAAACCTGTTTACTTTTACATTCCGCTTAGTTGTCGTGGTTGAATACAGGTTTTCTTAAGGCTACATCTAATGCACAGTGCTTACAAGAAAGTATAGTTTCCTGCGTCACGCTATTGCTAGCTAGGTGAAATATTTTGTGGTAGCTACGTTTAAAATGAGTGTATTTTTGGAAGGATTGTTCGTCAAATATTCGAATGAATCTACAACTGTAGGTGTGCCTGCACATGTTATAGCATAATAGCTGTAGCTGCGTTAGTTTATACTACAGACTTGGGTAGGTTAGGTGTAACTTTTGATCCTTCAAGGGGTGATCGTGGCCTTGCGGCCCGGGTCTGTACTAGCCGCGGCTCGCGAGCTACGGGCCAGCCAGGCTGGCAGAGGCGAGACGGAAGTGAGCGAGCTGGAGGTAGTGTTGGTGGGCCAGCAGCCTGGGACGAGCCAGCACGGCTGCGCCGCTTGCCTCTCACTCTGCCGCTCCGCTTGACGTAAATATGTTTACTCCCTCTCCTGGAATCAGTGTATGAGCGGCAAGCAGAAATACACGTCAGTTTGTCTGCCATAATGGCTCACTGGGAGAGGTCTATTCGAGGTAGAGTCAAAAAATGGTTCAAATGGCTCTGAGCACTATGGGACTTAACATCTGAAGTTATCAGTCCGCTAGAACTTAGAACTACTTAAACCTAACTAACCTAAGGACATCACACACATCCGTGCCCGAGGCAGGATTCGAACCTGCGACCGTAGCGGTGGCGCGTTTCCAGACTGAAGCGCCTAGATCCGCTCGGCCACTCCAGCTGGCCGAGGTAGAGTCGTCGCTCTCATTGAGGAAGGAGGATGTTCCATCAGAGAAGCTGGCAGACGCTATGGCGTACCACATACCACTGCAACGAGATGGTGGAGGATCTGCCTTGAAAGAGGCACCACTGACAGGGCTCCTGGCTCAGGCAGGAAGAGAGTGATCTCACAACAGGAAGACAGGGACCTAGTGTCTAGGAGCAGAGAAAATCCCTTTCTGAACGCGAAGCAGTTGCGGCGGGAGACCAACTTCCCCAGCTCCAGTGACACGATTCGCCGAAGGCTGAGGGACGCTGGACTGCATGCACGGCGATCCGCCGTGAAACAAAAGCTCAGCGAAGACAACGGTTTATACTGGCTAGCATTTACGGAGCTCCATCTGAGGCCGTCGTGGGACAACGTCATTTTCACTGATGAGAAGATGTTTTCCACCAATAACGACGGTCCACGAATCGTTTATAGGCCGCAAGGGACTCACCTTTGACGCGAATATGCAACCACGACAAGAAGAAGTGGCCGGCTATCTGTTACCTGCTGGGCTTGGATTTCTGCGAGAGGGGCGAGAATTCTTCACAGGATTGAAGGAACTCTGGAGAGCGTGCAGTATGCCCACATATTGGAAAATGTGATGCTTCCGTCAGTGCGAATGCTGTACGCAGAAGGAGACGTCACATTGGAAGAGGACCATTCTCCCATTCACAAGTCTGCATTTGTTCAGCAGCGGCTCTCCACGACTGGCGTCAACGTCATGGACTGGCCACCACGGGCGGCTGATATGAACTCCATGGAAAACATGTGGGCTGAGGTCGCCAGAACATTAACAGAGAACTGGCCACGAAACCAACCAACTACTGCGGACGCTCTTTGGGACTGCGTCCTGGAAGCCTGGGAGGAAGTTGCTTCTTCAGACTGTTTCGTCCGACGGCTTATACATTCTATGCCAAGACGCGTGGTAGAAGTACAAAATAATGAAGGATTCTGGATAAAATATTAGAGTCCTTAAAATGTTTTATTATGTCTTCTTTTTCGTCATTTTTCCTCATTGGGAGCTAGTGGAAGATCGCGTGGCAATAAAAAAGACACAATATTGGTTAGCTTTCCTTTGAGTTGCTCTTTTAATTCAAGTGGGTTTCTTTTGAATACACAGTTTGTTAATTATTCTATTTTGATTTCATTTATACCCTGTCTACATACTTACAAACTAATCAGCGTAGATGGACTCTGTCACAGTAGTTTTTGTTATTTCAAATACGTCTCTCTCTTCCCCTCCACCCATTAATACACCCTCCGTCCTCCACACAATACGCAAACGATTTCATATTATGTTTACTAGCCACGCGGGATTAGCCGAGAGGTCCGAGGCGCTGCAGTCATGGACTGTGAGGCTGGTCCCGGCGGAGGTTCGAGACCTCCCTCGGGCATGGGTGAGTATGTTTGTCCTTAGGATATTTTAGGTTAAGTAGCGTGTAAGCTTAGGGACTGATGACCTTCGCAGTTAAGTCCCGTAAGATTTGCCGGCCGGAGTGGCCGTGCGTTTCTAGGCGCTACAGTCTGGAACCGCGTGACCGCTACGGTCGCAGGTTCGAATCCTGCCTCGGGCATGGGTGTGTGGGATGTCCTTAGGTTAGTTAGGTTTAAGTAGTTCTGAGTTCTAGGGGACTGATGACCTCAGTAGTTAAGTCCCATAGTGCTCAGAGCCATTTGAACCATAAGATTTCACACACATTTGAACATTTATGTTTACTCGTTGTTAATATCTCCTCTATTCTCTCTCACACTCTCTCTCTCTGACACTATCGCCGCAAGTGCCCTTCTATTTCACTCCCCCAAAACTTTATAAACAAATCTAGCAGTTTCCAATGACGCTACATTATCTCTTTTAATTACTGCTGTCTTTACTCTCTATCATTCCTCTCAACACCAATGAAACCGTATTCGTTGGTCTCCCCTTCCCTATAATCCATTCTTCGTTCTGAAAACAGTCCTTTCTTATCTATCTGTCGTATGACAAAACGAACTGTTAAACACGCCTAACTAAGCAATACTTTGCAAGCTTTTCACGCTTATATTTTGCACTTCTGCACTTCTATCCATTCCCCTTCCTGTTACCCGTCCCTTGACATCTGCATCTCCATCTAAATGAATACTCTGCAATTCACAATTATGTGCTTGGCAGGGGGTTCTGTGGTCTGGTGGATTAATCTTGTATTTATGTGTAATACGTGTAGGTTCGCATCTCACGTCAGGCGTAGATATTTAACACACACAAGTAGCTCTCCTTCACCCCTAGCAACGCCAAGTGAAGAACGCCAGTAAGCTCCGTAGTTCAATATCCGCAATAAAGATAACATCCCTTCGCTGCCGACTGGGGCAGAGTGGCATTCGTTTGTGCTGTGACGGATGGAGAAACCCCGTAAGGCAGAGACTCTGTCACCAGTAAGCCGTCGTAAACTAGAAAACGTATTTCATTTAATGAACCAATGGCCATGAAAGTTCACAAGGCTCTTGCTTTATTTGAAACTGAGACGCTGAAAATTGTGGTGCTGGACTGGGATTAGAATTCGATTTCAGTGTGGTCCAGAAGATTCCAAACTCTTCTAGGCGTCCTCGAAAGGCACCTATCTGGTTTCGAATCCTGATCGGCACAAAATATTCATTATTTCATTTCAAGCCCAAGCATGTGCACTCCGAACTACTAGTGAAAAATAGTTGCATTTTCAACGTCTCTTCGTGAGTTGTCAGCTGTAACGTGTTCGTTTCAACTTACAGCCACATGATGAGCTTTTTATCACATCATTACAAGATCCAACATTTCCTTACATCTTTTCAAGTTCAAACATTCCTCTCCATCCTACTGGTGAAAGCGGATTTGGGTTTGACGTTGTGTTCGTTGTGATCAACGACGATATGTTGCGGATTCAACTTCTAGCCAGCAGAGTATTTTCCATTACATAATTGAAAGTACAAACATGCCATTCCTAGCTGTTATTGGGAAATAATTTGATAGTTAAAGTTTCTTGATGACCACGTGTACGGGGTTTGAATTCCATTCAGCACAGAACTTTTCGTCGCCTGATGTCTAGCTAAACATGCGCCCATGTCGCTACTGGTGAACCAACAATAGCTACTTATCGTCTGTTCCTGGCTATAAAACGACGGTGCTAGATACTGGGTTCGAAGCCCAGTCAGGCAAAAACCATTCTGTCGTCATTTAAGGTTCCAGCATCTCGCTATTGGTGAAAACATTTGATATTTAACTTCTCATATTATGTACAGTCGTGCTCAAAAGTATCCGAACGACCTGAATTGCATTTCGCCTGATTCCCATGACACCTACATAACGCAGCTGTCTAGCAGGTCCTCTAGCCGGCCGAAGTGGCCGTGCGGTTTTAGGCGCTGCAGTCTGGAGCCGCGAGATCGCTGCGGTCGCAGGTTCGAATCCTGCCTCGGGCATGGATGTGTGTGGTGTCCTTAGGTTAGTTAGTTTTAACTAGTTCTAAGTTCTGGGGGACTAATGACCTCGGAGGTTGAGACCCATAGTGCTCAGAGGCATTTGAACCATTTAGCACGTCCTCTAATCGCTCGTTGGTACAGTCGTTTGACTATTGAAAATGGTTCCAACAAGTCACCACTAGAAAACACTGCTCTGTATCGCAAGAACTCAAGATGTAAAGCAATACCACGATACTACAAATATCAGGGAACACCTCATCACAGATAAGACTGTCCTTAAGGCTTGTAAGCTCACATTTATTGCAATAAATAACATACCTGAAATGCCAGCACTCCCATTATTACGGCAGATAGATAATGCACGTAGTAAGTTCGTCGTATTCATGTTTTCCTCTTCAAAGTAACATACCATACTTGTTATTTAACACAAAATGTTATTAAAAATTTACGTTATTCACGAGCAGCTAGTTGAGAATATGTATGAACTTCAAATGACACGACGAAACGCCTCTTTATGCATATGTATTCAAACCCAGGTCATGCAGGCTAAGATTTCGTGGCTGACGAAAATTAACAGTCATTCCTGACTAGGCATAAAGAGAGTGTTATATATCTCATTTTTGGTCAGTATCAGTTAGCAAATATCAACTTTACTTTACATAACGTAACATTTTTAGCGGACGCGAATTCCTACCCAGCATCTATTGTCCCTGTTAACGAACTACAAGAGATGTTAAATATTGCTTCTTCACAAGTAACTTACTTGAAATGCAGTGGGTAAAGCATGGAGTTGGACAGGGATTCGAACCCAGAACCTAATCGGCTTGTTATCGAAGCACAATCAACTGTGACATATCGGATTTTCTCGGCAGTAGCTAGATGTATTAACAGAAATGACGGGACGAAACATTAATTTTTTCCTTCCTAGGACTCCAACCCCGCACGTATCGCTGTTATATTCTAGAGAAAAGGAACGTTAAATATGGGTTTGTTACACCAGCAGCGGTGTACCGTAGGTCTCTAGAAGAGCGTAGCGTTCCAAAGGATTGGAAAAGGGCACAGATCATCCCCGCTTTCAAGAAGGGACGTCGAACAGATGTGCAGAACTAAAGACCTATATCTCTAATGTCGATCAGTTGCAGAATTTTGGAACACGTGTTATGTTATAATATAATGACTTTTCTGGAGACTAGAAATCTACTCTGTAGGAATCAGCATGGGTTTCGAAAAAGACGGTCGTGTGAAACCCAGCTCGCGCTATTCGTCCACTAGACTCAGAGGGCCATAGACCCAGGTTCGCAGGTAGATGCCGTGTTTCCTGACTTCCGCAAGGCGTTCGATACAGTTCCCCACAGTCGTTTAATGAGCAAAGTAAGAGCATATGGACTATCAGACCAATTGTGTGATTGGATTGAAGAGTTCCTAGATAACAGAACGCAGCATGTCATTCTCAATGGAGAGAAGTCGTCCGAAGTAAGAGCGATTTCAGGTGTGCCGCAGGGTAGTGTCATAGGACCGTTGCTATTGACAATATACATAAATGACCTTGTGGATGACATCGGAAGTTCACTGAGGCTTTTTGCAGAAGATGCTGTGGTGTATCGAGAGGTTGTAACAATTGGAAACTGTACTGAAATGCAGGAGGATCTGCAGCGAATTGACGCATGGTGCAGGGATTGGCAGTTTAATCTCAATGTAGACAAGTGTAATGTACTGCGAATACGTAGAAAGATAGATCCCTTATCATTTAGCTACAAATTAGCAGGTCAGCAACTGGAAGCAGTTAATTCCATAAATTATCAAGGAGTACGCATTAGGAGTGATTTAAAATGGAATGATCATATAAAGTTGATCGTCGGTAAAGCAGATGCCAGACTGAGATTCATTGGAAGAATCCTATGAAAATGCAATCCGAAAACAAAGGAAGTAGGTTACGGTACACTTGTTCGCCCACTGCTTGAATACTGCTCAGCAGTGTGGGATCCGTACCAGATAGGGTTAATAGAAGAGATAGAGAAGATCCAACGGAGAGCAGCGCGCGTCGTTACAGGATCATTTAGTAATCGCGAAAGCGTTCCGGAGATGATGGATAAACTCCAGTGGAAGACTCTGCAGGAGAGACGCTCAGTAGCTCGGTCCGGGCTTTTGTTAAAGTTTCGAGAACATACCTTCACCGAAAAGTCAAGCAGTATATTGCTCTCTCCTACGTATATGTCGCGAAGAGACCATGAGGATATAATCAGAGAGATTAGAGCCCACACAGAAGCATACCGACAATCCTTCTTTCCACGAACAATACGAGACTGGAATAGAAGGGAGAACCGATAGAGGTACTCAGGGTACCCTCCGCCACACACCGTCAGGTGGCTTGCGGAGTATGGATGTAGATGTAGATGTAGAAATGTGAGCATGTTTGAACTAGAAATAATATGACGAAGAGTTCAGTGCTGACTGAGAATCGCACCCCAAACATATCGTCCTTGACTACACACAAAGAGATGACAGTTACCGAATTTTTCTCCACCAGCAGCTCGGAATAACATCCTTGAACTTTGTGATGTTATTGGATTTCAGACATTTTGCATATGAGAAAAGGACAGCCATCGAGCTATAGTTTGTAATGATACTAAGCATGACAACGCGAGAGTAAAGAAACGAAATCTGTTCATAACGTGAACCTATACCAAGACGCGCGGCCAGCGTTTAAAAGGTACTTTTAAACACTATGACTCGCTGGGCGCAGATATTTAAAATCATTGCCGCAGCTCTTGATAGCAAGAAGCTGCGAAAGAGAAGAAAGAACAATTTATCATTTGTTAGGAAAATTATAGAGTCTTTATAGTTAGTTGTACTTCTGGTCGCCGATATGTTAACATGTACCTTATTACCTTTGAGGTTTGGTCGCCGACTTGTTAAGACGTGTTGTGTAGCACCGCTACAAGTTATTTTTCATTTAGTGTAAAAAACCACGTTATCACCAAGGGAAAAAAATCGGTTTTGTAAACCTTGTGACGATAAAAAATACTTACGCGCACGCCAGGACATTTAATTTTTACAAAATATCACACATACAAAAGCAGCGATTGTTGGGCTGCTTCATGTATGAGACAAACATGAAAATGTAAGTTTTGTATTCATTGTAAATTTGTTAATGTTTATAGTTTAACGCCTTTGTTCTTTGAGAATCTATTGATGCTACACTGTACAGAAACTCTATGCTTATTCTTTCCTTTAAATTAACCTCAAATAATGTTTATGTTTAAATGAACTTTGTTACAGGTTCGCTCTTTATCGCGGTGTCTCGATTGCATTTGGGAGACCATTAATGTGTTCAATTTCCGATCTGACAACTTTTTTACAAAATTTCACTGTTTTGCATTCATTTCCAATTTTTTTTAATTATTCAAATTGGTCCCTTAGGTAATTTCATTGAAGAGTCTGACTGCGTGATAGCAATCCGGGTTAGGAGGTCATTTGAGAAACTATTTTCGCGCAATCAATCTGTACGTCTCCTGAACATAATCGAGAACCGACGCATCGGCGATCATTCATTAATTTTTCTCTCTTTCCAAGTCGTACCAAAAAACGGCCAAGGAGAACTGCCGTGAGTACGCAATCTAGTATTAAAAGTTGCATTCTTTATCTTGTCGCCAGCCGCAGTGGCCGTGCGGTTCTAGGCGCTGCAGTCTGGAACCGCGGGACCGCTACGGTCGCAGGTTCGAACCCTGCCTCGGGCATGGATGTGTGTGATGTCCTTAGGTTAGTTAGGTTTAACTAGTTCTAAGTTCTAGGGGACCAATGACCTCAGAAGTTGAGTCCCATAGTGCTCAGAGCCATTTGAACCTTTATCTTGTCGGCAAACATTGCCATCAGTTATCATCATCAATGTTATATTTGGTTAAATGTGAAAAGCAAAACCTTCTAACGCTAGAAGTTACAGTGATTTCACAAATACTTCTGTGTCTCACTGGGAGTCAAAAACGTCAGATATCGTTAGTGTTGACAACGAATTAAAATGCATTAAAAATAAAATTTATCATCCACCAGTACATAGGTTTTCTCATGCTAGAGCTTCATAATACATAGTGAAAACTTTAGTGCGGGGCCAGGATTCCAACCCATTCAGGCGCAATATGTGGAGATGTTGAAGAATCTGGAGTTTTGAACAAACAAGTTGTAGTCGAGCTGTATTGTCACGAAGGGATCAAATTCCGCGTTAATGGCCGTCTGAGTTGCATTCCCAATTCAGAACCAACTTTATCGACATACAGAAGCTCAAATAAAAGATGGAATATGTGTCCTGTGGCCATACACAGGGTTTTTTCGTCACTAGAAATAAATAACTAGTATAAGAAAGGTTACTGGTGATAGAGTTTCTACATGTCGCCACTCTTTACTTTATTGTGGTTCCACCTAACGTCAACTTGGTAGAGAAGGAATACCATGTTTAATGTGATTTTCAGACAACAATATACCTTGTTCACCTGGCGTAGCCAGAAGAGAATAGAATCAGCCTCTCCCTATCAAAAAACATCGGCCGAAGTTGGTTCAAATGGCTCTGAGCACTATGGGACTCAACTGCTGAGGTCATTAGTCCCCTAGAACTTAGAACTAGTTAAACCTAACTAACCTAAGGACATCACACACATCCATGCCCGAGGCAGGATTCGAACCTGCGACCGTAGCGGTCGCGCGGTTCCAGACTGAAGCGCCTTTAACCGCACGGCCACACCGGCCGGCTAACGGTAAGTGTCGCGCAATGTAGATAAGACGTCGACTGTTCTGTTACATTAGCTGCTACATTTTTTTTAAACGCAATTATGCTGTCTGCTGAAGTTATCAATTTAATGGAGCTTTGAACATATTTCTCTTCACTTCTCAACCCAAAATAGTCGCATGTGAAAAAAAGGCTAACTTCTGCGTCATTTTGTTCTTTTCAGGTTTAATAGACGGGCAGGCAGCAGATGCATCTCGAAGCATTTGTATTATGTATGGGGAGAGTGCATCGTGCCAAAATAGTCAGAAAAGTATTTTCTACATTAGCTGTCGTCTGGTAGTGGCATTTTATTCTTCTTCAAACCTTTTTTGACAGCTTTAACTCTGAACAAGTTTTCTACATGCATGTAATCAATAAACTGCATGTGCATTGTCAGACTGTTATAGATAACATCAGAGAAGTCGCATATATCGTTGATGATTAATTTCTCTCTCATGTTTAGTATTATTTTAACAACACCAAAAGAAACCTTACGAAAACTGTGCACTGTATTGTAAGAAATGAAATAAAACTACCCACGATAACCTTACGACGAAAGTAAGTCAGTTTCAACAAAGCTGAGTATCTGTACACAAGCGTACCTCTATCTGCACGAATTAGTAAAATACTACTCACTTAGATTTCGATTGGGTCTGTATTTAAATGGTATGCTGTGTCATACTCAACAGGTACGCAAATGTCGCATTACATAAATAAAGTTACGTATTCCTAGAAACCCAAAATTTTCTAGTCAGCAGCGGAAAGAGGCGTTACCTGTTGTGCAGCATTGTAAGTTTTTCACCATTGCACTTTGAGCTGAAAGCATTTTCTTGCGATTTGCTAATCAATTTATTTCCTTCATACTTATCACCCTGGCATGTGAGTCTTAAGTGAAGAACAATATTGAATTTCGTATCGTTGACGGTCGATTCGAGTTTCTTCAGAGACGCTTGTATTGTATAGCAGCTTGGCAGTCAGAAAGCTGAGATCTACGACCATTAACACAACTTACTGAGTCGAGCTGCCAAGAGGATTTGATGTGTAACGGTTTTCTTCTGATTTTGTTACAGAATTTTTTCTGGGAATTCGCAGCTCCATGAAACAATTCACAAAAAAGCTCGCACGCGCTGCCCCTACCACGGTTAGAACTGATGATTCTCTTAACCGTTAGAATACGAGACACGCGGGGTACCACGGGGCTACGGACACACTGCTGGCAGCACGCCACTCTCATCATGGTATTGGTCGCTCAGCCTCATAACGCATCGCGAAAGATATCAAAAGTTGTCACTTATGTGAAGAATAGCATTTCTTTAGCCAAAAAATTGAAATTTCTGTCTCAGTGTCTTAGTTTACGTGAGGATTATATACCACGAGTAATTCAAATGGAAAGGGAATATCAAGTGAATTTAGCGAGTCAATTCAGTACCATACACGGAAGTGATTGCGCTGTCACAGTGTTGCCAAATGTTTGTGACGATGTTACCAATTCTCAGCTGTGCTAGGAACAGCTCTGCAGCGTTATAGAAGGAGAATCCTGTGCTCGTGTCATAGGAAGATACGGAGAGGAGGCGCGGGGTTTGGTTAATATGCAGCGTTTTCTCCTACCAGCTGTGTCAAACATTCAGGTGTGTAATCTTCCGTCACGATTACAGTTTCCCACAAAATATATACGAATAAAGCACTTACCTTGTTACTTTGTGACAAAAGATTATTTCAGTACAATAAATAGTCTTTGGAAATCAACTTTGCCCACCTGTCACGAAATGTATGATAACAAACACTTTGCAACTCGAAATCGATTGCATCTATGTGCAGTCTTGTGATCATACAAGTAGAATTTCATGAACTGCACGAGAATGTAGAAAAATGTTGGTGCGAATGGAAGCTGTAAGAAACACAGTTAACTAATTATTCTGTACCACGTAATAATCAATTCATTTGATAATTCAGAAGAGAAGAAACCAAAAATTATGCCCATTAAGATAGAAACTAAAGTGCAGATGCGGGCACTGTGCAGATCTGCGCTTTTTCATCTTCAGATCGATACAAATAATGTATACTAACCAGCGTATTCATTGCTTTCGTAATGCTTCCCTCTTGTTTAGTCTTCTTATGATGAACTGGATCCACACCCATGAATCTGAATTTTTCTTTGTATCTTGCCATCTACTATCTTTGTGTGTTATTGTTCGGTGTCCAAAAAGCAAAACATTATGCCTGCTCCCACGAGGTATTAAAATGAGGTCGCAAGAAGGCTAACGAATTATAATCAAAATACAGTGAGACGCCAATTTGTCTGTCGTCATGGTGTTAAGTCGACAGAAATAGTTGGGTGTTATTCCCTGAATAATCGGCACCCCGTTGTCGTCTTCTCTTATTGAGATTTTCATATTACCCTGACACAAGACGCCGAGATAAATGTGTATATTCACCGTGACGAAACATCCCACATTCCATTCATCCTGATCCATTAGTTACGTGCATCGGCAGCAATAAGTGATAGGAAAGCTGTTGTGGGGTGACGAATAACAATAACAATGGTAGTAATTACAAATCAATAATCAAGGATGTGTACTGCATTACAGACGATTAACAGAATAACCAAGAATGGCTGAGTGTTTAATTGGCACACTGAGTAGGTGTTCTTTCCACTTTGTTACTGAATTCTGTTCTAGTTGTTTGCAGAGAGAAAACAAAGAACCCTGTAGCCATACATATCGCTAGTACAACGAGATATTACCTATCAACTATCCTTGCTTTACATGACGAGAAGAACATGGCGTCACTGAGCTAATATTTGAAATACATTTCTGTTTTCTCTCTCTCTCTCTCTCTTTTTTTTTATTTTTATTTTAACTTTTTGAGGAAAGCATCGAGAAGCGCGATAATAAGCAAGTAGGCATATAACCTGTTTACAGTTATTTTCATCGGGATACATAATGCAAAAATACAACTTTTAAGTGTGTTATTGTGTAATTCCAGTTACTGACAGTCTATTCGTGAGCTTGCTCGCGTTTAGTGGTGTGAAACCTATCACAGAAGCAACCAAAACACAAATATTTCTTGCACCATGCGCAACACACAAACGAAATCTCACTGCACTGACGTGTTGTCCGATATATTGCACGGAAAACATATCTCATTCATGTTGCTAAATACAGCTCTATCAGATATCAATTTCGAAGCGTACGAGGTGTATAAAAGTATATCTTGAAATACGTAGCCGGCCGGAGTGGCCGAGTGGTTCTAGGCGCTACAGTCTGGAACTGCGCGACCGCTACGGTCGCAGGTTCGAATCCTGCCTCGGGCATGGATGTGTGTGATGTCCTTAGGTTAGTTAGGTTTAATTAGTTCTAAGTTCTAGGGGACTGATGACCACAACAGTTAAGTCCCATAGTGCTCAGAGCCCTTTTTTTAAAATACGCAGAAAGGCCCATAGAGGTATTCGACTGAAACATAGCCATGACCAAAATTGTAACTGGGGTCGACAGCATCGTCGTCTACCACCTTGACAACTAGAACGGTGACAGTGCTCGGCCGGTTACTTACGTTTACTGGAATCAAAGCTACAGCATGAAAACCCAAAAATGTTAATAACTCGAAGATCATTAGTTTTGGAACCCATAGAAAGTAAAGCAGTCATCAGTCGGAAGAATGGTTTGAACACCATAGTGCTTTAATAGGCACGGTCTAGTTGGAGGTGGTATGTCATTGCTTTCATCCGACCTTTGAGTTGACTTACGTAGCCAGTTTATAGGGGAACCTACAGTTTTACGTGGCTTTCGGACCACAGTGCAACTCGGCATTTTTCACATCAAAAAACACCGCCCGAGGGGAAATATGTGTGAAACGGCACATAAAAATCGTGGGACTGGTGAGGGGTCGAGCCTGAGACCTTCGTATCTATACTCTTGCTCTTTATCACCTTGCCACCATGGAGCCAACACTGTGGTTTCTTCTTGCCAGTAAAGTTCAGTGTCTCTCGTTTGTGCCTGCGTTCGCACTTGGGTGTCCCTTAGGAGACCTTATTTTTGGGATTACCCTCGTATACGTGTGTCTAAACGCCTTCCAATGCCCACTCAAGGAAGACAAGGATACATAGTCTAGCTTCAATATTACAAATACGCCTCAGTTTGTGGATGAACGCAGACTTAGGTTGATAATCATTTTGAATATTTATCAGTACTGTACTCACTGGTATGAAACTCGTTTTCTACCAATATTCCCACAGCTACAGGAATTCTACTTTAATACCTCTTAGACAAAACACTTACGCAGTGCTATTAGGCAAAAAGATCAACCTGACACAAACTGTGGGAAGTTTGTTTTACAACCTTCGTACCTGGATAAACAGCTTTTCCTATTTGAGATATCTGTGAACATTGCTGCATAAGACGATTTAAGAAGAAACTAAATTCCTTCAGATTAAAGAAATCGTGTTAACGGCACTAAATCGTGGTTTGTAAATCGTTTACCAGTCCTACTCTGCCGCATTTCGCTGGTTCTAAGGCAAGAAGCTTACTGACAAATTTCACAGAAGGAAAAGGGGGATGAAATGTCTCCCACTCGAAGGTCATGTTGTTTTACTTAAATGATTACAAAATCGGGTAAAACGAACAATGAGGTTATCAGTATAAGCACATTACTGTTGTCAATATGATGTTGCACCGCCCAGGGCCTGTTCTGATAATGGCCCCGTTTAGGTCAGGCATATTGTACACAGAAGTGGAAGAGAGAGCACCACTAAGTTCTACAATACGCATGCATTGCATACACACAGAAATTACTGTTACAGTGTACGTATGGAGCCCAATGAGTGAACTGCATATTTTCCGGTGAGAAAGAGCACTGGCAAACAGTCTTCGCTACATTAGGTTACTTAAACTGGTGTCACTCTGAGCTAGAATTTATGCTCAGCGACTAAGTGTAAGGATAATGCGTCGGATGCGGTTTTTGCTACTGTGCAATACTTTCCTACATTATAGAAGCTAATATTAAATTTGAACTAATATTCCGAAAATTTTGAACTTGGGTAGCTTAGAATAAAAATCTTTCTGTCCATTGCAAAGGAAAACAATTGATTTTCTATAACATTCTCTGTCATACACAACTTCAAACAGGTCACGTCGACCAGATCATATGGAAGAACTGACAGCGACGTATATCGGAAGGCAGTAAGATCCCATGGCTTTTGGTTTGACAGTATTCGACAGCCATTTCTATGCGGAAGTAAATGAATAAAGGCAGCACGTTTTTGTTATCAAGTAACGTCTTAATCAATTACTTTAGTTTTATTGTAATCTGCGAGTAATTGCTGATGTTTGATAATAACATGAAAATCATTCCGTAGACAGGGAAAAAACCTCTTCTTGGGCAATTACTTCTATAATGACCAAAAGGTCTTAAATGATCTTCATGCACATGTGTTCCAGCAGCGGTATGACGAAAATGATAGTAATAATGACGGTGATAATCGAATTACCCGGTAACTTCACACTTAACAGTAGATTTTCTCGTACTAAGAAATTTTCTGAATTAGTGAAAATTTCAAAATGGCTTCAAATCGAGGCTATGACGCCTAGAAGAGTTTTTACATCCTGCTGACATGAGAATAGCATAATTTCCACGTCAGATGCTTGCTTCTACTTAACCATTTAACAGACTCGCGTTTTTTTTTCCACCGTGACTAGTTTTGTAAGCTAAGCACATCATCCATTTCAGCTCACTCCTTTGGCTGGGAAATGTGGCCACAATGCTCTGGTAGAACGAACTATACCAAGTGCAATGCATGAGTTCAGGGATTTACTTTTAAGAGTCACAGACAGATTTACTTTACCTCTGATAACCTCAAGAGAAAGCTGTTATAATCCAGAATCTGCATTAAACGTCACTTTCCTTCATTCCAAATTGGGCAGAGCCGGTTTACTTTGCGAAATGACATAGGTGGAGTTCAGGGTAAACAGAAATACTGTCGCCAGTAAACTTACGTACATTAGAAAATTTTATTTTATTTGATGAACTGATAGCCGTCTAAAGGAACAGGGCTCTTACTTTACTTGTACTTGATTGAACTAGAGACGTTGAAAAATTTGGTGATGGACTGTGGTTCGAATTCGTATCTCCTCTTTCGAGGAGCTGAATCTCTCGGAACAGTATAGTTCAATCATTTCGTTCCTTTTCCCAAGACAGCAATCTTCTCTAGGTCTCCTCCAAAGGTAAATATGTGGTTTCGAATCCTGATCCAATACAAAAATATTCATAATTTCATTTCAAGCTATATCACGTGCACACCGGCCTGCTAGTGAATATTAACGTGCATTTTTAATGTCTGTTCATGTTGCCAACAATTTCTGGACAAACACGCACACATCTTGCTGTTGGTGAGTAAGCAATTGATACTTAAGCAATATTCGTGGACAATAAAGAATAATTATAGGAGTGCGGTTCGATTGTCGCTCAGGCACAAAAATTTGTGTCCTTATTTCAGATTGAAACACCTAGCAGCTGGCAAGAAAAACCGATACGTAACATTTGATTTTACTTAGTTAACAATCCGATTACGTCTTGGGATCGTATCTCCGTCGCAGAACTTCAAATCATGCACTTCATCTTTAAATGCATACACACTTTCTTACTTCTGAATGGAGGTATATCAGACATTATTCGTGGTTAGTTAACAGTGATGAAAGGGTCGTGATAGGAGTCTCGGTTTATTACAAAAACGATCGTCGTTTATTTCTCTCTCTCACATTCTCTTTTTATTTTTATTTATTTGTTGTGCTCGACTATCGGCGTGGCACGAAAACGTCCGTGAATGAGTTTCTTAGTTTTGAGTACAGTTACAAAAGAAATATAAAAACAACTACGAGAGTTACTTCAAATGATTCTGAGCACTATGGGACTTAACTGCTGAAATCATCAGTCCCCTAGAACTTAGAACTACTTAAACCTAACTAACGTAAGGATATCACACACTTCCATGCCCGAGGCAGGATTCGAGCCCGAGACCATAGCGGTCGCGCAGATCCAGACTGTAGCGCCTAGATCCGCTCGGCCACTTCGGCCGGCTGAAAGATTATGATGCTTAGTAGCAGTCAGTTCTGAGTATTATTAGTAACTAAGCTCCAGTCCCTAAACCTAGTTACAGAAATGCGATTCAGACGCATTACGTATTCCAGGCCGTAGCAGCTGCGTCTTTGAGGCACTTCCTAGCCGGCTGTAGGATCACATCAGTTCGTCTTCTTCCTGCTGGTAATGTAACTCAGATTTGGCAACAACGCAAGGTATGTTTGGCAACTCTGTGATCGACGAGTTACTTCCTGGTGTACACGGAAATAAGCCAAAAATTTCACTTGATATCTCCTGTCATTTCCATTGAATAATCTGAGTTGTTATCGCTTGAGGTGTAACAGAAGATTGTAAATATACAGTTTTCAGCCCGGCAAAGTCATTGAACGTGGCAATCGCTACAAATCTCGTCCTGCAAATAGCGGTTTACGAGTTCTAGCCACTATTGGCCTCGTAAGAGGAAAGCGCAAACCATATCTATCCGGTAGCTCTGTGTTGATGTGCTGACCTGTGGACAAGCGACTATTATGGTTCCAGACTCGCTGAATGTAAGGTTTTTATCCATTCTGTGTAAGAGCTGCAATCAGTCAGATAAAACATCGATAACCAAATCGTCAGAAATTACTTTCAGCTCATAGTGCAATGGTGAAAAACTTACAATGCTGCACAACAGGTAACGCATCTTTCCGCTGCTGACTAGCAAATTTTGGGTTTCTTGGAATACGTAACTTTATTTATGGAATTCCATATATGCATACCTGTTGAGTATGACACAGCATACCATATGAACACAGACCCAATCGAAATCTAAGTGAGTAGTATTTTACTAATTCGTGCAGATAGAGGCACGCTTGTGTACAGATACTCAGCTTTATTAAAACAGACTTTCGTCGTAAGGTTATCGTGGGGAAATTTATTTCGTTTCTTATAATACAAAGCAAAGTTTTCGTAAGGTTTCTTTTAGTGTTGTTAAAACAATACTAAACATGAGAGAGAAATTAATCATCAACGATATATGCGACTTCTCTGATGTTATGTGTAACAGTCTGACAATGCACATGCAGTTTATTGATTACATGCATGTAGAAAACTTGTCCTGAGTTAAACCTGTCAAACAAGGTTTGCAGAAGAATAAAATGCCATTACCAGAAGACAGCTAATGTAGAAAATACTTTTCTGACTATTTTGGCACGATGCGCTCTCCCCATACATAATACAAAAGCTTCGAGACGCATCTGCTGCCTGGCCGTCTATTAAACCTGAAAAGAACAAAATGACGCAGAAGTTAGCCTTTTTTCCACATGCGACTATTTTGGGTTGAGAAGTGAAGAGAATTATGTTCAAAGTTCTATTAAATTGATAACTTCAGCAGACAGTATAATTGCGTTTAAAAAAAATGTAGCAGCTAATGTAACAAGACGCGACGTCTTATCAACAGTGCGAGACACTTGCCGTTACGCTACTAGCTTTGACGTAGCTACCGCAGCTCTGGAAGTGAACAACAGTTCCTTCAGAACTTCCGCATTCCACAGTGCTGTGAGATAATGCATATGGCCGGATCTAGAGTTCTGAGAGAGAGACAGTTACAGCATTTCTTTTACACTGCACGACGGTTTCAACAAACAGATAGCGCAATAGAGTAGCTCAAATGGAAAGGAACACTTCCTATTTAAATTTCTGCATCCTACACTGTTGGCAGTTCTGTGTAGGTGGCAGTTACGTTATTTTATTTCGGTGATTACAAAATAGAGTCGAATGTATGCACTGGGTAGCCAAGGCGGCTAGTTCATGGCGATTCGGTCAACCAACTAAATGAATGTAATGAACATCCTGCAAACCACTACAGGGAGCCTGTGTGTCAGAATTCTCGTCTTGTGTGCCGCAACGGTGTTATGATAGAGAAATGAGTCGTAGAAAAGAGGGTTTGGTGGTCTAGTGGACTGATGATTCTTTCATATGATGATGGTCTGGGTTCGACTCCCACTTCTGCCGATGTTTTTTGATAGTGAGAGGCAGATTCTATTCTCTTCTGGCTACGCCGAGTGAAGAAGGTATAATGGCATTGTGGTCTGAAAATTACATTAAACATGATATTCCTTCTCTACCAAGTAGACATTAGGTGGAACCACAGTAAAGTAAAGAGTGGCGACATGTAGAAACTCTTATCACCAGTAACCTTTCTTATACTAGTTATTTATTTCAGTGACGAAACAAACCCTGTGTATGGCCACAGGACACTTATTCCATCTTATATTTGAGCTTCTGTATGTCGATAAAATTGGTTCTGAACTGGGAATGCAACTCAGACGGCCCTTAACGCGGAATTTGATCCCTTCGTGACAATACAGCTCGACTACAACTTGTTTGTTCAAAACTCCAGATTCTTCAACATGTCCACATATTGCACTTGAATGGGTTGTAATCCTGACCCAGCACTAATGATTTCACTATGTATTATGAAGCTCTAGCATGAGAACACCTATCTGCTGGTGGATAATAATTTTTATTTCTAATGCATTTTCATTCGTTGTCAACACTAATGATATCTGACGTTTTTGACCCCCAGTGAGACACAGAACTATTTGCGAGATCACTGTAAGTTCACGGATGTTATTCCGAGCTGCTGGTGGAGAAAAAGTCGGTAACTGTCGCCTCTTCGTGTGTAGTGAAGAACGATATGTTTGGGGTTCGATTGTCAGTCAGCACTGAACTCTTCGTCATATTATTTCTAGTTCAAACATGCTAACATGTCGCTGCTGGTGTAACAAACCCATACTTAACGATCCTTTTCTCTAGAATATAACAGCGATACGTGCCGGGTTGGAGTCCTGGAAAGGAAAAAATTAATGTTTCGTCTCGTCATTTCAGTTAATACATTTAGCAACTGCCGAGAAAATCCGATATGTCAAAGTTGATCGTGCTTCGATAACAAGCCGATTAGGTTCTGGGTTCGAATCGCTGTCCAACACAAAGCTTTACTCCACTGCTTTTCAAGTAAGTTACTTGTGAAGAAGCAGTATTTAACGTCTCTCGTAGTTCGTTAACAGGGACAATAGATGCTTGGTAGGAATTCGCGTCCGTTAAAAATGTTTACGTTATGTAATTTAAAGTTGATATTTGTAAACTGATACTGTCTAAAATCGAGGTATATCACTCTCTTTATGCCTAGTCAGGAATGACTGTTAATTTCCGTCAGTTACGGAATCTTAGTTTGCATGACCTGGGTTTGAATCCATATGCAGAACGAGGCGTTTCGTCGTGTCATTTGAAGTTCATACATATTCTCAACTAGCTGCTCGTGAATAACGTAAAATTTTAATGACATTTTGTGTTAAATAACAAGTATGGTATGTTACTTTGAAGAGGAAATCATGAATACGACGAACTTACTACGTGCATTACCCATCTGACGTAATAATGAGAGTGCTAACAATTCAGGTATGACATTTATTGCAATAAATGTGAGCTTACAAGCCTTAAGGGCAGTCTTATCTGTGATGAGGTGTTCCCTGATATTTGTAGTATCGTGGTATTACTTTATATCTTGAGTTCTTGCGATACAGAGCAGTGTTTTCTAGTGGTGACTTGTTGGAACCATTTTCAATAGTCAAACGACTGTACCAAGGAGCGATTAGAGGTCCTGCTAGACAGCTGCGTTATGAGCATACCTTGTTCCTTGTGAATGACACCATATTAAACGTCGTTGGGGGTAGTTCCCAGGAGGGTAACTGTTATGACAGGATTCCCATTTCACTACAAACATTTTCGTCATTTATTTTCAGGATCTGAATTGATAACTGATACTGGTGCAAACGTCTATACTTCACGTCTATTTATGCCTAGTGATCATGTTTCAGTAAGGCACAAACAAAGCTCAGGTTAGTTAGCAATGGCTATGGGTGCTGGGTTTGAATCCAGGTCCAGAACGACGACGTTGGTCGTGTCATTTCAAGTTCAAAGTTGTGTACACGTAGCTGTTGATGTGTTACGAGAGTAATGATATTACTGGTGATTCGCTGTTAATGTTGAGATTTCCCTAGAGTGCTTTTTGCCGTTAATCGCGTTTTTCTACTGGTTCGTCCAATATCCAGTTTCTAGAGCCACTCGCCGTTGAGCGACCTTCAGCACTTGGATGGAAAACCTTTTAGAGAGCGAAATACATTTTTCGAATTTCCAAACAGCGTTGTAACTCCATATATTGCCTCAAGTATTTAATTTTGACTAAGGATTACTGTACGATATATGTAAAATAATCCGTTTTCTCAGGACTTTTGGAATGTCACTTGTTGTAATTAAGGTTAGTTTATGAGTGTTATGGGGTGTCTCATCGCTAAGAACATGTTTTCTAATATGTTTTGTATAACGATATTAGTTGACGCTTAGGCTGACTGCCATTAAGACCTTTGGTCTCTAGTAGTCTCTTGCGGTACCCATTGTGTGTAGTCAAACAACTGTACCCCACGGGGTTTTGGTGTTTAGGGCACCTGCAACGCAGCTACGTTATGTTGGTTGTATTCAGCAGTGACCCACGTTTTTTGCTGTCAAGTGTACACTTCATTCTTCGAAGTCAAGTTTATGTTCAACGTTGCTCAGTCCTGTCTAGGCTTTATTAAAACTGAATGCAATGGAAGACCAGTATTAAAATGTTATACTGAGCTGTTTCCGAAACTAAGGCAGTTACATCATAGTACTTTTGCTTCTGTACTTTCCTTGATAAGAGGAAACGCATCCTTGAGTCTTACTTTGTTTATGTGTATCTATGTTTCATGCTTGTTCACTATTCACCGGAGAAGAGGGGAACTGGGTAACAAAGCAAATAAACCGTAACTGCTTTATTATTCTCTAACGAGACTTCTGTACCAAAATACTCATAAAATACCATTCATAAACTTTCGAAATTTTGTTGGTGAAAATTTGGTTTCACGCAGTGTATATGCAAAGAAATAATCAGTCTAGTCCCATTTGGAACATCAGAAGTTCTGAAAACGAGAAGGCAGACATTCACTCATTTCTTTCGAAAGTGTGTCATGTATTTATCTAATAAGAAATACACACATAAAAAAAGTTTTGCACAACCCCAGTTCCCAGAACTCCTGAAGATAGACACTCACTGTGGATATTGTAACACAGACACGGTCTCTTTGACTGTTCAGAGATATCACTAAACCCACCCAAAGATGTAAGCAACCATGCATGAGCAACGCCTATTAGACGGAGGGGGCCCGACAGCCGATCATTTCCAGTCGTTCCACCGGGAAGGAGGACACGGCTCGTCTTGTCTGTACTTCAACCATGCCTTGACGGTCAATACCGCGGTTCGAACTCTTCCACATCGTTACTTTGTGACAGGAAGGGCTATCAAGAAGATCAGTGTCCAGGGTCTCGGAGTGAACCAAAGCGATGTTGCTCGGACATGGAGGAGATACATAAAGACAGGAACTGTCGATGACATGCCTCGCTCAGGCCGCCCAAGAGCTACTACTATAGTGGATGACCGCTACCTATGGATTATGGCTCGGGGGAACGCTGACACCAATGCCACCATGATGAATACTGCTTTTCGTGTAGCCTCAGGGCGTCGTGTTACGACCTAAACCGTGCGCAATAGGCTGCATGATGCGCTACTTCACGCCCGACATCCAGGGCGAGGTCCATCTTTGCAACCCCGCCACTATGCAGCGCGGTACAGATGGGCCCAACATCATGCTGAATGGACTGCTCTGCATTGACATCACGTTCTCTTCACCGATGAGAGTCGCATATGCCTTCAACCAGACAATCGTCCGAGACGTGTTTGGAGGCAATCCGGTCAGGATGTACGCCTTAGACACACTGTCCAACGAGTGCAACAATGTGGAGGCTACCTGCTGTTTTGGGGTGTCATTATGTGGGGCCGACGTACGCCGTTGGTGGTCATGGAAGACGCCGTAACGGCTGTACGATACGTTAATGCCATCCTCTGAGTGCAACTATATCAGCTGCATATTGGCGAGGCATTCGTCTTCATGGACGATAATTCGCGGCCCTATCGTGCACATCTTGGGAATGACTTCCTTCAGGATAACGACATCGCTCGACTAGAGTGGCCAGCATGTTCTCCAGACATGAACCCTATCGAACATGCTTGGGATGGATTGAAAAGGGCTGATTACGGACGATGTGACTCGCCAATCACTCTGAGAGATCTACGCCGAATCGTCGTTGAGGGGTGGGACAATATGGACCAACAGTGCCTTGATGAACTTGTGGATAGTATGTTACGACGAATACAGGCATGCATCAATGAAAGAGGACAGCAATCTGGACCACCACCTCTGAAGATCTTGCTATATGGTGGTAAAACATGCAATGTGTGGTTTTCATGAGCAGTAAAAATTGCAGAAGTGATATTTATGTTGCTCTCTTATCCAGTTTCATGTACAGGTTCCGGAACTCTCGGAACCGAGGTGATGCAAAACTTTTTTTTATTTGTATACTTCGAGTGTAACTGTATGCTTTGCCCAAAGCATGTTAGATACTGGAGTGCCATGTAATGCATGGTAGATTTGCAGTCTCACAAACGATAAAAACCAGCAGAGAAGTGTTATCAGGCATAGATGGTAGACTAGCGCCACCTTAAATCTGAAACTGCTTTCACAATGAGTAATCCTAAGCGAAAGTAAGCTCAATGTCACTCGCTAACTCGTGAAATAATAGTGAGGTTGGTAACTGACGTGGAAGTTCGAATGGAAGGATTACTGTTTTCGAACTCCAGGCCGCAATAAATGCTCACATCGCTGAAAATTCTTTCCAGCAAATGATAATTAACGACTCCTTGCATCAGACTTTCGTAGAAAATAAGCAAGCCCAAATGTCCCCAAAAATTGTATCGATGGACGTTAATTCACTAATACTACATCATAGCTCTGAAAGGTCCCATCATTATCGACTTTCCACTACTTACAATTCACAAATACAGTTCCAAGTCGACAATATTGTATTAACGAGGATACTTATAGTCGTCTAAGAACACCGTCGAAGTTGAACATCTTACTCCATACAGTCGGTTGGGGAGAGCAATCCACTTTTGTGTACTACATAATAACCACTAAAGCTTTTTAAAGAAATGTCTCACAATCGCTCCACGTCACAGTATTCAACGAATCAACGGAAAAGCATATATTTGGTGCAGGCGCTGTTGGAGGTTTTTGATTTTATAATCCGGAAAATAGATTTAACGTCAAACTGTAACCTTTCCTAAGCATTGGCGGCACGTGTAAGCAGTTTCAGCGTCACAATACAGCCCACATAAAAATACTATTGGTGGTCTTAAAATCGGTAATAAAACGCGTAAAAATGTACTATTTGATCGGGGGGGGGGGATAGCCTCTAAAGTATTCCCTGTGTTTAACCGAGTTACAAATAAAAAGGGAAACTGGTAGGGAACATTCTTGTGAGAAACGTTGTACATCAAGGTATACCATATTTCTTTTCTTACTGGCAGGTGAGCGATGAAGAGAGACTGACGGCCCTAATGACCGTTACTTGAGAGGTGGCCTGGTTGATGTCGAGGCATTTTCATCGTCCATTCGTGTTACCACAGTTAAATTCGCATTGTGTTGTATCGTGACTTCTGACTGAAATAACTAAGGAAACTTTTTTTTTTGTTACATACCTATATGCGTGGTTTCTGTCCTGACGGATATGTTCAACAGAACAGACACCACAAACGTATTAGGAAGGTAAAGTCCGATTAGCCACGACATGGAAACCACTGTGAAAATCCGATGGAACTTTGCACAGATGTGTTGGGCAGTGCCTTTAGTGTGTCTGTCGAACACTTCACGTCACTCTTTTCAGTCCAGAGCGCAAAGTGATTACGTAGAAATGCCTACTGGTGAGAGATTTCGTCTGAAGCCATGCAGCCTACATAACATAAATGTCACGCGTTTCTTCCTTCAAGGTAGTTTTCAGCCAGATTCTGCAGGGACAATGAAGACGCTCCTGCATCACTTTCGATGGAAATGGTTTGATCAACCACAGTACAGCCCTTAATTGGCTCCCTCGGTTGTTCATCTCTGCTCACATGAACCGCTAGCTACGAAGACAACGTTTTCTCACAAACAACGAAAGACAGACCAATGTAGAAAATTGCCGGAAAGCACAGGTGACTGCTTTTTGTGACAAGGGTACTGGAGAGTTTGTACAACGACACGACAAATGTCTAAGTCGCAGTGGCGAGTATTTAGAGAGGTAGCTGGAAGGTGCAGCTAACTGTTGCGGATAAAAAGTCTTTGATTTTCACTGTGGTTTTCATTTCGCGACTGATCGGACCTTACTTTCCGAACAGCCGTCGTATCGTTGTAACATTTTTATATGCTTGAGGGCCAAACACGATTCCTACAGTGCGGATGCACACTAAATTTCGTTTCTTCCCGTGGGAGTACAGATCGGACAGCGATCAAGGGGTACAGGGACAGGGAATCCGAATTGGCGTATGACGAGTTGGAAATTGGAGTCGGTCGAGAAGCGTGTTCAGATAGTCGAGGCTAGAAAAGAGGAGCGTCCCAGTTAGTATCCTGGTCCGGCACAGATTTTCAACTCGCATCATTAATTAATTTCAGTGCCCTAATTCGGCCGTTGTCGGAAGAAACAAATTCTTTGCGAAAAATAAGTGCTTATAAAATAAGTTACTTGCAGCTGGACGTCAGGAGCTCTGTGAATGATTAAATTACAGTGGCGTCTACAGTGTTTGTCCATGTGGCCTGGTGGAGCACTACATCAGTCGCGGAAGTACATGTTGCCTCCATGGATTCCAGCTTAAATAGTGTGGGTTTTCTCATATCTTTAGGTCCAGTTTGAAGACTCATAAATATAGAAAATCGGTAGACTAACGAAAGTGGAATTACATTTTGTGAGCAAGCTGACTGGGCCTTTTTACATCTACCTCTCTAGACGCTTCTTGGTGATGTTACGTTGGTAGACTTTTTATTTGTACCGCCGAGTTCTTCGTACAGGTTGATCACTGCATACGATTTCAGTCTCGTTTACAATTAGGTCTTCGCTTTAACGGAAATTACCGTTTTCCTGATAACTCTTAACTCAATAATACCAATACTAGTCATCTTATACACTCTAATTAATAGCAACACTACGTGATGTAGTCATACACAGATATTTTTATGGGTCTATTTAAACTTTAACTATCTGCTAAGTGCTTTAAAATGTGGCTCCATACAGATCTATTACAAAATGTTGCTTTTTTTGTGTTCCGCGGTACCGACTTTTGCTGTGTTTATATAACATCAAACAAGGGTTGGTTCTTCCTTCTATGTGAAAACTGTAATTTCTTAGTTTCTTGCTGCAGTGATGTAAAAACAAACAGTCGTACTTACTCTGTCTGTAATGAATTCGATGTCGACTGCTAGATTATTATCGTTGTGTGGAAATAGCCAGCAATGAGCATTAGGCTACATTGCTGTGATTGGTTACCGTGAAAAAAAAATGGTTCAAATGGCTCTGAGCACTATGGGACTCAACTTCTGAGGTCATTAGTCCCCTTGAACTTAGAACTAGTTAAACCTAACTAACCTAAGGACATCACACACATCCATGCCCGAGGCAGGATTCGAACCAGCGACCGTAGCGGTCTCGCGCTTCCAGACTGCAGCGCCAGAACCGCACGGCCACTTCGGCCGGCGGTTACCGTGAAGACTACAGGTCAGCAGGCTAGGCATTTGGCGGTGAGTTGTTTTTTAAGTTATCACAACACTTACTTTGAAGAATACTGAGAATAGTAATTTAGTAGAAAGTAATTAGTGTTTGTTCCGTTTTGCAAAGGAGAAGCTAATGACCGCTACACCAGGCGAAGCTTTATGGTGGACAAGGTTCGAAAGTCTGTCGCTAGCAATAATTCTGGAGACAATGTGACTGACGTGGAGCCATATATAGAGCCTGTGAGTCTATGATCTACCCGGTAAACGAGCAATGTTTTAGCCTAACGTGAAGTCTCTAGCGCAAGAGAAATAGAAGAGAAAAATATATGACTTCTGGTTACGATGAAACTGTAGTTACGCTTGTGAAGGAATCTGCGCCTTGACGACGAGTTTACTTGAAAATTCATGATGTTTTCCTCTTCTTCCGTCGCTCTACATCTTATTGTTTGTTTACCTATATAAACAACGAATGCGCCAGATCAATCACTTCTTAGATGCTTGTGATCTCTTTTTCTCCCAATAGTTCTTCATTCTATCTGATCCGTTCTTTCTATCCTCCTCTGACATCTGAATCGGTTTCATGGTGTTGATCTTAACTTGGAACCTCTTAGTTTTGTCTTTGGTCACGCTCTTGTCTGTACCATTCTTTAACATGACTTCGGTGACCTGGAGTTCTCTCAAATCCTTTTCCACTTCCTTAAACCAATTGGGTTTGTATTTTTTTTGTGAAAGAAGACAAACATTTGTTTATTTAATCTTTAAGGATTCAATGGGAGTATGTGTCCATAGCAATCAATCCTCCTTTTCCTCGTGGTTTCCAAGAGTCTTTCCGACTTTACATAGTGGGCTTCGTTTCCATAGAAAACTTGTTTGTTATTTTGGAATTTGGGGCCCATGATCTTCCTCAAAATTTTCCTCTCCTTGATTTCCAACTTTTCCATTTGCCCTTTCCTCCCCATGACTAGTGTCTCTGCTGCATAGAGTGCTTAAGGCTTAATTACTGTGTTATAATGCCTTATTTTGGTGTTCCAAGGCAGGGCTTTCTTATTGCATGTGTTTTTTGTTTTTTGGGAAGCTAGGTCTATTTTGGTCCTTCTTGCTGCCAATGCATTCCCTTCAAGGTTGTTCCATTCAATCCATTCCCCTACGTAGCTGAAACTCCTAACCACATCTATTTTTTGAGCTCCTACTTTAATTCTCTTAGGAGTATCTATTATATTCGTCATAATCTTCGTTTTCCTCGTAAGAAATCTTAAGTCCTATCTTCGCTGCTGCTCTTGTAACTCAGCGATTTGTTCTTTAGCTTCCTCCCACGTTTCCGCGAGCAGCGCCATATCGTCAGCAAATGCCAAACCCTTAATCGTGATTCCTTTGTTTTTTTTGTTCCAAGTCTTATTCCCCCTCTCGGTCTTCCATTCTATTCCCTCACAACTTTTTGTAGTGCACAGTTAGACAGCAGGAGTAAGAGACCATCCCCTTTCGGACCCCTGTTCTGATCTCAAAAGGTTCCGATAGTTCACCCATGAATCTGACTTAAGAGGACGTATTCGCGAGCGTCTCCTTGATGATGTTTAGAGTTTTCCCGTCCAAGCTAAACTCCTCCAAAATATTGAACAACGACTCTCTGTCTACAGACTCGTAAGCTTTTTGGAAGTCTACAAAAGTTACTGTATACGGTTCGCCCTCTGCTTCTGATTTGTTAAAATGTTTCTGAGGTTTAAGACCGGTTCAGGGCAAGATCTTCCTTTCCTAAACTCTGATACTCCCCAATTTGGCAACCCAACTGAGATTCTGATCTTTGTAGCAAAGCTCTGGACCATACCTTGTAGGTCACATCCACCAGGGAAATCCCTCTATAGTTATTGGGATCAGATTTAGGACCTTCTTTGTGAAGAAGGAGTATCAGGGCCATTTTCCATTCCTCTGGAATGATTCTTTTCTTCCGTATCTCCTCAAAAAGTTTCTAGAGTAAGACAATCAGGTTTTTGATAGCATACTTCCATAATTCAGCAGTTATCTTATTTTCCCCTGATACCTTGATTTTGTATATGATTTAGTATTGTCTGGATCTCACTTACAGTTGGGGGTTTGGAGTCTGGGTTGGGAGATGACTTTATTCCACCATCTAACGCCATTTTTTGGTGCGGTTCCTCGCAGTTTAGAAGTTCCTTGAAGTATTCTGCTACTATCTTACAGATGCCCCTATTACTATACGCCATGTTCCCTCTTTTGTCCTGAAGTTGGATAGTTGGGGGTCATATCTGTTCAGCTTCTCCCTGAAGGTCCGATAATAGTTTCCCATGTTGTTCTTAGCAAATTCGTAATTTATCTGCTTGAGCAGTTGGTCTTCTTGCGCCTTCTTAACTTTCTTGACCTCCTTGGACACCATCTTTCTAGTTTCCACAAAGTTTCCTTTTTTGGTTTGTCAGATGTACCACGGCTTCTTTCTCAGATCAAGTAGTCTATCACACTCATCGTTCCATCACCTGTGCTTCTTCACACTGGTAACAGGATCAAGCTGCTCTGCTTGGTTATAAGACTCTTCTCCAACTGCTTCCAGTCCTGGTCTTCTAGGTCGCTTCTCTTTCTTCTCCTTTGTTTTCTCTGGATCATATCTCCTTCGTGCAAGATTTTTCTTATGAAAGTTGCTCTTGGGGATTGTCTTTAGTTTCGCTTTAGATTGGTAGTGGTCAGAGATGAGGTTGGCCCCTCTGAGAACCCTAACATTTTGGATTTCCTTATGAAATTTCTGCTTTATCGCAACATGATCTAACTAGAATTCTCACAGGAGAGGGTTAGGTGAAATCCATGCCTCCTGCTTTCTTGGAAATTTCTTAAAGCTAGTTGACTTCAGGACCAGACTATGTGCTTAGCATAATTCGATGAGCCTGATACCATTTTGGTTCGTCTTGTTATGTGTTAGGTATCTCCCCACAAAATGCTTGAACCTTTTGTCTCTCCTCGCTTGGGCGTTAAAATCCCCTAGAAGGATGACATTATGTTTTTCGATGATCTTTTGGATCGTGTCATCTAATTTGTCCCAGAATATTTCCACCTTCTCCTTATTCTTTTTGTTTTCTACGTTTATAGGGGCATGAACATTTACAACGGTATACACCATGTTGGTCGACTTAAACCTGAGTGTGGACAGCCATTCAGAGGTAGACTGAAAGCTTATAACGGAGCCTAATACTTTTTTGTCAATTACGAAACCTGTCCCAAGGTGGGGACCATTTTTCATAACTCCGATTAAAAACTGTTCTCATCCTAGAACCTGGTCTGTTGCACAGCCGTAATGATGATTCTATGTTCATTTACGTGTCCGTTAGGGTCTTAAGTTTGAAAAGTGAATTTGCATTAAAAGTTGCTAAGTAGTTTGCTTTCGTGTATTTTATTTTGCTTGAAGTTCCAAGACGCTCCGGTTCGTCTTTGTGTGACGTTGCAGACTCACCAGAATCCGAAGGGCTGCTTGCGCACTTACGTGCGGTGGATTGACCACCTGCGGTTATTAGTTTCACATCACACTTTTCCATGATTGATAATTGTTTGAGTTCTGAGGGTGATTTCTAGAGTCACCTTGTTTTACAACCGAGGTTGTTAACCCCGGAGGCTTATTCACAGTCACCCCTTACATGGACACAGACCGATTTTTATTTTATTTTTCATTCATGGTTAATTCCACCAGGTTCTTCTGGTCTCTCCGCCATTGGGAATCGGATTCCTGTTCCACCTTCGAGACCGTTGACCAGGTTTCACCTAGTAACCCTAGGCAGGGGCACTTACAGGGTGCTACCATCCGAAGCAGATGGACCCAGGTTTTTCAAGGAGGTGTTACCCCTCCCCCTCCTCCTCCCTCATCACTTGCGAGATGAGGTCCGGGGCTTGGGACGACAATGAGGGAATTTATATTTATTTTATACCAGCAGAATAAATAATTCCGAATATTGGACTGTGTCCATAATCTCTTTTAGACGGGAACACGTAAACTGTCGTTGGTAATTACAAGCCATCCATAGTCTCCAGTGAATTTGTGTTGTATGGGTACATTAAACTTTGTTAAAAAATAAAATTACAGTTATTCCTGACGAATTGAAAATGAGTAATCTACTTGGCTCTGAACTCACATGGCCACCTTTTCGCCAGAATATATTGTCTACGCATTCCGCTTGGATCGGCTCCCTAGTGCTGTGTCCAGCCTCCGTTAGGCGTGGAATGTATAGAGGAAAACAAACTTAAGTACTTGCATGTGGAACACATGAAAAGAGGCAAGTTCACAGCACGGCACACCTGCTTAAGTCGCGGACTGACGTATAATTTGTCATATAAGTTTTAGCTTCTACGAAACGCTAAGCATGGAGTGTCGGTTAGACCAAAGCTATCCCTATGAATAACGATGCTTTTTACTAATATGTCACAATACTTTTAAGGTTTCTAAAACGACAGACTTCAGATTAAGTCTTTGCTATAACTGTGAGGTCTGGAACAGGAACTTACGCTCAAGAGTGGGATTCAGCACTTGTTATCTGCATTTTTATACTTGTATCGTTGTATCGCCGATTTCAGTAACGTCCAAATATAGATTAGTCCTCACTTAAATCTGTTTTCCTTTCTGCTATGTACGTTTGTGTGACCGTAAGGCAAGCGAATTATTTTGTCCCAATTGTCACGATTATGATGCGATGCAAAGAACATTTCGAACTGTTCCCCAACTAATGCGCATACGTTTTAGAAAACTTGGCGTTGCAGTAGATTGTCTAGTCTGAATTAGGACGTCTCATGAGCTACGGCGATAGAGCCTCGGATATAAATTACTTGAACGAAGTAAATGTGTCTTTAGTTTTCTAAAACATATTTAGCAAATCGTATACCAAGTTTTGAAAAGGAAACATTTCCCAACGACAGTTGCTAGGAAGGCCCTTAGGTATACTGAGCGTTTCAGAATCAGGTACAGAAATTTTATGATGTGATAGGATGGACATACCTGATTTTTTTTAATAAGTAAACTTTGTATTGCGGACGAATAATTACGACACCTGGCGCCGTCAGAGTGTCATCGATCCACCTGGTCGTATGTTTTATGATGACCGGTTTTCAGATAATGTTGGTGCTGAAATGATTCATAGTACATGACTCTTACATTCTTCCTTCCAGAATAAACCATAATGCTTACCCTTTACTTATCCAAGAGGTATTTCTTCATCTTTCTCCTTGAGGACGATAAGGTTCCAGCATGATGAGATACTTGCTCGTTTCATCACAAGGAGTCTTAAACGCTAGGTGCCTTACGCACTGGAGCCGGCCGGAGTGGCCGTGCGGTTCTGGGCGCTACAGTCTGGAACCGAGCGACCGCGGGCATGGATGTGTGTGATGTCCTTAGGTTAGTTAGGTTTAATTAGTTCTAAGTTCTAGGCGACCTCAGATGTTAAGTCGCATAGTGCTCAGAGCCATTTGAACCTTACGCACTGGACAACTCATAGTAATTCTGTTAACTGAGCAACAAGATTAGCCAATGTGGCAACACATGATCTTTGTATGTGCGGATGCATGACAGCTTATGTCTACAAGAAACTCATTAACAGTGAAGGAAAACTAGTTTCTCTAATTGCTGCTCGTTTTGAGCTAATTTGAAAACGTAATTTGTACAGCCAAATCAACTGGTCACAAATTGAACACTGAATGTATGACACATGGTAATTAATTAAAAACAACCAATTAAAGTAATTACACGGCTTCGCGCAGCACCGTATCTATTAGTTTCAGGTAAAATGCTAGTCCAAACTAAATGTACCTCCTATACGGTTTTCTAGGTTTGAGGTGTTAAATAAAACTCTTATAGCAAATATGGCTTTCGTCTGCAGTTTACGCAACGAAAAATAGTAACCGTATCAATTGTATAGGCTTACAGTCTTAACGTCGAGCGCTGTTGTGACTATTTGTGAGTTTGAATCTAAAAATACCGCGAATCACTGTCACACATTACCCCATGATTTCCTCCAATCATTTCCCTATTGTTCCCAATTAAGCGTAATTGGGACTAGTTGTGGCCTGGACTATTACAGATTGTTACGCATCACATAACAAGATACAATAGACCCAATCACACACAATATAGCATCTACAAAGTAATTACACAGTACAGCTAAACAGTGAAAACTACTACAACGTTTTTTCAGGGACCGCAACGCAGAAAGATTTCATCAAGTGAAACACTAAAATTAACTTGAATGAAACAGACACACACATTCACGTCAGACACTCATTAACTACGCTTTGCAATAACATAATCGGAAATACATAGTATATTAGTTTGAACAAACAACGTCAGCTACGTATGAGCGATGTCGTGGTGCAATTTATCTTCTAACTACAACTATAAGCTTCCAGGTGCAATGCAGCGGGGTTCTAATAAACATGAAGTTCTGTTCAAAGACAGTAAACATGCAGAAATGTCTCTAGTAACTGTTTCTCTAAGTGAACACTTTAACTGTGGTAGCAATTCTGGTTTATACATGTGGCTGTTAAACAGATTGGAGGAATTGCTTACCGGAAGGGACAGGAGAATATTCACTGAAATAAACAGTTATCTGAGACTGGAGACATTTGTACTCTTATAAGAAGCGTTTGAAGCTACTGAGTGTTGAAGGTAAACTCCGATATATCTGAGCTCAGGCTACAGCACTATACAAACATATTATCCTAGCACCTGCCATATTGGAGCTTCACGTAATAGAGTTCCCAAGGTCGCTCAGTTATTATGGACGTGATGGTATTGACATTTTCTGGCCGTTAATAATACTATCGACTATGACCACTATTGACTACAACCACTGTATCTTCGCAAGTCAACTAGTTTCTAATGTTAGTATATGCTGTGGTACAATATTTTCATGAAACTCAACATGCACACTTTAAACAGAAAGATAAATAATACGATCTAAATATTGGGTGATGCATAAACATATTGTTCTCGTGCTTCAACACAGTGTTACAAATTATTTAGCTAGAGGTGAACGGAGAAATTTCATAATAGTACTGTTAGGAATCATTCGCTGTAGGTCAGATCCAATTATGAATGTAATCCACATTCAACGATTGCAAGTAGAATTAGTGTCACTAATATGCCACAAGACAGCAAGAAATTAACAGAAATTTCCTATTCTTATCACATACTTTCGGTGAACGCGATGTAATTTGATCTGTAAATGTGGGCGACAGTATGATGAAGCAATGTTACACAATACCTCGAGCACTCATTGTACTACCTTACTCAAAAGTATCCGACAAACTTGAATGGTGTTTCGCCTGATTTATACGCACCCCCACATAACGCAGTTGTTGTGCAGGTCCACTAGTCTCCTTGCAGTACAGTCGTTTGACTATACAAAATGGATACCACAAGCGATCACTAGAGAACACTGTTCTTTAAAGAAATTCGTCAACGCGTCATAAGAGATGAGGCAGTCATTAACACTTGTAAACTAATTTTCTTTTACAGTAAGTGAACTTTCAAAATCACTACCACACTCATTAGAATTTTAGTTAACTAACTCCGTCACATAAGTCAATCCAGCAACCTTTAGGAAAAATTAAATATTTTTTTGAACAATATCTGGACTCGTGAAGTTTTCTGACAGTTCAAAGCAGTTTTGCTCTTTAAAATGCTTTCCCACACGTGTGAAACGTTGTTCCTCATACGAGTAGTTTGTCACAAACTGGATTTTGAATTAACCAGTTAAAAGCAACGCTATTAATAGCAGTAAGCTCTCTATGGAAACCTCCAAAGTAATATAGGGTCATCATTAATTTCTCCGCACTCATGATAGAGTAGTCATTTGTCCACATGTCTGACGTTCAAACGACGCGACAAACTCTGTTGTTCTGGATTGGATTGAAACTAAGAAGCTGTAGCCGGTGTACCTTAGCAAAAATTTCGTGGATGACCGAGACTCGATCACAGCAATGTTCACCATTGGTGACTAGGCATGAAAAGTCTTGAAAGTTTTCACCCGTATCCCGTAGCAAATATCAACCAGAAACTTTTTGTGCTCTGCCTGGAAACCTATCAGGATCCGTATCTCCCTGTTAACTAAAAACAAAAAAAAAGGTTAATATAATTTTAAGTAACGAAGTTTGCACGTGTTCATAACGAAGTCCTATGATGTACAATATTTTGCGACGGGAAATCAAACCCAGAACCAAATCGGATAGTTAACTAAGGAAAATCAGAGTTCAGATACTAATTTCTTTCGCCAGCAGTGAGATATTCGAATTTGATATGAGGATACAACTTATTTTGTCTGACCGATAATAGAACCCAGCACATACCGCCACTGTTTCCAATCCACGAATTGTTTGCTCACCGGTCGTGAGATGTGTGCATATTTGACTAGAAATAACAGCATCTATCGTTACTATTGACGACACATGAAAGGACATCCAAAATTAAAATTATTTATCACTAGTAGTTCGATGTGCATATGCTAGGGCTTGAAATGAAACCATGAATATTTTTTGCTGCACCAGGATGCGAACCCACATGTGTAGGGGTGTTTGGGTTGTTTCGGAGGAGGAGAGCAGACAGCGAGGGCATCGGTCTCATCGGAAAATCACTGGCGGCTGTCTTCTGCAACGAGGGAATTGAAAAGTTGGTACAACGCTACGACAGATGTCTGAGTGGCGACTGTGTGGAGAAGTAGCTGGAAGGTGTAGCTAACCGTTGCAAATAAAACAATTTTGATGTTATCTGTGGTTTCCATTTCGTGGCCTATCATTCCTTACTTTCCAAACAGCCATCGTACAATTGACTTTATAATCTTTGAGGATTATCTCATTTCTAATGACGCATTTCCTTGTATTGATTTACATATGGACTGGTTAAGTTAAAGAACAGTGTTCTCTAGTGATCTCTTGTGACATCCATTTTGTATAGCGAAACGACTGCAGTGCAAAGAGATTAGAGGACCTGCAAGATAGTTACGTTATGTGTGCTGCATGAAAATCAGGCGAAAGGCTACTGACGTCGTTCCTATTCTTTTGGGTGTGGTATTACGTCGAACTGATATGGTCACACATGTACGGATAATTTACAAATTGTAACACCAGCGTATGAAGTACTATATCTTGCACTTGTATTAAAGAACGAGAAATGAACTTATATAGTTATTAGTTATATTAAACAAGAAATACTTTCTTGATATGAAACTTCTTGACAGATTAAAACTGAGTCCGGAATAGTATTCAAACATTTTAGCTTGGCATTTCAATGGAAAGTGTTCTACCGACTGAGCTAGTTTCCTTTTCTATTTTTACTAGCTATTTTACTGAACTGAAGTAAATGAAATACATTTTAAGAATTTTGTTGTACAGCTTAGCCTTCAAATTATACACATTATGCAAGGAATAATAATGACAATAATAATAAAGACCAACTACTGCAGCATTAAGTTTGTATCTACAATGAAAATGTTAAACCATGCCAATTTTTTTAATATTTCTTTTGACATAACATTTTCTTCGTGCTAAGGTAACGCATTGTTTGCACTACTTCTAGATGTAAATTTGAAAAAGTGAACAACAGAATCACCATAATAATTACAGAACTTAAGTTTTTTTTCCAAAAATAAGGTTTTCGTATGTATTATTAGTAAGTGAAAATTTGATATTTATGTTATTGGTATGAATGATATTTCAAATTTTTTGTAGACGAAAGTGATTCGTCCAATTGTTGTTAATTAAACAACTTCACGTGACATGCAAAACATATCATACTGTTCTCGTCCACTTAAAGTAATAATAGTTATAATAATAATAAAATTAATGAAAACACAAAAGTTCACAAAATGTTCTGCATGTGTACCAATTTTATCTGTAATCTCAAAATAGCCTGCGTTTTAAGTCTTTATTCTTCGTAACTTTGTATGATTTTTCCGACTCTCTTGTTTCATCAGGCGACGGTGTTAGCTGCTTAAATGCGTACTCTACAAAGTATTTTCCGTTTTCACCCGTCTCCTGAATCACATGAAGGTAACTGTGTACTCACGGTCCGTATCTGAACCCTACGTGAGATTTAGGACTCAAATATTGCAATGACAAATAGTGATAAATTCCTGTAACTATATCACTGCCCATCAGTTGTGCGAGGAAAAAGTCAAGTGGCCAACAAGTCAGGCACAGGCATTGTGTCTAGCATCGGGGAAATGTTTACAGTCTGTCGCACAAAACTGAGGGCAACAGTTTGATTTTATGTTTCTTAGTAAGAGTTTGGTAGGTATGGAGTGATGATGTCTAATGACATAGTTGTAGTATTTGTGTGTAACGTTTTTGCCTGGATATATAACGCAACTTCTGACATATTTATGTGACGATATTTGATGACCATAGGATGGTTACGAGAGATTAATTGTTGATAGACTCTTGGTGAGGACTGCTTCAATATGTCCTCACCTACACTACTAGCCATTAAAATTGCTACACCACGAAGATGACGTGCTACAGACGCGAAATTAAAAGACAGGAAGAAGATGCTGTGATATGCAAATGATAAGCTTTTCAGAGCATTCACACAAGGTTGGCGCCGGTGACAACGTGCTGACATGAGGAAAGTTAGCAACCGATTTCTCATACACAAACAGCAGTTGACCGGCGTTGCCTGGTGAAACGTTGTTGCGATGCCTCGTGAAAGGAGGAGAAATGCGTACCATCACCATTTAATAAAGGTCGGATTGTAGCCTATTGCGATTGCGGTTTATTGTATGGCGACATTGCTGCTCGCGTTCCTCGAGATCCAACGACTGTAAGCGGAATATGAAATCGGTGGTTTCAGGAGGGTAATACGGAACGCCGTGCTGGAGCCCAACGCCCTCGTATCACTAGCAGTCCAGATGACAGGCATCTGATCTGCAAGGCTGTAACGGATCGTGCAGCCACGTCTCGATCCCTGAGTCAACAGATGGGGGCGTTTGCAAGACAACAACCATCTGCACCAACAGTTCGACGACGTTTGCAGCAGCATGGACTATCATCTCGGCGTTTGCAAGACAACAACCATCTGCACCAACAGTTCGACGACGTTTGCAGCAGCATGGACTATCATCTCGGAGACCATGGCTGCGGTTACCCTTGACACTGCATCACAGACAGGAGCGCCTGCGATGGTGTACTCAACGACGCACCAGAGCGCACGAATGGCAAAACGTCATTTTTTCGGATGAAACCAGGTTCTGTTTACAGCATCATGATGGTCGCGTCCTTGTTTGGCGACATCGCGGTGAACGCACATTGGAAGCGTGTATTCGTCATTGCCATACTGGCGTATCACTCGGCGTGATGGTATGGGGTGCCACTGGTTACACATCTCGGTCACCTCTTGTCCGCATTCACGGCACTTTGACCAGTGGACGTTACATTTCAGATTTGTTACGACCCGTGGCTCTACCCTTCATTCTATCCCTGCGAAACCCTACACTTCAGCAGGATAATGCACGACCGCATGTTGCAGGTCCTGTACGGGCCTTTCTGGATACAGAAATTGTTCGACTGCTGCCCTGGCCAGTACATTCTCCAGATCTATCACCAATTGAAGACGTCTGGTCAATGGTGGCCGAGCAACTGGCTCGGCACAATACGCCAGTCATTACTCTTAATGAACTGTGGTATCGTGTTGAAGCTGCATGGGCAGCTATACCTGTAAACGCCATCCAAGCTCTGTTTGACTCAATGCCCAGGCGTATCAAGGCCGTTATTACGGCCAGAGGTGGTTGATCTGGGTACTGATATCTCCGGATCTATGCACCCAAATTGAGTGAAAATGTAATCACATGTCAGTTCTAGTATAATATATTTGTCCAATGAATACCCGTTTATCATCTGCATTTCTCCTTGGTGTAGCAATTTTAATGTCCAGTAGTGTATTATTTGTATTTAGTAGATGCAGACACACCTTGCTTATGTAGCGAGGTTGGTAGAGCTCATGTCCGCGAAAGGCAAAAGTCCCGAGTTCGAATCTTCTCTAGCAGCAGGTTTTAAACTATAAGGTAATTCCATATCACCGCACACTCAACTGCAGAGTGAAAGTTTATTCTGAAAATATCCGCCAGGCTGTGCCCAAGCCATTTTTCTGGAATATCCTTTCATCCACGAGCGATAGTTCCGCATGTTTCGTGAGAGTACTTTGGTGAAGCTTTGAAGGTAGGAGATGAGAAACTGGTGGAAGTTAAACTGTGAGGTCAGTTCGTGTGCCGTGCTTGGATACCTCCATTGGTAGAGCGCTTGACCAGGAAATATAAAGTTCTCGACTTCGCGTCTCACTCTGTCACACAGTTTTAATGTGCCATGAAGTTTCATATCAGTGCACACTCCATTGCAGCCTGAAAATTGATTCTGGCTACATCTCTAAAGCTGTAGCTAAGGCCTACTCCGCATTATCCTTATTTCGGGATTGCTGGACACGCAAGTTTCGTGGGAGAACTTCTGTGAAGTTTCGAAAGTAGTAGATAAGAATCCGACAGAAGTATAGCTTTGAGGACGGGTCGTGAGTCGTGCTTCGTGAAGCACATGCCACCAAAGGCAAAGGTACCGAATTCGATTCTGGGACCAATACACAGTTTTAATCGCGCAGGATGTCTCGATTACCTCATTCCAAAAAAAAAAAAATCTACGAAATACCTGCTCTTTACCCTTATGGCGAGTGGGTATTAGCTCTTACCACCTATCACTTCTATCCGTGTGCCTTGAGCTTTAGCCTGTCTTACGTGTCTTTGTGTAGCTGATAACACCCAGCATGGCTCACGACGTAACATCACATCTTTACTTTGAAGAGTGTTTCACCTTCTACTTTTGAAACTTCAAAGTAGTTACCAGCATATCTTGCGGAACTAGCACTCTAGAATGACCAAATGATGGAAGTAATCGAGTATTGCTTGGCTACGGTAATGTGCAGTATTTGACAAATAATACTCTGCGAACTGCATAGATTTGGCGTTAAGAAAGGTAGAATCGATCTGAGAAACCATTTGACATCATTTTCGGGGTTTTACATAGTATAGCAGCCAGCAGCTGACATGTTCTGTATGTGGACCGCACGAACACTTGCGTTAACAGCCCGTATAGCTCCCGCTTGGAAGTGCCTGTATCTACGCCGTTGCCTAGGCCGCGCGACCGGGAACCGCTGTGCCTGAGAGTGGCAGTATATTTGCTGCTGAGGTAACTGCGGAAGAATGGGCAAGAACATACAGTAACGGACCACAGAACCCTCGAAGATTCCATTGCGAAAGCAACTCATAGAAGCACTGTTATCACGGCCACAGACATTACCACAAGCGAGCTCGAAAATTGTTACGGACTAGATGTAATTAACAAAAATGAGAAATTTCATCCAAGCAACGATACTCAGACAAGACTGTTCGAGGAGCATTTACTGTCATCGTCCTCGCAGTGTTGAGAAGATTTTCACATCGTACGTGGAGGAGGATCATACTGTGTTATGTAAAGGATGGTGTGCACACAGACATTCTGGAATAAATAGTAAGAAATAGTTACATCATCTCAGAGTTGTCCTCTGCCTTGACCCCACATTAATACAATACAAGTGGACACACGATAGGATATAATAAGACTTTGTGATCAATCTTAAGATTCACATCCAGCTACGAGAACTGCCCGCAATATTAGCGAAGAAATACTAGAAAACATCAAAACCTGAAAGTATTGACACACATTCAGGTTGGTCAAACGCCAACAGGAACTCTTCACGAAACAAACAGAAAAGTTAAGGACGCTGAAATATTATCCACAAAGGAAAAGCGCCTCAGGGAAGCAAGTAACGGAACCGAAACTTTACGAGCAGTGGCGGAAAATAACAGAGAAGACTCCCATCGAATAAGAGAAAAACTAGAGAAAACTGAAAAAGACCAAAGGATTCCACTTCAAAGGGTGAAAAGTCCGAATTGATGGAAACTCCAGAAGCTTCGCTGGCACGAGTTTCCCATTCAGCAGCCTTTCAGTTGGGTGAATAATTTAGAGAGAAAACAACATTAGTGTTCGCTCCATGGAATACATGACACTAAGAAATAAGAATCGAGTGGTTTCTTTATCCCACTTTCAAAGAAAGACATGTTAATTATAGATCCAGATAGAGTCGGATAATATGAACCACAATAACCAACAAAGGCTCCTAGACGACCACTTTATTTCTTGAATAATACTACTTTCATGTCACCAGCTAACAAAAACCCTTGCAGATAAACATATTACATAACAACTTTAAACATCTGCAAAGCGCAAAGCAAACGTGAAATTAAATGCTTATAGGAATATTTACACACAGCGACGTGTCGATATAGTGCTACTGCAAAGATTTATTCCAGGGTAGCTGTGTGAAATAAACAGACATGAGACAATATAAAACTTCAGGAACTGTTGCACAACTGGAACTGTTCCGATGAGAAAAGAATGCATCGAAGTGATGCAAACTAAAATGACTGACAACGGTCGCGATATATTTTGTGGAATAGTAGGAAAATAAGTAGTGTATCTGCGGCGACTTTGATTCACAGTGCAAGATTCCATCGAAAGTAAGTGGTCGAAGCGTCGCTGCGGTCATTGGCGATCGAGGGATATTAAAACATCCAAGATGGGTAAGTAGGAGATTTTAAAAAGTAGCGGGAAATGAAAAAATCAGAAAAACTTCAAAAAAATTCAAGATGGTGGAACAAGCTCTCTTGTATATTTTAACCCCTACTCTTCCACTCCTGCTCACCCCAACCGCTCTGTAACAACGTAGTAGTAAAATGAAACGGCCAATCACAGTGTAGTAAGTTAGTATATATTGAAATTGGTTAGCCAGTCACAGCGTAGCGCCAGTGCAGTCATCTTGGCAATGCTCAAAAGTAAACAACTGATCTCATATTTTGCGCCATGTTAGGAAGTATTTATGCAAAAAAAAAAAAAAAAAAGCATGCATGTCTGAAGGAAGAGACACCGAATAATAGATATTGCAACTAAGACGGGCAAAGCGACGATAACACTAACGTTGAACACTTTTGTCTCCTTAATTCTGCTGTTGGAATTCAGTTAAGCTGCGAGTAGTGAAGTTGGGGACACTGTCACAAATAGAGGCTTGGACTGGTCCCGGAAGTTTGCGTAGATAGCTGAGATGGTAAAGGCGACCTCTAACGATACGCAGGAAATTCTTGTTCGAATTTCAGTCCGGCACAAATTATCGTGTGACACCAATGTTCGCAATTGTGACAAAATATCATAATAATACGAAATGATTACGTTTTACACAGCGCAGCCAAAGAGGGTGGTGAGGCAAGACAGGAATGAAAAATGTCCAAAGATAATGGTGGAACGAGACACAGATGAAAGGTCAGTATTTCGAAAATACAATGTCACCAAATTAAAATTGTATGTCATAATATGTTGATTTGGCTACAGAACACACACACACACACACACACACACACACACACACACACACACACACAAAGTTTGCTTAACGTAATACACGATTATAGATCTCTGATCATGAATAAAAATTCAAACTTTGCACCGAAGTAGAACTGTATTTTCACAAAATATATAAGATTTGGAGTATAAAACATACGTGTCACTTCTCTCACATGTAGACTTACTAGCTAAAATATTTTCAATTTTATCATTATCAGAATGCTAGGTAGGCGTGTTGGAAGGTAACTGAAAAGTCTACCGTTAGTTTCTCTCAACAGGTTCTTAGTTCTGCCATATCTGTAGTTACAGATATAGACAACTCATTATTACCTGATCGTGACTCACATGATCTCCATCAACTAGCGATTTGCAATACCCATCTACTCCGTTCAAAGAAATTAAACACAACTACACAGCGAAATTTCATCACATTATAGCTCTGCTGTCCATGCAACCAGATCTACCTGTATGTGCAAATTACTTCAGCGGGTAGACGTATCGTAATTAACTAAGATATAAGAAGAAACACGTTCAATCATGACAATTCAAAATCATAGAACACTCACTCGTGGGACCACAAAGGAAAATTTCAATATTACGTACTAACCACATAATATTTACACACATTGACTCATAAGCTCTCTCTTCTGCTCAAGATATCTGTTCAGACTCATTACGTCAATAAAAACCTCCATCATAGTATTATAGAACAAAACATACGTATAAATTACCACGTTATTTCCTTAACCTTTACCATTTTTTACACATATTCTTTGAAGATGAGAGAAGAGGCGTTATCACTATTGACACTCTATATTCCTACACTTCTTCCAGTATTGAGAAACAAAAGCAGAGACCAGAGGCGTAACTTACACGACTGGAGCCGCCTGTAAAAATAAAAATCCAGTCCTTCTAAAATAAAATGTATTATTTGGCGTTTATCTGGTAATAAATATGCAACCAGACGCTTTTTTACAATTTATTCAACCATGAACATGTTTTCGAGCCACTGCAGGCTCATCATCATATGGAGGCGTTAAAGGAACATTATGTTGTAGACCAAGTGTAGCTAGATACAGCAGCTGGTGCTGCTGGCGGAAATGACGGAAATTTAGTAAATGGTTGAAATGGCTCTGAGCACTATGGGACTTAACATCGTAGGTCATCAGTCCCCTAGAACTTAAAACTACTTAAACCTAACTAACCTAGGCACATCACCCACATCCATGCCCGAGGTAGGATTCGAACCTGCGACCGTAGCAGCCACGCGGTTCCGGACTGCAGCACCTAGAACCGCTCGACCACCGCGGCCGGCGGAAATTTAGTAATCGGTGACGAAAAATTTACGAATACGAAAGGTTTTTTATGTTTTAGGTATTTACAGTGCACCGCCTATTGGTATTCACATCAGATTGCTTCTTATAACGTGGGTTATTAATCTATGTACACAATTAAACACAGTATGTAGCTACACTAGGTTTTTCACTGGCTCACAGGACGCAAAAATTCGATGTTTTTACAAAGAATATAGATATGACAGCTACTGCACGTTACTATATAAAAGTATTTGGCAAGAGATGCACTGTATTAGCCGGCCGCGGTGGTCGTGCGGTTCTAGGCGCTCCAGTCCGGAGCCGCGTTGCTGCTACGGTCGCAGGTTCGAATCCTGCCTCGGGCATGGATGTGTTTGATGTACTTAGGTTAGTTAGGTTTAATTAGTTCTAAGTTCTAGGGGACTGATGACCACAGCAGTTGAGTCCCATAGTGCTCAGAGCCATTTGAACCATTTTGCACTGTATTATGATACAAACAGTACTGGTACAGATTTTACATTTCAGTAAATGTTACTAGCTGCATACACAAGATAAACTGCTAGAGGTGAATATTTAATACATAATTAAAAACATTTTGTAAGCTACAAAATATCATAGTCGTTACACACCAAGGAGAACAAGATTTATGCACGAAGATGAATTATTGTCATTTTTGTTGTTTTTGTGTCAGGATACCCTAGAAAATTTGGAAGAAATGGTTTTGTGCTGACTCAGTCTGTTCATTCAGGAGTTTTTGGGGTGATTTTAGTTTGCGGATGAAAGTTTCTATGTGATCAAGGAGGTCCATCTGCAGTTCTTTCTCGGCAATGTGTAGCACAGAAAGACTGTCATTAATATCATCAAAATAATGTTCATGATGAGCACCATGTGATTGCGAACTGGACTTATTTAAGTTTTTGTGTCGAACGGCATCCATACGTTCTTTGTAGCGGGTTGCAAAATTTCTCCCTGTTTAGCCTACGTAGAAGGAAGAACAAGAGCATATGAGTTTGTTAAAACCCGAATTTTTATGCCAATCTCCAGTGGATTTACTATCGTGAACTATTTTATTTTGTAGTTTACCGTCAGTGTGGAAGAATATTTTTACGTTGTATGGTCCGTAAAGATTTGCAAGTTCATATGACACTATGCCAAGGACTGGAAGACAGACAAATTTAGGCATTTATCTCTTAGTTTGTAATGGTAATTGTGGTTGCTTGTTTACCTTTTGTATGCAGCTAGCAACATTTACTAAAATGCAAAATGTGTACTAGTAATATTTGTGTCATAATACAATGCATCTCTTGCCAAAGACTACTATGTAGTAAACTTGCAGTATCTGTCGTACCCATATTCTTTGTAAAAGCATCGAATGTTTACATCCTGTGAGCCAGTATAAAACCAAGTGTATCTACGTACTGTTTTTAATTGTGTACATAACTTAATAACGCACGTTATAAGAAGCAATCTGATGTGAATACCACAAGGCAGTACACTGTAAATACCTAAAACATAAAAAACTTTCGCATTCGTAAATGTCTCGTCACCGATTACTAAATTTTCGTCATTTTCGCCAGTAGCACCAGCTGCTGCATCTAGCTACACTTGGTCCACAATATAATGTTCCTGTAACACCTTTGTCTTAAGATGAGCCTGCAGTGGCTCGAAAACACGTTCATGGTTCAATAAATCGTAAAAAAGTGACTGGTTCGTCATCCACAATGTATAACCTATCAGTAACGAAGTTAACTTGAATCACAGCAGGTATAAGTAGAAATATAATGCAACGTATGGCATTAGCCCGCGTAACACAAACAAAGGGATTATGCGTTCACTTCTTTCAAAGTATTAAAGAAAATTATTGATTCCGGTAAATAAAAAATTGGTACAGTTTTCGTGACCTCTTGAAAATGTCTGTTGGCTTCTGTTTCGGATTTTTCGGCAGACGTTTGTTTGATAATTTTACTTACTTTTCGCCAGCATGAGCGGCTGGTATTGTCAAAGCTTTATCCTCCACTGCTAGTGGTCGGCTGGAGTGAAGTTCGCGGCCGCTGATTACGTCCGAGAGCATTTCCGTGGTCTTTACAGCTACGGTTCGCCCACTGCCACCTGCAATGGTCGTTCTCTGCACCACGGGAATCAATGATCCGTTCACATGGAGGCTTTCGTATTTCTTGATGAGTATACTCTCATGTTTGTGTGTTTCTATAGCTTCGCTGAAAAAAGAAAAAAACAGGTGAAATAGCTCTTCTCTATAGCAAGAACTTCTATGTCGGAGAATTTCACTACGGTCCCACACACAGCGTGCTCCGCCTTGGCCGATTTTCTACGTGTCTCAACCTGCAATGCCGCTTATGTGCGGTGATCCAGATGTTGACTGATCTTCCAGTCATTCCAACATAGACTTATTCACACGTAAGTGGGATATTTCCGACATTGCAAGTAGGGTCCCTTTTCTCTTTCGCCGATCTGAGACTCTTTTTCATCTTCTTTATCGGTTTGTAAATAGTGTTTACGCCATTTTTGAGCAGTACACGGCAGATTCTGTCCATCACTATGAAAATATGCGGCAGAAATTCCGTATCCAATATTTCTGTTTCCGATGTGTGACTTCGTCGAGTTTTCATTGTGTGACACTTCTTATGTTCTGGTGGAGTGCCCATTGCTCCTCAGAACGCTTTCCAGGTGTTGCATCTCGCGTCTAAGATGTTGCGGCTCACATACTCGTCTTACTCCACTCTACCCTAGTGGAGTGTTTGTTTGCTCATAGTATTTGGTTACCTAAGGACTAGTATCCCTTTCAGACGCTAGTCAGTTGTTTCCTGAAAATGGCCTACTAAGCTGAAAATGAGGTTCAAATCAACAAACATCAGTAGAACAAAAACAGTGTACTTGTTACTCAATCTTGAATTTGGATTTGTTCTACCAAGAAGTAACGGATTAATATTGCCGATGCAGCAGTTTTATCCGTCCTATACAGCAGGTTACTCAAACAAAAATATATGGCAATACAACACGATTGGTTCAATAAAAATAGGAAAAGCTCTTTATCTAGATACGAAGGTTGTAAAACAAACTGTTATATCCTAGCCAGTACTGCCACCCGAGCCCGCTGCCAAAAGGTTGGCAGCATCAAAGTCCGGACGCCGTCCGCATAAGCAGCGCCAGCGAGACAGGAAATCGCCGCAAGTCTGCGCGCGCCACCGCTGGCTTCTTAAGCGCTGGAGTCGCGAGCGCTAGGACAGTTCTGTATTAGCCGCTCAGTTGTATACTCGCCACCGAATTGTGTACTTGCTAGTCAGTTGTGTGTTCATCGCAGCAGAGTTGTTGTTTGTCGCCAGCCGACGCTGACCTAGCCGCTCCGACTCGAACTAGACAGATTTCTGTAGACATGGAGTTCACTACTGTGTTTCTGTATCTTCGTAATAAAGATAAGTACCGACTTTTATTTAACCAGAGTGTTTGGGTTTTCATCTTTCTGTTTACTGTTCCAGCGGACCGGTCGGCCCGCTATTAAAAGTGTGGCGGTGACTTCGTAAGCCGTTTCTACCGCGAATTGTTTGTCGCTACGAACACCAACCACAAAACAAACTTCCCAAAGTTAGTGTCAGGTTGATCTATGCGTCTGATAGCACTGCGTAAGTATTTTGTCTAAGAGGTAACACGAGAAGTGTTCCTGTAGCTGTGTGAATGATTGGGTGAAAACGAGTTTGACTCCAGTGGGTACAGCACTGCTAAATATTGAAAATGATTATCAACCTAAGTTTGAGTTCAACCACAAACTGAGGCGTATTTATAATATTGAAGCTAGACTGTGTGTCGTGTTCTCCCTTGAGTGGCCAACGGAAGGCTTTTCCTATTTGAGATATCTGTGAACGCTGCTACATAGGACGATTTAAGAGCAAACTAAATTCCTTCAGCCACGCCAATGTTTAAGGAAATCGTCTTAACGGCAATAAATCGTGGTTTCTGAATCGTTTACTGGCCGTACTCTGCCGCATTTCGCTGGTTGGAAGGCAAAAAGCTTACTGACAAATTTCAGGGAAGGAAAAGGGGGACGAAGCGTCTCCCACTCGAAGGTCATGTTGTTTTATTTAAATGATTCCTAAATCAGATAAAACGAACACTAAGATTGTCAGAATAAGCACATTACTAATGTCAGTATGAAGTTGCACCGCCCAGGGCCTGCAATGATAAAGGGCCCGTTTAGATCAGGCATATTGTATACTGAAATGGAAGAGAGAGCACCACTAAATTGTACAATCCGTATGCATTGCATACACACAGAAATTACTGCTACAGTGTACGTATGGAGCCGAATGAGTGAACTGCATATTTACCGGTGATAAAGATTACTGGCAAACTGTCTTCGCTACATTAGCTTACTTAAACTGGTGTCACTCTGCTAGAATTTATGTTCAGCGACTAAGTGTAAGGATAATGCGTCGGATGCGGTTTTTGCTACTGTGCAGTACTTTCCTACATTATAGAAGCGAATATTAAATTTGAACTAATATTCCGAAAATTTTGAACTTGGGTAGCTTAGAATAAAAATCTTTCTGTCCATTGCAAAGGAAAACAATTGATTTTCTAAAACATTCTCTGTCATACACAACTTCAAACAGGTCACGTCGACCAAATCATATGGAAGAACTGACAGCGACGTATATCGGAAGGCAGTAAGATCCCTTGGCTTTTTGCTTGGCAGTATTCGACAGCCATTTCTAGGCGGAAGTAAATGAATAAAGGCAGCACGTTTTTGTTATCAAGTAACATCTTAATCAGTTACTTTAGTTTTATTGTAATCTGCGAGTAATTGCTCATGTATGATAATAACATGAAAATCATTCCGTAGACAGGGAAAAAACCTCTTCTTGGGCAACTACTTCTATAATGACCAAAAGGCCTTAAATGATCTTCAAGCACATGTGTTCCAGCAGCGGTATGACGAAAATGATAGTAATAATGACGGTAATAATCGAATTATCCGGTAACTTCACACTTCAAAGTGGATTTTCTCGAAGTTAGAAACTTCCTGAATTAGTGAAAATTTCAAAATGGTTTCACATCGATGATAAGCTGCCTAGAAGAGTTTTTACATCCTGCTGACATGACAATAGCATAAACTCCACTACAGAAGCTTGCTTTTTCTTATCCATTTAATAGACTCGCATTTTTTCCACTGTGACTAGTTTTGTAAGCTAAGCACATCATCTTTTACAGCATACTCCTGGGGCTGGGAAATGTGGCCACAATGGTCTAGTGGAACGAACTATCACAAGTGCAATGCGTGGATTCAGACATTTACTTTTTAGAGGCACAAACAGATTTACTTTACCTCTCGTAACCTCAATAGAAAGATGTTATAATCCAGAATCTGCATTAAACATCACGTTCCTTCATTCCCAGCTGGGCAGAGCCAGTTTACATTGCGAAATGACATAGGTGGAGGTCATGGTAAACAGAAATACTGTCGCCAGTAAACTTACTTACATTAGAAATATTTATTTTATTTGATGAACCGATAGCCATTTAAAAGAACAGGGCTCTTATTTTACTTGTACTTGATTGAACTAGAGACGTTGAAAAATTTGGTGCTGGACTCTGATTCGAATTCGTGTCTCCTCTTTCGAGGACCTGAATCTCTCGGAACTGTATAGTTAGATCATTTCGTTCCTTTTTCCAAGACTGCTATCTTCTCTAGGTCTCCTCCAAAGGTAAGTATATGGGTCCGATTCCTGTTCCAGTACAAAAATATTCATAATTTCATTTCAAGCCCTATCACGTGTACACCAGCCCGCTACTCAAAATTAACGTGCATTTTTAATGTCTGTTCATGTGTTGCCAACAATTTCTGGTCAAACACGCATACATCTTACTGTTGATGAGTAAGCAACTGATACTTAAGCGATATTCGTGGACGATAATGAAGAACGATCTGGTTAGAGAAGCCGATACGTAACATTTGATTTTACTTAGTTAACAATCCGATTAAGTGTTGGGTTCGTATTTCCGTCACAGAACTTCAAATCCTGCACTTCAGCTTTAAATGCATACACACTTTGTTACTGCTGAATGGAGTTATATCTGACATATTTCGTGGTTAGTTAACAGTGATGAAAGGGTCTTGATAGGAGTCCCGGTTTATTACAAAAACTGTCGTCTTTTACTTTCAAGTTTAGATTTGGTTACGGACATTGGCAAAAATTTCGGTAATTCATTACTCTTCACAGCTAGTACTATATGATTAGATTAGATTAATACTTGTTACATAGATCATGAATACGACATTTCGTAATGAAGTGGAATGTGTCATTTTAATGAAAGGTTACATTATATACCGGTATTCAATTTCTTTACATCAATTTTTACCCTCTCTCTCACTCGTTTTTATTTCTCTCTCTCTCTCTCTCTCTCTCTCTCTCTCTCTCTCTCTCTCTCTCTCTCTCTCTCTCTCTCACACACACACACACACACACACACACACACACACACACACACACACACACACACACACACATTCTTTTATTATTTTTATTTGTTTGGTGTGCTCGAATATCAGCATGGCACGAAAACGTCCGTGAATGAGTTTCTTAGTTTTGAGTACAGTTACGAAAGAAATATATAAACAACTATGAGAGTTACTGATTTATGATGCTTAGTTTGAAGTCAGTTCTGAGTATTATTAGTAACCACGCTCCAGTCCCTAAACTTAGTTACAGAAATGCGAATCAGACGCATTACGTATTCCAGGCCGTAGCAGCAGCGTCTTTGAGACGCCAGCTATGGTCACTTCCCAGCCCGCTGTAGGATCACATCAGTTCGTCTTCTTCCTGCTGGTACTGTAACTGAGATTTGGCAACAAGGCAAGGTATGTTTGGCAACCCTGTGATCGACGAGTTACTTCCTTGTGTGCACGGAATTAAGCCTCAAAGTTCACTTGATTTTTCCTGTCCCTTCCATTGAATAATCTGCGTTATTATCGCTTGAGGTGTAACAAAAGATTGTAAATTTACGGTTTTCAGCCCAGGAAAGCCGTTGCACGTGGAAATCGCAACTAATATCGTCCTTTAAGTAGCGGTTTACGAGTTCCAGTCACTACTGGCCTTGTAAGAGGAATGCGCAACACATACCTCTTCGCTAGGTCTGTGGGGACGTGCTGATCTGAGAAGTAGCGTCTGTTATGGTTCCTGATTCCAGTCTCGCTGACTGAATTTTTTATCCCTTCTGTGAAAGAGCTATATGAAGTCAGATCAAACATCGATAGGCAAATCGCAAGAATAGACTTTCAGCTCATAGTACAATGGTGAAAAACTTACAATGTTGCACAACAGGTAACGCTTCTTTCCGCTGCTGACAAGCAAATTTTGGATTTCAAGCAATACATAACTTTATTTATGAAACGCCACATTTGCATACCAATTAAACACTGACCCAATCGAAATCTAAGTGAACAGTATTTTACTAATTCGTGCCGATAGAAGCACGCTTGTGTACAGGTACTCAGTTTTATTAAAAAAGACTTTCGCCGTATGGTTATCGTGGGTAGTTTTATTTCATTCCTAATAAAAAAAGTGCACAATTTTCGTAAGGTTTCTTTTAGTGTTTTAAAACAATACTAAACATGAGAGAGAAATTAATTATCAACGATATATGCGAATTCTCTGATGTTATCTGTAACAGTCTCACGTTGCACATGCAGTTTATTGATTACATGCATGTATAAAACTTGTTCTGAGTTAAAGCAGTCAAACAAGGTTTAAAGAAGAATAAAATGCCACTACCAGACGACAGCTAATGTAGAAAATACTTTTCTGACTATTTTGGCACTATGCGCACGCCCCATACATAATACAAAAGCTTCAAGATGCATCTGCTGCCTGGCCGTCTATTAAACCTGAAAAGAACCAAATGTCGCAGAAGTTAGCCCTTTTTCCACATGCGGCTGTTTTGGGTTGAGAAGTGAAGGGAATTTTGTTCAAAGTTCCATTAAATTGATAACTTCAGAAGACAACAGAATTGCGTTTTAAAAATGTAGCAGCTAATGTAACAGAACACTCGACGTCTTATCTACAGCGTGCGACGCTTACCGTTACGCTCATAGCTGTCATGTAGCTACAGTGTCTCCAGAAGTCAAGAACAGTTCCTCCAGAACTTCCGCATTTCACAGTGCCATGAGACAATGCATATGGCCGGATCTAGACTTCTGAGAGACAGAGGGTTACAGCTTTTCTTTTTGCACTGCACGGCGTTTTCAACAAACAGATAACGCAATAGAGTAGCTCAAATGGAAATGAACATTTCCTACTTAAATTTCTGCATCCTACACTGTTGGCAGTTCTGTGTAGGTGGCAGTTACGTTATTTTATTTCGGTGATTACAAAATAGAGTCGAATGTATGCACTGGGTCGTCGAGGCAGTTAGTTCATGGCGATTCGGTCAACCAAGTAAATGAATGTAATGAACATGCTGCAAACCACCACAGGGAGCCTATGTGTCAGAATTCTCACCGAGTGTGCTGCAACAGTGTTATGATAGGAAAATGAGTCTGAGAGAAGAAAATTTGGTGGTCTGTTGAATTGATGATAGGTTCCTATGATGGTGGTCTGGGTTCGATTCCAGCTTCTACTGATGCTTTTTAATAGGGATAGACAGATTCTGTTCTCTTCTGACAACGCCAAGAGAAGAAAGTATAATGGCATTGTGGTATGAAATTCACATTAAACATGATATTCCTTCTCTACCAAGTAGACGTTACGATGAACGACAATAAAGTCAGGAGTGGCGAAATGTGCGAACTCTATCACCAGTAACCTTTGTTATACCAGCTATTTATTTCTAGTAACGAAACAAACGCTATGTAGGGCCACTGGACACTTATTCCATCTTTTATTTGAGCTTCTGTATGTCGATAAAATTGGATCTGAGCTTGGAATGCAACTCAGACCGCCCTTAACGTGGAATTTGATTCCTTCGCGACAATACAGCTTGACTACAATTTGTTGTTTGTTCAAAGCTGCAGATTCCTCAACATGTCCACATATTGCGCGTGAATGGGTTCGAATCCTGGCCCGGCACTAAAGTTTTCACTATGTATTATCAGGCTCTAGCATGAGAGCACCTATCTGCTGGTGGATAATAATTTTGATCTTTAATGCATTTTCATTCGTTGTGAACACTAACGATAGCTGACGTTTTTGACTCCCAGTGAGACACAGAACAATTTGAGAGATCACTATAAGTTCAACGATGTTGTTCCAAGCTGCTGATGGAGAAAAATTTGGTAGCTGACGTCTCTTTGTGTGTAGCCAACGATATGTGTGGGGTTCGATTTCCACTCAAAAAAAAAAAAAAATGGTTCAAATGGCTCGGAGCACTATGGGACTGAACATCTGTGGTCATCAGGCCCCTAGAACTTAGAACTACTTAAACCTAACTAACCTAAGGACATCACACACTTCCATGCCCGAGGCAGGATTCGAACCTGCGACCGTAGTAGTCGCGCGGTTTCGGACTGAGCGTCTGAACCGCTAGACCACCGCGGCCGGCTGAGATTCCCACTCAGCACTGCACACTTCGTCATATTATTTCTAGTTCAAACATGCTCACATGTCGCTGCTGGTGTAACAAACCATTATTTAACTCTCGTTTTCTGTAGAATATAACAGCGATAGGTGTCGGGTTGGAGTTGTGGGAAGAAAAAAATTAATGTTTCGTCTCGACATTTCAGTTAAAACATCTAGCTACTGCCGAGAAAATCCGATATGTCACAGTTGATTATGCTTCGATAACAATCCGATTAGGTTCTGGATTCGAATCCCTGTCCAACACAAAGCTTTACCTCACGGCATTTCAAGTGAGTTACTTGTGAAGAACAATACTTAACATCTCTCGTAGTTCGTTAACAGGGACGATAGATGCTGGGTAGGAATTCGCGTCCGTTAAAAATGCTTACGTTATGTAATTTAAAGTTGACATCCGCTAACTGACACTGTCTAAAATCGAGGTATATCACTCTCTGTATGCCTAGTTAGGAATGACTGTTAGTTTCCGTCAGTCACGAAATCTTAGTCTGCATGACCTGGGTTTGAATCCATATGCAGAACGAGACGGTTCGTCGTGACATTTGAAGTTCATACATATTCTCAACTATCTGCTCATGAATAACTTAAATTTTTAATGCCATTTTGTGTTAAATAACAAGTACGGTATGTTGCTTTGAAGAGGAAATCACGAATACGATGATCTTACTACGTGCATTACCTATCTGACGTAATAATGAGAGTGCTAACATTTCAGGTATGTCATTTATTGCAATAAATGTGAGCTTACAAGCCTTAAGGACAGTCTTACCTGTGATGAGGTGTTCCCCGATATTTGTAGTATCGTGGTATTACTTTACATCTTGAGTTCTTGCGATACAGAGCAGAGCTTTCTAGCGGTGATTTGTTGGAACCAATAGTCAAACGACTGTACCAAGGAGCGATTAGAGGACTTGTTAGACAGCTGCCTTAATGGGGTTTCATGCGTATCAGGCGAAATGCAATTCAGATCGTTCGGATACTTTTGAGCATGACTGTACATATACAGTTGACGGTAGTGTCACGTAGACAAGGCATAAAAAGACAGTGCATTGTCGGCGCAGTTATTTGTACTCAGGGGACTCATGTGGAAAGGTTGTCGCCGAGATTATGACAGCACGACTGTAATTAACAGACTTCGAACGCGAAATGGTAGTTGGAGCTGACGCAGGGATATTCCGTTTCGGAAGTAGTTAGGGAATTCAATATTCCGAGATCCACAGTATCAAGAGTGTGCCGAGAGTACCAAATTTCAGGCATTACCTCTCACCACGGAGGACGCAGTGGCCGACAGCCTACACTTAACGACCGAGAGCAGCAGTGTTTGCATAAAGTTGTCAGTGGTGACAAACAAGCAACACTACTTGTACTAATAGCATAAGTAAGTGTGGGACGTACGATGAACGTATGCGATGGGGCAGTGCAGTGTAATTAGATGATAACGGGCTAAGGCAGCAGACGACCGATGGTATTGCCTTTCGTAATAGCACGACATCGTCTGCAGCGGCCTCTCCTGGGCTCGCGACCATATCGGCTGGACCACAGACAACTGGAAAACCATACCCTAGTCAGATGAGTACCTATTTCAGTTTGGTAAGAGCTGACGGTAGGGTTCGAGTTTGTCGCAGAACCTCGAAGCGTAGGACGTATGTAGTCAACATGGCTCTGTGCAAGCTCGTGGTGGCTCCTTAATGATGCAGGCTGTGTTTACTTGGAATGGACTGGGTTCTCTGGTCAAGCTGAACCAATCCTTGACTGTAAATTGTTATATTTTGCTACCTGACCATGTTTAGGAGCATTTCGTTGACTTCATGTTCTCAACCAACGATGCGCCATGTCACCAGGCCACCACTGTTTCCGGTTGGTCTGAAGAACATTCTGAACAATTCGCACATGATTTGGCCACCCAGATCGCCCGACATGAATCTCATCGAACATTTATGGGACATAGTCCAGAGGTCAGTTCATGCACAACGTCATGCACCAGCAACATTTTCGCTATTATGGACGGCGACGGATGCAACATGGCTCAGTATTTCTGCATAGTACCTCCAGCGATTTGGTCAGTCCATGCCACGTCGTGCTGCTGCACTACTGTCGGCAAAAGGAGGTCCTGTACGATATTAGCAGGTATCTAATGACTTTCGTCACCTCGGTGTATTGTCAGTTCTACATTGTAATAACTCATTATTGTAAAAAATTATATTATGGTATTAGCATTAAACACAAAATACAGAATTGTTATAAGTAACTAAGATATCACATTATTAATACTACTAAGACAAGCACAGAAGAAGTAGATCTGCGTCCGGAAGAACCGACCTCTGGTAAAAGGTTGTTAAGTAGAGTATGTTTCGTCCACGTTGTAAACAGCGACAGCAAACCTACACTCTGTTCCTAAAGTTATTTGTGAATCGGTAGCAAACAGCAACAGCAAACCTAGCGTCTGATAATGAGTAACTCTGTGAATCGGCTTCTCACTTGATTGATGAGTGAACAAATCCGCCTCTACCTGCAAGAGGAATCATACACTCCGGGAAATGGAAAAAAGAACACATTGACACCGGTGTGTCAGACCCACCATACTTGCTCCGGACACTGCGAGAGGGCTGTACAAGCAATGATCACACGCACGGCACAGCCGACACACCAGGAACCGCGGTGTTGGCCGTCGAATGGCGCTAGCTGCGCAGCATTTGTGCACCGCCGCCGTCAGTGTCAGCCAGTTTGCCGTGGCAAACGGAGCTCCATCGCAGTCTTTAACACTGGTAGCATGCCGTGACAGCGTGGACGTGAACCGTATGTGCAGTTGACGGACTTTGAGCGAGGGCGTATAGTGGACATGCGGGAGGCCGGGTGGACGTACCGCCGAATTGCTCAACACGTGGGGCGTGAGGTCTCCACAGTACATCGATGTTGTCGCCAGTGGTCGGCGGAAGGTGCACGTGCCCGTCGACCTGGGACCGGACCGCAGCGACGCACGGATGCACGCCAAGACCGTAGGATCCTACGCAGTGCCGTAGGGGACCGCACCGCCACTTCCCAGCAAATTAGGGACACTGTTGCTCCTGGGGTATCGGCGAGGACCATTCGCAACCGTCTCCATGAGGCTGGGCTACGGTCCCGCACACCGTTAGGCCGTCTTCCGCTCACGCCCCAACATCGTGCAGCCCGCCTCCAGTGGTGTCGCGACAGGCGTGAATGGAGGGACGAATGGAGACGTGTCGTCTTCAGTGATGAGAGTCGCTTCTGCCTTGGTGCCAATGATGGTCGTATGCGTGTTTGGCGCCGTGCAGGTGAGCGCCACAATCAGGTCTGCATACGACCGAGGCACACAGTGCCAACGCCCGGCATCATGGTGTGGGGAGCGATCTCCTACACTGGCCGTACACCACTGGTGATCGTCGAGGGGACACTGAATAGTGCACGGTACATCCAAACCGTCATCGAACCCATCGTTCTACCATTCCTAGACCGGCAAGGGAACTTGCTGTTCCAACAGGACAATGCACGTCCGCATGTATCCCGTGCCACCCAACGTGCTCTAGAAGGTGTAAGTCAACTACCCTGGCCAGCAAGATCTCCGGATCTGTCCCCCATTGAGCATGTTAGGGACTGGATGAAGCGTCGTCTCACGCGGTCTGCACGTCCAGCACGAACGCTGGTCCAACTGAGGCGCCAGGTGGAAATGGCATGGCAAGCTGTTCCACAGGACTACATCCAGCATCTCTACGATCGTCTCCATGGGAGAATAGCAGCCTGCATTGCTGCGAAAGGTGGATATACACTGTACTGGTGCCGACATTGTGCATGCTCTGTTGCCTGTGTCTATGTGCCTGTGGTTCTGTCAGTGTGATCATGTGATGTATCTGACCCCAGGAATGTGTCAATAAAGTTTCCCCTTCCTGGGACAATGAATTCACGGTGTTCTTATTTCAATTTCCAGGAGTGTATTTTCCGTTGGAAATTCCTGAGTGGTTTGCTATCCATCGGTGCCATTTGGTTAACAGACAAACATACCGTGCGAACAAACTCACACAAAAGTTCGGAGCTTCAGTTTTCATACTTATAAGAGTGCGTAAAATCCTGAAAATGGCACACATTGTTCCGAAAGTGTTTTCTGAAGTTCTCCTAGCTCTACTCAGATGCTAATTAAATTTCCGTTTCTTGGATCTTCGAACACTTGCTTTATGCAGTATGTATTCATTGAAGTGTCGCTCATCCACCAAAGGCTAAATCAGCAACTAGCAAGTGAGACAACGATGTACTAGAACCTGTGAGAAGGAAACGTAGATCCGTTTTCTATGAAAAGGCTCGATTATTTCTTGGTAAATATTCCAGCATCACCTTCTTTACCATAAAAAACCACATCAAGAACCAAAAACTTGTAATTGGCGTCAGTCACAGCAAGAACTACAATCTCAAAATATCATTTGTAGCTGAAAAACAAGCTCCGAGTATTTGCGGGTGCTATCAATCTCACATGCTTACCATTAATGGCTGCAACACAGTTACGAAAACATCAACGGGTCCTAAATTCCTTAGCCTTTCTTTCCCACTCTACTTAGCCGCGGGGAGATGGAAATACCGGAAGAAGTTTTCATGGAAGAGCTTTTAATACTTGTGGGACACACTTTCATATAGCTGATGGAGAGATACAGCAAGCACAAGCCAATTACCGGTATCATTTTAATGTGGCCACGAACCTGAAACCAAACTGATGCACGCTATGTAACTTTTGTATACAAGCTTAGTGGAATGAGTGTTTTAATATATGTAGGTGTTACCATAATACCACGGTGAAAGAATAAACATCTAAAATTTTGTTCAAAAATCGTTCAAATGGCTCTGAGGGGACTTAACATCTGAGGTCATCAGTCCCCTAGAACTTAGAACTACGTAAACCTAACTAACCTAAGGACATCACACACATCCATGCCCGAGGCAGGATTCGAACCTGCGACCGTAGCAGTCGCGCGGTCATTAGTCATTAGATATCGGAGAGAAGAGAATGGGGCGCTTCGCGGAACTCATTGACTTCGAACGTGGTCAGGTGATTGGGTGTCACTTGTGTCATATGTCTGTACGCGAGATTTCCACACTCGTAAACATCCCTAGGTCCACTGTTTCCGATATGATAGTGAAGTGGAAACGTGAAATGACTTGTACACCACAAAAGCATACAGGCTGACCTCGTCTATTAACTGACAGAGGCCGCCGACAATTGAGGGTCGTAATGTGCAATAGGCAGACATCTTTCTAAACCATCACACAAGAATTCCAAACTGCATCAGGATCCACTGCAGGTACTATGAAAGTTGGACGGGAGGTGAGAACACTAGGATTTCGTGGTCGAGCGGCTACTCATAACCCACAAATCACGCCGGTAAATGCCAAACGTTTTTCTTGGTCTAAGGAGCGTGAACATTGGACAATTGTACTGTGGAGAAACGTAGTGTGGAGTGACGAATCACGGAACACAATGTGACGATCCGATGGCAGGGTGTGGGTATGGCGCATTCCAGGTGAACGTCACCTTTCAGCATGTGTAGTGCCAGAAGTAAAATTCGGAGGCGGTGGTGTTACGGTGAGGTAGTGTTTTCCATGGAGGGGGCTTACATCCCCTGTTGTTTTGCGTGGCACTATCACAGCACGGGCCTACATTGATGTTGTAAGCACCTTCTTGCTTCCCACTGTTGAAGAACAATTCGAGTATGGCGATTGCATCTTTTAACACGATCGAGCACCTTTTCATAACGCACGAATTGTGGTGGAGTGGTTACACGACAATAATATCCCTGTAATGGACTGGCCTGCACAGAGTCCTGACCTGAATCCTATAGAACTCCTTTGGAATGTTTTGGAACGCCGACTTCGTGCGAGGCCTTACCGACCGACATCGACACCTCTCCTCAGCGCAGCACTGCGTGAAGAATGGGCTGCCATTTCCCAAGAAACCTTCCAGAACCTGACTGAACGTACGCCTGCGAGAGTGAAAAAATGGTTCAAATGGCCCTAATCTCTATGGGACTTAACATCTGAGGTCATCAGTCCCCTAGACTTAGAACTACTTAAACCTAACTAACCTAAGGACATCGCACACATCCCTGCCCGAGGCAGGATTCGAACTTGCGACCGTAGCAACCTCGTGGTTCCGGACTGATGCGTCTAGAACCGCTCGGCCACCGCGGCCGGTTGCGAGAGTCGAAGCTGTGATCAAGGCTTAGGGTGGGCCAACACCATATTGAATTTCAGCATTAACGATGGAGGGCGCCACAAACTTGTAAGTCATTTTCAGCCAGGTGTCCGGATACTTTTGATCACATAGTGTATGGACAATGCTCTTACGTGGCCCGGGCACCCAGTAAAAGCTTCTGCAGCAACGCCGACGGTAACATCCCAGAAACGAAGGAGTGCGAACCGCTTTACCCCGAATCGCAGCGAACATCGGAACCGCCTCCGTAGCCACATGCCAATGCCTTCCGACTAAAATGAGGACAAAATGGTTCAAATGGCTCTGAGCACTATGCGACTCAACTGCTGAGGTCATCAGTCGCCTAGAACGTAGAACTAATTAAACCTAACTAACCTATGGACAGCACACAACACCCAGCCATCACGAGGCAGAGAAAATCCCTGACCCCGCCGGGAATCGAACCCGGGAACCCGGGCGTGGGAAGCGAGAACGCTACCGCACGACCACGAGATGCGGGCAAAATGAGGACAGTGATGCCTTTATTAAATATTTAAATGACAGGTGGAAGATAGATTCCACTTAAAAAACTATCTGGAAGAGCTGTCGGGACCAGCACCACAACAGAATGAGATCACGTCTTTTTCAGAACAATGACTATGACCGCGAAAACTTTCGGCCAGATCTCATCACTCAAGTTAAGATTAGAGTTTTCCGAATTCTCGTAGAAATGGAGGTGTCAAGGCGGATCCAGTTAAATCATTCACCCTCGCATTACTCGACGGTATTGTTCCCGAGGTCCATCACCGACACGCCTACAACACGTAGTGACATTACAGAAACAAGTAACTCTGTCTCTCAAGGTCTCGGTTTTGCAGAAAATGACCTTACCAATGAGCAGTGCTAATAAATACATAACACAGAACAAGACATTAAATCTAGGACTTCTTTCAAGGTTCCCTGCCTCAGTCTGTAACAAAGAGAACCCTCATAGGACCGCTTTGTTGTCTGTCTGTCTGTCTGTCTGGCTGGCTGTCCGACAGTTACGAACAATTTTTCTCAAGAACGTCCAGACGTAACGTGTTCGAATTTACGTCATGTGTTAAGGTTTATGCTCTCTTGGCGGTGGAAAAATCCTAAGCTTCTAAGTCAGTTCTATCAGAAGAGACGGCCATATATGTCACATATTTTGATACTGGAAAACTCACTCATTAGAACCTTTAGGATGCTTCCCGTTGACATAGAATCATGACATTTGGCTAGAAGCAAGTTGTCACAATACAAGTAAAGAGCAACATCCGAAACTGTTGTTTCGTAATTATATCACGCGAAAAAAATATTTATTTTGTCATTTGTTATCCCACTTAAAACTTGAATTTAAAACATTCTCGAAAGTCTTGGAACACCTACGACCGATAACGTGCACATATCAATGTCGATAACAGACAAAAATTGTCAATATCCACGATTCATGGAATGAATAAACTGCCTGCATACATAATTAAGTTTGTAAGGAACCCTGACAGCGGGGTCCTACTCGCACCTGGCCGGTTTTCTTATTTTTTATGCAGCTGAGTTCTCTGTTGTGTCTTACAGTGTCGTAAAACGTTTCTATATCCTGCAAATAATAAATTGTAACTAATAACACTTATAAGCGACCTGCTACCACACAGTTTACTATATGAAGGTTATTCTACTAGCCACAGAGTAACAGCCAGTTTTCCAGCAGGTGATACTGGTGACATGGGCCGGTTGTAAGCTCCTGGTCTCAGGTCCTCTTCCACATAATTCAAAAGCGATGTAAACTGCTACTGAGTAAATCTAAAGCATGCTTTTAACGTCTGTTGATGGTTGTTTAAATGTTTCGTAATCACTATGTTAAAAACACACTACACGGGTATTACCAATTCCAATTTGTGGTGGAAAACAACTCTCTCAGGTTGCTATAAGTAGACACTCTGCAGTGGAGGAACTCAAGGCAAAAGTTGCCGGTTTAGATTCAGGCCACTCACTACCTATCTACGGTTAAATTCAAGGTTAGACCAATAAATAGAAAAAAGAATCAATACCGTCCCAGAAAGTTTGACATACAGAAGTTATCTGCAGAAAATATTTCCAAAATGCAGTTGGAAGAAAGAATACCTATGCTCGTAACAGCTTCAAAAGGACATAGAAGAAATTAAACCATATAAAAGGAAATGGAAACATGCTTCCTGGAATGATGATTGTGATGAGTTAATTATTAAGAGACAATGAGCCTGGAATTTCTGGATCGCAAATAAAAATGATAAGAACAGGGATAAAATTATAGAAGCATTAAAATATGCACCAAAAGGTCTCAAAAAATCAGAGTACAACTTTCGAAATATCGAGTAACGTCAGTTGAGACACACCTTAAGCAGAACAACACAAGATATTTTTATAAAACGTCCAAAAGTAGTTTAAAGATGTATACACCACTAAGGTTATGGAGTTGTTGCGCAGAGCTCGCGGACAGAGAGGAAGACGGGTTCCAGCACTTGTAGTGTGCGGAAGTGTGGCGTTAACGCTCTCGCAGTAGAGAGTACTTTTTCGGCGGCATAAGTACGCACGCCGGCCAGATGTCTAGTAGCAGGAGTACGGACTGTGGACGGGCGGAAGAGGCTGCATTAATTACGATTGCCCGTTCCTGTAATTAGCCGTAGCTCCACAACATGCTACCGTCTTCAACAGCAGCAGCAGTTTCAGCAACACAGTGTCGTCGTCGGCTCCGAGTTTCGTCATATGCACAGCACTGAAGTAAGACTCTTCATTGGTAGAAAGTATTAACGGCTAACCCAGCAGCACAGCTGAATGGGATTTGATTAATATAATTTATTTAAATAAAAATCAGTTAAACTAAGGTGATTGTGTCCTCATTGCCCCCAGGCATTGTTACCAAGCAGGGTCATTGTTCCGTTTTTCCCTTATATGTAACCGAGTGTCATAAGAAACAAATTAAATAGTTACAGCTAGTTTATTAATGAATAATTTGACTTTTAAGAATTTTAGCTTCAGTCTACTTTCAATTAACTGTTGTACAACAGAGGTTTCAGTATATGACTAAAGTAAAGCAATTTCATTTTTCAAGTTTCAGAATCAATAACTGGAAAAAAATCCAAATCTGAAGAAATGCACAAATTAAGAGTGCGGAAGTTTTATACATTTTACATATAGCTTGAAGCACTTAGCTGTTCAAATGGTTCAAATGGCTCTGAGCACTATGGGACTCAACTGCTGTGGTCATCAGTCCCCTAGAACTTAGAACTACTTAAACCTAACTAACCTAAGAACAGCACACAACACCCAGCCATCACGAGGCAGAGAAAATCCCTGACCCCGCCGGGAATCGAACCCGGGAACCCGGGCGTGGGAAGCGAGAACGCTACCGCACGACCACGAGATGCGGGCAGCTTAGCTGTTTGGTTTGGTACGTATCCCAGTGTTTTAATTCTGTTCAAGTCGGCAAAAAAAAAGGCTCAGTTGTTCAGACAATTATATGGAATATAATTTGTAAAATAAGTAACGGCAAAGTAAAAAATGCTTGCTTTTTTCTACATTTCTTTGGTGACGTTATGTTGAGATCACTGAAAGTCATTTTTCACGTAACGAAGTTCAATATTAACATGCAGTTTAATTACATATTTTCAAAACATTACTCGATTGCCTTTTTCAAAAGTTAATGCCAAACATACCAAACATAACGTAGGAGTGGCTTCTCAGTTTTCTTTATCATTACATACTCACTTAAAATTAGTGTCAAAAAAAGTGAAAACTTTCAGTTGCCACGTCAGTGTTTAATAATACATGTTTTTCTTTTCCATCATCTTGTACAGGATTTTGGATGTAAATTGCACTAGTAGGCTGGCGACCGTTAATTCTTTCCTTTTCGTTCATTAGTGTAACTTTTGGATTCATGATCAGTGGTACCCCTTTTCTGTCCAGTGTTGTTCGTGAATGAATGCACAAATTAACTTTCATTTTCCAAATTATAGCCCTGTTCGGTTTTAATTACTTTTTATTTTTAGCAGACCTCCCATCTGAAGGGTCGGTTGTACACTTTCCTCATACTTATGTGTATCACTTCCTCGGGAAAGATAGCCTTATCCAATTAGAAAAAAATCCATTAGGCATACAGGCAGTCCACGGTCATATTTTATATCGCAAGCAGGATACGCCTATTAGTAAGAGGGAGTTTACACCCTCCAAAAGGGTTATTCAGGTAAATAAATAAACACAGCCCTAATCTCCTGGTTCAACAGCATATTGCTGAGTGATTTTCTTCGTTTCGCTTAAGTCTGCATAGAATAATCCTCTTCTTCATCGTCCACTATATGTTGCAAACTCAGTAAATCCAGGAGTTTCTCTTCTTTTTTCTCTTAATGGGCTTGTGGCTCCTTTCTCCAGGAAAACAAAACTGCGCAACGTATTTAAGTTTCGCAAACGCAAAACGCTATGTCCTCTTCACGAGGCGCAAAGTTCTAGGCTGCCCCGCGTCAGGCACGCTGGAAGGTGCCTCGGCAGCAGAGCCTGGGGGCAAAACAAGCGACACCTGAGGTGTCCCATGAGATGCGCCAGATTCTCCACCGCCGCTACACCCCGAGGCAGCAGCGTGGAGACGGCTGACTGCAGCCATAAGTGTCTTCAATTGTTCACAAACAGCGGCCACCTCCTCCTGAATCCGCACACAGCGGGCACTCACCTGATACATACTTATAAAACTAACTTAAGAATTAACGTACCAAAACAAACAGAAAAAGCTGGATCTGCTACTTGCTGCTCTCATAATGAGTCACCAATGGCGGCTGCTGAAGGACTGCTGTGATCAACCGTCACTGGCCTTTAAAAAAAAATAACAAATACGCTACATAGCGCGCGTATATACACTTCTCAGTTACTAAAATGCGAGATTACTCAACCAATTACAAAAACAGCGAACGAATTTAAGAATTAAACTGTGCATGCACACGAAAGACGTTACAACCAGCCACCTGGTGGCGCTTAGGTAGTAGTTACAAATAAAAATACGTTGTGCCATATAAAGTATAAAGGCAAACCAGCGATCAAAGAATGTTACACTGCAGACATACAGTAAATAACCCAAATCAGAGTATGTAACGCTTATTTTATTATAATAATAGTTTAAATTAATTTATATAAAATTTCAAACTACCTTGAAAAACGTAACAGGGAGCTCTCTACCTTTAATATTTCTCTTAAGACACAAGTAGTGAAGACAGTCATATTTCATGTTCTTATTATAAAAAAAATACAGTAAAAATATAAGTGTCGTAATAGGTAGAATGGGAATTATGCTTATTCATTAGGGATATTTTAGAACCGTGACTGTATATTGAATGTAAATACGTTATACACAACTGCAACCAGTCACTTTTTTTCAATAATAATGCTTTATTACATGAACCGGTTTTCGAACCTTTTCAGGGTCATCTTCAGATGGTTTCGGGAGGATGCGGGAAGTTACATCGTTACTGGTAGTAGCACAGTGCTCCGTGCTGGTTCTATGGCAGAAAGATGGGTCACACTTTAATGTATCGCCATGACTATATCTTCTCTGTCGATATGGATGTAAGTTTATTTTTTACTTACTGCGACAGATAAGCTATAGTCATGGCGATACATTAAAGTGTGACCCATCTTTCTGCCATAGAACCAGCACCCAGTATTATGCTACTACCTGTAAAGATGTAACTTCCCGGATCCTCCCGAAACCATCTGAAGATGAACCTGAAAAGGTTCGAAAACCAGTTCATGTAATAAAGCATTATTATTGAAAAAAGTGACTGGTTACAGTTGTGTATAACTTATTTACATCTAATGGGAATTATTTTGCTATGTTTTTTGTTCTTTCGTGACATTTTTCACGAAATTTCTCTAGTCAATATAACGTGGTTTTATAATTTCGCGAAAGTTGAAGTCCCCTTGTTCTTCGATATCGATTTCTGTTAGCTCATACATTTGAGTTGTGGGAATCCTACTATGGAAAGATACTGTTTTCCCTCCTGGTTTGACGATATTTATCGTAACGCTTTTCATTGAACTTTATTTTATGCACTTAAGTCACATGTCACGTAGACATTGGAAGACACACTATTAAGTTGTGACATTTTGTATCACATTTTGTTGTTGGTATTTGTTAATTTACAGAATGTATAGGAACATTAAAAATTACAATATGACAATTTTTGCGGCTATGCAATTCCTTCCACTTTTCCCTGTCAATTCCTATTACACACTTAGACCTCGAGCACTACGCTAGTATCTAAACTTGGAGCTCGAAGTTGATAGCTTATTATTATGTACATTCTGTATAGCTAGCTACATGGCCCTATTTGTATACTTTTTATGATAGTAACAGCTGGTTCATAGTTTTTATGAATTCAATATTTGATTATATTTTATAGCAAGCATATTTTTATTCTATTACTAGCAAGGTTCAGGATTACACTATTTATTTCTGTGGTCTTGTCATCCGTGTCTTTCACACTAAAACCCCGAGCACCGTGCTACTACGTAACCATCGAGCTACATACTGATTTCGTAAATACTGTGATGTTTATAAAGCTGCTAAGTGGTTTCATTATGTGGCTGCATTACTTGTAATAAAGTGTTTGTGGTAATTATAAGTGGAACACTTGATATTCCCTTTGTAGTTCCTTCATGCTCACTTAACTACATCAGGGTGCCAAGCAATGTATGGTTGTTGCAGCTTTATGCTGCCTGTAAAAATACGTATGTGCAGGGTGATTTCGTGATGATGTGACAAACTTCCGAGGATGATGGAGAAGGATAAATGTATCAATTTGAAGTAAGAGTCCCTGTACCGGAAACGAAAGATTCGGAAGTTATAAGCGAAAACCTATATGCTACCTCTTACAATAGAATAAATCGACTGGCACGGTTGTTGCTAAGATTATAGGGTAAGTAACTTTTCGAGGTGGTAGTATGGACCAAAACAAGGAAAAATATCCGGTATGCATGGGCTCTAGAATATACACCTGAGGAGCTATGAGCAATTATTCAGCTTCGCTACGATGAAACACATCTCTTCTATTGAATAAGTGTGTAAGTAGGCTGTTTATGTTTTCTTATTGGCAACGTTACGTAGCGGTCTGTGTGAGAATCACTGGCTGTGCTGTGTGCAGTCTGCATCTAGTTTGCATTGTTGTCTGCCATTGTAGTGTTAGGCAGCTGGCTGTGAACAGCGCGTAGCGTTGCGCAGTTGGAGGTGAGCCGCCAGCAGTGGTGGATGTGGGGAGAGAGATGGCGGAGTTTTGAAATTTATAAAATTGGATGTCATGAACTGGTATATATATATATATATATATATATATATATATATATATATATATATATATATATATATATATCATGACTATTAAAGTAAATACATTGTTTGTTCTCTATTAAAATCTTTCATTTGCTAACTATTCTTATCAGTAATTAGTGCCTTCCGTAGTTTGAATCTTTTATTTAGCTGGCAGTAGTGGCGCTTGCTGTATTGCAGTAGTTCGAGTAACCAAGATTTCTGTGAGGTAAGCGATTTGTGAAACGCATAGGTTAATGTTCCTCACGGCCATTCTTTCGCAGGGATTTTTTGAAAGTCAGATTGCGTTGCGCTAAAAATATTGTGTGTCAGTTTAAGCTCAGTCTTGTATAATTTCTCTAAGGGGACGTTGCAAGTGCTCTGTCTCTCAAGACAAGCATTTTAGAGACCATGCTTAGTGAACATTTTTCTTGTTTTGGTCCATACTACCAATCCTGAAAGTTGCCTACCCTACAGTCTTAGAAACAACTGTACCAGAGGTATTAGAACGATTTTCGCTTATAACTTTCGACTCGTTCGTTTCCAATAAAGGAACCCCCACCCTCAAATTGATACATTTATCCTTCTCCATCATCCTGGAAAGTTTGAGAGATAATCACGAAATCACCCTGAATATACGTACATTTACAGGTGCCGGCGCCTATGGCTTTGACGCTCTGTAGAGTCGTTGGATGACGATTTGGGACATAGGTTCCTTTTTAAAACTTGATGTACTAAGTCCCGTCTACAGCCTGTTGAAGTGTGTAACATTAATCGCGAAACACCCTGTATGAACTCAGAGGTTCATGTTTTCCCAACAATGGTGAACATTGACTGACTTTCGTAAGTCCAAGTTTCTCATATGTACACGGGTTTGCACATTAGTTTTTACGTAAACAAGTTGAAACGAAGCAGCTTTCATCCTGAATAACGTCGCAAAATGCATCAATACTGAGCGGGTGTTGTCATTTCACTTGCTTAAAATTGTGAATTATGACTAGTGTTTGTTTGTGAAGCGGCCAGTGACCTCGTAACTCTCCACACAATGTCTTACTGTTCACTTGGTATGAAGACAGTCTCATTGTTCTGTAGGTTTAAAGACACAGTCTCAAAACTTTTTTTGTTTCTCTTTTTCTTTAGTATGAAGACAACAGTGCGTAACTGGCATATGTCAACAGCGCAGTGGACGCTCACCTCTTTGGTAACAGTGAGGACCGAGGACACCCAAGTGTGTGGTCTGTTTCTTGGCGAGGTGACGCAGATTCGTGAAGACTGGAGAGAGGAGGAGAAGGAGGAGGAGAAGTTTAGTGTTTATCGTCACGTCGACAACGAGGTCATTAGAGACGGAGCACAAGCTCGGATTAGGGAAAGATGGAGAAGGAAAGCGGTCCTCCACTTTCGAAGGAACCATCCTAGCCTTTGCCTTCAGCGGTTTGGGGAAATAACGGACAATATAAATCAGTGTGGCCGGCTTGAACTATAGTTTCCCAAATGCGACTCAATCCAGGAGGGCTCTCGGTATTGTCTCTTGCAATATACGGTGCCATTGAACCATGGGCAGGAAACCTAGGAGAGCATTGTCCTGTAGAAAGGTGTATCGGGTGGTGGCCAGCTGCCTCATCTGTTCCACGTGCTGAACAAATTTTGGGAGATATGTGCATATGTGGAAGCTACAGCCATTTCATGGTATCAAACAATTTACAAAGCATTTATATATAATACAATTCACATAAATAAAAATACATTATGTTATTACTATTTTCATTCTTAACAATTTCTACATTTACACTTTCGTAATAAAACATTCTCCTATGCTATTAGTTCCAATGAATATATTCAAATATTACCTCACTTGCCGTTTTCACTATTGCGAATAACTAATGGACTCATGTTTCTTTAATGCTTAATCCTCATATATTTAATTATTATCGACTTCCACAATCTTATTAGCTCTTAATTATTTACTGTGTACATCTTAACTCTTACTTTATTTGGTGATAGTTAATTCTAGCACAAAAGATCTTCGAAAAGACAAAGCTTTTAAAAATTCTTTTAATTGGCATCTTAGGAGATGTATGCTTTTGTGAGTAGCATATCCATTTTGTTGTTTGCTATTTGCGTGTACGACATGTTATCACAGAAAGGTCTATCGATACCCAGTCGCCATCTCTCGATTAACTGTGCATCTGCCGTATTTTACCAGTGACTGCAAGACTGCTATGGCCACACTATGTACTTCCTTTACCATTTCCCCTTTTACTTCACATTCTGGTCTTATATTCGTTAATCTTCGTTTCATGAATTTAAATGCTTCATCCTACCATTTCGTTTATTACTCATATTGTGGTTTTTTTAAAACTGAGGGGATCACAAATCTCGAACATGAACACAGGTATAATTGAGCTCTCGACATGTATATGAAATTCACACTATGAACATTCAATTTACTTTATACTTCTTTTACTTCAGTGGCTTATTACCTTAACAGTTCTCTTGCCCTTGTTTGTTACTTTCATCCACAGTATACTAGGTTTGAAGTCTGTCTCTCTTTCAGTGTTGATCCAGAAACTTTGCTCGTTCCTTCCTTCAACATGGGACGTGTTTAGTTCAAATTTTTTATCCTCTCTTCTCTTTTCTGCTTTTATTACAGTTATTTTCAGCTTTCTCCCTTTTTAACAGTACATGGATATGCATAAAAGTTCCACATCAGACTCTCATCGACTCACAAATTACTCATATAAATCGGCATATTGTACTCTCATCAACCATCAAAATACTATGTCATTCCATCACATCTGCTATACCCTAAAAGTGCTGCGTTCCTTCATATCTGATAAACTCTACCAGTGCAGCATTCCTTCCCATCTGTTAATAAATCATGATCGAGCTCCATGCCTTCATGCCATTGCTCCAGTGGATCTGGATACCTTCAGCAGAGCAGCTGCACCCAGTCATCTGTTTCGTGCTTTTTTTCTCATTATCTTCTACACCATCATCCTGATTTATTCTGATGACAACTGAAATTCTACCATGCAAAAACTCTCCTTTACGATTTCATGACTCTTATATCCCCCCCATGAACAACTGACCTTGCCGATGGTGCGGAGGCTTGCGTGCCACAGCGATACAGATAGCCGTACCGTAGGTGCAACCACAACGGGGGGACTGATGACCTCAGATGTTAAGTCACATAGTGCTCCGAGCCAATGGAGGGGTATCTGTTGAGAGGCCAGACAAACGTGCGGTTCCTGAAGAGGGGCATCATCCTTTTCAGTTGTTGCAGGTGCAACAGTCTGGATGATTGACTGATCTGGCCTTGTAGCACTAACCAAAACGGTCTTGCTGTGCTTGTACTGCGAACAGCTGAATGCAGGGGAAACTACAGCGGTAATTTCTCCAGAGGGCATGCAGCTTTACTGTATGGTTAAATGATGATGGCGTCCACTTGGGTAAAATATTCCGGAAGTAAAATAGTCCCCCATTCGGATCTCCGGGCGGGACTACTCAGGAGGACATCGTTATCAGGAGAAAGAAAACTGGCGTTCTACGGATCGGAGCGTGGAATGTAAGATCCATTAATCGGCCAGGTCGGTTAGAAAATTTAAAAAGGGGAAAGGATAGGTTACAGTTAGATACAGTGGGAATTGGTGAAGTTCGGTGACAGGAGGAACAAGACTTCTTGTCAGGTGAATACAGGGTTATAAATACAAAATCAAATAGGGGTAATGCTGGGGTAGGTATAATAGTGAATAAGAAATAGGAGTGCGGGTAAGCTACTACAGTCAGCAGAGTGAACGCATTACTGTGGCCAATATAGACACGAAGCCCACGCCTACCACAGTAGTACTACAGGTTTATATGTCAACTAGCTCTGCAGATGAAAAACAGGTTGATGAAATGCATGATGAAATAAAACAAATTATTCAGATAGTGAAGGGAGACGGAAGTTTAATTGTCATGGGTGACTGGAATTCGACTGTAGGAAAAGGAAGGAAAGGAAACGTAGTAGGTGAATCGGGGTAAGAAATGGCGGTAAGAAGTAGACGAAGAAGCCGCCTGATAGAATTTTGCACAGAGAATAACTTAGTCATAGCTAACACTTGGTTCAAGAATCATGAAAGAAGGTTGTATACCTGGAAGAGGCCTGGAGATACTAGAGGGTTTCAGATAGATTATATAATGGTAAGACAGAGATTTAGGCACCAGGTTTTTAACTGTAAGACATTTCCAGGGGCAGATGGGGACTCTGACCACAATCTATTGCTTATGAAGTATAGAATAAAAATGAAGAAACTACAAAAAAGTAAGAATTTAAGGAGATGGGACCTGGATAAACTGAAAGAACCACAGCTTGTAGAGTGTTTCAGGGAGAGCATAAGGGAACGATTGACAGGAACGGGGAAAGAAATATAGTGGAAGAAGAATGGGTAGCTTTGAGTGATGGAATAGTAAAGGCAGCAGAGGATCAAGCAGGTAAAAAGACGAGGGCTAGTATAAATCCTTGTGTAACAGAATAAATATTGAATTTAATTGATGAAAGGAGAATATATAAAAAATGCAGTAAAAGAAGCAGGCAAAAAGAAATACAAACGTCTCAAAAATGGGGTCAACAGGAAGTGCAAAATGGCTAAGCAGGGATGGCTAGAGGATAAATGTACGGATGTAGAGGCATATCTCACTAGGCCTAAGATAGATACTTCCTACAGGAAAATTAGAGAGACATTTGGATAAAAGGGAACCACTTCTATGAATATCAAGAGGTCAGGTGGAAAGCCAGTTCTAAGCAAAGAAGGGGAAGCACAAAGGTGGAAGGAGTATATAGAGGGTCTATACAAGGGCGATGTACTTGAGGACAATATTATGGAAATGGAAGAGGATGTAGATGAAGATGAAATGGGAGATGTGATACTGCGTGATGCATTTGACAGAGCACTGCAAGACGCAAGTCGAAACAAGGCCCCGGGACTAGACAACATTCCGTTAGGGCTACTAATAACTTTGGGAGAGTCAGCCCTAACTAAACTCTACCTTCTGGCGAGCAAGATGTATGAGACAGGCGAAATACCCTCAGACTTCTAGAATATGATAATTCCAATTCCAAAGAAAGCAGGTGTTGACAGACGTGAAAATTACCGAACTATCAGTTTAATAAGTGAATTCTGAAAAATACTAACAGGAATTCTTCACAGACGAATGGAAAAAGTGGTAGAAGCCGACCTCGGAGAAGATTAGTTTGGATTTCGTAGAAATGTTGGAACACGTGAGGCAATACTGACCCTACGACGTTTCTTAGAAGATACATTAAGGAAAGGCAAACCCACGTTTCAAGCATTTGTAAACTTAGAGAAAGCTTTTGAAGTTGTTCACTGGAATACTCTCTTTCAAATTCTGAAAGTGGCAGGGGTAAAATACAGGGAGCGAAAGGCTATTTACAATGTGTACAGAAACCAGATGGCGGTTATAAGAGTCGAGGGGCATGAATGGGAAACAGTAGTTGGGAAGCGTGTGAGACAGGGTTGTAACCTATCCCCGATGTTGTTCATGCCGTATATTGAGCAAGAAGTAAAGGAAAAAAAAAGAAAAATTTGGAGTAGGTATTAAAATCCATAGAGTAGAAATAAAAACTTTGAGGTTCGCCGATGACATTGTAATTGTGTCAGAGACAACAAAGGACTTGGAAGAACAGTTGAAAGGAATGAACAGCGTCTTGAAAGGAGGATATAAGATGAACATCAACAAAATCAAAACGAGGACAATGGAATGAAGTCGAATTAAGTCAAGTGATACTGAGGGAATTAGATTTGGAAATTAGACACTTAAAGAAGTAAATGAGTTTTGCTATTTGGGGAGCAAAATAACTTATGATGGCCGAAGTAGAGAGGATATAAAATGTAGACAATGGCAAGGAAAGCGTTTCTGCAGAAGAGAATTTTGTTAACATCTAGTATGGATTTAAGTGTCAGGAAGTCGTTTCTGAAAGTATTTGTATGGAGTGTAGCCATGTATGGAAGTGAAACATCGACGATAAATAGTTTGGACAAGAAGAGAACAGAAGCTTTCGAAATGTGGTGCTACAGAAGAATGCTGAAGATTAGATGGGTAGAACACGTAACTAATGAGGAGGTATTAAACAGAATTGGGGAGAAGAGAAATTTGTGGCACAATTTGACTAGAAGGACTGATCGGTTGGTAGGACATGTTCTGAGGTATCAAGGGATCACCAATTTAGTACTAGAGGCCAGCGTGGAGGGTAAAAATCGTAGAGGGAGACCAAGAGATGAATACACTAAGCAGATTCAGAAGGATGTAGGTTGCAGTAGATACTGGGAGATAAAGAAGCTTGCACAGGTTAGAGAAGCACGGAGAGATGCATCAAACCAGTCTCTCGACTGAAGACTACAACAAACAACTCTTACATTTTTTCTATTGAATCACATCATGTTGTTATTGCATCTTTTTGTAACAGACCTGAGCCTGAGACTGGATGTCATGTTACTTCTTATTTCTTCAGTGTTTTTCATTCCATAAATAACATGATGTGTGAAATGTGGTTATTCCCCTTCAACTTGCAGCTTCGTAGAGTCTAATTCTAAGACACTGTGGTGAAGAAGTTTTCGCACTAGGTAAATTTCACAGAATATGTAATAGAATTTGCTGGTTAAGTATTGACCATTCTTTCACTCCTTCCTCGATCGTAGTACGACCTTATCGCCCACACTAAGCACCTTACTGGTCCCTTTAGGCCTCCGATTCTTTTCCTCATATTTTGCACACATCTTATCGAAAACTAGTTTCATGTATTCCCGTTGGCGTTTTTGTATAATTGGTTGGTAATCCACAATCTCGCTTAACTGATCCCTAGGTGGTTGATTTGTCAGCATTAATTTGAATGCTGTGCCTGAGTATTGGGAATTTATTACTACATTCTGAAACTGTGTTAGATAAATGTTCTACGATCGATGTTGATGTGACACTACACCTGACACATCTCAGCAACTTTTCTCATTATCCTCGAAGCAGGGGGCGAAAATGTTTTAATCATCTCAGTCTCATAAATTCCGTCCACTACTTGGATCTAAACTGTGGCCCATTATCTGACTGAATCCTCTTCACTGTATCAGTGATCTAAAGACAGTAGTTGTTAAAAGCTTTCGTCAGTGATCTACCTGTGGGTCCTTTACTGGAGCAAACATGACTAATTCACAAGTGAACTCAACAGTCACTTATATAAGGAGTTTTAAAAAATGATACTGACAAACTCTGAGGGGCTGTTGAGGGTGTATTGAAGAACTCGTATCTGGAAACAGCACCCAAGAATGCTACAGAGCGTCGGAGCTACAGCCACCAGAGACTGCAACTAGGCTACCTCTTCGGAGACAAATATGATTTTGTATGCTGGTGGACAGTAGGTGGAACATCTCACAATATTGTATTTTATTTAGTGACAACAACTAATTGGCACAACTGCCAGTGGAGAAGACGGATCTAGATGCTTTGTAGACATGCTTTCTTCCCTACGAATGTGCTACTCTGTTGCCTTGGTGGATGGTGTTATCAGACACTGATTTCCATCCAAAGGCTATTTTTCTCGCTTGTAACGAAAACCACTGGAAATTTTAGAAGGTTCCAGGAGAAAAATAAACTGCAAATTAATAAATGCAGATACATAACGAATATGACTGGAGATTTTAGAGGGTTCCAGTTGCGGATGGAAACCCATGTCTGAAACTGACATCCACCAAGGCAACAGAACATCCTATTCATAGGTGACAACATCTGTCTACACAGCAGTTATCCCCAATGGAGGTCGCGAAGTCGCGATTACTGAATAACAAACAACAATACGAGATGTTCTGCCTACATTCCGTCAGTGAACGAAGTCACATTTGCTGCTGAAGGTGTGGCATAGTGGCAGGCGCTAATTTCTACAGCCAACACTCTGTAACATCGTTGGATGACATTTTCAGACATCGGTTTCCACCCTTCATTTGTTCCTCAAGACATCGTCTACAACTCCTCGAAGTAAGTCACTATTTTGTAACACCCTGTACATCGATATCCCCCGCACAAGACCTGGACTGGTCTGAAAATGTCCATGGTCATACTGTCTCTCAATCATTTAGGTACCATCGGGAACAAGGGGCCTGTGCATGACAGTGGTTGATATCTTTATTTAACGAGGCACACATTTGCTGGAACGTCTTCGTCATCCTCTTATCCATATTACTCAAGTGCACTGACTCTCTCAATATGGAGTAAGACTTGTGGGGTCCAAAGTGAGCGTCACTGAGGTGTACACACCAAACCAACTTATTTACAAACTCCTCTGGGAGGCATACTAATCAACTGCTCCCAGTAGCTGTGATCATATAGTATTGTCTAATACTTGCTGAAGATGTGTCCTTCCATTTCTCTCTGACGTTAGTACTTGGTCCCTTACCTGCTCTTTTCCGATATTGGCAAGCACAGTCTCCACATAACTTTCAAAAGTCACATTCTTCAGGTAGAGTATGTCAAAGTTTGCCTCCGTAAACTTGTTGTCACTCTCACCTGTCAGTCACGTTCGTACTCGTGATAATTAATCCACTGTGATGTTTTCCTTTCCTGGGATGTTTAGCACATAAAACCTAAACTGCAGCAGATAGACTGAACACTGTGAAAGTCATCCAGAAGTGAAGTTTGCTCTCATCAAAAAGTTCTAGGCTTTGTTTTCAGTGTACACGTTCATCATTTTTCCTGCCAGAAAATACCTGGATTTGCTGAATTGCTATGTAACATCTAATGCTGATAATATTGTTACGGAGCATATTTCTCTGCTTTGCTCAAAATGCGACTAACAAAGTCGGTGGTTTTCTTCGCTGTCTCCCCATCCTCTTCGACCTCTTAGAACAGATGAATGACGGGATCTATCCTTGATCGATCAGTACACATCAGAACTCCATTTTTATGTCTGGTGAAACAAAAGCGGCGACCTCGGTAATACATCTTTCCAACCATAGAATTCGCGTTCTTCCATCTCGGTCCATTTCCAGGTGACTTCTTTCCCTGTCAAGTGATACACATTGGGGGTAGTAACGGTATATTTTACGAATCACTTGTTGACGTTTGTTGGTCATAAAAATGGGTACACTTGATTCTTAGTTCTAGATTCAGAGCACTTTTCGGTGGCCTCCAATTTCCCTGGGTCTGGAGGGATTTCATCGGCGGATATCACATGTCAAAAAAGAAATCTACTTCCTGGCGTCCAAACTCCTTTTATTTCTAATTTTACTTGTGACTCCTCCTTTCTCTGATGCTTCGAGTAGGTGGCGCAAGACTTCGTTGTACAGATACCATTTTCCCTGCAATACTTATGTCATAGACATACAACATATTTTATCTTTAAGTGAATGAGATTATGGATCCTAATCCTCTAATAAAGGCAGATGTTGAAACATTTAACCCAAGTTGCAGCTTCTTGAATTGAAATCAACGTCTGGAACACAAAAATACTGTGTACTGCTGAAAATTTTGGTGCAGTTTGACTATCCAGTAGCTTCCCCGCAAGTCGATAATAAATTTCTGCAGCGGTTCTTCCTGTGTCTATGGTCTATCTGTCTCGTTTCGATTATCGTATTTTTCTGTTGCGAGTCAAATACAAATCTGACAAATCCGTCTTTCTTGTTGACACATCACAATAGCTTATTATGTGAGCAGACTAACTCTTAATATTTTCTTGACCTCATCAACTAATATCCTTTGTAGATGTTTGGCAGTTGGTGGGACTTAAGAAAAAGTTTACAATGTGCCTTCACCTTGATTTTCTACAATAAAGTCTGAACTTTCCGTGGTGCACGTGGAAACACTCCTGCATGTTATTTTGATACATATTGCAGCCCACTCTTGGATCTGGAGATTCAATGTGCCGAAGTATTACTCCCACCTCTTCATAAATGTCTTCGATTTCTCTCTTGTGAGTTTCCAACGGCGTCAGTGCCAGGCATCCTTGCTCCCCGTCCTTCTCTATGCATTTATCGAAGCACAAAGCCACTATTTTGTCTGCTACCTTTGCAGTAACTAACGTCTCCGCAAAGTGCAAGTCCATCTTGTAACTCCTTCAGAAATAAAGTCTCACCATCGTTTCTACTGTCAAGCCCTGTACCACCATGAAGTATGCGTAGAAGTCATGTGTTTGGCATGAAAAATCAACTCTTACTTCCTCCTTCATGTCGGCACTGTTGCCACATACCAACCTCATAGCTTTCCATTCGATGTCTTGAATACTGGCCACCTCTGCCCTCTATCGCAAATGTCATAAATGCGCTTGTCTATATCTGATACCTGGCTAGCTATATCTAGTACACATTGAATACTCTACATGTTCACGGCAGGATATTTACAATTCTAAACCTCATCGTCTTCTCCTAATAATACACAGATGGGAAAAAATGGCAAAAATGTTATGTAGAGTAATGAAATTTCGGGAATCATTTGTCTAGGTACCACATTTAAGCCATTAACATTGGAAGATCACAGGTTTATGAAAGCGTGGAAAAGCTATTGTAAATGTGAAATGATGGTACATTAAAAACTGGTATAACAGCCAGAATGTTGAATAAAAGTCTGCAAACGTGCATCCAGTGTGTTTTGCGGGTGCTGGATGTCATTGTGTGGGATAAGGTTCCATGCTTGCTGCACTTGGGCGGTCAGTACAGGGACGTTTAATGCTGTTTGTGGATGATGCTAGAGTCCTCGTTCGATGGTGTACCATACGTACTCGACTGTAGACAGATCTGGTGATAACGCAGACCAAGACAACGTGTCGACACTCTGTAGAGAATGTTGGGTTAAAGCAGCGGTCTGTGGGCGAGCGTTATCCTATTGGGATATGCCCCCTGGAAAGACGTTCATGAATCACCAGATTGACGTACAAATTGGCAGTCAGGATACGTGGGCTAACGGTGAGACGATCCTGCTGTTATACGAAATCTCAACCTAAGCCATAGCCGCAGGTGTACGCGCCGAACGCGATAGTCTTCCCTCCTGGTAGTGCCCGGTCTTCTTGCGACCGTACATTCCCGCGACCACTGCTGCTAGCAATTGTGTACAGTGCCTAAATAAAATGGCTCTGAGCACTATGCGACTTAACATCTGAGGTCATCAGTCCCCTAGAAATTAGAACTACTTAAACGTAAGTAACCTAAGGACATCACACACATCCACGCCCGAGGCAGGATTCGAACCTGCGACCGTAGCAGTCGCGCGGTTCCGGACCGAAGCACCTAGAACCGCTCGGCCACCTCGGCCGACCTACAGTGCCTACATTCCAGCCAGGTCTCTTTGGAATATCGCAGAAGGAACATCCAGCTTGTCATAGATCTATTGCGCGACCTCGTTCAAACTCAATGAAGTGCTGATAATGGAAGCTTCGTCACATTAAATGCTTTCTTGACTATTGTAACTCACCACGTCCCACCTACACGTTATGAACGCTCACGTCCTTTATAGCCTGCATGTAAAGCAAACCTGATCTGCACTCCAATAGTGGCACTACTACTGCTACTCTTAAGCGGTTTGCAGGAAATATGAATAGACATCATATATCAGTCAGTTTAGTTAGTTTTTTTGTTATGTCATTTTCCGTAGGTCATTTGTCCGATTATTTTATCGATATGATGTGGAACAAGTCAGATTACGAGATATATATACACACATGAATAGTGCTAATATTAATATTACTGAAAATTTTAGTTGTACATTAACTACATTTAGAGGTAATTTTTTTTACCATTTCTGAAACAGAAACTCGTTCATGGAGTAGAAAGAGTTGTCCAAAAGAAATTATTTTAAGCTAGATTTAAATCTTGATCTGCTACCTCCCAGGCACTTTATGTTGTTGGGCAAATGATCAAAAATTTTTGTTGCAACTGACAGCTTCAATAACGGATAGGAAAGGTCATTTTTCCCTCTAGTGTTGTACGTGTGAACATCACTGTTCTTCGCGAATTGAGATGGATTATATTAACAGAATCTTCCGTCGGTTCTTGGTAGAACAACATTATAATAATAAATGAAAAGCACCAGTTTGCTTTTGTTCTACAATATTACTTTTATTGCTAACCGGTTTTCGGCTTACAAGGCCATCTTCAGACATGTTAAAGTATTGATTGCAGAGAAGAGAGCAGTGAGAATAATTAGTGGTGTTCACCCAAGGACTCATGTAGGCACCTTTTCAAGGAGTTAGGTATTATAAGTACACCATCAGAGTACCTATATTCGCTAATGAAATTCGTTACAAATAATCCATCTCAATAATAATAAATGAAAAGCACCAGTTTGCTTTTGTTCTACAATATTACTTTTATTGCTAACCGGTTTTCGGCTTACAAGGCCATCTTCAGACATGTCCTTGAAAAGGTGCCTACATGAGTCCTTGGGTGAACACCACTAATTATTCTCACTGCTCTCTTCTCTGCAATCAATACTTTAAGTCTAAGTGGTGAGTTACCCCAGAAAACTATTCCATAAGACATTATTGAGTGGAAACATGCAAAGTATGTTAGGAGGCTGATCTGTTTGTTACCGAGAATGGCGATTGTACGAGGAACGAAAGAAGCTGAACTTAGTTGTTTGAGAAGCTCAGTAATATGCTTCTTCCAGCTCAAGTTGTCATCAATGAGAACATCCAAAAATTTAGAGAAATCTACCCTATTAACTGAGTCCTGTTCACATGCTACACCAATTGTCGGTATGACTCTATTCGGTGTACAATACTGGATACAGTGAGTTTTTTTTCAAAATTAAGGGAGAGTCCTTTTCCTGAGAACCACTTAATAATTCTTTGAAAGACATCCTTAACAATATCTTCAGTTGCTTTTTCTGGAATGAGATTTATTATAAAAACTCGTGTCATCTGCAAAAAGTACTAGTTCCACTTGCTGAAGGTTAAGTGGGAGATCATTCACATGAATAAGGAACAGCAGAGGAGCTAAAATTGAACCCTGTGTGACTCTCTTTGTGATAACTCCCCATTCACTAGCATTTACCACCCTTCCAACATTATTTGTGCTATTCAGCACAACTCTTTGATTTCTGTTCATTAAGTATGATTCAAACTAGCTGTGTGTATAGCCTTCAATTCCACAAAACCTGAGTTTATCTAAGAGTGTGACGTGATCCACACAGTCAAATGCCTTGGAGAGATCACAAAAATACCACCTGGCGATAATTTGTTATTTAGGGCTTGTATTAATTGATGGGTAAATGTGTAGGTAGCATTCTCAGTCGAGTAACCCTTTAGAAATCAGAACCGCGACATGCTGAGTAAATTATTTTCACTTAAATGTGAGACTACTCTTGAATACATAACTTTTTCGAATATTTAAGGAAATGAAGTCAGCAATGAGATTGGTCTATAATTATTTAAGTCACTCTTGTCCCCTTTCTTATGAAGAGGATTGACAATTGGATATATCAATCTGTGCGGAAAAATTCCCTGTGCCAGCGAAGCATTCCATATGTCGCTAAGGACTCCACTTATGAAATTAGAACAACACTTCAAAATTCTGTTAGAGACTCCATCAGCTCGAAATGAGCTCTTGTTTTTCGATATGTTTATAATGTCCTTAATTTCAGTGGAAGATGTTGGTGCTATTTCTAAAGGACTAAAATCCTGGGGAATGACATTTTTAACACATTTTTTTGCTTCTTCATCTGAACCCTTTAACTCTAGTTTTGCTGCTACATTGAGAAAGTGATTGTTAAAAATACTTACAACATATGAATTATCACCCACAACATAATCATTTAGCTTTGTTGCTATGGTATGCTGTCAACTGTTAGGCTGCCCCGTCTCCCGTTTCACAATATTTCATGTAGTTTTAATCTTATTATCCACGCTATTAATTTCTCTCAGAACACATACGCTTCTCGACTTCTTAATGACTTTCCTTAAAATATTACAGTATCTTTTGTAGTAAGCAAGTAATGTCGGATCCTGACTTATTCTGGCCTGTCCCTCTTCCTCTTACACGATATCTTAATTCCCTTAGTAATCCATGGCTTACTTGACTTTGTAATGGCTTTTTTGGATAACGTTTCAGGAAAGCAACTCTCAAATATTGAGATAAATTTACTGTGGACTAAATTGAATTTGGCATCAGCATCATTTTCTGTGAATACTTCATTCTATTCTATCTGTTCTTGGCAGAACTTAAAGCTCTGTATCCTGTCCTGATTAATAAGCCTCCCTGCCTTGTATGAACCTGCCTGAATCCTGGAAGGTGCTATATGTGTTATTTCGATTAACTGTGCATAATGATCAAATAGCCCATTAACAACTGGGTAAACATTAATTGTTTCTGCCTGAGTACTGTCTATGAAAACGTTATCGATAAGTGACCTACTATCCTGCTACACACGAGTTGGAAAATTTACAACAGATACTAGATTGAAACAACCAAACAAAGATTCTGGCTCATTTTTCCTATCCGTATCTTTTAAGAAATCTACATTAAAATCACCACATACCACTAACTGCTTCTTTTTGTCTGACAGGTAGTTCAATAATGCCTCAAGATTTTTCATGAATAGCTGAAAGTTACCTTGAGGGGATCTGTAGATTGTTACAATTACTATAGAGGTATACTGCAGTAGCAACTCACAAGCACATGCTTCAAGTATCTGGCCTACACAAAAACTATTTGTTTCAATATTTCTGACTTTGTGTCCAGTTTTTATATAAGTAGAAACTCCTCCCTTCTCATTGTTGTCTCTACATGAATAAGATGCTAATCTGTAATCGCTTAAATTTAACTTCTCCATCCTTGCGGTTACATGGTGTTCCGAAAAACACAAAACATCTATACCTTCAGAATTTACCCCATTTTCTAGGCATAGAAGATTTCTCAATCTTCTAATGTTCTGATGAAACACACAAATTTTATTTCTTTGGATACTGCTGCAGACATTATGGCACTGTTCTATTTTAATCTCTTTCAATACTCTCTGTCTCTAACCTGACTCTAACCCAAAAAATGTGTCCCTCTGACTCTAGTAATCACAGGTATTTTGTCTTGTGTGCATGTGGCCCCCCTTACATTTTCTGCAATAAGATCAACTAGTCTATCCTTCCCTCTCCTATTCAGGTGCAGGCCATGACTAGTGTAACACCACCTCCCAATTGCATCAACAGGCCAACAGGCAGAGCACAGATACGTGATTTAGTTTCTGCCAACAGTAACTCCCTCCCCAGCTCTCTGTTAACACGGTTGACAGCCGTATAAACACAGGGCTGGTCATGGCGCTGCAAAACATCTACAAAACCCACACGAGTGTGAGCTGTTGCTGGACCTATTACATCCAGATCATACCTAATGCTATAGTCCGAATTGCTAGCCAGGCTGTTTCCTGCTCCTCCTACAATAAGAACATGGTCCTCGACATCAAAATCTTTGCACAAGGCCCCTAGGTTTTCTATAACCTGGCCAAGCTTAGCACTAGGTTTCACAATGCTTGTGACCTGGTACCCGACTCATAGCCTATCCTGTAGCAACTGGCCTACACCTCTCCCGTGACTGCTGCCTAACAGCAGGACTCTTTTCTTTCTGCTTGACTTTACTCCTGACCTAGCATTACAATTGTTATTACGAGTCTGCTGCACCCTACTTTGCTCAAAAACGGTTTGATGCTCTTCTACTTCAGGTAACAAATCAAACTGATGTGCACTGGAGTCTGAAAAGTGATTTCTGAGGTTTCCTCCTTCTGACGACGACTTGTTACCTGTTCCCAGCTTCCACTGTCTCTTTCCCCCTTCAACCTGTCTAATTCAAAGTACACCATTTCTAGTCCAACCTGAGGGGCACAAATCTTTTTTTCCCTGTTCCACGATTTTCTTGTCACGGCTACATAATCTACAACTCCATTGGCGAGCCTCATCTGGCACTATAACAGCTTGCCCGCTACAATCTCCCCAGTGAAACACCAACCCACAATCCTGACATTTCACTCCCTTGCTCACTAATCTACGACAACATCCACATTTGTCACAAATGACGGCAGATTAAAAGATACAAATTACACTACAAACAAAGAACACAAATACAAACAACACAAATTACACTACAACCAATTCCCCTACACCAATTAGTAATTAACAGAACCTAACTTAGCTTGCGGTGAGAAGAGCAGAGAACTTCTGGACGTCAGGCGAATGTAACAGCTGGCGAATGTAAACAGCGTGAAGAGCGCGAAGTTAATTGCTGGCGTAGGTTACAGTGGATGAAATCACGAAACGAGTAAGAAACTGAAGAGGCTCGATATTTTCTAACGACAAATTTGAACAGGCGCTATCACTGAATCATGTATAAATACTCTAACGGAAAGAGAAACACCACTTAACGATTTTACTGTTCAATATGGAAAATTAATTGTACGGAAGTATAGAAACACATAAAAGACGAACCGAATGCAAACTATATATGCACGATACTCTTCACAATAAAGCTACACAGACACTACCCGGAAATTATTGAGTAATCACATAACTTACTGCGGTCAATAACGAAAACAAACCCACGCCAAAGGCTTGTACTTTAGAATAGTTATCTTTCCACGAAAACTACACACGTAAAAGCGAAACCTTCAATATATAGATCACAGTAGATACTAATTTACTTATTTAAGCTACAATATTGCCTTCATAAATTGTTTTTCTACGAGTAAACACCTATATTTGCCAGCACACTGAGTGAATACACACGCCAACGTCTTGCACTTTAGAACAGTTAACTTGTCACGAGAACTACGCAAGTAAAAGTGAAACCTTCAATATATAGATCACAATAGATACTAATTTACTTATTGAAGCTATAATATTGCCGTAACAGATTGTTTTTCACGAGAAAACATCTATATTTAAGAACGCACTGAGGTTACACACACGCTTGCTCCAAAGAGCTCAGTCAGTAAACACGCCTAACAGCTTCCGTTTATGCCGCACAACTCCTTCTTGGTGTTATTCCTTCCATCATATGGTTGATACTGAAGTCCACATCGTCCTTTATCGTTTCTCCTATGCCATCTATTTCCATTCTCCCATGGTGGGTGTCTTGTGCCCCATTTCTTATTATATATTTGTTGATTTTCCTGCGGAAGGTTTATTTGAACAAAATGCAGAGTTCCTATCGCTTCGTTGCACTTTTTACAACCTAATTTGTGCAGTAAGTACTGGAAACCGCTTGCATGATGCATGTTTCTTCCGTCGATACTAAATTCGCTCTGGATTAGATGTGGAAGTTTGCTTAAAGAAATGCGCATGAGTTTCGTTGTCTCCTAAGGCACACGTAAATTGGTTCTTCCAAACCGCATCTTTGAAGAACTGTACATAATCCTGTCACCTCGACTCTGCATAATTTTCTGTCATCAACATTCCCAGCTTCACCTAATGTTAGTTTTCCTTTGACCAAAACTCCTTCACGAAATTGCGTGTGAATTCTTCATATGTGCTGCACAGTCCTCCAGTCACTCTTAATTTTTGGAACAGGTGGCTACGTTCTCGATAAAGCCTCTCAGATTCCTCAATCTTAAATCTTTAGGTATAAGCGGCCCGTGTCATCCGGAAATGACGAATACTTCTCCACAGCCACGAACTGCTTCTTGATTGCTTCTTCATTCATGTCACATGATACGGTATCTACGGTTGTAGTGGAAAATACCGGTGGATTTGAATTTAATGATACTCCCCGGGTATGGCACTGTCCCTCCATAAGCGCTCTTATCTCTTCGTCTTCCTTTTCCTTCCTGCCTCACAATTGATCGATACATTCTCGCTTCTGTTGCTACTCAAATTTCGGTAACTCTCCTTCTCTTTCACGAGCGCATGTATCGTTTCTATGTTCCTTCGTTTAATGTAGACTTGTCCCTCCTTAAATCTTACCAAATCTCTGACAACTGTTCGACGGCGGTGGTTAACTTCTGTAGTGTGCCGTACTGTAAGATTACGTATTCCTCCTTCAATGGCTTTATGTCTTCAGTGCCTTTTGTGTTGTTATCGATATCTTTCCTTACTCTGTCTGTCGTCCTCTTAGTATTCTGCGTTAATGTACACTGATGAGCCAAAGCATCAAGACCACCTGCTTAATGGCTTATTCACCCATCTTCGCATAGAAATACTGGTTCTGTGTATCAGGTATCCGGCAGTTTGCTGGTAGATTTGTGGAGGTATGTGGTATTACACGTCTACGCACGGGTCACATAATTTGCTTAAATAACGGGCTGCTGTTTTGGGTACGCGGTGATGGCGCCTGATAGTGACTCAGATGGGTTCTCTAGGGTCTACACGAGGTGAATTTGTTCGCCGAGACATCAACGTGTGTTCACTATAAGCTTCTCAAATCACTATAGCTTGGTTCTTTCTCCGAGACAGGAACAATTATACTGCTGAATGATTAGATCACCGTCGGGTAGGACAGCAAGCATGAAGGAATGCTGAAAGAGCCAAGACGTTTACATTGATCGATAATCGAATGCCGATGGTCCCATGCCCACTGCAATTGTAATTGACGATGTCATTGGGTCAACATGTGAAGACGTAGGAGTGGTCTGCTGCAGAGCATCATGTTCAGCAATGTGTAATGAACGGTGTGCTTGGAAACACTTGTGAGTGCACCAGCATTGTGCTCTTTCGGCAGAGATGTCTACTTAACAGAGCAGACGCCCAACTGTTTGACCCCTAGTGGTAGTTATACTGTACTTTTACCTCTTTCCGTAGATGCTCATGGCAGTAGCATGTGAACATTCGACCAGCTTCGCCGATTTCGAGATGTTCATTCACAAGCTCTGCGTAACACTAATTTGTCCTTCCTCAAAGCCGCTTATCTCAATGGCTTTCCCCTTTTGCAGCCCATATCTTCGCTAGTGTCATCCCCTGTCCGTTACATACTTCTGTTACCGCGTCTCGTGCCTGCAACGCCACCAGGCGTCATCCAACGTCGGTGTGGGCAATTGTCATAATGTTTTGGCTTATCAGTGTATCTACTTAGTCTATCTCGCTCATTCTTACTAAGCTTCTAGCTAACGGCTTGATAAGCTTCAGCAGGCCCTGATACAATCGCTAAAGTTAAACACAACTATCGTTCGAATAAAAAACTAATAAAACTATAATAAAATTTCTCTGCTCTTAAGTGCATACGGCGATTCAGTTCTCTCCTAATACGCAAAAAACGTACACAGAAAATAAATAAAAATCCCCTCAAAAAATTCAGTGAAGATTCTTGAGTTGGGCAACAATGGACACATACTAGCCTCACATTACTGAAAGACATACATAAAAAATGGTTACACACCTTCCGCTTATAAATTATTTATTAGTTTAGTGAATTTAATGATATTTGAAATGAAAATGCAAATCCATCTTTAAAATTTAAGTTAGTTGGAACTAACTGGAGCGTCAGCAGATGGCAAGTCAACGAATCTTGTGCAGGAGTTGTCAAAATGTGAGTATCGGGTCGGAATGTTGACTAGCGGCACGTAATGTGGCCTACTTCAACTGACATGATTAATCGTTGCTCTTCAAAATAATGAATAAGGAAGTAGTCGATACCTACTAAATTAAACAAGTATTTCAATGAAATCAGGTTATTATATAGAAAGAGCATGATAAATCATCTGCCAATCATTGATGCATTGAAACTAATATCTTGACAAGTCTGGCTAAGGTATCTCGTGTTTGATTCTAATAAACGCATATCAGTATAGAACAATTTTGTTGATGAAGTCGTACCGTGATTGCCAAAATGTTAGTATTAAAAGGCGGAAAGCACTAGAGAAAGCTTTATGTTTGCATCTTGATCGTAAAATCTGCAAGAAAGTCTTCAGAATGAATCTTGAAGTTAGTGTAACTCAGTAAAAATGATCTATCTGTCCCTATGGCTAATCTCACTGATATTGCTAGAACTCATTATGTTGACCTGCAGGTGGAGGTTGAAGTGGCTACTGTCAGTCTTTTGTTTCGTACAATCAACTTGCATATGCCGCTAAGATCAAATTAGGTAGAAAAATTTGTAAGGCCCCACACGTCGGCCCGAAAAGACCGCTGGCTGCTGGGCTCATAATGTGCGTAGAAGTCTGGAGGAGAAGTGATTTTGTACCGTGTGCTTCCTAAACGGAACACTCGGTTTTTTCTTTTTTCTTTTTGTCGTGTTTTTCGTTCATTACATAATTTCAGTTGCCTGGACTGTGTTTAAGATTTGGTTTTTGCAGTATCTGAGCTCAGTAGCATCCCACACTGTCAGAGGTGTCCTAATTCCCAGATTCTGACTTCTCGTTCCGATGTTATCTGTTTCCGTCGACGTATTTCTAAGATTCTCCGCTCCCAACGTTCTCTTTACGAAACCCTTCTTCTCTGCCTTGCCAGAAACGGTACAGCTTTTCTTCACCATTCATGTTGTTAAAACATACTCTACTGGTGTCCCTGCACTATGGGAGATAGCATCTCAATTCGACATTTGTCGAGTGTCGCCCAGGGCAGGCTCTTCAAAGCAGACGCCAGCGTGAACAAGTGGCATTGACCTCCACAGCTGCCGGCGATTCCTACTTGTTAATTCACCTGCGAGTGGCCTTCCGTGTGAAGCTAATGTAACATGCTGCATGATTGCATCCCAGCTGAATATGGCTTGATAGTAGCCTCTTATTTGCAAGTGGCCATGCCACAGTGATAATACCAGTTCCCATTAAATCACCTTTGTTAAGCAGTGTCGGACTTGGCTATACCTTGAATGGGTTACCGTCTGAGTCCGTCGAGAGCTGATGGCGAGCATAATGCCTTCAGACTTTCTGGGGCAGATTGAGGAGCTATTTGAATGACAAGTAGCAGCTCCAACCTTATAAACTGACAATGGCTGTCAGTGCGGTGTGCTGACCACATGCCCCAGCATATCTGCATCCAGTGACGCCTACGGTCTGAGGTTGATGCCGTAGTCGCTCGGTATTATTGGGCCTTCAAGACCAGTATGGGTGTAATTTACTTAAGTATTAAAAGGCGGAAAGCACTAGAGAAAGCTTTATGTTTGCATCTTGATCATGTAAACCATGTGATTCAGCATGAAAACGTAGCCTACATTAATTAAGCACTCGCTATCACTGCTGCTGGTACACATCTCATTTATCCGTGGAGATTAATTATTCCGATATGGCTGGTCATTTAAGTCTTGTTTTATATCAGTTATGGGACAGATTTGGAAAAAAATGTTGGGTAACTTTTCAATCCCGTGTTCCTTTTAAAATTTTATTGTATCCTTGATTAAGCAGATGTCTCTTAGCAATAAAGCAGATTATTAAGGTAACTCTTAGCTTCCTTTGGTAGTTTGATGGCTCTCATCAGTAATATGTGTGCATGTGAGGTGCGCTACCAATATTTTAATGGTTAACTGAGTCGTTCCAAGTAATTTAATTCCCATCAGTAATATGTGTGCATGTGAGGTGCCCTACCAATATTTTAATGGTTAACTGAGTCGTTCCAAGTAATTTAATTATTCCACTATGCCCCTTTGTTTTCTTTTAATTCCCATTATCATATGGTGAGTTACCTATCCTGTAGGTCACTGGAGATAGATTCTGTAGCATCTCAGGAATATGCTAAATCCTCAGCCTGACGGCTCAACACAAAAGTTTTGTCTCAAGTACAGATAGTGTTGAGGATCAGTGGACAAAGTTCAAAATCATCGTACAATATGCGTTAGATGAGTATGTGCCAAACAAGATCGTAAGGGATGAAAAAGAGTCACCGTGGTACAACAACCGAGTTAGAAAACTGCTGCGGAAGCAAAGGGAACTTCACAGCAAACATAATCATAGCCAAAGCCTTGCAGGCAAACAAAAATTATGCGAAGCGAAATGTAGTGTGAGGAGTGCTATGCGAGAGGCGTTCAATGAATTCGAAAGTAATGTTCTATGTACTGACTTGGCAGAAAATCCTAAGAAATTTAGGTCTTATGTCAAAGCGGTAGGTGGATCAAAACAAAATGTCCTGACACTCTGTGACCAAAATGGTACTGAAATAGAGGATGACAGACTAAATGCCGAAATACTAAATGTCTTTTTCCAAAGCTGTTTCACAGAGGAAGACTGCACTGTAGTTCCTTCTCTAGATTGTCGCACAAATGACAAAATGTTAGATATCGAAATAGACGACAGAGGGATAGAGAAACAACTAAAATCGCTCAAAAGAGGAAAGGCCGCTGGACCTGATGGAATACCAGTTCGATTTTACCCAGAGTACGCGAAGGAACTGGCCCCCATTCTTGCAGCGGTGTACCGTAGGTCTCTAGAAGTGCGTAGCGTTCCAAAGGATTGGAAAAGGGCACAGGTCATCCCCGTTTTCAAGAAGGGACGTCGAACAGATGTGCAGAACTATGCCCCTTTGTTTTCTTTTAATTCCCGTTATCATATGGTGAGTTACCTATCCTGTAGGTCACTGCAGATAGATTCTGTACCATCTCAGGAATATGCTAAATCCTCAACCGATACCCCAGATTTCTCAAAAGACTGGTAATATCCATGGACGCATGTATTTGCAGTGAAGGCAGTGTAGATGTACATGAAGCGCGAGGGTATTTGTTGTCTGAATTATACTGCGCTCACATAAAATGCAGCTCGACTCAAGCGAGCTACAATGAGAGAGGTATGCACTGCCAGACTGTCAGGGTAACACAAGTGCAACCGACGTATTCCGCTGTGAAAGCCGCAGTGAACGCATTCCGTTTCGCGCAGGTCACATTTTCTGTAGTTAGTAGACCCACTGAATTTCATGTTCTAGTCCGCAACACCACAAAGCGATTGCCGCACGAGTGTCATTGGCTGACGAGAAGCAGTGCCATGTAACGATAATCCCTTGCAACAAGTATGTGGCGACCGTTGATGCATCTTCTATTACTCTTCAGTGCAACATGCATAAGAGAACAATCCAACATAGTGATTACCGAGAACTGAAAGAAGTTAAATAATATGACACGAGAAGTAAAAACGTTTCAGTATACATGATTTTGCAAACGAGCAGATTTAACTGCGAATTTGTGGCTACGAGTTGTCACTAATATCGATATGAACTTCTGCCATAGTTTTTGTAAAGTGTTTGCAATGTAAGCTTTTGGGTTAAGACCCCATTGGGCTCATATTTCATCTTTGTCCCATGGTTGGAAATGTGGTTCACGCGTTATGGGTCACCGGCAGATATGTTGCAGATGTAAGACGCCATCTAACGAGCCATTATGGTCCAAGTTGCACAGGTCCAACTGGGTCTGTTCCTTTTCTTCCAAAATCCCCTGACCCCAACCCTCTTTTTGTTTCTGTCTGTGGTTCTCTCAAAAGTTAAATGTAGAGCACACCCACTGATATGGCTGAAGAATTTGTAACTCCCTGCAGGGATGTCTGCAGAATCACATCCAAATGCGAGAACGACACTTGGCATGTCTCCTTTAACATGTAGAGGTGGGCAGCACATTGTCATATGTAGCGTGTTGCACTAGTGTTGTATTTCCTGTTAAGGTAAGCGATGAGTGGGAATTGAGCGCAATTACAAGGGAACTTGGTAGAAAATTTTACATTGAAAATTCGATTATGGTAACTAGGATAATAGTTCAAACTGAAATCGCTGGCGGACCGAAACAACATACTCACAATTAGCTAGCCACGATTCGTCTGTGGATCCATGTTTTCTATAATTGTTTTCTTTTACTATCATATTACGTCACTCCCATCAAATTCCACTGTTAATTATTGTGCACTTGCATAACAATTTGAGTGCTTTTGTTGCCTACGGATACTGATATTGAGTAAAGTAGGAATCATGAAAAGGTTGATGAAGATTATATGATCTTCTGAGGCGATATGCAATGGTGAGGGCAGAAGTCGCAAGGCTCCCCCTATGCTTGGGCAGCAAGCGTTTTAAAACTTGTCAGGAGTCCGTTCAAGGCATTCACCACCGCTTGACCGGAATTCGGATCGACAGAACTGTTTAACTTATGATTAAATGTACCTATCAGTATATCGAGACGTTGAAGCGAGGCATCTCCTTTGAAGACCTTGTCAGTCAGTTCACACCTTAGTAAAAATAGAAAGCACGGTATACTCCGCAACTACACTTCGCGGTCAATAAACCTCTCTCCCATGCTGCGAGAGATTATATAAACGAAAATTCAATATAACCAAATACCAGAGCAATATCACAGGGCTGACTGTAGCGGTGAGGCATCACTTCGAAATGAATTGTAACGAATTGTGTTCACTATCTGATAGTTAGACAACATGATATCGAGATCTCGTTTTATTCACGGACATATCAGAGAAACAACGAGTGCCACATTGTGAGGGTAAAACATAGAGAAATCACTTCACCCCGTGGTGGCTGACTTGATGCAGGTCCAGAGAGACTGCTGCTCTTGAAACAAGCGAAGTTATAAGTTGTGAATTAATTGGCAGGTGCCAAATTTCAATTGATATGAAAGACGACAAAGAATGCTGACACAGTGTACAGCTCAAGTAAGCTAGAAAGTCATAGATATATCATTAAACTGAGCTACGTCCTCAATAACGACTCACAAATGAAATTCTAAATGAGAATACAGAGACCTATTCATCTATTATTCACACAGCTCTCTATCGATAACATGAGTGAAAGAAGTTATAACACCTATTAATAGTACAGGGTGGAGCTAATAAAAGTGGCCCGCACGACATTTCCAACATTTTAAAACTATTTGTGACAGCATTAACGGAGGAAGAAAAGAACCACAGTTACTTCCAACAGGATGGAGCAACTGTCAATACATAAGGCCGAACCTTGCAGCACATTTACACAATATTCCCGCCTGACAGCGCTGTTAGCAGAGGTCAGTCCAGGTGCGACCCTAGCTGGCCATGTAGGTCACCTGATAGATCAGTCTGTGACTACGTTGTGTGGGGAGCCCGCAAGGCTGAGGTGTATCGCAACAACCCTTATGTGTTCAGGAACAACAGCACAACATTTAGGATGAGACTGCAGCGATTACAGCAGTCTAGCTTCCATCCACCTTCGGCAACATACTGACCAGGGCGGAAAAGTGTCATGAGATGAATGGTGGCCACTTTCAACATCTCCTATAGTCAGATTAGTACCGTATTTCCTTTCCTCTGCTATGTTTCTGTGTACCCTGGAGCTCTGTTCTCCGGTCCACTTTTATTTGCCCCACCTTGTAGATGTAACCTGTATTGTATTAAGCATATGTGTTCAATTTATGCAGCATAATCATTTTCTTCAAATATGTTTCATAAGGCTACATGGAGACGATCGGCTGATAAGAAATATCACGATATACAGTTAATCTTTCTAACGAATAGGCTACTTGACTTATTTCTTGGTTTCCTTTCTCTTACATTTTTATTACCTTACAATTATTCACTCTGAATAGCGGAGTTTAATTGTGGCTCTCCATATTTATAGATCTACTTATGATGCTCAACGAGCATCCATGCAGAAGCAAAGATGAAAGCAATAAATTAAATTGTGATGGACAACACATTTTCACAGTGTGCCGTTTCACTTGAGAACATATTAAGTCAGTGAGGTTACATACTTGTTCCCGGCTTCAAGAGACCATTTTTTTATTTAGTTTGAATGTCCCAGACTAGATCCTACTTTTCGTAATAGTAATAATAAGAATAATAAGAAAGCAAAATTTACCTACAAACAGTACTTCTTATAAAAGATTAGAAGGATGAAACAAAGGCAAGACTTCAGATAATTTCATCACCTGACTCATGCATCTAAACGGAGGAGGCCAGACAGTTGTTGGAAACAACTGTGTCCAATTTAGCAGGCTTACACGTGATGCAACAGTTAACCATTACTGCATGGGGAGCGATTTCATTCGTATCTGAAGAACCGCACTCGTATTTCGTGATACACGGTGTCGTGGTAACCCTCGTCCTCTCCTTCAACTTCCTTAAAATACGTGCTTAGTAGGTTTCCAGAAAAAGTGCTGCAAACACCCTTGTGTTGTTTCTCTGGAAACCGCATCGAACGCCACGTGAGGTGGACGGGTAGGGGTCAGAGTGTGTTTCTGTAGTGCGGGGAGGGGGATGAATTTTGGATCTGTTGTGTTTGCCCACTCGTTTAATATAGGGTGCATAGGAAAGCAGCTTTTTCGGATCGCTAGACAACAATTGAAGAAAATCGTATTAATGGAGTTTGTTACCAAAGGATAAATGATAATACTTAACTTTGTTTATTCACAAAGGTGTGTAGGAAGCAGATGGCGACATGCAAATAATCAATGTCCTTCAGTGTATACAAGTCCAACATAAGCAAAACAATACAGTTCGTAAGTCACTGCTGTAGCGTTCGTAGGTCGGCTCTTCTTTAATTCGGCCGCGGCTAGGCCGCGCGGCACTTATGTTCTCTTCGTGTACACACCGCTCCTGTCTCGGTATCGTCATAGAGACGGGTCCGCCGGCGTACTATTGGCTGACGTCATCTCACAGCCCTCTCTGCTGTAACGTTCCTGGCCAACGTGCCGGCGCTTGACGTTACGCCGGAACAGTATCCCCAGTGCTCGGATACTCCACGGCTATAAAATAACAGCAGTTTTTATATTTAGATGTTTAATTTTCTCCAAAGAAAGCCAAAAAATCTTGTAGTGTGGCCACAGACTGCTGATTATTTTAATATGGTTTTCTGACAAAAACCCAAGATCAAATAATTGAATTGGGACTTTTGCTTAGAAATTGATTTGTTAATTAGTGGGTAATAGAATTTTCAGCATGGTGGCTATGACCGTCTGTAGAAAGTAAAATTTCGACAATGGTGGCGATGACCATCTGTAGGTTCATTGTATGAAGGAGAAAGCAATGGGCGCAAAGTTTCGTCTGCTGGAAAGTAGTCAATAACAGTTAGCAGTATTTTCATCAACATAGTCAGTCTACAAATTACTGTACTCTTACTGACAACTTATACTGGGTAGCCAACATGTAGGAATTAAAGATGCTGATATGCAGACCATCTGAGAGCATTACAAAGTAACAGCTTCCACTCAACATTTGCTGACCACGTATAAGAATAAAATCACCAACTAACTCTCACAGAAACTGATTTAAAAACTCAAACTACCAATAGCTTAATCTCGTAACTAACTCTAGAAGAGAATTATCACAGAAAATTGGTAGCTCAGGAAAGAAATGTGCTCCAATAAGGTACTCTTTATTACAATACAGAAACTACACAAATCAACTAACGAAACTAAAAACGAAACACATCAACCCACTGCCCCAAAATTCCACCTCCCCTACCTCTACCAACCTCTTCCAAACATAGTACGAATGTGCTTTCCATCAAACTCTCCCTTTTCCTCAGCCACTATCTCTATCACTCTGCCGCGCGGAGTGGCCGTGCGGTGTGCGGCGCCGTTTCTCGAATTGCGTGGCCCCTCCCGCCGGAGGTTTCGGGTCCTCCCTTGGGCATGGCTGGGTGTGTTGTTCTTAGTGTTGTGGACTGGCAAGACAGCCAATCCACAGTGACGGGTAGCCGAAAGGCACGCGTTTAAGCTCACGCAGGCTGGCGTGAGGTCTGGAACAGGTCAAGGTCTTATAGTAGCAAAAATAGTACGTGATTTCTGGAATACTTAACTTTAATCCATAATTGGTGAACATCGGTCTGACGGTACATTCACCACAAGATAAATAGCAAATGATAATGGCGCCTTGCTAGGTCGTAGCAAATGACGTAGCTGAAGGCTATGCTAATTATCGTCTCGGCAAATGAGAGCGTAATTTGTCAGTGAACCATCGCTAGCAAAGTCGGCTGTACAACTGGGGCGAGTGCTAGGAAGTGTCTCTAGACCTGCCGTGTGGCGGCGCTCGGTCTGCAATCACTGACAGTGGCGACACGCGGGTCCGACGTATACTAACGGACCGCGGCCGATTTAAAGGCTACCACCTAGCAAGTGTGGTGTCTGGCGGTGACACCACACTTAGCATAAGTTACTTTCAGTAGTGTGTAAGTCTAGGGACCGGTGACTTCAGCAGTTTGGTTCCTTAGGAATTCACACACATTTGAACATTTTCTATCACTCTGCCTGTCCATCTGTCAGCATCACTGTGTGTGCATCACATACGCAAACACACTCACACACACACACACACGCACTCAGGCTAAACATAAAATAACCTTATGATATCACGCAATATCTTAATAAACTCAACGGGCGGTTCAACATGATGTGGTCGCTTTAAAATATTAACAGTTGAAGAAACCTAGTGTTTCGTGATTTCAATAAGAAGCTTGTGTTGTGGAAGTTTTAAAGCGGCAATGGTTAACAAAATACCTGCTTCAGAAAGTGTGATAAAACGTGAAACAAAGCAAGAAGAAAAAGTTATGAACATGCTACTAATCGAACATGTTTTAGCGATTTTCAAAGTGAAATGAAAGAAAACCAGGGAAGATTATTTTGCTTCTAGATGGCAAGCTGTGTAATACACGGTACATAGAACACTACCAGAACTACGTAACTGATAGTTTTAGGTGAATTAATTGTAACTAGTTAACTATCTTAACTTCCAAAACAGTTTCCCAACACAATTTTCAAAACAGCTAAAGTTATTACATACTCCTTAACGGTGCAGTATGTGTCAACTGCTATTAGTTGTGTATATGCAGCAATGCAAATTGACGTCACTCATTTGTATTAGCAGATTTGTATATGAACCTTTACAAGGTACTATCATGACACAATAACCATTCAGGAGGAATAACATAAAAAAGCTCACTAAAGATAGCAAATATGATGAAAAATGTATCGGTAATGCAGTATAAACGAACTGTTTATTGCACAGAGCGGAAAGTCTTTCCAACTGTAGTCAAAGGATATTCGTTGTTTACACAGCTTTGCCTTTCACTCTGTTTCGAGAGAAATACCAGTATCAGCTTCGAACTGACCTTTTTCTGATGTCTAGCTCGTTAATTCCTCAATTTATGAGCAATCTATGAATCGCACAGGTAATATCTTTTTCATTAATTTTATTCCGCTTTCAGTATGATGACAATATTTAGCCTGCAGCAGTTAACACTACTTTTTGTTGTTGTTGTGGTCTTCAATCCTGAGACTGGTTTGATGCAGCTCTCCATGCTACTCTATCCTGTGCAAGCCTCTTCACCTCCCAGTACGTACTGCAGCCTTCATCTCTTGGTCTCCCACTTCGATTTTTACCCTCCACGCTGCCCTCCAATACTAAACTGGTGATCCCTCGATGTCTTAGAACATGTCCTACCAACCGATCCCTTCTTCTAGTCAAGTTGTGCCACAAGCTCCTCTTCTCCCCAATTCTATTCAATACCTCCTCATTAGTTATATGATCTACCCATCTGATCTTCAGCATTCTTCTGTAGCACCACATTTCGAAAGCTTCTATTCTTTTCTTGTTCAAACCACTTATCGCCCATGTTTCACTTCCATACAAATACGTTCAGAAACGACTTCCTGGCACTTAAATCTATACTCGATGTTAACAAAATTCTCTTCTTCAGAAACGCTTTCCTTGCCATTGCCAGTCTACATTTTATATCCTCTCTACTTCGACCATCATCCGTTATTTTGTTTCCCTAATAGCAAAACTCCTTTACTACTTCAAGTGTCTCATTTCCTAATCTAATTCCCTCAGCATCACCCGACTTAATTCGACTACATTCCTTTATCCTTGTTTTGCATTTGTTGATGTTCATCTTAAATCCAACCTTCAAGACACTGTCCATTCCGTTCAACTGCTCTTCCAAGTCATTTGCTGTCTCTGACAGAATTACAATGACATCGGCGAACCTCAGAGTTTTTATTTCTTCTCCATGGGTTTTAATACCTACTCCGAACTCTTCTTTTGTTTCTTTTACTGCTTGCTCAATATACAGATTGAATAACATCGGGGACAGGCTACAACCCTGTCTCACTCCCTTCGCAACCATTGCTTCCATTTCATACCCTTAGACTCTTATAACTGCCATCTGGTTTCTGTACAAATTGTAAATAGCCTTTCGCTCCCTGTATTTTACCCCTAACACCTTCAGAATTTGAAAGAGAGTATTCCAATCAACATTGTCAAAAGCTTTCTCTAAGTCTACAAGTGCTAGAAACGTAGGTTTGCCTTTCCTTAATCTTTCTTCTAAGGTAAGTCGTAGGGTCAGTATTGCCTCACGTGTTCCAACATTTCTACGGAATCCACACTGATCTTCCCCGAGATCGGCTTCTATCAGTTTTTCCATTCGTCTGTAAAGAATTCGCGTTAGTATTTTGCAGCTGTGACCTGTTAAACTGATAGTTCGGTAATTTTCACATGTGTCAACACCTGCTTTCTTTGTGATTGGAATTATTATGTTCTTCTTGAAGTCTAAGGGTATTTCGCCTGTGTCATACATCTTGCTCACCAGATGGTAGAGTTTTGTCAGGGCTGAAACTCACAAGGCTATCAGTAGTTCTAATGGAATGTTGTCTACTCCCGGGACCTTGTTTCGACTTACGTTTTCCAGTGCTCTGTCAAACGCATCACGCAGTATCATATCTCCCATTTCATCTTCGTCTACATCCTCTTCCATTTCGATAATATTGTCTTCAAATACATCGCCCGTGTATAGACCCTCTATATACACCTTTCACCTTTCTGCTTTGCCTTCTTTGCTTACAACTGGGTTTCAATCTGAGCTCTTGATATTCATACAAGTGGCTCTCTTTTCTCCAAAGGTCTCTTTAATTGACCTGTAGTCAGTATCTATCTTACCCCTAGTGAGATAAGCCTCTACACCCTTACATTTGTCCTCTAGCCATCCCTGCTTAGCCATTTTGCACTTCCTGTCGATCTCATTTTTGAGACGTTTGTATTCATTTTCACCTGCTTCATTTACTGCATTTTTATATTTCCTACTTTCATCAATTAAATTCAATGTTTCTTCTGTTACCCAAGGGTTTCTACTAGCCCTCGTCTTTTTACCTACTTGATCCTCTGCTGCCTTCACTATTTCATTCCTCAAAGCTACCCATTCTTCTTCTACTGTATTTCTTTCCCTTGTTGCAGTCAATTGTTCCCTTATGCTCTCCCTGAAACCCTGTACCACCTCTGGTTCTTTCAGGTTATCCAGGTCCCATCTCCTTAATTTCCACCTTTTTGCAGTTTCTCCAGTTTTAATCTACAGTTCATAACCAATAGAATGTGGTCAGTCCACATCTGCCCCTGGATATGTCTTACAATTTAAAACCTGGTTCCTAAATCTCTGTCTCACCATTATATAATCTCTCTGATATCTTCTACTATCTCCTGGGTTCTTCCATGAATACAACCTTCTTTCACGGTTCTTGAACCAAGTGTTAGCTATGATTAAGTTATGCTCTGCGCAGAATTCTACCAGGCGGCTTCCTTTTTCATTTCTTAGCCCCAATCCATATTCACCTACTATGTTTCCTTCTCTCCTTTTCCTACTCTCGAATTCCAGTGACCCATGACTATTAAATTTTCGTCTCCTTTCACTACCTGAATAATTCCTTTTATCTCATCATACATTTCATCAATTTCTTCATCACCTGCAGAGCTAGTTGGCATATAAACTTGTACTACTGTAGCAGGCGTCGGCTTCGTGTCTATCTTGGCCACAATAATGCGTTCACTATGCTATTTATAGTAGCTTACCCGTACTCCAATTTTTTTATTCATTGTTAAACCTACTCCTGCATTACCCCTATTTGACTTTGTATTTATAACCCTGTATTCACCTGACCAAAAGTCTTGTTCCTCCTGCCACAGAACGTCCCTAATTCCCACTATATCTAAATTTAACCTATCCATTTCCCTTTTTAAATTTTCTAACCTACCTGCCCGATTAAGAGATCTGACATTCCACGCTCCGATACGTAGAACGCCAGTTTTCTTTCTCCTGATAACGACGTCGTCCTGAGTAGTCCGAATGGGAGACTATTTTACCTCCGGAATATTTTACCCAAGAGGACGCCATCATTATTTAATCATACAGTAAAGCTGCATGCCTTCGGGAAAAATTACGGCTGTAGTTTCTTCTTGCTTTCAGCCGTTCGGAGTACCAGAACAGCAAGGCCATTTTGGTTAGTGTTACAAGGCCAGATCAGTCAATCGTCCAGACTGTTGCCCCTACAACTACTGAAAAGGCTGCTGCCCCCCTTCAGGAAGCACACGTTTGTCTGGCCTCTCAACAAATACTCCTCCGTTGTGGTTGCACCTACGGTACGGCTATCTGTATCGTTGAGGCACGCAAGCCTCCCCACCAACGGCAAGGCCCAAGGTTCATGGGGAGGGGGGCAACACTACTTAGTCATCAATAATTAAAAAATTGATCTTTTTAACTTATAAATGAAAGTGTTACATTAAATACCTAAAAAACATTTGCACTTTTAGGAAAAAAGAAGAGCTTTTTGTTTTGTAAATGCAGAAGTAATTAATGCATTTTTATTTAAAGAAAAAGTTTATAAACAAGTTTGTATTGAGATACGAGCAATTTTATAGTTTATCATAAGAAGATCATTGTAACTTCCTCATAGGTCCGCTGTCAGATTTTAGGATTATTGAATATGAAATTGACTCACAAATAATTACTGCTTTATCATTCCTTATTAGAAAACCAATAATGCTTGTAGGGAATTGTACCATAAGCATTTTTGGTTCCGAGAAGGATTGTTCTTTATTCTCTTGGAACTCTGAGTAATCGAAGCTTAAAATGTTAATATTTCCAGCTTCTCAGTAATTTCAATCAAAAGTGCCTGAATTTCTTTTACGCAGGAAATGGGCACCGCTTACCTTGTAAAAGCAACAGCAGATTGGTAACTGCTACGACTGGGAAGACATCTTCTACCTTGAGTCAACGCAAATGAAGTCTGACACCTCAGAGAAAAGTCGAACTGTGGCTGTAGATCTTTTCTGCTATTTACTGCTTCGTATTTCATGATGGGCTTGCTGGCTGCCGATGAAGATGTGTCGTGGCCGTGTCACGCCTCCAAATACAACAGCACGTGTGGTGCAAGTCGAAGTGAACCCTATATGGTTCCGCATAGTCGGTGGGTCATGAGCTAGGAAAACCAGAATGGACACCATACCGAGTGAGAAGACGATGACTCCCAGCAGAGAAACCTGTGAGTCTGATGGCAACGCTAGTGTTGCGTACCAACTAAGAAGTACATAAAAATACAGCGAGATGCCACCACTACATAGGCACCATGTGTACAACCTAAAAGACTCTAAGAATTTCGGCTCAACACGGCCCCGTTTGTGAGAAAATTACTCCCGAGTTTCATGACGCTCTATCAGCTCAAAATTGACCAGAGCGATATATACACTGACGGGAAAAAATCACAACACCAAGAAAGAGTTATGCGTCACCAACGAGTATTTCTACACCTGAATGATGACCTCTTTACAGACTTCGCACGAGAGTGGCGATAATAGCGCCACTATGAATATGCAAATCAGGTTTTGTTTTCATATACACTGTAACGATCGTGAGCGTTACTTGCCTTTTAGACTGGACGTGGTGAGTTGATGTTGGTCAAGAAAGCGTTTAAGGCGACAAAGACACTATTATCAGCACCCCACTCAGTTTGAACGAGGTCGTGTGATAGGCTACGAGAAGCTGGAAGTTCCTTCTGCTATACTGCAGGAAGACTTGGCAGAAATGAAGCCTCTATGCATGAGTGCTGGCAGCGATGATCACAAGGATGTAGGGTTGCAAGAAGACCGAGCTCTGGACGACGACGTGGTACTACCGAGGAGAAAGACCGTCATGTTGGACGTATGGCCCTGCACATCGTACTGCATTTGTAGCAGCAATCTGAGCAGCAGTTGGTGCCTCAGTGACACAATGAACTGTCAAAAATCGGTTACTGCAAGTACACCTTCGAAACAGACACCTTGTCGCGTGCATTCCTCTGATCCCAGGCCGTCGCCAAAAGCGACTTCAGTGTTGGCAAGCTAGAGTTCCTTGGCGACGGTCTGTTGTGATTTCTGATGAAAGCTGGTCCTGTCTCAGTGGCAGTGTCGACCGTGCCTTGGTTAGGAGGCCAGTTGAGGTCCAGTAACCAACCTGTCTGCGTGCTAGACACACTGAACATACACCTGTAGTTATGGTCTGGGTTGCGATTTCATATGACGGCAAGAACACTCTCATGGTTATCCTACGTACCCTGACTGCGTAAGTGTTCGCCAGTTTGGTAATTCGACGTGTTGTGCTGCCATTAATGAGCAGCATTCCAAAGGGCTTTTTCCAACAGGATAAAGTTCGCCCACATACCGCTGTTTTACCCCATCATCTTCTACAGAGTGTCGACATGTTGTCTTGGCCTGCGTTATCACCAGATCCGTCTACAATCGAACACGTGTGGGACTTCATCGAACGACAACTCCAGCGTCATCCACAAACAGCATTGTACCTGTATTATCCGATCAAGCGCATCAGGCGTCGGACTTCATTCCACAAACTGACATCCGCACCCGTGCAACACAATGCATGCTCGTTTGCATGCTTTCATTCAACATTCTGCCGGCAACACCAGTTATCAATATACCAGCATTTCACATTCGGAATGGCTTATCTGTAACTTACATTTTCCTGTCATCTTGCGATGTTAATCACTTAAATATGCTACATAAACGAATGTATTCCCGAAATTTCATTACTCTGCATTATTATTTTTGGATGTTGCGGTTTTTCTCCGCCACTGTCTATGAAAACTGAGAATGTTTCAGCATGGGGTCTCCAAAGGGATATTCTCCTAGAATCCGATGTAAGGAACGTTTTAAATGGCGATTAACTTAAGCTCTTCACGCTGTGAACTACGTTGACGTCATAGCAGTCTCAAGCACAACCCCACAGCAAGTCCTACAGAATATGGAATCTGTTTTCAAAATTATGCTGACGAGAAATAGGAAATGCAACAACGATAAGTGTTTAAGTATCCATACAGTCGTTCGTCTTCTGTGTATCTGATCCACATACAGATTAAACATCTTCTAGACGTATAGGTTAGTATTAATACTTTGCTGAAAGAACTGTGTTACGATACGTTTACCAGATATTGCGCACCAAACTCCAATCGTGAGATCGTACAACGGCTCTTCAAAATGTTGATGGGGATTTTCTGATGAAATATGGCTCGTGTTTTGTAAGTTTACTTGCCCTGACATGCTGAACCAGGTCTGATACGAATAGAGGAAAAACTGAGGACTCGAAAGCCCTGACTCCACTTCACTCAGAAACTACCGGGAGATCTCAACTTGCGGATATTCGTCTGCATGCTTTAACTCATGCACAACAGTAAATATGTAAGGACTCACAGCAGGTCCTTCATAAAAATGTTTCGACACATTATTTCGTTAATTCCTGATTGCACAGATAAACTTCGCTGAAATTTCGTCGGTCTTGTCTCCTGGATAGCCTTCTATCGGAGAATGTTTTCTGGTTTTCTCTTTTTTTCAGATACATATTATTTTTATTCGCTACACAGCCCGATTTTCGTGTTTTTTCTCTAATTTCTGTGCATCAGACTTTGCTAGAGGTTCTTCCAAACCACTTTCAGACTTAAGCTCTTGCGCAAAGCATTCCACGCAGGTATTCTACGAATTCAGCATCGCATATCACTCACAATGAATGAGAATCACAGAAGACGCCGGAAATTGCCACCATTGACATCGATTCAGTTCTTTACTCGATTTATCAAACTGTGAGACATGCATAGCACCTGTTTCATCGTGAGAACCATTACGTGTTGCATTCATCTAGTCACTAAACACGGCCGCTCCTCTCTCACTCACTCAAACGTAATGACACAGTGAAGTACCTAGGACAGAGAATGCGGTAGAAGTGCATGCGTAGACCTATGAGAGTAACCGAATGGTGTATCGCAATCAGAGTTTGAAGCATTTTCTGATATCGACAGGTCGCTTGTCAGGTCCCATTTCTGCGTCAATCTTATAACTGTTTTCAGAGCCATTCTTATTTTGCTACCATGCACATACTCAACGACTTCGCTTTCTCTGGCGTCATTGATGGAATCGAATTTACTTCTTCATAAGTTTTTTGATTGTCTTCGATTTTGTCACTTCGAACAGCCTTAATTTCAACGTCAGTGAGGGCACCGCAGAATTTCAAAACTTATCATACTGTAGCAAATGATAAAATACCATATTTTCTTTAAATCATGAAGAGTCAAACAGTTATTCTGTCATTATTATTCCTTCCTGTAGCATGTTAGTCGGTTTTATGTAAAAAAGGCAGTGTTCCGAAAAAATGAAATTCGAAATAATTATCGAAGCAACTGACGAAACGGAATTACCGAGTGTCAGGCGCACCTTAATTTCGAGCTTTAGAGTTTTTGTGGACGTTCTGTCACGTTAATGCCTTCCTTCCGTCGAGTGGGCCGAAAACACAGATATTATTAGGTTTACTGTTGTTTTCAAAGAACTGCATAGACACCTCTATCGTAGGATAAATTAGATTTAACCAGGCCTTTATTAACCATAATCGACTGTATATTACATTTTGTTTGCCGCCATCTTTGGCCCAGGTGTTTTATAAAGGCCATGTTTGTCTTAATAAAATTAATCTATCTGTTTCCTGCAAGGAAAATACGTCTTTCATCCCAATAAATTACGACTTATCTCAAAACACAGTACATTGTATTAATTTCCCTGCAGTAGAATCAACCACCATCTTACAAAACACGTCCTGTAATTTCTTGTACTGAATCGCCAGCTCCTCTCATCCCTCTAATTACAGTTAAATTTACAAATCTGGAATAACTCCAAAATTTCTACTCCCAATGAGTCACATAGTTTGCTGGTTCCGTGATCATCTGGCTATCTGAACATTTACATCAGCCGTTGCCGTGATCAGTACAACCTTTTTTATGCTTTCCACATAACCTTCTCACGAGCCTTTTCGGTTCACTTCCTTAGGTTATAAAATTAGTAACTTATGTTGTGATGCGTTAACTCAACTTACCTATTGCTGCGTCTTTAGATACCTGCCTGTCGTGAAAATGGACTTCGCTGAAATTGTATTCTCATTCAGGTACTGACCTCACCCATCACCACACAGATATTATGTGGCTCTCCTATTAACTCTCCCTTGACGCATATTCCAGTGCTCAATTACCCCAGAGCATCCTCACTGCTAAATGCTTCCCCGGTGTATATTCCCAATGCCTGCCGCTATCTCATTAACTTCTGTCTTCATAAATTATCTAACTTCATTAAATATAGACACTACTTCTCTTCTAAAGCTATATACCGCTTAAATTGCTTTCTCCGTAACCTATAAAACATTATCGTCGATAGAAATTCTTATCGTGTAAAACGTTGCCGCACCTGCGATCCGGATGAGTTACTACTGGGAAAATCGTATACCATACTCACACACCCCTTTCCTGAAACTCATCTAATACGGAGTGTAACTTGTAAGGGTTCTTCTCTGTAACTTACAAAAAGAGTGAAGATAGTGCTTATTTAAATAAGCACAGGTAAGGAACGTTACTCGTTGTGTGGAGTCATGAGCATAGTTTATTTATTTAGTTATTTTCGAGAGAGTTACAGCAGCGAGTTATATTTTTCAAAACAGAACATTATTTTTTCTGTCATTTAGCTCATGTATTTCAACAAACTGTCTGTAAATAAATTTAAATATATTTTTGTTAAGGAGACAGACGCTTTCAAAGCTCCAAGGATGGCAACATGTTCTACATAATTGGCTGTGTTCAGATGTATGTTCATTTAAGTGAACTGTTCGAGCGAGCGCCCATTTTGCTGAATGTACAACTCAGTCCTCTTTCTAAATGATCTGCGGAAGATATGTAAGGTTACTGGTGTCGCACAGTCATTAACTACCTGGATGTGTTGTTTGAAGTCTTCTTCGGTTAGATTGCTGAACGCATCCATAACTTCCTTACACAAGGGAGGCCAGGGTTCACAAAAAACGAGGTTCGGTATGCTATGGATGTTGATGAGCAATAAACATGGGGTACAAAACATCCAACAAGTACGCTAACATTTTGCTGAAGCAGTGAACTTTCTGACTAACGGTTCGAAAGCATCTTGCTGTAGAGAGCACACTGAGGAGATGTAAACAAAGTAGCACATAACAACGATAGAGAAGCACGAATCTAAGATGTAGCCATTACAAAGTATTATTTTGTATCCGCCCTAATGTGGAGCAGTTTCTCATTTGGGGTACTGTATGAGGAACTGATTACAGGGAGAACAGGTGAGTGAGTTTCTACGTTATTGGACTGGATGGGAACTGTAAGTAAGACATTTTTGACCACAGTACGTTTGTTCTTCGATTCAGGACTGTTTTGCATGGTGTCTGAGGAGATAAACTTGCGTGCCATGGCAATCAGGTAATGCAAGTTTGTTACGTGTTCTCAGTGTAGAATGGAAAGAAATATCAGGCCAAGGTTGTGGACGTTGAGGCCTTTTCGTGTGCGAGATTCGGGATAGGAGCTACATTCCTTCACATGCCCCTCAGTTTTCATCTCAGGGTCCACCCGCAGATCAAAGCTATTATCAGAAGTGAGTTTACGTCTAGATTAAGTTTTTGTGGAGCGTGGAATACCAATAGCGAATATGTGTGCTGGTAGACCAGAGAGTATGGAGGTGAATTTTCATAGGAAGACTGCATAGAATCAGTAAGTGAGGATATTATGCTTAATAGTTTCTTGCATGTTAAGATTAGGTGCTACTGGGGTTATATAGAGATAGTTTGTTTTCAAATCGTACGGGCTTCTGCTTAAGAAATCGTCGACCGGGTTGTGTAAAGACGAAGGAAAGACTAGGAATTAGGGTATGATATTTGTGAATTTTATTGGTTCAGTATTGATGGCTTCTTTTTATAGAAGGGTGGGATGTAAAAACGTGACCGTTTGTCAGGATTTCTTTGGATTAAATTATCAGAATAGTTGATACGACACTGAATTTACATTTTCTATGCCACAATATCGTATCTGTATTATGTTATTGATGATGAAATAAAGTTGGTGCTGAAAATCATATACGAGTATACTTTTCTTCACTGCAGTACAGTTTTTAGATTCCATTAGAAAGTAGCTTTAATATAAAAACCGAAACCGGTCGTGGAATAAAATGAAGCACTTTTTAGAATCTGTAGTTGTTATTCATTAATTAACGTAATTTATTTGCAGCGAAGTCTCCACTGAATTAGGGAACTGGGTGTGCTCAGCTTCGAAATGTGTAAAACAGTGGAAGATGGCTTTGCTCTGAGCACTATGGGACTGAACAGCGGAGGTCATCAGTGCCCTAGAACTTAGAACTACTTAAACCTAACTAACCTAGGGACATCACACACATCCATGCCCGAGGCAGGATTCGAACCTGCGACCGTAGCGCTCGCGCGGTTCCAGACTGAAGCGCCTAGAACAGCTCGGCCACTCCGGCCGGCGGAAGGTGGTTTGTGTAGACGTCATTGTCTACAGAGATTTTTTTTAAACCTATGATAATGTTCTACTAAGAACTGACAAAGAATCCGTTACGTCCGTACCGGTACCTCCTCGGTTAGGTATCGCTCAAGTAAAGAGTTTAGACCTCTCGCTGGCATCGAGTGCACTATTTCCCTTGGAAGGGTCTTGAGGCCGCGCACAGGTGGTAAGGTGGTCGGTGTCCGATACGGTATTGTACTGCCAGTGTTTTTCAGAAGTACAATGCAAAGTTGCATGCATGCATGTCCAAAGGAATTTCTGAACAACCTAGGCACTGCGATATTGTATTTATCCGCCATCACTAGGCAAATGCATTTCATTTAAACTGTCGTCCCTCTACGGGAATATACATAATGGATGTACGAGTGCAGGTTGTAAGAACATGGTTGACAACAAGTGGATGTTTGCACATCAGACCGGCACAAATTTTCTTTGTCGTCATTCCATTCTACAGTTGATACTAGTCATTAATCGCAATTGCGAATCCATCTGATGTGCTTATTAACTAACGGCTGTGGTCGGCGCAGTGCATCGTCATCAGAATAACATCGGCACTGCAGTGTCGTATGGAAGTCTGGGTTCCACTAGGACTCGTGCTTCGATAGCGTAATAATAAAGCGACTGCTCGCAGTAAACGGGAAATCAGGGTTCGAGTCCCGGCCCGGCACAAATTTTCACTGTCGTCATTCCGTTATAAAGCCGATGGTTATCCACATTGCAAATGAGAAAACATTTCATGTATTTGATAACGGCTGTAGCTAGCTGTCGTAGTGCCTGTTCCTTCGGATATGTATGCATGTCCGAAGGAACTAAGCATCGTATTTCTGAACAATACAGGCATTTCATGTATGGTGCGTTTCCGGTGTTTGGCTGTTGAGCATAGAGCGAGGAGCTGATGGACGTGAACGACTACACCGTGTATATTGGTCATGTGCCGGATGCTAGTTGAGAAGCGGATAGTCTGCCGGGAGGCAGTCTTGTAAACGCCGCCGACCGGAAGAGGTACTTGAGAGTGGAGCGTACTCACAGTCCAATACATAAAGTCACGACACTGGTGCAAAAGTTGTTACTGTTTGATAGCTGGAGCGACATTAGCGCTTCGGGTGGCAAGAAAGCAGACAGTCACATGCGCCGTAAGATAATGTTCGTTTCTAATTATTTTATACTTAGTTAATGAAGTAGTTGTTGCAATGTTGCGTTCCAATCGTTAGGAAATTACCAAAAGATACAAATTATCGTGAAATACTTGTAAAACCAGAGAATCACAAAAAAACTGTCCTGTAGTGTAACGTTTCGTAACTCTGAAAGTCCTCACGAATCTGAAGAACGATAAATGTGGTCTCATTTTGTAGTTATTGTCGATTTTCGTCGCATTACATTCGTCCCCTAATGTAAAATCTATGTTACAAATCGATATTAACGTTAGTATTCGCACACATCCTATGTCATGTTCAGAAGTGTCGCTTGTTGGGCGCTTGGGGCGCTGCTGTAGCTTTGCGTAACAAAAACAAGAAGGAGTGTCGTGACTGTTATGATACAATGTGGCGTGATGTTGTCAACGGGTCGTGGTGCTGAGCATGTTAGCTGGGTCGTGCCGCAGGCTGCTGTCTTAATCCCATCGCTGCCGTCTGATGAACTCTGAGAAACTGCCGGACATTTCATTTAAACTTTGTTTCCCCAGATTGACTGCATTCTTTTAATTTGGCTTGGCGGTTAGGGTGTTAAGTAACATGTCAGTGACAAACTATACGCCGTCCAATGTGCTTTTAAACTAAACCGTGGAACTGCACAATCTGTTTACCAAATGCATGGCTGCCATCATGCGCTCATTCGCTCTATTAGTCGTAAAGCGTTAACTAATGCAGTCGTGATTTACTTAAGAGTGAAATTTTCGCACTTATTGTTTCAAATATTTGCGTTCCTCTGTTGGGCGATTCGTTGAATTCATGCACAGCTGATTAGCTCCATGGGAATATGTAAATTAAGTTCGGTTTTCTCTCTGTTGTAGAAATCTGTTATAAAAGTATGTGTTAAAGTAACTTGGAAGTTGGCGTGAGCACCCTCGTGGATTGTACAAGTAGATGTGTGAGATGTTTCACCTCAACCAGTTCTGACAGAACCATCGTCATTTTCATGAAGGCGTGGCAGTCAAACATCGTCTGTACGTCTGGGTAGAGGCAATGTCAAGTGTAAATTCAGCAAACTATTATGTATATTGTTATTACTATTTCCTGGAGCACGTGTATTTTGTATGTTCTTAATTACTAATGATTCTCATTGTCTCACGAAGTGCCGAGAGGATAGATCTTAGAATTTAAAGATATAGTGTGATTGCATGCCACTCGAAGCTCATTTTAAATCATTGAGTTCTTCCTAGTTCTCATTACAGTCTTGGAAATAAGGTGTGCAGTTCGTTTATAAACCAAATTTTGGTGACCGTTTGTACTATCTGTTGTAGGGACTACAGCCCGTGTAAAGTCAGCAAAGCATTGCGTTTATTGTTGTCGTTATTGCTTTGAGCACTTGTATTTTATCTATTCTTAATTACTAATGATTCTGATTTTCTCGCGGACTGGAGAGCTGAGTAGAGTTTTGGATTTCAGAATATTATGTAACTGGATGCCACTCGAAGTTCAGCTTATATCATTGAAATTTTTCTTGGTTCTTATTACAGTCTTGGAATTAAGGTGTGAAGTTATTTTATAAACTAAATTTTGGTGACTACTTAAACTGTCTGTCTTAAAGTTCAAGGCCAGTTATAATTTCTTAAAATATTGACTCTTAGTACCTACACAAAGTTTTAATGGTTAATAATAAAGGTTCAATACAACTGTTTATTAAGTACCAATATATGCAAACCGACTTGGTTGTTTGTTAAACAAACATATAGAAAAGCTCAGCGGTTTATCAATCGAGGGTCATTGTATCCAAGTCAAATAATCTCGTTACTAATATAGAACGTAAAAGATTAAAAAAATATGATTTATGGCATTTAAGGATGGACTCACTGCTGAGTAAGATTTGTAAGATTTTTGTTTTCTAAAATATCGGATTAATTTTAGGGTGTTAGGAGTTTAGGTTCGGCCGAGTTAGGAGAGAAGATAGGTAGATGTGGTGGAAGATTTTGGCTAGGAAGAATAGATACTCACGGGTAGTGGGATAGTCTAAATGCTGAATTTATTTACTGTTTGCAGTCTTTCTTGGGTAGCTGTATTCCCTTCCTGAGATCTCGGGCGTACGTTAGTAGTGAGGAGATCACACGGCAATCAGGTTCTTGTAATTTTTTATAGTTGTGGTAGGTTGATCTCAAAACTAAAATATGTCACCCAAAGCAATCTGCACGCCTCACAAATCTTCACGAGGAAGCTGAGGTCAAAATTTTTCAGGCGGCTTCAGTATTTAAATTCTTGTCGATACATGTAGTGTGGATGTGTGGTAGAGTGCTTTGATGTCTGAATGAAACAAATTTTGAACAAGGGTGCGTGTTAGACGTGCATTTCCGGAAGCATAAAATTCATAAAGATATACAAAAATCTTAAGTGCTCGACACTGGTAACCCAGGATGGCTGGTTCGAATCTCGTTTCGGCTAATATTCATATTGTGCTGTTGAAGGTCTTCTTGTTTCCGTACTTGCTAAGAAAACTGGATGAGGAATTCCGTTTTATGCAAGAAACATTTGGAGTTTTGTTTTACCCAGACGTGTTTCAGCACTTTTTGTGATATTCTCAATGGGTTACTTTATTTCCTTTCTTACATGAGTGGGTCTGCTACACAATCTACAACCTGTCATGGCTCTGATGTTGTGGTTTCTGTCTCCTTCGTTAGTGCTATTCTATCACTTTTGTCGCTCCACAGGCATTTTCTGCATCGTTTTGAACCTGCACAATGTTTTCGCCGCCATCACGTTGTCGGCTCACAACGTAATGGTGGCGAAAACACTGTACAAGTTCAAAAATCGTAGAAAATGCCTATGAACCGACAAAAGTGGTGGGAATCAGCGTATTACCACACCACAAACAAAGGAGACCCACACCACAACATCAAAGCCATGATTGTAGATTGTGTAGCAGACTCGTAGCTACCAATATAAACATTCAATAGTTTCATGTAAGAAAGGAAATAAAGTAATCACTGAGGATAGCACAAAAAGTACAGAAATATGTCTGGGTAAAACAAAACTCTAAAGGTGTCTTGCTAATATTTTTTTATTCTCCTCGAACAGATATGTCATTTAATTGAAAAATTCGTGAAGCATGTGCTAGTTAACATACACTTAATCGTCATTTTTATGAAAAATTCGTGTCTTTTTATTCACAACTACATACCACACAAAATATCAAGTTTTCATTGCAAATATAGTGTCTTAACTGCCGATTTTTTCTAGAAGAGTGTTCAGATTTTTAAAAAAAAATTCATAATTATATTAGTTTCCATCCTTACGTATCCTAAGCACCATGGAAGTGTTCGTAGAACAGGCACCACAGTTTAGAAAACATGCGTCTGCCAGGAATCGAACCCAGGTCACTAATGTGTCAGTGATCGTTGTACCACAGAGCTGCGAAAAGCTCACCATTGTTGTAAAGTATTGAAGTCTCACAAAATCTTTAAAGTCAGTTCATTAGAGAATATTTGAGAGTTTCCTGGGCTTGCTTTGGTGACTGATATATGAGTTTTGAAATTCACGTACCATGTATATAAAAAATACAAAATTCCGATTTCCATGAGATCTTCCCGTAAGCGCCTGCAATGATTGTGATATCCTGGTGATTCTGATGTATGTGACTAAGGCTGGTAGGGTGAGTGTTGTTGCCGGAGATGATCGTGGTGAAGGAATTGATGTTAGACGTTTTAACACTGCTGGCACTAATAAATAGTTGGTGAATGTGCTCGTGAGGGACCTGATGGCGAATCTCGCGATCATGCATGTGAACAGCAATAAATGGTGCTACTGGTGTTGATGGTGATGGTACTTCTTTCTACGTGGATATACAAATATAAAAACTGAAGGAGTCGCACAAGCAGCGCTATTATGTTGGTGGTTGAGAAGAGGCGGGGAGTGCGAACATGAAGTGTGTATATAAATATGTATATGTTGGACTGTATACAGGTGCGTAATTATGGCTGTCATAGTGGTTGTGGGGAGGTCCAACGAAGGTTATGCCAAAGATAAGTAGTAATATTAAAATTACTCATTAAAATAATATAAAGTCGCATTATTTTCGCCGGCCGCGGTGGCCGTGCGGTTCTAGGCGCTTCAGTCCGGAACCGCGGGACTGCTACGGTCGCAGGTTCGAATCCTGCCTAGGGCATGGATGTGTGTGATGCCCTTAGGTTAGTTCGGTTTAAGTAGTTCTAAGTTCTAGGAGACTGATGACCTAAGATGTTAAGTCCCATAGTGCTCAGAGCCATTTGAACCATTTGAACGCATTATTTTCCAGATTTTTAAGTAAACACACACTGCATAATGTACCATATACATCCCCACTCCTCCAATCACAGACTAGTACTTCACCTATCATTAACATGAGAGGGTCAATTACAACGTAGCCCATCTGAGCTGTGCTCAAAGATACAACAGTGGCAACAAAATTACTCCAAGACGGGGCAACTACCTCAACTGCGCTCCATACCGCTCTCTCACCAATCGGAGTTCAGCATTAAAATGATATGTAAAAAGGCGCCGGATACATATCGTTTCCAAGAAGACATGTGAATATCTCTGTATTTAATCAGTGCAATATTATTAGTGTGATGCACACAATGGTGTCAAGTTAGATGATTTCTATGGATGTTTCAGACAAGTGTGTACGTAAGCACACCTCTTACATACATTAAAATGGCTTCAGTGCCAAAGATAAGCAGTAATACTAAAATGACGCATTAAAATCGTATCAGGTGGTATTCTCCAGTGAAGATAATGTATCACTAGGAATGTATAAAAAATGATAATTATTGCAAATGCCTGGGACCTAGATAAGATTTTTAAGAAACGCACACTGCATAGTGTACGTCCTCTCTCCTCTAATCACAGGCTAATAATTTACCTATCATTGACTCGAGAAGGTCAATTACAACGTAGATCATCTGAGCTATACTCAAAAATATTAATCAGAAATATTTAGTTTCTGAAAATGAATTTTGCTTCAAATACCATTGTGCAAAACCCTGAAAAAGTGACCAAAACCTACTGCTGGGTTATGTCCTTGTTGCTTTCTATCATCAAGAGAAATCTCAATGATTAAAAACGTTAAAAGTTTGATATGTCACAAAAGTCAAAAATATCTGCAGAAATGTACCGACAAGGCAGCAACACAAAAATTTGCAGTGTTTACATTAAGAAGCGCAATATTTACATCAAGTATCATGATATTATTCCATAAATAAATTCATCAGATTCGTGTCTACAAAACATGTCTGTGACCTCTGAAATACGAGCTGGGAGAGAGAGTGAAGATAATGTATCACCAGAAATGCATAAGTAATGACAATTATTGCAAATGGCTGGGACCTAGATGAGTATAAGTAGAAAATGTAGAACCACGGTTTAAGGCTGAAAACAATTATTTTACCTCTTCTATGATGTTTGAGGGTCTAGGCTCTATTATTTATACACCTGTTGCTGCACTTCTGACATAGTGTTCCTGGGGGAAAGAGGGGGAGACGAATGGGTTTCTTCCACATTACTCATCATCCGCTTTTCCTGGCTAAGTACGTGTGCGTTTTTAGCAGCATGCAAGTGCTCCAAGCTACAAGTTGTTTCTTCACTCTTGGTCACTCTGTGTTGCAGCGTCAGCTCTTCTATTCACTTCGCTCGTTACGGGTGTTTCATACTCGTCGGGCGTGATTGTTGTCGTAATGTCAGCAGTACTGCCAACAGTTTAGCACTTTGACCAAGCTGGCTTCTTCTTAATGGCAATGGCTGAAATGAACTCTAAAAAATTTAAATTTCGTGCACCAAAGTTTTCTGGGTGCGGCAACTTTGCACTTTTCATGGATAACATTTGAAGAACTACACTGACGAAAAAATAATAGCAAAACAAAGAGCGATTTGTGAGTCATAAACGATAGTTGGTGGGCGTGTTTCTACATCTGAAAGATGACGTCTATTCAATTTTCACTCCAGTCGCATAAGAATGGTGCTAGCAGCGGCACTATGAGGATGCAAATAAGATTTGCTTTAAACAGACGCTGTAACGGTCTTGAGCGTTACTTACCTTTGAGACTGGACGTAGTGAGGCGTAGCGACTTGACATCGTGCCTATTAACCTTGGAAATCGGCGAACAGCCTAGCGGTATATGAGTCACGCGCAGGACAGGTATCGTCAGATGCCGTTGTATATGTAGTTTCTATACATCTCCTAGAGGTCACTAGGTGACGGAGACTGTTTGAATGAAGTCAAGATATTGTCAATTTTATGAACCGGTCCTGTTTTCTTAATTGTATAATTGTTTGTTAATTACCACTACAGTTGTGCTCAGATATAAGAGTGAATGAATGCGTGAGTGTGACGTACTGTTTTATGTAGGGTTTTTATATTATACGTAGGAATAACTGCTAATGTTAGGAGAGTTCGAGAGTGACGTATGTGTAATTCTTCCACACCGCGGAACTTTTCATAAATTACTTCGTCAGTTTATGGTACTGGGGAAAAGAAATTATGATTTCGGTCAAGTAGTTTTGTTAAAAGGGAGTTAATTTTATAATTCTCGGTCTTCAAAATGTATTTAAGTTATTTTACTTTTCTGATTCTGTGACAAATTTTGATTGGTTCTGTATATATGCCTGGGATTGAATGGGCTCGATGCTGTTTTCCGATTGGCCATTAAGTTTCTCTGCCAACAAGAAATCAGCATATTCACCCGTTTTCTGGGGAACTAGAAGCTTCTTTGGTGCAGACAGATGAGTAGAGTTGGGACTTGGATCTCATAGTGATCCGACCTTCTGAAATGTGTTCCGATGAAAGTTTTTAATACTGTGATGTTTAGGTACCAAAATGTTTGAGAAGTGGCCATAATGTGTGGAAGAGAGTTCGATTTAAAGCACAGTGTGAAATTCCGAACTTTTAGTGACATTTTAAATAACAGAATTCCTCGTGGCGTGTTGCTTACTCGTGAAAGTGAACATTTTGTTACGTGACACTGATTATAGCAACATTTGAGCGGGATATCCTAAAGAGAAACAATCCGTTTGTACACTTTCGAAGAATAATTCATAATTGCTATGAAGTGAGTGATTTTAGTGATGCTGAATTTTTTGATATGAGCCAAGGTAACCTAAATGAACAGAAGGCAAGAGAGGTAGATGGGAAACTTGATATGTCGAAAATAAAGCAGGCTGAACAGGAAAGTGTAAAGGAGATTTTAGCAGCATTAATGCTTAGCATAAAAAGAATTAGCTAATGAGCTTAAACAGCAATCTGGTACCATGCTTAGCATCAATGAAGCAAATATAAATTTAGGTACAGAGCTCAAACAGCAGTCTGGTACTATAAAAGATTTAGCTGATGAGCTTAATCACTTCACAGTTGATATTGATACTAAGTTAAAAAACCAGGCTGCTGATCTAAAAGAAATGTGACGAGAAGAATTGAAGGCTTTGATGAAAAGGTCGAAGTTAAAATTTCTCAAGTTGGCGAAAGTTGTAAGAAATCCTCAGCTGATGTAAGAATGGCATTAACAGGCACTATACAAGGTATAGCTAACGAAAGCAAGCAAAAAGTATGTCAGATTTAAGAAAACGTTCAGAAAGTAGAGCATAAAATAGCTGTATGTCAAAGTGAGCAGCAAGTTTAAATAGTAAAATCAATGAAGAAACTGAAAATTTTTTAAAAGCCGTAAAGGTTGTGTCTGACCGTGTGGAAGAAGTAGAAACTAACGTGGATCATTTGACTAGTCAGGTGGGGGTGGTAGCAAATCAATTGCATGAACATAATAACTGACGAACTAAAGTAGAACGTAATATACTAGTTGCTTTTAACATTGTGAGCGATAATCTGATAACCACGTAGTTTTCACTAGGTTCCATTACTAAGAGACGGTTATTACGTTTTGATGCGGCTGGACATGTACATCCAAAGGAAATTTGGAATGATTTTGAAAATGTGTTACCAACATTGTGGACCGATAGGCAAAACATCGGATTTATTTCGTAAAAATTTATGGGGGTAGCTAGGACCAGGAGTGTGAATGCTACTGAACGATACGACACGTGGGAAGAGTTTAAAGATGCCTTTTCACAGAATATTGCGGTAACCAAAAGCATGTGGAACTGCAAAACAATTTCTGGGCTGGAGAAAAGATTAATCTAAGAAAGGAGAGTGTGAAAAGATTTGTTTTAAAGTTGGTTACTAATTTATCGTGTCTCACTAATAAATTAGAGCCAGATCAGATTATAATGGGTTTAGATGGGAAGCTGCCTATGAACTGGTGCAACAAAATGATGGCTGCTCCCAGGGACGTTATCAATGAATCTGTTAATTATCTGGAATGAGTAGAGAAACTAATGCCGGAGGAGGTGCATGCTTCCGAATTATGCGGAACCTAGACAGAATATAACTGTAAACAGAGTGGGTGTGTCTCAAGGTAATGGAAGAGATACAAGCGCTAGGGGCCGGCGCCATGTTACGGCAGATAGGCAAACTAACTCTGAGTCCGGACATGCTAATACATCGCGATCTCTACTAGCAAATGACGATAGTGATGTCCAAAACAGACAGCAGAGGGATGTGCGAGCGGGAGACAGCGCAGAATCACGGAGGATGGGAAACTAGACCCGTCCTTGAAATTGTTGGCTTTTGCAGGACGGGAAATGGTAGTTTAAAATCGCTAGCAACTCATTTTATGAGGTGTAATAAAGGAGTGACTGAATTAGGAAGTAATTACTTGGGCAGTACGAATGAGGGTAATAACCTCAAAACACATGTAATTAATGATGGGTTAGATGACCTTTTCAACAGAAACAGACGAAGTGAACACTGCACCAATGAGGATTTGATATTTGTGTACAGATGATGGCACAGGTTCAGATCAACAGGGAAATTTGTGCAGTGTAATAGACGAGCAATCTTTTCACGAAGAAGGGGAGAGCACAGATAGTAAAGAACTGCAGGATTTAAACAAGAGAAATATTGTGGAGGTTATTAATGAGAATTTGTTTGTAGTAAGGGCGGAAGTGCATACTGAGGATGTCCATAGTGGGGGTCAGTTAAGTAATGGACCTGAGGAGGCTCAGGAAGAAAAGGTGATATGTCGTGCTGTTTTCATCTGTCATTAGTGGACATATTGATGGGTACTCAGAGGATAAATAGTGAAAATAATCCTACAAATATCTGTCTAATCTCTAGGCATGGGGAACGTTTTGAGAGAAGGAAAGTTGTTCACAATTTTCTGGATGAATCTGAAGTCAGTAATAGTGGGAATAAGAGAGGCCAACATGTAGTTAAGTTAGAGGTACAAGGGGAGGAAGTGCAGTGTTTACCTGACAGTGGCAGTGATATTTGTGTTACTAGGCAAAAGTGATTAGATGCGTTGCCTAACAGTAAGAGTAAAATGAGGTATGGGGTCTGCTGACTTTGGTAGGCATACCACTTGGCGACTGGTGCCTTGCCTAGATGGGTTGAATTCATTCTCATTTTCTGGTGCACTATATTCTAGCTCTTTCCTGTCTGCGTTCTATTCCCACTGCGCTCTTCAAATTTTGTTTCACTCTTTTCTATCCGATGTCTATCCTTTTTGATGTGACCACAAATTCTGTGGATTAGGTGTTTTGCAAAAGGAATCTGTGGTACAGTTCTACACTTTTAACATCTGACATTTCGCGCATAAAAAATTCTTGCAAAGTAGGACGAGAAATAATTTTGTTCTAGTATAATTTTGTATGCTGAGGATCAGTGTTCTGTATGCAACTATATTTGGAAGTAATATCCATTATGGATGATAAATTAGAGTATACTTTGGAATTTAGTGAAATGAATGTGTACTGTGGTGACAGGAATAATGGGCAACAGTAATAATATTGAATGAAATATGTGGAGTCTACTTCAGTGAAAGTCAGTGGTTACTGAGTACAGGCAGTAGCACCTGAAGCTGGTGTTTTTTGTAGGACCTAATGATGAGGTGGAAGTTTAGAATGAACCGGCAGTGGTTCCTGTGTAATACGTTGTGGTCGAAATGGTAATGCGCAAAAGGGTGCTTACTTCAAGAAAGCAAGAGAGATTCATGTAGAGGAAAAAGGTGTTGATGTTGTGATAGCTGAAGCTGTAAGCAATGAAATTTAGCTTAATGGGGTAAGTTCTGTTGAATGTGGTATGAATGTAAGTGTTAAACAGGCACATTTATTTTGCCAAACCATGTGAAAGTAAGATAAAGAGAGAACTGGATTCTAGTAACTGGATAGCCGGGGAAAGTAGATTCAGAAATGGTCCCTTGAAAGTTGTGTGTTTTGTAATGCTGAAAGTATCAGACAGATAAAAGGAATTGGTGAAAATACTTCAAAGGGAATTGCACTCTTTGCAATGCTAGGTAAGGGACGACTGCCAGGTACTCGAGTTATTGACAATGCTACTTCAATTTCATTTCGTGTCGTCGATCTTCCTCTTCTGCCATTCTGAACTTTGGTCTATAATCTTTAACGTTTTTCACGTCTATAGTAAAGTAGAAGCAGCAGGCGTCTTGTACTGCTGAAGGTTAAAAAGAGAGAGAAATGTTTAAGTGTGGAGGGAAGAGTTAATATAATTTGAAGTGATTATAGAACGTGGTTAGTGGGGAAAGCAACTAATGAAGGAATAAAGTGCTGATTGTAGAAGAGCGTGTTGATATGATGAAATGTGATTAACAGATTTCGGAATGTTGACGGAAATTTTACTGGATGTTGCTAATTGAAATAAACTGAGTAGTTCGATAGAGTAGAGTTTTACTGGGAACATTGAGTAGTTGTCCTATCACAACTAAAACCAAGTGTAAGAGAGAAAGACTGAAAGAAAGTCATATGAAGAACTTCGTAAAATAATTTCATGATTCTTGGTGTAATTTCTTTCTGAATTAGGCCAAATAATTTTATTGTGAGGTATTTTAGAGGCATTCTGGCCTAAGTAGGCTACAAGACATGTGACAGTGTTATAAACTGTGAAGAGCAGTGGTAGCTATGTCATGTTATGTTGTAAATATTATCCAAGAATGATTTGTACTAGAGCATGTAAGTCAATTCTGAAACAGCTTGAATCTACTTACTGTAAATATTTCTGTTAGCTAAGTAAATAAACAAAGCACTTTCTTCAGGTACCACAGTTTGCTGAAGTTTTGAAATATTACGATTTAATTACTAAAGGTTTCTAATAAATTTAATTGAGTGCCACAATAAGAAGCTACTTAAAATTTCCGTTAGTTGAGTTTAATGGCAAATTGAAATTAAGTAACATATGTAATAAATACTCCTTTCAGGAAGGTGTAACTGTTATTTGTAGGCTCAGACGAAATCCTGTTTTCAGGAACTAGGGGCTTTTAACGGACGCCTGGACTGTAGCTGAAGGTCAACTGTTATGAACGCAATATACGTGGGTAACCTAAAATAGGAGAAACAAGTGTAAAAAAATTTTGACGCTAACGAAGTGCCAAAATTAATGTAGGAGAGAGTTTAAGATACAGAGACACTGTCGAAAGCGAGGAAGGAAAATTTCATAAATATTGTAAAATTCTAAGGAAATAGTAGTGGCGTTGTTGTGTGAAAAAACTAATTTTGTATGAAAAATCCAATTTATGTATTTGGGAGCAATATAATTTGGCCAAACCATAGAATACGTTAGTTTTAGAACTAACAAATCTGAAATAAGAGAAATACAGTATATCATATTTTGGTTTTGAAAGTGGCCCAGTGTTGAAGTTTAATTACTCAAAATTTTTATTTTCAAGAAAAAAGTCTTCGTAATTGAAGGGAATGTGAGACGTAGCGCCTCTACATCGTGCGTATTGAGATTGAAGATGTGTGAGCAGGCTTGCAGTATGAGTGACGAGCGGGAGAGGTGACGTCAGATGCCGTTGTATATGTCGTTTCTATGCGATACACTAGTGGTCACTGCCTGACTGGTACTGTTTGAAATGAAGTCAAAATATTGTCAATTTTTACTTCCAATTCTGTCCAACTTTCTAATCGTTTATTAATTACTACTATAGCTGTGCTTGGTTATGAGAGTGAATGAATGTGTGGGTGTGAAATACTGTTTTATGTGAAGTTTTTATACGATACATTGAAGCAACTGGTCACTTGAGAAGTATTCGAGAATGACGTGTGTTATTCAGTCGTACCGCGGAATTTGTCGTAAACTATTTCGTCAATTTATGGTACTGGGGAAACTAAATTATGATTTCGGTCAAGTACTTTCGTTAAGAGGGAGTTAATTTTATACTTTTGGGTTTTCAAAATTTATTTATGTTAATTTACTATTCTGATTCAGCGACAAATTTTGATTACTTCTGTATATATGTCTGGGACTGAACGGGCTTGATGCTGGTTTCCGGTTGGCTGAACAGTTTCTCTGCCAACAAGAAATTATCATATTCATGCGTTTTCTGAGGAACTAGAAGCTTCTTGGGATCTCATAGTGACCACACCTGTTGAAATGTTTTCAGTTGAAAGTTATTAATATTGAGATATTTAGGGACCAGGATGTTTGAGAAGTGACCGTAAAGTGTGGAAGGAAGTTCGATTTAAAGCACAGTGTGAAAATCCGAACTTTTAGTGACATTTTAAATAACAAAATTACTCGAGGCGTGTTGCTTACTCGCTAACGTGAACATTTTGTTACGTGACACTGAATTTAGCAACATTTGAGAGAACTATTGTAAAGAGAAGCAATCCATTTGTACACTTTCGGTGAAGAATAATTCATAATTACCATCAAGTGGCTACAGTAATGAATGATGTGTGCGTGTGGACTTTACAGACTTTGTATTGTTTAGAGTAACGTTTGTTAGTGTGGTGTATGCAAGCCTACCGTAATACAGTGAAATTCCTCATGTAGCTATTCCTTCCACCGACAAAATAGTTTTAGTGCGACTTTTGGTTACGATGTGTACAATTGCTTTTTTCTGTAGTTTTTTTCTGGCTGAGAACTGCATGTCAGTAACTTAAAAGAGGCGTGTGTGTAGGAAGAAATTCGCCACCAGGTGAGTCGACTTGGTACACTTTGCAATTTGCAGCATCACCGCAGTGGTGAGTTGAAGTTATTCAAGACAGCCTTTAAGATGACAAATACACCACTATCACCACCTGACTGAGTTTGTACGAGTTCGTGTAAGAGGGCTATGAGAAGATGGATGTTCCTTGCTGATTGCTGGCAGCAGTTGTCACGGAATGTACTGTCACAAAAAGACTGGTCTCTGGTGGTCCACGTGTTACTACCGAGGGGGAAGGCCGTCGGGATTGGCGTGTGGCTCTGGTGTGAGCTGGTGCACTTCTGGCGCAAGTCTCCATAGATTGTCATCCCGATGGTTATGAGTCGATTTTCGATTCCTGTTTGTCTTCTTCTCATCTTTGGTGGGTGGCTATTTAACTGCGGCGCGTTCGCTCTGGAGGGGTCCTCTTTTATGCCAGTCCTGCCTGGATATCTGCCCCCCCCCCCAAATTCTATAAGTCCCTCCAGATCCTTGAGCGTCATGCACTCCGCCTTGCCTTCCGTATACGCCTCCCGTCCCCCACACGGATCCTCTATGATCTCATTCCTTTCCCCCATCTGCTCCTACTCCTCGAACATATCCGCATCCTCTACACCTCCCGCCGTCTTGAACCCCCTCACCCCCTGGTTGCTCCTCTCCTCTCCCATCCCCGCCCCCTGCCACGTCTTCACCGTTGTGTCCCCCCTACCATCCATCTCTCCACCCAACATCTCTTCTCCCAAGGTGGCTTCCATCCACTCCCCCTCCCGGACGATGCCCTCTCTCCCTCCATTTATCCCTCCTATCAACTCTGATCCTCACCCCCCTCCTTTCCTCCGTCCTTTCCCTGGGCTCCCTCTTCCTCCCCCCCTTCCATCCTGTGTTTTCTCCCCACCCTACCTCCCCCTATGTCCCTCCTCCCCCCCACCCCCCGAGTCCTTTTGCATTCCCCTCCTCTGCCTTCCCCACTCCCTGGCACGTCTGCTCAGCACCCCCCACCCCTCTTATGGGTCCTCATTCTCCATTGGCTTCTTTCCCCCCTCCTGCCCTTCACTTTTCCTCTCCTTCCCCCCTTTTTTATTTCTCCATCATCTGTCCAGTTTCCCCCCCACCTGCTCTCGGCTGTGGTATGTCATATTTGTGCCAACTTTTTCGTGCCGTGTTTAAGTGAGTGTTCAGTGTTGTGCGTCTTTCCACAGTGTTGCGAACAAAAATCATGCTGTCGCTGGGTGTGCCTTTTATATCTTGCGAACAGAAACCAGTCTGTCGCCGTGTTTTTTTTAACTGTCTGTCTGTTATTTTTCTGCTTCTTGTGTATTTTCTTAGCATAATCAACCCTGTGTTTTATGTATTAAGTTCTAGAATTTGTCTATGTGATACGCCAGAATGTTGTCTGCCGCTAATGTGTTTATGTATCAGGTAATTGGCAGCGGTCGACGCGAGCAAACTCCGATCGCGGTATTATGGTGGAAAAGGGAAATTTAAGAACCTGTATCGGTGTCTGTGGTTATGTTGTTAGTGTCCTGCAATTCGATCTTTCCGGTGTAGCGTTGTGGTTTTCGTTAAGCTTAATTGTAGCCCAAAGTTGTGTATAGCTATATTTTACCTTCTCGTCCGTGAATCTCCTCTACCTCGTAGCACCTTTCGGTCTGCTCGCGTCCATCACTAATTTCCAACACAAAAAAATGGTAATCGCTCCAAGTTAAGACTATTTAATATGCTATTATGTATGTGAACCTCGTACCTTTGAGTGACACTAACGAGAAACTTAGTAGAATGCATTAATCTGATAATACTTTAATTTGTTGCAATTGATTAAAATCAGTCCATGGAAGCAGTTTTAGAATTTGATATGGAAGCCAGTTCCTATGTAAGTCATGAAGCATTCAGTTATGTAAGTTAAATTTTATTAATACGGTTTTATGAACATTGTTTTGATTAGTGAAAATTGCTTGAGTAACTTTTGAAAAATCTTTGTCTGTGCTTGTAATAAAGATGTGTATGGAAACTACAAACTGGTTATGTGTTTAATTTCGATGTGGCGAAAGGAATGATGCAGCATGGTGTACTGCACCTTCAACACTAATCTGTGCATCATTTGACACCACAGAGACACTTTGAACTGTTACAGTGGTATCACGAATCGAACCACCCCATGGGTGTTAAAGTTATAATGGAATTTCGAGTTTTCGTCAGACCCTGATAGCTGTCATGTGGGATTCAGCGGGCCCAGTGCAGCATGCCCACTGAGCTACCACTCCAGCGGCTCTGCGCCACAAGCGCTCTCTGCCGCCGAAATATAGGATGGCAGGTGGCAGCCAGACAGCTCACTCACACTAGGAGCCTCTTCGGTACGTGACGCTACGAAGTCGCCGCCTAATCGAGGTACAGACATCATCATTCTTACTTAGTTTAGAGAGCCTCATCCTTGTTCACATTGAGAGCTGGACTCTATTTCTTGCTAAATTATTTATAATGAGTAGTCGTACACATGGAGAAATACCAATTAAGTCAATCTACTGTTTACTGTGTTAATTTGTTTGCTATTCATTTCTGCTCCCATCCAGCTTTCGTATGACGACAGTTACCACACCTCTCTGTAGTCAACCTCTCGTTACCGTTCTGCACAAAGTTGTACATCGCATACCTAGCGACGAGTCATCAGGCCTCTGTGTGCTCTTCTTCAAGTCTTCTGGCTTTCTTCTTCCTGATCAGTTGTCTTTTGGGCTGGGGTTCTTTCGGCTGCTTGTCTTTTGTGTACCCAGTGTTTGATTTGCATGTGCTCATTATGTACTAGGTTCTGTGGTTGCTGCTTTTGGACACACCTTTTTACATCTCTGTGATATTTTTGCTTTTTTGGATTTGTATCTGTGATGCTTAGTAGAATATCGCTACAACGCCGCAATTACCTGCTGCGCCGCTTGCAGCTGATATAACACAATTTATTCAGTTTCAGAGTCAAAAACTGGCTCAACTGTTTGAAGTGATGAATCGCTTCACAGTAACTTCACAGGAGACGCCAGACTCAACGGCAGCACCACTGCCCGCACCACTTGCTTATGTGCCTCCAATTCGTGAGTTTGACGAAACAAAGGAAGACTGGGCAGAATAGCTCACACAGTTCACGCGCACATCGCAGTGCATCACATGCAACGTATTGACAGAGATTCGTATTTCTTGCCCACAGAGGGATTGACTATTCAAAAGCTATGCACCAAACTCTTTCCCACATCCCACCCTGAGCTAATAAAAAATGAGGATCCATTGCAGGCTCTTACAAGGTATTGAGATGACAGAGCTCAAGTGGCGACTGCCCTTTACAAATTCTTTAGGGTCCGTAAGCAACAAAGCCAGACATACCGTCAGTGGGTGACTGAATTTCAGGGCCTTTCTGGACAGTGTAGATTAAAACGTGAGTGTGGAAAATATTACAGTCACACAATGATTCTTGATGCCATCACGTACAATGTAACTCACTCACGAACTCTGGAACAGATTCTTAAATACCTGGACTCGTCCCTGCAACAGGTTCTGCAGTTTCTAGACTATCAAGAGTCCTGTGAAAGGGCAGGAGACAGCTTTGAAGTAGCGCCTGTTTGTTGTCCAGGTAGCCGCGACAAGCAGGCCCACACCTATCTTGCAAACAGCAGTCCAACCAGCCACCGTCATAGCGCTCACCTAAACACGTTTCACGGTCGGTACAAGGTGTGTAGTCGTGCCCCGACTGTCATATGGCACATGATCGCCGATCTTGCCCCTTGCGTGAAGCGACTTGCTTTTTTTTTGCGGCCCGCGGGGACATGGTCAGTCTATGTGTTTACCGAAACGTAAAACACACTCTTATACTACTCCTTCACGCAAATATAAGTCACAAACAGTGTGAAGTTTGTTTTCAAATCCCCACATTGTCGTTAGAACCAAACTACAGTGTAACAGCCGTTCAGAAATGCCCCGAACGTACCTGCAGTGTTACATGAGGACAACAGACTTATTGTGTCTCTTACTATTGCTGGACTATCAGTCCGTTGGCAACGTCACACTGGAGCTTGAGTGACTTTGCTCAACCGTAACACTTACAAATTGCTTCGAAAACCTAAGTTTTGCACATCGCGCCATTTGCTGACGGCGTGGAATGGCATAGACATTCATGTGTTTTGCACTTGTAGCCTTCCTCCAACTTTCTGAAATTTGACGCAGAAAGTGGCATTTATGTCTAAACTCTTTAGATTTGTTGAGATTAAGCATTCAGGACAATGTACTTTCTCTTTCTTCCTTTGACTTTGGGATAGTGTTGCTAAGTTAAGTGCTAAATTTCAGGATTGTTTTCTGTGGGTTTAGGCAAAGGCAATAATTTTATTGCCCATTTCACAGTGAAGGACAATGCACAGCCGCGTTCTGTTGGAACTTGTACCGTTCCTCATTCTCTTTGAGAACAGGTAGCTCAGGAACTAAATGCATCGCAACAAAGTGGGTTCTTTGCACCCATTACTGCCTATCAGTGGGCGTCCCGGCCTCTTATCCTAAGGAAGCCGTTGGGCAGACTCCGGTTCTGCGCCAACCTAAAAAAACACGTGAAGTCTCAAACATAATTGGTAGTTATCACTTGCCACACCTGGAAAAAGTGATGAATAACTTGGGTGCCAGTCGTTACTTTTCCAATATTGATTTGCGTGACGCTTACTTGCAGGTACTTCTGGACGAGCAGCTGCAACAAGTCTCTTTCATCAATGCCCATCTAGGTCTCTTCAGATTTTTCGGGGTTGCTCGCCATATTTCAGCGCTTTCTGGAGGCGCTGAATTCTAAATTTACTTTCTGCTTGAATTATTTACATGACTTTTCATCTCAGTTAGAACTCCTGAAGAACCCATTTGCAGTCTCCGCAGTCTGCTTTAAGTGTTTTCTGCAGCTGGTCTCAAATGTAACAGAAACAAATGTGTTTTGAAAAGGTCGGCTATGAGTACTTACGACAAGTCATTAGTAGCCACGGTTTTCACCCATTGCAGTCCAATTTGATTGCTGTCTGTGACATTCCACCGACCTGCAATGCGGGATTTACAGCCTGTGTTAGGGAAGTCGCGTATTACATCCAGTTTAATCCTAATGTCTCTCAGATAGCGGCTCCCCTACATCACTTATGCAGGAAGTGTGTTCCTTTCGTTTGGTCGCTGGAGTGTCAGTCTGCTTTGCTTAATCATCGTTGTCTTGTTTATTCTGATACAGCCAAACCTGTGGTCTAGGCTTTGGATGCTTGCTCATGCGGCAACGGTGCAGTTTTGTCACATAAATTTGGTTCTGTTGACAGGCCGATTGCCTTTGCTTCGAATTTGTTGAATAAAGTTAATTTTAATTATTCGGAAATTGAAATAAGGCTGTCGTAATCGTCTATGGTGTTACTAAGTTTCACCAGTATCTTTTAAGCTGAAAATTCTAATTGGCGATGTACCATAAATCTCTACAATCTTCGTTTAGCCCTTCTCAGCCAGTTCCTGCTCGCACGGTGCAGGAGCTACAATGTTTGGTTCTTCTTTTGTCAAAATATCAGGACGAGACTGTATAGCGGCCCATTTCTAAACTTGCCTACACAGATGCTCTTTCTCGCCTTATTGGTTGCCCAGATTCAACATTTGATTAGTCCTCGGATTCTTGTTCTTACAATGATGCACAGGACTCAGATGCTATGCGTATCTTTGCGCTTAAACACCGGAAAATTGCCCAGGCTATAGCAGCGGATCCTGATTTGCAGATTCTATTGCAGTACATCCGCACTGGTTGGCCGCGTTCAGCAAAACAGATTTATAGTTCTGTGGTTTGCCGACATTTTGCCTGTCGGCATGCCCTTGCAGTTTCACCTAAGTGTCAGTTTGCTTGGCACCTATAATTAAGAGTCACTTGTTGTGGTACCTCTGCATCTCCAGCCTGATGCGCTTCGTTTGCAATACAGAGATCACTGGGGCGCCGTTTGCACCAGGCAGTTGGGGCGAAGTAATTGCATTGGCATAGTCTGCATGCGCAAATTGAACAGTTGACTTCTCAGTGCCTAGCCTGTGTTGAACATCGGTCAGCTCTCCCTCAGTAGTTCTTCACGTGCCACAACCTCAAGCACCTTGGCATCATTTGCGCTTGAATTTCGCGCGAACTTACTGGAATACACGTTGGCTCATTGTCACTGCCGCTTTCAGAAGAATTTCCGTTCGTGATTCCTATGCACTCTGCTACGACTAGTTCCACAATTTAGGTCTTGTCCATCTTTTGCCTCGAGGGTTTGCCTTGTGACTGGCAACGGACCTCAGTTTGTTGGTGCCAAGTTTGAACAGTTTTGTACTGCCTGCAGCATCAACCAAATCACGAGTGCACCGTTCCACCCGCAATTCAATGGTGAAGCTGAACGCCTTGGTCAAACATTTAAGCAACAGATGGATAAACTTCGTTCCTCCCATTCAATGGTGTTGTTACATGGACAGTGATTGCACAGCTTGCTTCAGTTGCTGCATCTGCCCACTCCGCCCATACAGGCAAGGTATTGTACCAACGATTCGATGTCTTACAGATTGCAGAGACCAAGAGGATTTCTGGGACGCCACCAGAATCAAATTCGTCCATACAAATGGCGTGATCTTGGCGCAGGCTTTATGCTTTCAGATTCTGTGCCTGCCTGGATGCAGCAGCCCTCACTGCATCTGACTCTAGACGGCCCCGTAGCGTTGGCGCCAGTTCCAGAGTCGATGAAAGTCGATGCCCTTCCACGATCGTCACCATTTGGACAGTCACTATCTTCTAGGGATAGATCTCTCTTCCCGAGACTGTCCCACATGCTGCCTTGGGTCCCTCTGCAGTCGTCGAGATGCCTCTGTCTCTGTTTGCTACTCCAGATCTGGATGCGGGTGCGTGACCTTTGCCCAGTGTTTCGACTATTCGCAGGTGGGCTGAGGGCGTATATGGGGGGTTAAGTAAGAGCTAGGCACGAGCCTCAGTTCTGCCTCCTATTTTCTCGTTACCACATGCATCCAGTCCTCACCATGTTGTAGCTCGATCAATTACAGTACACGACGACAGGTTGGACGTTTGGATGAAGAACTGAGGTATCACATATTGATATCACTGCACAAACGTCAAAAAGATGGCATAGGAATTGCAAGCTTCCATCAGACGCCGACAGCGGTCGTGCACGATATGGCAGACCCTATGGAGCACGCCCAGAGCAGCTCTGAACCATGAGCACTCTCAGCGACCGCAATATAGGATGACCGGCGGCAGCCACGCAGCCCACTTTTGGAACGTCTTCGCTACTCGTTGCTACAAACAGGCCACCTAGTCAGGGCTCTGACACCATCATTCATCCTTAGTTCATTACGTTTCATCCTTGTCGGCAGTGAGAGCTGGACTCTATTTCGTGCTGCATTGTTTTTAATGAGGTTTCATACACTTGCAGAAATACAAATTAAGCACATTTTCTATTTACTGTGTTAACTTATTCGCTAATTTTTTTCTGCTCATGCTCGTTCTTCGTACGAAAAGAGTTGCCGTTCCACTCTGTAGCGTACCTCTCCTGACCATTGTGTACGAGGTCGTTACAAAACTGTTGCTTCAAGTAAAGCTGCGATCCAGATTCCCTGTACCGTTCGTTCCTCTGACCCCAAACCACGGCCATTTGCGACTTAAGTTGTGTCAAGTGAGAGCTCATTGGAGGGCAGGGTGGAGGTCTGGTGTGTTTTCTGATGCAAGCTAGTTCTGCCTCTGTGCCAGTGATGACCATGTACTGATTGGGAGACCAGTTGAGGACCTGAAATCAACCTGTTTGCGTACAAGACACACTGGATCTACAACTGGAGTTATGGCCTGGGGTGCGATTTCTTATGACAGCACCCTAACTGCAAATTTGTACGTTAGTCTGGTGATTTGACCTGTTGTGCTGCCATTCACGAACAGCATTCCAGGTGCCATTTATCAACAGGATAACGTTCGCCGACATACCGCTGTTGTACTTTAATATATTCTACAGAGTGTCGACGTGTTGCCTTGGCCTGCACGGTAACCAGATAGATTTCCAGTCGAACACATATGGAGTATCATAGGACGACATATCCAGTGTTATCCACAACCAGCATTAACCGTCCTGTGTTGACGAACATGTAACCGCTTTTCACATTTGCAGTGGTTTATATCGCGCTTGCATTAAGCCATGATCTTGCAACGTTAATAACTTAAATATGTTACCTAGACAAATGTATTCCCGATATTTCATTACTCTACATTTATTATTTTGGTTATTACGATTTTTTTCCCTTCAGTGTACAAAAAATTTTAAAAGTCGTTGCCATGAAGCGTTAGATTGAAGGAAATCTAAAGAGAATGAAAAGCGATGGAATGTGGCGTGAGCAGAGATCTCGTTTCATTGATAATTTTGGCTTTAGCGAGATGTTTTTAGTGACATTTGCGTTGCGCGTTACTGCTGGTAGACCGTTGATATATCTTTCATCAGTTGCTCATCTTTATTCCTCTCATATTTTATTTCCCTCACATTCAGTTTTTAGAACTTTTTTAAATGTTTGCAAAGACAGATCGTGAGTGCTTATCTTGACCGTGATACTTTTCAACTTACAGCGGCACCCTTGCTCTAATAGTTTGTCGACATACGCCATAAAGGATATTCACTGTTTTGACTGTCATTTACATTGTAAATGTCTCAATAGGTCTACGAGCACGTTATCTTACTGCTACAACAGTAGAACAGAGTGACAGGCTTAAAGAGCAAAGGGAAAGAAAAGAAATTTCGTGTTTGCTTATATTTGGTATAAAAGGGCAGAAGTTTGTGGAACCTCTTCTCCTGATTGCGGGACAATGGTTTGCGACGTTGTTACCTTGATTGCCATACGTGTTAAGTAGTTAAAGTTCTCTTAGAAGCTTCTTTCAAATGCCACAGAAAAAGGTATTTAGTTTAATTAGAAAAATATAAAGCCTATATCGTAGTTCTGCGAGTATAAGCAACTAATATTACTTTCTAACGTCAGGATATACATCACGTTGTCCGCTGTAGCTTGGCGAAAACCGCATCCCGATATATTTATCCATTCTGGATATCTTTCTGTGGCCCGTCTTAGCTGCAACCATGTATATAGGGAAGATAGACAAATGTAAATTGACTCCAGAAAACCTGGAAATGGAGAAACAAGCTGCTGATGAAAGTTTATCGATTATAATGGGTAGTGAAATTTTAAACTACCTTATAGCACACCGCTAATAGGAAGGAGCGGAAATGAATCGAACCCAAGTCCCGGAAGGAAATGTGCACACCAAGTTAAAACTCGTGAACTACGGTGTTGTTAAAAGATGCATGTACATTACCTTCCCATCAGACTCAGTACGATAAAATGTAAAGAAACATTAGTTACATAGTCTCCTACTATATCTTATTAGAAATATTAATCAGATATTATTCTCAATTTCAGTAGCTAATCCAGTTATGCCTAATATCGGATAAAAAAAATCTCGGCAGGTTTTGTTAGAGGGTATAACGATATGATTCAAGAAGCATGCGCTTTAACTTCCCGTCGGGCCTGTGTCTCAGAGACTGGAATAACGGTTCCAAAAAATGGTGGACGACTACGTTAAAAATAATGTACTTATGAAAACGGCAAGTGGAGGAAAAGAGGATAATTACGATGAGGAAAATGGTCACGATTACTATGAAGTAGAAGGGAGGAAGAAGAAAAGGAAGAAGAAGGCGATGACTATGACGACATTCATGAAAGGAAGACGGTCTCCAGCAAACTGCCAGCATTCATCGATCCAAATTAATTAGTACAGCAGCAAGTTTTCGTTCTGGCTTCGAAAGTGGTGGGCAATAAGTCTCATGATAATGAAATGTTGTCTGTTGAAGAAGAACTTCGACAAGTGTCGACTGTTGCTTGAAGTTACAAAAGAATAAAGTGAAAGACAGGCAACTTGCATGTGAGGGCGTTAAATATTACCCAGACTGGGTTATATGTTGATATAAACATGTTACTCTTACCATAAAATGTTATCACTGTTTACTTCAGTAACATCAGCCTGAAGCTGGACATTCAGTAGTGCTGTAGATGAATATTTAATGTTACATGTTATGTAAGAAGTAACGCAGAAATTCAGTGCAGAAATAATTAATTTGCTTGAGAAGGAGGGCAAAATTCAGGCCATTTTTAGACATGAGAGTAATATTAATGCCTTGTCCACAGTAAGGCGGAACTGCGGTACTGTGCATATGTGAGCAATTCTTACGTATTAAGATGAATTTATTGCATGGTACTTAGAATGAACCACTGTCTTCCCCTAACATATAATTTATTTCAGTAGTGCCAATAAGCAAGCTGCATATATTTCAAAACGTTTTAGAGACAGTTTAGATACGGAAATGTTTAATGTGAAGATCCATTGTAATTGCAATGTCTGCGAAGTCTTATATACACTCCTGGAAATGGAAAAAAGAACACATTGACACCGGTGTGTCAGACCCACCATACTTGCTCCGGACACTGCGAGAGGGCTGTACAAGCAATGATCACACGCACGGCACAGCGGACACACCAGGAACCGCGGTGTTGGCCGTCGAATGGCGCTAGCTGCGCAGCATTTGTGCACCGCCGCCGTCAGTGTCAGCCAGTCTGCCGTGGCATACGGAGCTCCATCGCAGTCTTTAAGACTGGTAGCATGCCGCGACAGCGTGGACGTGAACCGTATGTGCAGTTGACGGACTTTGAGCGAGGGCGTATAGTGGGCATGCGGGAGGCCGGGTGGACGTACCGCCGAATTGCTCAACACGTGGGGCGTGAGGTCTCCACAGTACATCGACGTTGTCGCCAGTGGTCGGCGGAAGGTGCACGTGCCCGTCGACCTGGGACCGGACCGCAGCGACGCACGGATGCACGCCAAGACCGTAGGATCCTACGCAGTGCCGTAGGGGACCGCACCGCCACTTTCCAGCAAATTAGGGACACTGTTGCTCCTGGGGTATCGGCGAGGACCATTCGCAACCGTCTCCATGAAGCTGGGCTACGGTCCCGCACACCGTTAGGCCGTCTTCCGCTCACGCCCCAACATCGTGCAGCCCGCCTCCAGTGGTGTCGCGACAGGCGTGAATGGAGGGACGAATGGAGACGTGTCGTCTTCAGCGATGAGAGTCGCTTCTGCCTTGGTGCCAATGATGGTCGTATGCGTGTTTGGCGCCGTGCAGGTGAGCGCCACAATCAGGACTGCATACGACCGAGGCACACAGGGCCAACACCCGGCATCATGGTGTGGGGAGCGATCTCCTACACTGGCCGTACACCACTGGCGATCGTCGAGGGGACACTGAATAGAGCACGGTACATCCAAACCGTCATCGAACCCATCGTTCTGCCATCCTAGACCGGCAAGGGAACTTGCTGTTCCAACAGGACAATGCACGTCCGCATGTATCCCGTGCCACCCAACGTGCTCTAGAAGGTGTAAGTCAACTACCTTGGCCAGCAAGATCTCCGGATCTGTCCCCCATTGAGCATGTTTGGGACTGGATGAAGCGTCGTCTCACGCGTTCTGCACGTCCAGCACGAACGCTGGGCCAACTGAGGCGCCAGGTGGAAATGGCATGGCAAGCCGTTCCACAGGACTACATCCAGCATCTCTACGATCGTCTCCATGGGAGAATAGCAGCCTGCATTGCTGCGAAAGGTGGATATACACTGTACTAGTGCCGACATTGTGCATGCTCTGTTGCCTGTGTCTATGTGCCTGTGGTTCTGTCAGTGTGATCATGTGATGTATCTGACCCCAGGAATGTGTCAATAAAGTTTCCCCTTCCTGGGACAATGAATTCACGGTGTTCTTATTTCAATTTCCAGGAGTGTATAATGCTATTTTATTTTGGAAAAATTTTCGTTGTGGTTTTGCGTATTACGATAAGCATGCAATCTCACAATAATTTAGTGAGCTATACAGACAATTTAGGAACGTAAATATTTAGTTTGTAGGTCCAGAAAGCTTCCAAGAGCAATACACATATCGACGTTTTGTCTTAACGACTGCTGCTTAACCTAAACATATTTATGAGTACAGAAAAAAGCAAGCAGTGTGCATTTGAATAAGCTAAACAGGAAATTTAAATGCTGATATTTAATTTGAAGCTTCATTGTGCTTGCAAAATATGTGAAGTCTAGCATATAACACAATAAATGATAAACAATTTCATCAAAGGTTTTTATTTTTGGGATATCGACTCTGTCATTGTCTTTGTAGATGTAAAATCTGTCACCATATCTGGTCACCTTCTGAGTGTGTATAAACAAAGCTTATCATCTGCAGTTTAAGTGACGTACTGGAAGGGAACATGTTCTACCTTCCTAATCTCTAAGTGTTAAAAAAGCTTCTTCCATCCTAAAATAGCGTTTTGTGATGGTATTTTATTAAATTTTGTGTAGATGATTACAGTTTTGGGGAGCCATAGTTCCGACTGCATTAGTTTGTTCAAACATTGTTAATGAGTGGCATCGAGTCTATTATTTCTGACGATACATTTTATAGCACCCCTCCTAAAGTGTTGATGAAAAATTTCAGTGATGACAGTACACATCATTGGACTGAATAGACTATACATATGTAGATACCGCTGTAACATAAACATTACATTTTCTTGTAAGGCTGATGCATTTCCGCAGACGATTTAGAGTATTGCGACATTTGATACATGTCATAAATATTGTATCATAGATTGATACTGCACCCATCGGAAACTCACAGTTGGCAATGGAAACACACGTTTCTGACAGACGCCGATAGCTGTCGCGTGGAGACCCAGCGGATCCAGTGGTGCACGTCCGCTGCGCCACGCCTTCAGCGGATCCGATAATGACCGCCGTTTACCGTCAAGATATAGGATCGCCAGTGGAGCCACATGGGTAGTCTCAGACACAGTCTTCGACTGTCTTCAGGTTAACTCAGCCTTCGACAGTCCGCTTGTGCATTAACAATGGGAGCCTCACACAGCAAGATGCTCTTTACTTTGCTACTTTTAATAGCTGGACTTGACTGCTGTTTAATATTTTGGAAAGTTTCTTTAGAAGGCTCAGAGAAAGCTAAAGTTAAGTAAAACTTCGGGTTACTGTATTTAAGTGTTCGTTAATCATTTCTGCTCCAGTCCAGCTTCCCTACGACAAAAGCTGCAGCACCACTCTGTAGCCCACCTCGTCTTATCACTGACAACAAAGTAGTACACAACAATAGATATGGTAACATAATTAACTTGAGATATACACCATGGTACAACGCTTTGCACTTAACTTCAATTACGTCCAAATCTCTTGCAATAATTATCATCGTTTATATTTTTCTCGTGGTGCATTGTCTACTCTGTCCCTCCCCTGGCACACACTTTAAAGTTCACAATCATGTTTGATAGACACCAGTTTGACGGGCATGGGTGTAACGTGTCATCGTGACATAAACTTCGTGCTACTTAATTTAAATAATGAGATTCTTTTACCTTGCGGCCTTACTGATGCAAATTTCAGTTATTTTATACTATTGTGACAAATGACAAGCTTTATAGATGTGCGAAACAGTTAATTCGAACCTGGTTTGTTTCTTATCCCAAGTATAATACATAGCATTTGATCAGGCGAACTTCCATAACTGAGATATGTATTAATGACATAAAAGAGCCTCTTCAGTTACCAGTAATTTCTTATTTATTACACCACCCATTTCTAAGCCTAAAGCTTAATCTTCATTTGCCACCAACTGCCAATAAGAGTAGGAGCTACTGAAGTACAAGACCTGTGGGGTTGACATACTAAAATGAAAGGTAAAGTTATGAAACGTGGTGTACTCACACAATTATGGAAACATAAGGGTCTCTCAGTCATGGGGGTTCACACTCAATTAAACTAACGTATGGGAGTGGAACAAAGACGCTAACAGAGATGGAGGGTTCTGCACAAAATCCAAGACGACAGTTGATAAATAAATAATTAGCACTCAGATGCAGGACCTGTAGCAGCTGCGCCCTCCTCCACAGCACAAGAGAGAAGTTGCTAGTGCTGCCAGGCAGTTGACAGAGGTGGCGAAAACGACTGACGTAGAACCAGTGAGATGGGGAACAAAAATACATAGCCGGAAAAGTGCTGGAATAAGGGAAAAACTAGTCCGTCAGTTTACATAAGCCTGATTTACAATCTCGATACAAAATAGAACTGCTAATACGAGAATAAATGTAAAATTTAAAGGGCAATTTATTAACGCTCTATGGTTCTGTAACGCATAGTTATCGCTATACTCGTTTATAAATGTGACTGTAATGCGAAAAATCACACAACCTTAAAGCAGGGCATGAAAGGTTTTCATTAAAACTGTGATCCATATAATCTTTGTAACAACAAATCGAAAATGACTTACTACCATAATAACAGAACAAATAACTCCAATTTGTTCTATAGAAATTGATTGTAGTCATATTTACACCAACGATTAACGATAGTTAAATAGATATGTAAGAACAAAGACTTACTGAATCAGATGACGAATTACTGGAAAATTATCGAAATCTTCCTAGTGTATGTACATTAAAAACATCGACTTTATTTACAGGAGCTCTGCAACACTGCTCAAACATAACGTGCTCCTAAAATTACGAAAAAGAATTTCCATTATGACGAAATAAATCTCGGGTGAACAGCCTGGTACGAGTGTGCATAGGACACAATATTTCGGCGCTCGACCACGTTACCATCATCAGATGATCTGATGTACTGACCGGCGTTGGGCCGGCGCCATGTATATATAGGACAATTCCCCTCCAGCTCCTCCCCCAGGCGCTTCCTATGAGTCAGTGCGGCCCGCGCCCCGCGCGTGGTCCGGGTACAGCGTCAGCTTTCCCGCCGTCTGGGCGCTGCGACGTAGGTCTTCTCGTTCAGGAGGGTCTGCCGGCACCTCTCTCGTTATTCTTCCCTCCTTCCCCGAAGTCGGTACACTCTGGGGAATATCGTTTTTCTTTTTAATCCGGGTGATCACGGGTTCCCACGCCTTGCTAAGGATGTAACCGCTGTCACGATTTAGTTGTGGCTCCCTTACTCTGATCTCTATGACTTCTTCGATGACACAGTCCCAATATTTGGAAGTCTGTGTCACGACTTTGGTTTGGTCATAATCAATGCTGTGGAGTTCCGACAGGCAATGCTCAGTGATTGCCGACTTATTGGGCTGTTGCAGTCTAGCGTGCCGTTGATGTTCTCGGCATCGGTCCTCAACGGTACGAATGGTCTGCCCTATGTATACACCACCGCATTGGGAAGGTATCTGATAAACCCCTGATTTTCGTAGACCAAGGTTGTCCTTGACACTACCAAGAAGGCTCTTGGTTTTGCTTGGAGGACGGAAGAAGGTTACGTAAACACCAAGTGAAAACGACCGTTATATGCAGTCGCTGGAGCAAAGATGTACATGACACCATATACCATTAACGAGTCCTCTGTGAAGTAAGTTATACTCCTCCTAGGATATCTTTGGATATAACTTTTTCTTGAAAGTGAAGTGAAATAAATGCCGAAACTGTAGAGTCGTACAAATAAAAACAGGTGAGCTGACGAAATCACAAAACAATTTAAAAAATTCACCGCAGCTGCCGACCCTATCGAAATGGAGATCTCAGTGTACTGATGGTTATTCCAGGATCTCATTCGACTTAAGTCTTTCAGTACTCCGTCAAATTCTCGCTTCATATCTATGGCATCGTCTACACCTACTTCCTCTTCCCTTTCTTTAAAATTACATCCGGTTAATTTCCTTTGTATAGCCGCTCTACATACTCCATCCACTTTTCAGCTTTCCATTCTCTGCATAGTAATGATTTTACATCTCAGCTCTTAATGTTTGCTTCTCTTTTCTCCAAAGGCCTCTTTATTGTCCTATAGGCGGTATCTATCTTCCCGCCAATTATATAGGCTTATATAGCCTTCTGTTAGTTCAAATGGTTCAAATGGCTCTGAGAACTATGGGACTTAACAGCTGAGGTCATCAGTCCCCTAGAACTTAGAACTACTTAAACCTAACTAACCTAAGGACATCACACACAAATCCATGACCGAGGGAGGATTCGAACCTGCGACTGTAGCGGTCGCTCGGTTCCAGACTGTAGCGCCTAGAACCGCTCGGCCACTCCGTCCGGCGTCTGTTAGTCCTTTAAGAATTCCTTGCTAGCCACTTTGCGGTTTCTATTAATCTCATTTCTTAGACCTGTGTAATCCCTTTCGCCTGCTTCATTTTGTGTTTTCTCCATTCATCAGATAGTTTCATTATCTCCTGTGATATCCAAGAATTTCTACTACGCCTTGCCCTTTTACCTATTTGATCCTCTCCTGCCTTCACTATTTCTTCTCTCAATGCTACCCATTCGTCTTCTACTGCATTCGTTTCCCGTGTTTCAATAAATCGTTGCTTAATGCCCTCTCTGAATTTCTTAACACTTTCTAATTTCTTCAACTTATTCAGATCCCCTCTCCTTAATTTTCTACCATTTTCTACCATTCTGCAGTTTCTTTACTTTCAAACTAATGTTTATAAACAATAAATTGTGATCAGAGCTGCCCCAGGATGTGTCCGATAGTTCCAAACCTGATTCCGAAATATCTTTCATACCGTAATAAAATCACTCTGAACCTTGCAGTGACTCCAGGTCTTTTCCACGTAAACGGTCTTCTTTCATGATTCTTACACCAAGTGTTCGCAATGATTGAATTATGTTCTGCGCACTGTTCTGCCATGTGGCTTCCTCTTTCAGCTCTTTCCCCCCAGTCCATATTCTCCCACTAACTTTCCTTCTCTTCCATTTCCAAGTATTTACTTCCAGTCCTCCATCACAATTCAATTTACCCCTCTCTTAACCATCTGAATAAATTCTTTTATCTCATCTTACAGTCTTGCGATCTGTTCATCATCTGTGGTGCTAGCTTACAAAAAAATGGCTCAAATGGCTCTGAGCACTATGGGACTTAACAGCTGAGGTCATCAGTCCACTAGAACTTAGAACTACTTAAACCTAACTAACCTAAGGACATCACACACATCCATGCCCGAAGCAGGATTCGAGCCTGCGACCGAAGCGGTCACGCGGATCCAGACTGAAGCGCCTAGAACCGCTTGGCCACTTAGCCGGCCCGCTAGCTTACATACGGATATATACTACTGTAATTTATGTCGGTTTAGTGTAAACCTTTGCTGCAATAATGCGTTTGTTTTTCTGTTGATTGTTGCTTACTTGCATTTCTGTTTCCTTATTCATTATTATACCTCCTCATGCATTAACACAATTTTGCTTTATATTTATAACCTTCTACTCATCTGAACGGAAGTCGTGTTCCTAATGCCATCGAACGTCACTATTTATCTTAATATCTAACTTCAGTTCATCCATTTACTTTCTAAATTTTCTAACCTACCTGCTTGACTAATGGGTCTAACATTTCACACTCTCACCAGTATAATGACAGTTACTTTTTCTCCTAATTTCGACATCCTCCCAAGTAGTCCCTCCCAGAGATCCGAATGGGGGACTACTTTTCCTCCGTAATATTTTACCTGTGAGGATACGATCATCTTTTAACCATACAATAGAGCTGCATGCCCGCGTGAAAAATAACAGTGGTATTTTTCTCTTGCTTTCAGCAGTTCGCAGTATCAGCACAGCAAGGACATGCTGGCTGAAGTTGCAATGCCAGATCAGTCAACCATCCAGACTGATGCCCTTGCAGCTACTGAAAAATCTGCTGCCCTCTTCTGGAATCACATATTCGTCTGGCCTCTGAACAGACACTCCTCCGTTCTGGTTGTAATGATCGTGTGGCTATCTGTGTCGTTGAGGCACGCATTCACCCCACCACGGCAAGGTCCATGGTACACGGCGAAATGGGGGATCGGCTAGAGTTAATGTAATGAATATGAGAAAGCATATTGGTATTCCATGAAGTTTGTGGACTGCAGCCGGATGAAGTCGAATTCTTGCCACGATATTTCAGCTGACATCATCCAGCCAGCTTCATCTTCAGGTGAATGTTTATCACTGGACACTACTAGATCACATCGCTAAGTTTACACCAATAATTGGCGTCGATACAAATGCGCAAAGGAAACCACTAAATGAGGAACCTCTGTTGAGTTGGTTGCGCTTTTCAACATTAAGAAATAATAAACGTAACTACTCACAAAATCAAGAGGAGATGGATCAGTTCAAGTCCAGGGCGTTTTTCCCACATGCCGGCAGTACTTCATCCTAATTAGGCAGAATCATAAGGAAACATCATGTCGAGGTATTCTTCCACCTACAAATGCTTGTGCTGTTCTCTGTTCGGCAAAGAACGGTCTGAGATTGTGGACGGCTGGAATTTACAGAATAACTTGCCAGTGTCGCAGATACTAAATTGATCAGACAACGGGAAAATTGTGTGAAATGTGCTTTGAGAACGATCGCCTCATTGCACAGGACATTCCATGGATTATTCTGCCACACAAATCTTGACCTCGGCCAGATCTTTCTGGGGTTAAGTAAAAAGTCGGTGGAAATACGTTTGGAGGAAGCTCTAATTAATTGTGATGGCGGCTTTCAGTTGGATGTGGTGTGGGACTTGGTGACTTCTTTAATATCTTAAAAAATTAATTAATGACACGTCTAACGACAGTTAATTTTATTAATTTGACATCTAGATTTTAGCTCCGCGAGCCCGCATTCCGTGAAAGCTAGTATTTGGTATCACCATTAGGCATGCGTCTGCGTTCCATAGATGGACCAATATTTGAAGATGACGTAAACTAGACAGAGGTCGCTGTCTATGCCCATGCGTAACCACGCCGATTATTGGTATAAAGTTAGTGAAGTGAACTAGCAATTTCCAGTGCTGCACACTCACCTGAAGATGGCTGAATGGTTGTCAGCTGAAATATCGTGACAAGAAGTCGTCATTCGGCTACAATCCCGAAACTTCATGGAATACTCTTTACGACGGAAAACTTTCAGGAATCAGCAGTATAATGGTAGTTTGTAGCACAGATTAGTTCAATTGATACCAATCACGTTTTTCTTTGCGATTAAGTCTTGGTTTTTTTCTGTAGTGCAAGGTAGTCTTAGATGTGAATCCGTGTAGTACCTGCTACCTGAGACCTACAGCCACAGTTAGTTCTTTCAGTCTACATTAAATTTTAATTGAAATTCCGTATTAATGGCAGTTTTTCCACTTTTTATGTAACTACAAACACAGTTGCGCCAACTGTGGTAAAGTATCTGATTAGAACTGAGAACGTTAGTCTGCTTTAAAGGACAAGAGGTTTATATTAATTATGAAACTTGCAAAGATGCAACAGAAAGTGCTAAGCTGATACAAAAGGTAAGAGTTGCAGCCTCCATTTTGTATTTGAGAGACGTATGTTTGTCCTAATGATAAGACCAATTAGTGCTTCTTCGACTGTGGAACTTTTCGGAGTGTACTTTCGTAAAAATGTAAGACACAGGGTGGACTGAACTCTGTTTATTGTTAGAGAAGTCGATCAAAAAAAGAAACAAGTTCTGTTTGAGAACACACTGAATGTAGTTATTAATTTGTTTATCTTTGTATTTTTTTAAATGTTCTGCTACACAGACGAAGTGAGACATTCCGAGTATTACTATATATCTTACTGTGTATGTGGCATTTTGCTGAACGCTGGCTGAGTCTTACATATCGTAAGCTACGATAAAATGATGTTTCAGCTGTGTATCTGTCGTGTGTTTGATGTACGTGTGTGAGAGTAAAAGGTTTTAATTAATAGGTTAGTACTACGTTCAAACTGATTCCGCAACTATTACACTTTGGTACTTAACAAATTGTGGCGATCGCGCGTAGTGTTCGCAGAATATATTTCCAATGAAAGCAACCAAAGGATTATGAAGTGGTGTTTGCTGTTGATGCATCTAGAATTTACACGGTTATTTCAGTCCTTGTATCGGGTATCAATATGAGACTGTATAATGTACCTTTCTAGATTGCAAGTCTAAACTAGGTGGCTGTACTGCTCTAAGCACACGCCTTACTGCGAAGGTAGACAGGAGTTTACCTGACGACAAAGGAGTCAAAGTGGTACATGCTTATGAGTCGGACTCCTTGTGAGGTTTAAAATCGAATGAAAGCTGTGGTACATGGGACCGGACACTAAAATGGCTTAAGGTAAACAAACCTGCAAGTCAGGTGGTAATGTGTGTGATTTCCTAGCAAACGAAATTGTGTTTGTGTTTCACGATGGCTAAACTGAATTAATTAACATTAAGGTTAGGAGTTTATTTGGTGAATTCATGTTTTTGCCTGAAAATAAAAGCAAATGGACAGTGACTGCAGTATGTTCATAGGACTGAATTGCGAAATTGTCATTGTTGACTTTATGAAAGTAATGGTAGTGTATTCGATTTTTGGGTGTCAGCGTTTATCGGTTAGATGTCTTTGTAGGTCTGATGCCTCATGAGCGTGCTTAATCGTTACTCTGTTGTCAGCCCTTGTGAGTCCCACATACACTCAGTAATTGCGCAAGGAGGGTATAATACGGATTTTGTAGTTCAATAATACTTCTAAACTACAATGCGCTCATCTTTGCTTATCACACACAAGACGCAATCATTTTTACAGGAATTTAATGACCTCACGTCGATTAAAAAAATATAGCAGTGCTGATACCACGATCATTATATTTGTATTATAATCAGCAATTGAGCCACAGCACAGTGCCATGTTTTTATCGATCTAGAGTTACTAAATGCCTACTAACACGTTTCGTGTATTTCATGGAAATTATGAAATCAAAACTTTAACTTCAGCCAGTGATATACTTGGCATCTACAAACGTCTTCTACTCAGTAATATGCTCATCACTAAGTTGCGGAGAAATTTTCTTTTTCGCTTATTATCTTTCCTTCAGCAATCAGAATGCACAAAAGTCCAGGGATGTTATTCCGGTAAGGAATGACTCGATCTGTAGTATTGATTTTCTGCTTGAGACCGCTGTTTCGTAATTTATAAGCCAATTTACTTTCCTTAAAGAAGATAAGTCTTTTATTTTACGTAATGATTTTCAACATACATCTGACTGCGTAATTACTTTTCTCATATTCTCGAGTTTAAATTATTCCTCCCATAATCCTCCGATTAACACATCCAGTGTAGACTGATGCAGCGTGTATATTAAACAACCCATTTGTTAAGTAGCTAATAATGCTGTTCCTCGCTTGCTGCAGTTCCAAGACATCGACTTGGAGAAAGTGGAAAAAACTGTTCCTGTGTGGGGATCACTATTACTCCCTTCCTACATCATCTCGAAGTATCTGGATAACACTAATAGTAGCACCCATTTCACTATCCAAATAGTACAGTGTGCCTTAGCACACCACCAAAAATGAAGGCAGTCTCGATTCTCATTAGACACGGTGCTGCCGATGGAATAGCTACCGGCTGCTAGTAGCGGTCGATACTATTATCGATACAACAAATTTCCCTTAAAAATATCTCAGAATGCGTTCAAATCATAACTTTGTGATTAACTTATGATCACTATTTTTCCCCAACGTAGCATTCCATTACCTGCATTAAATATTACTGTGACAAATTTATCTCTGAAATTTGGCACAAAAAATGGGAATTAATGGCAATGTATTACAAAATACAACAAAGCATACCCAATTTACACAAAAGAATGCTTCCGTCAGCTAACACCCCTCCTACGGCAAATCCGAAAAATTTACTTTGCTACAGAAACTGTTCGTATCCTGAGTAGGAAGTGTAAACAAACCAGGGAAACAACGTTCTTTGTTCTTTTAAACAATTACTGATTTTATTTAATGGCTGCCAGCTGTCTTCATATCGACCAGCTGAACTACGGGACCTTTTATTAGTAGCCAGTGTGCGTACTCCAGCATTAATCATTATTTCTCAGTTCACACAAACCGGGAGCTCCTGCCTCTACCATAAACTTCTACAATATTATAATAAAATTTTCATGCTACTCCACAGTATACAATTAACATAATTTAAACAAAATTTTCATTAGTACTTAGCCTAATAATTATCTTTAGGTTAGGTGGTGGGGCGTTTTTCTTACTTGAGGAATTACTCCCATTTTGGCCCGTCACAAATAGAAGTTTTCAGGCTCTGTGAAATACGACTCTGTGCTAATTCCCATTTTTTGGGGTAGTAGCTATTAAATATATTCAATAATGAGCGCCTAGGAGAACATACAGAGGTTTTTGACTGTCAGGAGGCATAGAAGCAGAAGAAACAAAAGAAAACAGAACGTAAGAAAAAGGGGAACGGGAAGACGAAGGACATATGGAAAAGCAGGAACGGAAAGAGGCAGACTTAGGGCAGAAGAGATACAGAAAGGCGCAGAATGTAGACGAAAGGGAGCAGAGAAAAGTGTGAAGATCTAAATAAGTCAAGTGGTAAGTCTCCTAACAGCAGCAGCACATCAGAGTACTGTGAGATGACACAGATTGTTTTAAGTCCTTCAGCTTCAACTCCTATATTTCGTAGGTGTCTGTGTACTTATCAGGCAGTATTTACTATTGACAAGCGGCTGTGTTCAGATGCGAGCTGAGTTGGTGACCCTTCACTCACAGCTACAACCGATTTTGGCTTCAGTCATGCAAGTTGAGGCTTTTGCCAATGGGCACCACTTTTGGGGGCTGACGGATCAATCCGAAGGACGTTCAGCACGACCCATGTGTCCCCCGATCTTTCCACTACTGTGGCTGCTCCGGGTATTGCCCACACTGAGGTTGACCCGTCACCCAGTGTGGAATGGCAGGTCGTTCCAAGATATGACCGGCAGCGAATGACTTCGCGAGGAGCCTCAAATGGTTCAAATGGCTCTGAGCACTATGAGACTTAATTTCTGAGGTCATCAGTCCCCTAGAACTTAGAACTACTTAAACCTAACTAACCTAAGGACATCACACACATCCATGGCCCAGGCAGGATTCAAACCTGCGACCGTAGCGGTCGTGCGGTTCCAGAATGTAGCGCCCAGAACCGCTTGGCCACCCCGGCCGGCCTAGGAGCCTCCCCGGTTCGTCTGACGAACAGGTTTTGGGAGCAATTTGTGGCTGACGAAGTCCCTGAACCAAATGAAGTCGCTCGGCTTGTTCCAGAGAAAAGCTTTCGGCCTGCAAGGTCTGGGCATTCACAAAATGTGGGATTACTGATAGTTGACAGCTCCAACGTTAGCAGCGTAGGGAGGGGGGACGCTTGGTGATATGACTGCGAAGGGGGGGGGGGGGGGGGGGAAGGAGTCCAGTGTGCACTCTGTGTGCACGCTGGAAGGAGTCATTCCACATGTGGAACGGGTGCTTCCGGATGTCCTGAAGAACACAGGGTACAGCCAACTGCAGGGTGTGGCTGATGCTGGTGCTAACGATGTGTGTTACTTTGGACTGGAAGAGATTCGCTCTTGTTTCATGTGGCTAGCTGAAGTAGTAAAGACTGCCATTCTTGCTTTCGAGATGGAGGAGCTCACCGTCTATAGCACCATCGACAGAACCGACTGTGGTCCTTTGGTACAGAGACGAGTGGAGAGGCTGAATCAGAGACTCAAAGGGTTCTGTGACCGTGTAGGTTGCAGATTAATCGACTTCCGCCATAGGGTTTCTGTGTTCCACTAAATAGGTCAGGACTCCATTATAAACAGGAAGCGGTAATATGGGCAGCGTTGGCTCTGTGGTAAGGACTAGTTGTTTTTTTTATGTTATAGTGTCTCGGGAAAGTCCAGAAATGGCTTCAGTTTCAAATCTATACTTGACGAACAATGGAACAGAGTGGATATAGAAACCGTCAATATTGTATTTGTAAACTATTATAGCTGTGTTGGAGGAGAACTAGAGCTCAAAGAGCTAATGAAAGGTTCTGAATCCCAAATTGTTGCAAGTACTGAAAGTTGGCTAAGGCCGGAAATAAATTCAACAGAAATTTTTTCAGAGGCCCTAACTGAGTTCGGAAAAGATAGATTAAATACAGTTGGTGGTGAAGTTTTTATTGCTGTCAGAAATGGATTACCTTGGAGTGAAACTCAAGTAGATAGTCCTGGTGAGTTGGTGTGGGTAGAGGATACACTTGACGACCGGAATGATTTAATAACTGATCCCTTTTTCTGACCTCTCTACTCAGAGCGTACGGCTGCTGGATATTTTAAAGAAAACTTGAGTGACATTTCCAATATATACCTCACTCATACAATTATAGTTAACGGTGACTTAATTCTACCTTCGAGATGTTGGCAAAAATGCATGTTTAAAGTCGGTGGTAGGTGTGAAACGTCGTCAGAAATCGTTCTGAATGGCTTCTCAGATAATTATTTTGATCAATTAGTTGACGAACCCACCCTGAAGTGTAAATGTTTGCGAAAACATGCTTGACCTCTTAGCAATCAGTAATTCTAACTAAATAGGAAGCATCATGATAGATTCAGGGATTAGTGACCGCAAGGTTGTTGTAGCTTGACTGAATACTATTACATTCGGACCCACCAAAAACAAACGCAGAATACATCTATTTAAAAGAGCAGATAAAGGTTCGCTTGACACCTTCCTAAAAGACAATCTCAACTGCTTCCAGTTTGACTATGTAAGCGTTTACCAGATGTGCTTTAAGCTCAAAGAAATAGTATCGACGTCAGCTAAGAGATAGACAACAGATTAGTTAATGAGAGATGGTACTGATCCCGCATGGTACACAGAAAGGGTCGAAACACTGTTGCAGAAGCAACGAAAAAAACATACCAAACCTGAAAGAAGATTGGCGAGGTTCTACTAAAGCTAGAAATTAAGCACAAACTTAAATGCAAGATGTTTTTAATAGTTTCCACAACGAAACTCTGCCTCGAAATTTGGCAGAAACCCAAACAGATACTGGTCGAAACTATAGGACACCAGTGGCTAGGAGAAGTCAGTATCTTCACTGCGCGATAGCAATGGTGACATTATTGATGACAGTGGTAAAGCGGAGTTACTAAACACGTTTTCCCGAAATTTCTTCACAAAAGAAGGCGAAGTACATATTCTAGGCTTCTAATCAAGATAAATATCAATATGAAAAATTCAGAAGTAGATATCACCGGTGTAGCGAAGCACCTTAAGACGCTTAAGAAAAGCAAGCTCTCCAGTCCAGTAGGTATACTAGTCACGTTTCCTTCGAAGAATGCTGATACCATAGCTCCATACGTAGCAACCATATACGACGCTCGCTCGTTGAAAGAACAGTAACCAAAGAAAGGAAAGCTAAATTACATGTGATTACATTTACACATAATTTGGGTACGTAGATCCTAACAAATCAGTACCCAGAACAACCACCTCTGGCCGTAATACCGGCCTTGACACAACCTGGGCATTGGGTCAGACAGAGCTTGGATGGCGTGTGCAGGTTCAGCTGCCATGCAGCTTCAACACGATACCACAGTTCATCAAGAGTAGTGACTGGCGTATTGTGATGAGCCAGTTGCTCGGCCACCATTGACCAGACGTTTTCAATTGGTGACAGGTCTGCAGAATGTGCTGGCCAGGGCAGCAGTCGAACATTTTCTGTATCCAGAAAGGCCCGTACAGGACCTGCAACATGCTGTCGTGCGTTATCCTGCTGAAATGTAGGGTTTCGCAGGGACTGAATGAAGGGTAGAGCCTCGGGTCGTAACACATCTGAAATGTAACGTCCACTGTTCAAAGTGCCCTCAATGCGAACAAGAGGTGACCGAGACGTGTAACCAATGGCACCCCATACAACCACGCCGGGTGATACGGCAATGTCGCCAAACACGGATGCGACCATCATGACGCTCTAAACAAACCCTGGATTCATCAGAAAAAATGACGTTTTGCCATTCGTGCACCCTGGTACGTCGTTGAATATACCATCGCGGGCGCTCCTGTCTGTGATGCAGCGTCAAGGGTAACCGCAGCCATGGTCTCCGAACTGATAGTCCATACTGCTGCAAACGTCAAAAATGGTGCAAATGGCTCTGAGCACTATGGGACTCAACTGCTGAGGTCATTAGTCCCTAGAACTTAGAACTAGTTAAACCTAACTAACCTAAGGACATCACAAACATCCATGCCCGAGGCAGGATTCGAACCTGCGACCGTAGCGGTCTTGCGGTTCCAGACTGCAGCGCCTTTAACCGCACGGCCACTTTGGCCGGCCTGCAAACGTCGTCGAACTGTTCGTACAGATGGTTGTTGTCTTGCAAGGTCCTCATCTGTTGACTCAGGAATCGAGACGTGGCTGCACGATCCGTTACAGCCATGCAGATCAGATGCCTGTCATCTCGACTGCTAGTGATACGAGGCCGTTGGGATCCAGCACGGCGTTCCGTGTTACCCTCCTGAACCCACCAATTCCATATTCTGCTAACATTCATGAATTCTTAAGTAGTTGTGACCGTGATATAATCTAATGGGACAGAACAATCAAACTGGGAACATACGTTCTCCCAGAACAAAAGCACGTTGGAACATTACAAATTAAAACCAGTCGCCAACATAATTAGGCATCCTTTCGTCAAGCAAAATGATAAAGCAGCAAGGCAGTGCTAAGGCTAACCTTACCTTCCTTGACACAAACATTAAACTCTTTCCTTATATCTGTTCATACTACAACCCAGTAACCTAACCTTGCAGATAAATGTCGTACTAACGAACAAATGGCCAATGAGACAGTAAATAGTAACATATGCCTCTCAACAACAGCTACCTTAAATGAACTAGGTGTAACTGTTTATAAAACCTATTACCGACACACATGAAAGTAGTAGCATTACTTAACAGGAAAACCTCGAAATGATCCTGAATTTAAATTAGGGGGTCTGCTAATGACCATAATCTATAACTTCATTGCTTAGTACAGGGTGTCTATTCCTGTGCATTAACCTTGTTTAACACAGTAAACAGTTCTTTATTAAACTCGGTTTGAAAAAACTAAACAGAACGCAAATGTTACTGCACTGCCGCTGAAGGAGCCTTTGCATTGCTTCATTAATTAGCATAGTATATGAGAACCCTTAAACTTCCATGGTTTGAAGAATCACGTTCGTTAACAAAATTGTTCCAGTATCTATGAGAAATGGTAAGTATTCGTATCACTAATTATTAATTAAGTAAAGCACAACAAACTATTACTCTTTAAATAATAAATGTGCTTTCATAAGTAGTCTTTTGACCTACTCAAAAGTATAATTGGCTGTGCAAATGACAACAGAACATTACATTCAATTTCAACCACTTTCTCTTAATAAATTAGGACACTCCGAATTAAATTCATTCCTGTCCAGGATTGTGATTTGCGTTAATCACGGGTATAAGATGAAGTTTTTAGCAGCATCTCTATTATTATTATAAAATCAATCAAATTTCACAAATACCTGATCCATTTACAGAGTGCCAAATATAAACAATTTAGTGGAAGGCTGGTGGCACAGGTGCCGTAAGTTGCAGTGGCTATTAACCTGGCGGCGATGCAGTCATAGCGATACTGTTGGCCTCGCCGTGTTACATATCTTCTTTTCTTGGAGTTACATTTATAGGGCCAAAAACGATGCCATGGTAATGGTATCACCAAATACAGCATAATTTAGAAATTATGAAGAGAGAAATTTTCAATGCTGCTTCTAACAATAGCATTCCATTCCTTATTATTTACATAGACATACTAAGACATTTAAATTGAACCTAGTATTATATTCTCACTGCCCATATCTCAACAGACAGTCCATCCTTGAAAACCATAGAAAAACGCAAATAACACTAATCAAGATAATAATCAAATAATTTTTCTACCTGAAACAGCATTTGGCAGTCGTTGTTTACAAATGTTTCAGCACTGTGTATTCACTATGCATTAGACATTTGACTGCCGACTTTGGATTTTATGACAATTCATTACCGACACAGATTTAAACATATAAAACACTCAAAAGGATTTCAATTTCAAACGCTGCTTATAACTGAGGTATGGCAGTCCACATTTGACAACATTTTACCACATTCAGACATACGTTGTAGCCCAGTCTGGCAAGTCTTTTATGCTGCCCACTTCGTGTTTAAAACAGTCCACTTTTCTTTTCAGTGTTGCAACATTTTGCATTTAGTCATTTCAATATATGATTTCATATCTATTACAACAATTTTTGGAATCTGAAACTTACAATTAAGCATCAGCAATTTTGTGTAGGTACCAACGATTCTGTAAAGACTAAATTACAGTTAAACACAGTACAGTAACTTCATAAGATGAGCATATTTCTTTTACAGTATAATAGACATTTCTATTCTGGTATTATATCTGAATATTCTTCGTTACTCATTCCTAGGGATATACGGTTTGACATCTACTATGTTATAGACACCAAGGGGCTTCTTGGACTTTGGATAGATTAAATGGTTCAAATGGCTCTGAGCACTATGCGACTCAACATCTTAGGTCATAAGTCCCCTAGAACTTAGAACTACTTAAACCTAACTAACCTAAGGACATCACACACACCCATGCCCGAGGCAGGATTCGAACCTGCGACTGTAGCAGTCCCGCGGTTCCGGACTGCAGCGCCAGAACCGCACGGTCACCGCGGCCGGCGGATAGATTAAATAATAAGAATTGTTGTGAGGTATATCTTTTATATACATACATAAATTTTGAAATTTCATGGTTAAGTTCATTTGATTTTTCGTGGGTCTTCAGAAGAATGCAGTCTCCAAAGTCTCCAATCGTGAACTTGGCGAACTTCAGGTTCCAATTGTGCCTTTTAGAGCTCTCTGCTGAATTCTGCTTTGTTTTTACGTTTAACAATTCTTTCTTCTGGGCTAATCCCAAATATGTGAACGGTGGGAACTCTAGTTCTTCCCCAATTAAACATTTGCTCTTATTATTGAGCAGGATTTCCTCAGGTGTGAACCCAGTAGGTTTATGAGGCAAGGTATTCATTACACTCTCAAATTCAGATACTAATATGCCCCATGCTCGATTTTTATGGTGGCAATAGGTCCTTCATAACCTTCTTATTGCAAATCACCTATACCAGGAGGCTTCTTGGGTTTCTTGAGTTCAGAGTTTTTAATTACTTGAATTATTCGTAGAAATGGTACCGTATCATCAGGTGGTTCTTTTTCCATTTGTTCAGTAATGACGTCTGGATTTTGTATGGAATCACTGTCGTTAGTTAGTACAACATTGCAGTTAGTTGCACCTCCATTGGTTCCAGATATAGCGAAATTTTCGTCACCCGAGCAGTCATCCGAATCAGACCATTCTATTTTTATTTCGGGATCTAACATGAAAGCCTTTCAAAGACAGGGACTAAGTTCGTTTTCTGATTTCTCCTCATATCTTAACTCAAATTCGCAGATTTCTTCTGATGAACTATCATCCTCATCAGCTTTAATAACACCCACTGTTGCTTCATACTTAGTATCATCTTTATGGCCTCAAAGAACACGTATAAAACCGCCTATATTTTCATTATCTTCAAATTCGTGCCTTTCGGTAGCAATTAGTACTGTTTGCGAATCGTTGGCAGAAGTTACTTCATCATTAATGGTGAGGATTTAGTCCTCCAACATCCTTCTGTCCATAACGACATTTTTATTGGCTGCACGGAACGTTGGGCGGTGCTTCTTGATTCCTCCTCCTCATTTTCGGGCCACGTTACCTTATCGAGTCCCTATTATCTCTCCTACCTCAATTAACATTTTTGTCGCATATACTTTCTTAAAATTCTCCAATTCGCATTGTGTGAGGCCCCTGTACAGAACGTCCATCTGCACACGCAGTTCTTTAACCTCTGAAAACTCATTCTCGCCATTTACACTACTACTTGTACTGCTCCTCACGCCTTCTCTTATGTCTATGAATCAGCCCTCTCTTTCCTCACTATGGAACTATTATTTGAACTATTATTTACCGTAGTGGTTTTGCTTCGATCCGCTGTGACGTTTACATTCTGTTCCGTCGCTTCACACACAGTTCTCTTGGAACAGCTGGAATATTCCTACCGATCATTGCTCTCTGATACCTTATAAGTTTGCTAACGCTGAGCCCGCGGTGTGTTATCGGGGAATGAACATAGCGTGCACCTGTCGTTGTACATGCTACCTCTTTGAATCACATTGACGCGATAACCATCGCCAACATTTTGTTCGTAATGATTACATGATTACAGGTTATCCCTGTTTGCTCGCTAGTGGTCTTTGCCTTCCACCCTTTCTAATAACGTTAAAAAGCTTCATTGGTTGCTTCCTGCATATCTTTTAGAATCTTCTGGGAGCTTTTTCCATAGTTTTCAGGAAATTTCGTATTCTGATCGTCTACCTCCTAAGTGTGTCACCTTCTGGTACCAGTATTTACAGAAATCTTTTAAAGAATTCCTGCCCATATTATCATGGAGTTTAGCCATGATAAACTCCCACTCTAAGTAGTTCTGCTTTTGTTCAGACCAATATTCTTCTGTGAATGTTTGTTTAAATTTAATAAAAGTCATTATTTGAATATTCAGGTTAAGTCCCCAGCCTTTGGCATCACCTGCCAAGACGCTGAGCATCGCATTTATGATTTCACAAACAGATAAATAATCAGGGATATTTCTTTTGCAATTGCTTCTGAAATCTAATGGATGCCATCCGTTATGTTTGTTGGTGGGGTGGAATCTTTCCTCACCTTCCAACATTATGTTAAGAAATTAGTTCAGTATGCAGGTTAAGTCCCCGGCCTTTGGCATCACCTGCATCCGTTACTAATAAAACCAGGCCTGTCTCGTATTTTACATTCAAGGTCAGAAAGTTTTCCTTGAATTTGCGAAGTGTTTTGATCACACTTCCGTTCACATTCAACAACTTGTTTACTTAAGACCTTTCGGTATCTGAAACTGTTCTTCTCAACTGTGAGATTTGCTTCTTGCACCTGCCTACTGTTCCAGTTTTCAGACCAAAAGTTTTTCGTCCACTTTCGTCACTACCAAAGGTTCTGTATTTTCCTGGATGTTATGATTTCAACATCGAAAATTTTTTAATATTATTAATTTGTCTCTGCATAGTAGCCATGTTTTCATTTATGGCATTAATTTCTTTTTTCATTTCAGTGACAGTAGAACTTAAATTACCTACTTTTTGGTCCACCTGTTCAACGTGTTGACTTAAATTGGTCATATGAAACTTCATACGACCTTTGAGATCGCTAACCTGTGTTTCAAACTTTCGAAATTCCTACCTTGGGCTTTAAGCTGGATTTCACGATTGGTACCTTGAATTTCAATTTGGTTGTTATGACCACTGATTTGTTATTTCGTTTGATCAGACCAAATTTTTAAGTAGTCAGTCTCACTCAACGGTTGGCTACTTTCTTGTTCTACCAATCTTACGTTCTCTGTCTCTACCTCAAATGCTTCTTTCGCTTCTTTCTTTATTTGTGGTGAATCAAACATGTCAACTGATTTGTTCACATAACTGCTATCATCTACCAAGTCCTCATCATTTGTGAATCTGTTTTCTCTTGTTTGATTTGGGATGCTCTCCACATTTATGTGTTCATGATATTGTGTGTTGGCGAGCTGCCTATCCCTTGCACCATCTGTTATCTGATCGCGTGAACTATTAATTCAGCCGACAGCATTTCCTGTGGCGCTCAACACGATTTCTTTTCGTTCGCTTTGCATAGTAACTGCATTCACACCTTTGTGCATTCTGAATGAATATTACAATTTACTTTTGTACGACATGTCTACTGTTGTTCACTATACTGGACTTCATTGCACCCTCGCTCCACTGGACATTCACTGCTCGAACCACAATAGTTTTTCGCTAAATACTTATTGCATTTCATGATCGAGAACAATAAATATCCTGTCACGCGACGCCAAGTGTAACGGTGCCACCGAGCACTTTGCAACGGCTATTGATGCTAACATTATACCTCTGGGAGGAATTTTTAAGTAGTTATGACCGTGATATAATCTAATTGAAACAGAACAATGAAACTGGGATACGTTTATGAAGCACTTCAGCAAAATATAACCAACAGTAAACGGTGGGTTAGGAACAGACGTTCTCCCAGCACATATTCACGTTATAACAATATATATTAAAACCCGTCTGCAGCATAATTAGGCATTCTTGTGTGAAGCAAAATGATAAAGCAAAAGGCAGTGCTAAGGCTAACCTAACCTCATTGACATACACACACTAAACTCTTTCCTTACATCTGTTCATGTCACAACACCGTAACCTAACCTTGCAGATAAATGTGCTACTCACAAACAAATGACCAAAGAGATAGTAAACAGTAACATATGCGTCTCAACAACAGGTACCTTAAATGAACTAGGTGTAACTGTTTATAAAACCTATTACCGACACACATGAAACTAGTGGCATTACTAAACAAGGAAAAACTTGAAATGATTCTGATATTAAGTCAGGGGGTCTGCTAATGATCAAACTCTATAACAATATTTCTTAGTACAGGGTCTCTATACCTGTGCATTAACCTTCCTTGACACAGTAAATAGTTCTTTCTTAAACTCAATTTCAAGAAACTAAACACAACCCAAATGTTACTGCACCGGCTCTGAAGGAGCCTTTGCATTCCTTCATTAATTAGCCTAGTAAATCAGGACGCTTAAACTTTCATAGTTTGAAGAATCATGCTCGTTAAAAAAACTATTCCAGTATGTATGACAAATGGTAAGTATTCTTATCACTAATTATTAATTAAGTAAAGCGCAACAGACTATAACTCTTTAAATGACAAACGTGCTTCCATAAGCAGTCTTTTGACCTACTCAAAAGTATAATTGGCTGTGTAAATGACAACACAACATTAAATTCAAGCTCAGCTACTTTCTCATAATACATTAGGATACTCGGAATTAAATTCAGTAGGATAGGATTAATGTCCAGGATACTGATGTTGGTCTCACGGGAGGAGTGCCAGAGATACGTCCCTGCAGTCGAGTCGCACTATCCTCTGTGTCATCGGTCACTCAGATGAATAGAGGGTTTGCCATGTAAGCAGGAGATCCAAGTTTCGAGTCCCAGTCGAGGCTCACGTTTTCAACTGTCCCCGTTGACGTACATCAACTCCTGTGTGCCATTGATTTAAATGTAAATACATTCTAACGAGCTGCACGGTCACCAAAGGTATTTGTTCTTTCGGACGTGTCCTAAAGAAAATGTTCAAATGTGTGCGGAATCTTATGGGACTTAACTCCTAAAGGTCATCAGTCCCTAAGCTTACACACTACTGAACTTAAAATATTCTAAGGACAAACTCACACACCCACGCTCGAGGGAGGACTCGAATCTCCGCCGGGACCAGCCGCACGGTCCATGACTGCAGTGCCTTAGACCGCTCCGCTAATTCCGCGAGGCTGTCCTGAAGAACAGATACCATCTTCATATATATAGTTATGGCTCACCGGCCATTTGACCATCTTCTATGCAGATGGACACCCATTGACCGAATTCTTACGGGAATCGGTAAAGCCGCGAGTAATGAGTGTAATGGGCAAGGGCACTACGAATATAGCGCGGCAACCTAAGTTGGGAATGTAGGTTTACGGGAGGCGTGCCAGAGATAAGTCCGTGTCTTCACACTATCCGCGCTGGCCTCCGTGGCTCAGAGTGATAGAGAGTCTGCAATGTAAGTAGGATATCACGGATTCGAGACCTGGTGAGGGCAGACTTTTTCAAATCTCTCCTTTGACGTATATCAACGCCTGTATGCAGCTAATGGTATTCATTTCGTTGTATTGATTTAATTGTAGATTCATTATCACGAGCTGTACAGTCACCGATGGTATCTGTTCTTTTGGTCATGTCCGAAAGAACAGATGCCATCTTCATATACATAGTTAAGACTCACCGGCCAATTGACCATCTTATGTGCAGATGTACACATATTGCACGAACTCTTACTGGAATCGGTAAAGCCGAGAGTAATGAGTGTAATGGGCTAGGGCACTACGAATGTAATGCAGCACAATCAGTAGGGAATGTGCGGTTTAAGGGAGGCGTGCCAGAGATAAGCCCCTGCAGTCGCACTCTCCTCTGTGTCCCCGGTATCACAGATGGATAATGCGTCTGCCACGTAAGCAGGAGATTCCAGGTTCGAGTCGTGGTCAGGACACACATTTTCAAATGCCCTTATTGACGTATATCAACGCCCGTATGCAGCGAAGGGTGTTCCTTTCATTTTAATGATCTAATTGTAAATTCATTCTAGTGATCTGCACGGTCAGCGATGGTTCTTTCGGACATGTCTGAAAGAATAGATACCATCGTCATATATATATATATATATATATATATATATATATATATATATATATATATATATATATATAAATTCACTGTGCACTTGACCATCTTCTGAAAGGGTGCACACGCATTGCCCAAACCCTTACGAGAATCAGGAAAGCCGTTATAAATGAGTGCAATTGGCAGGGGCACTGCGAATATTGTTCAGGACAATAAGTTGGGTATGTGGGTCTCACGGGAGGCGTGCCAGAGGGAAGTTCCTGGGGCCGCACTCTTCTCTGTATCCTCGGTGGCTCAGATGGATAGCTATCTGCCATGTAAGTAAGAGATCCCGGTATTCAAGTCCCCGTCGGGAAACACATTTTCAACTGTCCCCATTGACGTATATTAACGCCTGTAGGCAGCTAAGGGTATTCATTTCATTGTATTGATTTATTTGTTAATTGATTCTATCGAGCTGCACAGCCACCGATGGTATCTCTTCTTTCGGACATGTCCGAAAGAACAGATACCATCTTCATTTATATACTTAAGGCTAACCGTCCATTTACCATTCTCTGTGCAGATGTACACACATTGCCCGAACTCTTACGGGTATCGGTAAAGCAGCAGTTAATGAGTGTAATGAGCAGGAGCACTACGAATATAGTGCGGGACAATAAGATCGAAACGTGTTTCCTACGGGAGGCGTGTCAGAGATAAGTCCCTGCTTTTGCAATATCCTCTGTGTCCACGGTGGATCATATGAATAGAGCGTCTGCCATGTAAGCAGGAAATCCCGGGAACGAGTCAGAGTCGCTTAACACATTTTCAGCTGTCCCCGCTGAAGTATATCAACGACTGTATGCAGCTAATGTTATTCATTGCATGGTAATGTTTTAATTGTGCATTCACTGTATCAATCTGCACGGTCACCAATGTTATCTGTTCATTCGTGCATGTCCGAAAATCAGATACCATCGTCATATATATATAGTTAAAGCTTACCGGCCATTTGACCATCTTCTGTGCAGATGCACACACATTGACCAATCTCTTATAAGTATCGGTAAAGCCGTGAGTAATGAGTATAATGGGCCGGGGCATTATGAATATAGTGCAGGAAAGTTAGTTGGGAATGTGGGGTTACGAGAGGTGTGCCAGAGATAAGTACGTACAGTCGCCCTATCCTCTGTGTCCTCGGTGGCACAGAGGGACAGAGCGCCTGCCATGTATGCAGGAGATCACTGGTTCACGTCCCAGACGGGACACACATGTACAAGTGGCCCCGTTCACGTATATCAACGCCTGTATGCAGCTAAGGATGTTCATTTTGTTGTATTGATTTAATTGTAAACTCATTAGAACATGCTGTATGGTCACCTATGGTATCTGGTCTTTCGGACATCCCCGAAAGAACAAACACTGTCTTCATATACGTAGATAAGGCACACCGCTCATTTGAGCATCTTCTGTGCAGATACACACACATTGCTCGAACTCTTCCTGGCATCGGTAAAGCCGCGAGTAAGTAGTGAAATGGGCAGGGGTACTACGAATATAGAGTGGGACAATAAGCTGGGAATATGGGTGTCACGGGAGGCGTGCCAGAGATAAGTCCCAGCAGTCACACTATCCTCAGTGTCCTCAGTGGCTCATATGGATAGTGCATCTGAAATGTAAGCAGGAGAACTCGGATTCGAGTCCCGGTCGAGGTACACATTTTCAACTGCCCCTTGACCTAAGTCAACGCCTGTATGCTGCTAAGAGTATTCATTTCATTGTATCGGTTTAACTGTTAATTCATTCTAAAAAGCTGCACAGTCATAGATGATATCTGTTCTTTCGGATATGTCCAAAAAATCAGAGATCATCTTCACATATGTAGTTAGTGGTCACCGGCCATTTGACCATCTTTTGTGCAAATGCACACACTTTGCTCGAACTCTAACGTGAATCGGTAATGCTGCGAGTAATGAGCGTAGTGGGCACGGGCACTAGGCATATAGTGTAGAATAATCAGTTGCAAATGTGGGTTTCACGGGACGCGTGCCAGACATAAGTCCTTGCAGTCGCCTTATCCTCTTTGTCCACGGTGGTTCAGATGGATAGAGCGTCTGCCACGTAAGCAGGAGATTCCAGGTTCTAGTCGTGGTCGGGGCACACATTTTCAAGTGCCCTTATTGTCGTATATCAACGCCCGTATGCAGCTAAGGGTTCTCATTTCATTTTAATGACCTAATTGTAAATTCATTCTATTGATCTGCACGGTCAGCGATGGTATCTGTTCTCTCGGACATGTCCGAAAGAACAGATAGCAACGAGATATATTTAAATTCACTGGGCATTTGACCATCTTCTGTACGGGTGCATACACATTGCCCAAACTCTTACGGGAATCAGGAAAGCCATTATAAATGAGTGTAATTGGCAGGGGCACTACGAATATTGTGCAGGACAATAAGTTGTGTATGAGGGTCTCACGGGAGGCGTACCAGAGGTAAGTTCCTATCGTCGCACTATCCTCCGTGCCTTCGGTTTCCCTGATGGATACAGCGTCTGCCATGTAAACAGGAGATCCTGGGTTCGAGTCCCGGTTGTTGCAAACATTTTCAACTGTCCCAGTTGACGTATGTCAACGGCTCTATGCAGCTAAAAGTATTCATTTCATTGCATTGACTTAATTGTAAATTAATTGTATCGAGCTGCACGGTCATGTACAGAAGAACAGATACAATCTTCATATATATAGTTAAGGCTCACCGGGCATTTGACCATCCTCTGTGCGGATGCTCACACATAGCCCGACCTCTTATCGAAATCAGGAAAGCCGCGAGTAGAGACTGTAATGGGCAAGGGGCACTACGGATATAGTACGGTACCATAAGTTGGGAATGTGGTTCTCGTGGGAGGCGTGCCAGAGATAAGTCACAGCAGTCACACTATCCCCAGTGTCCTCAGTGGCTCATATGGATAGTGCATCTGCCATGTAAGCAGGAGAACTCGGATACGGATACTGGTTGGGGCACACATTTTCAACTTTACCCGTTAGCGTATATCAACGCCTGCACGCAGCTAAGGGTATTCATTTCATTGTACTGATGTAGTTGTAAATTCATTCCTACTATCTGCACGGTCACCGTTGGTATCTGTTCTTTCGGGCGTGTCCTAAAGAACAGATACTCTCTTTATATATACATTTACAGAGCGCCAAATATATAAAATTTAGTGGAAGGCTGGTGGCACTGGTGCCGTAAATTGTAGGGGCTATTAACCTGGCGGCGATGCAGTCATAGCAATACTGTTGGTCTCGCCCTGTTACATATCTTCTTTTTGTCGGAGTTACATTTGTAGGGCCAAAAACCATGCCATGATAATGGTATCACCAAATGCAGCATCCGAGGCCCATAAATACTGCCCTTAAGCTCTACTGGCCTCAAAACTCCAGAAAAGTGTGCCACAATGATCCGGTGCTGCTAGAGAGAAGTTAACAACAGCACTGCTCAGCCCAGATTCCTTACCCGTCACAAAGGAAGAGTTCTCACCTGTCCGCCAACCACACCTTTTCACTCTGTCAGGTTACTTCAATAGCTGCGGGGCTTCCCCACATCTTTTACATTCAACCTTATGTTCCCCAACTAATGACCAAGTCATTTACAGTACATTACATAACAATCATTCCATTAGTTATTTAAACTCACAAGCATAATTTAAACAACATCGTTCAAAAGTGTCACATAACTGAAACATGTATACATAGTCAAGGAATTTCCGTGACAGTTACAACATCATACATAAGCAATACCACAAAGTGACTTAGAAATATCGATACAGATGTAAAATAGGTCAAAATAGGTGTGACAAGTTGTGCGATTGGACTCGTGATTTCCTGTCACGAAGATCACAGTTCAAAATAACTGACGGGAAGTCATCTAATAAAACAAGAAATATCTGCCGTTTTCCATCGAAGTGATATAGACCCTCTGCTTTTCCTGGTCTACATAAAAGATTTATCAGACGTCCTGAGCAGCCCGCTTAGATTTTTTGCAGATAATGCTGTTATTTATCGTCTTGTCAAGTCATGAGATGTTCAAAACGAATTGAAAAACGATTTAGACAAGATATCTGTATGGTGCAAAAAGTGACAATTGATTCTAAATAACGAATAATGTGACGATATCTACCTGTGGACTAAAAGGAAATCGCTAAGTTTCGGCTACACGATAAATCACACAACTCCAATGGCTGTGTCGGGAAAGCAGACCGTACACTATGATTTATTGATAGAATGCTTAGAAGACGTAACAGGTCTACTAAAGAGGCTGCTTACTCCACACCTTGCCGCCCTTTTCTGGGGTACTGCTGCGAGCTGTTGGATCCGCATGAGATGGGACTGACGGAGAACATTTAAGGAGTTCAAAGAAGGCACTTCGTTTTGTATTATAGCTAAATAAGGGAGAGAATGCTATGGATATGATAAATATATTGAGGTGGTAGTCACTAAAACAAAGGAGCTTACCGTTGCGGCAGCTCCTCCTCATGACATTTCAATCAACAACTTTCTTCTCAGAGTGTGAAAATATTCGGTTGGCGCCCACCTACACTGGCAGAAATGATTGCCTTAATAAAATAACAGAAATCAGAGCTCTGACGGAAAGTTTTATGTGTTCGTTTTTCCCAAATACTGTTCGAGAGAGGAACGGTGGAGAAGTAGCTTGAAGGTGATTTGATGAACCCTCTCCCAGCCACTTAATTGTGAATTGCAGAATAATAATGTACATGTAGGTGGAACGGACACAGGCAAGTAATCGTTTGACAGATCAATTAAGGGAAGATATTAATAGTCTGGCCAAGTAAATTAACCAACTTTTAATTAAGAAGTAGTTTTTGATGAACAAAAGGTTGTAACACTGAAACAGAAGCACCGCGAAGTCTGTTTGCAAGAGCTGGAAAACCAATATTAAACGAAAAACAGCAGGCTATATCAGAATAGTTGGACCGAGAAGTGAACAGTGTACGAAGTATGTCCACTGGGGACTGGAAGCTATTTAGTAACATTCCTGAAGTACTGACATCGGTGAGATCAGAAACTGAGAGACTATATCCTGTATGTCTTCAGTGGTAGCGTTACTGCGTGCAGCTGTGAGGCTATGCCACATGTGTGACCTGGTTCGCGCCGCATGGCGCGTAATTCAGGGGCTTCAGTGTTCGTTGGCTGGTCACGGATTTGGTGAACCTGGAGTACCTGAAATGGGCACTGGCGAGCGCCGCCAGTATTCTATAACGCAACTTCTGGCCATGCTTCAGCGACCAGTGTACGGCAAAAATGAAATACATAGGCAAGTAGAACCGCTTTACATAACCTTAATGGCTTAGTATCATTTTACGAACTCTTTTTACAGTTATATATATTCTATATACTTCCACTGAAAATTCTGTTCACATGATTATTATTCCCAATACAGGGTAACTGACTTTCCTGTCTGTCCTTCACTTGGGCCGATTTAACTTAATGAACTAGTACATTTCTGAAACATGTGAGGAAATTGTGAGCTTAAGATCTAGTAATGCTCACCGCATACTATTGAAAGGACTCCCATGTCTCAACCTAAAAAAAAAAATTGTGCCAAAGAAGTGATATATCTACGTAGCAGCATTTAATTTATAATTGTGTGATGGAAGGTATGTGAGACAGTGTGAAATCCCTCCATATTCCAGTTTCTTTCTTCCTTTTTTTACATCAGTGTCAAGTTGCTATATAAGGCAGTGACTTTTCTTCAAAAATTTACTGGTGAGTTTATAATTTACATCCACTGCTAAAATGATGTGGTTTAAAAGGTATAATGTGGTATTCCGTACTACTGCCACAAATTATGTCTCAATGGGATTTGAGGCTATATGTTTAACATTCGGGTCTGTACGTTTCATAGCAAGTTCTTGACCTTATATCTCCTATTTTCTTGTATTTATGAACTTTGTTGATGGGTGAGATAACAGTGATATTTTGTACAACTCAGTTTACGCATGCCAAAGATGTGTAGGTCCTGATATAAATATGTAGTTCAAAGATACACGAAGTACTACAAAGTAGCTTATGAATACCAACTTGCTTGGCAATGATTCTGTTTAAAAATGGTTTCAGACTCCAGCAATACTTCAGGCACAAGCTGTATGCTTCAACAATGCAATCTGCAATTCATAAGGGCAAAAATTAATTAATTACTCCAAACAAACCTCACACTGCCTAACGTGTAGAATACCTTTCAATAAAAGGAGCAACTTCACGTCAGTTTCATAGACTGAGTTATTAATAATGATACATTGTAACTGTTGAGACAGAACTCTGGAGTGAACAACACACTTAAAATTTGTAAATAACATAAGAATACTTACTTTTATAGAAAATGGAAAGTACAACACAGATGTATTAAACTTCTACGTTAATAAACAGGGAAGTAGATTTAGATCAAGATATGAAAATATGGTCATGTCGCTTAGAAAATACCATCATAACTGTCATCTTATGTGAGAAACAGCATACTCATAGCCACTAAAATTATTCGAATGATATATACTTCACTCCTCGTAGGTGAAGGGAAGTCATAAATATGGCTTCCACTACACACCCAGAAAGAGGCAAGAGCCTACCTGCTGTACAAATGGATAGTCAGAAGTATGCAAACTGGTTAGAAACAAGGAAATAACGTTCCAAAAAAGCATATATTCCATAGACATACATAAAAACTACTAATTTCATCTACAAAATACGTCACATCCCTGACAAAGAAACTGTATGAAGTATTTATCGCAAAACTATTTTGAATAAAAAATGAATATCCTAACATCTTACAAATTTGGTAACTGAGAAGGCCCAGATTCTTGTAAATGTTAGTAGGGTAGAGTGTTTCACTAAGAGAGTAGTGCAGCTAGGAAGGCATGATGTTTTTTGGTCGGTACTTTAATCTAGTGACTGATTTTAGAATCACAAATGAGTGTGCACTTGAGGGAGGAATGCGCACTCGCGACCGTGATAAGCAATTTCAGCCTTCTCTATATTTTTTGTTGTTGTTAGCCATACGGCTGTGTCTTGTACAGCATTTTCAAATATTTTGGTTTCTACACATTTAAGTGCCATATACTTTATTAAAGCTGTTAGGAATATATTGTTAATTCTTCAGTTACTGAATTTTATTGTGAGTAAAATACTCCATATTTTTAGACCTAGTAATGTAACATGTGGACAGTTAAGCCATTCTCCTTCTATCGTGCACCTTGAAAGACAAGGAACTCATTTACCACGGTGCATGTAATACTTGCAAATGAATCGATTCGTAACACTGCCACCAGCCCTGAAAATGGAAAATTGTGTTAGTTTGTGATAGTTCCTATGTAAAATGTATTTAACTTGTAACTAGTTTTTTACAATATTTCTGCTTAGCTTGATTTGACTTATTGATTATTGACATATATTAGAGTAATAAAGTAACAAACAGGTGGTTGAATACAGTGTTGGTAAGATTTTCACGGCTGCAACGCTTTTGAATTTAAATCACTTTAAACAGAATTCTATTCCTAGGTTCAAGGCCATATTAACCTTGGAATACTTTCTCACATTTGGAGAAACATTCATTTTAAGGAGTAATTTTTATAATTTCGGAAATAGACTACAGAATATAAAAACTAAATGCCATCATTTAAAAATCAAATAAGAAAATATATTACACCTCTATGGCAGGGCTGACAACGGCGAAGTCTGAAAACTGTACCAAAATACGATACTCTCCCCAACTAGCTTTCTCCCCATCGTAAGAGAGAGAGGGAGAGAGAGAGAGAGAGAGAGAGAGTATTGTAGAAAGTTTGGTGCATTAGACGATGTTAACAGCAGCGCCTTAATAGCAATATATCTTTACAGCAATTTATATTCTACCTTTATGTCAACAAGCCTCTGTAGCAATTTCCAACTCACTTTCTAGTCGCCAGTTTAAATAATAATGTCTACTCTGCGTTTATGGAAACAGTCTTTGTAGCAAACTCATTTAAGGAAACTTACCTTACAGCAATTTACGTCCTGTCTTAATAACAACCACAGTTTATAGTAACCTACCTCTACACCCTTTTGAAGATTTTAATACAACAGTATACCACATAAAAACAGGCTTGGTATTTGCACACAGGAAATTGTGCAATAATTACGATATTAGTACATTTTTAACTGTCATGTCATATTCTCATTATGGTCACCTGTCAATCTGATTTTATACTGCTCGGCATAAAAACGTTGAAAGATTCTTGTTCATTTGCAATTTGATTTTTTTACTCACTTTTCTTTGCTCACTTTACTTTTCTTGAATCGCAACATTATCTTAGCAACTGTTACCGTATTTCTGCTACAGTCAACTTCGACTAGTTTAAATAAGATCATTGTGCAATCTGTTTTTATGAACACTGAGGAAATTTCCATGTTTGGATGGTAGTTTGGGCCATCAGCCAAAGAGAGCCCGTAGAAATTTTGGACTCACTAAGTGATCTAGTTTGAAATTACCATTCATGTGCCGACTTTCATTGAGTTCAGTTCTGTTTTGATTTGGGGGAGGAAGGCTGCCTTTGATTTGTGTTGGTCTGAGCTGGCTCTGAGTTTATACAGCGATGAAGATGTAAGCTGAGATCTTTTCAGTTACTGTCCGTGGTGTTATTTTACGTGCATATACTTTGTAGGTTATTTCGGAGGTGTATGCTAACATTCTGCTCAGTTAATATGCGATTACACCACTTTGAGACTCACGAAAGTATCCTTCCACGTGACGAAATGGAATCTCATAGGTTTCCACTTTATGTTAAATATACGAAAGAAGATTATTTTTTCAATCTGTCTTATTGTGGATTGTAGTTTCTCATCATCTCCAGGAATGCTAATAAGTTACTGTCTTGTTGGATATTGTGTATTGCGCAGTTATGTTTCCGTTAGTCTTCCTGAGAAATTTGTCTTGTATTTACCTCTTGATAATCCATGTAGGACTTTTAACTAACTTAATTGTTTAAGGACAAGACACATACATACTCATAACAATTTCCTCCAGTTGCTTGACTCCGTCCTAGTCATTTGGTCTATTACGTTTACTAAAAATAGCTAGATGCTAGCACACCATCGTACTGTGTACTCTTGTAAATTTTCTAAAATGGCCCAAGCAGTTAACTCTTTGGTAGTTGATGGGTTACATATGTACCACTAAAGAAATACGCTGTTTTGAGCAATGGTGTATTTATATCTCATATCTGTCTAATGCTAGGATGTAGTGAGGTGCTTTCAGAACCTGGAGAAAATTTTACGGACCACAGAATTGATATCAGGAAGGCTCTGAGCAATCAAATGGAGCGGCGTTTGCTTATAGCTGGCGCAGAGCGTCTGTTTCACAAAAATCGGATAAAGTCACCGCATACTCCATTCGAAGAGTGACTGCCGCATCTAATTGTGTTTTCTTGTACCTCATAGATATTGTCTTGAAATATGAGTACACACGTAAGTATATCTGCTGGTTTGTATATAATTTGTATTTAGCGTTAAGTATATGCTCCAGAAAACTTCAAATAATGTAGAAAACATTGGTGTATGGTAAGTCAAAAGCATCTTCAGAAGTTATGTTGGAAACCTGTGTGCGATATTTCGTGTTTTTCATTGCCAAGAGAATAAATGTGTTTCGGCACTGATTTGTTACACTTTTATCCATGACTGCCAACCTGATAAAACCATTCTAGAACTAAAAATTGAAATCTGAAAAGCCTAGATCCGCATGACGACATGGATCTAGTAAGGTTAGTAGGACAGATGTGCCTCACTTAACCGATTTTCAAAATGGGTCAGCTTAAAGTCAGTTTTTGACATTTTATTTCTCATATATGTGAAGAACGTATTTTAACCTTGAAAAGTTTAACTGGATTAATTATCTTCTGCAGTCTCAAACCACTACCAATAATTACTATTTCTATATATGAAATTATGTTTGACATCGAGAAATATTTTATTGACGATTTCCGTTTTCTAGACGTCTGCAGAGTAATCTGGCATGTTTCTGCGATATACTGCGGAATACATAAAATCTAGGGGCTTTCTAATTCTTAAGTGGTTTTCTGGTGTAAATGACTGAAGAAAGTACTGGTTTAACAATTTTTCAAATTCACCTGCACTGCTCGGAACTGTAAGCCGAAAGCAAATTCTCCGTTCAACTTTTTGAGAGCTTCTTGATTAAAAATTACTTATTAATTAATATTTGAACAGTAACTGCGCAAAATTCAGATTAGTTGCGCTTATATTACGTAAGTATGTGTGGCTATAGCTATTGTGTTATATACTCAATGGAAAAATAATAATAATAAAAAAGACGCAGGATCCAGCACGAAGGAATGATTCGAATGTGCGGAAATCGGTAGAAGTAATTTGATGTACATGTACAGACAAACAAATGATTACGTTTCTAGAAAAATTTGATTGAGGAAGTCAATAATACATTGGTCCACCTCTGATCCTGGTGCAAGCAGTTATCCGGCTTGGCGCATGTTGACAGAGATCTTAGATGTTCTCCTGAGAGATATCGCGCCAAATTCCGTTCAATTGGCGCATTATATCATCAAGATCCCTAGTTGGTTGGAGGACCCTGCCCATAAATCTCCATACGTTCTCAATTGTGGAGAGAATCAGAGACATTGCTCGCCAAGACAGTATTTGACAAGCACGAAAACAAGCAGTGGAAACTATCGCCGTGAGAGGGCGGGCATTAGCTTGCTAAAATTTAAAGCCATGATGACTTGCCATGAAGGGCAACAAAACGGGACTTGGAATATAGACGACGCACCGCTGTGCTGTAATGGGGCCGCGGGACCTGCTATGAAGAGAAATGCACCCCAGACCATCACTCTTACTTAGTTTTCGAGCCATAAAGTGGGCGACAGACTTGTTGGTATTCCACCGACGTCCGAGGTGTCTCCAGACACATCTTTGCTGGTCACTGCGGCTGTGTTCGACGAGGGCCTCATCGATTCAGTCAATAAGATTTTAGGCCAAAGACATGTCTGCAGACGCTCCGGACAGCGGTAGGATACCAACATGACAATCGCCCGGACAAATACGAGTGATGATTTGAGGTGCCATTTCTTTTCATAGCAGAACCTATGTGGTTGTCATCCGTGGCGCCTTTACAGGAGGGCGGTACGCAGATGATAGTCTACGCCCCGCTCTGTAGCCCTTCATGGCATGCCATCCTGGGCTTACATTTGAGCGCGATAATGCCCTGCCGCACAGGGCGAGTGTTACTACTCCTTGTCTTCGTGATTGCCAAACCATGTCTTGGCGAGCAAGGTCTCCGGATCTCTTCCCAATTGAGAACGTTTGGAAAATTATGGGCAGGGTTCTCCAACCAACTGGCGATTTTGCCGATATCATGTGCCAGTTGGACGGAATATGCAGGAATGACACGATATCCCTCAGGAGGACATCAAACAACTCTTTCAATCAACGTCAAGCCGGATAACTGCTTGCATCAGGATCAGAGGTGGAGCAACGCGTTAAGGACTTCTTCAATCTGAGAAGCTCTTTCTCTTGAAAAAATCTTACAGTTTTTCCAAAAACGTAATCATTCTTTTGTCTGTACATGTACATCACATTACAGCTACTACGAGGGCAGTTCAATAAGTAATGCAACACATTTTTTTTCTCGGCCAATTTTGGTTGAAAAAACCGAAAATTTCTTGTGGAATATTTTCAAACATTCCCGCTTCGTCTCGTATAGTTTCATTGACTTCCGACAGCTGGCAGCGCTGTACGGAGCTGTTAAAATGGCGTCTGTAACGGATGTGCGTTGCAAACAACGGGCAGTGATCGAGTTTCTTTTGGCGGAAAACCAGGGCATCTCAGATATTCATAGGCGCTTGCAGAATGTCTACGGTGATCTGGCAGTGGACAAAAGCCCGGTGAGTCGTTGGGCAAAGCGTGTGTCATCATCGCCGCAAGGTCAAGCAAGACTGTCTGATCTCCCGCGTGCGCGCCGGCCGTGCACAGCTGTGACTCCTGCAATGGCGGAGCGTGCGAACAGACTCGTTCGAGATGATCGACGGATCACCATCAAACAACTCAGTGCTCAACTTGACATCTCTGTTGGTAGTGCTGTCACAATTGTTCACCAGTTGGGATATTCAAAGGTTTGTTCCCGCTGGGTCCCTCGTTGTCTAACCGAACACCATAAAGAGCAAAGGAGAACCATCTGTGCGGAATTGCTTGCTCGTCATGTGGCTGAGGGTGACAATTTCTTGTCAAAGATTGTTACAGGCGATGAAACATGGGTTCATCACTTCGAACCTGAAACAAAACGACAATCAATGGAGTGGCGCCACACCCACTCCCCTACCAAGAAAAAGTTTAAAGCCGTACCCTCAGCCGGTAAAGTCATGGTTACAGTCTTCTGGGACGCTGAAGGGGTTATTCTGTTCGATGTCCTTCCCCATGGTCAAACGATCAACTCTGAAGTGTATTGTGCTACTTTTCAGAAATTGAAGAAACGACTTCAGCGTGTTCGTAGGCACAAAAATCTGAACGAACTTCTCCTTCTTCATGACAACGCAAGACCTCACACAAGTCTTCGCACCCGAGAGGAGCTCACAAAACTTCAGTGGACTGTTCTTCCTCATGCACCCTACAGCCCCGATCTCGCACCGTCGGATTTCCATATGTTTGGCCCAATGAAGGACGCAATCCGTGGGAGGCACTACGTGGATGATGAAGGAGTTATTGATGCAGTACGGTGTTGGCTCCGACATCGACCAGTGGAATGGTACCGTGCAGGCATACAGGCCCTCATTTCAAGGTGGCGTAAGGCAGTAGCATTGAATGGAGATTACGTTGAAAAATAGTGTTGTGTAGCTAAAAGATTGGGGAATAACCTGGTGTATTTCAATGCTGAATAAAACAACCCCTGTTTCAGAAAAAAAATGTGTTGCATTACTTATTGAACTGCCCTCGTAGTTTCCTCACATTCGTATAATTCCTTCGTAGTACATCGTGCGTCTTTTTTATTATTATAATTTTTCCGTATAGTGTACAACACATTAGTCATAGCCATACATACATACATACATAAATAATCTAAGCTCAACTAATGTGAATTTTGCGTAGTTACTGTTCAAATTTTAAATAATAAGTAATTTTTCTCAAGACGCTCTCAAAAAGTTGAATAGTGCATTTGCTTTCGGCTTACAGTTGGATTCTTCATATACGTAACATCGGCTCAGAACTTGAAAAATTGTTAGACCAATAGTTTCTTCAATCATTAACATCAGAACACAACTTCAGAATATAATTTACACCTAATATTGTAATTAGAGAGCCCCTAACTTTCATGTATTCCATAGTATATCTCACATATATGCCAGATTACTCTGCAGTACGTTTAGAAAACTGCGATCGTCAATAAAACCAGACAAAACCAATGTGTCTCTAGGTCCCACATAATTTCACGTATAGAAATACAAGGTGTACAACTTTGCTTCCGCCGTTTGCCGATAGGTGGCGACAACGGTAAGCAGCGGTCGAAAGATACAGTATATACACTAACATAGTGTCTGTTCTTTCGGACATGTCCGAAAGAACAGATTCCATTTTAGTATATATATAGTTAAGGCTCACCGGCCACTTGACCATCTTCTTCTTCTGTGCTAATGCACAAACAGTGCCCGAACTCTTATGGGAATCGGCAACGCGCCGCGAGTAATTAGTATAATGGGCGGGGGCACTACGAATGTAGTGCGGGACAATACGTTGAGAATGTGGGGTTCGCGGGAGGCGTGCCAGAGATAAATCCCTACAGTCGTACTATCCTGTGTGTCCTCGGTGGCTCAGATGGATAGAGCGTCTGCGATGTAAGCAGGAGATCCCGGGTTCGAGTTCCCGGTTGGGGCACACATTTGCGTCTGTCCCCGTTGACGTATGTCAACGCTTGTACGCAGCTAAGGGTGTTCATTTCATTGTAATTTCGAAAGAAACAGATCGCAGACGTCAGGCAGTTAGCTTGGACTTCGGTCAACATAACCTCATTCAAACATTGGTCTATTTGTGTCTGCATCATAAAGTGGTTCTTGGATGAAAATGTCAGTTTAGGAGCCTAATTCTAATCATTTGCGGAAGGTGTTACTGTTTTGTTTCAGTATGAAGAAAACATTGGCTGAGTCTCATCAAATGCTCTCAAGCACGTATGGTAAGGACGCTATTATTGAAAGAATGTGTCGTGTGTGATTTCAACGCTACAAGAACGGTTGATTTTAACGTCGTAGACCGGCGTAGTGGTGGAACAGAGAATGTTTTCGAAGATACAGAATTGGAAACGTTGCTGAGTGAAGACTCGCCTCAAACTCAAGAAGAATTGGCACGATTAGTGGGAGTGACACAAAAAGCCATTACAAAACGTCTCAAAGCTACGGAAGTGATTCGGAAAGAATCCCGTGTGAGCTGAAACCAAGAGACGTTGAATGGCGTTTGTGTGTTTGTGAACAGATGCTTCAGAGGCAAAAACAGAAGGGAATTCAGCATCGCATTGTCACCGAGGACGAAAAATGGGTTCATTGCGATAACCTTAAACACAAGAAATCATCGGGAAATCCCGGTCATGCTTCCACGTCAACGGCCAAACCGAATATTCACGGCTCCAAGATCATGCTCTGCATTTGGGTGGACCAGATCGACGTCGTGTACTATGAGGTGTTAAAACCAAGTGAAACAATCACAGGTGCTTGTTATACAACGCAAAATGCGTTTGAGCAGAGCATTAAAAGACAAACGGCCGCAACACAGCGAGAGGGACGATAAAGTGATTTTGCAGCATGACAACGCTCGAACCCACGTTGCAAAAGAGGTCGAAACGTACTTGGAAACGTTAACATGGGAAGATCTATCCCACCCGACGTATTCTCCAGACATTTCTCCCTCTGAATATAACCTGTTTAGATCAATGGCGCATGGCCTGGCTGACCAACACTTCCGATCTCATGAAGAAGTCACAAATTGGATCGATTCGTGGATCGCTTCAAAAGATGTACAAGTTTTTCAACGCGGGATTCGTACACTGCCCGAAAGATGGGAGAAAGTAGTGGCCAGCGATGGAAAATACTTTGAATGATACATGTGTAATCAATTTCTTTCATTAAAGCCTCAAATTTTGGGGAATAAATTGCGGAAGCAAAGTTGTACACCTTGTAAGATTTATTCGCAGTATACAGGCATTTCCGCAAAATATAGCACAATGATCTGTAGACGTAAATTCTTTACAGTTATTTTGTCGATATGATTCGTGCACAGGTATGCTACGGCAAATAAAATAGATGTCATAATATTCCCAGCTGAGATTCAGGGTAAGAATAACGTAGACCTTTCCCAGCACATTCTTTCCTGTTTTGTATGACACTTCTTATACATGATGAAGTTATTCCACGTTCTACCATACGAGTGAGACTATGGACTGATTGTGGTGGTGTCATTATCTGGCCACAAAGTTTTCCACATGTAAAATAAGAGTGTTTAGGGGACCGGATGAAGACAGAAAGGGATAAATGAAGTAGATGCAAGATGATCTGCTGGGATCGGATATTGGCACCTAGCCTAGTAACATCAAGAACTAGTGGTGGACGCATGATTCAGTGTCTTTCAGAGGTATCCCGCCGTCCCCTCCCCCTCCTCCACCCACTGGACTACGGTAGAGGGAATCTGCAATTCAACTCTAATCATCCCCATCATCTTTAAACATCCTTCGTTTTCAACAATTTATTAACAATCCTATATATCACCTTCCGTTTCCGCTGATTAGTGTAAACTTTTTCTTTTAAACTCATCATTATTCATTTGATTATTATTGTTGAATACAATATTTACTAGGATTAAGGGAATCAACTACGTTATTATATAAAGAACTGTAAAATGTATAAACTGTTTTAATGTACGACGCAGAACGTCTCTAAATCTTGAAGAAATGGAAACGAAAAATGCAGCGATTTGCTGGGGTGCGTTATACTTCCTACTGTCTTTATGAAGAAACATAGAGATGTATCTAATCAGGTATGGTACAACACTCTCCACAGAGTAAAGGAATAAGTTGAAATCGACGGTGCGGATTTTGAGAAACTACTTTCGTGTTAGTTAAAATTAATGGGTGTGTCATAAATTGCGGATTGCGCAAAATATTTTCTATCTTGTGATCTCTTGAGAATATATTTTCATTTTTGCAGTTTTTTATCATAAATAATTAGATAAATCATGTAAAATAAACGGAGACCATTTCATAATGAAAATAAATATTTATAACCAATATTAACGAAATAGCTCTTAATAGATCTCTCCTCATTTTCACTTATAAATACCTTTTCTGTAGTTGTACTTTCTCCACTCCTCTGCAGCTGTGTTTGTGTTCCGTCAAGAATGATCTGTTGTTTGAAATTCAGTGTGCTCTTGGAAGGTTTTCTGTTCGGTGACTTATCTATTAACTCCTTCAGGAAACAGTGAAGACACCAAGTGGAAGAACGCTATCGTTTGCTAAAACCATAAGTAGAAACCCAACATTGCTCATGAGACTTTTAGCCTAGTATTAACCTTCTGCAACCTAGATAAAATTACTTTGTGTAGATACGATGTGTCATGGCGATCTATACTAAACATTTCTAACACTAATAGCATCAATCTGAATTTGTTAAGATCTGACAGATTTAAAGGCTCGAAAATAATATGATTCCACTTGAACAAATTACAAATGGAAGAAGAAAAGTATAAATTGTTAGTTAAATGAAAGGCTGAAAAAAAAACTGCCATGTGGGAATGATTATGTGCGCAAGAGGCCATTAAGCAAGTGAGCCCCAGTTAGTTTCCAAATGTACTCACTCCTTAGGAATTTTAGTAATCTCGTAATGCACAGTTTATAAAAGGTTGTAGAAGTGGCATAGGTATATCAGACAGGAAAAAGTCGTGCTGCAAAAAGACAAATTCCGTAAACATATATAGCCACACGGAGAAAGTGTCAATTTAGTTTTAGTTTCAAGTGGAATTTTCCACTGAACTCTCTGTTACATAAAGTATTGTGAGAAAGGTGCGAAGTGTCTTTATTAAAATCTTGATTTTTTTCGTTTTATTTTAGTCACTGCATGTATTCCGAAACTGCATTCAGCTGAACACAGAAGAGTGAAAAAAATCTAAGCGTCAGTACAACGTACGTTGTTTTGAAGTGTAGATAATTACTTTAGTTACTGCTATGACTTGGTATGTGCTCTCTATGTAGAAAGAAATTTCTTGGTTTTATGGTAGTATTTAACAAGATGACAAAACACAACATCTCAGTACAGATCTGTTGAAGATACGATGAAAGTATATCAGTTGTTTATGTTTACGATGAAGTGTTATCTTACGAGCAATAATTCATACTTGTTTAAGGAGATACAGGAGTTGAATAAAGACGCCTGTGGAAACTGGAGTTACTGGAATGTCATTCGTAAGCGAACTTCCAGACGATAGCAGTAATTGAACAACACAAAACTGGAATACCATGACAGTTTACATTTCATATTTTATTGGTTCCAAATTGGATCAGTTACACAGCTGGCCTTCCTAAAGGAAGCGACCAAATCACGCGAAATTTGCAGCGTGCGTTCACGGCGACGAGACTTGCACTTGATTTGCATTTCGGCGCAGGCGCAAATCATTGGCGCCAGTAACGCCATCTGCAAGCTTCACGTAAAGGGGGAAGAGACGGCCGTGTGGAGATAGTGGTATTGCATTTTCGTGCGGTTTGTTTTGCGTAAATAACTTCAGTATGCCTTTTGGAGCACGTTTCGGAGATCGACCGGGGCAGACTAGTTGTCTATAGGGATCTCGGATTATTCTACAGAGCAACTGTGATGTGGATCTGTAATCGCTGGATGCAGGAGGAAACGACGGACCGACGGGACCGACTGCACCCACCTCGTTGTACCATGACAGGCATATTGTGCGCATGGCAGTGATGGATCGCTCTGCCACATAACGAACCATATCACAACATATTCGGTATGTTTCCGAGCAAGAAGTGTCCGCGCGTACCATTCGACGTCGTCTGCAGCAGCTTGGACTCTCCGCAGAGCGTCCGTTGCTGCGTTTACCACTGAGTCAACGTCACAGGCGTTTGCGCCGGTAATGGTGCGATGAACGACGGACGTGGACAAACCGACGGTTTCCGATTTTGCCTGCACGACCAAGATGTTCGAGTTAGAGTCTGGAGACATCGTCGTGAGAGACTGTTGAACTGTTGCCTTATGTGTCGTTATACTGCTCATGCACACGTTACTGCGGCTACGAGTGGTATTAGATTCCACTCCTGTACCACCCTAGTACGCATTGCTTGTACGTTAACCAGCCAGTGTTATGTCTCAATAGTGGTGGAGTCTATTGTTCTCCCACACCGTCGGAGCTTGCAGACTGTCACATTGCAACAGGATAATGCACGATCGCATGTAGCAAGGAATGTTCAAGGCTTGTTCGTCACCCATCGGATTACATTGCTGCTTTGGCCTCCCTGTTCTCCCTATCTCTGCCTACCGAAAATGTCTGATCGATGATTGCTGAACATCTGACCCTGGATAAAGCACACGCTACTACACGACATCAACTTCGGCAATATGTGGAAGCACCATGGAGTGCAATACCTCAGCAACATTTCCAGAGCCTCTTTGACTCAATACCGAGGCGTGTATAGCGGCCATACCAGCAGTGGCGGCAACATTAAATACTGATTCCATCGTCTTCCTCACTTCACATTGGGCTGTATTTTTCATCATGTCATCTTTGTGCAACGTTTCATCTCCAAAATTAATATGGCTGTGATATCCGTGTCCTAATTGATGTTGAATTTCGGATGATCAGCAGTGTACTTGGAAAGAAATCAAAGTTTAGTCCCCTCAGTGTATAAGTCATTAAAAAAGTACAGGTAATCTTCCTGAGTGTAATATGTGTTCTTCATTTTATCGAGCAGCTAGGAAATCTTTGGCGTTAACATTTTAGGCAATGATAGGCTAAGTAAGTTAGGTAATTAACTGTTCTTATTGGAATAAGTTACAGCTACCTGTGTTCACAACACTGTTTGAAAACCTTGTGTATCTTTTGACAGTTTAATAGAACAATAACGTTTTACTCACAGTCGACTATGAATTTTTGTTCTCTAAGCACCAGTTTGTAAGCAGATTTCCCGAGGTAAAACTAATCTTCAGAATTAAATGGCTTACGTTTTTGTAATTAAAGTTGGGTCCCAATTATTCTGCACCATTCTGGAATCAGTGATACAAGTCTTTCCGATGTATCTCATTCGACTTTATGTCACACATATATAAGATTTTAAAGCCACACACTCGTATATATAGTTTGTTTGTTGCTTCAGTCAGAGGCTTTCTGTATATACTGTACACTGCTGCGTAAAATTTAAGGACGAAGTAAGTTTGGCTTGATGTGTCACTGTCACGTAACATAACTCGATGAAATTTAGACAGTATATAGAAACAAATGCTACAGTGTGGTAAGAAGGTAAGTGAAAGAAATACGCAATGAGAAGAATAGAAATGACACTTTCATTTAAAGACGATAATTACACCGAAGTCACACCACGTTTCGTCACAGGATTATTTGGTAAGCGTGATAGCGTTACGGAGATGCTTAGAAAACTCAAGTGGCAGACTCTGCAAGAGAGGCACTCTGCATCGCGGTGTAGCTTGTTGTCCAGGTTTCGAGAGGGTTCGTTTTTGGATGAGGTATCGAATATATTGCTTCTCCCTACTTATACCTACCGAGGAGATCACGAATGTAAAATTAGAAAGATTCAAGGGCGCACGGAGGCTTTCCGGCAGTCGTTCTTCCCGCGAACCATACGGGACCGGAACAGGTAAGGGAAGTAATGACAGTGGCACGTAAAGTACTCTCCGCCACACACCGTTGGGTGGCTTACGGAGTATAAATGTAGATGTAAATGTAGATATATGGCTGTCCCTTGGACAATGCATAAGGTGGGCCATGGTTCTTAATATGATATGTGATCACCACGGTCGGCAATGTGTGCCTTATAGCGTGATCCCATTGTTGGTAAGAAGTTCTTGTGGTACGGCGTTCCATTCCTCCACCAGTGCAACAGACAAATGCTGTGTGGTCGTTGGTGAATGTGGACATGCTGAAAAACGTCCTCGGAATCATCCTGCTTATGCTCGATATGATTTAAGTCGGGGGAACCGGCACGTCAATCTATTCGTCGAGTATCCTCTCGTTCCAAGAGCTTCTCCACCTGCGCTGATCGACGCTGTCACGCATTGTTATCAATTAGAATGAAATCAGGACCGAATGCATCTCTAAGCAGACGCACATAGGAAAGTACAGGATCACAATAATGTTGACTGTTAAGTGTACCTAGTTCAAAGATTTGTAGGTCAATACATCCATGTTATGTCCGCTTTCGGAGGTGAGTGGTAAGCATGGTTGACTGCCCGGACGCAAATCCAGTTACCGCAAGGGATATGTCTTTGGTGGGAAGACTGAACGTGGTGCGCTCAGCCTCGTGAGACTAGCAGAGAGGTTACTCGTGCGAATAATAGCGTTTCAAGGTCAAGAAAGCCAGCAACCACCGGAAAAGCTGTCTAGATTTTCGAACATGACCATTTTGCTCAGCTAGGTGTTAAGGTGTGGCGAACCATTATGTCGCACGGACGTACCGACCTCCAAATCTTTATGCATAGTAAACTCACCGATCAAATGTTACTGTGTCAGTTTACTGCTTCCGCCTGTGCGTCTTTTCAGGGATGTCTTAGGCCCTAATTTCATTTTATCATTTTTATGAATGACAAATCGTGACCTCATTGAACAGGATAGGTGGACGAGCTCTTCGAAAGAGAGAACTTTCGACGAATGGACTGACCTGCCCGTTCACCAGACTTCAGTTCCATCTGGAACGTGCGGGCGAGTTGGGGAGATGCATTGCAGCGTGGCCAAATGTTCTAACAACCATCCAGAAGGTGTGAAAAGAGCCACTGGACCAATGGAACGCATTAGCACAGAAACAACATTGTGGCCAGCATGGGAGCACGTTGTACAGCGCGCACTGCCGTCCGTTGTGATCACAGGCCCTATTATGAACAGTGACACGTATTTTGAACGTCAAGGAGACTATCATAAATCGCCGTAAGTTCGATTTAACAACTTTGTTTGAATAAAAGTGTCATTTCTCATAGTCACATTGCTTACTTCTTTCAATTACTCGCTGTACTATACCGCTGCAGTTCGTTCTACATACGGTTCAAGTTCCATCGAGCTACGTTACTTGGGAGTGACACGTTATGCTGAAGTTCTTTTCGTCCTTAAGTTTTGCACACTAGTATGTCAGTTGGAAACAGAACGAATGTGGCCGGGCGACGGTTTTGCACTTAGCGAAAATTTGTTACTGGGGGTTGGTAGTGATATGAGGGCGGTATTTGGTTGTGGTCCCGGAGGCTGGCAAGTTTGTAAGGAAAACCGCGCACCACCGGGCCACAGGGAGATGCGGCCGGTCCCGGTCCCTGCGCCATGAGAAATTCATACCAGCCGCTTCCACTCCAGCTGCCCATCGCACGCTACCTTTTCATTCCCACACCGCAGTCCAACATGCGAGGCCGTGCCCCAAGGCATCCACGGGTTTATGTATTTAAAAAACTGCATTTGAGGAAATAAACACACACACACACACACACACACACACAAACATTCATATATATATAGAACTGATAATTCACCCACCGCCAGGTATTTGTACCATCTCCATTTAATTATGGATCCATACCCAGAGTCCGAGTCCACCTCACGGAGTTTAACAGAAGACATATCATATGCCAAGAGGAGCCTAGTCCACTCTCACTCCCTGCTGTCCAGTTTGAATTCATTTTAATTTATGCAGTCGTATTTGTCTTGGGTTTGTGTTGTGGTCGAATTCTTTTTAACCAAAATATTTTCACCAAGTTCTGTCCTATTTATTACGTTCTCCACACTTGCTGTTTCGGTTCATTTTTAAGCTGTTAAGCTGCAACTAATAGTAAATTCTAGACACTCTGTAGGCAATAAGTGTGTATGTTACACAGTATTTCAAAGAAATAATCTGTATTGCCAATTGGCAAAAATTACCGATGTGTCGATAACACAGAAATTGTCAACATTAGTAAAATATTTAAAAATCATGTCAGCTTATAAGGTCTACATCAGCATTCTTCACATCGGTATAAAGGATCAAAGTACACCGTCTCGTTGATCCTTTGTACGATTTTCTTTCTGAAAAGCACTCTCTCAGAATTTCGAGAGTAATCCACTTCGTGAGGCACTGAATTTCCGTGAGCATCTCCAAGGGAATAAAACTCGGACGAGTAATCACATCTATGACACCCCCTTAGGACCTAAATTCATGTTATGTAGTATGAGCCCAAAACTGATGTCCGGATAAACGATACTTAAGAATCAGTTGAAGGAAGCTAGCTCCTTCGTGGAAGACTTACATTTCCTCTGGTTTCTTCACATCAATCTTAATCTGGCGCTTATCACTCTGAGAAACAGTTTTATTTGTGTGTCCCATACTAAGCTAGTTTGGTAGTGTACCTCTAGATAGTTTACATTTGTGACGGTTTCTTGTGATGTAATCAAACCACACAATCCAAGCATCTGATTTGTTTGCATTTCTTCCAAGCTTTCGCAGCAGTTTTCCTCTTTTTCCATATATTCAGAGAAACACACGTCCACTAACTAAACCAAATCTGCATCATACCTGTAAGAGTTATTTTCAGTGGATGTGTGAAAGCAGTCAACGATTTTGCTACATTTTGCCCTTAAATTCGCACCAGTCCTTCCATATTTCTGGTGGGGAAAAAGTCGAAGAAGATTGATTGAGCCCTCATGACGTACATAAAATTGGCGGGAAAATCGAACATGGCGGAAATATTAAACGTCTGGTAGCTTAAGACAAGAGGAAAAGAGATCACAGCGTACTCGATTCCACCCGAAGGGTCATACTATATGTTTTTATACCAGCAACCGTTATTTTAAAGAATTTTTGCTATTTTCGGACGTTTTCGCTGTATTCGTGTTCTGGAGGATTTTCATAGTGCTTCACATCGCATTGGCACTCACGTTATTGCAACCTCTTGGGTGTGAGTCCGGGAAATGATCATTTTCTTATTGTTGTTGTTGTTGTGGTCTTCAGTCCTGAGACTGGTTTGATGCAGCTCTCCATGCTACTCTATCCTGTGCAAGCTTCTTCATCTCCCAGTACCTACTGCAACCTACATCCTTCTGAATCTGCCTAGTGTATTGATCTCTTGGTCTCCCTCTACGATTTTTACCCTCCACGCTGCTCTCCAATGCTGAATTTGTGATCCCTTGATGCCTCAAAACATGTCCTACCAACCGATCCCTTCTTCTAGTCAAGTTGTGCCACAAACTTCTCTTCTCCCCAATCCTATTCAATACCTCCTCATTAGTTACGTGATCTACCCACCTTATCTTCAGCATTCTTCTGTAGCACCACATTTCGAAAGCTTCTATTCTCTTCTTGGCCAAACTGGTTATCGTCCATGTTTCACTTCCATACATGGCTACACTCCATACAAATACTTTCAGAAACGACTTCCTGACACTTAAATCAATACTCGATGTTAACAAATTTCTCTTCTTCAGAAACGATTTCCTTGCCATTGCCAGTCTACATTTTATATCCTCTCTACTTCGACCATCATCAGTTATTTTACTCCCTAAACAGCAAAACTCCTTTACTACTTTAAGTGTCTCATTTACTAATCTAATCCCCTCAGCATCACCCGATTTAATTTGACTACATTCCATTATCCTCGTTTTGCTTTTGTTGATGTTCATCTTATATCCTCCTTTCAAGACACTGTCCATTCCGTTCAACTGCTCTTCCAAGTCCTTTGCTGTCTCTGATAGAATTACAATGTCATCGGCGAACCTCAAAGTTTTTACTTCTTCTCCATGAATTTTAATACCTACTCCGAATTTTTCCTTTGTTTCCTTTACTGCTTGCTCAATATACAGATTGAATAACATCGGGGAGAGGCTACAACCCTGTCTTACTCCTTTCCCAACCACTGCTTCCCTTTCATGCCCCTCGACTGTTATAACTGCCATCTGGTTTCTGTACAAATTGTAAATAGCCTTTCGCTCCCTGTATTTTACCCCTGCCACCTTCAGAATTTGAAAGAGAGTATTCCAGTTAACGTTGTCAAAAGCTTTCTCTAAGTCTACAAATGCTAGAAACGTAGGTTTGCCTTTTCTTAATCTTTCTCCTTTCTTATTTACGTTACATTTTATATATCCGTTAATTTCAAAATTTTCAAATTTTGCGCAATTGTTTCATTATTTTTAACGCTGTGTGCAGGTTTAAACAACGATATTTTTGACAGTTTTTCGTTAATGCGCCACATTTTGCACGATTTTTAGACAACCAATTTTATGCACTATACATTACGTAATTTTAAATATTAGACCTTGTACCATAATTTTTGGTCGAGAACAGTAGTAATGCCCTACGGAAGGCAAGATCTGTAGTACTGACAATGATCGTAACCGAAACTTCTCACTAACGTATCGTGCTTGCTTATTACTCAAATATTCACGCATTTCACTGTCTTTTACAACACTCGACTTAGCTTTCTTAATTGTATGGTAACTTTTCCACTCGACTTGCGTAATATAATACACATGTCCGGATCTCTGACACACACTAGACAGAGTAAGTATAACATACTCACAAGCACGCTACGCCTCATATGGAGTACAACATGTCTAACTCTGAAGAACACCCGAAACAGAGTGACTATTACATATTCACATCTAAGTAACGCACAATACTGCGATACGTATACGATCCTCCAGAACGCCTGAAACAAAGATACGTGTCCGGCCCTCCAGAATGCCCGAAACAGAGTGACTATCTCAGCCGGAGTACTTCGTCTCCCAGGCGCGCCAAAGCGACCCGAAAGTGTCCGAAGCACTTCGGTTGCAATATCGTTGCTCTTATGTTTCTCGAAACTAGAGAAATTTAATAAACAAAAACGATAGACTCGTAGGGTAACTATGAGAGACAGTCATACTAAAAACTGGGTTAAATACAATGAAAAGTATGTAAATAATTAATAACAGAAGTTAGGCATTTAACGCCTAGCACCCGGATGTGTCGGTCAGTGAGAAGCAAGTTCAATACAACTGCCGGTCTCTCTCACGGGACTGGTACATACTGTACCATCTGTCGCTTGTACCTCAAGCAAATTAAAACACTGGCTGCCACAGCCAGGAATATCACAGGTGTTATAATTCAGTCGTTAAGGTAGTTTAAAGGAAAGCGTCCATCAAATAAAGACTAGTCTATCCCGGAAAGCCCTACGTTCATCGTAAAAAATCACTTGACACTGAACTCTGTAAGATTTCGAGTGTTAATATATTGAAACGATTTTTATTCCTGTACTGAATGCTTTCAAGGAGTAGTGTATACGAGTTAACAAATACAAGTAGTATCCACCACCACTACAAATGATGACATACTCGGACGGTCTCAGTTACTACACTCCTGGAAATTGAAATAAGAACACCGTGAATTCATTGTCCCAGGAAGGGGAAACTTTATTAACACATTCCTGGGGTCCGATACATCACATGATCACACTGACAGAACCACAGGCACATAGACACAGGCAACAGAGCATGCACAATGTCGGCACTAGTACAGTGTATATCCACCTTTCGCAGCAATGCAGGCTGCTATTCTCCCATGGAGACGATCGTAGAGATGCTGGATGTAGTCCTGTGGAACGGCTTGCCATGCCATTTCCACCTGGCGCCTCAGTTGGACCAGCGTTCGTGCTGGACGTGCAGACCGCGTGGGACGACGCTTCATCCAGTCCCAAACATGCTCAATGGGGGACAGATCCGGAGATCTTGCTGGCCAGGGTAGTTGACTTACACCTTCTAGAGCACGTTGGGTGGCACGGGACACATGCGGACGTGCATTGTCCTGTTGGAACAGCAAGTTCCCTTGCCGGTCTAGGAATGGTAGAACGATGGGTTCGATGACGGTTTGGATGTACCATGCACTATTCAGTGTCCCCTCGACGATCACCAGTGGTGTACGGCCAGTGTAGGAGATCGCTCCCCACACCATGATGCCGGGTGTTGGCCCTGTGTGCCTCGGTCGTATGCAGTCCTGATTGTGGCGCTCACCTGCACGGCGCCAAACACGCATACGACCATCATTGGCACCAAGGCAGAAGCGACTCTCATCGCTGAAGACGACACGTCTCCATTCGTCCCTCCATTCACGCCTGTCGCGACACCACTGGAGGCGGGCTGCACGATGTTGGGGCGTGAGCGGAAGACAGCCTAACGGTGTGCGGGACCGTAGCCCAGCTTCATGGAGACGGTTGCGAATGGTCCTCGCCGATACCCCAGGAGCAACAGTGTCCCTAATTTGCTGGGAAGTGGCGGTGCGGTCCCCTACGGCACTGCGTAGGATCCTACGGTCTTGGCGTGCATCCGTGCGTCGCTGCGGTCCGGTCCCAGGTCGACGGGCACGTGCACCTTCCGCCGACCACTGGCGACAACATCGATGTACTGTGGAGACCTCACGCCCCACGTGTTGAGCAATTCGGCGGTACGTCCACCCGGGCTTCCGCATGCCCACTATACGCCCTCGCTCAAAGTCCGTCAACTGCACATACGGTTCACGTCCACGCTGTCGCGGCATGCTACCAGTGTTAAAGACTGCGATGGAGCTCCGTATGCCACGGCAAACTGGCTGACACTGACGGCGGCGGTGCACAAATGCTGCGCAGCTAGCGCCATTCGACGGCCAACACCGCGGTTTCTGGTGTGTCCGCTGTGCCGTGCGTGTGATCATTGCTTGTACAGCCCTCTCGCAGTGTCCGGAGCAAGTATGGTGGGTCTGACACACCGGTGTCAATGTGTTCTTTTTTCCATTTCCAGGAGTGTATTATACTTCGTATTTTCAACAAGATTTCTCACATTACGAGTACTTTAAATGCCCACTCTTTTAGTCATTGGATAATGAGACATACAGTATCTACCAAAAAGTATCCACTCACCTGTCAGTGGGCTGGCCGGGGTGGCCGAGCGGTTCTAGGCGCTACAGTCTGGAACCGCGCGAACGCTAAGGTCGCAGGTTCGAATCCTGCCTCGGGCATGGATGTGTGTGATGTCCTTAGGTTAGTTAGGTTTAAGTAGTTCTAAGTTCTAGGGGACTGATGACATCAGAAGTTAAGTCCCATAGTGCTCAGAGCCATTTGAACCAATCACCTGTTAGTGGACAATAACATGGTGAGAGTCCACCCTTACACTTCAGAACAGCCAGAAATCTTCTGGGGACACTTTCAGTTATGTATCTGAAAGACTGCAGAGGAATGGGAGACATTCTCCCTCTAGAACCAAGGGCAGAGAAAGTAGTGAGGTGGACCGCTGTCGTCTGGTGCGAAGTCGACGTTCTCACTCATGCGGAAGTTTTCCTTTTTGTTCAGCTTGGGACTTTTGGTGGGCTAGTTCGTTTCAGGAATGTTACTGACCACAGATCATTGCCTTAAAGATGCTATCTTATAACAGGGTCCATTGGCATGCTGATACAGTCATCGTCTCCCAACTTTTCCTCTGCTGTACACAACATAAAATGCTATACAATGCGTTCATACAAGCCCGAATTTGGCGTTTTATTAATTAGAATAAGGGGACCACACCGTAACCACGAAAAACACTAATATACTGTAACACCCCCCCCCCCCCCCCCTACTTCACTGGTGGCGCTACGCTTGATGGCAGGTACACCTCTCCAGGCATTTGCCAAACTCAGAACTTTTCATCCGACTGCCACAAGGAGTAGTGTGAATCGTCACTACCAGTCTCGTCATCTACTGTCCACTTGCGTCGCTCTTTACACCACCCCAAGAGTCGCATAGTGTTGACAACAGAAATGTGTGGCTTATGAGAAGCTGCCGACCCCATTGTACCCCATATTTCTTAACATCCTACACACAGTCATTGTCATAGATCGACTGCTGATAGCACTTTGGTATTCAAAAATAATTTTTCCACCGATTTCGTGCGATTTTTTCAACTATTCTGAAAAGCTCGACGCTGGCTGTTGGTCAGTAACATAGGTCTACCTGGTCTTGGTTTAATCACCTCACAACCACATCACCAACAGTCGAACTCGGCAGCTTCAAAAGGGTTGAAGTGACCCTGATGGAATCATTCTCACGTGGCATCCAATGACTGATGAACTTTCGAAGTCTGAAATGTTCAAATGTGTGTGAAGTCTTATGGGACTTCACTGCTAAGGTCATCAGTCCCTAAGCTTACACACTACTTAAGCTAAATTATTTTAAGGAGAAACACACACATCCATGCCCGAGGGACGACTCGAACCTCCGCCGGGACCAGCCGCACAGTCCATGACTGGGACACAGTAAACAAAAGTAGGGAAAAATTACGCCATAAACACACTGGTTGAAATCAGTGGGAAAGAACTAATGGACGTAATATGATGTCAACGGAATATGAACAGAAATACTGAATTAGCGAGACGTTGAAATGTGGCATAACAAATCCTATGGCATACTAACACTCAAACCCGGATCACCTATTTACTGCGTGCAGGTTCCTCAACTCTTTGGCCGTCCGTACACGAAGCGGCTAAAAATGATCGCAACGGGCGGGAGATTTACATGGGCAACAGTTGCCGATAAGCTGGCAACGCTGTTCTTCACATGGAACAACTCAGGAAAGAGACACTGCAGTTGCCGTGTGCGAGCGTGGAGTGGAGGGAATATTGTTTGTCTCACCCGATAATCTTTAGACTGCATTTGGCATATAAAGTACAGAGTCAAGCTCAGAGGAAGATGTGGTTCTCTTATTAGTACACTCATGCTCATAAATTAATGATAATGCTGATGTGTGGTGAAACAACGCTCTGATTGGTGGTTTGTGGGTTTAAATCACCTCGGGATATGACAATGCGGTGCATTTGACCTGTGGTCGTCGGACGGTGGCGCTGATTGCAGTCCACATACGCAGAGATGGGTAGGTGCATGTCAGAGTACGGAGCAGAGAGTAACTGTGCAGACGTTTACAGACGTGCTAATGGGGACTGTGTGTTGAAAGTGGCTCAAAGAACACATATTGATGACGTTATGAGGGGTAGAATACTAGGATGAGTGGAGCCTGGTCAAACACAGCAGGTCGTAGCACGGGGCCTCCGTGTGCCGCAAAGTGTGATCTCAAGACTATGGCAACGATTCCAGCAGACAGGAAACGTGTCGAGGCGCTACTGTAAGGGACGTCCACGGTGTACAAAGCGTCAAGAAGACCGATATCTCACCATCAGTGCCCGAAGACGGCCACGGAGAACTGCAGGTAGCCTTGCTCGGACCTTCCCGCATCCACTGGAACAGTTGTCTCCAGACACACACAGTCTACAGACGACTGAACAGACATGGTTTATTCGCCCGGAGACCTGCCAGGTGCATTCCACTGACCCCTAGTCACAGGGGCGGGGTCGAGTCGTTTGGGGAAGGAGACCAGACAGCGACGTCATCGGTCTCATCGGATTAGGGAAGGATGGGGAAGGAAGTCGGCTGTGCCCTTTCAGAGGAACCATCCCGGCATTTGCCTGGAGTGATTTAGGGAAATAACGGAAAACCTAAATCAGGATGGCCGGACGCGGGATTGAACCGTCGTCCTCCCGAATGCGAGTCCAATGCTAACCACTGCGCCACCTCGCTCGGTCCCTGGTCACAGGAGCCTGGTGTGAAGAACAGTGGTCCCAGGTTATGTTCATGGACGCGTCCAGGTATAGTCTGATCAGTGATTCTCGCCGGGTTTTCATCGGTTTTCATCTGGCGCGAACCAGGAACCAGATGCCGGCCGCAGTGGTCTCGCGGTTCTAGGCGCGCAGTCCGGAACCGCGCGACTGCTACGGTCGCAGGTTCGAATCCTGCCTCGGGCATGGATGTGTGTGATGTCCTTAGGTTAGTTAGGTTTAAGTAGTTCTAAGTTCTAGGGGACTGATGACCACAGCTGTTAAGTCCCATAGTGCTCAGAGCCATTTGAACCATTTTGAACCAGATATCAACTCTTTAATGTCCTTGACAGGGACGTGTATGGTGGTCGAGGTTTGACGGTGTGGGGGCGATTATGATTCGTGCACGTACACCCCTGCATGTCTGACAGAGGAACTGTAACAGGTCAGGTGTATCGGGACGTCATTTCGCACCAGTTCGTACACTTTTTTAGGGGTGCAGTGTGTCCCACGTTCCTCCTGATGGATGATAACGCCCGGCCCCACCGAGCTGCCATCGTGGAGGTGTACCTTGAAACAGAAGATATCAGTCGAATGGAGTGGCCTGCCTCTTCTCCTGACCTAAACACCATCGAGAACGTCTGGGATGCTTTCGGTCGACGTATCGCTGCACGTCTTCAAACACCTACGACACTTCAGGAGCTGCGACAGGCACTGGTGCAAGAATGGGAGGCTATACCCCAGCAGCTGCTCGACCACCTGTTACAGAGTATGCCGACCCGTTGTGCGGTCTGTGTAAGTGGTCATGCTGATCATATCCCATACTGATGTCGGCATACATGCTCAGGAAACATTGGCGTTTTGTAGCACATGTGTTTCGGGACGGTTTTCTTAACTTATCACATATACTGTGGACGTACAGATATGTATCGTGTGTGTTCCCTATGTGTCTATGCTATTAGCGCCAGTTTTGAGTATTGCCACGTTGTGTGGCACCACATTGTCCAATTAATCTTAATTTATGAGCATGAGTGTATTATTCAAGATTATTGCACCTTAAAATATTATTTATGACTATGATTCAACGGTAAATTAATATATTGCTGCTATTGTGGAATGAAATAAATATCCTTCAGTGTGGAATATACTCCTGCAATCACTTACTTTTCATAAACAAAGCAGAAAACTTTCAGGAACCCCCAGACGAAGCTTAAAAGAAAATTTCTCTTCAGTGAGGCAGGAGAGATGGAGTGGCACAAACAGGGAAAGGAAAAAAGGGGAGGAAATTACTCAGGCGATAACCAGTAGACATTATTGTGTCGAGTTAATTGTGGAACAACGGCTTATCACTAGTGCGCAGAGGGTCCATTAGGTGTTCGTGTTGGCTCGTAAGGAAACACGATAAAGTCATCAACGGTTAGGTGTGTTTTCTGACGAGAATAATATATGAAACGTCTTATCAGCCACACGCAGCTATGGCGCTTGGAGGAAGGGAAAGATTCTAGTCCGGTAATACAAGGTCGGGGATGATGGGAGTATGAGACGCCACCTGTATGAAATACGGCAGTCTCTTGCGTGCCCAGGTCCTGGAGGCGACATAGCACCGACTGTGGAAACGGTCCTCGTTAGTGTTAAGGGCCTGATAATTGTCTCAAAGTGGACTCTGCGATTAGGATAATATGGTAAAATCTCTCCCGTGTTAAGTACGGTGCATGGCATTACATCGTACCAAGTGGCGCCAACAAAATTATATAAATTACGGCGAAAGATATTTTCCTAAACCGTTGACTGCTTGCAGAGCGCTCAGGTTTGTGGTGTTAGAGTAAGAGGGCTACGCATCTTGTAGGTGCTGGTGCATCTCTAATTATTCACCCTTCAATCTGATACATCTTTTCCAGCGCTGAATGACTTGGCGGAAACCTTGTTTGCCCAGGTCACTGTTGGAGATGTAAAATTTAGTAGCCTGAAGAAGGAACATCATTGACTGTGACGTGTAAAGACTGAGATCGTATCGGCCAGGTCATCTCCGCCAGAACTTACAACGGGGTAGTATCACCTTCACCGGTGATTGGGTATTCACTCTTTTCGGTGGTGGTGAATCTACATGTTTCAATTCATTGCTTTACTTCTTAGTCTCAGGCTTATGGTGACACTGCCACTACTCGACCACTGTGATTCGCGGCTGAAGAAGTCACCAGGAATAGCCTGATAAGGCTGCAACATTTCCTCTACTGCCTCAGTTCGGTGGGCTTGTGACAAGTAGCGGAATGCAGCGGGCGGCGACCCCTACCATGTTCAGAATGTCGTGCAAGATGTTGCAAGTTGATCCACAAGCAATAATGATTTTCACTGCTTCCCCTTCGATTGCATTACATCGGTCTTCCAGCAGCAGTGCACTTCACATGTCATTCCAGGTCCTTCACAGACGCACGTCCCTTAACTCCGTTCTTCTTCGCCATTCAGACTTGTTTAACCGGTATAGAAGCACCTCCTCCGCCACTCTGTCATATGACGAGGCAATATTGCCATACACTTCAATCAGCACAGCATGGAATTTAGTAGAGTTTCTCCCCTCTAAATCCAGAAAACGAATTATCGCACGATAGTCCACTTTATTTTTGTTTTTGTTTTTTATTTTATGTACTCTGACGTTACTTTGGTGCGGTGATTTCGTTGTGTACAAGAAACTGCAAATATGTGCCTGCAAACAAACAGAAAATGCATTATGTAACTTTATCATTTCGAGTTGATAACTGAAACTTTATGGTTCAAATGGCTGTGAGCACTATGGAACTTAACATCTATGGTCATCAGTCCCCTAGAACTTAGAACTACTTAAACCTAACTAACCTAAGGACATCACACAACACCCAGTCATCACGAGGCAGAGAAAATCCCTGGCCCCGCCGGGAATCGAACCCGGGAACCCGAGCGTGGGAAGCGAGAACGCTACCGCACGACCACGAGCTACGGACCAAAACTTTATGATTATCTCTGACAAGACGCAGTCAGCTGTCAATGCAAGCCGTGTGTCGACGAGAGGCATCTTTGCGGAGTTGCTCAAAGTCTTGGTAATAGGTGGCTGTGTTTCCAGGTAAGATAGTTTTAACAGTGGCGTGAAATAAAGGTGGTGGTGTGGCTGGCTGTAAGAATTTGAAAAATGACAACAGTGTCGGTGGTATGTGTAATAATGCAGTGCGCCATTTTAAGAAATGTTTCCTTGCCGATAGGCAGAAAATTACCGATACCGGAACCTCCCGGATTGCAGGAAGTTGCACTGGTTTCGAAGGGAACCTTAAAGATTTCACCTGTCATATGTACCAGGACATCACCGTCAGGACTGAACTAGGCAGCCACTGAAGTGGTAGGTGCCACTGCTGCGATATGTCGCCTAAAAATAAAATTACTTATAGAATAGCCTATGAGAAGGGGACCAAAATACCAATTTTTTGTGCACTGTGTTGGGCGGCGTGAATAATGTGTATCCTCCTGCATATCTGTCTGTTGTAGCCAGGGGTGACGCAGTTCAAGTCATCATCGGACGATATGCAAAGTGACGGATGTCCACGTGTGTAGCTGTGCACGTCCTCCAGCCAGCGATCGCCAAATCGAGGACAACTTCGTATTCACCTGTTAGCCCTTGGATATAATCACTTGTATGGAACACAATCTCCTTTAATATGTGCATATTGCCAGTGCCTTTACATTTCGTGATAGCCAGAAATCAATGAGATTAAGGTCAGGCGAACGGATGTGTTCAGGTTACCAACCCATCGCTCATTAAATGTTTGCGTCAGATACTGCAGTATGAGGGGAAGAAAATGAAGTGACGTCCCGGCGTACACAGATCGAGGCTAGGGCATTGCCTTTGTGTTATGGTAAAATAGTCCAATTTTTCGAGCATAAATTGATGATAAACAGCACCTGTAAATTTGTATGGTGAGTGTATGACATAATGAGTCTTTTACTTACAATTCCTTCCTCGACATTGGTATCAAAATTTAAAGTGATGACATTCTTCCACGGTCGATCGAGTATTTGAATCTGCCCACACGCCTTTATTGTGGCAAAGTATTATCCTACTCTTCACAAATCCCGCGTCGTCTGTAATAATATGAAAGCTGTGAAATGCGTATCTGTAGCACTCTGTCCTCGAATGTATTGGCAGAGCTGTAAATTTGCTTGGTGCTCTTGTTGCATGAGGATATTCTCACGTTGGATTCGATACTGGAAGACTAACTGCTGGTGTAGAATTTACCAAGAAAAAGTGTGGTTTATGCCCTCAGCCGCTCCAGCCCTTTGCACACCTTTATCAGGATCATCTTTTAATCGTCTCAGCGCTCGGGAAGCCAAAGCGACGTGTGAAATGTGCCATCTCTTGCTTTAGCTGTGAATAATCCCGTGTCTGCATTTCACGTGAACAAACTACTGCATTTTTTTTCAGTTGGAATGCGGGGTTCAGTACGTCCACTGGCGTACATAAAATGTGCCTATATATTAACGTTGTTGCCTAAACCTCATAAAATACCATGTCTGTTCTTTCCCGCGTGAAATTGTAAGATGCAAAACGTCTTCAAAACTATACGGAAGGTATGATTGGTGTTTCCAAACATTGCATTACAGTAAGAGAACTAATAATAGAGACGGAAGCAACCAATAAGCGATGTGCAATGAGTGTAAAAGAAAGACAGCCTAAAGTGATGAGTGCTGACTGGTTTCGACACAACTAAAATTTCCCATACCCCAATAAGCATTTATTTCCACACACAGACTCAAGAATTGTGTATCCACATTTTCTGAACGTGAACTGAGTGTGGGATCCAGTTACCAGCCACAGTACCATGCCCTCCACTTAGCAAACAAAGAGCAACAAATTAATCTGTTGGAAGCCCAGAAAATCAACAAACATATTGCACACGGTCCTGATTTAATATCAAAGATGAAACAGAGCTCAGTATTTACCCTTTTATAAACTTTACTTAACCCTCACCGTTTTCCAATTTTTCACACACTGAGTTCCATTCTATTCTCTTATTTTATTATGATTGTGTATGTACTCTGTATATTTTGTTGCTACATTGTCACTTCTATTTTTTACTGTGGTCCTTTATCTCCCTACGTATAGGATACCTATTCAAATTATTCCCCAGTTCTCTTGTAACATACTATTTTTGTTTATTGGGATTGTTAATTAAATTTAAAATTTTATAGGCACCGATTTTCAGGTTTAGTTTTAAAGGTCTCTTGGTTCGTCCCTTTCATAATTTTCTTTTTTTTTACTGAATGCCATTAAAATTTTTAATTACACTATTATTACATTGTGAAAGATGACTTTTATCCTGTGTTCCTACCTCAATTTCAATGTGTAACACCGTATTAACTGTTGTTCACGAGTACTGTACACTTTTGAAGATTTCTGTGTAAGCCGAAAACCGTTTAACAAAATAAAGTTACAGAACATACACAATACTGTGCTTTTCATTCATAATGATGAATCTGTTTTAGCAATAAGCGACGGAAGAATCAGTTACATGACTGACAACTGTTAAAAAGTGTTGTTCAGCAGTGGAAGTGTGTTGTGACATCTAGTAAATGTGCTGGAATTGCTGCACTTTTGATGAGAAGTGTTAGAAACGTATTTCATATTATTTAGAAGGATCATCAAGTTATAATTTCAAATTCCCGGCAGTCTTCAGAGATTTTACAGGTCTCTACAACAAACAAGACAGCGGTTCATTCGCTTACAACTTCAAGCTTCAGAAAACTTTTTTTATGTTCCAGCATCAAGAGCCGTTTTCTGTGCACACACTCAAAGTTCTAACGACAAGTGAAACTATTCAATTTGTTGTAAAACAATAAGTTGTTGAGCAATATGAGTGTAAGGTACTGTAATTGAGAACAGACTTTACTGCACTGAGTTAAATGTGTCAAATCAGATATCAAGATAGTAACTCACGCGTTTTAAGTAATTATATATATGTGGTAACTTTGCTAACTGCCAAAGAAGGGATATCAGATTTCTACAGTGCAGCCCTGCATAATGAAAAATAATCCCAGTTTCATGATTAAATTAAAGGAGCATGGGGCAGAAAGGGAATGAATTAGTGATGACAGCTGCATTGGGACATTCCCTCCACGCTCGCTACTCTACAATTTCCTCAGGAAGTTGGACGTACTTATGCATCCGCACTGAAGAAGTTGCATGCATTGCCCATCTACGCGTATCATATATATGAATGCGTGGAGTCTGTTCTTTCGGACATAGTCCCAGTTTTCGCAAATGATTGCCTTTTGATGTAATATTGAAGTTATAACACGCATCGGACTGGACCGCGATTACTAGACACTAAATATCTGCTGGTTGGAAGTCTTGTGTTCCATGTACTGGGAATAACAACGATACAATGTGAACCCAAACGCCAGCGACTAAACTTCGGATGTTGTACAGTGATATTTTCTGAATACTTTAGTATAAGGGACCTGTGGTTTTCTGTAGCTCGTTACAGATAGCTGCATTTAGTTTGATTTGTTCCATAAATTCATCCATCTGTACTGCACTGAAAATCTGTGTACAACACTGCAAACACGGACAGTATGTTGTGTGTGTCCTGTATGGAAATGAGTCCATTCACTGGTGGTTTTGCTGTTAAGAACTATAATTCTCACTTTACTCATCGCCCTCAAGCTTGATTTAAGTACTTCTGGACTCCTTTTCAGATTTGTTTTTTCCAGTAGCGTTAGCTATACCTTAACAGTGGTGTACGTCAGAATAGGTAGCTGTACTGATGACGAGTTTGTCGATATAAGGGTTGGTCAATTGTTACTACTCATCTTAATCTCTCAAAAACCATGCTGAGGTTGCTGTACGTTAACAATGGTACTCATCAGTATGGATAGGTGTCCTGACGACGAGTTGGTCGATATAAGAGTTGGTCACCCACTGTTTCCGTAACTGAGAAACCCTTCCTTGTAGGTGGTACAGTGAAGTTATTATGCTATTCATTTTCTATTAAATTATAACCACATTTGCACAACGTTTTTAAAGAAAAAGTTCTTTCTAAATTAGAAAATATCTTCACAACAGGTTACAATCAACACTGAAAATGCCAGAGACGTCTTATTTAATGGCAGTGCACTCTGCTGTTTGTATCAATAATTATCTAAGAAAGATATAGCGCAGCAGTCTGGTATTTGTATCTACACTACTGACCATTAAAATTGCTACACCAAGAAGAAATGCAGGCCATCCCTGGCCGTACTAACGGCCTTGACACGCCTGGGCATTGCGTCAGACAGAGCTTGGATGGCGTGTACAGGTACAGCTGCCCATGCAGCTTCAACACGATACCACAGTTTATCAAAAATAGTGACTGGTGTATTGTGACGAGCCAGTTGCTCAGCCACCATTGACCAGACCTTTTCAATTGGTTAGAGATTTGGAGAATGTGCTGGCCAGGGCAGCAGTCGAACATTTTCTGTATCCAGAAAGGCCCATACAGGACGGGCAACATGCGGTAGTGTATTATCCTGCCGAAATGTAGGGTTCCGCAGGGATCGAATGAAGGGTAAAGCCACGGGTCGTAACACACCTGAGATGTAACCGCCACTGTTCAAAGTGCCGTCAATGCGAACAAGAGGTGACCGAGACGTGTAGCCAATGGCACCCCTTACCATCACGCCGGGTGATACGCCAGTATGGCGGTGACGAATACACGCTTCCAATGTGCGTTCACCGCATTGTCGCCAAACACGGATGCGACCATCATGATGCTGTAAACAGAACCTGGATTCATCCGAAAAAATGACGTTTTGCCATTCGTGCACCCACGTTCGTCGTTGAGTACACCATCGCACGCGCTCCTGTCTGTGATGCAGCGTCAAGGGTAACCGTAGGCATGGTCTCTGAGCTGATAGTCCATGCTGCTGCAAACGTTGTTGAACTGTTCGTGCAGATTGTTGTTGTCTTGCAAACGTCCCCATCTTTTGACTCAGGGATCGAGACGTGGCTGCACGATCCGTTACAGCCATGCGGATAAGATGCCTGTCATCTCGACTGCTAGTGATACGAGGCCGTTGGGGTCCAGCACGGCGTTCCGTATTACCCTCCTGAACTCACCGATTCCATATTCTGCTAACAGTCATTCGATCTCGACCAACGCGAGCATCAATGTCACGATACGATAAACTGCAATCACGATAGGCTACAATCCGACCTTTATCAAAGTCGGAAACGTGATGGTACGCATTTCTCCTCCTCACACGAGGCATCACAACAACGTTTCACCAGGCAACGCCGGTCAACTGCTGTTTGTGTATGAGAAATCGGTTGGAAACTCTCCTCATGTCAGCACGTCGTAGGTGTCGCCACCGGCGCCAGTATTACGTGAATCCTCTGAAAAGCTAATCATTTGCTTATCACAGCAACTCCTTCCTGTCGGTTAAATTTCGCGTCTGTAGCACGTCATCTTCGTAGCAATTTTAATGGCCAGTAGTGTATTATGTGACTGTCACAAACAAAACAATATTATGTTGATGTTTTCTGTGGGTTAATACGAGTACTGCCTTTTGGGTCACCCCGTATCACTCTTGCATAGGTTCGCTGAGCCGGCCGTGGTTGCCGAGCGGTTCTAAGCGCTTCAGTCCAGAACCGCGCGACTACTACGCTCGCAGGTTCGAATCCTGTCTCGGGCATGGAAGTGTGTGATGTCTTTAGGTTCGTTAGGTTTAAGTAGTTCAAAGTTCTAGGGGACTGATGACTTCAATGTTAAGTCCCATTGTCCTCAGAGCGATTTTTTTTTTTTTTTTGGTTCGATGAATGCGATGGAAGATAAGCTCAATGACGCTGTGTTGAACTGTTTCCACAGCAAAGGCAACCACGTGACGGTACTTTTGAATGTGTAAATAGATTTCGTTTTGTGTAATACCTTTCCGTGATTACAAATTCTTGGCTTTCTCACCGTTGTGAAGTTATTTTAACAAAAAGAAATATAACTGGGATAACAAACCGAATAAATCTATTAAGTTATTACTATGGAACAAACGATCGAAGCGCATGAGTCCCTCATACCAAAATACTCAGAAAAAAATCCCAGAACAACCTTCGAAATTTTGTTCGTTGATTTCAAGTTCATACTGTACATAACGTCACACTTCTCATTTGCGTTATCCATTCACTATAAGGACTCCCCTATTTAGTGAGTGACTTAGGCTGATGGTCAACCCATTCACTGAGAAGGATGTTTGAGAAATAGGTTGCCAGGAGTCACAGAGGCATCAGAAGTTCCAAAGAATTCAAAATTTCTGAGGGACGGGCCCGTCAGGTCAAAATATAGATGGGGAAACACGACGGTCAGGTAACATATTAAGTTACCTAAATGACTGAATGACAAACAGTGGCCTCAGGGACGCCTTCGTGGAGCGAAACGATTTATGGACTTTTCGAAAACTTTCTGTTACGTTGGATGCGTGATGAGGAAAGAGGAAGCACCAAGAAAAATGGAGAGGGAAGAAACACAGCAAAAACTTTAATACAACACTCTAGATTGGAAGTGAAAACAAACTCACCGGTCCAATCTCAAAAATATTGCCGATACGACAGTCTGAGGGAGAATAGAGTGGTAGTTATAAAACTTTTATAAGCTCAATCGCGGGGAACAGGAACACATTCTGATAGATAGTGATACATTCGGGGATTACCTTCTGATACCTTCTGAGACATTCTGCCTCAGAAGCTACTGGCGGCATCTGATGTACGATGGAAACACTGGAGACGTGTGCCGTACTGAGCACACAGTACGGCAGCCTGAGTGTCTTAGCGCTGAACGGGAAGGACGCAGCGAGGGCCAAGACACGTGTTCCATTCCTTGAATTCATTGATAAGCTGCGGGATATTGCAAATATGATTACCAATTATGAACTGTGGGAAGACGAATGTTCGTTGTGAGCTGACATCCACTACACAAGAGGCATATGTACTGCACAGGATTAGCAATTGAGCTATACATTCGCTTTTACATATTGGTTTTCGTTACGCCTTTCTTAACACAGCACTAACAAACGTAGCCAACAACGGTGTAGTTAATACAGAACTAGTTAACGACGGACCAGTGAAGATGAAAAGCGCCTTGGCTATAATTATGAATGTTAAAACGTACTTTCACATGTTGCGGTTGTTCGAGAAAAATTTGCTTTCATTTTTAACGTCTGCGTATCTGTTTATGAGATCAGAAAATGTATTCAGTAGAACACCATTATAAGGTTTGTGTGGTTAGTTATAACTTGCTATTTGAGACATACCTCGAGAAATGTTTGATTATATGGATAAATGTAATCGTAAAATTTTAGAAAGCATATAATCATAACGTGTAAATATGCCTGGTCCGAATATTAGTTGAATTTTTCGAGAAATGGTAGAATTAAATAACGGTGTATTTGAATTCTCGACACTATAAAAGAATAGATCTTGACTTATGCTTTATAAAATACAACTTCAATGTGATATCATATTCATGAATATGGACAGTTAGCTTTACAATAAATCACCTTTTTTCAGTTTTGTGAATCATTCATGTTCCTGTTTTATGGGTAACAGCTCTGTAGCAGATCTGAGGTTGCATATACGATAACCAGAAGTAAAGTACGAGGGACTGTGACGAAAAGTCATTTTATTCTTATAAACGTCTCTTGCTAATCGCATGTAAGATGATGCGCTGTGATGATGTGGTAGCGTAAACACGAAGTGTGAACGCCACCTATTATACTTCAGTTCACCCACTTTTGTAGGTACTCCAGCCTGCAAGAAAACGCTGTTTACTCCGCCTCTCCATCCAATATGGCCATTTATTCCCCAGGGATTGTGAAAGTCTGAAATAGTTTGTAAAAACTGGTGAAAATTTAAGACAAATCGTGGAATAATTGAAAATTGACAAACTTTTAGTAGTAATTGACTTGATCAATATGTGTATCTCATTTCCAACATGTACTCTACTGACGAAACGATTAACCTATATTAAAGGAAAGCTGTTTTCAGTAATAGACTGACTGGGTCTTACTGATGGTGAAATGGAAGAATCAGTGAAGGACTGTCATACTTCCTCCGTTAGCCCAGCATAATGATATATCTCAACGTTGACAAGAACTTTGTAATCTATTCTCTAACTGCTGCATTGGCTGAGAAGTCTCAGATTGCATTACGTCTACAAGTTTTCGTGCATGCGTTTGGTTGTCCTATACACCAATCGCTGATTAACCTGTTGGTTGGTTGGTTGTTTTGGGGAAGGAGACCAGACAGCGTGGTCATCGGTCTCACCGGATTAGGGAAGGATGGCGAAGGAAGTCGGCCGTGCCCTTTCAGAGGAACCATCCCGGCATTTGCCTGGAATGGTTTAGGGAAATCACGGAAAACCTAAATCAGGATGGCCGGACGCGGGATTGAACCGTCGTCCTCCCGAATGCGAGTCCAGTGTCTAACCACTGCGCCACCTCGCTCGATTAACCTGTAATCACACAGACACTGACGAGCCAAAACAATACTGTCACGTAGAGGAAGGTGTAATTAGATGAATGACAAACACAAACATCACTTAACGAAGGTTTATTCAGCACATACACATACAAGAGTGTGGAGAGAACTGCCTCCGGCCAGAACACATACGGTATATATACAGTTACAGAACATTCCAGTACAATGATTCCTGACATTTGTGGATGCTTCTAGAATGTACTCGAACCGAGTATAGAAATTAAAATTCTGCGGTTCAGGTGAGTTTCGAACTCACGACTCTCCATGTCTAGTACCATAACCACTACAGCCCCATGAGTGCGCAACCCAGCTTCTTCAGCGACAGTATTTCCATCTACTTAATAGCGTTTTTTTACCGGAAGGTGGAATATGAACGCGAATCTTGCGATAGCGTCCCAGATGCCTGCCATCGGGTTCAGATCAGCCCAATCTGGTGACCAAGACATAAACGTGAGTTCGCTATCAGCTCCTCAAACTAATGTATCACGATTCTCGCACAGTGACACGGGTAGTTATCCTATTGGAAGATGACATCGCTAACGTGGAGTCCATAATTGTCATGGTGTTTTCGCTTACTGTTACAGGTCCCATGGAAGCCCAGGTGAATATCCACTATAGCATAATATTGCGCCCATCCCAGAAACGGTGAATTTTTCGAGCACTCATTCGCCTACATGATGGTCTGTCCGGAATCATCCATCAACTTGGTGCAAGAAGAAATGCGATTAATCCGACCAGGAGGCACGTTTCCATTGATCCACGGTCCGATCTCCATTACCCTGTGTCCACTGCAATCGTAATTAACGATGTTTTTGGGTCAAAATGAGAACACTATGAGCAGTCTGATGAGAAGTTCCATGATCAACAAAGTGTGGTGAACGATGTGTTCTGAAACACTTGTGTCTGCATCAGCATTGTGCTCTGTTGTCAGATTTTCCACAGATCACCGTCTATTTTGGTTTAGAAAGTGGGGAAGCGTCTGATGTCAGTATTATATTAAGAAGGGTCGATTTACAATAATTGGTCGCAGACATACAGCTCGCGTTCTCATTAGATCATCGGCGCGGTCCTGAGTGAAGTTATTGTCTACTGAAAATATGATAGCTTAAGTACTATATTTCACTATGCCTAATTAAAAAAAATGTGGTAAGCTTCTATTGGACCAAATTTCTGAGGTCATCGGTCCCTAGACTTACACACTACTTAATCTAACTTAAAGTAACTTACGCTAAGGACAACACACACACCCATGCCCGAGGGATGACTCGAACCTCCGATGGGGGCAACCACGTGGACCGTGACAAGGCGCCCTAGACAGCGCGGCTAGTAAGTCGACGCTGGTTTCACCAGAAAATGTTTTTAGAATGTGATGGACAATTAACTACAAAACTGACTGCCTTCCACTGTCATCTCCCACTTCCGCTAAAACAAACGACCAGCCTAAGATGAAAATACTGTTTCAGTTTATCTTCGTGCGACAACGAGTTAAAGTGGCTGAAGAATTAAAATATTCCTCATAGATATTATTTAAGTCCTATGCTTCAATCTCTGAACGAAAAATATCTATATGCATCTACAATCTTTCTAACTCGCAATGGCTTTACGTTAAATATTTAATATGATACCTTTTTTCCCTTCGACATTTCTACTACTTCAGATATGGAAGCTATCAGATGTCTTTTTCTCCGGAGAAAGATTTCAGCCCACGCCAAGTATAGGAAGAAAATTGCAAAGTGCGTACTTGATTATCCTAGGCTAATAAGCAACTTGATCTGAAAGGCCACAATGGTCACTCTGCCATTTTAGCACGAGAGTTTCAGAAGAAAAGCTTAACTAAGACACTTAAGATGTTATATGCTTGCAAAGAGACTGGTGCAGACCAGCACCAGAAAGTGGTGATTAGTCCTGCTCAGGTAGATACCTAGCTGGTACGACTGTCTCTCGAGTGACAAGTTGCTTTTCCTAGAGGTAACTTTATTTCACAATTAGAAGCCGAACGTCCGCCTCTGTAGGTAAGTGGACAGCGCGGCAGTGTGCCACGTGGCAGAATCGGTTTCGATTCCTGTTACTACTTGGATTTTTCCTAGGTGGGAGGACTGGTACGGAGTTCACTAAGCCTCGGGAGGCCAGCTGAAGAACTACTCGACCGAATGGTAGCGGTTCCAAGGTCAAGAAACCCAACAGCGACCGGGAGAGCTGTGTACTAACCACACGCCTTTCATGACGGTGACGACGGTCGGTCGGGCACAATTGGCCCGCCTATGGTGAGAACGCAGAACTTCAACTTTACTTGCAATCTGAACTGCGATAGATTACAAACTAATAATAACTCAATACATTACGTAGTGAAATCCTCCTCTTCTTATTGATATTCATTCCTTTATCACCACCCACTTGTTAACGTGGGCAGCTATGTAATGGTTAGTAGTGGAGCAGTGAAAGTTCCACACAATTTGTAGGGATTGCGCTGACACATGAATTAGGGTAGGTAGTTGGAGTTGCATTTGGGACACGGTAAGGACGGGACTTTGGAACGCAGTGAAGAAAGATCTCGTTTATTGGTCATTATGAGGTACAGTCACGGCGGGCTGGACTTAGCTTTCTGCCATACCGACAGTAGCGTGTTGAAAGAACACTGTGCTTTTACACAAATCCACAGGCTGTCTGTTCACTTAAATACCTAGGAACTGCCGGCCAGGGTGGCCGAGCGGTTCTAGGCGCTACAGTCTGGAACCGCGCGACCGCTACGGTCTCAGGTTCGAATCCTGCCTCGGGCATGGATGTGTGTGATGTCCTTAGGTTAGTTAGGTTTAAGTAGTTCTATGTTCTAGGGGACTGATGACCTCAGCAGCTAAGTCCCATAGTCCTCAGAGCCATTTTGAACCTAGGAACTACAATTACTAAAAACTTAAAATAGAACGATCACACTGATAATGGTGTGGGGAAGGCCAACCAAAGACTACACTTTACTGGCAGAACAGCTAGGAGCTGCAACAGGTCTACTGAAGAACTGCCTATACTACACCTATTCGTCCTCTGCTAGAGTAATGCTGTGTGGTAGGGGACCCGTACCATGTAAGAATGACGGAGGGCATCGAAAAAGTTCAAAGCAGGACAGCTCGTTTCGTATTATTGCGAAATAGGGCAGAGAACGTCACTGAAATAATACGCGAGTTGGGGTTGTTGTCAATAAAACGCAGGAGTTCTCAGTGCGTCAAGATCTTTCTACGAAATTTTATTCTCCAACGTTATTTTGTTGACACCCATCTACATACGGGGAGATAATCATTAAAATAAATTAAGAGAAATAAGAGCTCGCACGGAAAGATTGAAGTGTTCGCTTTTCCAGTGCGCTTTTCGAGAGTGGAACGGTAGAGAAATAGATTAAAAGCTATTCAAGATGTCTTCTTTGGCTTGGCATGCGCTAGTGGTAAGCTTGAGCTTCTGGTATGTTTTGCAGTTGCGCTATATTTCTGACTGATTGGGCACTGTCTTATCGCGGGGACAATTCTTGCAGCAGCGAGCACGTGGAGTTAGCAGTGGCTACGGAGTAAGAAGTTGAGGTTGGCTGAGTTAACCTCTGGGGACAGCGTCGCGGGAAATGGACACGTGAAAGTTAAGGCGAGAAGCATGTAAGCAGTTATACAAAGGGGTATGTTATTTGATATAAAAGACTACAGAGAGGTAATCATTTTGTGGTCGAAACTTCTGCCTTGGCCACGCTTGCTTCCTAATGGGTAATAAGGAAATGTGGTTCTTCTTTGAGCACACACAATTTTTCTCGTTTTACTACCTGTGTATAGTAAAAAGAGAAAAACTGTGTTTGCTCAAGGCGGAACCATATTTCCTTTATTGAGAGGATGTAAACTGGAGAATATGCACGTTGAATAGAAGTGAATCTACAGGACCTGGTCTGAATTCAGAAATTTTGTGTCAATACCCATTATTAGAATGGAATCCGGCACGAGCAAAAAATTAAGGCGACGTTCTTGTAATTATATTCGTACAGAACTAACATGACCAAACCTTGGCTTCTCTAGGGTTTTAATGTGTGAATGAGTAGGACGTGGTGATACGTGTTCTATTTTTTGAAGAACAATAAACTGATTCAATGGACAGCGTCTCCCATTGTAGGATATCCTTGTTATGGGTCGTTATTAATTTTTTGTGGTAGTTAGTTATATAGACTTTCGCCGGTAGCAAACACGTGTATTCATCCATTGTTGTGAGTGATACGTTTGTACGTTGTCTCGATCGGAAAGGTGTAACTGACTTCGAATGTAATGGACTGTAGTATTTCTAAACAGGAAGAGTGTTTACAGTTTATCAATATACACTTTGACTCGTCGCTCGAGGTGACCATTCTCTTTGCGTTAAGCGTTCGCTCTGATCTCTGTACCCTGTCAGGTGCCGTGCACTGAGGCAGATACATACGAACGGGATATCAGCATCTCCACGGCATCTGAAAATTCGTCTCTGGAAGACATGGCTGCGCACCAGCTGTGTACACCACTGGACCGGTGATTGTTGTGCTGCGCAATGATTCATCGATCATTGTTGCAATCCGTGATACAAGACGGCGACTGCACTCTTCAACACCTCGTCGCCCATGGTAGTTTACTTTAGAGGTACTAAGAAAATCCCGTTTAATTATAGCTACACGAAAAACCACATTAATTGAAAGATTTTTGATTTCACTAAATACCTAGGGGTCGGAATCACAAACGACCTGAATTGGAACCGTTACATAGAGAAACACGTGGGAATCGAACGAAATATTGTTTCTTATTGGCGGAAATTTAGAAGCTGCAACATATCTACTAACGATACTGCCTACGTGCCTGTATTACGCTTATCTCTCCTCTTTTTGAATAATGCTGTGCGATATGGTGTATGTACCAGGTAGGTTTGATGCGGTGCATCGAAAGAGTTAAAAGAACAGCTGCTCGTTTTGTGTTATCGCGAAACAGGGGAGAACGTGTCACGGACATGAGTTGGGGTGAGTATCACTAAAACAATGGCGTTTTTTATTGCAATGAATTCTCTTCACAAAGTTTCGGTCACAAACGGTCTGCTCCGAATTTTAAAATATTTTTTTTCTTTCACAATAAGAAAATAATGGAAATTATTTTATCCATTTCGGTTAGAGCACACGGAGCTGTTTTCGTAATTTACACTATATAAAATATTGTAACCAGTCACAAATATGGTTTGTGGCTAATTGCAGTGTTTAAAAATTAAGGGAAGTCTTAGCCAGCGGGGAAACGTCTTGGTGTTCATTTTTTCCTCGTGGTATTCGAGATTGGAATGATAAGAAATAGTTGAAAAGTAGTTTCATGCATCCTCTACCAAGCACATGAGCGTGAAATTGTGGATAATCATGTAGACGTAGATATAGCTGCGGAGTTTTCGTCCAAACGGGTTACTCGTGGTACAAACTTTACATAGTGACTCTGTCTAAGGCAATGGGTGTCACTGCCGTTGACGATGAGTATCACAACCGTCAGGGATCCACGATAGGCCTACTTATATCGTGTGTTGCCGACTTCTGTGCAAGCAATAGCCAGTATAAGGTCTGGCCAAAAACGAAACTGCTCCACACACAGTCAGAATAACAGTGCTCTTCTTTCTCCATCAAAGCAGTTGTTACTAATACAACTACTAAACAATGAATTATCATGCATGGTAGTTTCAACAGCTGTCTCATATTCGTTTTCAAAAGCTGTAACGAAGAATTATCGGAGCTATGAGCAAACTAGATACCATAAATGTCAAAGTACTGGAAGTAATTAACATAAATAATAACGCATAGAAATTGTACATTCAGTAAGGGAGGGATATAAAGATTAAACGGCAATTACTGAAGTCCACTCCATAAATTCAACAATTTCGAATGCAATCAAGTTCTGAGGTCAATGACATTGACTGTGTTTTGTAAAAAATGTGTTATTTGTAAAGCAGGAAAAACAATATTTTTTTAAAGACGACGAAGAGAATTTCGAATACTGAGATATGCCAATTAAAACCGTCTACTTGAAATAACGAGAAACTGAATTATCACAATGACCGGCCAGCAAAGATGCTGTTCGATCTGTTCAGAAGATTCGCAACATCAAGTAAGAATTCCACAGAATCCATTTATAAATTTAATCTCGCTTACGGTGTCTACCAAATCTTACAGTAACTCAAGAAAACATTTTTTTCTCAACGACCTGAAATCAGTGAACTTTTGAAATATTCAGTTATGGGCTTAACGCATCACACGTAATTGAATTATACGTATAAGATAAAAAAGAGTTTGTTGTACAGGACGAAATGTTATTGGGAAATGATGGGGTTTTTGTAGAAAAAGGCAAAGCTGATCTGTGTGTATAGATTGGATGACTATTTTGTCATGTGTTTCTCTTTCTAGCCAACTGATCTTGTAATTTCACACGCTCCTTATGTATTGTTCTGGTTCGTCGAAAACTATTTCTAAATCATAAACACAAAGAAAAATTCCCACTGGAAGACGGTGAGATGGCAAGAAACGACGATGATTTCTATATGTACGTGTCCACAGCCGTATACATTATAAACTTGGGTATCTCCAGAAGCCGACTGCACTGCTATCTGGCTACGTCATCTCTCTTCTGCCTCTTGCAAGCTCTCATGAATAATGCTAATAGTTGAGAATCGACGAGCAGTCAGGGCACTGGGTCAGTATAGCAGTCGGGAGATTGCTAGACACCTTTCATTTTCTCTTCATGTTATATGGCTTGCATCTTAAACAAAACATGTAGAACGAGAGTACACACATACGAAAGCTTCTTTCGGTGAAAACTGTGTCTTGACATAAGGACTAGGAGAAATCAGGACTGTGCTCAGACGTTTTGTAATGATATACCTTCTGCTGAAGAAAGAGTAAATTGGGGTTTAACAACACCCAGATAGAATGGTTCGAATGAATAGAAGCGTGTGCTGGAGAGTGTAGCAGCACTCACAATAAAATTTCTGAAGTATATTAAGTACCACTGGGTTCCGTACGCGATTATATATTGAGGATACGGCGAATAGTAAAAGCTTTACACGAACCATTATTGATATCCAATCAAATAACAAGTTTACGGTTAGCAGTCACTCTTTATTTATTTCCACAACGCATTTCAGAAGTATAAATCTCCTTGATGAGATGGGTTTATGTGTATTAATATGGATTATGTGGTCTGTGATACGACTTTGGGGTAACTTGTCACACTGTTGGTATAGAAAACAAAACACTATTTCAGAAAATGGCTCTGAGGCGGTGTTTACTGAGCGTAAATGTAAATGTTAATAAAAAAGAAATAAAACAAAATACCTACTGTGGTCTTAGGACTCTCATACCATCTTAAGAAGTCACATAAAAACTATTACACTTCGTAAACAGAGCTGGTTTCTAGAAACTAACTGATGCAAAGAGCCTGCAGCAAAAACAGAAACCCTACATCATAGCACAAAGAACATATAGCGAAACAAAATCATGATTCCGTTGCAAGTCTCAAATCACTGTGAAGACCTTTGGTTGCGTAGATATGTTGGGATAAATATTTCAAGTGATACACCAGGCTTTTTCTATCAAGTTTATTTAGCTTAAATTTAGAAGTATTTATGTAATGACATGCCATGTTGAAAACTTTAAGTGTAATAATTATATTGCCAACAGTTGCAAAATCGTACATAAATAACAATTTAAGTTGGAATTCAGAGAAGGAGGATGAATAGAGTGACAAAGGAGAGCAAAGCTTTGGTTACGCCGGTGCTGTGGATTCGTTAGGCGCTGAAGTAACACACTGTTAAGGAATTAAAATACACAGTGAAATATCCACTTAATAATATTAACAGATATACGACCAACCTGACTTGGGACACAAGCTGATGGTCTTTTGGGGAGATATTTTAATTCCTTATCAGTGTATTATTTCAGCATATATTTGTTTACAAGTGACAGATATAAGCATAACAAACCCACAGCTCTGGCATAACTAAAATTTTACTCTCGTTCTGTCACTCCTTTCATCCTGTCTCTGAATCTCGGGCTAAATTGTTATTTACGAATAATTTTGCCACTTTGACAACGTAATTATTACACATAGCATTTTCAACATGTCACCTGTTTACATGAATACGTAAAAATTTGTGCTGCATACATTGGACAGAAAAAATAGTGTATTACTTGATACATTTACTCCAACTTACTTATTCATGTACTCAACCAAAGATTTCCACAATGTTTAAAGACTTGCTGTGAAACAAAGGTTTTTCTATATGTTCTTTGTACTTTGAAAGCGTATTTCTATTTTTGCTGCATGTTCTTTGTACTTTGAACTTGTGTTTCTGTTTTTTGCTATTTTTTTGCAGCAGTTAGTTCCTAGATTTTAACTTTGTTCAGGTACGTTGATAGTTTATTAAGAGAGAGAAGGGAGCCTTTACTCCTGTGAGTATTCTGTTTTAGTTATTTTGCATTAATACGTACATTTACGTTCAATCTTTACTCAGAGACGTGCACAAAGCGATGAGATGAAATAGCGTTTTGTTTTATGTGCTAACAGTACCACAGGCTACCCCGAACTCGTAACACAACACAAACGTGTTATATTAATACACACATAAATTCAACTGACGATGGAAGTTTAAGCCTCTGTAAAGAGTTGTGGAAATAGACAAGTAGTGACTGGTAACAGTAAACTTGTGGTTTCATGCGAGTAATAGCTATGTCAAAATGGCTTTGGATGTCGAAGTCCTACCTGTTCTTCTAGTAAAAACTCACGTCCTATTTCAGCAGGAAAATGCTCAACAATTTGTGGGAAGCGGTGTCCAAGTATTATTCGATCAACCATTAATACTCTTCTCTTCACCCATAAATCTTTTGATAGGTACACAAAATGTAGGAGGTATAAGGGCGTGGCTACAAATCGGTTGGTCCTAATATAAGAGTACCGTGTCGTGGACCGCATTTATTTTATGCCATGAGGCTCACAGGTTATTCTTGAAAAACAAGATATTGATTTCATATAGAAATCTTGTACGGTTGTCTAATTCTAATAATTTTTCTGTTACTATGTACTTGTTCGGACATATAGGGTTATTTCCACTCACATGTATTCTCCTTGATGCAGAAAATATTCATATCGTGTTTATTTGGAGGCGATCAAAAAGTTTACATTTGAGGGCGTTGCTTCAGTATGTATGCAACGAAGAGCGACTCAGGTGTAGGTATATAAGCATCGACAGGCAAGCGAGGGATTAGAGTGGCATTCCAGTCTTTCCGACGCGCGTGGGGTAAACGAGGAGACGTGATCTGTGGCAACTTTAGTATTAAATTCGCCCAACAAACAGGACCAACGTGCTGTGTCCTTTTCTTGGTTGCCGAAGTACAAATACCGGAAGATATCCTTCGAAGAATGAAGAATGCATTTCGGGCAGCATGTCTTTCTGTTGTGAATGGTGCGCCATGTTCCGTTGTGCTTTATGATGCTGCACGTCCGGATACTACAAATGTAATGCAGAGGTTACGCTAAGTGGGAGATACTTCAGAAGCCGCGCTATAGTAATCACGTCTCTCCAAGCAGATATCACGCTTTCGGTCCCTTACAACTAGCCTGGAAGGGTCGACGATTACTGTCGGACAAGTATGTGCAGCAGGCTGTTATGGATTTCTTCAGACAGAAGGTCACGATGTTTTACCAGACAGGTATCCCAGTCTAGTGCATCGCTGGGATGATTGCCTAATTGCTGACGGCGATTTTGCTTGACTGTGCTGTACGGCCTTCGACAGACGCTTTTTGATGGCCCTTTTATTAATCATTCATCGAGGCCTACAGAATTATGCTATTAATTATGCAGATTTACTAGTTATTGTTATTATTTACTAGTTACTGTTGTAAATGGCAGAAAAACGTACTGTAATATTATATTGTCCAATGGCAATACGAAGAACCCTATGGATTCGTAGCCAATATGAAGCTGGAAGAACTGAAGAGTACGACAAACAGTTTTTGATGACTCGTGAATCCTCTGTGTTTATAGATTTAAGCCCAGACATCACTGCAGAGCCCCCATCCCCCCATTAAGTATGCTGCAGTATTTTGTCCGTTAGAGGGGGCACCATAGTTACTGTTCGTGAGATGTAATAAACGTACCAGTACAGCTTTCGGCTGATTTCTGTTCTCTTCTACTGTCAACACGTAGCATACTTCACGTGCACTCCCCAAATACCTCTTTTTGAAACTGTAACGGTTAAGACAATACACTCACAATTCGCAAAAATATAATATTTAGCAGGTACGAAAGAAGACAATAGTATGTTATAATTAGAAGGCTGTATCCATACTGAGAAGTTAGGAAGAGAAGAAGATAGGACACTTACGTTTTCAATATAATCTCTATGATTTACTCTATGGATAATGAAAATAATATTAACAATACGCAAATATATGATTCAAATGAGTTCTTATGACAGCTTATGCACTTTAAGATACTATCATGACTACGATTACGTATGAGTAGATGATGCCGAACAACCCTAATATTGTATTGTGTCTATCTAAATGTCGTGGTGCTGAATCAAAGCTGATCTAGAGATGCTCCTGAGAATTTTCCTTCCACGTAGGTGTTATACTAGTTCACTCATCATTAACGGCGTAGTCTCTCTATAAACTGAAGAGGGGGCAGCGTTTGTTGTGATCCACTCCAAGGAAACGCTGCAACTGCCGTACTGGCATGCTAACCATTTTCTTCCTGCCCAGAGGTATCGCAGCATACTAAGCTCTGCATAGTCAGTTGGAAATTTTTTAGTTTCTTGTGTTAGTTATATCAGTTTTTGACGGGCATATTTCAACCTTCCATTGATTACACAATGGCCTTTCCACCAGCTCAAAATTCCGTAGGAATATATTGTAAAATAATATACATTTTTCTCTTTTTTTATCTATTCCATGGCTTAGTATATGCGGATATTATAAAGGAAAAAATGTTATTTGAGTTTAATATTATTTCCAATGTAATCATATATATCCTTTGCGTATTTGTAGAAGCTTCGGTTTCGTCAGATAATTTCTTTCTGTGAAACAAAAAATCTTGAGCAAGGAAGTGAAAGTTCCAAAACGAGACTTGACATTGTTAATAAGACCAGACGTGGCGGGTCTGATCACCGAGTAATAGCAGATGAAGGAACTAGTTATGTAATTGTAATAAATTAAAAATGCAATATGGAGGAAGGAAATGTGGAGTTTGGAAGTTTTCCTTGAAGTTTGATAATTCACGGTGAGACGCAAGTGTGTTAAGATGGTCGGGCGTCAGTGTGGAAAAACTTTGCGAGAAATTAATTAGTGTTACGAAGGAACAACAAATTCAATAATGGGAGAAGCTTGGGAGATCTGAAGCACAGTATTTTGAGACTGATAACTCCGTAATTTTACGCGGAGAGATTAGTAGAAGCCAGAAACCTCTAGCAAACGATTGCCTCATTATTGTTGTTACAATTTCCATATACTTCGAAAATAATATTTATATTTAATATAATGCAGAAAAGAACCCAAGCGGTGAAGACCTCAGAGAAAAACAAGGAGCCACTAGAGAGAAGATATTTCAAGATCATTGCACAAGACGACTGGATAATGAAGCCAAAATAGTCTAACAGTCTATAACACGAAGCAATCACATTAAGAGAGCGCTTATACACCTTGATTTATTCGAACAGCAAACCGAACTGCTTTCTGTGATATTTATGATAAAACGGAGATTGTGAATTTTACTGTTCTATGGACTTTCGAGCAGTAATTGAGCGATATTGTTCTGTGCCTTGAACTGTGAATTACTTGCAGCCTTTAAACTAAACAGAGTGAGCGTCTGAGCTTCCGACTGTTTAAGTTTTGCGTGAAGTAATGAAAGGACTATCTGCCATTAAAATACAGTCATGCACACGTCATTGTTGAAAGTGCTAAATTTGTTATCCCGACGTACCCTATCCTGCATCCTACTTGGAAAAAGTTAATAATTTTATTTAAACATGTGAAACAATTCGCATTGGAACAACCGTGGAAATTTTATTTGAATTTTGGTGATTACGTTCCTAACTAACGAGACAGTCACCAGCATCTAGGTGAGGCCCAGTTGTCTGCAAAGAAGAACAGCATTACGCCGGCAGCAAATATTCTGCCACACCGCAGTTCATCACAAGTTGAGCGATATCAGCGATTTAGAGATTATCATAACTACACTATCTTTGTTGCTATGTTACGAGAAAACAAACTTTCGTCGAACTATGAAATTAAAGTGAATAACGATGGGGTAGCAGTGTTAACATTGCACTATTCCACAGAATATCAATTACATTAATAGTGGCCGCATCCTCTCTATCTCGCTTTGAGAATTTAGCAATCATTTTATGTAATGGAACTGTGTTAACATTAGAGTTTGTGCATAGGGTATCATTGTTCCAGCATCAACTCGTACTTCGTTATTACTAGAATAGTTTTATTAAATACGGTTTTAGGAAGTTGTAAACTAGATTACAGACAATGGCAACTTTACTAAAACATTGAAGATAAGAGTTGTGAAACATAACACAAATTTACATTTAGCTCACAGCACCATTGAAATCGACTTCGTGTACATGCGGCAATATCATTCACTGAATTCAAGTGTTAAGCTCTTTACATAACTGTGGTTGGGATTCTCATTGTGATATGCAACCAGCATTCACAATATTCAATATTCCTTTATTACATCCAACCTTGATTTCTGATACTACACCGGAAAGCTAATACAAGTCAGTAAAGGATTTCTTTTCACTTGCACTTTTTTTAACAACTACATTTATCATAATAATTGAGATACTTGTACACATATCCATGTACAATAGAAAACAGCTTCTCAGTAAGCATCACTACAGAAGTACTTTCTAGTGCAACAGGGCAGTTCTGCTCATGAGACTAATCGGCTTGAAATAAGAAATGTTGCAACAGTGCTCTAGTTTCTCACAGAGACAAGGCCATTTTGCCTTCAGTGTGTGCCAGTATCTCTGTGTCACCACATGCGGCTGTAATAAGGGTGCTTTCAGTAGAATTAGGGAGAGGACAGGAGAACAAACTGTAGAGATAAGCAAACTGTGATGGGTTATTGGCATAGTTGAAGAATACAATCTAACAAATTAAGATGTACACAATAACGTGAAATTTTAAACTCTAATGGTTGCTTGTATAAGTACATAGCAGTATCAGCAAGTATTGCCTACTTGATTTGTCAAATCTTTCGAAATATCTGCACGTGGGGCTATTTCGCCCCATACACAGGGGCTATTTCCGCTGATTCAAATCATTAGTGTCATTGATGTTTCTCTGAGAAATTCTAGAGAACACGCTGCTTAATTTCTTTTCGGAATATCCGTAGATACAAAAGAAAAAGGCCAACTGCTTCAACCGAATAAGATATCAAACAAGCAGTGACAAGTGAGGTAGGCGGTTCCTCTGGATAAAGTACCAGCAATGTGTTAAACGGTTTAACGGAGTGTGTGTGGCGCAAAAGGACGAAAAATGTTTACTTGTGGTAATGCTTGTGATTTTGACGCTGAAATACGTTTGGTGGGACAGTCTCTTGACTGGGTAGACTAGCCCCAACAATTTTATATATTGTAATCTCTACTTTCTTCAGATGTTTATTTAATACTTTGTTCGTGTAAAGGAATTTCAATCTTTTATATACCCTAACGTATTCACAAATAAAATGCCATAATTGTGTCACAATGAGCTTCTGTAAAGTTTGGAAGGTAGGAGACGAGATACTGGCGGAAGTAAAAATGTGAGGACCGGGCGTGAGTCGTGCTTCGGTAGCTCAGATGGTTGCCGGAACGGTAGCTCAGCGTGTTCGGTCAGAGAGCCGGTTGGCCTCTGTAATAAAAAACTGAGTGGAAGGATCAACCACCGAACTTCAACAGGCTCTCTTGCGACGTCCGCAACGACCAAACACAACGATCAATAACGAACAAAAAGAAAAAAAAAGATGGTACAGCACTTGCCCGCGAAAGGCGAAGGTCCCGAGTTCGAGTTTCGGTAGGGCACACAGTTTTAATCTGCCAGGAAGCTTCATATCAGCGCACAGTCCGCTCCAGAGTGAAAATCTCAAAATCTCATTCAGGAAACAATGACAAATGTTTTCAACAGTTTCATGTCATATTATATACTGCTTATAGTACAGATGAGCGTAATACCCCAACTGTAACCTTTATCTGTGTACATATTTATTTGTATTAGTTGTTTTGTAAGATTGAATACGAGTACTTGGGTAATGTACAGCGGGTCAGTTCCGCTCATGGAACTAATCGCCTTGAAGTAACAAATGTTGCAACAGTGCGCTAGTTCCTGACAGGGACAAGATCGTTTTGCCTTCAGTGTGTCCCAGTATCTGTGTCATCACATTTGGCTGTAGTAAGGGTGTTTTCTGTTGAATCAGCGACAGGACAGAAGAACAAACTCTACAGATAAGCAAATTATGATGGATTATTGCTCTTCTCAGTCAGGAATAGAGGGAAAGGTATCCATAAAACGATACTGAAGATTTATTTAGTCGTATCTGAAGCCTCTTGGGATAGGCCAATCACGTCAAAAACGAAGCAGTACTTCTAGTTAACTTCGGTAAGTAAGGTGTTTGTATCCACGTTTTGCTTTACATTATCAATCACACGTGACAGTTTAGTTGATTGTTACTATTAGAGCATTATAGATGGTGAGGAGAGAATATCAAACTTGATCATATCTGTTAGTTACTGTTAAAGGTATCGTAGATTACGACAGCAATGTACAAGCTCAAATAAAATTAGTAAGACAGTGTGAACTAATCAAGCAGCTGCAGTTATAGGGTCAGTCAATCACGGATGGCACATGTAGTTGGGACTGTTTTAAGTTACTAGTGTTAGTTCACTCATTAATGTTTTCATTAATAATACCTTTTAACGCTAACGTACCACGTACGATGCACAAATGTACCACGAAACAAGCTAAGGTTACCCTCTGAAAGGATTTCGAATTTTGACCGCACGTGTTAACTAATGGATAAAGGAATCGGACAATATTTTGAGTATGGTGAAACTAACAGAAAAACTAAACGGACTTTAACCTCGGGAGTTAATGAAAATGGTGAAAATCATATTTGAACGAAAAAATTAACGGTTGTCAGCTCAATTAGGCACATTAATTTGGAAATATGTATTTAAGTGAACTGAACATTGGTTATTAAAGTTACTTGAACCAATACTGGAATGTTAATGCATGAAGTGCAGAGCTAAATTTGGACATGAGGGGCTTCTTTCTTAACTGACATGTAAAGACATAAATCAAGATAAATAATATCATAAATACACTGTTTATACTCCTCTACATATATCAGTTTTCGTTTGCAGTAGTAATAGTGCAATTATCTTTCTAATATGTGGAGAATATGATGGGGACCCAACAACTAGTATAGTGTCACTAGTCAAACTCTATGATTATTTCAGTAAAAAAGACCAATTGAAACAAAGATAATCCTTCACTTCACTTGGGAGTAGTTCATAATTTACTTCGCAAGACAAAGTAGTCAACACTGAGCTCAATTAACTTCGAAAAAGGAACCATTCATAACAGAAATCAAAACACCACTATTTTTAAAATGAGCAAACTTATTTGTCTTTTTTACCACCTGTGAAGCAGGTATTTTAGACAGTAACATTTACAAAATTTGGATTTGTATTCCGACAAAACTCTACTTTGCAAAAAACTAAGAGTACTTTAGCAAAATCCTATTTAATTTCACTTTTGTGGCTATCACTTTAACTTTTACCACTCATTTCACATTTGACAAACAAAGAAACCACTCTGAAACACTTGAGTGCAAGAATTGTTCATTTAAAACAGGATACTCGGTTTTAGTAGGAGATAGGAGAGGATCCCGCATAGTTTCGTGATCAGGACAGAAGATACGGTCCCGGTCACAAATTTATAGCATTTTCAATATTATTAAAATCACACACACACATTAACTGTTCCATGCCCATATGCATAGCTGGATGTATGAAGTTAGTAAAGAAATGGCGAAATTTTGGTGGCACGCGACATGGCGGCTAACTGTACACACGGCTCTTGATGTTCGAATGCTCTACAAAATCTTATCTTGGCGTCGAACTTTGAAAATATTAGAGCCATTCCTTTTTGCCGAGAATACCAAATAATAGCCAGATCCACATCCGAGGCCAAAATCCTTTGCAAAGCAGCATCCAATTGCCTCTCTTGCCACCGTCGAAGTATACCGTGGTACGGCTAGTAACATACTGCGTATCGTTCACACCAACGACCCGCCCAGTTCGACCGTCAAAACCACCTTTTACATCGCGCCATGCCACTTCCGTTGCGGATGGACTTCCCTACGTCCTTTACATGTTACAAATACAAGTTCCCTAAACATGAACCAGCTTTCAGGAACCATTGTCTTTTTATAAACAAACACATATTAGAATAATTTATAATTTTAAAAAAATTATTTTACTTTCTGATATATACACTCCTGGAAATTGAAATAGGAACACCGTGAATTCATTGTCCCAGGAAGGGGAAACTTTATTGACACATTCCTGGGGTCAGATACATCACATGATCACACTAACAGAACCACAGGCACATAGACACAGGCAACAGAGCATGCACAATGTCGGCACTAGTACAGTGTATATCCACCTTTCGCAGCAATGCAGGCTGCTATTCTCCCATGGAGACGATCGTAGAGATGCTGGATGTAGTCCTGTGGAACGGCTTGCCATGCCATTTACACCTGGCGCCTCAGTTGGACCAGCGTTCGTGCTTGACGTGCAGACCGCGTGAGACGACGCTTCATCCAGTCCCAAACATGCTCAATGGGGGACAGATCCGGAGATCTTGCTGGCCAGGGTAGTTGACTTACACCTTCTAGAGCACGTTGGGTGGCACGGGATACATGCGGACGTGCATTGTCCTGTTGGAACAGCAAGTTCCCTTGCCGGTCTAGGAATGGTAGAACGATGGGTTCGATGACCGTTTGGATGTACCGTGCACTATTCAGTGTCCCCTCGACGATCGCCAGTGGTGTACGGCCAGTGTAGGAGATCGCTCCCCACACCATGATGCCGGGTGTTGGCCCTGTGTGCCTCGGTCGTATGCAGTCCTGATTGTGGCGCTCACCTGCACGGCGCCAAACACGCATACGACCATCATTGGCACCAAGGCAGAAGCGACTCTCATCGCTGAAGACAACACGTCTCCATTCGTCCCTCCATTCACGCCTGTCGCGACACCACTGGAGGCGGGCTGCACGATGTTGGGGCGTGAGCGGAAGACGGCCTAACGGTGTGCGGGATCGTAGCCCAGCTTCATGGAGACGGTTGCGAATGGTCCTCGCCGATACCCCAGGAGCAACAGTGTCCCTAATTTGCTGGGAAGTGGCGGTGCGGTCCCCTACGGCACTGCGTAGGATCCTACGGTCTTGGCGTGCATCCGTTCGTCGCTGCGGTCCGGTCCCAGGTCCACGGGCACGTGCACCTTCCGCCGACCACTGGCGACAACATCGATGTACTGTGGAGACCTCACGCCCCACGTGTTGAGCAATTCGGCGGTACGTCCACCCGGCCTCCCGCATGCCCACTATATGCCCTCGCTCAAAGTCCGTCAACTGCACATACGGTTCACGTCCACGCTGTCACGGCATGCTACCAGTGTTAAAGACTGCGATGGAGCTCCGTATGCCACGGCAAACTGGCTGACACTGACGGCGGCGGTGCACAAATGCTGCGCAGCTAGCGCCATTCGACGGCCAACACCGCGGTTCCTGGTGTGTCCGCTGTGCCGTGCGTGTGATCATTGCTTGTACAGCCCTGTCGCAGTGTCCGGAGCAAGTATGGTGGGTCTGACACACCGGTGTCAATGTGTTCTTTTTTCCATTTCCATTAGTGTATATTACAAAACTCTAAATATCCTGTCACAAATCAATGACTTTAAATTAAAAATAATACACACTCCATAATTACAGATACGCAGTTACGTAATATAAACCTACTTTTTTATCAATAGAAGTGTTACAACCTGTCTTAGTCACGCAAACTCTTCCCTGGTTATTGGACATAGCAAGTCATGCTGTCAATCTAGAAGGCACTGGGAGCCTATAGATATATTCCAAATCTACAGTGAAGCGCGAAAGAAACTGGTATAGGCATCCACATTCCAATACTCAGATACGTAAACAGGCAGAATACGGCGCTGCAGTCGGCAACGCCTATATAAGAAAATTTGGAAAATGTGCTAAGTTCCTTTGGGACCAAACTGCTGAGGTCATCGGTCCCTAGGCTTACATACTACTTAAGTTAACTTAAACTAACTTACGCTAAGGACAACACACACACCCATGCCTAAGGGAGGTCTCGAACCTCCGACGGGAGGAGCCCCGCGAACTGTGGCAAGGCGGAGCATACCACGTGGCTACACCGTATTTAAGACAACAAGTGTCTGGCGCAGTCGTTAGATCGATTACTGCTGCTACAATGGCAGATTATTAAGACTTAAATGAGTCTGAAGGTGGTGTTATAGTCGGTGCACGAGCGATGGGACACTGCATCTCCGATATAGCGATGAAGAGGGGATTTTCCCGTACGACCATTTCATGAGTGTACCGTGAACATCAGGAATCCGGTAAAACATCAAATCTCCGACATCGCTAGGGCTGGAAAAAGATCCTGCAAGAACGAAACCAAAGACAACTGAACAGAATAGATCAAAATGACAGAAGTGCAACCCTTCCGCAAATTGCTGCAGATTTCAGTGCTGGGCCATCAACAAGTGTCAGCTTGCGGAAATGAATGACATGTGGCCGGGGACTATCCTTTCGACCGATTAAACACATTTTACTCTTCGCGGTGCCTTGAATGCTCACAAACCTCTCATGTGGGATTCTACGCGGCCACATGTGCAGGAACATCCGCTGTATTGGGCCTGTGACTGTGTGGTGTGGTTTCAAAATCTCCTTCAGTTTCGGTCAGTTTCTTTGAGACGATAACACCTCGCAGGCCGGTTGGGTGTACAGTGACATGTGCACATTATACGGATCTCCTTGTGCAGCATCTAATTTCAACTTTGTACGAACAAAACTGTGTCCACACCACTATATCCATGCAAGACGGGGTGACCCCTCATGCTGCTTGCCAGATGAAAGATTTTCTCCAAGAAACATTCGATAACGAGCGTATCACATCTAGGCAATTTCCAGAAGTGTAGCCCTCCAGATCCCCCGACTAAATGCATGTGAGATCTTGTTGTGGAGACATCTGAGAGATCGTGTCTATCAGGGATGTATCTGGAGTCTTTCTGATCTGAAGGATAGTGTACTACTGCATATCGCTCTGATTACACCGGATATACTGAGAGCAACTGTCTACCATGCTGCGTTACGAGTGCGGCTTGTTGCTGAGTCAGAAGATTGTATTAACAATATGTTGTAACTTGTGACTCTATCCTAATATAAGCGCGAGAACCACCGTTATCATGAGTGTGACCATTCTACTCCTTTTCCTGCACTCACATTGATCTGACAGCGTCATATCTTTTCATGATGGCACAAATTGGATCTATTAATTTTTCATCATAATCCTTGAGAGCACCTTTTAATGAACACGGCTACGATGTTTCACCGTCCTGTGATGTATAGAGCCCGCAATGCACCATTCAGAACACCGGCAGTTTAATTAAAACCACCCGGTATTATTAAATCAGGTGCTAATGACAAATTAAATTAGTAATTGGGACACTGGGAGTAGTTGACGAGTTTTGCTTTCTGTGCAGAAAATAATTACTGACGGCAGAAGTAGTGAAGCTTGGTAGGAATAAGATCGTTTCTGAAAAAGATCTACTGGTTTACATCGAATAAAACTGAAGTGTTTGTAAATATTTATTGAAGATACAAGTGTGAAGTGTTCAGGAGTGAAACGTTGATGATGAACAGCTCTGACTAGAAGAAAATAGAAACTTCTGACATTTTGTGCTGCAGAAGAATGCTGAAGGTAGGCGGGTAGTAGAGTAACGAATGAAGAGGTATTGAATCTAATTGGAGGGGGGGGGGGAGGATAGGTATTTATGGGAGAATTTCATCAAAAGAAGGTATTAGTTCATAGTACGCATCATGGAATCGTCAGTCTGGTTATGGAGAAAAGTGTTCGGAGCAAAAATTGTAGGAGGTCTATGTTTGACCAGAAATGGATGTAGGATGCAGTGGTACAGAGTAAAAGAGACTTGCAGAGTATAGACTAGCGTGGAGAGCTGCATCTAACCAGTGTTTCGACTGAAGACCTCGACAGTAACAACAACAGTATAACATGAAGTCCAATTTTATTTCTGAGGTATCACTTTTAGCAGTTATCTAATATGCCGGCTGTGACAACAGGAGAAGATGACAACAGTAGAATCGTCAATTTCAATTTAAAAGTTACGAAAATGGGGTGTTTTACGACCGGTTTCAAGAGCTTCATCATGATCCTAAGAAAGTCGTCCACTACTCTTGAATAACTGTATAAAACGTAAATGTCATATAGCAATGTTGGATGGGACTCCCACGGACTGGTTTTAGCCACCTGTCGGGAAAGATGTTCTTCCTCCGTGCAAATTTGCCTATTCCCTTTCTAGATATAAGTGAAAGTTGTGAAGTATGTGCTTTTGTGGGGCATAGGTAAGTGTAAGGATGCGTGTGTAGTGCAGTGTTATGTTTATGTGGGATGGTGATGAAGAGATGAGGAAGAGAGTGAAAGCTGGTGTCGGCCTACTTCTGTCTAATGGCTCTGAAGGAGACGCTAAGCTTAAAGTCCGCACCGACGGACGGAGTATCATCGACAGTATCACATGCCCTCACTTCATGAACACTGCTGAGAGGTTTGGAACTGAATCGATGACATTGGTGCAGTGACCGGTTATCAGAAACTTAATGCCTCCATCTCTCCTCACCTCGCTTGCCAAGTACTGGCAGTAATTAAACACCATTAAAATTGGAACCGGCTTACCTCCAAGTGAGAGCCACAGCGCTGGTGCGCGTTAGCAACCTCGCTGCGGAGGCTGATTCATAGGTCTCTAAATTTCATGGGCGACAGCAGTAATCGTGAGTGCCAGAACAAGTTCATAATGTAACCTATTCAGTCAAGCAAACTAATATATATATATATATATATATATATATATATATATATATATATATATATATATATATAATTCAAAATTTTCAGAGGCAGTTTGTTCAGTTATTAAAATTTAATAATGTGACAGTATCTGTTTTGGCGTAACAACAAGCGCCGGCACGAAGATCAAGAACGATACAGCAAAGAGGGCTGTGAGACGACGTCAGCCAGTAGCACGCTGACTAGGACGTCACTAGACAGCAGCGACATCTACACTAAGAGAATAAAAGCAATGCACCGCCTAGCCTCGGCCGCTCTAGAAGAGAGGCACTAGTAGATCCGGAAAGTAGAAAAGCGCTCTAGAAGAGCAGCAGTGATATTCACAATAACAGTGACTTACTAACGTGTGTGATTAGCTTTTATGGAAATTGTATTTATCAAAGAACATTGATTATTTGCATGTCGCCAATTGCTTGCGACCCATCATGTATAAACGAAATTTAAGTAACTTCAATTCAATTACTGTAATAAATTCCATTGAAAAAATGAAATGATCGTATGGCATAGTTGGCCGGGGGGTCCCACGCGGAGGAGTTCGGCCGCCGTATTTCAAGTCCTTTTCAGATGACACCACTTCGGTGCCTAGCGAGTCAATGACGATGAAGGACACACAACACTCAGTCACCTCGAGGCGGAGAAAAACCCTGACCCCGCCGGGAATCGAACCCGGGAGCTCGTGCGCGGGAAGTGAGAACGTTAGCGCAAGATCACGAGCTGCAGACTGTAAACTGCATTAATATGATTTGCTTGTATGTTGTCTAGTTATCCGAAAAAACAGCTTCCTAAGAACCCTATAAAAGACGAGCGGGCAGGATCTCACAGTATCAGGTTACACCAAAATTGTTTAGATACAATTACCCTCTCTGTCTGTCCGTCTCCTTCTCCGACCTATCCGTGCCCATGTCTTCTTTTCCCCTCTCTGTCAGTCCATCTCATCCTTCCCCCTAGCCTCTCCACGTTTGTAACCTCACCCCAGAAGGAGGAAGATAGTTCTTATCGCACAGTATTAATTTTCCAGATCTTAGTAGATTTAAATGTCATGCATGGTGCGGCATTTCTCAGGCCTCTCAGTACTTATGACGTCGTATGTCCTGACATATGTATGGCATAATGATATACACTCCTGGAAATGGAAAAAAGAACACATTGACACCGGTGTGTCAGACCCACCATACTTGCTCCGGACACTGCGAGAGGGCTGTACAAGCAATGATCACACGCACGGCACAGCGGACACACCAGGAACGGCGGTGTTGGCCGTCGAATGGCGCTAGCTGCGCAGCATTTGTGCACCGCCGCCGTCAGTGTCAGCCAGTTTGCCGTGGCATACGGAGCTCCATCGCAGTCTTTAACACTGGTAGCATGCCGTGACAGCGTGGACGTGAACCGTATGTGCAGTTGACGGACTTTGAGCGAGGGCATATAGTGGGCATGCGGGAGGCCGGGTGGACGTACCGCCGAATTGCTCAACACGTGGGGCGTGAGGTCTCCACAGTACATCGATGTTGTCGCCAGTGGTCGGCGGAAGGTGCACGTGCCCGTCGACCTGGGACCGGACCGCAGCGACGCACGGATGCACGCCAAGACCGTAGGATCCTACGCAGTGCCGTAGGGGACCGCACCGCCACTTCCCAGCAAATTAGGGACACTGTTGCTCCTGGGGTATCGGCGAGGACCATTCGCAACCGTCTCCATGAAGCTGGGCTACGGTCCCGCACACCGTTAGGCCGTCTTCCGCTCACGCCCCAAAATCGTGCAGCCCGCCTCCAGTGGTGTCGCGACAGGCGTGAATGGAGGGACGAATGGAGACGTGTCGTCTTCAGCGATGAGAGTCGCTTCTGCCTTGGTGCCAATGATGGTCGTATGCGTGTTTGGCGCCGTGCAGGTGAGCGCCACAATCAGGACTGCATACGACCGAGGCACACAGGGCCAACACCCGGCATCATGGTGTGGGGAGCGATCTCCTACACTGGCCGTACACCACTGGTGATCGTCGAGGGGACACTGAATAGTGCACGGTACATCCAAACCGTCATCGAACCCATCGTTCTACCATTCCGAGACCGGCAAGGGAACTTGCTGTTCCAACAGGACAATGCACGTCCGCATGTATCCCGTGCCACGCAACGTGTTCTAGAAGGTGTAAGTCAACTACCCTGGCCAGCAAGATCTCCAGATCTGTCCCCCATTGAGCATGTTTGGGACTGGATGAAGCGTCGTCTCACGCGGTCTGCACGTCAAGCACGAACGCTGGTCCAACTGAGGCGCCAGGTGGAAATGGCATGGCAAGCCGTTCCACAGGACTACATCCAGCAGCTCTACGATCGTCTCCATGGGAGAATAGCAGCCTGCATTGCTGCGAAAGGTGGATATACACTGTACTAGTGCCGACATTGTGCATGCTCTGTTGCCTGTGTCTATGTTCCTGTGGTTCTGTCAGTGTGATCATGTGATGTATCTGACCCCAGGAATGTGTCAATAAAGTTACCCCTTCCTGGGACAATGAATTCACGGTGTTCTTATTTCAATTTCCAGGAGTGTAATTTTGCTGTTACATTCAGTGGTATATGTGAATACCTGAATGAGATTTTCACTCTGCTGCGGAGTGTGCGCTGATATGAAACTTTCTGGCAGATTGAAACTGTGTGCTGGACCGAGACTCGAACTCGGGACCTTTGCCTTTCGCGGACAAGTGCTCTGCCACGTCGTGCTTCATGTGGCGGTTTTACCGCATGAACAGCGAAAATGAGGTAAGCGACAAACTATTTCCGTTTATCATTTTGTGGGGATGGGCAGCGTGAAAAATTTTCATAAACGTTTCAAATTACGTGTATAGTTTGCTGCAAGTCTCTAAGTGCTCTTAGTTTCAAATAGTAGATGGTTAAAGTATTCGCGCATCGTGGGCTAGCCTACTTCTTTGACTCCCCTCCTTTGATAGGTAGGTGGTTCTTGCGTCCATAGCTATTCTTTAAAAACAGTAGATGATGTGTGTACCAAGTTTGGCTGAAATAGGTCTCGGAGGAGATTGCAACATACATACATTTACACACATCGAAGAAAGTTTTGCATCACCCCGGTTCCCAGAACTCCTGAAGACAGACGTTGACTGTGGATATTGTATCGTAGACACAGTCCCTTGGACTGTTCAGAGATGCTACTAAACACCCCCAAAGATTAAACAACCATGCATGACCAGCGTCTATTAGACGGAGAGGGTACGTCATCCGATCAGTTCCAGTCGTGCCACTAGGAAGGAAGTACACAGCTCGTGTTGTCTGTAGCTCAACCACGCCTAGACGGCCAATACCGCGGTTCGATAGCGTCCACATTGTCACTTTGTGCCAGGAAGGTCTCGCAACAAGTGAAGTGTCCAGGCGTCTCGGAGTGAATCAAAGCGACGTTGTTTGGACATGGAGGAGATACAGAGAGACAGGAACTGTCGATAGCATGCCTTGCTCAGGTCGCCCAAGTGCTACAACTGCTGTGGATGACAGCTACCTACGGGTTATGGCTCGGAGGAACCCTGACACCAACGCCACCATGTGGAATAATGCTTTTCGTGTAGCCACAGGACGTTGTGTTACGAGTCAAACTGTCCGAAATAGACTGCATGATGCGCAACTTCACTCCCGACGACCACGGTGAGGTCCATCTTTGCAACCACGGCACCACTCAGCGCTGTACAGGTGGGCCGAACGACATGCCCAATGGACTGCTCAGGATTGGCATCATGTTCTCTTCACCGATGAGTGTCGCATACGACTTCATCCTGAGAATCGTCGGAGACGTGTTTGGAGGCAACCCGGACAGGCTGAACGTCTTAGACATACTGTCCAGCGAGTGCAACATGGTAGAGGTTCCCACTGTTTTGGAGTGACATTATGTGTGGCCGACGTACGCCACTGATAGTCATGGAAGGCGCCGTAACTGCTGTACGATACGAGAATGCCATCCTCCAACCGGTAGTGCAACCAGATGTTTATGTTGATCTCCATTCCAATTTTCTGTACAGGTTCCGGAACTCTCGGAACGGAGGTGATGCAAAACTTTTTTTGATGTGTGTATGTACATCCATTTTTGTGTAACTAGTCATTTAATACTGGAACATTAATGTCTAGCTTAAGTGCGTTGTAGCAGAAATAAGCTGAGAAAGCATATAAATTAATACCATCAAACTTTCTTTCAGATTCACTTTTGCCGTTAGACAATAAATTGTAGGCTAATGCTACGTACTGTGACTTTTCATCGGCATTTGACTGTGTAAACTACTGTAGAATATTGTAGTAAATGTAAATGTCGTGTGACCAGGGCCTCCAGTCGGGTAGACCGTTCGCCGGATGCAAGTCTCTTCTATTTTACGTCACTTCGCCGACTTGCACGTCGATGGGGATGAAATGATAATGATTAGGACAACACAACACCCAGGCCCTGAGCGGAGAAAATCTCCGACCAAGCCGGAAATCGAACCCGGGTTCTTAGGATTGATATTCTGTCGCGCTGACCACTCAACTACCGCGGGCGAATATTCTCGTGTCCTATCAGATCCGCAAAATAAAGGCTGTGAAATGAAAAGAGTCCTGTGTTAAACCGTCATCGTTCAACTGGGAGTAATTGCGTGTGATGCCATGCAAGGTACAATCTTAGGACCATTACTTTTAAATATTACGCCAGGTCTGTTTTATTTACAGGCGGTGTAATCATCGCAATTGATAGAAAATTAAGTGCAGTTTTAAAAATACTGTTTAATGACATTTTCATGTAGATTACTGTACGGTTCTTAATCAATTCCTTCTCATTAAGCCGGCCGCGGTGGTCTCGCGATTCTAGGCGCGCAGTCTGTAACCGCGCGACTGCTACGGTCGCAGGTTCGAATCCTGCCTCGGGCATGGATGTGTGTGATGTCCTTAGGTTAGTTAGGTTTAAGTAGTTCTAAGTTATAGGGGACTGATGACCTCAGAAGTTAAGTCCCATAGTGCTCAGTGCCATTTGAACCATTTTTGAACCTTCTCACTAAACTTTGAGAAAGCACACTGCATGCAGTTCAGAACTTGATAATAAATTCATTCGTAAGGGACATACCATACAACGGCTGAAACACCTAAACTAATATTTATTTGCAATATTGATGATATCCGATATAACTGATATGAAAATTTTAAAAAACTTATCGTTATTTGTGATGACCCTTAAAGCGACGGTAGTGGTTTTCAGATTTGAAAAGCGTGCAACATGAGTTATTTTTGTGCGTGCTAACGCTGCTTAGGGATCTGATGTATGAACTGTGGATCTAACTTCTGCTTTTGAACAAATTATTTCTTACTGAAATTTGTCATAAATAATTATAACAACTTCATAAAGACTTAAAGTCACTTACTTTGTTGTAGGAATGTGTGTGATACTCAGGAATACACACTTTCAACAACTTGCCAGCAGCCATTACATATTACATGTTTAGCTTTCAATTAAGTCCAGTTTAAGATGAGATATCTCAGTTTCAGATGAGACACTTTGTACTCCTCTGACAAATTTCTTATTATAGCCGCTCGTGTATTATTAGAAATATCAAATGACGTGAGTCTTAAGAAAAATTTGTCTTCTGCACATCTTCAGTGCAGTATGTGATCAATGTACAGACTGTTTCAAAATTGCACCGACGGGCTTTGAAGGGATGCACTGTGAGTTTTGAGGAATGAAATGAGGGTAGGAAAATCATGACCGTAACGTCATCCATTGATGTTACAGATCGTCGAAATTTACGGGCGCCAGTCGACGCTGCTAGTTCTTTCCTCTGTTAGCACGCGTAAGGTTGTATGCGATCAGACCGCTAGCAGGTTATAAGATTCCTCCACTTTATTAAACATCCTGAAGTGTCTCCGAGATTTTCATAGAATAAGACAACCCGTCTTTGGATTGCCTTAGTGAGTCCTTGTGTAGTAATTCTGCCTCATGTTTTGCCTCAAAATTCTCGTAGATTATGTCCCTCGCAGTAGCAGTATCAGCACCATCTACTTCTCTGAAAAGTGCAATTCTGTATCCTGTAATTTTAAGTGGTGATACAGGAAGCTATATTACTTGAAACCATATTCGTGGATTCCCTTATAATGTGTTTATTTACGAAAACCCAGTAATCTGGTAATAATGATGCAATATATCACTTATTAACTCAAAACTAGCAATTTCTTGAGAGCACTGTATTACGACAGAACTAGTCCGGAAAGCATCCTATCAGCAACTGGCGACTATAGCACGCCGGCCACATCTCGTATTTAAAATCGTGAAACTTCGTAGCGGTTCGTACAACTTCGTTACCTTGAACATTGTTTATTTGTTTACTAAAACGACTACTTTCTTTCGCGGTAATATTGTGGGAAGAAAGTGCTTATGACCTGCAGGTTTATCCTAATATCTGTAGTGGGAAAAGTGGCTTTTACTAGTAAAAATTTATGAAAGAAAATCACTTGCTTCACGGCAGAATGGCTGTGGCTTCCCTACGTATCATGCGCTGTTGTAACTGTCTGCCTCGCAGTTAGCCACAACACCTCACCCCCTTCATATTACTCTCGCCACATATTGCATCGGTAACTTTAACTCCTTGAACGGTAATATTGGTACTAGTTCTTTATTTAATATTTGGTCATAAAGACCCGGTGCTACAGCACTCAGTTCACTTCCTGTATCAATAACCGCAATTGCCTTAAAACAGTTAATCTCGACTAATATTGGTTGGAATTCCTCTTCACTTGTAACTTCGTCTTCCTCAAAGAGGGCTTCTGTAATATCCCCAGAATTTTCTTTTATCAACCATTTCTTTGCCACTCGTCCGTCAGTCTCATGAGTTCACGTCCAGACCCCACACGAAACGTATCTAGTTGTCCCTTTCGTAACCATCTCTTTCGTGTTCTCTCTCTGCACTACGATCATTGTTTCTCCCATTAGGTCTCTCATCTCGTCTGTTATTGTAATTGTTGACTCCTCCTCAGCTCTCTCTAGCACACCTATTAAACCCATTATTTTGGCTCTTGTTTTCCCGTTTCCTATTACCATTACTATTACAATCCCGCCGTTTCCACTCAAAAAATGACACATGCATTCCCTGCCGTTTATCCAAATGCTATCGGTTTTTCCCTCGCAAAATCTGCCAACGCATCCGCTGCCACTTACCCAAATGCGATTTGATTTTTCCACGCAAGGGATACCAAATGTAAGATTCCCTCACTTTACCAAATCTGCTGAAGTGTTTCAGTTTAGTTATTAAGTCCATAGAAGATGGCATGTGAGGCGTACAGTATGACTGGACGTGCTTTTCTATTTTCTGCTGACCTCCAACTCACACCTCTCCAACCGGTTTCGTTGTCTCTTCTACTCATAAAGCATTTCATGCTTCCAAAATACCTCCAGTTTCCCTTTTAGAAATTCTTGTTAACTTATCTTGCACACTCATTGTCAGTTTACCCAGTATTACTCATTAAGGGATTGGGCTAACTAGAAACGAATTCTTTTCTCAGGCACTTTGGAAGTAATCTTTCTAAGAGTCATACCCACTGCACAAGATATATCTCCCCTGAAAAATACTATTTCTTATGTCACATTGTATACTATTTGACCAATATTTATCTAACAATTTTTAATGAACTCCTCGTATGATTGACAAGCTTCTCCTACTCTCATTCCGATAACATACGCTATGTGATCAAAGGTATCCGGACAGCTGGCTGAAAGTGACTTACAATTTCGTGGCGCCCTCCATCGGTAATGCTGGAATTCAGTATGGCGTTAGCCCATTCTTAGCCTTGATCACAGTTTCCACTCCCGCTGGTATACGTTCAATCAGGTGGTGGAAGGTTACTTGGGGAATGGCAGCCCATTCTTCACGGAGTGCCACACTCAGGAGAGGTATCGATGTCGGTCGCTGAGGCCTGGCACTAAGTCGGCGTTCCAAAAACATCCCAAAGGTGTTCTATAGGATTCAGGTCAGGAATATGTGCAGGCCAGTCCATTACAGGGATGTTATCGTCGTGTAACCACTCCGCCATAGGCCTTGCATTATGAACAGGTGCTCTATATTGGTGAAAGATGCAATCGCCATCCCCGAATTGCTCTTCAACAGTGGGAAGCAAGAAATTGCTTAAAACATCAATGTATTCCTGTGGTGTGGTGATAGTGCCACGCAAAACAACAAGGGATGCAAGCGCCGTCCATGAAAAACACGACCACTCCATAACACCACGTCCTCAGAATTTTACTGTTGGCACAACAGACGCTAGCAGATGACGTTCACTGGGAATTCGCCATACCCAGACACTGCCATCCGATCGCCAAATTGTGTACCGTGATTCGTCACTCCACACAACATTTTTCCACTGTTCAATCGTCCAATGTTTACGCTCCTTACACCAAGCGAGGCGTCGTTCGGCATTTACTGGTGTGATGTGTGGCTTATGAGCAGCCGCTTGATCAATAAATCCAAGTTTTCTCACCTCCCATCTAACTGTACTTGCAGTGCATCCTGATGCCGTTTGGAATTCCTGTGTGATGGTCTGGATAGATGTCTGCCTCTTACTCCTTAAGACCCTCTTCAACAGTCGGCGGTCTCTGTCAATCAACAGACGAGGTCGGCCTGTACGCTTTAGTGCTGTATATGTCCCTTCACGTTTGCTCTTCACTATCACATCGGACACAGTGGACCTAGGGATGTTTAGAAGTGTGGAATCTCGTGTACAGACGTATGACACAAGTGATACCCACTCACGTGACTACGTTCTAAGTCCGTGAGTTCTGCGGAGGGCCGCATTCTGCTCTGTCAAGATGTGTAATGACTACTAAGGTAGCTGCTGTGGGGTACCTGGAAGTAGGTGGCAGCACAATGCACCTAATATGAAAAACGTTTGTTTTGGTGCGTGTCCGGATACTTTTGAACATATAGCGTATGTCCTCTGTCCAATTTATATTTTTTTCTAACTTAGGCAATTACCTAAACTAGCTGTCCCTCATTGTAGCGTCTTCTTTACACTATTTGATTTCCGTACAGTAGCTACTTTTACTGCTAGTAAGTTTCAGCATCTGATTGGAGGAAGCTAGTGATAGCATGACTGGATAACTTAAAGTAACTTCTGTTTGTTTTTAGTAATTTTGAGGTAGACTGACTTTGTAGTATGCTGTAATACTCTAATGTTCCCTACGATATCGGATAAGAGTTTATTGCCACACAACAGTTAAGTTATAGTTTTTTTTTTCGATGTTGCTACAGTTGGCAACGCCCTATATTTTCACATCCACAAGAAAGAACACAAGTGGAAGAAGAGAGTGAAGAAGAAGAGGAGGAATGTGGTGAAAAAGACTGCCCAATTCCAATGAGGAAATTCATCAGAACACCAAAGCCTGGCCGGCCGGAGTGGCCGAGCAGTTCTAGGCGCTACATTCTGGAACCGCGTGACCGCTACGGTTGCAGGTTCGAATCCTGCCTCAGGCATGGATGTGTGTGATGTCCTTAGGTTAGTTAGGTTTCAGTAGTTCTAAGTTCTAGGGTACTGATGATCTCAGAAGTTTAGTCCCATAGCGCTCGGAGCCATTTGAACCATTTGAAGTAAAGCCTGTGCCACAACCAACACCAACGGTCTGTGATGAATAAGGCACGGAAAATTGGTTTCAGAAGAGGGCTGCTGGATATTAGTGTCTCACATTTATGCTGTGCTGTAAATGCAAAACTTGTCTTGGTTTCACAACAAAAAGTAAGTCCCTTTTGCAGTTCTATAAAAACGGCACATTGGACCACATACCTAAGAACTTCAAAAATAGGTTATGCGTGTCATCTCACGCTAACATCCATGTGCATCAAGAGCGGCGCGTTGTCAGAAGAGTATATTTTCTAGGCGCATTCACAATTCAGCTACGACGTAAGAGTCTGAATGAAACACAAAAATACGTGGTATTCTTGGGGTATATTGATTAAACGCAGTGTCGCGTCCAGACCTTATGAAATGGTGGCAGCAATTTGACCAATGCCGAAAAGACGTGGGAGGTGCTGATCGGGAAGGAAGGTTATAGACATTTATCACAGATGACAACCCCTAGACAATCAAATAGCTGATTTCTGAAGTCCACTCAAATTAAAAATGTTCATATCATATTTTCTTATACAATAATAAGATAACATTTAGTGACACTTAGATAAATATATTTATGAATTTCAGTTGACAATCTATAAATAAAATTCATCAAGGGGTACCTGAAAATATGTCATTACTAGTATAAAAAGCGAATTTGGCTCCTGATGTAGCATAAATGCTGCCTGCTCTGTTAGTTTGGTCAGTCACAATGATTTTTTTAAATTTAGTGTTTAAGTCTTCTTTTGTTCCTGAACAACACACTGACCACGGATATAAACTTTTCATTCATCAAATCTAAGCTCAGAACTGAAGAGGATATGTCTCGTTGGCGTTACGAACTGGGGAGGCCGAGGAAACGCGATCTTGCGAGCTTCTACAATAGGAAGGAAACAGTGTCTCCCGACGATACACTTCGGAGACTGACTACAATGCTTATAATCCAAGAGAAACTCCAGCTCCGCTGGGCTCCCAACCTCTTGCAAACAAAACCAGTCGCTAGAAGATGCCTTAGGCGTGCACAACCGGGTTTTGTGCAAAGGAGTAGCCGAGCAGCAAGTAAGACATTACTATTACTTTCCGCTGTGGTCCTAGACGTAGATTGGATGACTAAATAATTATGTGTGATGGAACAAAAAAGTCATCGGGCGCATGTGGACCTAGACGTAGACTGGATGATTGAATAATTATGTGTGATGATACAAAAAAGTCATCAGCCGCAAAGTAAAAACGTTTGCTGGACCATGACTCGAAATCGGACTTACCGTTTACGGGAGCAGTCGCCTTAACAGCTCGTGCTATTTCCATCAATCATTAATTCACTAACTTTATTTATTACACAGAGCCGCTACCCCCGGACCGAACACTCTGAGCTACCGTGCCAGCATCACTTCAGCTATCTGCGTACGTGTTCTGTCAACTTCAATTACCCAGTCTGTCGCACATTCCTTACGTAGCGTTCCCTGTCCACCATACTCACTGCTTATGCCTCACGCTGATTCCAGGAAGAGTTCAGGAGAGAGAGAGAGAATGCATCCGCATCGCACACATCCATGCCCAAGGCAGGATTCGAACCTGCAACCGTAGCAGGCGTGCGGTTCAGGACTGAAGTGCCTAGAACCGCTCGGCACCATTGGCCGGCCATAAACATCATTTCCACCCTTTTTATTGCTCATAAGAACCACACATTGCATTTTCTACCACCATACAGCGAGACCATCAGAGGTGGTGGTCTATATTGCTGTACACACCCGTACCTCTAATACCCAGTAGCACGTCCTCTTGCATTGATGCATGCCTGTATTCGTCGTGGCATACTAACCACAAGTTCATCAAGACACTGTTGGTCGAGATTGTTCCCCTCCTCAACGGCAACTCGGCGTAGACTTCTCAGAGTGGTTGACGGGTCACGTCGTCCATACACAGCCCTTTTCAATCCATCCCAGACATGTTCGATAGGGTTCATGTCGAGAGAACATGCTGACCATTCTAGTCGAGCGATGCCGTTATCCTGAAGGAAGTCATTCACAAGATGTGCACGATGGGGGTGCGAATTGTCGACCATGAAGACGAATACCTCGCCAATATGCTGCCGATATGGTAGCACTATCGGTCGGAGGACGGCAGTTACGTATCGTACAGCACTTACGGCGCCTTCCATGACCACCAGCGGCATACGTCGGCCACACATAATGTCACCCCAAAACATCGGGAACCTCCATCTTGCTGCACTCGCTGGAAAGTGTGTCTAAGACGTTCAGCCTGACCGGGTTGCCTCCAGACACGTCTCCGACGATTGTCTGGTTGAAGGCATATGCGACACTCATCGCTGAAGAGAACGTGATGCCAATCCTGAGCGGTCAATTCGGCAAGTTACTGGGCCCAACTCAAGCGCGCTGCATGGTGTCGTGGTTGCAAAGATGGACCTCGCCGTGGACGTCGGAAGTGAAGTTGCGCATCATGCAGCCTACTACGCACAGTTGACTCGTAACACGACGTCCTGTGGCTGCACTAAAGGTACTATTGAACATGGTCGCGTTGCTATCAAGGTTTCTGCGAGCCATAATCCGCAGCACTGCAGTTGTAGTCCCTTGGCAGCCGGAGCGAGGCATGTCATCGACAGTTCCTGTCTCTCTCTCTCTCTGTATCTCCTCCATGTCCGAACAACATCGCTTTGGTTCCCTCCGAGATGCCTGGACAATTTCCTTGTTGAGAGCACTTCTGGCAGAAAGTAACAATGCGGACGCGATCTAACCGCAGTATTGACCGTCTAGGCATGATTGAACTACAGACAACACGAGCCGTGTACCTCCTTCCTGGTGGAGTAAATGGAATTAATCGGCTGTCGGACCTCCTCCGTCTAACAGATGCAGCTCATGCATGGTTGTTTGCATCTTTGGGTGAGTTTAGTGACATCTCTCAACAAGCAAACGGATTGTGTCTGTGATACAATATCCACAGTCAATGTCTGTCTTCAGGAGTTCTGGGAACCGGGGTGATGCAAAACCTTCTTTGATGTGTTGTAAGTAGGCTGTTTAGGCTTTTATGTTGGTAACGCCACCGACACCTAGCGCTCTGTATGGAAATCACTGGCTGTGCTGTGTGCAGTCTGTGGCTGTGTGGCATTGTTGGAATTTGCTATTGTAGTGTTGGGCAGTTGGCTGTTAACAGCGCGTAGCGTTGCGCAGTTGGAGGTGAGCCGCCAGCAGTGGTGGATGTGGGGAGAGAGATGGCGGAGTTTTGAGCGCGGATGATCTGGACTTGTGTCCATCAGAGACAGTAAATTTGTAAGACTGGATGTCATATATATATATATATATATATATATATATTATGACTTTTGAACACTCTTAAGGTAAATACATTGTTTGTTCTCTATCAAAATCTTTCATTTGCTAAGTATGCCTATCAGTAGTTAGTGCCTTCAGTAGTTAGAATCTTTTATTTAGCTGGCAGTATTGGCGCTCGCTGTATTGCAGTAGTTCGAGAAACGGAGATTTTTGTGAGGTAAGTGATTCATGAAAGGTATAGGTTATTGTTAGTCAGGGCCATCCTTTTGTAGAGATTATTGAAAGTCAGACTGCGTTGTGTTTTAAAATATTGTGTGTCAGTTTAGTGTTGATCAGAATAAGTAAAGCGAGAAATGTCTGAGTACGTTCAGTTCTGCTCAGCTGTTTGAAAATCAAATAATGTAAGAGGTTTATCAGCACAGCAATTGACGAATTTTTCTAAGGGGATATTTCAGTGTGTATTTTCATATTCGGAGGAGAAGGCAGGAGATATCAGTTTCTTTAGATCTCTTCGCAACGGAAAACACGATTTGTTTTAATTACTGCCACCCCTATAGTTCGTTTATCATATCCGAAAATGTTTCTCTCCTACTTCGCACTCGTAAAAGACGAGCTGCCTTTATTTGAACTTTTTCGAAGCTCTACATAAATCCTGTTTCTAAGGATCTCTTACAAAGCGCTAATACTCCAGAAGACGAAGGACAAGCGTGGTGTAGGCAGCCTTTTTAATATACCTGTTGAAAGTTCCAAGCGTTCTGTTAACAAATCATAGTCTATGTTTCGTTTTTCCCATAACATGGTCAATACGATGGTTCCAATTTAATCCGTTCGTAACTGTGTTACACAAAGTAGCTTCCGCCACACACCACCAAAAGGCTTACTGAGTATAGATTTAGATGTAGATGTAATTATAGTCCGTAAGATTTAGGCCAAACGACAACCTTCCAATTTGTGTGATTTATCGTGTAACCAAAATTTTGAGGATTTTTTGGTGCTCATGAGCAGAACTATACTCTTTTTATGCTTTAGGGCAGGGCCGGCCAGAAATTCTGCACGCGTGCGGTGCTCCTGCACATGCGCAACTTCCGTGTCACAGCGTGCACGCCGCAGCCGCCAGCGTTCATGTAGTGCGTGTTTCTACGCACAGATGTCGCTTTATCCACTTGCTGAGATACTCTGTACCGGAGCATTCTAGTGCTCCTTCCACAGCTCGCAAGCCAACCATGGGAAGGTATTTCGCATATTAAACATTTAAAATACTGTCACAGTCTACTCATTGAGACGTCTACTTCTATGTTAACAGTTTAACCCAGTAAGACAAGTACTGAAGTTAAGAACCGTGGGTTTTTATTAAGGCAGCTTGACTGACGGCACGTAAATACGCGTAGTGTTTTTGATCTAGTATTTAAGAAAGAGAGCACTTAGCGACTTCCAACGAACCTTAGTCATGATTTCAAATAACATTAAACTAATGCAAGGTTTCCTATAACTAATTCTCGGTGCCCTGAGCTTTACCCACATAATTTCTGTCTCACTGACCTCTGAACAGAATGATAACCGGCAGACCTCTCGATGATGACCTGTACCATTATTGCTATATCTTTCATCAGTTCCGTCTAAAATCTGCACAATAACCGACAATTAGATGAACGTTATGTTTTATCGACTTCAGCTGAGCGTAGCCCTTCACAAATTTTCTTTTTTTTAAAAAAAAAGAACCTAAATGTAAGTATACAACAATCGGTTTAATGACCAATTTCCCTTATAATAATGTAACATGGAGCAGAATGAGGCAACAGTGCACAGTTAGTTAGTAAACAATAATTTTTAATTATGAAAGGTATAAATCCAAACACGTTTATCACTGGTCATGAGAAATGATATAGCTAATATCGGGCACAAAAGCACGGCTCATTGACAAACGCAAGCAGTTGCGGTAGATTTTCATCACTGATGCTTGATCAAAACGACTGAGAACATAGATCTTCCGTTCTTTGCTTTTTCACAGTACCTGCCATTTCTCAGTACTTCTCTGTTGAAGTTACGGTCACCAGGGGTAAACGAGACTGGGTATGTTGCGCTCTTGCTTGTACCACATAAACAGGGAACAGGAGCCGCCGCCGTTCATTTAGGACACATGCCTAATAACAGATGTCGCTGTCGCACACGTGCGCACATGTGCAGCACTTCCGCACGTCTGCACACGGTGCAGCGTTTAGCCGGCCCTGCTTTAGGGCCTATTATCACTCTTCGCACCTTTCACATATCTTGTCAAATTCATTTAGAAATTCGTTTTGATATTCAGATGGCTCTACTAGACGGTTTCAAAACCCTTCTGGAAATCCTGAAATGCGGAATCAACACTACATCTACTGTCAATTGCACTCATTAATGCGTGTGAATATAGAGCCAGTTCTGTTTCATGGTTACGATACCTTCTGAAGCCATGATAATTATGTGTCAGTAGATCTATTTCTTCGCAATATTTCATGATGTTGCAACACTGCGTAAGTCTAAAAATCCTACTGCAAATCACTGTTAATCATATGAGTCTACAATCCAGCTTATTACTTTCATTTATTTTCTTCTATATTGGAGTGACTTGTGCAACTGTAAAAATTTGCCTGGTATGAATATTTGTTTGGGATTAATAAACTTGAAATTGGCGTAAATTTTACTGCAGAAACGGATATGATGAGCATTTCAGCGCAATGGCAGTACGTACACAGGAGAAACACCACCTACATTCTGTATACAGGGTGTCGTTAGTTAAAGTTCCAATTTCAAAAGGCTATAGAAAGTTAACCACTGCTTAGAATAACGTCAAATATGATCAGCACATTATTGATGCAGGCCGAAACGTCATGGGACAAAAATAATGTTAACGAAAATTTGAACAGTAGAGTCAGAATATGCACACTAATATATCGCGCGACACGGCTATTACTCAGTTTGCATACGAGACTTCGAACATGACTGTCCTCAAGAACGATCGAACGCTGCTCGCAAATCTTTGTTACAAGAACGGTGTACGTGCGCCAGTAGTTCTACGGAAGTTCCGGACACTCAAGGGTATGAAAAAACGCATTGGTCCAGTGACTGCTAAGGGACTGGAGAAAATGATTACAAAATTTGAAAAGACAGGTTCTTCTGAAGTTCACTGTGGTACGCTGAGGAAAGCAGCTGATCTGACATCTGTCAAATATATGGCCACAGCATTGTAGGAACTGTGGAGGGGTATTGTGCAAACATGGAGTCCACGGGAAATTGCTAGAATGCTGGACATGTCTCCGAGCAAGGTGCATAAAATCCAACTAAACGTCCTACATTGCTATCTACACAAAATTACTCATCTTCAGGAGGTGCTTCCTGCTGACGTGCCAGCAAGACAAACGTTCGCTCTGGAATTTCTTGCTCGCATCAAAGTAGACAATGATGGCCACGGAAAATTCAGTGGACAGACGAAGCCCATTTCCATCTCCAAGTACATGTCAATACGCAGAATTGCAGAATATGGCCAACGGAAAATCCTCACGAACGTCAACCGGTACCACTTCATTCTCAAAAGGTGGCTTTGTGGTGGGGTTTGACGGTATCGTTTATCGTGGGGGCGTATTTCTTCTTGGAGGTGAGTTCTACAGGACTTGTTACCTGTCCCGACACTGATATACGCTATGAGAGTCTTTAGCGCACGAACGTCACACCAGCACTTCAACAACGTGGATGTGGGGGTGGGATCATTTTCATGCAAGATGACGCTCGTAGGCACATTGTATAGCCAGTGAAGGAATTACTGCCGAAGTATTTCGAAAATGGTAGAATAGTCAGCCGTCATTTCCCTCCAATTTGGCCATCCTCATCATTCGATTTTAATTCGTCTGACTCCTGGCTGTGGAGTTACCTGAAGGAAGTTGTGTTTAGTGTTCCAGTTAGGAACGTAGCTGAATTGAAGGCACGCACTGCGCAACGCATTCTGAAAGTGACTTCAAACACCGATCTGCTGTGGAACATGCTGTTTCGCGATTTCAACTTACGGCAGGGAACGGTGGACAGCATGTTGAACATGTCTGGCGACAGCCCCACGACAGATGGAAACTGACGTCATTTTACTTTTTATGCATTTTTTGCCTCAAGACAATTAAAAACCCATTTGTCCCATCCGCTGTGGTACGACCGTGCCATTGTGGATAGCCTCACCTAACTAACAGTGCCACAACTGTTGACTACCAAACTTTTGAAGTCACGCACGTTACACAATAAGGATGGTGTAATGTGGAACTCAATCCATAGACGTCTTATTGCGTTTCGTTTCTCATTTTTGGCAGACCCCATTTACGTTAAGATGCTTAAGCCCCATGTATTGATAAATTTTTCGTTAAATTTCTTTTTGTTTCCATGACGTTGCCCCCTGCCTCAATAATATGCTGTTCAAATTTGACATCATTCTGAGGAGTGGTTTTCTTTCTACAGCGTTTTGAAACTGTAACTTTGATTATGGTCACACTGTATAAGGAAATATTTTGCAGCAGGTGTCTACTCCGGAAACTGCGTTTGAATGTTGTTTATTTGTAAGATGGTCGTGTTACGCCTCGTGTTAGAAGGAGGAATGTCTATAAGCACGTGTCGGAATCCCTCAGCGGAAATATTGTGGCCTGTCTAAGCAGTAGTCTATCGTTAAACGATTTTGCTGATCCCAGTGGGCGCGGTACCACGACGGGCTTGCAGATATGGAATCAGTAGGTTCAAAAAAATGGTTCAAATGGCTCTGAGCACTATGGGACTTAACATCTGAGGTCATCAGTCCCCCAGAACTTAGAACTACTTCAGCCTAACTAACCTAAGGACATCACACACATCCATGCCCGAGGCAGGATTCGAACCTGCGACCGTAGCAGTCGCGCGGTTCCGGACTGAAGCGCCTAGAACCGCTTGGCCACCGCGGCCGGCAGTGGGTTCAGAAGGCCCATATTCTACTCCATGCGGACTACCACCGACACCAAGCGAATAGAACAGAGAACACACACAACGTTCGTTAGGTCGTACAGGCTCGCACAATAACAGCCTATATCTTGAGTATGGAAATGTGGGCTTCTCTGCAAAGACACAAATACTCACACGGACAGTGCGCCGTTATCTGGAAAATAACGGACTGTCAGCACGGTGACTGTTTCTGCGGCTTCCCTGTTATATCCTAGCCAGTAATGCCACCCGAGCCCGCTGCCAAAAGGTTGGCAGCATCAAAGTCCGGACGCCGTCCGCATAAGCAGCGCCAGCGATACAGGAAATCGCCGCAAGTCTGCGCGCGCCACCGCTGGCTTCTGGCTTCTTAAGCGCTGGAGTCGCGAGCGCTAGGACAGTTCTGTATTCGCCGCTCAGTTGTATACTCGCCACCGAATTGTGTACTTGCTAGTCAGTTGTGTGTTCATCACAGCAGAGTTGGTGTTTGTCGTCAGCCGACGCTGACCTAGCCGCTCCGACTCGAACTAGACAGATTTCTGTAGACACGGAGTTCACCGCTGTGTTTCTGTATCTTCGTTAATAAAGATAAGTACCGAATTTTATTTAATCAGAGTGTTTGGGTTTTTTATCTTTCTGTTCACTGTTCCAGCGGACCGGTCGGCCCGCTATTAAAAGTGTGGCGGTGACTTCGTAAGCCGTTTCTACCGCGAATTGTTTGTCGCTACGAACACCGCCACAAAATTCCCTCGAGGCCCCAGGCGGGAGAGGGCGCCGACGGTAGTGCACCAAGGGGAAGTAGCAGTGGCACACGTCATCTTTTGAGACGAGTGTCGGTTACACGTACAGAATCACAATGACGTATCCTTCTATGGAGTTTCCTAGGAGAAAGAACTTCGTGATCCCTAGGACGCTATCTTTCTGCCAGATAACGCTAGAGCGCATGTTGCCCTTGTCCTCCTCCTGACACCTTTCCAGAGCATTCTGCAAATCTCTCACTCACTGTAAACATATGGTCATTATTAACAAAGAGACTGGCTGGCCACCCCTCACTGGCAACTCCGATTAATGAACAGGAGCAGCTTAGAATTACGTATTTAAATCTGTCGTTCAGGCTCACTTTGACTTGGTGCTCAGCCGTGTTAGAGTGATTTTTACTGCCAGAGGAGACAGTTCTGTGTTCTGAGTTTGCCATCCATTATGTCTCCAAATGACCTACGTACTTAATCATGCATTCATCATACTACACCGTGTAACTTCATTATTTGCTATCCTTACCGGGGTTGCAACCGTAACGCTGCGCTTTGTAGATAATCTTTCTAGCGATCCCTGCTCTCCAACACTTACAGGGTCTGTAGCATTAATCCATGCCCTGGCTCATTTTCTTTTTATGTTTACCACGATTCTAACGCGTGTAGTTCAAATTCCACTACCTCAATACCCCCCAATGTCTCTAAGGACGGAAAAGATGTCTCTGAAAGAAGTGCAGCGCTGTTCTAGCTGTTCATGGAAAACCGCAATCACCTCGACTTCCAAAATTTCTGTTCCAACTTTTCTTTTATTTTGTTCGCGTTTCTTGAATGAATTTTATTTATGTTTCAAAGCCAGTATCAGAATTATCAACAACAGAATTTTTGATACCAACCGACCACTATCTTCTTAAGGCCGTCTGGTAACTGCTGTTGTCCACAAAGGGTATGTTGGAATTGGGTATATCCCATTCAGTGAATTCAAAGGATGACTTTTACATCCTATCCCTTTTATTAAAAGATTAGATACATTCGTTCATTTCTTCTTAACACTCTAACCTGAATAACACAGACACTTTGTTGGTGTCATATACTACACACGCTCCATACGTGCACAGAAAGAAGCTTAACAAGTAAATAAAAAACCAAAGTTTTCAAATATTGTTTTACAGCTAATTTATAATTTTCACATGTTTTTAACGTTTCACATATTTAATTAGTGATAAAACATCTAAAGACTCTAACTTCACATGTGGGTGTCAATGTATTTTCTCCCTATTGAACGAATTGTTCCTTGTGCCACGAACGCGCAATGGAAGCAACTGTCACAGTTTCTTACGGACAGAATATGTCCCACGTTTCATTAGACCTGTTGTTGGTAAGCTATTCGAAGTTTTATATACTGTATGTCGAATTCCATGTAAACTGTCGGGAAAAAAATCGCAGCACCAAGGAGTTGTGCAACATAAAAGAAAGCTGGCAGGCAGGCGTGTTTCTACATCTCAAATATGATGATGTTCAAATTTCTTGCCAGTGGCGTAAGAATGGCGCTAAGGCGGCGTTATGAGGATGCAAATGAGGTTTGCTTTAAATAAACACTATAACGGTTGTGAGTGTTAGTTACCTTTGAGGTTGGACGTGGTGAGCTGACGTTAGTCAAGATTACCCTTAAGGGGACAAAGACGCTATTATCAACACAGCACTGAGTTTGAACCAGGTCGTGTAATAAGGTTACGAGAAGATGGATGTTCCTTCTGCAATACTGCAGAAAGACATGGCAGGAATGTAGCCATTGTACATGATTGCTCACAAGAATGTACGAGCCCAAGAACACCGGGACTCCGGACGGCCATGTGGCACTAACAAGAGGGCAATCCGTCAGCGTATGGTTATGGTGCATCGTACTGCATCAGCAGCAGCAATTCGAACAACAGTTGGCACCACAGTGACACAACGATTTGTTACAAATTGTGTTGTGTTGGCAGAAGAGCCAACACCGTGTTGCTAGAGGAGTCCGAAATGCACGCGTTTTAACTCACGCAGGCTGGCTTGAGGAGGTAAGAACTATACTGACGTGAGGTCTGAAACATGACAAGGAATGAGAATTCAGAAAGCGGACGTAATTAGTTTCATACTTAACTTTAATCTATTAATGATGAACGTCGCTCTTGACGGTACATGATTCACAATATTATCTGTTAGTAACTGAATATGGCGCCTTGCTAGGTCGTAGCAAATGAAGTAGCTGAAGGCAGTGCTAAACTGTCGTCTCGGCAAATGAGAGCGTATGTAGACAGTGAACCATCGCTAGCAAAGTCGGCTGTGCAACTGGGGTGAGTGCTAGGGAGTCTCTCTAGACTAGACCTGCCGTGTGACGGCGCTCGGTCTGCCATCACTGATAGTGGCGACACGCGGGTCCGACGTATACTAACGGACCGCGGCCGATTTAAAGGCTACCACGTAGCAAGTGTGGTGTCCGGCGGTGACACCACAAATTGGTTACTTCAGGGATAGTTCCTAGTCTGACGCCCTGTGATGTGCATTCCACTAACCCCAAACAGATGCCATTTGCGACTTCAGCGGTGTCAAGCGAGAGTTCATAGGAGGCCATAGTGGAAGTCTGTTGTGTTTTCTGAAGAGAGCTGTTTCGACCTCGGTGCGAGTGATGGCCCTCTGTGCTTAGAAGGAGGCCAGCTGAGGGCCTGCAAGCAACCTTTTGCGGCCTAGACACTCTGGGCCTGCACCTGAAGTTATGGTCTCGAATGCGATATCGTATGACAGCAGGAGCGCTTTCGTAGTCATCCCACGCACCCTAAAGACAAATCTGTGAGTCAGTGTCGTGCTGTCATTCATGAACAGCATTCGAGGGCGTGCTTTCCAATAGAATAGCACTCGTCCACATTTCGCTGTTGTAACCCAGTATGATCACCAGATCTGCCTCCAGGCGAGCACGTATGCACGTATCGGACGACAACTTCAGCGTCATCCAAAAACAGCGTTGACTGTCCCTGTATTGAGCGATCAAGTGCTACAGTCGTGGAAGTCCATTCCACAAACTAACAACGGGTATTTCTGCAACACAATACATGCACGTTTCCATGTTTGAATTCAACATTCTGGCAGTTACACTGGTTATTACTGTACCAGCATTTCATATTTGCAATGGCTTATCTCGCACTTACCTGTGATCTTGCAAATGTTAATCACTTAAATATGTTACCTAGACCAATGTATTCCCAAAATTTTGCTACTCTACATTATTTATTTTTTGGTGTTGCGAATTTTTTTTCCGTCAGTATATTTTAGTTTAAAAAAAGTCTCCATAATGATAAATCTAGTTTCAGATCTATCTAACAGTTGGTGTATGTTGATATGGAAATCAAAGGTAAGGATTATAATTCAGACTTCTTAAAAGCAATATACATATTTCCTCATGCGGAATGCTGCTTCTGAGTTCTATAGACAGCTTCTCATCCATATAATTGGAATATTTTAACAGCAGCCGCATAACAGAGTTTTCCCTTGCCCTCTTTCCCGAGCTATAGGGAATGTAGAACGTGCCTTCTAAATATCATGCAAGAAAAGGCCAGTCTCTCATACATCTTTATACTTAGAATCTGATTTTTCTGTATACACTAAGAAAGCCTATATCACTCTGAAAAAAAAAGCTGCGTGAAAGCTACGGCAATAAAACAGAGGATAAGTTATCGATATAGGACTTCAACGAGTGCAGAGTGCCGGACAGGTACCGTGATCGACATAAAACCCGATCGCCAGCCAGCAGTTGCAATGATTTTGTCCGAGTCGTTCACCTAAGCTGGCAATAAAAGTGTCTGCCCCGAGAATCCAATGTTCAGTCATCTGCACGGACCGCCAGTTCTGTAAGATGTGGCTGTTTCTGCAAGACGTGTTGTTTCCACTAGCATTTTTCCGCTCCTGGTTCCGTTGCTGGTCTAGTGGTAAATGAAGTTAAGTCGCTGCAGGGGTCGCCAACAAACTTGCACGCAGATCTCGTTGAGCTATCAGTTCACGGAGTCATCCTTTGGTCTTAGTTGTAGTAAGCAGACTTCATTGAATTTGAACGTGGAATATGCGGTTGCGAAATGTATGTTGAAGGTCGCTTTTCGTTTCTCTAATCAACCGCCAATTGCCTTGGACCTTGAAGTTTCACTGTATCGAAAAAAACTCGTATTAATGATAGCTATATGTAACTTTTGAGGTACGATTTCCTAGTGAATGTGTTATAGGTCATGTTAATGTGTGATGAAACACGTTTGGAAGTTACGGCTACATTCACCCGATCTGAGAAAACAGTGACGTTGGTGTCAGTTATGCCGGCGTAGGATTAAGAGCTGTACACCCATAAAAGTACATTTCAGAATCTAGTAGACGTAAATACAACAAAATCTTGTCCATTATTGCACCGAGCTGAAAATTCAGGGCGGAGATCCGTCGAGGAACAGGTTCTTAAACGGATGCAGTGCCCTGAGGAACATTAAAATAGATTTAAAAAGGCTCATAACATCTAGCGTGATGTTTCAAAGTTTCAGACGCCTCATTTACAATGGAAAGCCAAGAATACTGCAGATCCTTGGACTACTTTAAAGTAATGTGCACCCATAAAGGTTCGTTTCAACAAATTCAAAGCTCAACAAGGAAATCAGCAGACAACCAGACAACGAGCGAAAAAAAAATGGTTCTGAGCACTATGGGACTTAACTGCTGAGGTCATCAGCCCCCTAGAACTTAGAACTACTTAAACCTAACTAACCTATGGACATCACACACATCCATGCCCGAGGCAGGATTCGAACCTACGACTGTAGCAGTCGCGTGGTTCCAGACTGTAGCGCCTAGAACCGCTCGGCCACACCGGCCGGCCTCAACGAGGAAAGGAATACCGAAACATGTGCTAATGTACTTGAAGACAGGCAGTCTATATAGTTCAGAGGAAGCATATAATGACAGAAGCAACAACCATAATTTACCATACAACGGACGGACGCCATAAACTTGCTACAAGAAGCAGCTCATGAACTAAATCCAGGAAAGAATAAATCAAATAACGAGACTGAAGCCTTGCATAAAAGCGTATGACAGCCACCGACGAAGCTACGAAAATGTCATGCTGAACAATGTAAAACAATTAGGATACAGCGACAGCCGCGAACTGCAAAATAGGCAGTAGGTAGCCCAGCATATGTGTTAATAAACAGCACCGAAATTCGAAGTCCGCAGCAGGTAATGAAGATTACTCGTCACCTTAAGCAGTATTCACCCAGTGCTACGAAGGGGGGCTCCAAGAAGTCCCGAAATCTAAGAAGTGGCGCTAGTAATCCAGAGAAGAAAGGAAAACATTAAGCGAATTCAGAGACTGATTTACTTCTTTATTTATTGTAGTCCACTTTCTTGATGACAACAATAGAGTGCTACATGTGGAATAACATTTACGTGAAAATTCATGAAAAAGTAATAATTTATTATTTTCTTCTATTCCAAATACTGAACTAAGTTCACAGTGTCTGTGACAATTCTAAAATTGTCTTTCCGATCCCTACGGCAGCCATGCCTAGGGGATTGTAGCATAGATATGTGCCGCGCGGAGTGGCCGTGCTTTTAGAAGCGCCATGTCACGAATTGCGCGGCCCCTCCCGCCGGAGGTTCGAGTCCTCACTTGGGCGTTGGTGTGTGTGTTGTTCTTTGCATAAGTTAGTTTAAGTACTGTGTAAGTCTCGGTACCAATGACCTCAGTAGTTTGGTCCCTTAGGAATTCACGAACATATGAAACTTTGCCGGCCGCGGTGGTCTCGCGGTTCTAGGCACGCAGTCCGGAACCGCGCGACTGCTACGGTCGCAGGTTCGAATCCTGCCTCGGGCATGGATGTGTGTTATGTCATTAGGTTAGTTAGGTTTAAGTAGTTCTAAGTTCTAGGGGACTGATGACCACAGCTGGTAAGTCCCATAGTGCTCAGAGACATTTTGAAACTTTGTAATTAGGCTTCACGCGATAGTTTTTGTCTGCCTTCAAGTGTCTGGCTGTTCAGGTTTTTCAGTATTTCCTGAACTCTCCTATGGGTCAAACGAACGAGTGACTGTTGGTGCTGGTCTTGTTTGAAAAAGTTTCAAACTCATTGTTAAAAAATGGTTCGAATGGCTCTGAGCACTATGGGACTTAACATCTTAGGTCATCAGTCCCCTAGAACTTAGAACTACTTAAACCTAACTAACCTAAAGATATCACACACATCCATGCCCGAGGCAGGATTCGAACCTGCGACCGTAGTAGTCGCGCGTGTCCAGACTGAAGCGCCTAGAACCGCTCGGCCACCGCGGCCGGCTAAAACTCGCTGTTACCCCTATTTCTTGTGAGCCTATGAACTTGATCGATATTCTGGGACGTGTCACACAAATGTTTTTTAAGCACTATATTTTGTAGGATGACTGCACTTTCGTAGTGAAGTTTCCATTTCATGTCATTTATGAGTTGATTTATTCCATTTGTGACTCATTGAAATTGAAGTCATGAGATGATATGTTTTTTCGTTTTGTGAAGAGCGCGATGTTACATTTCTGAACATTTAAATGCAATTTCCGAACTCTGCACCAGTTTGAAATCTTATCAAGGTCTGACTGAATATTTGTGCAGCTTTATTTCGCTGAAACGGGACAAACTGCAGGAGACGATACCTGAGATTATGTCCGACAGAACAGACACCATTCATATCCATTAAATGTACGGGCGCGACGGCTGTCTGATGAAAAAGTTTCATTGCGGATGCACAACCTATGTCCGAACTCCTACGGGAATTAGACATCTGCGAATAGGTGGTTGATGAGCGGGGGTCGTATGCGGTGCGACAAGCAGCAAGTTGGGAGTCAGAGGTGCACTGCAAGCGGGTCCGAATGGCCGAGACGATTAACCCTTTGACTGCTGAAGGCGCGCCACCCGCTTGGCGCGATGAGGCGCCTCGGCCTGCGGCGTAATCCGACTACCTGCGCTGCGTGCGTGTCTCTCGGAGCTGCCCCCGGGACCGGATCGGCCCGCGCTGCTCAACCCGCCCTGTGCTGAATATTTTTCGCCTGAATACTACTCGCCCAGAGCCAGAGTGAATTTTTGGCGACTTTGAGCTGTAATACGAGGGCTATCTACAAAGTACATTACGTTTTGGAATTAAAAATAAATAAAGTATTGGAAATTTTTTTTATTATATACAGATGAAAGCCACACTTGAATGCTACTTTTCTACACAGTTGCCATTTAAATTAAGGCACTTATTGTAGCGATGGACGAGCTTGGAAATTCCTTCGTCGTAAAATTCGGCCGCCTACGCCTTCAACCACGTGGTTACCACTTTTGAGACAGAAAAGGTGTGACTTCTGTGGATTTCCTGGAAAGAGGCACTACAAGAAACTCTCAAAGATATTGCCAAACTCTGCACAACCTCAGAAGAGCAATACAAAACAAGCGCAGGGGAAAGTTGGGCTCAAAGATCTTGTTGATTCACGACAACGCCACGGCCCATACGGCAAATGCCACTCGTGAAGTTCTAGAATCTTTTAAGTGGGAGTTGTTTCCTCATCCGCCGTACAGTCCCGACCTGGCACCGAGCGACTTCCACTTATTCCCAGCTATGAAGATGTGGTTGGCTATGCAGCGTTTTGATGACGACGCACAGCTTCAAGAAGAGGTAACCACGTGGTTGAAGGCGCAGGTGGGCGAATTTTACGACGAAGGGGTTTCCAAGCTCGTCCATCGCTACGATAAATGCCTTAATTTAAATGGCAAATATGTAGAAAAGTAGTATTTAAGTGTGGCTTTCATCTGCATATAATAAAAAAATTTTCCAATACTTTATTTATTTTTAATTCCAAAACGTAATGTACTTTGTGGATAGCCCTCGTATCTTGGGCAATAGTTTTTGTAAAGAAATAAAATTTGGCCATCTTGTACAACTTTATGCGGTTTCGTAGGAATTATAATGAATAGAATTTTATGAGCCGTATTGAGCCAGAAAATTGTAGGTCAATCGGCCAAAAAATTAGGCATCCGAAAAAATGTCGAAGTTTGGCTTCATGCATCTCCTGAACTAATGCTATGACGAACGTGAAACATGGCATGTAGTAACCTAACAACACAAGGTTCTTAAATATAATGTTTCATTTCCATAGCACTTTTCAGTACTGAATGAATTAAGCACAAAATTGAAGATTTAGCAAAAACGGGAAAAATGCGGTATTTTCGTTCCGATTTTTCTAAAAAACTATGCTCCATACAACATACCAAGCTGTACAACTGGAATGAAAGTTGGGCGCGAAAAGAATGTAAACTTCAGGTTAGCATGTCTAGTAGTGTGAACGCATGATGAATATGAAATTTAGAGTACAATAGACTAGCTGCACAACGATAAGTAACAAAAATTTTTATTCCCCAACTATTTTTCAATAATCTACAAATAAGGCGAAAAGATGTTGATTTTTTTTTTGGGAAGATGAAAGCAGGGTGTATTCGATACTTCTTTTTCAAATACCGTTTTCTATTAATGCTTCAAAGCCTGTCTCATTCGAACAAAAAATTTTAAGCCCCCTCCCCCTCCCCAGAACAATGAGTCTAATTTTCAGTATTGGCTAAAAACAGAGGCAAAGTAGCAAGAAAAATCGCTCTGAAAAGAGAGTTTTAACTTTGGCATGTTGTTTCTCGTTGATCAAAGGCGTTTAAATCAGTTATGGAAAACATGTTTTGTACAAGTAGATCGAGTGTGATATATATTTGTACTGCTGAGGATAAAAGAATATAAGTGTCCATGATACGTGTTAATAATTTAAATGTATCGTACGCAGATTAATGTATGGGTTTTGTTACATTGGCGCAATGTACTAGGCGTAAGTACATTTGCCACAGTACAGATATCTCAGTCACCAAGTCCTTTCATTTGCCAGTAAACTGCTACATAAGAAGAAGTCAGGCATCGTTTGAATAATTTTACACCTGTTGCATCTATTTCCCATCCTTCCTTTCGATCCGGGCTTTGGACCGACACTGGCGAAGTTAAAAATACATTTATACTTTTTTACATTTTTTCCTTTTTTTAGTAATTCATTCAGAAGCGTCAATAAATTTTCTCAGATTTATTTCCCAATGATTAGTAATCCTTCTTTGTATGATAAGTCTCAAAGCAGGGTGCAACACATAATGGAACGTCGCAAGTCTTGCATTGGTATCTAGTTTCCCGGTGCACTTTCTGTTTCGCGCAAACCACGCATCTGCGCATTAGCGTACTTTTCTGCTAATGTTTACTCACGATAACAGCCGGAAAATGTCTCCCTGTGAATCGCAGAGGATTCTCGTCATCATAGCGCCTTCCCCTACCAGGTTTTCTTCGTTCTGTAGCATATTTTTCTGCAGTCCCCCTTACGAGACAAAGGTGAAACTCTGCGAGTGCCATTTTTGACCGGTGGAGGGCATAAACATTTAGAATGCACAAATCCCCAATATGAAAAAAATATTTTTTGTATCATTTCACAGTCTTACGCACTGATCCCACTGAGCTCAGTAACATGTAACAACGGTCAACTGCACCCATAGTCGAATTGCACTCTACAATACATTGCGGTTTCTTTATTTTTTCGCCAGTATTTCTGTCAGTCTTCTCTGTTTCATCCATTTGTGTTGTATGACTTGTGGTAAACATGTACAACTCTCTCTTATTGCACCACTTGATAGCAAGGACCTTTTCAGTGGACCTAGATTCGGTTTCTCCTCGTTATAATTTCTTCTGCAGTTTTGGCATGTTGCGCCTGTTCTTACGAACATAGCCACATGCGGCTGTTCCATGGTTGTGAAGTCAGAGGAACAGGTCTCGGCTGGACTACCAGTTATCGACATATAGAAAGAATATGACCCTGTCCCAAACATGGTTCCATAAGAGTTGCCACTTCGTCGCCACTTTTGCCCAAATTGTGGAACACAATTTCTATTGTTGCGCTTCTATATACAATAAAATCTAAAATATACCAACTCTGACAGTCACAAGTAGTCTGAATGTCTTTATTCCAAAACTACTTCGTTTGGTTGGAATAAATTACTTAAAAGATAATCGTTCTCTGAACAGCAAGAGACTTTCGTCTATAAAAAGCTTGTGATGTGGGCGAAATGAATTACGAAGCGTCTTACGAACTTTGTCAACAATCGTCCTGATTTTAAATAGACTGTCGCCTCAAGTACTCGCAGAGCTATCACTGAAATGGGACATTCTCAGAATTAGGCAAAAACGGTCTCGGGACATAATTTCGTTGAAAACTGGTGTGTTCAAAAGTGTACCTCAGGACCAATAATGACTTAATTTTAACTTCATAACTAGCGCTATTAGAAGGCAAACAGCAACAAAACAATACATTTCCTCAAATCCAGATTCTGTAATATTTTCTCTGGTGTAAACGTAAAAAAGAATTTGTTTCGTCTGCAATAAATTGCAACAGTTCTTGAGACATAAATATCACAAAAAATGAAACAATGCTTGGGTTAGTATCTAATTGACATTTTTGGCCTCAACTCAGGTCATCAAAGTAATGCTTTACAGCTGGAAATCAGTTTCTATCCAGTCAATTGTGTCACTTAAGTGCGCTCTTTTCTAAACCGTTTCAGTGTCACTTTCTGATTCCTCGGATTCAGAGGAACTGCTGACTGTAATTCTTGCTCTCCCTTGTGATGTAAAGGGCTGAGGACTACAGCTTCGAGATTCTGTTGAAGACTCATCACTGTTAGCAACGTCCGATAATTCACACGCACTGTCGCTCTTAGTGAGAATATCCAGGCTTTCTTTATCTGTGCAACCATGACGACGTGATATTTCTGACGTAGAAACAAGAAAATTGACGAAAATACAGGAATCTAAGTCGAATTCTGCAAAGAGCGAACCCAGCAACAAAGATATATTCACTCTCGAACTACACAGTCAGACCACTGAACAGCTACAAGAAGAGCAGGGCGGAAAGACAGCTCTGCATGTGTACACGTCCGTAGTGCTCAGGTAGATGTGACTCAGAGCGCCTACACGTCAGGCGCGCCAGGGGAATGGCGAGGCATGACGAGTTAACACGTCCGCAGCAGTCAAAGGGTTGAGACAACCGCACTAGTGCAGCGGAGCATCCTGGTTCGCTGGTTTTCAACTCTCGACTTTACATGCCAGGACTGATTCTTTCCCTCTGTTGTGTGCATACTGTAAGACCTTCGGTACACACACCGTAAGATTATTTGACTTGTCGCTCTAACGAAGTAGGCGAGTGTCAGCAATATGTCTCGTGGTCTAATCGTGGCGTGTTTATCTTCTGCCGTTAGGTCAGACGATAGAAATGCCACTTGCACACTTAGAGTAGCAGATTGACGGTGAACAACTTTAAACAGAACTTGATTAATTTTCACACACATTTATTAAAATAATAACAAGCATAAAAATTACTTAACTTGGTTCTGGATGCTATTTGGCAATCTGAAGTTCAATTGGTATTGGTACGTTAATCTTATTGTCACATATATCTATGACACTTGACAAAAGTGTCTATACATTTATCTTCATGGCTATGTACAGGAATATGGTAATCTTATTATGTGCAGACAGAAACTTGACTATAGACTGGTACAGACAAATGTAGAACTCGTACAGACTGGTACAGACTAATGCAGACTGACTAATCGAAGGTCTGCTGTACACTCGTTATAATACCTCGGGCGTTCATGTATCACTGCGCGAGTGTGATCTGTGAGGAGAAAAGATTCTACGTAAGCAGCAATTTTTTTTATTTTAATACCTGTACAAATCAGGTAGGCTGGCAGCGGCACACTACGCCGCTCTGCAGCCATAGTGTTTACAATAGTATAAGAACGGAGAATGATAATTAACAAAACGACGGGCAAAAGAGAGAGGTCACAGAGGCACAAAAAACACGGAGTCGTTCACACGTGACGATAACATCACTGAAAACACGTTGGCACGGCGCACAGAACACTGATGAATCCGACGGCACAAGTGAACGTAGTAGTGGGACGGCGGACACCAAAAACACTAAACGGCGTCACACACACGAGACACAGAAGGCGATGATCCCCAGCGCGCGAATGTTCACTATGCGTGTGTGAGTCCGGGACCTGCCAAGAGAGGAGGAGGAGGAAGGGGAATGGGAGGGGAGAGCAGAGATGCCACAGGCAGGGGAGATAGGGGGGAGGGAGGAAGGGGGAGAGGAAGCCCGGGGGAAGAGGGGGGAGGGAGGGGATGGGGAAAAGGAAAAAGAAGGGAAGAGAAGAGATGGGAGGGAGCGTGCTGAAAGGAAAGGACACCGGAAGTGGGGGGCGGGGCAGGGTCAAAGTTGATAGGAGGGGTAGATGCAGGGGACGAGGACATCATCAGGGAGAGGGAGCTGGCGGAAGCCACCTTGGGAGAGGGTAAGGAGGGTGGAGAGATGGAGACCGGGCGGGACGTTGGAATACAGGCACGGCAGCGGGCGGGGGTGGGAGAGGATCGGGGAGATGAGTGGGGGAGGAGGATCAAGTTTACGGGAGGTGTACAGGATCCATATCCTTTCAAGGAAAAGGAGGAGGTGGGGGAAGGGGATGAGATCATACAGGATCAGCGTGGGGGAGCGGAGACGGATGCGATAGGCAAGGCGGAGAGCATGGCGTTCAAGGATTTGGAGGGATTTATAAAAGGTAGGGGGGCGGAGATCCAGGCTGGATGGGCGTAACAAAGGATAGGGCAGATGAGGGATGTATAGGTGTGGAGGATTGTGGAGGGGTCCAGACCCCACGTACGGCTGGAAAGGAGCTTGAGGAGACGGAGTCGGGAACGTGCCTTGGCTTGGACTGTCTGGAGATGGGGAGTCTAGGAGAGGCGACGGTCGGGTGTGACGCCAAGGTACTTAAGGGTGGGAGTGAGGGCGATGGGACGGCCATAGACGGTGAGATAGAAATCAAGGAGGCGGATGGAAGGGGTGGTTTTGCCTACAATGATCGCCTGGGTTTTGGGCAGCAATCTCAGAGGCTGCATTACATATTAATACGCGGATCGGCGGAAGCTGAATTTGATCCGTCTCTATCGGAGCGCCATCTCGTAGTGCGGAGACGGACGAGCGCTGCGCCTGCGCTGTTGTGCTTAGCGGTGCGCGCTCTAGTGGGAAAGTTGTGTACGCGCTGGCTACGCGGAACTATGTGCACAACACCCTCCTATCACTTTCGCGGTCCAAAAGAACAGACACCACTCGTATATAGAATACCACTGACAGTCAGGCAGACGTGAGGTGATAGATCTTTCACTTTCTATGCACGAGATAATATTTACAGGAGAGTTGAGTATTCGAGATATCTTTGGTATCTCTGTTACAAAAGTTTCGGTAGCTCTGCAAGCAGACCGCTTCGCAGCAGCTTCGAGCTGCGTGACATTAGAAATGACAACTTCTGCATGAGAAAGCGGTTGCCTGATAACCACATTAACAATTGCGCTGCATTGTGCCTGGTGCAATGTTTTACAGAAAAGTGCCGGTAATAAATCACATTTAAGTAAGCTTCACGATGCAAATTAAATTTTTATGCTTTTACTATTATAGGATTCTTTAAAAATTATACGATTAACACCTAGAAAGACATATTTAGTACAGCAAGGCAAAACCTGTTATAAAATTTACAAATTTCCTGAAGCTATTTGGAACGCTGTTTTCTCCGACCTGGTACACACTAACAAAATCACGTGAAAAACTGGAATACAGCGGAAATTAACGATAAATGAAAATTTCTTCCCTTCCTGTTAAAACGGGAAACTAAGTGCACGTTTATTAAAAAAAAAAAGGCTCTGAGCACTATGTGACTTAACTGCTGAGGTCATTAGTCGCCTAGAACTTAGAACTAATTAAACCTAACTAACCTAAGGACATCACACATATCCATGCCCGAGGCAGGATTCGAACCTGCGACCGTAGCTTTACTACGAAATATGTAGCGTATGTCACTAATAAGTTCTTTAACTCGTAATTTCTGAAAATTCTCAGAAAGACTCATTTGTTTAGGTAGATAACTGTGGCATGTAAGTAAATAACGGGTCAAGCGCCAACCGTGAAAATTTGAGTTACAGGTGAAATTCCGCTGTAACGCTAATAACATGATAGAAGCGCCAGAACAGCGAGAAACAGTATTTACAGCTGTCAGAAGATGGCACTCGCGTCTAACACCAACATCGATGTTCAAATAACTGTCCTCTGTTATTGTCTTGGCGCGTACTTGAATGAATTGTTGACAACTGAAGTAGCTGTGTGGTTTCTTTGCAACAATAGGACACTGTTGAAGTAATTATTACAGATACGTAATACACAACTCTGAAAAATGGAAAGTAAAACTGCACCGAGACGTACGAAGAAAGGTGAAGGTAGTGTTCAAAGTGAAAGGAAGAAATTACACAACGAAGGAAAGGAATATACTAGAAAAGACAGCACTGTGGTTCCAACTAAAGAGTCTCCCAAGGTCCTGGTAGGCTTTGATTGCCGTTTTAATTTTTGTAGGAAGGCTTGGAATCTACATATGTTATGTTATAGTATTTTATTGCGCTTAATTTGTAATCCAAACGAATTTCGTATGGACAAAAATCATAGCTCCGATTATGATGTTATAGTTAAATACTTGAATAAAATCATTCACTTACCAGCAAATACTTTGACATGTTGATTTAAACATATTATCTATACTGCTTCACTCTTTCAGGTTTCCTGTAACTGTCAGTTTAAATGCACACACTTTTCTTTATGACCAGAAACTTAAGTTTTCTAAAGAGTTCTACTCACTAAACGATACAGTGAATCAAAATAACTATGCAATGCCTCACAAAGATGTTTGCAAAGTGAAGAGGCGAAGGACAAAAGTACTCTATGTGATCAAAAGCATCCGAACACGCCCAAAGACATACGTTTCTCAAATTAGGTGCATTGTGCTGCCACCTACTGCCAGGTACTACGTATCAGCGACCTCAGTAGTCATTAGACACCGTGAGAGAGCAGAATGGGACGCTCCGCGAAACTCATGGACTTTGAACGTGGTCAGGTGATAGGGTATCGCTTGTGTCGTACGTCTGTACACGAGATTTCCACACTCCTAAACATCACTAGGTCCATTGTTTCCGATGTGATAGTGAAGTGGAAACGTGAAGGCACATATACAACACAAAATCGTACAGGCCGACCTCGTCTGTTGATTGACAGAGACCGCCGACAGTTCAAGAGTGTCGTAATGTGTTATAGGCAGACATAATACCAGACCGTCACACAGGAATTCCAAAGGTCGTCACGATCCACTACAAGTAAGTTACGTGGGAGGTGAGAGAACTTGGATTTCATGGTCGGAAAGCTGCTCGTAAGCCACACATCACACCAACGACCCCTCGCTTGGTACAAGAAGCGTAAACATTGGACGATTGAACAGTGGAAAAACGTTGTGTGGAGTGACGAATCACGGTACACAATGTGGCGATCCGATGGCAACGTGTGGGTATGGCGAATGCCCGGTGAACGTCATCTGCCAGCGTGTGTAGTGCCAACAGTAAAATTTTGAAGCGGCTGTATTATGGTGTGGTCGTATTTTTCAAGGAAGGGGCTTGCACCTCTTGTTGTTTTGCGTGGCACTATCACACCACAGGCCTACATTGATGTCTTAAGCACTTTCTTGCTTTCGACTGATGAAGAGCAATTCGGGGATGGTGACTGCATCTTTTACGACGATCGAGCACCTGTTTATAATGCACGGCCTGTGTGCGGAGTGGTTATACGACAATGACATCCCTGTAAAGGACTGGCATGCGCAGAGTCCTGACCTGAATCCTTGGGATGTTTTAGAAGGCCGACTTCGTGCCAGGCCTCAGCGACCGACATTGATACTTTCCTGAGTGCAGAACTCCGTGAAGAATGAGCTGCCATTCCCCAAGAAACCTTCCAGCACGTTATTGAACGTACGCCTGCGAGAGCAGAAGCTGTCTTCAAGGCTGAGGAGGGGGGGGGGACTAACACTATATTGAATTCCAGCACTAATGACGGAGGACGCCACGAAGTTTTAAGTCGTTTTCAGCTAGCTGTCATGATACATTTGATTGTTGTTGTTGTTGTGGTCTTTAGTCCAGAGACTGGTTTGATGCAGTTCTCCATGCTTCACTATCCTGTGCAAACTTCTTCATCTCACAGATCCTACTGCAACCTACATCCCTCTGTACCTGCTTAATGTATTCATCTCTTGGTCTCCCTCTACGATTTTTACACTCCACTTTGCCCTCCAATACTAAATTGGTGATACCTTGATGCCTCAGAACAGGTCATAGCAATCGATCCCTTATTCTATTCAAGTTGTGCCACACATTTCTCTTCTCCCCAATTCTATTCAGTACCTCCTCATTAGTTATGTGATCTACCCATCTAATATTCAGCATTCTTCTGTAGCACCACATTTCGAAACCTTCTATTCTCTTCTTGTGTAAACTATTTATCATCAATGTTTCAATTCCATACATGGCAACACTCCATACAAATACTTTCAGAAACTACTTCCTGACACTTAAATCTATACCCGATGTTAACAAATTTCTCTTCTGCAGAAACGCTTTCCTTGCCATTGTCAGTCCACATTTTATATCCTTTCTACTTCGACCATCATCAGTTATTTTGCTCCCCAAATAGCAAAACAAATCTACTACTGTAAGTGTCTAATTTCCTAATCTAATTCCCTCGCATCACTCGATTTAATTCGACTACATTCCATTATCCTCGTTTTGCTATTGTTGATGTTCATTCTATATCCTCTTTTCAAGACACTGCCCATTCCATTCAACTTACCTTCCAAGTCATTTGCTGTCTCTGACAGAATTACAGTGTCATCGGCAAACCTAAAATTTTTTATTTCTTCTCCATGGATTTCAATTCCTACTCCAAATTTTCCTTTTGTTTCCTTTACTGCTTGCTCAACATACACATTGAACAACATCGGGGATAGGCTACAACCCTGTCACACTCCCTTCCCAACCACTGCTTCCCTTTCATGCCCCTTGTCTCTTATAACTTCCATCTGGATTCTGTACAAATTGTAAATAGCCTTTCGCTACCTTTACTTGACCTGCTGCCACCTTCAGAATTTGAAACAGAGTATTCCAGTCAACATTGTCAAAAGCTTCCTCTAAGTCTGCAAATGCTAGAAACGTAGGTTTACCTTTCCTTAATCTATCATCTAAGATAAGTCGTAGGGTCAGTATTGCCTCACACGTTCAATAATTTCTACGGAATACAAACTGACCTTCCTCAAGGTCGGCCTCTACCAGTTTTTCCACTCGACTGTAAAGAATTCGTGTTATTATTTTGCAGCCGTGACTTATGAAACTGATAGTTAGGTAATTTTCATATCTGTCGACACCTGCTTTCTCTGGGATTGGAATTATTATGTTCTTCTTGAAGTCTGAGGATATTTCGCCTGTCTGATACATCTTGCTCATTAGATGGTAGAGTTATGTCAGGCCTGGCTCTCCCAAGGCTATCAGTAGTTCTAATGGAAAGTTGTCTACTCCCGGAGCCTTGTTTCGACTTGGGTCTTTGAGTCCTCTGTCAAACTCTTCACGCAGTATCATATCTCCCATTCCATCTTCATCTACGTCCTCTTTCAATTCCATAATATTGTCCTCAAGTACATCGCCCTTGTATGGACCCTCTATATACTCCTTCCACCTTTCTGCTTTCCCTTCTTTGGTTAGAACTGTGTTTCCATCTGAGCTCTTGTTATTCATACATGTCGTTCTCTTTTCTCCAAATGTCTCTTTAATTTTCCTGTAGGCAGTATCTATCTTACCCGTAGTGATATATGCCTCTACATCCTTACGTTTGTCCTCTAGCCATCCCTGCTTAGCTATTTTGCACTTCCTGTCGATCTCATTTTTGAGACGTTTGTATTCCATTTGCCTGCTTCATTTACTGCGTTTTTATATTTTCTCCTTTCTTCAATTAAATTCAATGTTTCTTCTGTTACCCAAGGATTTCTACTAGCCCTCGTCTTTTTACCTACTTAATCTCCTGCTGGCTTCAGTATTTCATCTCTCATAGCTACCTATTCTTCTACTACTGTTTTTCTTTCCCCTGTTCTTGTCAATCATTCCCTAATGCTCTCTCTGAAACTCTGTACAACCTCTGGTTCTTTCAGTTTATCTAGGTCCCATCTTCTTAAATTCCCATGTTTCTGCAGTTTCTCAGCTTTAATCTATAGTTCATAACTAATAGATTGTGGTCAGAGTCACATCTGCACCTGGAAATGTCTTACAATTTAAAACCTGGTTCGTAAATCTCTGCCTTACCATTATATAATCTATCTGACACCTTCCGGTGTCTCCAGGCCTCTTCCACGTATACAACCTTCTTTCATAATTTTTAAACCAAATGTTAGCTATGATTCTACCAGGCGGCTTCCTCTTTCATTCCTTACACCCGTTCCATATTCACCTACTACTTTTCCTTCTCATCCTTTTCCTACTATCGAATTCCAGTCACCCATGACTATAAAATTTTCGTCTCCCTAAAGTATGTGAATAATTTCTTTTATATCGTCATACATTTCATCAGTTTCTTCGTCATCTGAGGAGCTGGTTGACATATTAACTTGTACTACTGTGGTAGGCGTGGGCTTCGTGTCTATCTTTGCTACAATAATGCCTTCATTATGCTGCTTATAGTATCTTACCCGCGCTCCTATATTTTATTCATTATTAAACTCACTCCGGCAATACCCCTATTTGATTTTGTATTTATAACCCTATATTCACCTGACCAGAAGTCTTGTTCCTCCTGCCATCGAACGTCACTAATTCCCACTATATCTAACTTTAAACTATCCATTTCCATTTTTTAATTTTCTAACCTACCTGCCCGATTATGGTATCTGGCATTCCACGCTCCGACACGCAGAACGCCAGTTCAGTTTGTCGTCCTCGTGAGTAGTCCCCGCCCGGAGATCCGAATGGGGGACTATTTTAGCTCCGGAATATTTTACCTAAGAGGACGCCATCATCATTTAACCATCCAGTAAAGCTGTATGCCGTCGGGAAAAATTACAGCTGTAGTTTCCCCTTGCTTTCAGTCTTTGATTACATAGTGTATATAATGATAGTAACGAAACTGCTTAACTGTCTGCTGAGGAAGGAGCAGGACATCTGGTCATATCGAAGAAGAGATACATAACTATATTGCCTGATAGTTAGGGAGTAGTAATAAGAGTATGTAAAGGAATATTTATTGAAGTTCTTGGTTTGACGAAAAGAAGAGTTCAGATGTTAACACAGTTAAAGTTGTATATGAAGAAAAGTGAGGAAATAAGACAAAACACCGGAAATACACAGAAGACGATGAAAACGTGGTTGTTGCTCATATTAACGCCATACCAAGACAACAAATCCGCTATTCAAGGTAAAAATCTGGTGACAAATAATACTTAATTGAAGACCTGTGTGTTTATCGTTTATTGAAGGAATTTCAAAGGCAAAATGAAGACACTAATATCACATAGGCCTACCGCTTCTAGGCAAAAGTCTTTAAGGACAGATTCCCCAAGCTAAAATTTCATCGTCTGTCAAGTTACACTTGTTCTGCATGTGACCTTCTTAAACCCAAATTGATGTGTGATCCTAATAATAATGACGATAAACTGCAGGTCGAACGCCTTCACCGAAAAGTAAAGAAAGCTATAGATTCCATGAAAGCTGACACAATAAAGAGTCCAGGGGCTAGCTCGGAAGTATGTACAGCTGCAATGGATTTGCAAAAAGTGATTTCCCTGCCTTCGCTAAGGCACAGTGAAATGTACTATTTATGGGATCTCTCAAACTACAACTTTTGCATTCACCTTAGTGACAATCAGACCGGTCACATGTTTCTCTGGCATGAGGCTGTATGTGGCAGGAGTGGGAATGACATTGCTTCTTGTGTGCACAAGGCTTTTACTTCGACTCTTACTTGTAAAAGAAACTAATAATGTGGAGTGACAACTGCTGTGGGCAGAACAAAAAGAAGGTTTTGATGTTTCTGTGGGTGTACCTTACAGCAAAGGGTTACTTTACCAAAATAGAACACACATTTTTGGTGAAAGGACACCTTTTTATGTCTTGTGACGGTGATTTTGCTTACATTGAGAAACAAATGAGGCTAACTGGGTGTGAAGATCCAAAAGATTTAGTTCCCCTCATCACTGAAGCTACGCACACAACACCATTCATAGTGACTATTATGCAAGAAACAGATTTTTACGAGTTTAAGTCAGCTGCTGAAAAATATATGAATCACACCAAAGAGTATATTTCAACAGCACAACGGATCAGACCGACTGCTGAGCGGCCTGGGGTACTGTAAGTCCGGTCAGCTCTTTGTGAAATTGAAGAGTTCAACGAATATTGCATCTTGAAGAGAAACGTGAACCCTTCTGATCTTCAGCACGTGCAGCTGGGAACATAACACTATAAGTGCACTTGTATCTATTTTTATGTGAAACCCATTGCAAACAGAACGTTTCATTTACTTCAAATTTTGTATCTTTTGGTTCTTAAATCCATTAACATAGAATATAAACACATATGTAACAAGATATCTGTATAGGTTTAGTATTTGTACAGTGATCCCCAACGTTTATACTGCTTTTGTTGAAATGCTACACACATTTTGTTGATTATCTCTAAATCAGTATTTGGGCGCTTGGCCCATTATTTACTCACATGCCACAATTATACACTGATATGTGTGGGGAATGATTTTTTAAACGAGGATACTACGGGAAAATTGTATAACGCCCAAATGAAGAGTGGAAATAACACATTTTTTCCCGAGATGGATGTTGAGTGCTGTTGTGAGTTCGTTAATCGGTTACATATCGCTAGGTTGGAACCAAGTAACAAACCACGGAGTAAGTCTTTCAAACATGCGTTTGTAAATGGAGACGATCATTGTTTGAAGATATGCTTTCCTCTGTAGTTCCAAAATATAAACGAGGTGAGAAGTGCTTTTTATTGAGTACGGTTCTACTAGTTATACACTGAGATGACAAAAGTCATGGGATCATTCCTAATATTGTGTCGGGCCTATTTTTGCCTAGCGTAGTACAGTAACTCGACGTGGGCTGGACACAATAATTCGTTGGAAGTCCCCAGCAGAAATGTTGAGCCATGCTGCCTCTATGGACGTTCTTAATTGCGAAAGCGTTGCCCGTGCAGAATTTTGTGCATGAACTGACCTCTTGATTACGTTCCATATTTGTTCGATGGGATTCATGTTGGGCGACATGAATTGCCAAATCATTCTCTCGAACTGTCCAGATTGTTCTTCAAATCAGTTGTGAACAGTTGTGGCCTGGTGACATGACGCCTTGTTTCGGAACATAAATTCGATGAATTGCTGCAAATGGTCTCCAAGTAGCCGAACGTAACCATTTCCAGTCAATGAACGGTTCGTCTTAACCAGAGGACCCAGTCAAGTACATGTAAACACAGCCCACACTATTATGTAGCCACGACCAGCTTGCGCAGTGCCTTCTTGACAGCTTGGGTCCTTCGCTTGTAACGCAGAAACTACGTTACGTAGTACTGTATAAATAGACCGACTCCACTTCGCAATATTAATTAAAAGCATCCATAGTAATTTTAATAACAATAATAACGTAAGGGCTTCAACTAAATTTAAACCAAACCAATTCACGCCATCCGGCAGGCGATGAGAATTAATACATTTTCGTTACTAATCAAAGTAAATGCAAATGAGAGTATGAAGATGGCAGTGGGCAGTCATACGACGAACGATCGGTATAGAAAGCTCTGAGTCATGCGGGCAGGAAGGTGCACTGGATGTGTGGCTGGATGTAGATGGGAGTGCCAGTTGTATGGGAAAATGATAGGTTTTTAATGCCTTCTAAAAGTATTTCAGCATAGTAACACCACTCCAGCATCAGAAAGCGCACTGGATTGTGATGCTGAGTGTAACCTCCCACCCCCCCCCCCCCTGTTGAACTTCGATAGCGATATTGCCAGATACTGGCGTCTAGAGAAACTAGTCCCATTTGTTCTCAATCCTTCAGGTTAAGAAAAATATATTTTAAATGTAATCTAAATCCCGCAATTGGCCGGCCGCGGTGGTCTCGCGGTTCTAGCCGCTCAGTCCGGAACCGCGCGACTGCTACGGTCGCAGATTCGAATCCTGCCTCGGGCATGGGTGTGTGTGATGTCCTTAGGTTAGTTAGGTTTAAGTAGTTCTAAGTTCTAGGGGACTGATGACCACAGATGTTAAGTCCCATAGTGCTCAGAGCCATTTGAACCATTTCCCGCAATTGAGGACAGACTTAAGAAAACGATCTCCTCTGTTACATGCTATTTTCTTTCATTAATTTATAAAATGAGTAACGACGTCATTACTCATTGGCGCGGAGGAACGAATAAAGTGGAGAAGAGCGCTGGTTTTTGGCTTTGGCGGATACCCTCGAGAGAATCGCACCGGATCCTTCATGATAGACAGACCCCTTATCTGACCACTCCGATGAAATGCTAACTTTATTTGGTCAGTAAGTACTTTTACAGTACAAATGGCTTTCCAGACACTCCTCCGAGTGTCAGCAACAGCAGCTGAGTAGCGTCAGGTTATCCCACAATTTAATATGCTAGTAAAATTGAATGCGAGGCAGTGATTTTGACTGTGTGATACGAAGTATCATTGTAACTGTGATGAACTTTAGGAGAACGGTAGAACCGCGTATCGCAATGAAAATGCAGTTGCCTCATCATGGGTAAGTGATTTCATGCATGGCTCTGCGCTGGTGCGATTTTCCGATAAGTCTTCAAGGATTTACTGTACGCAAGATGGCCATGGATTCGATTGCAGTTAAACGAATCTAAATTCATTGTGCAATGTGGTAATGTTCAGGCCAGCGAGTGTTTGTTGTAGTCGCATCATTGGAAGTCCGGAGTGGCAGTGCATAGGTAATTGTTTAGCTCTGAGTGAAACTTGTATCCACATTCTATGCAAGTAAAGAGAGGACAGATTGTTCTGGAAGGGGCTAACGTATACTGCATTGTTATGAAATATAGAGCCTGACTCATTGTGAAGATAATTTATGAACATAAATGAGATATGTGTCAACATGAGGCGCGTAAGGGAATACGTTAGCCTGATACTCTGTAACTTATTCGCTCTCTGATTAACTATAGGTGTCAAACATTACTGTAATACAATCCCTTGCAGTTGTAGCATGTGCTTCATTGGAGAACACTGCGGCGTTGAATTATATTTTATTTATCACGGTAGGTCCGTGTTCTCATTTGCTGCAACAACCTTTTTCATATAAGATTACTTCGGTGATTTGTTGTTTCCTAAGATTGCTTATAGTGAGTAGCACCGAGAGCGGGAGAGCAGGACCATCTTTGAGGGCCAAACATCATCGACAAATGTGAAGGTCGTGGTCTGTGGTGCTTCCGACGCGTAACGAACGTTAGGTGAACGTTGGCCCAGTGCGCGCCCGATTTAATACAACCCATGTGGCACTAAGGCAGTGTCTAACCACTGTCACCGATACGTTAATAATTGTATGCAACTCATGTTATATCACATTCCATTTTTCGGTTTAGTCATAATGGTAGTCAGGTGGAATAAATCTCAGAGTAATAAACTGCTCCACCGACCCTTCTAACTACCAACGTGGTGCGATCGGCTGGGAAATGGAAAAATTTACGATATGGCGCCGTAGCGTGAAAAATTTTCAGAGGTGACATGTTAGATGGAACAATGAACGCAGCTGGCATCAAAATAAATGAAATAAAACCGGTTAGTTAAATAAATCAAGCAGTTTTAAATTGTATGCTAGGCACAAGATAAGTAGTAAATATCAAGAATTTGAAGGCATTATCAGAGTTCTGCAGTGCGAGCCATCGCATGAAATGCTTTCCTATTGGAAGTAAAGTGCGCAGCAGCATACGGAGATGTGTACAAGACATTGTGCACGGAATAATGGGACGCGAGCAGAAGCCGCATTGGGAGAGCTGCCGTAGGCAACAGCAGGTGGCGGAATACGACATCCCGAAAGGCTAGTCGACGACGGGGTTCCTGCAGTCTACCGCTCATTGCCATCGGCAGAGTGGAGACTACGGCGCCAGAGCAGTCCCACACAGCACGGCGGGCAATGCGAATCAACCACGCCACAATATCAGCCATTCCGTTGCAGCGCAATGGACGACCTCAAGACAAAGATAAGTTATAGAAAACTGTGCTGTTTACTCAAAACAATATTTGTCATGAGTGAGAAAATGGTGGAGCAAGGAGACAATGAAAGCTTCTCACCTGTTTACGAGCTAGGTGAAACCTCCAGTAGTTTTTAAGATGTTCAAATTAAACAAGAGCAATTTGATGATAGGACTGATGACTTCGCAAATGATACGATGCCAAGTGTAGAGGAAGTGTCGTCCAGCACTAAAATTAAGCAGAAGGTAGAGGAATGGACTCTTGATGATTCAAGTAATGTTACGGCTGAGAGTACTTGAATTCTGGAGAATTCAAATCCTCGAAAGGTTTCAGGACAGATACTTGCTGGAGACGGAAGCAACCAACGTCTGTCAATACGAAGTGCCTTAAGCGCTCAGATAAATACAGGAAATGCAAATGTAGAATCAGTGAATGCAAATGTGGAATCTGTAACATCCGACGTGAAATCTGTTAAGTCTACGGTGAATGCCTAGTTAAAAATCTAGCTGAAGGAGGTAGAAACCAAACTTCCCCAGGAAATGACTAAGTTGAAAAAGGAATTGGATTTTCGTTTCATTGAGCATTGTAAGCAAGTGAGAAAGGAATGGGAAACAAAATTTTCGGAAATGGACACTAAAGTAACAGAATAATTAACGATTACAAACAATTAATTACGGAATCCACATCTACAGTACTGACTCAGTCTAACGAGCATAAGAAAGAAGGCGATGACTTTCAAAAAATGATCCTTGCTGAACAAGTAGAATATGACGAAATATTAGTAACTTTTCGAATTGAAGTGAGTAAAGAAAATGTAGAAATGGTTACAGGTACTGTCTCTGAGATGAATCGTGTAATTAGGGTGGAACGTCATAATAAGCAATCGTTTCAAATGGTTCAAATGGCTCTGAGCACTATGGGACTTAACATCTGAGGTCATCAGTCCCCTAGAACTTAGAACTACTTCAACTTAACTAACCTAAGGACATCACACACATCCATGCCCGAGGCCGGATTCGAACCTGCGACTGTAGCAGTCGCGCAGTTCCGGACTTAAGTGCCTAAAACCGCTCGGCCACAACGGCCGGCAATCGTTTCAGTCCACTCAAATTGCTCATAACAAAGTAGTTGATAAACACATATTTAATCTTGCAGAGGAAACCAGTAAACTATCGTGTAAAATTGTGCAGTATCCAAACTATGGATCTGCAGATGCAGCTCTAATTATCTGCAGGACGTTAGATAATTGTTCCAAATGGTAAAGTGGATCCAAAAGTATTTATGCAATACTTTGACAATGTTTTGCCTACCGTATGGGAAGCTGAGGAACAAATTGCTTTTCTAGTAGGATAGTAAAAGGAAGACGCTGTAATATTGACAAATGGTACCGCAAATTGTTGTAAAACGGTTAAGTAATTTCAGGATAGGTTTTTGAAGAAATACTGGTCTAAAGAAGTACAAGAACATTTGATGAGGGATTTTCCATGTGGAGAGCCGTATTAGTCACAGTACGATTTATTAACGTATATCTGTGAACAGTGGTGGTCAAAATTATAATTAATTTAAATAAGCCTGTATGTCGAGTCATTCAGTTGTAATCTGAAACGTCTCTTACCATAGGATGAATAGGAAGCCATCCTACCAGCACCGCGAGATACATACGAATATTATCATGGCTATCATAGTAGAGTTGAGCGATTACAGGTGCAGAACAATATGCAACGAGACAACCAGCCGCCGATGGAAACGCACTGGCAGGTAAATACGATGCACGCGCAGCCAAAGACGCACATATAGTGGCAGAAGACGACGCGGACCACAGCATGAGCGGAGTCGAAATTTCTGCAACAGTGACACACATGATGATCAGTTAAATCAAGAGGTGTCTCGGTGAGGGATTGACTAGAGGCAATACAGGTATCTGAGGCCCCACGAAGGCACACACAGCCCATGAGGAAACCTGAAACGTCGCGAGATTTGGAGGCGGGGCTGAGGGTGACGCAGTAGTCGAACCCAGGATACCCGAGCCAGGTCATTACTTGCTGCAGGCGGGGATCGGGGCTTTGGTCGCTCAACATTATCCGCTCTCCACGTATTCAGAGGAACACACCTCCGTTAAGCATTTAAAAGATAATGAAAGTTTGCATGTAAGTAAAGGAATTAATTTGATGGGGAAACAGAATTCGGACAGCATTTTTGACCTTTCCGAGTTGTTTAAAGAACCGTTAACTGAAGACATGCTTAAAGTAGAATCAAGGGATGACACAGTGGGTACACGTTATTTCAGCTATGAAGTATGGAATTTGTGGTCTCCTGATAACGAAGAGCAATTACATGAAAATTTAAAGGAGGTAAGTGGTGTTAATAAAGGTACGATCGTTGAACAGGATGTTGAAGCTAATGGAGTGCTTATTAATAATTATGAAGAGGTTAGCGAATTTATTTTTGAAGGAGACGCCAGCGAGGAGGCTGAGTTTGTCTCCGAGAGGATTATTAGTGACGAGGAACTTCGTAATTGGGACGCACAAGGGGGGTGGCGTCAGGCACAAAACCGCTATCGCTTCACGATAGGTTGGCCGATCTTCGTCGGTGCTTACCTATTGTTACCTTTAATAAGGAGTCCAGAAATTGTTCTGATTTTATAAAAGGGATATAATGATCTTTTAGAAGAAGATGGTGAAAATGAGAATGTGATAAACAATGTGAATCCCATCATTACTGCACAGTTAGCTCTTGTCATGGCAGATATTCTCGTAGATAGTGGTCAAGAAGAGTCAGCTGTGTTTGTCAGTTATGGGTTAAAAAATTGTAGGTACAACAGAGAAACTTTCCAGAGCTATTAAACATGAAGTGTGGTTATATATGGTGCTGAATGGGAAAATATTAGAACATAATTTCTTAATCATTGAAAATGTGAGCGCAAAAATTTTGGTAGGTGTAGATTTTTAAATGAATTTAAATGCTCAGTGGACTTTGAAGGCAAGAGAATGAAACTGTGAACGCAAGGACGAGATTTTGCAGTGCAATATAAAAACCAATTCAAATGTGAAAGGCACAACTCAGGTATTTTCTTCATTGATTTGTTAAACGATGATAATGGACCAAAAGAAACAAGCATTTATAATGTACAGAAGGAAGACGAACAAAAGGATACTTTGGAAATAATACAGGATAAGGTAACTAAGGTTGAAGTTTTGTCTAGTAGCTAGAAAGAAGACTTGGAATACGTGCTACTGGTATTCCAGGAGGTATTTTCAGAGGCCACAGGACAGGTTAAGGACTCTGAGTGTAAATTAACAATAAAACCTCATGAGAAGTATGCTGCTAAGTATATTCTGTACCAAATTCGAAGAGGGACGCAGTGGCTTGAGGAATTATTCACCAAGCGAAGAGTGAATACATTAACCCATTCGGAATTGTTTTAAAACGTGACGGGAGCGTACGTTTGGTGTTGGACGCGAGATGGCTCAATGATGTAGTAGAAAGAGAAAGTGACCACGCAGTGCATACAGATCAGTTGCTTCAAAAGTATCATTTTGTTCAATTTGTTTCATCTTTAGGTGTTACATGTGGTGCTGGAATATAAGGTCTTCCCCTGAATCGACAAAATGCACAACATTTTTGTATGACTGTATATGTTACCAATTTTGTGTGTGCCATTTGGTCTAAACATTGCAGTGTGTGCATTCGTTAGACCCATGAAACATTTGGGAAGTATTGATTGCTATGTTCAGAAGGGGAATGAAATTAAAACTAAATAAAATAGAGTCTGTCAGATCAGAGATTAAGTTCTTAGGACACATTGTTAGTACACAAGGTATTGGGTCAGAGGAAGAGAAGTTAGCACCAATAGAGCAGTTCCCCAGTCCTAAGAACAAGAAACAATTGAGAGTGATGTTAGGTTTAATCGGATTTTACCGAAAATTTGTTACAAGAAAAGCTTTTAGTGCCTCTTGAATCTATTGAAGAAGGATGCTGTGTGAGTATGGTCAAATGAGTGTGAGGAAGCTTTCCAGCAGTCGAGACTTATATTATCCAGATTTCAGCAAGCCATTTTTTATGTCTACCGAGGCCTGTGGTTATGGAATTGGGGTGGAAATATTTAAGGAAGGCGATTTGGTTTTGGTATAAACCAAAGAAAGAACGAAGGGGATAAAAAGCGAAATTAAGAAGTTTCTTCTGGTGTATCATAGTTCATTTGTGGTGGAATCAATTCCACATAAGAATGCTAATAGTTTAATGTATGAAAAATTGAAGAAAATATTTGGTACTGGAAATATTGTGGAATCGAAGAAGTATATCATGAGCAGTGAGAACTAGATGCGTAAGGGATTGGTCTTTCTGTGACTGATTCATGATGTGGCTGTCATGCATCTCTAGCTGTCGAATGGTTTTCTTCTCGTACACGACCATTCATCCCCCACTCTTCTCCATATCGCCACAATCCATAGAAATTCTTGCAGTTTGAGAAACTGTAATCAGAACCAAGTAGAATTAAGATATATGTACAGCACAAGTTCTTTTGTAATAGTATATGAACAGTGAGAAAGAAAGTAATGAGTGTTGGCAAATTTAAGTTGTCGTAACCTCTGATAAAAGAGTTGCTCTGATGTGTGCGAACGTTTCATGATTATTCTTTGAGAACTAGAGAACGTTCATGAAAATGATAAGAGCTAAAGTAAGTGACCAGACGTGACGAGGTGGTAAGGCTAAAAGATAGAGTTAATTATTGTTAAGACAGAGATGGACAAATTCCTCCCTTAATAGTAATTTAAGTTGAAAAAGAGTTGTGGCGATGTAAAAATTCCACTCTTGGTAGGAAGTAGTTGGTTGTTAAGTGTCAAGGAATCATGGGAGTGCTACAGACTCATGCATTAGTTATATAGTCCTGCGGTATAAATTTTGAAAACTGTCTGCTTGCCACCATATAATAAAAAACTCAGCAACCTTAGGAACAATGTGAAAACTAGAGATGGTTATGAGAAATACCTGAGTGAAACGAAACTAAGAATGAATATCCAATTGTCACATAACATTGAAAAGTATACCTAACTGAAACAAAACAGGCTCTGAAATGAAAAAAATGGACTCCATCATTTAAAGCTCATCAAAGAAATTGGTTAGAAAGAGATGCAAGGTTTGAAAAGTATGACTACACATAGTTAAGGTTTCTCTTATTGCACAGGATGCAAGTATTACAATTTTCTTGATGATTATAATTTGTGATAAAATATGTTTTAAATTATTACCTTATTCATAGGGAATGGTAATTAATAATGACTTATTGACATATACAAGTTTTTTGGAAATGTGGCCAAACTGGTTTGCGAGTTGTAAATTTTTTTACAGGTAATTTATGTGCAGATTATTTTTCTTAACAGCGGCCAAACTGGTTCACTACTTCTGTGTGTCCTTAAAATGATTTTCTTCTTATATTTTTGTGAGAGTGGCCAAACTGGTTCACAGGTTTTAATTTTTTCCAGGTGATTTATCTATGGACTTTCTGCATTCAAAGTGACTATAAGGGTTCATGAGTTGTTAAAGAATTTAATTCTTTGACTATTCAGTAATATCTGTAAATTTTGAAATGACAAATAACATTTTCATGTTTTGTGTTTAACAATTCTATGTAAGACTGAAAGCAAGGGATTGTAGACATACTTTTTATATTTTATAAAACCAATTTTCAAATAATAACAGACAGTGATGGTACAAAAGATTTGATATAATTATTAAAAAGGGATAAATTTAATTAACTTGCTTAATTGAAATGGTAGGGAATACCTTTCAGATTCATTATGGTTGTTTATATATTTGTAATCTGTAATTTTATTGGTTAATGCATTAATGATTAGAATCATTTCATACAATGGAGGTGGGGTGTAACACAGCAACTACATTATGTAGTACTGTATAAATATACTCATTCTATTTTGTAACTATAATTAAAGACTTCATTAGTAATTTTTTACAATAATAATAATATCGTAAAGGCCTCACCCAAATTTCAACCAAAGAACTTCACGCAACTCATAAGACAATATGAAGTAATGTATTTTCGTTACTAAGCAAAGTAAATGTAAATGAGAGTTTGCAGAGGGCAGTGGGCAGGCAGACGTTAAACAAAGGGTATAGAAGGCTGTGAGCCATTTCGAGCGGGAAGGCGCACTGGTTGACGTGGCCAGATGTAGATGGTAGAGACAGTCGTGTGGGAATATGATGTTTCTAGTACCTTGTAGAACAATTTTAGTGTAATAATATCATTCCAGTATCAGAAAACGTGCCCTATTGAGAATTCTCAAGGGAACCCCCTCCCGTAGAACTTGCATGGCGATATTCCGACATTTCGGTTTAGAGAGAAAATAGTTCCACTTGTTCCAAACCTTCAGGTTAAGAAAAATAATTTTTAAATGTAATCTAAAGCACGTAATTGAGGACAGGGCTTAAGAGAACGATCTCGTCTGTTACATGTTATTTTCTTTCATTGGTTCATAAAATGAGTAACGACGTGATTACTCATTGGCGCGGATGTACGAATAAAGTATGGGACAGCGCTGGTTTTGGCGTTGGCGCTTACCCTCGAGAAAATCGCTCCGGGTGCATCATGATGTACAGACCCCTTACCTGACCGCTCCGATGAAATGCTAACTTTATTCGGTCAGTAAGTACTTTTACAGTACAAATGGCTTTCCAGGCACCGCTCCGAGTATCCGGAACAGCAGTTGAGTAGCGACAAGTTATTCCGCAATTTAATACGCCAATAAAAGCGTACGCGAGGCAGTGATTTTGGCTGTGTGATACGAAGTCTCATTGGAACTGTAATGAGCTTTAGAACAGCGGTATAACCGCGTATTCTCATGAAAATGCAGTTGCACCATCACGGGCAAGTGATTTCATACATGTCTCGACGCTGGTGTGATTTTCCGATAGTCTTCAAGGTTTTACTGTACGCAAGATGGCCATAGATTCGAATGCAGTTAAACGAATCTAAATTCGTTGTGTAATATGATATTGTTCAGTCGAGGGAGTGTACGTTGCAGTTGTATCGTTAGACGTCCCGCGTGGCAATGCAAAAGTAATTGTTTAATTCTGAGTGAAACTGGTATCTAAATTCTAGGTACATAAAAAAAAGACAGTTTGTTCTAGAAGGGGCTAACGTATATTGCACTGTTCTTAAGGATAGAGCCTGATTCATTGTGAAGATAATTTATGAACATAAATGAGAAATGTGCCACCATAAGGTGCGTAAGGGAAGATGTTAGCCGGATACTCTGTCATTTGTGTGCTCTCTGATTCACTACAGGTGCCAAACGTTACTGTAATAGCAATCTCTTGAAGTTGTAACATTTGCTTTATTGGAAGGAAGTGTGCCTCTGAATTATATTCTATTTACCGCGGTAGGTGGTTGATTTTTCGCTTCCCAAGAGTGCTTACAGTGAACTGGCATCGAGAGCTAGAGAGCAGGACTATCTTTGAGAGCCCAACATCTTCGTGAAATATGAAGGTCGTGGTCTGTGGTGCTTACGACATGCAACAAACGTTAGGTGGACTTTGGCCCGCTGCGCGCCAGATTTAATATAATCTGTGTGGCACCAAGGCTCTCAAGTGACTAACCACTAAAATGGTAGTCAGGTGAAATAAATCTCAGAGTAATAAACTGCTCCACCAACCCTACAAACTTTCAGGCTCCTCGGGTGTGCACCGCACTCGAATTCTACCATCAGCCCTATCAGTTGAGATGGCTACTCATTTGATCAGGCCACGTTTCTCCAGTTGTGTAGGGTCCAGCTGATATGATCATCAACCCAGGAGAGGCACTGCACCGCTGCCACGCTGGTAGCTGAGAGACTCGCGTCGATCGTCTGCTGCCATACCCATTAATCCTAAATTTCTCCATTGTATCCTAAGAGATACGTTCGTCATATGTTACACACTGATTTCTGCGGTTATTTCACGCAGTGTTGCTGGCAACACCACGATCACGCCCCTGCTCTCGGTCGTTGATTGAAGGCCGTCGGCTACTGTGTCGTTCGTGGTGAGAGGTAATGCCTGAAATCAGGTAGTCTCTCCTCATTATTGACACTGTGGATTTCGGAACACTGAATTCCCTAACGATATCCGAAATGGAATATTCCTTATGTCTAAGTCCAACTACTATTCCGCGTTCAAAGTCTGTTAGTTCCCGTCGTGGGGCCATAATCACGTTGGAAACCTTTTCACATGCATTATCTGAGTTTACATCAATGCTTCGCCTAGCACTACCCTTTTATATTTTGTGTAAGCGATACTACCGCAATCTACGTATGTGCATACCGCTATTAGATAATTTTGAGACCTCAGTGTAAATATAATGGTGTAATTCTGTACTCTTATTATCACAGATAAAACGTTATGTCTTCAAATTAATGGCGCTTGTACGAAAACATAATTCCTGTCATATTGTCGAAAAATGACTCTACTGAGACTGTCGCTGAGTACAAAACACAAATTGATTCCAGTAACGAGACACTATAAATAACGCTATATATCTACAAAACAAGCTGTTTCGAACAAACAGGTTCATCTACATACGCCTGTTAGCGTTTGTATTATTTATGTTGTTATTTACATTAGTTGTTCGTTGTTTCTTCAAACGTGTAAAAATCTTCTTGTTGGGGCGTAAAATCAGTCGGTTCCTTAGAACGGCTCTGATAACGTTCTTAATAAGGTATCTGTTTTCTAATTTGCTTCTCTACTTTTTCCAGCGTACTGGTGAGCAGTTTAATAGTGGGGCATCTGAACGCCTTATCGGTTATGCAAGAACAAAGGTACATTGTTTCACCAATATCCTCACAAATGTTAGATTTAAAACTTGGTACGTTTTCCATTTCCACTCTTCAAATATACACTGAAGAGCCAAAGGAGCTGGTACACCTGCCTAAATTCGTGTAGGGCCCACGCGAGCACGCGGAAATGCCGCAGAACGACGTAGCATGGACTCAATTAATGTCTCAAGTAATGCTGGAGGGAACTAACACCACGAATACTGCAGGGCTGTCCGTAAATCAGTAAGAGTACGAGGGTGGAGTTCTCTTCTGAACAGCACGTTACAAAGCATCTCAGATATGCTTAATAATGTTCATGTCTGGGAAGTTTGGTAGCCAATTGAAGTGTTTAAATTCAGAAGAGTGTTCTATGAGCCACTCTTTAGCAATTATGGACGTGTGGTGTGTCGCATTGTCCTGCTGGAATTGCCCGAGTCCGTCGGAATGCACAATGGACATGAATGGAGGCAGGTGAACAGGCAGGATGCTTACGTACGTGTCACCTGTCAGAGCCGTATCTAGAAGAATCAGGGGTCTAATATCACTCCAACAGCACACGCTCCTCACCATTACAGAGCCTCCACCAGCTTGAAAAGTCCCCTGCTGTCATGCAAGGCCCAAGGATTCATGCTCGATGCAATCTGAAACGAGACTCTTCCGACCAGGCAAGATGTTTCGTCATGAACAGCCCAATGTCGGTGTTGACGGACCCACGCCAGGAGTAAAGCTTTGTGTTGTGCAATCATCAAGGCTACTCGAGTAGGCCTTCGGCTCCGAAAGCCAATATCGATGATGTTTCATTGAATGGTTCGCACGCTGACACTTGTTACTAGCGCAGCATTGAAACCTGCAGCAAATTGCGGAAGGATTGCACGTCTGTCACGTTGAATGGGTTCTCTTCTGTCGTCATTGGTTCCGTTCTTGCAGGAACTTTTTCCGGCCGCGGAAATATCAGCGATTTGATGTTTTAAAAACGGTTCAAATGGCTCTGAGCACTATGGGACTTAACATCTTAGGTCATCAGTCCCCTAGAACTTAGAACTACTTAAACCTAACTAACCTAAGGACATCACACACATCCATGCCCGAGGCAGGGTTCGAACCTGCGACCATAGCGGTCGCGTGGTTCCAGACTGAAGCGCCTAGAACAGCTCGACCACACCGGCCGGCTTGATGTTTTACCAGACTCCTGATGTTCATGATACACTAGTGAAATGGTCGTACGGGCAAATCCCCACTTACATGTATGTATGTATTAAATCGGTGTCCTATGAACGACGGAGAGGCTTCGTCGCACCGTAGCCCTCAGTGGTTCGCAACCCCACAACAGGCCACAGCAGTCCGCCCACCCCACCGCCGCCGCACACCGAACCAGGGTTACTGTAGGGTTAGGCCCCCAGTGGACAACCCCCCCCCCCCCTCCCCCTTAGGGGACGTCTCATACCGGATCAGTGAAACCCCAAATGTTTGCATGGTAGAGTAATGAGAATAATGAAAGTGTACGGCGGACACAGTGTAACTGAGGCGGAATGAGGGGAACCAGCCCACATTCACCGAGGTAGGTGGAAATCCACCTTAAAAACCATCCACAGGCTGGCCGGCACACCGGACCTCGATACCAAACCAGCGGGCGGATTCGTGCCGGAGACCAGCATGCCTTCCCGTTCGGGGAGCAGCGAAATCCGAACTTCATCGCTACCTCGGAGATGCTGTGTCCCATCGCTCGTGCGCCGACTATAACACCACGTTAAAACTCAATTAAGTCTTAATAATCTGCCTTTGCAGCAGCAGTAACCGATCTAGCAACTGCGCCAGACACTTACTGTCTTATAAAGGCGTTGCCGACCGCAGCGCCTTATCCTGCCTGTTTACATATCTGTATTTGAATATGCATGCCCAAACCAGTTTATTTGGTGTTATTATAACATGAACACGTTTTTCGCAACACCCATCTTTCTAAAATACACAATATGTTATGGGGACCGCTCTCTGCCTGGCTGGAAACCCGAATTAATCGTGAGGATGCACACTGAGGACCTGTGCGGTATCGTTCAATGCGGTAAAACAATATTCAAAATTATTTCATTTATTACTAAAATACAACTCGCTGCCTTATGCTCAGCGACGGCTGGTTTCTGCGTAAACTGGAGAAGAGTCTGCTGAATGCAATAACGGAGTCACAGCTGCCGAGGACGCTGTATCAGCTCGAAGTGGAAGACAATGACACTCCGATGCGGTGATTTTGCCGCCCGCTGGCGAGGTAGACACACCCCGTCGGGCAGCTCTGCTTGGAGGTAGTGGTGACCATGGCGTTGTATTTCGACTCACACGCCGATTCGGCGAGTATTCAGTCCCTCCCAGATCACTGCACACGTTGTCACCGCAGGACCTCGATGTTGGACGCCGTGTAGTCGTACTGAATGCTGAACATGACAAGTTGGCACGATAAGCGATCAGGTCCATGTGACACTAGAGTGGAGGACAGCTTCTGCCTGGACCCGAGTCGTGTTGATAGACCCTCGGACTACCCATCAGCAATGGCTGCTGTGGTGACGTCAGTTATTTATGGTGGACTCCATCAACCATAACTTCAGAGCTTCACTGTTCGTCTCGTAGGGCAGCGAATGCAGGGCGAATACTGAAGAAATCTCATAAACAAGATATTATCATACCATAAACAGGGAACCGAGTGCGAACGACATGAACTCTATCGACTCTGCTCATTAAGTTCTAAAAGCTGGTGGGGTGGAGTATTTATGTCGCTGAGGACAGGCTCTGCTCTACGACGTCATTCATAATAACCGAAGTGATTCTGCTCTTCCCAAGCCGTCAGCGGTCTTCACCTCCGCTACATTTGCTTTCCGAATTTGTTACAGTGTTTTTACTGCTTAATCAAAGCCCTGCTTGCCGGCCGAAGTGGCCGTGCGGTTAAAGGCGCTGCAGTCTGGAGCCGCAAGACCGCTACGGTCGCAGGTTCGAATCCTGCCTCGGGCATGGATGTTTGTGCTGTCCTTAGGTTAGTTAGGTTTAACTAGTTCTAAGTTCTATGGGACTAATGACCTCAGCAGTTGAGTCCCATAGTGCTCAGAGCCATTTTTCAAAGCCCTGCCTGTCGCTACAACGTACTACCAAGTGCCTGTTGTGTCATGTTACGGGTGTAACGAAGGCAGTTCGGTCTGCACTGTCCCACCCATTTTCTGCTAAATTACTCACAGTCTCTCTTATGTGGGCGAGGTGACTGTTTCACTTGACCCAGTAACACCCTTGAAATTCTTACTGTTCCCGGCTGGCGTCTGGCGACACTTACATGTGACTGAGAATCCCTACTTTAAAAATTAGAAAAAATCTGACTCTCACATTTCGTTACTAATTTTGTAATGTAATATTCCACTACACTTTAACAATATTCTTTACTGTTTTTTATCTGTTCGGTTAACTATCTTACATATTTACATTTACTTTCACTCATTTGTTCCTTTACTTACAAAAAATCTTAACCCAACTCATCAGTATTTTTCTAGCTTGCTCCTTTATACGTCTTACTCTGAAACCTCCTCCTAGTACAAATCCCTTGCAAAGGAATTTAATTAATGGTTATTCCGTTTTGCGCCAGCTAATGTTTTCCTGGGGCAAATGTTAAAAGCAAAAATAGAAGTTAGTATCGCCATAACACTAGTATCCTCAGAGTCTTTCGTGACAGCATGCATGAATAAAACGTTCTCGGTTTTCCAGCTGCGTCATTTCAAAAAATGCTCGAGCTTTCGATGGCCATCTCCGCCATCGTCGTCAGGAGTTCACTGACTGCCGGGGCTGTTTTTTTTTTTTTTTTTTACTTAATTGTGATTTTAACACCTGAACAATCAGGTAGGCTGGCAGTGGCATACAACGCCGCTCTTCAGCCAGAGGATGCACAAAGAGAAGAAACATTGAAAAGACACATAAGTTACAGAACGGTGGGCAATGAAACAGTAGACACATAAAGACAAAAACGGAGCCGTTCACACTCGACGATAATCCACACTGCAAACTGTTGATATGACGCACAAACACTGAAGAAGACGATGGCACTGGTGGACGATGGAGTGTGACGGTGAAACACTGAACACTAAACATGACGGCACACACGAAACACTGATGGCGGTGATCTCCGGCGCGCGAATGGCCTCTGAGCGTGTGCGAGTCCGGGGACCTGCCAAGAGGGGAACAGGGGTGAGGTGGGGGAGAGGGAAGAAAAAGGATGCCAATGGCTGAGGAGACGGGGGCAGGAGGAGAGGGAGTGGAAGCCCAGGGGAGGAGGGGGGAGAAAGGGAGGAGGGAGGGAAAAGGGAGAGAAGGGAGGGAGGGTGCCCAGAGGAGCAAGCACAGGTGGAGGGCAAGAGGATCAAAGTTGGTAGGAGGGGTAGATGGAGGGGAGGAGGGCATCATCAGGGAGGGGGAGCTCGCAGAAGCCACCTTGGGAGAGGGTAAGGTGGGTGAAGAGATGGAGACTGGGTGGGACGAGCGAGTACAGGCGCGGCAGCGGGCGGGGATGAGAGAGGATCAGGGAGACGAGCAGGTGAGGAGGATCGAGCTTGCAGGAGGTGTACAGGATCCGTATCCTTTCAAGGAAAAGAAGGAGGTGGGGGAAGGGAATGAGATCGTACAGGATGCATGTGGGGGAGGGGCGACGGATGCGATAGGCGAGGCGGAGAGCATGACGTTCAAGGATTTGAAGGGATTTATAAAAGGTAGGGGGGGGGGCGGAGATCCAAGCCGGATGGGCATAACAAAGGATAGGGCGGATGAGGGATTTATAGGTGTGGAGGAGAGTGGAGGGGTCCAGACCCCACGTACGGCCAGAGAGGAGCTTGAGGAGACCGAGTCGGGAGCGTGCCTTGGCTTGGATTGTCCGGAGGTGGAGAGTCCAGGAGAGGCGGCGGTCGAGGGTGACGCCAAGGTACTTAAGGTTGGGAGTGAGGACGATAGGACGGCCATAGATGGTGATATTGAAATCAAGGAGACGGAAGGAAGGGGTGGTTTTGCCTACAATGATCGCCTGGGTTTTGAAGGGATTGACCTTGAGCAACCACTGGTTGCACCAAGCGGTGAACCGGTCAAGATGGGATTGGAGAAGGTGTTTGGAGCGCTGTAGAGTGGGGGCAAGAGCAAGGAAGGCGGTGTCATCGGCAAACTGGAGAAGGTGGACAGGTGGTGACGGCGGCGGCATGTCCGCCGTGTACAAAAGCTACAGAAGGGTGGAGAGGACGGAGCCTTGGGGCACACCGGCGGAGGAGAAAGAGGTGTAGGAATCTGAGTTATGAATGGTGACATAGGAAGGACGGCGGGAGGGAAAGGAGCCGATCAGACGGACGTAGTTAATAGGAAGGGCAAAGGTTTGGAGCTTGAAGAGGAGACCGGAATGCCATACGCGATCATAAGCACGTTCGAGGTCCAGGGAGAGGAAGATTGCGGAGTGACGGGAATTAAGCTGTTCGGAAAGGAGATGAGTGAGGTGAAGGAGAAGGTCGTCGGAGATGCTGGTGGATGAGTCGGGTGAGGATAGATTCCAGGACCTTGCTGAAGACCGAGGTAAGGCTGATGGGACAGTAGGAGGAGACAGCGGACGGTGGTTTGCCAGGTTTAAGGAACATGAGGATATGGGAGGTTTTCCACAGGTTGGGGTAGTAACTGGTGGACAGGACTACATTGTAGAGCCTGGCCAGGGTGGAGAGGAAAGAGACAGGAGCCTCACGAAGGTGACGGTAGGTGACACGATCGTGACCCGGAGCAGTGTTGCGTTTGGTGTGGAGTGTATCAATGAGAACCTGTGTAGTGATAGGGGCATTGAGTTCCGTGTGTGCAATGTTGTCCAAGTACTGGAAACCAGGAGTGAGAGGAGGGACAGAGGTGTCAGTTCGATCGCGCATATCTGGGAAGAGGGAGTAATCGAACTGGGGATCATCGGGGATAGAAAATACATCGGAGAGGTAGGAGGCAAAGTGATTGGCCTTACTAAGGGTGTCAGGGAAAGGGTGATCATCATGGAGAAGAGGATAATAGGGGGAGGGTTTAGTTCCGGTAAGGGGACGGAAGGCCGACCAGAACCAGGACGAGTTTATTGGGAGGGTAGCATTTAAACGGGTGCATGTCTGTCGCCAGTCCCGGCGTTTCATAGCTGCGAGCAAATTATGAATGTGTCGCTGTAGTTGCCGGTGGCGTCGTAGTGTGTCCGGGTCACGCGTGCGGAGGAAGGCACAGTAGAGACGACGGGATTCACAGAGGAGGAGGACGGCCTGCGGGGGTAAGGTAGGACGGTGGGGGTGGACGGCGACAGTAGGGATGTGGGCCTCCACGGCCTCAGACAAGGTCTGCTGGAGAAAGGAGGCGGCATCGGTAACATCGTCAGGGTGGTGGTAGGTGAAGGGGTGGCTATCGGCCTGGGTGGAAAGGGTATCCCGGTAGGCATTCCAGTTATCATTGGAATAGTCATGGACGTACTTGGGGGATGGGTCATTATGAGGGTCGGGGCGGGGGCGACGACCGTCTGAAACGGTGAGGACAGGGAGATGGTCGCTACCAATAGGCTCCAGGACATCCACCGTTATACGGCCAAGGAGGTTGGGGGAGGAGAGGAGAACATCAGGAGTGGAGTTGGATTTGGGACGGGTGTGCTGGGGGATGGGAATGAGGTCGCCTTGAAGGGAGGAGAGGAACCGATGCCACCGCCGTATCTGGGCAGCGGAACGACTATGGATGTTGAGGTCGGCGGCGATCACGTGGGAGGAGAAGGTACGGTCGATGTGGGAGAGGAAGTCGAAGGGAATAGGGCGTTGGGGCGGACAATGATGGTGGCGCAGGTAATGGTAAGGCCGGGGAAGAAGAGATTAAGGATCAGGTGTTCGGTGGGGTCAGGAAGGAGAGGTTGGAGCCGAACGGGGATCTGGCGGTGGTGCCCAATGGCAACTCCGCCACGTGCAGTCGGGAGGGGATTATTGGAGCAGTGGAGGAGGTAGGGCGAAGTGTGGATGGTGTGGTGGGCTTGCAGGAAGGTTTCATTGAGGAGGAAGGCATCCACGCGGTGGGTGGCAAGGGTGTGCAGGAAGAGGTTCTTGTTGGCGGGAAGGGAGCGGATGTTGTTGGAAAGGATACGGTGCTGCCGGGCCATGACAGGGAGTTAAACGAGGGTGTCAAGACGGGAGAAGGTGAAATGGGCCTGGTTGTTGGAGTAGGTGGTGTACATTTTGAGTTGGAAAACGGAACGGGCGGCGAGGGAGATCTGTTGGAGGGTGTGCGGGCGCTGAAAAGGATGAACATTCTGAAGGACAATGGTGAGGAACCTGATGATGTCCTCAACGGTAGGGGGTGAGCGAAGGGAGTTGCTAGGAGGGGTGGGGGCGTCCAGAGGGCGGACAGGAACGGTGAGTTCAGGAGTGGTAGGAGGGGGCCGGCCTTACACTTCTGGGAGTATGTAGGATGAGGGAGGTTACAGGTATTACAGGAAGGGGGGGGGACTGGAGATTGGGGCACTGCCATAAAAAGTGGGCTAGCCTACAGTGCGGGCAGGTGGGGGCCTCGCGGCACTCAGATGTTGGGTGCGCATTGTACCGCAAGCACTCTTGGCAGCGGAGGGATTGAGGAGGGGAACGGGAGGGGTCAACCTTATAACGCTGGTTAAAAAGGAGGGCACCCTCCTTCAGGAGACGGTCTATGGAGGGGGCGTGCTCAGAAAAAACCCGCATAAGGCGGGTGGGGCCAGCAGCGTTGTGGATGTGGCGAACCGCACGCACCTCCAGATGGGGATGGGCCTGAAGCTCCGCCAACACCTCCTCCTCCGTGATCACCAGACTGAGCCGAGTGATCATGGTGGTGAGGGTTGGCGGGTGACGCGGGGGTTGGGGTTGGTGGGAGGTAGGTGGGGAAGGAGCAGGGGTGAGGGAGGCATGAGGGCCAAAGCGGGTTACAGGGATGCAGGAAAGGAGGTCTGTGTGGAGGGTAGGGCTGGGGGAGGAGTTGAGTACCGAATCACAGCGAGGAGTGAGGAGGGAGATGGGGGCACCAGGACAATTCTGGCGAAGGAAGAGGGTGAGGTTCCGGGCTTCAAGGAGGGAGGGATAAGGACGGGAGAGGAGGTAGCGGTAGGAGGAGGGGGTAGAGGAGGAGGAGGAGGGGGCAAGGACGGGTGGGGAGGCATACATGGCATCAAGGGTGAGGGAAGGGGGACGTGGTGGAGCCTTTTTGGGAGCAGAGGAGGCGGTGGTGTCACTGGGGCGCTTGACGGCGGTGGAGGAGGTGTGGGGCATGGGAACAACTGGAATGTGGCGGGGAGTGGCAGGTCCCGGGGCTGGAGTTGGCGCCGGAGATAGTGAGGGCGATGGCGAAGGCGATGGTGAAGATGATGACAATGACGAGGGCGATGAAGGTGAAGGGGAGAGTGGAGCGTGGGCCATAACCCACCGGGCGACCACCCTGGCGGGGGCCGCAGAAACGGAAGGAGCAGGGGGAGGGAGCGGAGGGATGGGATCAGAGGAGGTGCGGGAGGGAGGAGCTTGGGACGGGGCGACAAATAGGGAGGGAGATGAGAGAGTGGGGAGTGGGGGGATGGCCTGAGGGGGAAGTGAAACGGCACACCTCGTGATAGTGGTGGCAGCAGTGGAGGGGGAGGTGTATATAATGGCAGTGGTGGTGGCTGTAGAAGAGGTGGTGGGGGTTGACATTATGATAAGGGGGAAAACAACACAGTACTAGACAAAGGAGCAAACGAGAGACGGGCAGGGCGACGTGAGACACAGAGGAGAACCAACGTGTTAAGGACAGCTTTCTTGTGTACAGGGTGGTGGAAACTATTGGCGTTCAAGTACCGATCAGTGTGTGTAGGTTTCCGATACACTGAGTGACCAAGCTGGCCTCCTGCCTTCCGCTCAACCAAAACATCCAAGAATGGTAGCTTTCCGTGCTTCTCCATCTCGACAGTAAATTTAATGTTGGGATGGACAACATTCATATGATCGACGAACTGCTGTAGTTTATCTTCACCATGAGGCCATATCAGGAAGGTGTCTTCAACGTATCGTAGAAAGCAAGATGGCTGTAATGTCGCAGTTTGCAGAGCCTGCTCCTCAAAGTGCTCCATGAAGGAATTTGCGACTGCTGGAGACAGTGGTGATCCCATGGCTGTGCCGTCAGTTATCTCATAATATTCATCGCAGTACAAAAAGTACGTTGTCGTTAGGACGTGATGGAACAACTTAATGATTCCAGATGGAAAATGTTGGGCCAAAAGATCCAGCGTATCTTGTATTGGCACACTCATTAAAAGTGACACAACATCCAGGCTAACCATTAGGTTGTTTGGGCCTATCTTCATTCTCCTGAGTGTCTCAACAAATTTGAGAGAAGGAGGCTTTGCAAACTGCGACATTAGGGCCATCTTGCTTTCCACGATACGTTGATGACACCTTCCTGATATGGCCTCATGGTGAAGATACACTACAGCAGTTCGTCGATCATATGAATGGTGTCCATCCCAACATTAAATTTACTGTCGAGATGGAGAAGCACGGAAAGCTACCATTGTTGGATGTTTTGGTTGAGCGGAAGGCAGGAGGCCATCTTGGTCACTCAGTGTATCGGAAACCTACACACACTGATTGGTACTTGAACGCCAATAGTCTCTACCACCCTGTACGCAAGAAAGCTGTCCTTAACACGTTGGTTCATAGAGCCAAGATTATCTCTGACGACGACCACCTACAGTCTGAATTGCAGAACTTGAAACGCGTTTTCGGGGAAAATGGATATAGCAAAAAAGACATCGCAAACGCTTTCAAGGGCCGCAGACGAAAGACAGCTGGTGAATCAGAAGAAGAGGCCAAACGGACTGTATTCCTGCCATACTGTGGATCAACTAGCAGTAAGTTAGGACGTCTGCTGCAGAAACATGGGCTAAAACCAGTGTTCCGGCGCGCCCCCAAGATACGAGATATGTTGCGCCCTGTTAAGGACGACATTGCTCTCCGAGTGTCCGGTGTGTATGGTGTACCTTGTGAATGTGGCAGCACGTACATTCGATAGACAATACGCATGGTTGCGGAGCGTTGTACTGAGCACAAGCGCCATATAAAACAAAGGGAGCTTGACAAGTCGGCCATAGCGGACCATTGCCTAGAAAACGGACATAAGATACAGTTCTAAAACACAAAAGCTTCTACATATTGGGACTCCGTTATAAAGGAAGCGGCCGAGATTCGTCTAAACAGAAACAATTTCAACAGAGACTAGGGATACACACTCAGCAGGGCATGGGGACGGGCGTTGGACATCGAATGAAAGCAGAGACAGATGCGCGACGCGGGAGCGGCAATTTCAAACGTGGCGCCTCCCCCTGGCGCCACCAGACGTCACCGATACTGCCACGAGCTGCCCGGGTCGACTTACGCACGCGCACCACATTGGATCGATCTGATTAAATGCTGATGATGTCATCATGCCTATATAAGCGAGAGACCGTAACAGCCCCGGCAGTCAGTGAACTCCTGACGACGATGGCGCAGATGGCCATCGAAAGCACGAGCATTTTATTTGCATTGATGGGGCTGGAAAACCGAGAAAGTTTTATTCATATTGCTAGTAGTCACGATACTTTGTTTACACTTCTCATGATGTATCTGAACACACTGTGGGATCTACAGTACCACTTAAGAAGGTTTGGCTTTGCGTGGGTAACACACAAAAAGTTCTTTTTTCCGGCCAGTAGGGCAGTGGTCGTGTTCCTGTACTTATAGTGTTACTTGTAACCATAGAAGAAAGGGGAAACTTTGTTTTGGCTATATCACACTTGGTCCGGTTTACTAATAATCCACTTTGTTTGAACTCGAATTATGTCATTCCCGTAACTGTCTTATTATTGCAAAAACTTACTACTACTGTATCGTGCACAGAAGTGCAATATATACAATGACTGCCAGTCTTCTGAAAATGTGGCTGCGGCAGTGATACTTTTTTACACTCTGCTGCTCCCATACTCCCAAGGAAGAACTAAACGTCAAACAATCGTTTGACTCTTCGAAATACCTGTGCTGGACAAACAGTGACTAGCCTCTTGTCATAACCACTAAGATCTGTTAACATAACTACATGTGTAACGCTTTAAACTGCCAATAATAACGCTTGATTAGTTTGCACTTGTATTAACTTAGTGATAATTCACCGTTTGCCCAGATACGCATGGTCGTGAAACACTGGTAACGATAAATTATACTTCCAACTGGAAGCTGTGCATTAATATACGCCCTAGCTTGATCTTAACAAACCTTAACTGTAGAAACATGAAAGAAGAATTGTATTTTACTTATCATCAACTGTATAACGTGTTTTTCGCTGTTGGAAATTTTTTTAGGCTTGCTGAAATCCCAACATTAAGGGATGTGGTGTCAAGAGTACTGCACAGAACCGTGCATGTGTGGCATGGTGTATCGCTTCTTATGCACTTTCAATTTCTATTCTCGCATCTCCCAAGCTATTCGCTAGTTCACGTAGCAGTCTACCTATTACCAGCTTCTCATCTAACGTCCTTAACTGATTCTGAAACTCTCTTAAGTCCTTATTAAATTTTTCAATCGTTTCTTTTAGACATGTCTAACGGAACAGGCACCTCTCGGATATATGTATTTCTGAAGACGAAGGTAATGGCTCGTCGACAGTTGCTCCAGTACGGAAGCGCTATTACTGTCTGAACTCGTACAGGAATCAGAATTTGCGAGCAGCAAGTTCAATGGACAAGGGACACTGCATTACGGTGTGCGTTAAGTTGGTGCTTTGAGTCAGTCTGGGACTGTGTTCAGATAGCCGAAGTAGTTAACTCAACTGCTCATGAGAATCGGCAAATCCAGCTTTGAGTCCTGGTCCAATGTAAATTTCCGACTTCCGCCGTTGCATTACCGCAGTGCCCTGTGTGGCTAGCTATCACAATTTTCCACCATTCCTTTCCCTTTCCTTCCCCTTCCCACGTTTCACACTAATATACGAGGGTTGGACTTTATTAGTGGCAACTACTTATTTACAGCTCGTAAAAAAGAGATACGTGTTTCAAAGTTTTACTGACCCTTAAAGTAGTCACCAACATTGTGTATAACCCGTTGGCAGCGATGTGGAAGTCGTAGGATACTCTTAGCTGTGCCAGTTGTGTTGACAGTTCGAGTGGCGCGGTCTATTGCCCGACGAATTTGTAGCAGTTCTGGAGCGAATGCTGTGAAGTGTTTCCTTCGTTTTAGAAATCGAGTTGAACTCATGATGGCTTACGTCAGGGGAGTGCAGTAGGTGGTATAGCATTTAGCAGCCCCATCAGTCGAACGAATCAGTAACAGCTTTCACTGTACGTGCTTGAGCATTGTCCTGCAAAATGATGGTCAGGTCCTGCAGAAAGTGTCATCACTTCTGTCTCTAAGCTGCTCGTAGGTTTTATTCCAAAAATGACCACCATAGAGGAAGAAGTGATGACATTTTCTGCAGGACCTGAGCATCATTTTGCAGGACAATGCTCAAGCACGTACAGTGCAAGCTGTTACTGATTCGTTCGACTGATGGCGCTGCCAAGTGCTATACCACCTACTGCACTCCCCTGACTTAAGCCCTCGTAAGTTCAACTCGATTTCTAAACTGAAGGAAACATTTCACGGCATTTACTTCAGAACTGCTACAAATCCGTCAGGCAATAGACCGCGCCGCTCGAACTGTCAACACAACTGGTACTGCTAAGAGTATCCTACAACTTCCACATCGCTGGAAACGGGTTATACACAATGCTGGTGACTACTTTGAAGGTCAGTGAAACTTTGAAACAAGTATCTCTTTTGAACGGGCTATAAATAAATAGTTGCCACTATCGAAGTCCCAACCCTCGTATATGTATCAGCTGTGCCATCATGTGTGATGCCTGTTCTGTCAGACGTGTCCGATGCGACAGACACTTCTCGGATATATACATTTCTGAAAAAGAGGGTAATGGCTTATCGATAGTTGTTCCACTGTGCATCTTCAGACATTGTCTGAACCCATATAGAAATCAGAATTAGCGAGTAGGGCGATTAATGGTCGAGTGACACTGCGTTGCGGCATGCAATAATTTGAAACTCTGAGCCAGTGAGGGATGTTGTCCAGGTGCCTGAAGTCGATAAGACAACCATTCATGAGAAGTGGTAAATCTGGTTTCGAGTCCCGGTCGAACACAAATTTTCAGCTCGATCCACTGCATACCACAATGCACTGTGCACCTAGCCATCATAATTCCCCACCAATCCCTTCCCTTCCCTTCCACTTCCTACATTTCATATTTACTTGAGCTGTTTTCAGTCTATCAAGTACATCATTTAGGCACTCTGCACATTCATCTGGATCTTCTGAAAAAGCGATAATGTCATCCAAATAGATCATGCATTTTTTCGGTGGTAACCATCGAAAGACTCCATTTAATACTCGCTGAAATGTTGCAGGCACGTTTTTTAACCCAACAGGCATTCTGCGATACCGGTAGTGACTATATTATGTTGCAAAAGCTACTTTCGGACTGTCTTCTGGACATACCTCAATCTGTGATTCTTGAAGCTTTCCCGGCGAACTGAATTTTCGATGAGGTTTCGGGATTGCAGCCGGATCTTGTTGACTTCTTGCCACAATATTTCGGCTGGCAATCGCCCAGCCATCTTCAGGTGATGGACACTCACCTTAAGGTGGCTAGACGATTGCCCGCCGAAATACCGAGGTAAGAAATCAACATGATCCGGCTGCAATCCCGAAACCTCATCAAACATACCTCAGTCTGGTGATACCCCTCCATAAATCTATCGCAGCCCCAGGTTATCTAAAGTTTCAGTTATATTTGGAATTGGATATGCAATGGTTACTGTACTGTATGTTCGTTTGAAAACCCATAATCACCACCGATGCTATATTTTCTTGCAGTGTCAGATGACATATTTGCAGTGCTCTATTATGCTTCTTTAAGCTGTTGACCTATGAATTGTTCTACTAACAGCTAGAGATGTTTTGGTAAACTATACACTTATGGTACACTGGTGCATGAATATCCATTAGAATATGATGCTGTACTACGGGTGTGGCTGGTAAGGAACCCTCCGAATTAAACAAATATATGTAGGGAACCAACAGTGACTCAAGGACTGATCGATCATTACCTTTTAAGTGAGTAACCTTGTTCAATAATCCAGACATGCTGACAGTTTGCGTGACATTGCACTTTTTTCTTACCAACCAATGCCATCTACGTTGACTACCTGTAGTGTAGGTACTACTAATGTCTTTGGAAAACTTACTTTGTTCATTACACAATTATCCAGGCTTACTGCACCATAACGTGGCCACTTATTTCCCTAGCATGTACTATATTTCTTCGTACAAAACAGTGTTGTTTATCCAACATGTCATTAATTGACAGAGGATGTGTTAAACATAAAGCTTGTGGTGAAACATCAGTGTCTATCGTAACATAAATTAACTTTCCTATACCTATTGGTACTCTGTAATGTGAAACAACTTTTAACGTATTTGGAGACAGTTTAGTCGGTTACACGTTAGCACTAGGTGTATCCTGCGACACAGAAATAATTGCAATTGTTGCACCAATCAGAAACGAATCCTAGCTGAGTTCAGCTGTTTGTCGTCAAAATCGATTGTAGCATGATGCCTAACCAGAAAGCCTAGTCACAGTCTTGCAGAAAGTTCCTGCCCCACAGTTGGCAACGCTTCTCTCTGCTCTTGAAACCGCGTGTTTCCCACACTAAACTCCAGCTGTGTTGTCCCCACTAAATCTACTTTGTTATATGTTATTACGCGCAATACGTATCTTGGCGTTTTCAGTCTCATCTTGCCCACGAGCTCCAGACTCACAACCGAACGTGTGCCTCTATGATAACTTACACTTCTTCTTACTTATCCAAGCTATTAAGCAATACTCCGTCTTTGTGTATATTTTTACAGTACTGTGATTTGCTGGGAACGCTTCTCGATGGAAGGAACATTCTCAATGGCGTTTAACCGTTTCTTTTTTGCATTGTGCTTCTAATGTTTCCCAGGTACACAGTCCCGAGGCTTATATCCTTACTGTTGACAACTGTATCTTTGCGGATGGCGATATTGTGCGTTTAAATCCCCTTGCTGACCACAATGGTAACAAAAATGGCTCTGAGCACTGTGTGACTTAATTTCTGAGGTCATCAGTCGCCTAGAACTTAGAACTAATTAAACTTAACTAACTTAAGGACATCACACACAACCATGCCCGAGGCAGGATTCGAACCTGCGACCGTAGCGGTCGCTCAGCTCCAGACTGTAGCGCCCAGAACCGCACAGCCTCTCCAGCCGGCCGACCACAATGGTAACATTCTGTACCAGATCTCAATATTTTCCTTTCAATTTGAATAATAGTTGAAATATCCATTTCTTCTAAATAAGTAGCAACGGGAAGTGCCATGGCAGAAGCCTCATGATTCTCCATTCTCACCGATCCTAAACAATGTGCGTGAATCCGCTTGTATGAACAAGACTCTGTCCACATCTAGATTGTACGCCAGCTAATAGCTCTGTGCATTAATTTTACGTATTCTATCAGAAAGTATTCCACTGTTTCATTCGCCTTCTGTGTTAAACTATTGAGTTTCTCCCTAAAAAGCCTTGTGATCCTCTACTTTCTATGCCTCTGACGCATATCCTCTGCTCTCATTGAATGTAGATACTTTATTAAGCACTTCATAAGACGAAATACAGGTTTTAGCCTCGCCCGTGATAAGTACCTTGGCCACCAACAAACAACTTTCATCTGACCAGCTACTTAACGCAGCAGTGGCTAATACATTATCTATAAACACAGTAATGTCCTCTATTGTTTTTCAGGAGACAGAAGTTATTAGATATCAGGCAAAAAGATCAGTTTATGACAAAAGACCACTTACTACTGTTTTAGTCTCATACAAACCCGACTTAAGCTGTTGTTCAGCCAATAAAGATTGTACTTATTGCTTAACTGTTCGATAAGTGTTTTATGCTGTTCATTACCCTCCAGCAATTTAGAAACTTGCTCCATAAGAGCGTCTATTGCTTCGCTAATACTAGCTGCCCATATTTTTGCCAGATTTGTGCAATTTACTTTTCACTCTTTTACACAAAATACGATATCTCAGTATCTATAGTTGGAAAAATAAAATAATTATGTTGAATGCCTGCGTCTAATCATTAACCAACGATACTCCGTAAAAGCATCTGCCCAGCGACCGTATTTACTACAAGTAGCACATATTACTGGTAAAAATCAATCACAGATTGCACTATGCCCCATTAAATATCAGATTTTGTAAATTATTGGAACAATACACTCTTGCCGATTGTTATCCATGCACTTCGATAAATCGGCCAGTTCTCTCGGTCTGTACGTCACTTCAGTGTGACATAGCAAACAATGCATAATTTGAGAAGATGATTTTGTTTGAGAGGGGACGTACTTGAAAATGAACAAAATCATGATTTTTTTGGCTCTTTATTTACCACATGATATTGAGATTTCAATTACTGAATATTATGTTCTTTTCCCACTCAGAAGTGTAATAAAAATGACAACTGCAGAAGCTTACACGGCACGAAGCCCCTTTCTTGCTCTGAATTTCCTGGTATTGCTTGTTCCTGCGACGTTATCTTGCAGTTTTCTGCAATCACAATGCGAAGAAAGTTTCTATGGCACATCACAAAGGCTTTGGGATAACATCACTGCTATTGACATTTTGTTCTTTGGTTTATGGCGATTATTTGCAAGCGGTTACAAAGGCGTAACGTCAATGAAAGTTGTGTGTATATCTCTTATTGCAATCTGAAGTATGCCTCGTTCCAATAAAGTGATTCACAAGCTTAGCGAGTGTCGTTCTTCTCGATATCATAAAGGTAACTCGAAAGATATCTTAATAATTACCAATGAAGTCGTCTCTTAAAGCAAGAAAACAAGTGCTTCGAAGAGCGAAACTGCTGGTTCCATTTACTATTTTAGTATTTCTACTCAGTTTGAAAATCAAGTTAACTCAACGTCAGAAACAAATAAAGACTGCTTGAGGATTAAGATGGCTATGCACATCGTTTGCACTAGTGAAGTAAGATAAGGTAAGACCTAATACAAACCGTATCAAATCTTTAATGCAGATTTTCCAATTTACATTTTGGAAACTTTACGTACCTTTTCCTCACAAACCACAGACGTCAGAGTTCTATAATTTGGCATGCAGTTAGTCATTACTACAGTGAAACATTCTGTGGAAGGAATTTTCATTTAATAAAATAGTAAGGCATTTATGTAAGAGAAAAGCTCTGAAATTTGGTGCATTTTACAGACATTTGGAGAGCAGTGAAGATCCAGCTAAATAAACTATCAAAATTCTGTTACACAGTTACTTGTCACAATGACCTTAATAATTTTTAACAAAAAGGCAATAATTTGTGTCGACAAATTTTTCAGAAACGAGACGTTTGTTGGAAAAACTTCAGTTCCTTATGCGGTGAAGCGCTAAAGAAACTGATATAGGCGTGCGTATTCAGATACAGAGATATATAAACAGGCAGAATACGGCGCTGCGGTTTGCAAAATCTGAATAAGACAACAGTTGTCAGACGCAGTTGTTAGATAGGTTACTGCTGCTATAACAGGAGATTTTCAAGCTTTAAGTGAGTTTGAACGTGGTGGTGTAATAGCCGACGCCTGAGCAATGGGACTCACGAGTGTACTGTGAACATCAGGAATCCGGTAAAACATCAAATCTCCGACATCGCTGCGGCCGGAAAAAGATCCTGCAAGAACGGAACGAACAACGACCGACGACTGAAGAGAAACGTTCAACGTAACAGACGCGCAAACATTCCGCAAATTTCTGCAGATTTCAATGCTGGGCCATCAACATGTGTCAGCGTGCCAGCCATTCAACGAAACATTGTCGATTGGGCTTTCGGAACCGAAGGCAAACTCGTGTACCCTTGATGACCGCACGAAACAAGGTTTTACGCCTCGCCTGGGCCCGTCAACGCTGACATTGGACTGTTGCTGACTGGAAACATGTAGCTTGGTCGGACGAGTCTCGTTTTAAATTGTATCGATCTGATGGACGTGTACGGATATGGTGACAACATCATGAATCCATGAACCCTGCATGTCAGCAGGGGACTGTTCAAGCTGATGGTGGCTCTGTAATAGTGTGGGGCGTGTGTAGTTGGAGTGATATGGGACGCCTGATACGTCCAGATTCGAATCTGACAGGTGACACGTACATAAGCATCTTGTTTGGTCACCTGCATTCATTCATGTCCATTGTGCATTCCGACAGACTTGAGCAATTTCAGCGGGACAGTTCGACTCCCCAAACGTCCAGAATTGCTACACGGTGGGTCCAGGAACACTGTTCTGAATTTAAACACTTCCGCTGCCACCAAACTCTCCGGACATGAACACTACTGAGTATGAAACTTCCTGGCAGATTAAAAATTGTGTGCCGGACCGAGAGTCGAACTCGGGACCTTTGCCTTGGAAGGTAGAAGACAAGGTATTGGCAGAATTGAAGCTATGAGGACGGCTTGTGAGTCGTGCTTGGGTAGCTCAGATGGTAGAGCAGTTGCCCGCGGAAGGCAAAGGTCCCGAGTTCGAGTCTCGGTCCGGTACACATTTTTAATCTGTCAGGAAGTTTCATATCAGCGCACACTCAACTGCAGAAAGAAAATCTAATTCTGCATTACTGAGCATATATGGGATGCCTTGCTGTTCAATAAATGGTTCAAATGGCTCTGAGCACTATGCGACTTAACTTCTGTGGTCATCAGTCGCCTAGAATTTAGAACTAATTAAACCTAACTAACCTAAGGGCATCACACACATCCATGCCCGAGGCAGGATTCAAACCTGCGACCGTAGCGGTCGCTCGGCTCCAGACTGTAGCACCGGCCTTGCTGTTCAGAAGATATATACACTCCCTCGTAATCTTACGGATTTGTGGACAGCCCTGCAGGATTCATGGTATCACTTCCATGAAGCACTATTTCAGACATTAGTTGAGGCCATGCCATGTCGCATTGCGGCACTCTTGGTGCTCCCGGTATTAGGCAGATGTACCAATTTCTTTTGTTCTTCAGTGTAATTAAAAGTGTATAACGTCAATAAACATGAAAACTTATACGTGTATGCGCATAACATTACTTACCAACTGAGCAAAATTTAGATAAATTTTCTAGAAAACTTCGGACTTAATGTGGTTTTCGTCAAAGTATTGAAATTTCGCATACGTGTTCCCTTAAAATGCACGTGAGTGGAGATAAACATTTCAAGTGAATTTTAACTTGGACGTAGGACTAGAAAGATTTTAATTTAGAATGGTGTATCTTCTACATTCATGCACATACAAACACGAGGTACTTTTTACTGTTACATTTAGATAAAAAAATTTCATTTACCTTTCAGAAATATGCAATGTGCCGTCAACCAGATTCGCGACAATCTTCCGGGTGATACTCAAACTCGTACTACACTTTTCTAGAATATGTGGAGTTCCTACAACCACTACTGTTAGTGTATGGTATTGCTGTTCTCCCAAAGTTGTTGGAGAAAGGAAGCACTTAGAGAATTTTACAAACACCCACATAACAAATAATCACATGCCGCGATATCAGGTGATCTTGGAAGCCAGTGGTGCGATGCAAGAACCATACGCTCATTATGGGCGATCCGTCATTGATGCAACTCATTGGTAAGAAACCTCTTACATGTAGGTGAAAATGCAAAGGTACTTCATCCTGTTGAAATATATAATTTTCGGGAAATTCTAACAGTTGCGGAGAGAGTTAAGTCTCCCGTAAATATCTTCTCTGGAAACGGCTCGTAACATATGAAGCTTTTGGTGAGTGTCTCTTGTGATCGTCTATGACACATGGCTGCTATGCTCCTCACATCTTTAGATTGTGGCAGTCAACTTTCCACTTAAATGGAACGTAGCTTTATCAGTCAAATTGTAATCATCCATCCCCATTCTCAGAGTGAGTCCACAAAAAACATTTTCTTCTTCTTTCTTGGCCATCATACAGGAATTCAGTCGAATTTGGTCTCAAACACAAACGTCACCGCACAATACGCCAGACAGACACTTGAGGTATGATTTACTCTCGGCTCGTAAGACTAGCGGACTTGGTTTGACTACATGCAGAACACTATTCGATGCACTGATCTTCACTGAATACACTGGGGGTGACCTGTGGGTAGAAATCAGTGTCTTGAAACTGCAGGTTGCATCCTCGAATGCTTGAGCTGTGAGAGGTTTAGTGCCATTCCCTCGGCAAAATTGAATGAGAACGTAAAACGTGTTTTGTTACTGTTTTATCACTTTGTCGACACACATTGGCTGTAGGAGCGAGGCAGCGAGCAATCGTTCTAGTAGCGTCAGTGAGACCCTCAGTGGTAACTGCATGAATCAAAAACACCTAACTGGCGCCATGATAACTTTTAGCTGTGATACGTAAGTTATTATCCATCACAAATTTCTTTCTCCATTCATGTAGGAAATATAGACTTGTGAAATGGAATGGAACTTCGGGAAAAATATATCATAGCATAAATATATCATAGCATAAGAATTTCCTCTGAATGGATAGCGAAAAGGTGAGGTGCAAGGGAAGATATAGAGCCTCTCTCTTGCCCATTAAATAAACGAGGTAAAGGCAGGCAATACAAACGCAAAGAAGATAGATTTTAGGCCAATCCTCGCCTAATGTTTTAAAAAGCAAGGTAGGAGGAGAACCTAATGATAAGTTCTTCCCCATTCTGGTATGACCGACCTACCTAAAACTTTCAGTAACACTTTCGCGGGAAGTTCGTGGCTGTCTGTGTGACTAGGATCACTTTGTACACAAGTGTTAACTCTGATGCAGTAGGCTCCTTGAGCGAGCTGTGGATGTTCAGTGTAATCCTTTGCCTTTGCAAACCAGTCACTGGTTGTGTAATATACCAGTGCTAAATATGCAAGATCATTTGTTTTCGTTGCGCTGGGTTTCTGAAATTTTATATGTGGTGTGTGTATTTTCGGTTCAACTTACGAGTCAGGTAACGTTTCCAAAATGTTTCCGCAGGGCTCTGGATCTATACATTTTACGTATCTAAGAGGTATCTAGTTTTCATTATCTTTACTTTCCCCATTAGTTCATGCTTTTAAAAAACACACACATCTTTCAAACTATAACTACGTCCACACGGTATTGGACATAGGTCCCAACAAATATAACTATCTTACGTAGTGTCATATGTAACCAGAAGCAACCTATGGTATATTACTTTATAACTGGGAAATCACTTTAAGGATACATATTACGATGGTCTTCCCGCAATCTGACAAACATGACGCAGAATCAGCGTTGCGCCAACCTCTTAAACTCTTTATGTGACTCCACCCTCATCAGCAGTAAAACATTTATATGTGACCATTCGGCCATGAAGGTACTGTGTGGTCGAGCCATTAGGCATTAGGCCACAGAGCGTCCGGAACATCGACCGATTCGGCGTTTTCTGGTAGATATCGTTCATTCGTCATCTGCCACTCGTATGTCAAGGTACAGAGTTCGGAATCAGCCCTGCAGGGCTGATTCCCCAACACACACACCCCACACCCCGGCCAAACAACAATATGATATCAGTTTGCAATTAAGTGGCTTCGAGCAACGAGGCCGAGACAGCTAACCAGAGAGCACCGCTGCCAAGTGAGCAGCGAGTCCATATCACTTCGGGGCCAAGCACCACACCTCAAGTTCAATAATGCACCGCCATCGCCAGTCTACGCTCGCAGATTATGGGAGCATGCCCGTTTCAGATAAGGCACTGAACGTTCCGTAGTCAATAAAAGAGTTCTACACAGCAGTTGGCCTCTTGGTGACTTGCACTTGTCCTCCATGACTACCGTTCAAACGTGAAAGGCCTAGGTCAGGAATAGCCACCCCATCCTGACCAACAGAAGAATGGCTTCCTTCACCTCCAGTAGTTAAACTGATGGGCATTGAAAAATTTGCTTATTGTATTCCTTATTGCACCTAAGCCCACTAAAAAATTTCATACCGCATGCAGAGACAGACCGCATCGACTGTCAGTCTAGCACCAAGGTAAATTCATAGAAAAACACAGAACAGAGTAGACTGGTGTTACCGTGCAGTAGCAGCGCTTCATCAAGTCTCTTTCGTCCTCCTTCCTAGACTGCAGCAGCAAAGCTTATCTTTGGTCAGTAACAAATATCACTCTTTGCACCGCTAGGCTAACAAAAATGTCTTCGAGCATATACGCTGACTTTCGCTCGAGAAGATGTTTATGGTTAGCGCTCAACCATTATGTGCGTTTTATGAAGTCAATACAAGCGCATTATCTGTCACTACCTCCTTAGGTCTTACTAAATATGGAGAAACAGTCATTTTCAAGGACTTTCCTTGATATGAGAGAACCATTCTCTCGTGAGTTCTTTAGCTTAGTTAATAGGGAAAATGGCATCAAACTCCTGCCGAACAGACCATGAACGCCCAACGGTAGCCACCGGCCGTCGTGTCATCCTCAGGCCACAGGCATCACTGGATGCGGATGTGGAGGGACATGTGGTCAGCACACCGCTCTTCCGCTCAGTTTACGCGACCGGGCGTTTTCCCTATACACCACACAATGGTTCTAGCTTTTCCACTGCGTTTCACTTGCTACTGAAACTAAAGGAAAGAGCATGTTGCAAATACTAGATATTGTCTCCTGGACATTCCATTTTCTAAGAATACAATTAGCAAATATTCAAAATTCAGTCCCTAACTCGAAGAAAAATACAGCAATGTCAAAAAAGTAAGGGAAGTTGATAAATACAATGGTGATCTGCATGTCAACACGCAAGCAAAGACGCTGAACGCATACATGCCAAATTAATATTTTCGACATATAGCACTGAGGATAAATTCTCTGCCGGAAAGTGATCAGAGTTTGTATGTTTGTGTGCAGCATGCTCCATTAAAGGCAGGCCGCTGTGGTCCAGCGGTTCTAGGAGCTTCAGCCCGGAACCGCGCTGCTGCTACGGTCGCAGGCTCGATCCTGCGTCGGGCATGGATGTGTGTGATGTCCTTAGGTTAGTTAGGTTTAAGTAGTTCTAAGTCTAGGTGACTGATGACCTCAGATGTTAAGTCCCATAGAGCTTAGAGCCATCTTTTTGCTCCATTAAAACTTCTTGTAACGCTACATGTATGTACCATATGTTTGTGTTTACTGTAGCGTAATGTTTGTGTGATACGATGATGATGAGGAGGTAAGGTGGAGGGAGAAACCCGATGCCGGCACATAGTGTACTTCACGTGAATAGTACCAAGGTGGCCGCCAAGCTTGACGTCACCATCCGATGGACGTATCACCATCAACAGTGTCACTTGCCGTCGCTTCATGAGCCACTACGGAGGGGCTCGGTATTAAAACCAGAAGATTGGTGCAAAGTCTAGTGATCAGAAACTTTACGCCACCACCTCTCCTCCCCCTACTGGCCAAGTACTGGCAACGCCACAGCACAAACACTGCGCTAGCGACCTTTCTTTGCGAGTGCTCTGTCAACTTTTTCTTTATTTTACTTTTTTTTATTGAAATAAAGACTGTCTTACTTGTAGAGAACCAAACATAAATGAACACCTACTATATGGGCAAAATATTGTTTGAAAATAAAAGACGACGTTCTTCATAAAATAAGCAATATTTCTTGAAAACGTAAATAAGTATTCTCAGCATCACTTGTTTTCTGTTTTTTTAACTTAAATAAGTATACTTTCCCAACAAACAGGCTGCAGATATAGAGCCATCCATGAATAAACATGTGTAAGAAAAAACATTCGAAAATGAATAGAAATGGGAAGTGACAGAAATTAGGAGAACTTGCTGCGCCATGCTCCAAATTGTCGCTACGTCAGAGCGACATCCATTCTATCGTTGGAAGGGGAACTTGGGATCGTCCAATCTTGGTTGGGATGTTTCGTCGAGATTCCAACTCCGAGGTGGGTTGGCGAAAATACTCTGTAAATAGTTAGTGAAACTGGCCCGATAGTTTGGATGACGACTGGTGGGTTTGGTATTGTACTTAGAGACGTGTCCAGAAGTCCGCCGGATCGACGTTGTCGTCCCGGAATAGGTAGTCGATAGCCATGCCACTAATCCATGTGATGACGTGCCACTTAGATGATGGAAAGTAGGTCGTGTCAGGACATATCAGCATAGCAGGATAGACGTGATGTGGGAATACTCGGAGATATAAGCCACAATCTTCTGCACGAGGGTCCAGACAGATGCTGCTGCCCCACACTCAAAACGGTGTAAATCTGTATCTTTGATGTTGCACTTCAGACACAGGAGTAAGTCCATCATCGCGATGAGAAGCAGTTTCTGTCCTGTGGTATATTTGCCTTCGACGAGAACGCTGCACGTCGCAGTGGTGTCAGTGGTGCCGTATGGCTGATGGATCGTTTACCAAACTGTAGGACGTAAAACTTGGGGGTGACGAGCTTCGACGGGGTTTCGGGGAGGGTACGGTAAATGTCACGGGTGGTCGTCTTCCTGGTCCTGGGTCTAGCTTGGTGCCTATGTAGTTGAATTCCAAAACGTAACGGCTGTTGTGCGACATCGGAGATGGGATGTGTGTCAAAATAGTCGGCGGCCGTCTCGACACAGGTGCGAACACAGTGGTCAACATTCCCGTGAAAACTAGTACACACATCAAAAAGACTTTCGCATCACCTCGGTTCCGAGAGTTCCGGAACCTGTACAGAAAATTTTCGCCCTTTTTATTGCTCATGAAAACCACACATTGCATGTTGTACCACCATACAGCGAGATCTTCAGAGGTTGCTGTTCACACAGGTAACTCTTAACACCCAGTAGCATGTCCTCTTGCATTGATACATGCATGTATTCCAGTGGTTCAAATGGCTCTGAGCACTATGGGACTTAACATCTGAGGTCATCAGTCCCCTAGAATTTAGAACTACTTAAACCTAACTAACCATCACACACATCCATGCCCGAGGTAGGATTCGAATCTGCGAGCGTAGCGGTCACGCGGTTCTGGACTGAAGCGCCTAGAACCGCTCGGCCACATCGGCCGGCTAGGTGCCTGTATTCGTCGTGGCCTACTATCCACAAGTTCATCGAGGCACTGCTGGTCCCGATTGTCGCACTCCCCAACGGCGATTCGGCGTATTTCCCTCAGAGTGGTTGCTGGGTCACGTCGTCCATAAACAGCCCTTTTCAGTATATCCCAGGCATGTTCAATAGGGTTCATGTGTGGAGAACATGCTGGCCACTCTAGTCGAGCGATGTGGTCCATGAAGGCGAATGCCTCGCCAATATGCTGTCGATATGGTTGCACTATCGGTTGGAGGATGGCATTCACGTATCGTACAGCCGTTACGGCGCCTTCTATGACCACCAGCGGCGTAAGTATGCCCCTCATAATGCCACCATAAAACAGAAGGATTCCTCCACCTTGCTGCACTCTCTGGAAAGTGTGTCTAAGGCGTTCTTGACCGGGTTGCCTCCAAACACGTCTCTGATGATTGTCTGGTTGAAGTCATATACGACACTCAACGGTGAAGAGAATGTGATGCCAATCCTGAGCGGTCCATTCGGCATGTTACTGCAGCGCGCTACATGGTGTCGCGGTTGCAAAGCTGGACCTCCCCATGGACGTCGGAAGTGAAGTTGTGCATCATGCAGCCATTGTGCAGAGTTAGAGTCGTAACACGACGTCCTGTGGCTGCATGAAAACCATTATTCAACATGGTGGCGTTGTTTTCTGGTTTCCTCCGAGCCATAATTCGTAGGTAGCGGTCATCTATTGCGCTAGTAGCCCTTTGGCGGCTTGAGCGAGGCATGTCATCGACAGTTCCTGTCTCTCTGTATCCCCTCTATGACCGAACAACATCGCTTTGGGTAACTCCGAGACACCTGGATACTTCCCTTGTTGAGAGCCCTCCTGATAGAAAGTAACAATTCGGACGCGATCGAACCGCCGTATCGACCGTCTAGGCATCGTTGAACTACAGACAACACAAGCCGTGTACCTCCTTCCTGGTTGATTGACTGTCGGCTGTCGAACCCCCTCCGTCTAATAGGCGCTGCTCATGCATTGTTGTTTACATTTTTGGACGGGTTTAATGACATCTCTGAACAGTCAAAGGGACTGTGTCTGTGACACAATATCCACAGTCAACGTCTATCTTCAGGAGTTCTGGGAAGCAAGATGATACAAAACTTCCTTTGATGTGTATGTTTTGACTTTTCCATAACCGGTGAATAGTGTTGGTGGAAAGTGCCGTGGTCCAGGCTATCACATTAACCAAATCGAGGCCGCCATCCGCTTCGTTAAGGTGAGGGCACCATACTGGGCTTTGAAGATATGTCCGGAAAATATAAAATATCCAAATGGTTTCTGTAAACTGGCAGCCATTGTCGTATTGATGGGCAGAATCGACGCGATGTGGGGTACCCGGGCTGTCAGAAGGGTATTGACGAAGGTGACTCTCTGGCACATATTCAGCGGGCGTAATAGGTGACCAATCCGAGACAGCGTAGGGTGTCCACCAGTTGAAAGGAGGTTACGCTCTCTGTGAGAAGGTCACGGCCGATCTTAATGGCGCATGACATTGCGGCTTTCGTGTCGATTTCTTTTCTATTTTTTATTTACACGTCTAATTCCGTAGGACCAAATTGTGGAGCAAATCTCCAAGGTCATGGAACGTGTCAGAATATGAAATTACAACATAAAATAAATAACAGATAAAAATAAAATATTTTAGAACCCGAAAAAAGTCAATCCATAAGTGTAAGTAAACGCTAGCAACAATACAACAAGAATCAGCTTACTTTTCAAGTAACTCCACGACAGAATTGGAGGAGTGACCCATTAGGAAACTCTTCAGTTTCGATTTGAAAGAGCGTGGATTACTGCTTAAGTTTTTGAATTCGAGTGGTAGCTTATAGAAAACGGATGCTGCAGTATACTGCGCATCTTTCTGCACTAGAGTTAAGGAAGTCCTATCGAAATGCAGGTTTGATTTCTGCCGAGTATTAACTGAGTGAAAGCTGCTTATTCTTGGGAATAAGCTAATGTTGTTAACAAGAAATGACAGTTAGGAATATACATGAGTGGCCAATGTCAAAATACCCAGACTCGTGAACAGGGATCGACAAGATGTTCGTGGACTTACACCACTCACTGCGGGAACCACCCGTTTCTGAGCCAAAAATATCCGTTTAGAATGGGAAGAGTTATCCCAGAATACAATACCATAAGAAATAAGTTAATGAAAATAATCAAAGTAGACTAATTTTTGGGTCGAACGATCACTCACTTCTGGTACCGTTCGAATAATAAAAATGGCAGCATTAAGTCTTTGAACAAGATTCTGAACGTGGGCTTTCCACGACAGTTTACTATCTATCTGAACACCTAGAAATTTGAACTGTTCAGTTTCACTAATCATATGCCCATTCTGTGAAATTAAAACGTCGGGTTTTGTTGAATTGTGTTAGAAACTACAAAAACTGAGTCTTACTGTGATTTAGCGTCAGTTTATTTTCTACAATCCATGAGATTGGGTCATGACCTGCACTATTTGAAACCGAGTCAATGTTGCACACAACATCCTTTACTACCAAGCTAGTGTCATCAGCAAACAGAAATATTTTAGAGTTACTCGTAATACTAGAGGGCATATCATTTATAGAAATAAGGAACAGGAGTGGCCCCAGCACTGATCCCTGGTGCACGCCCCACTTGATCATAACCCACTCAGACCACACATCACAGCCATTCTCAACATTGTGAATAATGACCTTTTGCTGTCTGTTGCTAAAGTAAGACGTGATCCAATTGTGAGCTGCTCCACGTATTCGGTAATGGTCCAACTTCTGGAGCAATATTTTGTGATCAACATAATCAAACGCATTAGTTAATTCAAAAATATGCCTAGCGTTCAAAACCTTCCGTTTAACCTATCCAGTACCTCACACAGAAAATAGAACATAGCATTTTCAGTTATTAAGCGACTTCTAAAGCCGAACTGTACATTTGATAGAAAATCGTGCGATATAAAATGATCAATTATCCTTACATACACGGCCTTTACCATAACTTTAACAAACACTGATAGCATAGACATTAGTCTAAAATTGTCTACATATCCCTTTCTCCCCTTTTATAAAGCAGCTTTACCGCTGAGTGCTTTAATCTTTCAGGAAACTGACCATTCCTAAAGTAAAAATTACAAATATGGCTAAATATATGGCTAACATGTGCAACACAGTACTTTAATATTCTGCTAGACACTCCTTCATAACCATGAGAGTCCTTAGTCTCCTGTGATTTTATTATTGATTCGATCTCCCCCTTGTCTGTCTCACAGAGGAGTATTTCAGACATCAACCTTGGAAACGCATTTGTCAAGAGAGCTAAATTTTTATTTCATTCACCAGCAATGTACAGAAAATGATTGTTAAGTGCTGTACATATATCTGATTTATCAGTAACAGTAATATTTTTACTGCGAACTAGTTCTACATCGCCAAACTTGTGCTGCTGACCAGACACTACTTTCACAACTGACCATAAGTTTTTAATTTTATCCTGTGAATTAGCTATTCTCTTTGCATACCACATACTCTTTGCCTTCCTAATAACATTTTTAAGCACCTGGAAGTTTCACCTTAGAATACTGTTTGTAATGGGCTACCGCAGCTTCATTGTGACTACTTCTAACATTTTGGTATAATTCCCGCTTTGTTCTACATCATACCCTTATCCCACTTGTCAGCCACCCGGGCTGCCAATTACCGCTAGTGCGCCGTTTATCTAATACAAAGCAACTCTTAAAGATCATGAGAAATGTGTTAAGTAAAGCATTATACCTATCATCTATGTTATCGGTAATATAAACATCCTGCCACTCTTGTTGTTTGACAAGGTTTAAAAAATTCTCTATTGCTGCTGGATTAACTTCCCTACATAGTTTGCTTGAGTACAAAAGCCTTTTGTATTAAAATTTGTGCATCATGGTCTGAAACGCCATTCACGCCTTTACTAACAGAATGCCGATCTAGTAATGAGGAATGAATAAAATTATTATTTATGGCTGCGTTACTGTTCCCCTGCTCCCTGTCTACCAACGTCCTCCTTCTTGCACCATCATACATAAAATTTATATTGAAGTCACCACATATAACTAATTTACGGTACTTCCCGCAAAGTGAATCAAGAGCCCTCTCTAGCTTGAGCATAAATGCTCTGAAGTCAGAGTCAAAGGACCTATAAACAACAAAAATGAGAAGTTTATATTCATTAAATGCAACTACCCATGCACAACATTCAAATATATGTTCAGTGCAGTGCCGTGATGAGTCTATGGACTCAAATGGAATACTGTTTTTTATGTACATAGCCACTCCCCCACCCCACTAGGAACTCATTGTAAAACAGCCAGCTAATCTGTGTCCTGGTAAAGAAAGCCTTTGAATTGTCAAATCATTTAAGTGGTGCTCCGACGTACCAATAATTTAAGAGTCAACATCTGTAAGGGGTTCACTAAAAATGGTTCACATAGCTCTGAGCACTATGGGACTTAACATCTGAGGTCATCAGTCCCCTAGAACTTAGAACTACTCAAACCTAACTAACCTAAGGACATCACACACATCCATGCCCGAGGCAGGATTCGAACTGCGACGGTAGCGGTTGCGCGGTTCCAGACTGAAGTGCCTACAACCGCTCGCCCACACCGGCCGGCAAGGAGTTCACTAATTTTATCTCTAATACCTCTTACATTTTGATCAAATATGCTAATTCCATCTCTACTTGGAAACAAGACACCCTATGAACGTAATCCCTTGGTTAGAGAGACTTAATTTAAGCGGGAATACCTATCAGCTGACTTCAATCAAAAAAAGCTGCACCTCTAACACCAACTACCGCAGGAATTTTTCCATGAGTGATCCCACCACCACCACCCATTACACTGTCATCAATAAGCTTTAACTGCCTACCCTTCCCATACCTATTGAGGTGCAGGCCATGCCTAGTGAAACCGGATCTGCTGATAGACCCAACTGTCACCTCTGAAACGTGACCCCTGCCCTCTGCCATCAGCGCCCTCTCCAGCCCCATGTTAACGCGGCTTGCAGCCGCATTAAGATGAGGCCTATCATGACTTTGAAACAGTTGCACGAAATGCACATTAGTGCCACCAGTTTGAGTACCTACCTTTACCAGGTCACCAATTACTTCATTTTCCCCGTCCCTATCAAGGCTGTTCCTTGCTCCACCCACTATCACGAACTGCTCCCCTTTGTAAAATTCCTACATAACTCCCCTATGTTCTTAGTCACCTGAGCCAACCCTGCACTAGGCTTGACAATGCAGGTGACCTGGTACTCACTCCCCAACACTTCCTGCAACTGCTGGCCCACACCTCTACTGTACGAACTAGCTAGCAGCAGAACCTTCTTCTTTCTGTTTGACTTTGCAACTAACCTAGGCCTCCTAACTGCTGAGGACTGCTGCAAGTTCCCTACATCTACATCTACAGCTATATGAGGCTCCTCTCCACTCAACTCTGACAATTGGTCAAATCTATTGCATATACCCGAAGTATAACTGTCTGAATACCTCCTCCTCCTATCTGCTTTCTTGCCAATTGCCAGTTCCCATTCCCCACCACCATTCACCCTCCTCAACCTATCTAGTTCCTCCTTTGCGCGTTGTAACTGCACCTGAAAGCCACAGATCTTATGCTCCTGCTAGCCTGTCAGCTTATTTCTACTTTTCAGAAGAGGATCTCGCTAGAATGCCCACTGGCTTCCCCCACTGCATTCCCCCCAATGAAAATACTTTGAACAAATTCCACACCGTAATCCACTACTCACAAACCTACGACAGAGCCCACACGGCTCACTCATGGTAAAATTTTACAATTACTGAAAAAAAACTATATGTCTACGTTACCTAAGTTCAGTTATACCAGTAGAACTATTTATAGAAATAATAAAATCGATCTCGAAATTCTCTGTCTACTAAGGAAGCAACTACTTGTATTAGTACTACTACACTACAGCTAATACCAGTACCAACAAAACTTCACAAAATTATTAGCTACAACCAAAAATTCAAGCGGCCACTGGAACACCCAACGAAGTTAATGAAAATTTTACAGAAATATTTCACTAGAAACAATAAGAAATGCCATCTGAAAACTAAAGCACGAGATTTACTAAACGCCTTCAACGCACAGAAAACTCAAAAAAGCACAGAGAGCGAACGTTTCCAAAAGGTTATTAAATTGTTATTTCGCCACAAACAGCACGAAACACCGCTGAAAATTTCTAAATTTAATAACTATATAACAGTGCACAAGTAACTTTGTCAGTACTTAGCTTTACACCCGCTACAGCTGCACCCCCACTGTAACGAGTAATCCATTGCATCGTAGCTTATACAACGGGCGCTGAGCGTACGACGAGGGCCAACTCGTCCGCGTAGACTCGGCAGAGGAACACGTGGTCCCGAAGTGGAATACCTGGAATGCGTCGCCGTAATCCACAGATGAGTGGTTCCATCACATCTGTTTTAGGTATCTTTACCTCTTCAGCCAGTCATTTGTCTTTACCACGTGGGTCGTCTAAAACAGTTAAAAAATGATATTTTTCGGGGGAATATGGTGTTAAGATCCCTACCACCAATGTGTGAAATAGCTAAATAGCTGCAGAAGTAAAGTTTCATCTAGAAGACCGTGCGTAAGATTGAATCTTGTGAAAATTTCTATTAACTATATCAGATAGCTAATCTTTGTCTCTTACGAGAATTGTTTTTCATTTACACTATGTTTCTCATTACTTGCCTTGAGTAAAATATGTGCTCTTTCGTGAATGACAGTGGAAACAATTCTTTGTAGTATTTTCTTTTGCTTTATGTTTGTCACTGTGTTTTCCATGTGGGTAGCAATATATCATTAATTTTTCAAACAATGTATTTCCTTTTTGGGTAGCTTTGTCAGAAAGGATCATTATAATATATTGAATTTCTATTATCTTTGCAACTGTGGTCTTCCATTTCTGGTTACCGTTCATTTCATTATTTTTATTGGCATAGTGTGAGTAGATTTAACTATGGCAGTTCGTGATAAGACGCTGAATGTCTTGTTTGTGTGCATTTTAACAAGGATGTACAATGAAAGTTCTGTTGGATTTCAACGGCTTTACCTTTAGATAATAACCTCTAGGTACGTTAATGATTACGTCCAACCTCAGTATTTCCACTGTGTATATGTGAATGAATAGATCCAGCAAGCATTATACAGAATGTGCAACTCAGGTATTTCTCTACTTCTACTTTTGTACATTTATGACTTTCGGTGTGTGCTATTAAAATAAAGTTTAATACAATAATTTCTTAAATCTAATCAGTTGGTCCGTTCAGCATTGTGTTACATAGTGCTACTGCCTTTAGCAACTCTAAAACGCAAAAGTGATCTGAAATGTCCATCGCTACTGGCTGTAAAGTTATCCATATCTTAATCAGAATTTTTTATATTAATATGGTTGGTACATAGTGTAGTCTTCTTGGTAGTCATGCAGTTAAATATTTTGAAAAGTACAGAAAACTGCAGTGCTGACAATTGTAAGCAACCACTATTCTCAATTAATAATGGGCCTATTTGTGTAACACCCTTGTTAGCAAGCCTAGATACAACAGAAGTAAGAAGGATCATTTCAACAATCCGCCGATTATATCTGTTGTGCTGACATGAGAGTCTAGAGTGTTGCATTTTTCCTAGTTCATCACAAAGTCTGTTAAAGTTGTCTGACCAAAAGTTAAAGAAAAGTATTCTTCTTAAAACAGTCATCAGCGCCTACAGCGAATAGAGCAAAGAATATTCAAGAAAGTTTTTCATCTTTGAGAAGCAATATAAGCTAGTCTAATTTTTTGAGATGAGATCTATCAGCATGAAATTGATTTTTTTGTGTGTTTGGTAAACTGTTACAGACTACATAGGCCGAAGGAGGAGTCAAGTGACGCTCTGGCAGCACAGCCTTGATGACGTCATGTATTAATAGATTGATGTATGGAAGATCCAATATCTGATTAAACTTGAAATCAAAACCGATGTTGCGTCACATTTGCATTGTCAAACAAAGAGCTAGACGACCATCGCTCATGTTTAAGAAGAACAGTAGTTAGAGCTCACGTCATTATTGACGGGCCTTCCTTTGTCTCACTTTTCGGGGTGAACTTCTTAGTATCAACATAATAAAGAAAGAAATATAGGAAAATCAGTAGCTCAGAGAGATAGATTGCGTCTCTGATCATCCACTGTTCCCAAGCAGTTGTACTACTGGAATATTTATTCGGTTTAAATAAGAAGAAAGTAAGGTGATGCGTTGATTCGTTAATGTAGTGGATCAAATCCTGGTAAACTGCAAAGAAAACTATTTTTTGTTTATATTTCTAATGATAACCGAAAAGTTTCAAAATACTTAGTGTGTGACTTCGAACTGGTTCCTCTGTCTATTAATGTAACTTTGTTTTACGTCTTTTCAATACATTAAACATTTTCTGTGTACAGAGAAATAAATATTTATTAGCATTAGGTATGTGCACCTAATGCCTACTCCTGAGCACAGCTCACAGTCAAAATTGTGCAGAAATTCATGCATCTATAGGTTGATGAAGCAAACAAAAACCTCCTCCGTCAGACGTCAGATAATTATTTTTCAGGGGACCCTAGAAATTTCCAGTCCGACGTAGAATTACTAAGCTGGTCAAAGTGTTCTATTCAGCCAATCGTCAAACGGTCTGATATGGAAATAAAATACACCACCTGGAAAAACGTTGGTACCAAACTCGCTTTTAGAAGGGCATTCACAAAGGAAGTTCTTAAAGGCTTGTGATCGTTCTATCGCCGTAGAAACTCTCAAATAGATCACCTCGAAATAAGCATATCTATTACTGAAATGCAGTTGAATCTATTGAAAACGAATAAGACGCGAGGAGCTGACTGTTTGCAGTTCGGTTTTACAGAGAGTACTCCACAATATTGGTTCCTTCCGTAGCTCGTAAATCGTGAATCTGTCTCAAGCGACAGAAATGAAGTGCAGGTTACCCAAACCTATAAGAATGGAAAAATAACGGATGAACAATGAGCATATTAAAAGCTCACATGTTTTCGTATTGTGCTTTCCAGCGAGAGGAAAACTACTATCCATAAATTTAGAGGTATCGCTCCTTGCGGAATACAGCTCTACCTTTTCACACACATAATCCCACGAACCATGGGTGAAGTTCAACAGGTATATTGTCCATCACTAGACTTCAAAACGCAGTACCACAGTGTAGACCAGGGGTGGCCAAGATTTCGACTCGGGAGCCATGCCAGTGCCCGAATGCCAAAGTACTCAGCCTCGCTTCACGTTTCCCCCATCGACATGACACGCTATGTGAGCGGGTGGAGGGGGAAGAGGGTAAAACAGCGAACGTTCCGCATTTAACTGGCAGTGCAATCGCACTACGTGCTACTTGGTTTTATATTTCACATTTTTCAACAACATAGGTGATAAACCAATAATTTTCAGTATTAATTAATTTTGGTGCATTGAAGACGTAATACAATTTTTATCTGGTAAAAAATATCACATAAGCACAGACGCAGATAATATCGAAGAGTTTTTTACTCAAGTTTAAATGTAGCACTGTCTTCTGTAGTTTCATAATCGAAAAAAGATCTTTCACACAAATATACCGACCGAAATATTGTAGCACTTTAGCAACCTTATTATAGAGACTTGGAAAATCTACTTGAGGAAAGGAATGTAGACGTTCTGGACAGTTTTAAAGCAAAAATATTTGTCACTGAAGCTGGAGTTACCTTGCAGGTGAGTCAGGTATGTCTGCACAAGCACAACGTGCTCTCAACTGAAATGACAAACGGTCCTTAAAACGGATCGAAAAGAGATATATGACTGACGGTGTCCTCAGAACCTTTATAAAACTATCCTTTTAATTCTTGCAAGGTCACAATGAGTTCTTCAAACCTCGAGCTTTCTTCAACGCCACTGAGCTTAGAGAGCTGGACTGTCTTTGTCAGAATCTGTCCCTTCTACAACACGATTTTCTTTTTAAATGCGACCCAATCAAATCGGATAGAAATTATCTCGCAGTGTTTTACTGTGGGTAGTTTGTAGTCAAGTCCATTTAGAATGCGAAGTCTGCAAGCCGTTCCGGATGTTCTACTTTTCGTTCCTGCACTTTTTCCCTTCAAAAATTCAAGAATAGCGACTTGTAAATCGAAATACCGTACCAGGCATGCGCCTTGACTTAGCAAACGTACTTTGCAGTAATATACCAAGTCTCCATATTCTTCGTTTATTTTCATTCAAAACTGTAGCAAAAATGGTTGAAATGGCTCTGAGCACTACGGGACTTAACTTCCGAGGTCATCAGTCCCCTAGAACTTAGGACTACTTGAACCTAACTAACCTAAGGACATCAGACACGTCTATGCGCGAGGCAGGGTTCGAACCTGCGACCGTAGCGGTCGCGCGGTTCCCGACTGTAGTGCAAAACTGTAGCAGATGACAGTGGAATAAAGCCCTCTGTACCTGCGAATGTAGCTCAAAGTCTTCTTGATTTACAGAACAGTGAAACTTATTCTTCCATTGTCATCTAAATGTTTAAGTTCTCTCTGCATGATACTGTAACGTCGTTTCATATGCAGTTCCCCGTCACTTACACGAACTGAGAATTCTCATCTCTCTCTTCTGTCATTACCATCCATTTTAATGGACTGTGACGACAGATCACTAGGGTGCCTCTTTTTTCGGAAACAGGCACTGGACCTGTGAACGTTCCTCATACCACGAAAAAATAGCGAAAAATAAACAGCGATGACACCAGAACTCTGTCGAACTCAGAGAGTTTTACCGATGTAAAAATACTGCACCGCAGTGCTAAATGAAATGTCACGCTGTTCCCGACACTTCCGAGAACTCGGGCGCCAGGCAGGGCCCTGGTACGCCCACGGACCGCACACTCCACACGCGTGAAATTTGGCATACCGTGGCCGGCCCATGTAGGTTGCTAAAATAGCGTCCATTCTCAAATGTGTTAGTCACTAGAGGCCTCTTAGAGTGATATAACTCATAATTTTGTGCTACACGGTGAGTATTCATAAGAGACAAAATTATAAGATTTGACTCAGTCATGTCTATTATATATCTAGGTTTAAATATGTGAAACAACAGGAAATGGACGGACCACAGCAGGTACTTTACAGGGATAGAGAACAACCGACTATTGTATACTGCGAAAATTTTTTGAAAATGTGGCACATTTGTAAAAGAGACCAGGTACAGAATAGTAGTACGACCGTTCCATCATTGCTTCTTCACTGTTTAGTATCCTCACTAAGTCCGATTAATCGGAAGACATGCAAACAATTCAGAGACATGATGCTAGATTCGAACGGTACGAGAGTGTTACGTAAATGCTACGTGAGCTTAGATTGGAATTCTTGGAGGGAAGGAGAGTGTTGTGAAGCGTCGCACGTCAGGTGTATTGAACACAAGCCACAGGAACAGTGTAAACAAAATATAGAATCAGTGCACAAAACCAAGCTAGAATCTGGCCAAAAGAAGAATCTGTTGTGAGTCGTCATTGATGATGCGGTCAGATCATAGCATAATAGCAACGAACGTGAAAATACACAAACCTGCTTTTGCTTCGCTGCGTAGACACACTCGTACCGCCGTGGAGGCCAATGGTGTGCACCAACTGATCCTACATGGAGCGAGGAGTTGTGTTCCTGACCTTGAGAGTCGTTTTATGCCTTCTCCTGACTCCGCCCTCCTGAGATGGCACGTAACAACTGATTTGGAGCAACTTGTGCTGGCTCTGTTGTAGAAGAACGTGTAAAATCATGGATCTATCGCCCGTGTCCCTTGCAGACAATGTACGGCACTGAGGAGGAACAGATGAATCAGCATGCTAGCCAGTAGTGCCATCACCGAGAGCAGTAGAGTGTTGGCGCTACTGCTGCATGAATGGCGAAGAGAGCTGCGAAGTCATTGGATGCAGCAGATGTGTAATGTGGAGTGTTGCAGGAAACAGCCTGTGGAATCCACAGACTACTTCGGTTGCGGTGTTGTCGTTTCTGCTGCTGAGGAAGAGCTGATGGTAGTAGAGAATGAGATACCCTCAGTCCGAGAATGAGGTATCCTCAGTCAAGGTCTGAAACTCTAAGTATTGGAAGGCCCTGATGGATCCAGACTCTTCCACAGTTGGTTGGTGGCCATCCACATCATAGAGTGAAGAGGGACTCCTGAGGCACTGGTGATGTGTGAGAACCTACCAAGAGTTCTAGCAGGAATTTCACACCGACATTTTGAGGTCCATATGAAAATGATGGTTTGGTTGTGATCATTCATAATGATGCGTCTGGAGTAGGGAGGGGAATGTCTGTTGCTGTCTGCCATCCAAGATCTCTACTGGACTCTTCACAGAGACTGATGTAGATCTGTAGGTACTTAAAAATTTGATATGGGTGTCCTTTGTGGATGTCAACTGGAATTTTGACTTCGTATTATCCTCAGAGGTCTGAAATACGAGTTTCGCCCGCGAATTGAGGGTGGAAGGAGGCAGTGATGAGATGCTAAATGCCAAGTTGCTGACTTAACTCTGTAAATGAAGCAGAAGAATATCGTCAGTTACTACTGGTCCTGCCACACCTTTGATTGTGAAAAACTTGTTTCATCCTATAAATGTGTCCTTCACTACTTTAAAATGCATCAGCCACACACGTGGAATTTTGAAAATAAGTCCACAACCATAATTCACACCATACTCAAACTGGGCATGTGAATCTATGTGTACCTGTTCCTAAAGGCCAGATAGTTGAGGCTGTAGAGGAAAAATCTACCAAGGGAGAAACTTGTTGCGGAGTTCAATTTGAATATGAGTGGTTGTGGTATACCACCTCCTTGTCTTAAACCATAAATAGCCACCAGGTTCTGTTTTGCTGTATCTGCATTATGCTGCTGAGAATTCAAAATTTTGAGTACCAACACACAGGTGAGCTAGGTTTCATTTTGTCCAAATGATAACAAAATTGCCTAATTTCATATTGAGATGCTAATATCAGTGGTTTGCCTGAGACGGACTCACAAGAAAAGGTCCAAACCGTAATGTTTGTTTGTGTGTAAAGTCCTTTGTGGACTGCAGTTACCATTCGAACTTCGTACCTTTCCTCCGAATACACTGACGGAATGCTATGTTAGCAATGAAACTACTGTAATACCTTACTTCTCTCGTGAAGGATGGTGCCTGCTGTCAATTGTGTGTACATGCGCTGGGTATGAATAAGACCGATTTTGCTGATTGTGATCCCTAGCTATTCCACAGGGTACTGGAAAATTTTACATTTTCTGGTTGAAAACAGCTTGATTGTATCTAAGTATCATTTGAGTGTAAGCTATGGCTCGAAACAGGTAGCGGCAAATAAAATATACAGGGTGTTACAAAAAGGTACGGCCAAACTTTCAGGAAACATTCCTCACGCATAAAGAAAGAAAATATGTTATGTGGACATGTTTCCGGAAACGCTTACTTTCCATGTTAGAGCTCATTTTATTACTTCTCTTCAAATCACATTAATCATGGAATGGAAACACACAGCAACAGAACGTACCTGCGTGACTTCAAACACTTTGTTACAGGAAATATTCAAAATGTCCTCCGTTAGCGAGGATACATGCATCCTCCCTCCGTCGCATGGAGTCCCTGATGCGCTGATGCAGCCCTGGAGAATGGCGCTTTGTATCACAGCCGTCCACATTACGAGCATGAAGAGTCTCTACATTTGGTACCGGGTTACGTAGACAAGAGCTTTCAAATGCCCACATAAATGAAAGTCAAGAGGGTTGAGGTCAGGAGAGCGTAGAGGCCATGGAATTGGTCCGCCTCTACCAATCCATCGGTCACCGAATCTGTTGTTGAGAAGCGTACGAACACATCGACTGAAATGTGCAGGAGCTCCATCGTGCACGAACCACATGTTGTGTCGTAACTTGTAAAGGCGCATGTTCTAGCAGCACAGGTAGAGTATCCCGTATGAAATCATGATAACGTATTCCATTGAGCGTAGGTGGAAGAACATGGGGCCTAATAAAGACATCACCAACAATGCCTGCCCAATGAGTCGCAGGTCAACACAAGCACTGAAGTCAACATTATCTTCCTTCAACGTGGCCAACTGGCGGTGAATCGAGGAAGTACAGTACATACTGACGAAACTAAAAAGAGCTCTAACATGGAAATTAAGCGTTTCCGGACACACGTCCACATAACATCTTTTCTTTATTTGTGTGTAAGGAATGTTTCCTGAAAGTTTGGCCGTACCTTTTTGTAGCACCCTGTATAAAAAAGTCTGGTGGTGCATTATTGAAACATTATGCATTTCACACAATTTGAGAACCTCATCCAAACTTTAATACTTGCTTCTTTAAAAGGTGAGTGGTGATTAACCGGGATCCTAATTAGGAAATTAGCATACAATGATTGCATTGTTCATTTTCTGACACCAAATTACAACAACCACTGAAACATGTGATCTGAGGCTTTCCCGAAGAATGTGCTGTATCCAAGGTTCTCGGGTGTCCAGCCGGATCCGCTCTTCGAAGTTCCACTATATTTCGGCGAATAACCGTTCCGCCATCATCATCATCATCATCATCATCCTGATGATGGCGGAACGGTTATTCGCCGAAATATCTACATCTACATCTACATCCATACTCCGCAAGCCACCTGACGGTGTGTGGCGGAGGGTACCCTGAGTACCTGTATCGGTTCTCCCTTCTATTCCAGTCTCGTATTGTTCGTGGAAAGAAGAATTGTCGGTATGCTTCTGTGTGGGCTCTAATCTCTCTGATTTTATCCTCATGGTCTCTTCGCGAGATATACGTAGGAGGTAGCATTATACTGCTAGACTCCTCGGTGAAGGTATGTTCTCGAAACTTTAACAAAAGCCCGTACCGAGCTACTGAGCGTCTCTCCTGCAGAGTCTTCCACTGGAGTTTATCTATCATCTCCGTAACGCTTTCGCGATTACTAAATGATCCTGTAACGAAGCGCACTGCTCTCCGTTGGAACTTCACTATCTCTTCTATCAACCCTATCTGGTACGGATCCCTCACTGCTGACTAGTATTCAAGCAGTGGGCGAACAAGTGTACTGTAAACTACTTCCTTTGTTTTCGAATTGCATTTCCTTAGGATTCTTCCAATGAATCTCAGTCTGGCATCTGCTTTACCGACGATCATCTTTATATGATCATTCCATTTTAAATCACTCCTATTGCGTACTCCCAGATAATTTATGGAATTAACTGCTTCCAGTTGCTGACCTGCTATTTTGTAGCTAAATGATAAGGGATATATCTTTCTATGTATTCGCAGCACATTACACTTGTCTACATTGAGATTCAGTTGCCATTCCCTGCACCATGCGTCAATTCGCTCAGATCCTACTGCATTTCAGTACAATTTTCCATTGTTACAACCTCTCGATACACCACAGCATCATCTGCAAAAAGCCTCAGCGAACTTCCGATGTCATCCACAAGGTCATTTATGTATATTGTGAATAGCGACGGTCCTATGACACTCCCCTGCGGCACACTTGAAATCACTCTTACTTCGGAGACTTCTCTCCATTGAGAATGACATGCTGTGTTCTGTTATCTAGGAACTCTTCAATCCAGTCACACAATTGGTCTGATAGTCCGTATGTTCTTACTTTGTTCATTAAACGACTGTGGGGAACTGTATCGAACGCCTTGCGGAAGTCAAGAAACACGGCATCTACCTGTGAACACGTGTCTATGGCCCACTGAGTCTCGTGGACGAATAGCGCGAGCTGGGTTTCACACGACCGTCTTTTTCGAAACCCATGGTGATTCCTACAGAGTAGATATCTAGTCTCCAGAAAAGTCATTATACTCGAACATAATACGTGTTCCAAAATTCTACAACTGATCGACGTTAGAGATATAGGTCTATAGTTCTGCACATCTGTTCGACGTCCCTTCTTGAATACGGGGATGACGTGTGCCCTTTTCCAATCCTTTGGAACTCTACGCTCTTCTAGAGACCTACGGTACACCGCTGCAAGAAAGGGGGCAAGTTCCTTCGCGTACTCTGTGTAAAATCGAACTGGTATCCCATCAGGTCCTGCGGCCTTTCCTCTTTTGAGCGATTTTAATTGTTCCTCTATCCCTCTGTCGTCTATTTCGATATCTACCATTTTGTTATCTGTGCGACAATCTAGAGAGGGAACTACAGTGCAGTCTTCCTCTGTGAAACAGACTTGGAAAAAGATATTTAGTATCTCGGCCTTTAGTCTGTCATCTTCTGTTTCAGTACCATTTTGGTCACAGAGTGTCTGGACATTTTGTTTTGATCCACCTACCGCTTTGACATAAGACCTAAATTTCTTAGGATTTTCTGCCAAGTCAGTACATAGAACATTACTTTCGAATTCATTGAACGCCTCTCGCATAGCCCTCCTCAGACTGCATTTCGCTTCGCGTAATTTTTGTTTGTCTGCAAGGCTTTGGCTATGTTTATGTTTGCTGTGAAGTTCTCTTTGCTTCCGCAGCAGTTTTCTAACTCGGTTGTTGTACCACGGTGGCTCTTTTCCATCTCTTACGATATTGCTTGGCACATACTCATCTAACGGACATTGTATGAAGGTTTTGAACTTTGTCCACCGATGCTCAACACTATCTGTACTTGAGACAAAACTTTTGTGTTGAGCCGTCAGGTACTCTGTAATCTGCTTTTTGTCACTTTTGCTAAGCAGAAAAATCTTCCCACCTTTTTTAATAATTCTATTTACGGCTGAAATCATTGAAGCAGTAACCGCTTTATGATCGCTGATTCCCTGTTCTGCGTTAACTGTTACAAATAGTTCGGGTTTGTTTGTCACCATAAGGTCTAATATATTATCGCCACGAGTCGGTTCTCTGTTTAACTGCTCAAGGTAGTTTTCAGATAAAGCACTTTAAAAAATTTCACTGAATTCTTTGTCCCTGCCACCCGTTATGACCGTTTGAGTCTCCCAGTCTATATCCGGCAAATTAAAATCTCCACCCAGAACTATAACATGTTGGGGAAATCTACTCGAAATATTTTCCAAATTATCCTTCAGGTGCTCAGCCACAACAGCTGCTGAGCCAGGGGGCCTATAGAGACATCCGATTACCATGTCTGAGCCTGCTTTAACCGTGACCTTCACCCAAATTATTTCACATTTCGGATCTCCGTCAATTTCCATCGATACTATTGCACTTCTTATCGCTATAAACACGCCTCCCCCTTCACTGTCCAGCCTGTCTCTGCGGTATACATTCCAATCTGAGTTTAGGATTTCATTACTGTTTACGTCTGGTTTCAGCCAACTTTCTGTCCCTACTACTATATGGGCGTTGTGGCCGTTTATTAATGAGAGCAGTTCTGGGACCTTTCTATGGACGCTCCTGCAGTTTACTATTAGCACATTAATATTGTTATTCCCTGTTGCATTTTGCCTACTCCTACCTTGCCGCGTCTCAGGAGGCGTCTTGTCGGGCATAGGGAGGGAATTCTCTAACCTAAAAAACCCACATGTGCACTCCACACGTACTCCGCTACCCTTGTAGCCGCTTCCGCCGTGTAGTGCACGCCTGACCTATTCAGGGGGACCCTACATATCTCCACCCGATAGTGGAAGTCGAGAAATTTGTACCCCAGATCTCCGCAGAATCGTCTGAGCCTCTGGTTTAAGCCTTCCACTCGGCTCCAAACCAGAGGACCGCGATCGGTTCTGGGAACGATACTACAAATAGTTAGCTCTGATTCCACCCCGCGAGCAAGGCTTTCCGCCTTCACCAATTCCGCCAACCGCCTGTACGAACTGAGGATGACCTCTGAATCGAGACGGCAGGAGTCATTGGTGCCGCAACAATTTTCAGTCGGGTGCACCCAGTGCTCTCTATCGCCGCCGGGCTCCTCCACATCTCGGATGAGACCCTCCGGCAAGCAGACCGAGTGAACACTGGCCTTCTTCCCCGACCTTTCCGCTATTTCCCTAAGGGGCTCCATCATCCGCCTAACGTTGGAGCTCCCAATAACTAATAAACCCCTCCCCCCCCCCCCCCCCCCGTGTGCCTGCTCGGATCTTGCTTAAGGAGCGGCCAATTGTCCACTCACAGGCAGAGTGGGCGATGCCACACGGCCATCCTCCACATTTACCCTCCGCCTCGTGCGCCGCGAACGCCGCTGAACCCGCCACTCCCCTTTGGGAGAGGGTGGCCCAACCGCGCCCGGTACCCGCGAAGATGTCTCGACAGCAGGGACAGTGGGTGAAGCATGTAACACCTGGGGTGTACCATGCGACGCATCCGACTCCCCACTGTCGCTACACTCCGAGGCAGCAGCCTGAAGACGGCTGACCGCGGCCATCAACACGTTCAGCTGTTCGCGAACACTGTCCAGCTCCTCCTGCGTCCGTACACAGCAGTCACACATCCTATCCATCCTAAGAAATCAATTTACTGTAGAGAGTTAATCAACTTTTAATTAGACTGCTAATTCACTAAAGGCGGCTGATTGTTGACTAAACTGTGGTTGCTAGCCACTTCTTGTAGAAAACAATGAAAATAGCAGTACCTGTCTCTGGACTGTATTGAAAACAAACACTAGCACTACTGGCACTATGGTTGACTAAAGGGACTCTCTCTGACTGTGTTCAAAACAAACACAAAATCTATGAAACACTATTACTAGCCCTCGACAATTAAAGCTTCCTAAAAGCAAAACCACACGGAAGAAGAAGTGACAAGTAAGAAATATACAGTTAATACTTAAATTAAGGTAGCACGCTGCACAGCAGACGTGAAGCAGACGGCAGTTACGACGACACTGACAATATCGTGGAACTTCGACGATCGGATCCGGCTGGACATCCGAGAACCTTGGATACAGCCACTGAAACATTTAATATCTGGTACAGCGACTCAGATTGTAGTTTCCGTACGATATTAAAATTCTAATCTGGAAAATACTCAATGCAATTTCCGATGGTAATAGTCTGGAATCACTACACAGATTTTGCAGAATGATAGCCTATTGTGATCGACAAGGGGGTTCACTTTCCTAAGAAGTTACATTACGTCTTGAGATAACCAAGACAAAACGAACAGTTTCTGGAGATCAGGATACTTTATTTGGAAAGTGGACATACTCATAGTATATAGTTGGAGCAGATACATTTTCCAGTCAGCAGCGCCTTCCTGAAATGACGGGAATGCTGGAAATGTATGTGTCATTGAAGATATAGCTGCTATTGCCGTTGCTGTTTGTCTTGAGCAGTGAACTGTTGGTGTTGAGCTGAAAGTTGTTGTTGTTGCATCTGTTGCTGAATCAAGGCCATTTAATGCTGTCCCATGGCTATTTGATGACATTTTTGCTCCTCTACAGATTTAAGTCGCGTGCCTTTAGATTTCAGAATTTCTAAACTCGTTGGTTCCATCTCATTGCACCATGGAATCGTACATTCTCATCACCTTTGGGTTGACGTGGCATGTCATGTTTGTTAGAAACAAGGCACAAAAATAACATACATGTAAAGTATAAAGAGAGATTACACAAAAAAATACGAAAGCGTGCTGAATAGAAATGTCTCCGAATTTTTTTTTGTGTGAAATCTCTTAATGTTTCGTAAATAAAACAGATGTTATTACCATTCTGTAGCGTTGTTCTTCGTGCCTCCGTATTTATTTCTCAACATACTCATCCTGGTGATGAACACGTTCCTTCCACCGAGAGACCAATGTGTTGTTGCTTGACTTTGTTGACGGAGCCACCGCCTCACCTCTTCTTGCATCACATCATCACTATCGAAGTGAAGTCCTCGAAGTTGTGGTTTAAGTTTTGGGAACAGATGAAAATCGCGTGGGGGTCAAGTAGGGACTGTATGAAGGATGATCAGCGACAGTGAATCAAAAGGCGTCGAATTGTTCCAGATACCAGAGCGCTCGTGTGTATTCTGGCATTGTCATGTTGAAGCAGAGGATGTCCATGTGTGGACGAACTCTTCGACTTCGAAACTCGATTACAGTAGGATGTTTCTCATGCACCGACATAGTTAGGTTGCACGCCGACATGTTAAATGTTACAATTCAGAGTCCTCTAGCAGCAGAGTGCTGAAAATACATACACATGAAGAATAAGGGTATAGAATATTAATAACGTTTGTTTTATTTGAAAAGCTATAACAGTTTGCACATAAAAATTACCGATGCATTCATTTTAGCATGCCGTCGTCCAGGTCCATGATGAGAACTAAGTTTAGACAAACTTAAAGGTAAACGGCCAGCGAGAATGCGGCCAGGTAACAATATGTAGCGACTCCCTAAATTAGGCAAGATGCATAGTGAGTGAGGCGATCGGGGCCAAGCATAATAACATCCAGGGACGGGTCACGGGAATCTGCTTCGGCTACGCTGCGTGGGTCTACTTATGCCACCTGGAAGACAACTGGTAGGCGCTGCATGTTCCTACGTGGAGCCAGTGGCTGTGTCCGTTGCCCGGATCGCCAATCCTAGTGTAATCCGGCGGAGTTGTACGCCACTGGAAAACCTAGTCGTCTGCGTCGCTGCCCCTTCGTTAAAGGATACAGAAAAGAGAGTCTTTTTGTGAACGCTGTTGAGAAAGATTTGAAATTCAGCATTTACGACAGACAGCAGAATGATTCTATCGCCTTAAACGTTCATCCTGCGTTAAGACCATAATGACAAAGGGCGATTAGGGCAGAGGCATACTACTAGCACTGGTACAAGTACCCACCGTTCGTTAATATACAGCATAATGCACATACAGTATGTAAGTCGCTCTCACAACTGCATGATCATCATACATGATGTTCACTGAAATCTTAAATACATTTTTATATCTTCCTTTTCTTCATGGGATAGTCGACGCCCCAGTAGAATACCAAATCCGCAACTACCGTGGCTTGATCTATACTTACCTTGTCGACGTTGTCGTCTCCAGTACTGTATGTCTACGGCTTCGTACACACATCAATAAAACGTTTGGCATCACCGAGGTTCCCAGAAAACCTTAAGATAGACGTTGATTGCGGATATTGTATCACTGACACACTCCCTTTTACTGTACGGAGATGTCACTAAACCCGCCCAAAGATGTAAACAACCATGTATGAACTGCACCTGTTAGACGGAGGGGGTCCGCCAACCGAGCAGTTCCAGAGATTTCACCAGGAAGAAGGTTCACGGCTAATGTTGTCTCTAGTTCAAACATGCCTAGACGGTCAATACCACGGTTCGATCGTGTTCGCATTGTTACCGTGTGCTAGGAAGGGCACTCAACAAGGGATGTGTCCAGGCATCTCAGAGTGGACCAAAGCGATGTTTTTCGGACATGGAGGAGATACAAGGACGCAGGAACTTTCGATGACGTGCCTCCCTCAGGCCGCCCAAGCTCTACTACTGCAGTGGATGAACGATACCTACGGATTATGGTTCAGGGGAACCCTGACAGCAACGCCACCATGTTGAATAATGCTTTCGTGCAGCCATGGAACATCGTGTTACGACTTTAACTGTGTGCAGTAGGCTGCATGATGCACAACTTCGCTCTCGACGTACATGGCGAGGTCCATCTTTGCAACCACAACACCATTCAGCGCTGTCCGGATGGGCCCAACAACATGCCGAATGGATTGCTCTGGATTGGCATCACGTTCTCTTCACCGATGAGTGTCGCGTATGCCTTCAACCAGACAATCGTGGCAGACGTTTTTGGGGGCAACCTGGTCAGGTTGAACGCCTCAGACATACTGCCAAGTGAGTGCTGTAAGGTTGAGGTTCCCTGCTGATTTGAGTTGGTATTATGTGGGGCCGACGTACGCCGCTGGTGGTCATGTAAGGCGCCGTTACAGCTGTACGATGCGTGAATACCATCCTCCGACCGATAGTGCAACCATATCTGCAGCATATTGGCGAGACATTCGTCTTCATGGACGACAATTCGGGCCCCCAACGTGCACATCTTGTGAATGACTTCCTTCATGATAATAACATCGCTCGACTAGAGTGGCCACCATGTTCTCCACACATGAACCCCATCGAACATGCCTGGGATATATTTGTTACGACTTCTGCACCACTTGCTAGCAGCAGACACAGTGGCTGCGCCAAAGACTGAGACGGCGTGGAGTTTTACAATTATTTATTGAACTTTCATTACAATTTCTCCCTCGTCATCGTTGCCCAGCCCTGCGGATCCCTCCGCCTGGCTGCTGCTGTGTAGATTCTCCGACAATGCGCGCAATGCGCGCCGCTGATCGCACTCGGGAGCCTCAGGCCACCAGTGCTCCGCTGAAGCCAGGATGCCCTGTGGTTGAGATGAACTCGGCCCCACTCGGCGCCCCCAGTACGGGCACGGCCACGGAGCCGTCTCACCGTGAGGTCAGCTGCCGACGCCTGTTGCACCAGCGGCTGGTAAGTCTGGAAACTTCAAAACTGGATCTGATGTCAGTATCCATTTACTCTTGAAATGCTTTCTCGCACTCTGACGTCCACTGGAAGGTAACACCTTTTCTTAGCAACTTAGTAGGTGGCCTCGCTATTTCTGCGAACCCCTGTACGAATTTTCGATAATAGCTCGCAAGACTAAAATACGATTGCAGTTGTTTAACCGTTTGCGGAACCGGAAAATCTCGTACTGAAGAAATGAGACGAGGATCTGTCCGTACCCCGTCCTGACTGATAATATACCCGAGATAATTTACTTGTGCTTGCGCAAGTCCAAATGTTAGCCGTGCTGCCTCTGATTATTTAAACACCTCCTCTAACCGTTCCAATGCTGCTCTATATCTCTTGAAAAAACTATAATGTCATCCAGATGCACCATGCATTTTTTCGGTTTCAACCCGCGAAGGACTCCATCCAACATCCTCTGAAATGTTGGTGGACCTTTTTTTAGTCCAAACGGCATACTTTAATAGTCGAAGTGACCACAATGCATCGTAAACGCTGTTTTTGGCCTGTTCTCCGGACATACTTAAATCTGGTGGTAACCGCTTCGCAAATCCATAGTGGAGAAAAATTTACACTGCCCTAGGTTGTCTAACGATTTTGTGATATTCGGAATCGGATATACGTCCGCCACTGTCCGTTCGTTCAAATGTCTGTAATCGCAACAAAAACGAAATTTTTTCAACCCGTCTGGTGTCTTCTTCAGAACTAGGAGCACGCTACTAGACCAAGAAGTATTAGTGTGGTGGATTATCCCATCTTCCAGCTGTTGCTCTATTAATTGCTCTACTACTGGTTGTAATTGTTTCGGTAGTATGTATGGCTTACAATACACCGGAGCGTGATTCCTGTCGAAATATGATGCTGTGTTACCGATGTAGCAGGTAACGTACCCTGTGCTTCAAACAATGCTTTATACTTTAGTAATAATGCTTCCTTACCCGAACGATCATTTACTCTCAAATGATTTACCTTGTCACGAAGTGCAGACGTGATGACGGCTTGCTTTACATCATAGTCTAGCCTCGAACTATCGATGTCCTCTTCATCCATTAACTCTCCTGTGGCTACTACTAATCCTTTCGGCAGATCGACATCCTCCCGCCAGAAGTTATCTAAACCCACAGGAACCATAAACTGCCCGTTTATGCCCGTTACCCGTGATACACTCCTACGAATAAAGCAATGCTTTTCCTCTAAAACCTCATTACTCGGTAGTGGCTCTACCAAGAATAACCCCTGCTGTGGCACATCGACATCCACCGGTACCCTGTACCTGTTCGTACTTTGTCACACGAAATCACATTTAATGCACTTGTACGCAGTTTAGTTGGTATCACCTTAGCTATCGGTGCACCTTGCACCTCTGAAACATTTGCGACGGCTGTATCCATTGAGAACAAGTTCCCATCGAGTTCCAGCGTATGTTGCGAAAGGTCAATTTTGGAGTGATGTTTAATCAGAAAGTCCAACCCAAGTATCGCTGAAAATCCCTGTCCCACAGTTGACAGTTGCATGAGGAAAATCAGCTTTAAAGAAGGCATAAGACAAAAATATTACAACAGCTACTGAAGAGCAGGGCATCCAAATAATTTCCACTGCTCTTTATTTATGATGTTTGAATTGCAGACGGTTCATACGGATACTATTCATAACTACGCTTCAGACCCAAATGGGAGTTACAGAAATGCAAATAAAACGCATTGGGATATACTTTAGGTATTTCGGCTACCAGGCAACGTGGCAGCACTGAAGTCGCGGCATCTTCGAAGAGTGATCTTCCCAACTGCTAGCAACCTCAGCACTTCGGTTCGGCGAACATTTTATTCTCGTTGCTCGTCCACTAAAGAATTGGCAGGATTGTAGAATATGTCTGGCAACTACGTCACAGTTGATTTACATCCTGGAGTGGTGCAGAACTGTTCTCCTAAATCCAGTTGATATTTCTTGTCATTTCCGATAAATAGACTCAATGATTCTAAGTTAGGTGTAACAATGCATTGTCAGATTCATTGTTTGACTACAGGAAGGCCGTTTACGAATTATCTGCGGTATCTATCACTACGATATGCTGCTGGTAGTAGTAGCTTGCTAGCTAAGTTGTAATGTTTCCATCATGTGCAGCAGAAGATCCATTAGCTTTAGATTCTAATCACGCTAGAGCACGAAACATTTTGTCTGCCTTTTACTTCTTCTCTTAACGAGCTGTAAGCTACCAGAACGAGAACCATTAAGGAAATCTTAGAGTTACCAACTTCAGTCTTATCACAATTTCGGTTTTGTATCGCCTGGATGTAAATGTGAAAGATTTAACAAATAGTGTCAGTGCATACTTGTTGAAACCTATATATTTCTGCTTAAGTGAGAGACATAAAGGTTTTAGGGAATACACATTTCGGGTGAGTATCTGTGGCATCGAATTATTTGCTAACGGGATTTATTTTGTGCCAACTCCCACTCACATGCGGGTCAAAATTGCGTAATATCTTGCTATGCTTGATGTGTTGGGCAGCCTTATATTACATACACTAATTTTTTATTAAAATATAACTTTGTCGAAACGGAATCCTGTTAAGCTGCAATTAATTTGTATTACAACGGTGCCTATTTTTTTGCGTTTCTCCTTTATGTATTGAACATAACAGAAAATATAAGAGAGACATTACTCATAAAAAATATATCCTCTTACGTTAACTAAAAGAGTCTGATGATGTTTAGACAGTTTTTGGGTTCCACACCCATAGAAAGCTACTGATTCGGAGATAAAGACGTCATTAATCCTATTTTCTGATTATGTTTAGGCAGTTTCTAGGTTTCACACGTACAGAAAGCTGCTGATTCGGAGATAAAGACGTCATCAATCCAAGTTTAAAGTGCATTTTAATCCACAAAGAAATTTTCTTGACTGTTATACAGTAAGGGGAGAGAAAGGTAAAGGTCTGAGAGCACTAGATCAGAAAAAATGTGCGGTTGCCAAGCTGGCGGACAAGTTCTTTTGTGTAATCACCAGAGAGCAGACGGTCGTTCTCATTGAAAAGCAACACTTGTTGCAGTTACCTTGGTCGCTTTCTTATGTTGTGACCGCAAGGCGTCTCAGTCGTTGGCAAGAGATTCCAACTGCTTTGGACAACCCTCTCCCTCCCCCCACCCCTCCAACTCACCCCAATGGCAGCAGTTCTTAACACATAACACGTTCTTTGTGCCAATAGTTGTATTACATTCTGATGATTGAAACTGCAGTTTACCTCAGATACTTTTCGTTACAGCCAACCGTTATTTTCTTATTGTGATATTAATCCAAATTGCTTCAGAGCCCAATCTCATCATCCTGATTCATGTTCCCGTTACTTTGCTAATTCGTTTAAGGCTAAGACTGAGATCTCCCTTTGAAAGGGAGCAGTCGACTTCCGTCCCCAGTCTTCGCAATCCTAGCTTCTGTTTAGTCTGTAATGATCTTGTACTAGACGGGGTGTTTAACACTGAGCTTCCTTTCTTTCATTTGGACCCAATATTGCCCACTGATTACAAGTGTCTCACTAAGGTTAAATGCTCGCATTTGTAGGTAATCGGGTGAAACATTTTGGCAAACCATAAACAGTCATTCAGCCCCTTTGGCTTCTTGAATGTGGAGAACGATTCATGTCGAAATGAACTTGCTTGAAGTGAGAAAACCATTTTCTGACGTAATTTCTTCTATGTAGTTCCCCTACGTGATGTAAATGTTTCCAGTTTCCTCCACTGTGTGCAACAGTCTATTAAAACCAAAACGTGACAAACGCTAAATTTTGCGCGTTTCGCGCTTCTTCTTCTAACGCTTAAAAAGTAATCCTCATAACATTCACATCAGCAATATTCAATAAGTGCCGAAAGGACAATTTAAAATCTCAAGTAAAAAATATAGCAACGTGAATGACAACAATCCATCCTAAATCTACACAATTTATGCACCTTTTACGTTTTTAAGGTGACTTTGCCCTGATGGATTACTTACACCAATGTTCTTTACATAGCATATCACATGAGAAAAGGTCACTACGCCCTAGCCTATAAAATTACATAACAATTAATACAGCTTAAATTTTAACGAAGAGAGTGTGATCGAAACATGGCCTTTGGGTTTCCAAAGCTCCAGGTTTATCAGTACTGGAAGTGGAAAGCAAAGTTTACAACTATAACACCGTCTGTTGCTAGATTTACTTTCCTGTGTTTATCCCGCAACATTTTAGACTGACGCCATTTCTGAAGTTTCCATTAGTGATTTTACCTAAGATCGGAATTTTATCTGGGTCTCAGTAAGATCTTTCGCTGTACTGTTGTAATCTTCGTTCGTCAATCTATTTGTAGACACAAGAATTACTGATAACTTTTGCTTGCCGTCACTTAGACGTGCTTTTTTCAACCGAGAGCGAAACAGTCTCTGATTCCTCTGAATTTCCCGAATTTTATTCTTAGACCAAGATAGGTCTTTTCCTTCCTTGATACATTTAAGCTGCAAATACCTCCCCAGAGAGCGATTTGCAATTAGTTTATACTTTGCTCTTAATTCCTCTACTTTCATCATGTTTAAACTAAATGTTGTCCATTCATTATAAGAGAGGCGCAAGCTCTCAAGGTGATGTCGTTTTTCAGGACCGAGTATCAGCATATCATCAACATACATTGAAGCGCCAAAGAAACTGGTATAGACATGCGTGTATTCAATACAGAGATATGTAAATAGGCAGAATACGACGCTGCGTCGGCACGCCTGTATAAGAAAACAAGTGTCTGGCGCAATTGTTAGGCCGTTTATTGCTGCTACAATGGCAAGCTACCAAGATTTAATTCAGTCTGAACGTAGTGTTATAGCCGGCGGACGAGCAATGGCACACAGCATTTCCGAGGTAGTGATGAAGTGGGGATTTTCCAGCATGAGCATTGTACGAGAGTACCTTGAATATCAGGAATCTGGTAAGATATCAAATCTCCGACATCGCTGCAGCCGGGAAAAGATCCTGCAAGAACGGGATCAACGACCACTGAAGAGAATCGTTGAGCGTGACAGAAGTGCAACCCTTCCGAAAATTCCTACAGATTTCATTGCTGGGCCATCAACAAATGTCAGCTTGCGAACAATTCACCGAAACATCATCGACATAGCCTTTCGGAGGCCCTCGGGTACCCTTGATAACTGCATGACATAAAGCTTTACGCTTCGCCTGGGCCCGTCAGCACCGACATTGGACTGTTGATGACTGGAAATACGTTGCCTGGTCGGACGAGTCTCGTATCAGATTGTATGGGGCGAATGGACGTGTGCGGGCATGGAGACAAACTCATGAGTCCATGGACCCTGCATGTCAGCAGGAGGCTCTTCAAGCTGGTGGAATCTCTGTAATGGTGCGGGGCGTGTACAGTAGGAGTGATATGGGACCCCTGATATATCTAGATACGACTCTGACAGGTGACACGTACGTAAGCACCCTGTCTGATCACCTGCATCCAAACATGCCCATTGTGCCTTCCGACGGACTTGGGAAATTCCAGCAGGACAACGCGGCACGTCACACATCCAGAATTGCTACAGAGTGGCTCATAGAACACTCTTCTGAATTTAAACTCTTCTGTTGCCCACCAAACTCGAAAGATATGAACATTATTGAGCATATCTGGGATGCCTAGCAACGTGCTGTTCAGAAGACATCTCCACCCCCTCGTACTCTTACGGATTTATGGACAGCCCTGCGGTATTCATGGTGTCAGTTCCCTCCAGCACTACTTCAGACTTTAGTCGAGTCGATGCCACGTCGTTTGCGGCACTTCAGCGGGCTCGCGATGGCCCTACACGATATTAGGCAAGTGCACCAGTTTCTTATCTGTTTAGTGTATATAAAGAAGCAAGAGGCTTCATGGATCCTTTAAACGAGGGCTTCCTCTTCTAGTACCTCCAAGAATATGTTGGCTAGCCCTAGATAGTATTTGACAGCACATCAGCCTTCCGTCGGTCTGTTCATTGTGACTTCAGACAAGTAAGAAGTCTAAACTTTTATCCAGTGAGCTTTAATTACTCGATTGGTGGTACCTTTATGATGTGCGATGCCAAGTCGAAGCTTTCCATAAGTTCTTCGTAGCCTACACGGAGGTTATCAAGCTGCACGGCGTAATGTGCTGAGTTCCATATGTGTGATATTATTCACCCACAAAGGGTCTAAGCTTAGATGTTAGCTCATATGTTGGTGTCTCGATTTTTCTCACCAACGAAATGCCTATTTTATAGATATTCAGTAGTCGGTAAGTTCTGGAAGTTATCGTTCCTCACTGGCGAAGCTTAAACGTGGTTTTTTCCTTGAGAGTGTTTTTGACTGTTTGGTGTTCTTTCTCTTCATTCTACCATCTATAGGCTTCACCCTCCGATGAAGTGTACATTTTCCCCTTTTAATTTTGTGTCTAGAATCGCTCTGATACATTTCCTTTGTCAGCTGGATGGACGACAGTCTCGAGGTTTCCACGGAGACGTTTAAGGGATGTCCTTAGAAATATTAGTCTCTGAGGAATAGCGCCTGTTAGTGTACGTCGTGTTGGATCCATATTTCGCTCAATGTGTCACGCTGTAGCAAAAATTACACCCGTTCAATAACACTGATAAACTGAGCAATTCGCGGTGTCGCAGGAGTCAGTGCGAAATTTAGAAATTTTTCCAAAGACATATGCAAATTCATTGTCTTCGTCACCTATTTCACCAATGTAAGGTAGTTCTTACGACGGCTCGGCCGCAAGACGTTGGTATTTCGTGTCTTGTGCGCATGTTGCCTGATGCTCGTCGTTTGTTGGCTTAAGAGCAGTTTACTGCAGGCCAACTCATAGCCCATAGTCTGCGGAGCGAGTGTTTGTGACATGCATATGTAGCACAAAATACTTTCTTGGCGTCGTTCAGGTAGTGTGCTGTGTTTCGGATCCTTTCTCTGACCATATCCAAACTCACTCTTCCAAAAATCTGTTGCAGGGCCGAAATTTTGTTATTATGAGGGATTTTTTTCGAATGAATATATAACATAATTCTGTCTTCATGCCAAGAGGAAGACATGGGAGACAAATGGCTCATTTCGAAACTGGTCCAGTTGTTTTACCTGTTTCTGCAACTTTTACCCATTACATAACTAGATGTGATTCTCTTTTGCATCAGTTTCTCAGTTTTCGGTGCTTGAGTGGATCTTCAAATTTACTAGTATTGTGCTTTGCTAATATGACAACTAACACCGACTGTCTTTATCTGCAAGTCCATCATGCACTAAGGCTTCTGTAGTTATAGTGGTGCTGTGCTTGACACAATTTTGAATATTAAATAACGAGGCGTAGCGTTCCAAAGCAATATGTGGTGGAACGAACACGCAAGACAGGGGTTGGGTTAGGCCAATGATCGTGTCGGTTTACACGGAGAATTTTAGTAAACTATAGCTCATCTACAAAGGTGACCCGGTGTAAAATACTCGTGCGGGTGGGAAGAATTTCAGTGGCGTTGTGGCAGGTTGGCTACCAGTAGGTTTTAGCATCACAAAAGTCTTTGAGATATGTTTCGAGAATTCAAATGGGAATCCCTGAAGGGATGAAGACGTTCTATTTGCGAAACACTATAGAGAAAATTTAGATATGCTGCCATTTGCGGCTGACTGCATAACGCTTCTACTGCCGCCAATGTTCATTTCCAGTCTGGGTCGCGAAGACAAGAGAAATTATGGCACATACGGAGGCACATAGACAGTCAGCGTTCCTTCGCAACATTTGAGAATGGAATGGAATAGGAAAGGAAATGACTTGTTGTGCAAGACACACTTCGCAACGCACTGTATGGTGGAATGAAGAATATATATGTAGATGTACGCAGACTGACGACATACGTAGTCCAGTATGATTGCCAGCAGATCCGAAGTTCAATCTGAAGATTAGCTCACTCAGGAATTAAAATTTATTTTAGAGTTTGTCGGCCTCCAAGTGAGACGTAGGAATGGGCACGATCCCTTGTAGTGTATCGTACATTTCTCGTTTTTGTGTAAATTAAAAGATGCCTAGAACAATGTAGGCTGCAATATTAAATGTAAAATTAGTTTTCACTTGTAATAGACAAAGTGAAACTACGTAAGTTATCAGTTTGTATTTCAACAGTCAATAATTCTAATAGATAAGAATAGGGTTACAAAACCGAATATTCAGGTTGAGATGGATCGCTTCTTACATTCAGTCTCACAGACTCTCTTGACTTTCGCAAATTAGGTTATTGTTCAATTACTCCCTCAAGTCTGTTAAGGTTTTAATACAAAAAATAGCAGATTGTTAGTTATGACAGATCAATGCGCACTTGCAGAGACACCAAATTTCCATGCGTTAGTCATTCTTTAAACTCGAACATTATTCTGAAAAAATTATATGGCCGGCAATGTCCCCATACCATCTAAGATTACAAATAAACTCCTTAAAAATAAATTATTTTCCTAACTCACAATGCGACTCATGTAGTGACCTATATTTTGCGAATTCTCTCGCCCTCTCAGGAGCAGAGTCTAAGCTGACACTAAGTCCAACACTGATCCCCCCTGAACTTTTCTGAGCCTAGCAATGTATCAACGTCCCGAGGACTACTTACCTCTAAGCCAAACACACTCGCACATTCTAGCACGAAGACTTCCGAATAATACGTGTATTCGTTCCCTTAGATAGCCGAGAAGTCTAACGATCTCTTGTTTACAGCCGACCCTTTGAGAAAAATTATAAAGTAAGGCTGATCACTTCAAACTGTCAGACTGTTGACGCAAGTTATATGTGTCAAAAGAAGCGCATTTAAATAGTCTTTCTCAGAGTTGACACGGGTTTCTGCGTCTTTTGCAGTACACACTAACAACAAAATACGTGGACGGCATTTACACATGTCATACTTAACACAATGCTAGCACATACAAAATCACGGCATTTACACATGTCATACTTAACACAATGCTAGCACATACAAAATCACGTTTCAGACTAAATACCATGCGTAACTCCACGAGTTTTAGTCGTTCTTCATGATGGGGCACGTTCATTAGTGATACTTTTGTCATTTTAACCAACTCCCATTTATTATTTATATATAGATACGTTAACTCGAATTGTTACAGTGTTTTACAAACGAATTCATGGAGTTTAACACATTGTTACATATTTTACGTACTTAATTATTACTGTTGCTCTGGAATTTCCTGCTGTACCCCACTTATAATTTTGATCGCAACATATGAATGAATAATATCTTTTGATTTGAGACATTGTATCTCTCAATATCTTTTGGGATACGAGAACAAGTGTGATATGTTAGGACTTCGTAGAAAATGTCATAACTGACACCGTATCTCAGTTAATAACTGTCATAGGGACTGTCTCCAAGAATCGCTCAATTTTTTCTCATGGACACGAGTTAAATAATGTATCTAATTTTCCTGTACTGACATGGAAGTTAATGTTACGCTGAACGTAATGTGCTTCCATTCAAGTCCTCTGAAGCGTTTCACTTAAAAAGAAAAATACCTAATTCAATGGCTGGTGGACTAGCAGCTATTGTCTCCACTGCCCTCGTCCGACTCCTGTTAAAGATCTGAATCAGTGCTGATAGCTTCTTGTCCGGATAGTGACACAAGGCAGTCCATCTTATTTACTACTTTCAGGGTGAAATTAATCCAAAGTTCTCTGCTTAATCACAAATTAGGAGTTTTATAGCACTAGTCATATGACAGTCTGCCTTAGGCGTGCATTAAACTGCTATTTCTGATCAAAATAACATACAAATAGATTATACGGAGTCAACACTAAGTTTAGCACTGGAATCAGTAGCAAAGAGTGTTGGCACCGTTGGAACTAATGTAAGAATAAATCAGCAGACAGTGTTCGGATATTTGTATAATGGATATCACAGATAGGAATAACCATTCAGCACTGGTGCGCTCGTGCCACGGTGACTATCGTAAAATTCGCACGCTTCCATCATTAAATTATCCGACGAGATATCGCATCTCACAAGGAATAACACCAGTGATGTGAGGTCTCGCTGAATAGGTGGCCTTCCTTAATCTTCTGGTGCTTCTGCACCTAAGAGAACTGCTAGCAAAATTGCTACTAAACTGTTGGTCCATTTGGCCTGACAACTTACTGGAGTGATTTCAGAAGTGAGTGTTGTCCCTACAGAGTCCAGGTAAGAGGTGGTAGCGGCTGTTCTCCCTGGACCTAACTTAAACATTCATACAGAGAGAAAATGAGTTGACTGTTCACAGTAGCACAACTTTTCGTGACCAACCTATCCTGCTCCTTGTGAGGGCAGATCTGAGATAACCTCATTACGAGATTACATTGCTAGGCTCTGATGACGTTTCAGAGACAATTTCACCCTTCAGATGAATCTCTGTGCCTGAGGGCTGCCTCTTACACCGAAAGGCTCTAATTTAACGGATATCGCTATCTTGGCGATAATTTCTATTTTAGTAGTATCATTTCCATTTTACCCTAAAATAGTGGGGAAAAATATCCATGTACCTGAGGAACATCAAAATTTTGGCATCATGTCTCTGCCGTCAAGACAACGTACTTAAAATCATTACACAAATGTTAGTACCTTATAATTATTAAAGTTCTTGATATAATTTTGACCTTGAACTACTTCTATCTTTTACTTCGTAATTTATCGTACGTACATTCAGACTCAGACAAGCTCTTCTGTTAAACCCGCCATCGCGTCTTACTTTGCTGAGCAAATTTTCTACCTCAGCCCCCTATTGTCGACAGGTTTCACTGCGCGAAGCAATGCCTCGTAGACTAGTGGATCCTCCGCCCCACCCTTATGTCATGTACCACACACGCGAGATTCACAATGTTCCCCCTGCATTCAGCCTAATTTCGACGGCCACCTTCCATTTTTACATCGCAGTCTACAAGACATTTCGCTGTGTGTGAACTCGCTGTACACAAATATCCGTTTCACGGCGGATATGGAGTGAAACATCTCGTTCTTGTTTCTTAATGTGCTAGTTAATCGATGATCAACGTCACACAGGTTCACAGCGTTACCGAAAGCCAATGCATATGGACATCAACTTGCCTGTCTCCTGCTGTCATAACATTCGCAACATTGTGTCCTAAGCTCACTAGTCCACGAGTAACATGATATCCCTGCCCAACAAAGCCTAGCAGCAGGGTTCAAACTCCTACCGTCAATTTCTCAGAAGAAAGACCGAGACAACCCCTAAATCTTGTGTGTCTGGAAGCCGAGGAAGCCCATACCGCACTTAGTAGTTGAATAAAGAGCTGTAACGACACTTTCATCTCTTACACTATTATTTTAAGTCTTACTCAAGCAACAACACTTAACTTTTCTTATTTTTTTTATTTTTTTTCAATTTAATTTTGTGATGGCTACCAGTTTTTAAGTAGAAATTCATCAGTAGAATTGAAGGTGTTCTCTAGGAGAAATTATTTTACGTTAGATTTAAAACTTGCTTCCCTACATGTCCGACATGTTATGTTATTGGGAAAATTATCAAAAATTTCAATTATTGCATACTGAAATCTTTTCTGAGCCACTGACAGCTTCAACCATGGGTAAAAAACATTATTTTTCTCTCTAGCGTTGTTGTTATCAACATCACTGTTTTTCTCAAATTGTGATGAATTGTCTATTACGAATTTCACTAGCGGATGCATGTATTATGCGCAACCACTGTTTTTTTCTAAGTTATGAAGTACCACAGAAAGTTATTCCTGAAACATTATTGAGTGGAAATATGCAAAATATGTCAGGAGGCTGATTCCAAGATTCACAACTACACGAAGAGTGAAAGTAGAAGAACTTAATTGTTTGAGAAGCTCAGTAATATGCTCCTTCCAGCTCATGTTTTCATCAGTATGTACATCCAAAAATTTGGAGTATTCCACCCTGTTTACTGACTCCTGCTCATGTGCTACATCAATTGTTCGTACGACTCTATTTGTTGTACAGAACTGAATGTAGTGTTCTTTTTTTTATTTAGGGAGAGTCTATTTTCAGAGAACCACTACATAATTCTTTGTAAAACATCGTTTTGCAACTCTTCTGTGCTTTTTGTCTAATGAGATGTATTATGACACTAGTATAATTTTTTAAAAATGTACTAATTCTACTTATTGAATGTTAAGTGTAAGGTAATTCATATATTCTGGATGATTTTTACCACGGTGTAAAAACTCTAGGGACTGATCGATGAGAGGATATAGTGAAAGGGTACAGTACTGCCCGACATTGAAAATAGGTACAACATTCTTCGTTATTCTTGTCAGAACAACATATTTTTGTAATAATAACTCAATTTCACTTAATACACCGAAGCCGGATACCAGTGTAGCAAAGAAGGACAATTTATTTATTTAATTGATCACATGTGCACTCCCACAAAATAAATCCCTACATCCAATTTGGTGAGATCTGTGAAATCAATGAATGTATGGTCATCTGCTAACTGCAGATAGTGAATGTGCAAATATATGATCATCTTTGAGACGGTCCTTTGGTCACCTTTGGTGGAACCAAAGAGATGAAATTTACATGGGCTTTGAGTGCCTGAAATGTGGCTGGCCAATACGGTAGCATGGTGCTCCCCCACTTTGAGGGAGCTGCGAGATGACCTGAAGAACGGCCATGTTTCAGCACTCTGGCGCTGTGTCTTGTGTTGGTAGGACCTGTTTTAGGTGTGCTCCGTAAAGACAAAAGAGTGGAGAGAATGGGATGCATGTGGAATACTTATGAGTAGTTTGTAATAATTATTTCTCTATTTCAGGAGCTTTTGGGGGGAGAATTAAATGACAGGCAGGTAATATTAAGGGGATCGTAGTAATCTTCGGAAGTGACCAACGGTCCCAATGAAACCACGTGTAGCAATAAGCTGAAATACTTGCGAGTGCTAGTACTAAGTCGAAATACTTCCGAGAGCTGAAGTTAAGCTGAATTACTGGCGTGTGTACTCTAAGTTGAAAATATTTAAGAAATGGCGTGTGCAGGACTTGAAATTAGAGACGAGCACTTCCACGTGGTGAGTACTGTGTGAGTCTCAATCTGTGTATGAGACAAAGGATAAAAAGAAGTACTCGTCCAAGGTATAAGTTGAGGACTTGCGTGTGTGACGATTATGATCTTAATATTACTTTGCGTGTTACGTTTCCGAGTGGCCCTAGATTCAAACTCTAATACTCTGAGAGAGAAGCAAGGTGAGTCAGCCGTCTATCCAGCAACGCCACTTGGCTTGCATTGCACAGGAACACGTGCATATATCCTCCAGAGTTTGTAGCAGGGAAGAAAAGTTACGAAGTGGGGCAGTGTCGTGTGAAACTGCGATGAATACTAATTGAAGTTGGAAAGCTGAAAGTGATGTGATTATAACGTTCTTCCTATTTTTTGTGTTGTATTCTATGTTGCCAGTGTGATGTATTTCATGTAATTTAAGTATGTGTGGTTTGCATGGGAGAGTAGCAAGATAGGTTCAGAGGCAGTGGATTATGCATGTTCCTTTTTGTACCGCTCGGTCTGGAGGACATTTTCGAGATGATGGGTGTGAGAGTCGAGGTGTGAGGTATAGCAAAAGATCCACCATCCTATCCAGAAAGTGCTCTGTAGCGTTAGATCTTTACGAGACCATAAGATAGAGAATCACCGATGTAAAGCCATGCCCACTTGGCGGAGTTTCTCATGTGTAATTGTAGTATAAAATATAATGGTGTGTTTAGTTCATCTCTGAATCATAATAGAATTTATCTGAATGAAAAAGATAGTGAAAAGAAAAAGATTGTTGGCCTTGTTCTTCGAATAGTGTGTTGTCATGATATCCAGAATTTATAACGTGTGCGCCATTCATATTCAGTACGGTGGCCACGTGTTGATCAAAGCCGTTGGATGAGAAAGAAAATGTGGTATTTGCCAGAGTAGTGTGAATTTCTAATAGTCAGATTTGCGTTATCCGTTTCCGTTGCGTAATATTCAAACAGAAGAATAATTTGTAGCTTCACTGTGGGTACTAGAGCTAATAATCAGTCATAGATGTATTTGCGAGAAACAGAAAATAAATCCACTCGCTTGGCAGACCACTCATCTTGCAGGTCTGACTGCTTGATGCCACAGTGTGAGCAAGGCATGTAAGTGCCTCTCAATGGAACAAGAAAGGTCTGTTGTACCTATGTTCGGAAATGCATTGTTTCCATATTAGAGACAATTTATTCGATCATACTTTGTTACAGAGACTGTGGTCTAAGACGCGCTGTACCATGCAACCACAATTACAGTATGCATGGTTTCATCCTAGAGGAAACGCCATAGCGCCACCTCCCGCCACAGTAATTGGTAATGTTGAGTCCGATTCACTTCTCTTGCTCATTCACCTTGTAGTGAATGTGATACAATGTTGTTCACAATGGTCTGTATTCGAATCGACAGCTTCCCGGCATGGTGTTTACTTAAGTAAAGTCTAATGACAACGAACGACCGGCAGTAACTTTGTGTCAGGAGACCTATCCCTAGCCGACAACAACTACAGCATTCAATGTTTGCAACAGTGATTCGTCGTTTTTCTGAGACAGGATTGTTTCAGGCAGTAGGAAATCATAAAGGACGTACCGAAATGATCGTACACCAGATTTGGCGGAAACTGTGATTAACACCGCCAGTGCAGGATAAGCCAGACGATAGTGTGGAACATTCTCCATGACAATTATTACTACCATTATCACTTACAGCGTGTGTAGGGCTTACTAGCGACAGACTTTCCACATCGGTAGCAGTTTTGTCACTGGTTTCTTCACCAGGCAACCACTACTCCTGAATTTGCTGTACAGAACTCACATTGTATGGTGACAGCGAATCATCACCATCGATGCAGTTGGAATGTGTGGGCCGGGATAACTGGCGACCGTATTTAGGACCAGTCCTCCTTCCACGACGCCTAACAGGCTTGAACTATCGGTGTTTCTTGCTGGTGATTTTGTCTCCTCTGCTGGAAGAAGTGCCATTGATGATTCGAAGGGTTTAGTGGCCGCCACGTGATGGTGCTCCAGCCCTCTTCGCCGTTAACGTGCGGACGCAACACAGTCGTGTCTTCCCTGGTCGATGAATCTGAACAGCGGCTCCAGTTGCATGGCCTGCTCGTTCACTGTAGCTCAGCCCGTGCGATTTCTGATTTGGGGCTATCGCAAAGGTATCGAGGTATCGTGTATGCGGAGCCCATTCCATATGTGGAGACACTGGAGCAGCATTTTCTTACTGCCTTTGACACTGTTCGGATGCAGCCTGGCCGATGTGAAGGTATGAGATAGAACATGCTAGAGCGCTTACACGCATGCGTTGAGGCACATGGAAACCATTTTCAACACATACTGTAACTCTGGCTGCATGGTATAACGGTATTAGGCCGCTGTCTCTGTAACAATGTTTGACTGCATAAATGGTCTCTAGCATACATTTCCGGACATAAGCTCATTAGGCGTTTTGGATCTGTATTCTCCCATCGATCAATTCCTAGAGTTTGTATACGATAGAAGAAATCATCCTGTATAAGAAGTGGGAGTGGACCCAAAATAGAGCGCTGTTAAACTCCCTTCATGATTTTTTGCTCGGCACTAAAATTTTTTATCTTTCCGACATTGTCTGAATTATTCAGCGCAAACTTTGCGTTCTGCTTGTTAATTATGATTCAAACCAGCTGTAGATAGAGCTGTCAATTCCGTAAAACTTGACTTTTCCTAAGAGAGAAACGTGATACACACAATGAAACGCCTTGTAAAGTTCACATAAGATACCAACAGGCGATGTTTTACTGTTTAAAGCTTGTGCTATTCTACGATTAAGATTATAAATAGCATTCTCAGTCGAGAAACCATTGTGAAATCCGAACTGTGATATGCTAAGTAAATTTGTTCCACTTCAGTGGGTGACTACTGTTAAGTGCATTACTTTTTGGAATATTTTTGAGAAAGTGGCTGTAAATAAACTGGTCGATTATTGCTTAAGTCTGTCTTGTCACGTTTCTTGTGAAGTGGTTTAACAGCTACATATTTCTACCTGTCTGGAAAAAGTCCCTGCACCTGTGATAAACTGCATACATCACTAAATTTGAACAACTTTTCCGAATTCTGTTTGAAATTCCATGAACCCCACATGCGATTTTTTTTCAGAATTTTTATAACTGTGTTAATTTCAGTAAAGGATGTTAGTGCTACTTCTAGCTGCTTAAAGTTTTTATGAATGATATTTTTAATCCTTTCATATGCTTCTTCAACTAAAACATCTAATCTTACATTTCCTACTGGGTTTATAAACTGTTTTTTAAAAGACTTGCAACTCGTTAATTATCAGTCACAACATGGCATTTAGTTTCATTGTTGGGGAACCTTGTATGCTGACTGGCTGTCTTGTCTCCTGTTTGACAATGACTCAAACAGTTTTAATCTTATTATCTGTATTATTTATCTCCGTTAGGACATGCATACTTGTGGAAGTTTGAATGACTCTCCGTAATATACTACAGTGCTTCTTGTAATATGCAGGAAATGTCGGATCGTGACTAACTTTGTCCTTCTACATGAATTTCCCTCTTCCTCTCACATGAGACTTTAATACACTTAGTTATCCACAGCTAACTTGTTTTTTTTATAGATCTTCTGGATTGTTTTTTAGGAAAGCAACTTTAAAATATTAGCACAAATTTACTATGGAATATTTTGTAGTGGCGTTCGTAGCGACAAACAATTCGCTGTAGAAACGGCTTACGAAGTCACCGCCACACTTTTAATAGCGGGCCGATCGGTCCGCTGGAACAGTGAACAGAAAGATGAAAACCCAAACACTCTGGTTAAATAAAAGTCGGTACTTATCTTTATTAACGAAGATACAGAAACACAGTAGTGAACTCCATGTCTACAGAAATCTGTCTAGTTCGAGTCGGAGCGGCTAGGTCAGCGTCGGCTGGCGACAAACAACAACTCTGCTGCGATGAACACACAACTGACTAGCAAGTACACATTTCGGTGGCGAGTATACAACTGAGCGGCGAATACAGAACTGTCCTAGCGCTCGCGACTCCAGCGCTTAAGAAGCCATAAGCCAGCGGTGGCGCGCGCAGACTTGCGGCGATTTGCTGTCTCGCTGGCGCTGCTTATGCGGACGGCGTCCGGAATTTGATGCTGCCAACCTTTTGGCAGCGGGCTCGGGTGGCATTACTGGCTAGGATATAACACTCCTCCCCCCCAAATCGCCGCACCGTCGTTGAATAATGACGTGGCGATGGTCGACGGCGGGGGAGGGGTCTGGCCGCAGGCGTAGCAGAAGAGACCGGGGCGGAGACTGTTGTCGGTGGCAGTCCCCGGTCCGCACCCCAGCACTGGCTGCGCGGGGCGTCGGGAAACACCGACTGAAAACCGAGGTCAGGGTGCACGCCTGTGACCACGGGCGCAGCTTCTGGTACTGGACGCGACGGGGCGTCGGGACCCACGAAGAGAGGCAGCGTCTCCTGACGCTGCGTCGACGGCTGCGGAGTGGGCGCCGGACAAGGCGCTGCGGTGTCAGACTCCTTGGGGGTGCCCAAGGAAAGCGGCTGCAGGACAGGCTGCACAGCCACCGCTTGGGAAGGCGGCCCGGCTGAGGGGTCGACGTCCATCAGCTCCGATGGCGGTGGCGACTGAAGAGGGACCGCAGGCGCCGGAGCGACCACCTGGGGCGCTCCCGGATGAAGCTGCGCGGGAGGCATCAACGGGACGGGCTGTCGGCGTGGTAGCGGCGACGGCTGCTGCTGCTGCCCTGGGGGCGGCAGCGAAGTCGGAAGGCGCGGCTGGAACCCGCCGCGGACCAAATCTGTGGACAAAGAACGAGCGGCAGAATCCGGGCGGCCAGCGCGGCGCCACTGGTTCTGATGCCTCCTGTGCACCCCAGTAGCACCTTGAACAGTATAAAAACCGCGACCCTGGACACTTATCACGGTACCACGTTCCCAACGACGGCAACCGTGATAAACTCTGAAAAAAACGGCGTCGTTGCGCTGAACACGCGTGCGATGCTCAGAAGCGGCGGGTCGATCCGGGGGGTGCAACAACCGTAGTAGGGTGCGATGACGACGGCCGTGGAGAAGCTCCGCAGGCGAAGGGCCGTCGCGTGGCGTGGTCCGGTACTACGACAGGAACGTGATGAGGGCCTGCTGACGAGAGTGCGTAGCACGAAGGCGGTCTATATGATCCTTGAATGTGCGTACAAAACGTTCCGCTGCACCATTCGATTGAGGGTGGAACGGCGGAGTAAGAACATGGCGAATGCCATTGGCAGAACAAAAACTTTCAAATTCAGCAGAGGTAAATTGTGGACCATTGTCAGACACTAAAACTTCTGGAAGACCCTCAATACAAAAAATTGAAGTCAACGCCTGTATAGTTTGTGCAGACGTTGTAGACTGCATGGGCACAACAAACGGAAAATTACTAAATGCATCTATCACGATGAGCCAACGAGAATTCCAATATGGACCAGCGAAATCAATATGTACTCGCTGCCAGGGACCGGCAGGGCGTGCCCACTCAAAATAGCGTTGAGGCGGAGCAGCTTGGTGTTCGGCACACGTCGAACAATCTGTAGACATCTGCGCAATCTGCTTATCAATGACGATCCATGTACAATGACGGCGGGCAAGCTGCTTGGTGCGGACCACTCCCCAATGACCTTGATGCAACAAGTCGAGGTCCTTGGATTGGAGCACTTGGGGAACCACTACACGAAGCTGGTCATTCTCGGTGCGTAACAGCAAAACTCCGTGCGAAACAGACAACAGATGACGTTGCGGATAATAGCGACGAACCACAGGATCCGATATGTCCTTTGCCTTGGACGGCCAACCACGTTGAACAAAACGTAATAGTAAACTCAGATGAGGATCCGTAGCTGTCTCACGTGCCACCTGACGATAATCAATCGGAAAATCCCGGAGGGATTGATGCTCATCGGCGTCAATCTGATGGCAAGAGTCGTCAGAGGAATCGAAGACATCATCCGCAGCAATCGGCAATCTAGAAAGCGCGTCAGCGTTTGCATGCTGAGCTGTAGGGCGATACAGTATCTCATACTGGTATTGTGATAACAAAAGAGCCCAACGTTGTAGTCTCTGAGCGGTCCGCTGAGGAACTGGTTTAGACGGATTAAACAGTGACGTCAGGGGCTTGTGATCTGTTACTAAATAGAATGGTCTACCATAGAGGTAGTGATGGAATTTTGTGACACCGAACACAATAGCCAACGCTTCCTTGTCCAATTGGCTATAATTACACTGAGCTTTGTTTAGCAATTTAGATGCGAACGCAATAGGACGTTCGGTGTTACCGACTCGGTGAGACAACACAGCACCGAGGCCGAAAGAAGAGGCATCACAAGCTAACACCAGAGGCTTGTTAGGGTCGTAATGGACCAGACAACGATCATTCAATAAAGCCTCTGTAAGCTGCTGAAAGGTTGATTGGCAATCAGCTGACCACACAAACGGAACATTCTTACGGCGGAGACGATGCAACGGTGCAGCAATCTGTGATGCATTAGGTATAAACCTAATATAATACGTCAATTTGCCAAGAACTGCTTGCAATTCATGCAGATTGCGAGGGGCGGGCAAATCACGAATAGCTGCTAAATGTGACTGGGAGGGATGAATGCCTTGAGCATTAATAACATGTCCCAGATACTCCATCTCCGTAAGGAAAAATGAACATTTATCGATGTTGCAACGTAGGCCTGCCTGAGACAACAATTTAAACAAACACACCAAATTACGGAGATGTTCAGCAGGCGTCCGACCGGACACAACAATATCGTCTAAATAGTTGCAACACGATGGCACATTAGCCAGAAGTTGTGACAAAAAACGCTGAAAAACAGCTGGAGCTGACGCACAACCAAAAGGCAAACGCAGAAAACGGAACAACCCCAACGACGTGTTTATGACAAAATACTGTTGTGATTGCTCGTCGAGGGGCAATTGCAAATATGCTTCACGGAGATCAATTTTGGAAAAGAAACGAGCTTCCCCTAACTTATCCATCAGCTCGTCCGGTCTAGGCAAAGGAAAAGAATCTATGACAGTCTGAGGATTAACTGTCGACTTAAAATCAGCACACAAACGTAACTTGCCAGACGGTTTCTTTATAATAACTAAGGGAGAAGCCCACTGGCTCGCTGAAACGGGTTGAATAACACCGTTGTTTTGCCAAGGACGAAGTTCATCTTCTACAGGTGCCCGGAGGGCGTGAGGCACTGGACGAGCACGACAAAATCGAGGCTGAGCATTATCTTTTAACGTAATATGAGCGGCAAAGTTCGCAGCACAACCTAGTTCATCTTTAAATATGTCACTGTATTGTTTACACAAATCGGTTATGCTGTCTTGAGGAACAACAACAGAATTAATTTGCAACACATTGTCTTGGATAGACAGGCCAAACAAGTCAAAACAGTCTTATCCGAAAATGTTTACACTGTCTGTAGCGCGGAGCACTGTGAATGAAACTGTTTTTGTATTGCCACGGAATGTGGCTGGCACGCTACATACACCTAACACAGGAATTTGTTCTCCACTATACGTAGCCAAAGAATGTTTTGCCGCTGAAAGTTTAGGGCGGCCGATAGCCGCATACGTAGCACTATTTATGAGAGTCACAGACGCACCAGTGTCTAATTGAAAATTGAAGGTCTTATCCTGGATGCGTAGCTTCACAAATAGTTTATTACACTGTCTCTGGATCGGTGCAGTGGAGGCGGAAGACACAAAATCAGCGCGTTTAGCGCGTGTTCGCTGCTTACGACAACTCGTGGGTTGGGCGGGTGGAACAACAACTCCCGCTTCACTTGCAGTCTGTACATTACTTTTTACAGCGTTTGAATTACGCTTGGGTCGCATAGCAGAGGGCTGGGTGGGTGGCTTATTGCGAACAAGTTTATTACCCAAACGAACCGTGGAAGAGTCTTTAAACGCGACCTTCTGGCGGGCTGGCTTTGAAGAACATGAATATCCATGGGCTGGGCAGCACTAGAATTGTTCTTGCGTTTACGCAAACAAACAGTCTGGATGTGTCCTTTCCTTTGACAAAAGTGACAAACCGCGTTTCTTAACGGGCAACGTTCACGAGGATGAGCAAGAACACACTTAGGGCAAGACTTAACTTTATCATTTTGCACACGCGGCTGACGAATGTGTTTAACATGACGCGGCCGGCTAGTGTTTACAGTCTGACTCTGCCGGTGGGGCCGCGGGCGTGACATAACTTGCTTAGCACAGGCAATTGGAGAAATACATGGCTGATCTAACTCACACTCAGCATAGTCAAAAGTATCTTGGGCTTCAATGATGTTCATCACAGTCTCTAATGACGGGTCAGGCAACTTTAAGATAGCAGCACGTATGCGAGAATCTGCAATGTTTTGAGTAATAGCGTCTCGTAACATGACATCACTGTAGGAAGCTCCACACACACAATTAAATCGGCACTGACGGGTGAGGCCCCGTAAATCTGTTAACCACTGTTTATTAGATTGATGTGGCAGTTTCTTTAATCTGAAGAACTTGAATCTGGCTGCTGCCACATGAACTCGCGACTCGAAATACTCAGCAAGCTTGTTAACAACAACGTCATAGTCTAAAGCTTCTGGCTGGAATTCCGGGAACAACTTACAAAGTAGTCGATAGACTTCCACGCCTGCAGTGGAAATTAAATAAAGCTGCCGCTCAGTACCTGTGATTTTGTAGACTGTCATGTGCGCCTGCAACTGCGCGAAATATTCTCGCCATTCTTCTCTTGATGCATCAAAAGCACGGAAAGGTTGTGCTGCCTGTGCTTGTTCCTTTTGTGTTGGAGGATTAGCCGCTTGTTTGGCGATTGCTTCCACCAGACTTTGTATTTGCTGACTCTGTAACAAGATCAACTGTTGTAAGTCGGCAGACATAGTGAACACAAATTAAACCAGCCCCCAAAATTTTATCGCTATAATTAGTATAACCAGAAACAAGTTGAACCAGCCCTGCACACGAGTTCGGAAGTCCTCGTCGCCAGTTTTGTGGCGGCGTTCGTAGCGACAAACAATTCGCTGTAGAAACGGCTTACGAAGTCACCGCCACACTTTTAATAGCGGGCCGACCGGTCCGCTGGAACAGTGAACAGAAAGATGAAAACCCAAACACTCTGATTAAATAGAAGTCGGTACTTATCTTTATTAACGAAGATACAGAAACACAGTAGTGAACTCCATGTCTACAGAAATCTGTCTAGTTCGAGTCGGAGCGGCTAGGTCAGCGTCGGCTGACGACAAACAACAACTCTGCTGCGATGAACACACAACTGACTAGCAAGTACACATTTCGGTGGTGAGTATACAACTGAGCGGCGAATACAGAACTGTCCTAGTGCTCGCGACTCCAGCGCTTAAGAAGCCAGAATCCAGCGGTGGCGCGCGCAGACTTGCGGCGATTTGCTGTCTCGCTGGCGCTGCTTATGCGGACGGCGTCCGGACTTTGATGCTGCCAACCTTTTGGCAGCGGGCTCGGGTGGCATTACTGGCTAGGATATAACAGAATAAATTGAATTTGACATTACCGTATCTTTCTTTATGTACCTCATTCTGTACCACCCCTTTTAGCTTACACTTAGAACACTGTATCTTGTTAACATTAATAATCCTTTCTGTTTTGTATGAGCCTGCTTCAGGGTTGTAAGGTACCACACTTTCTATTGATTGTGCATGACCATATAGACCGTTAGCGACTGGGTACACAGTAATTATTTCAGCCTTAGCACTATCTATAAAAATATTATCCGGCAGTTTCCTGCTATTTTGCTGCACACGAATTGGAAAACTGGCTACTGAAATTAGACTGATACACCTAAATAATAATTATATTTCATTTTCCCTGTCCACCCCATTTTAGGAAATCTACATTTCAATCTCCAGAAACTACTTACTGTTTCTTCTTGTCTGATAAGTAGTAATGAGTCTAAATTTCTCATACATAGCAGAAAGTAACTTAGAGGGGATCTGTAGACTGTTACAATTACCAGGGAAGCATTCTACAGTAAAAACACACAAGCACGTGCGTCTAGGTTCTGATCTAGACAAAAACTGTATGTTTCAGTATTTTTGACTTGGTGTCCAGCTTTTACGTGTGATGGAACACCTCCTTTTTCCATGTTAACTCTACACGAAAATAATGGAAGTCTACAATGCCAGATATTTGACTTCTCCGTCCCCGTGGTTACATGGCCTTCATAGAGCTAGTAAACATCTGCAACTTCAGAATGTTCCATATCTTATAGGCATACAATAAGCTCCTCTATCTTGTTTTTCAAGCCTCTAATTTTCTAATGAAACAAATTACTTTTACGTTTCTGGTCTCACACTGCTCTAATTTCTTTGTGCACTCTCTTTCTGTACGCTGACTCGAACCTAAAAAATGTGCCGCTTTGATTCATGTAATCATTGTGATTTTCCCTCGTGTGCTTTTGCTCCCCCCCCCCCCCCCCCCCGCCTACATTTTTACAACGTGCTCAGATAATCTTTCCTTTCTCCACCTGTTCAGATGCAGTCATGACTAGTGTGTCGCCATCTCCCAATCGCAAGAACAGGTACGGCTCAAATATGAGACTTTGTTTCAGTCAAAAGCAGTTCGTTAACTCTTCATTCATACTGGTAATAGTCATGTTAATTCATGGCTGGTCATGTCGCTGTATAACTCCGACAAAAGCCCACTAATGTGTGCTGTTGCTGTCTTCTCGAGGACACCGTTAATGCTATGTTCTAAGTTGTTAACCTGTTACTTCCTTCTCCTCTTACTGTAAGTTCTCGTACATTAACCTCGTCATCAAAATCTTTGCATAAGGACCCTGTCGTTCCTTTCACCTAGCTAAGCTTGAAGTTAAACTTCATGACGTTTCTGACCTGGTATTCTACGCCTATCTTTCCTGCAGCAGTTGGCCTACACGTCTCCCTTGACTACTCCCTGATAGCAAGAGTCTTTACTTTCTACGTGATTTTCCCACCGACTTATCCTTGAATTCGTCCCTACGAGTCTTGCTGCACCATACTAAGCTCAAAATTTGGTTGAGGCTCTTCTACGTCTGCTAATAAGTCAAACTGAAAGCTAAAGAGAATTTAAAACGTGATTTCTGAGGTTTTCTACTTTTGACTATAACCTGTTACATTCTCCCAGCTCTCATTTTCTCTTACCCCTTCAACCCAACTACTTCAAATTATGAAATTTCTGTTTCTGCCAGGAGCGCACAAATCTTTCTTCCCTGTTTCACCAGTTCCTTGTCCCGACTATATAATCTACAATTCGATGGAAGAGCCTCATCTGACACCGTTTTAGCTTCCCCTCTCTCTTCTCCCCAGTGAAACGCCAATCTATAAAGTTTATAAGTTTCTCCCATACCAATTAATTTACGGCAACTTTCACATTTGTCACGCATGATGCTACTCTTGCAGTGCCTATAGAGAACTACAACACACTTAAACCGTAATTAAGCAATAACCAGTAAAAACGTATATTTCGGTGAGTTGTGCAGGTAACTTCCAGGCCTCAGGCAGACGTAGAATAACACGATCGAAGTTCCTTGAACGTAGGTAGTACAAGACATCAAGTGAATGACAAAAATAAAATCACGATATTTTCTAACAACATTCTCAAGCCGATGCCATCAGAAAACTATGTAAAGTAGTGTAATGGATCCATAATATCACATAACAATTATACGGCGAACAGAAGTTTACACTCATTTGTAAAGACACCGATTTTCACTTAACGTGGTTTTTAAATCGTGGAAGACGTGAAACGAATGAAAACTCTAAAAAGCACGGTATTTACAACAACTGTTTTGAACTGGTACAAACCGGAATTTATGGAGAGCAACACACTGTATTCAAAGCAACTCATAACCCTCCCCCACAGCTGCTGTTTACATACGAGCCAACGGAATAAGTAAGCGTCACCCAAGTTAGCTCTCACAGAGTTTTGTCTCTTCATGAGACTTTGTATGAAGAATAACAAATACAGACTTATTACAACAGGCCAATAAATTTTGGTCTATGATGGACCAGTTTAAAAAATAACGCTACACAGTTGGAAGATAAGTTTACTTCACTAAAACTTAGCTGAAACTATATAGTGACAATGCTCCTTTGTTGTTAATTCTGTGTACAGGACGCGACGACTGCGGTCTGCTTTGGTTGCTCCTTTCATCCTCCAACCCTATATTGGACCCGCACAGCTACAACTGGCCTTGGACATCAAACCACATAGACATCTTCCAGGTAGACGCAATAAATGCAATGTACTTTTACAGCCTCAATAACACAATTGGAAAATGTACACTTCGCAGGAGGAGAATGACAGGAGACGAATAGATGCCCTCAGCAGCTGAATTAAGAGGAAGACCATCGGACCCTCCTAACCACTTGCAAAGAAAAAAAACGAGATAAAGTTATGTCCATAGGGAATTGCACCTATTAGATCTTACACGCTTCTAACACTCCTGATACTTAAGGCTTGTCCCTTTGTCTGTGAATGTCACCACGGGATATGGAACCACGCAAGTGTGATCTAGCAGCTTCCGAAAGTCTGTCTGGACAACACTGAGCTAATGGTGAGCATCGGCGTGGTATACCTCTTTACAAGGACACCCCTGTGAGACACCTTCAAGCTCCCTTGGGAAACGTTGCAACCTTTGTGGATGAAACTGTTTAAAGTTGTGACAGTACGTCCCCTTGATCATCGAACGAAATCAGCTTGAGCGTACACTCCAGTCTGAGAGAGAAGGAGCGTGGTCGCTCAGCGAGCGGTAGGTAGTGTCTGGACGGCAGGACCTTAAGGTCACAGTAGTCATCACGTGCCTGCCGAAAGTGATTTCTCGGAACACTCGTTTTCAAAGTAGCAGGTGAAGAGGTAGCCGAGTTTTGCCACAAACACATAGTGCGGCTACTTTGTGCGTTCAGCTAAACCATGCGGGATGCTAACGGACATAATCGCAATAGAAACTGAATGATTGGGGATCTGCAGAGTCATAAGGAAGTAAACGTTATTGCAAATTAGTAACTTTTGATGTATTAGCTGCACAGAGCTGAGTGACGACTCAAATGGAGCGTAATTCAATGTAGAATACTGATCCAGTAGCAGAATTTGGAAGTTAATGCTTTTTTGGGTGCTATTAGCCCTTTTCCATGTTCTGGAAGCAGAAGCGAAACGCCGTCCGAACAGCCATTGAAGTCTGAACGGTATCGACAGGCCGCCGGTCATCCTCAGCCCTTAGGCGTCACCGACTGCAGATACGGAGGGGCACATGGTCAGCACACCGCTCTCCCAGCTGTTCTCAGTTTTCGTCTCCGTTGCTGGTACTTCTCTGTCAAGTAACTCCTCAATTGACCTCACAAGGGCTGAGTGCACCCCGCTTGCCATCAGCGCCCGGCAGACCCGGATGATGACCCATCCAAGAGTTAGCCAGCCCCATCAGCGCATAACTTCGGTGATCTGACAGGAACCGGTGTTCACTGCGGCAAGGCCGTTACCATTTTTGAAAGTAACTTGAGACAAAATTGTTAATTTTAATAATTTTAACTGGAAATAAGAAACTCGATTACAATTCATAAAGTAGATGCCAAAACAGTGGGCTGAGACGCTGAAACCTCCGCTGCACTCAGTCTAACTAGAAGAAATCGATATTTCGTCGCCCAAAATCGCACTTAAATATAGCATCTGCCGCCTGTAGTACTCATTATATAAAAGCTGATGCCTTAACAGTCCTCAACATCTTATTATATAATACACGTTACACTGTTTTTAAATGGCCTATCTTAGTGTAAACGTTTGTATTGCAAAGAATGAATACTATATTCTTAGCATTGTGATAGTAATAACAGTTACAGACAATTTGTAAACACGCCACGAGACATGCTTTGGAATGACGTGCATAACATCTATGTAAATTTCAAATACTTTATAGAAAGTGGGAATATGACAGGAAACTAAATATTGCTGCGTTCATCAGTAGCCATTTAAAATAAATGCGACAGGCAATGTGTTACTGAGTCCAAATATTTAATAAATTCTTTGAAACTGATAAATTCAAATAATATGTATGCCACTGTACTTAGTTAAGGAAAGCATCTCTGCTTTGAGACTTGAAATCTTTATTAGCTATTGGGCATGGAAGTGAAAGCGAGCACCTCACCTTTGTGTTCTGTAGACACCCATGTAAATCTGAGTTATAAATAGTTATTATTCAAAGTCCCAGTGCCCAAAATTTGTCATGATTTCAATCTACTTCTTATTTGACCGACGTTACTATTATTGTAGAGACAAGAGGGACTACCCACTACTACCAGTAGTAGCTAACATGGACATAGAGATTTTTCAAGGGGAATCATTCGGTACCATAGCGGGAAAACTGATATGTGCCTATCGGCTCCATTCCATCGTCCGATTAGCAGATGTGCTGTACCAGATGAGAACTGGAGGGAGGTATGAGGTAACGGACCAATTGTGGCGCCATGAAAATATTCTAAGTTCGGAGTTGGCGTGGTCGCACAGGCCGCTCGGCGGGCGCGGGCCGCTTGGCAGGCCGACCACGTGGTGCCGGATGTTGACGCTGTGACGAAGACCGTGCTGTGAGTCGATGAAGGAGATGTCTATGGCGGGAGTGGACTTTGTGAAACCATAAGAGCAGACATTTAACAGTTCGTATAGAAATTAATAGTAGCCAGATGAATCATGATACATCAAAAAGAAACATGTACATTACCGTTATTTGCACGACAATTCTGATGGTCTAATCAGATTTTCAATCTATTTATTAGTTTAAACTTTAGTATCTGATGATAAATTATACAAGTAACACCCAGCAACGAATTTCCAAAATCTAAATGGTTCCTCTGATTTCGTCGATCTACGTTTCTTTATAAAGCTATTAGTGTAAACCTAAATTGGTATGAATTACAGGCATGTAACTTGAATAGTACACGAGTTAGTTATTGGAGGTCAAAGTGGCCGATTACTATCGATCGCGTCAGGCCATAAGTATTCCACAGTTACACGAATAAACGGTAGCAGCACGCTTATAAATATATTTATTCATCTATGTCCTTGTTTATATCCGATATATACTATTCATGAAGAAATTGGTTAAATATTTACTGTGTTTCGAAAGCACAGAGAGATTAGGCTACTGGCCTAACTTTTGTTGCCATTCCTTTGATATATGTTTATTTTATTTGTTTATGTATTTAATAACTTGTGTTAGAACGTGTTTATGGTCCAGCCATAGGAACATTTATTTAATTTCAAGTTATTTAAATATAAATCCAGTATTGCGTATTTGTTTCAATATATTTGTGAGTGCACGTTGGCTTGGAGACATGGAGGGTGCTCTCTAGCTAATCACAGCGCTCGTTACTATGAGAGGCGTATGGAGGCTGGAGAAGAGCATCGTTTCGAGAGAGGACAGGGCAGTTCGAGGACGGCACAGGACACGGTCAGTACGGGACAGGACACGTAAAGTGCTGTACGTGACGGCGCGACGGACGCACATTCGGCGGAAAAACTTGGACAGTGGAGCAGTTTGCGCGTGTCGCGGAGGATATAAATATTTCGGAGTGCCGATGTAGGCTCTTGTATGATTTCTGTGGCTTCTGCAGTGAAGACGTAGTATGCAATTATAAGTGAGCTAAGTTGTTGTTCATAACTAATTATGTGACGAAGGAATCTATTGGTTCCCTGTTATTCAACTTATATTTTATTTAATTGCTCTACCATCGTCACCAATAAGTGTTTTGCAGGAATATACCGCATTCTCAAAAGTTCTTCTACTATCGTAATCAAGTCGTTAAGATAGTACCTGCAGATATTATTTAATTGCAATCTTTCATTTATAAATTTATATGTTACATTCATAATTCGCAACTGCCTAGTGATAGAAACCTTCGACCATTCCATTCATGTGTGGATTCTTATCGTGTACTGTAGACACAGCAGTATTTGGCGTGAAATTTGACAACTGAGTATCCCAGCCCTTAGACAACGAAACCAGCCAAAACTTTTAATATTGCAACTCTGAGTCGGAGAGTACGTAGTTGAGGGCAACACCACCACATCATTTCATTTATCATTTGATAGCCCGCAGAGCGCACGTCGTGCTAGGAAACAGAATGTAGGCGGTGCCAGTTGACAGGCAGTTTGCTTGAAGACGTGAACAAGAGTGGTGGATCCCGTAGATAGTGCTGTAGTCGGAATCACATGCTGTGTATACGTTTGTCCTGAGCTATTTTTGTGGGAAGTGTTAGTACTTCGTCCTGTTTGTGCTGCTCCATGCCTAGCGACAGTTTCTGGGCACAGGTTCAAAATGCTTCAAATGGCTCTGAGCACTATGGGACTCAACATCTTAGGTCATAAGTCCCCTAGAACTTAGAACTACTTAAACCTAACGAACCTAAGGACATCACACACACACCCATGCCCGAGGCAGGATTCGAACCTGCGACCGTAGCAGTCCCGCGGTTCCGGACTGCAGCGCCAGAACCGCTAGACCACCGCGGCCGGCGTGTCTGGGCACAGGTGGCCAGACCCAGCTGTGGAAAATTTCTATGAGTAGAGTTACTGAGTAATCGTTTCGAGTTTTGAGTAACATAATTTCATCTCCTTGTGTGCGAACTGGTGCACACCATTCTGTCAATTACCTTTTTCTGAGCGTTCTTTCCGAATGTTGGGACCTTGTCCTACTTCTATGAACTAACTAACTTGCTTTATTTGGTTATAGAAACCTGTGAGTCGAAGTGCTGTGTAAGGTCAGTTTTGGACGTGAGTGTGGTGGCGTATCATATACTTCTTGAACACGTGCTCACTCCACTCATTGCTCTGCCGATGGCAGAATATTTATCTAACAGCCGTTCCTCATTTCCACTGCTTGGAGTGGCCGATGGTGTAGTAAACTATAGGTTGTCTGTACTTGCTGTAGTAGGACAATGCAGGCCTGTGTAAGAATACTTGGCACGTGTTAAATATGTTTATCACCATGTTTATTTCCTAGGAACTAGTTGTTCAGTACTAAGTACGCCACTAACTAATTTATTATCGCTTTGTAAAAGGAAAAAGAGATTTGTTATTTCAATTTCTTAATTTTAGTGGGCAAATGCACTTGATCTGAGTAAATATTAAAAAATCTTTATACCACAAAACGGGCAAGAGTTACCTGTCAGATTGCCCTCACTAGTGGTTAAGGCCTAGGTGGACTATTATCATTCTTAGATGTTACTCCTTTAAAATTACCTTTTCAATTGGTTAATTTATGCGAGCTAGTATTCTTCCTATGGATTTAAGGTTTCTGTTTCTTTTAAAAAGAAGTTTTTTCAGTTGTTACTCAAAGAGAGCTAGAGCTCTTAGCTTTAGCAGCTATTAAAATATTTTGCTAGAGCCTGATGCTTTCTTTTAGTACCAACAAATCTGCTTTCTGTTTCATATTAATCCCCCCTAATCAATTTTGACGGACTATGTCAGTGATTTTACTCGTTAAGTTACGGATTCAAAAACTGCCTTTCAAATTTGTTAATTCATGTCAGAAACCTCTCTTTACTGACTTGCAATTGTTGACTTTAGTGGACTAGTGCTCTTAGCTCGAGCACCCATTGGTTTTTTCCTTGCACAATGTACCGTTTGTGTTTCTTGACTATTCGGTCTGATTAGCTGCCGCAAACTGCGTTCACCATTTCATTGACGGATGGATAATGTTCAAAATCTGTCAGTTTGTTGGTAAATTATGTGGGTCGGTACCTTTATCCTTCCAATCTGAGGCAGTTCTCGATGTTATGTGTAGGTTCAAATGGCTCTGAGCACTGTGGGACTCAACTGCTGAGGTCATAAGTCCCCTAGAACTTAGAACTACTTAAACCTAACTAACCTAAGGACAACACACACACATCCATGCCCGAGGCAGGATTCGAACATGCGACCGTAGCGGTCGCGCTGTTCCAGACTGTAGCGCCAGAATCGCTCGGCCACCAGCGGCCGGCGTTATGTGTAGGTGCGAGACTGCTGTCAGATTTCATTTATTGGGCACAGTATACCGCCTCAGTAGTAATGGTGATCCTACGGGCTACCCTGAAGCTCGCAGATTTAAGAAGTGTGGTACCAACTTAGACTCACTTACCATGTTCCACCAGCTCTGTTCTTGAAACTACTCTTTTTATTTAAAATGATTGTTTCCTAGACATAAATAGTTCATGTGTACCACCACTGTATGTGTTATAAGAATCTTTGTTTCATTTGGGTAAAAGAAATTATTATCAAAAATTGCTCAGGCTGTCAATTGATGCCTATCTATGATGCCTTTTCTTGGGATGTGATAATTAAGTTTTGGAAATCTAATAGCTCGGTGCCTTCCACCCAAAGATCTTTGCATCCCAGCAACCCCGCTCAAAAGATAAAAATAGCCTAATCCTGTCCCCCTTCCTTTTCGTCTTGCGTCTTTGTGTATATACACGATGCGTACGTAAATGCCCAGCGGATGATGTAACAGGCAAGAGCCTTGTCTGCACCAGTGGACCCCAAACCCAGATATCCGTATCAAAATGGACGGGAAGCTAAACATCCAACTCTCATTTTTAATGCACGGGTTAAAAGAAGACCAAATATCACGCAAGCGGACAGCGTATAACGAAAACTATCGAAGACGTACTACAGTGTCTCCAGCTGTCATCACCATCCGCAACGTCAAGGCATCCTAAACACACTGGTCCACAAGTGTCTTGAAATTTGGTTGGTTGTTGATTTTGGGAATGGGACCAAACATCAAGATCATAGGTCCAATCAAATAAGGGAAGGATGGAGTAGCAAATCGGCCATGCGCCTTCAAAGGAACCATCCCTGAATTTGCCTGAAGCGATATAGGGAAATCACGGAAAACCTAAATGAGGGTGGTCGGACGTGGGTTTGAGTCGTCGTTATCCCGAACTCGAGTCAAGTGCGCTAAATACTGCGCCATCTCGCTCGTTCCTCTTGAAATTTCTGATCGAGATTGCCTAATAAAGGAGATAACATACATGAAGTCTGGAAGAACGGGTACAACAACGCCGTAAAAGGGAGCACATGCCACATGGAGCAGGAGACTAAATAATTCTGTGGGTTCTTCAAAGTACCGAATCTACCGCATCCTGCACCAATGTGGGACAATGGTACCAACTTCAGACAGTTCGGACTGGACTGAAGAGGAGTGCCAGAGAACCACATCAACAAGCAATAACCAACAAAGGCAGCTCTCATAGAGCTCTTTCTCTTCACAGGACGCCGAATAAACTACGGCGGGATCAAGTAGTCATAAGAGGTCAATACAATTCGGACTGCATACTAAAGGAATCAGTCAATATGCGGGTACATGGCGGACCTATGAATAAAATGAGTGGTTTTCAGGTTATTAGCCCGCGGGACCATGTTCTGATCCCGATGGAAGCTCAGACTTGAAGATCTGGCCATGCTACGCTTAATAAAATGGTGAGATAATACCCTTAACAGGCCCTCCAGCAGTGTCTTGGAAACGGTGACTGAAGGCTGCGGCTCGTGTCTCTACGACACACTTACCCTTCCATCTCGACAATTAAGCCAAACCATGTCATCACAGACGCGGGATCGGCAAAAGGAGGGCACGAATATTCTACGCAGGATCCACAGAAAGAAATTCCGTCATCAGCACCTACTGAAAATGGCAAGAATTGACCATGTCGAAATGTTGTTCCGTCTTTGAGAGACCTAGTTCTTCTCTTGTTTCATTGCTCTAATAATGGGTATCACTATTTTACTACGTAACATGATGCGTGACACAAAATATATTGCCGGCTGGAGTGGCCGTGCGGTTCTAGGCGCTACAGTCTGGAGCCGAACGACCGCTACGGTCGCAGGTTCGAATCCTGCCTCGGGCATGGATATGTGCGATGTCCTTAGGTTAGTTAGGTTTAATTAGTTCTAAGTTCTAGGCGACTGATGACCTCAGAAGTTAAGTCGCGTAGTGTTCAGAGCTATTTGAACCAACCAAAATATATTGAGTTCTGATCTGACACAATTTTAACTATGATAGATGAGGAATTCAACGTTATAGTTATTGAATAGATTATGTGGTACGATTAGATAATGGTGTGAGGGCAACATAGTTTCAGCTGAAAGTTCCTCACAATCAAACGGTTTTAATCTGCCACGAATTTTCAAAACAATGAGAACTCCGGAGGAGAATGAGTGATTTATTTTGGAAAGTTTCGCTTAGCTGCAAAAATCATTGATCATTGCTGTGAATGTGGACCTAGGTACTAGCTGACCGGCTTGTATACTCTCAAGGCATGGTTACTTGATAATCTCAGGCAGTTTACATGCACCCACGGTACTCGTACGAGAGTACAAATGTTGGGCTAGCCGGATTAGTCCTCCACGAGTTACAAGCAGCGGTTGAATATGCTTATGTGGTTCCCATAACACACTCTTCTGCTGTCAGCATGTGTCTGTTAATTTGAACTGGGATATCCAGTAGACAACAGTGACGATAGGGGTAAAGGCTTCGTCGTGTCCCAGAAGAGCGCTTCTGAACATTTGACGCTTACAGTCTGTATAACACGTTATTTGAGCGCCTCTATATTCACTGGCAAAAGGCGAGGCATACTTGTTGTCATAAGATCCAATATATTTGAGTCTTGAGTGGGCTTCCGAATCATACGTTATAACTAATATTCATATGAAATGCTCAGCAATATTTCAGAGGATGCTTTGTGGCGCCCATCACTTACTAAACTGTAATTATTTGACACCATCGTTAGTTGATTTAAGTCTCCTTCAGCGATGACAGTATGATTCGGGTACATGTTAGGGACTGAGGTTTCCTCCAAACTTTTCGGTAGCATCTGGGGTATACTCTGGTGATCGAGAGAGGGACCCATTTACAAGTTATTACCAACCCTTGTCACTGAGTCTCGAGGAGCTTCAATTTTTATCCCAGTAGATTTGATTTTAGTATCAACTGTGGGTAATACAGCACCTGTGTTTCCCGTTAGACAATATGGTACTTCATGGGTAAACATATATTCACCTGAAAAAAGTCACTGCTGTCAGTTTCTAGCTTGTCAGAATTCTGTATTTAGTATTACGGGAGCCCTATTGCCTTTTAATAGTGCTTTAAACTTTGTCATTAAAGTTTCGTCGCTTGATTACTACGATTTTAATAGTCTTACCTGTGGGGTCTTTCACAGTTGTCTGTATATGGAATGGATTGAAAAAAAAAAACCCTCTGTGCTCCTAAAATACTGGCAGGTACCTAGGTAGTGGCCTTTGACGTTTTGTGTACCCATGAACCATTTATGGTGACCCAACAGTTCTCATTTTAGTGTTTCAAGCGCAAGACATCTCACCCTAACTCGTCATAGAACCTTTAAGGACCTTGGTTCAAGCCATCTACTCGACTCGGCACTAGAGGGCCACGAACAGGTCTGAGGACAGAGCAGCAGCTTATGAGTTTCGTTCATGTACCGTAAGCAAGTTTGGTATTCTGCCCCTTCTCTGCCAGTCGCTGAAAAGTTACAAAAATTATCTCGTAACGCAGACCATTTAGTGTCGGTTCCAAAGCAAATGGCTGCATCGTGTTTCCCTGTAGATGATGGATCAGCCTATTCCACAAACGCATTGAAAATACTGGTTTGCTTTCATCTACATTACGTTATTGGCTGTACGTAACAAATTTCTGTGGTGAAAAAAATATTGAGAAAGAGTTTTCTGAAAAGAAAGAACAGGAGCTGTGCAAGTCTTGAGTTTAGTGGCACACTTCTTTAAACGCTATATTTACACTGTCAAAAGATCTCCGTAGACCAGAAAAGGCGACAGAGACCCTCTGTCGTTTCAGTACATGAACTTCGCGTAGGCCATTCCTTAATCACCACCGACTTACAACTGTTCTCTTTCCATACACATTCTCACTGGGTTCAGATTATTTCTGCTGACTAACTCAGAAGTATCAAAACCTTCATTCACACAACGAATAATAAACCGGAAACCAATTTGAAGCGGGAAGTTCTCTTATAAGCACTGTGCAGAAATAGTACAGGAATCTGGAGGTTAAAGTTTTGAACATAATTGTAGATGAACTGAAATATAATGTTAATAATAACAATATGCTTAAATCTAAGATGAAAGGTTACCTAATGACTTACTGCTTTCATTCAACAAGGAACTGCCTCTCAGTAATTTGAGGTTATTCTAATGTTTTGCATTAGCACTCTGTTAAGTACATATTGTGTAATTCCTTTTTAAAAGCGACTTAATTTCACTGAGTCGACCCTATGGAACTTCAGATAAATAAAGGGAAATTAGTGGAGTACAAGATACTAAAATTATGGTCTAGTGCTATCTTTCTGTAATGGCCCTTTCATTGTTCGCTAGTTCGATTAATTACCTATATAATACATAAAAAAACTTTAATCGTTTCGGGGCGTTGCATTCGTTTGAGCATTTTTCGTTTAACACAGAAGTATGTGGCAAATATTTATCTCTCTTAAGCCATTGGAAAAGCTCGAGATGATACAGCAATACATCGCTAAAATGACTATCTAAAAGTAAGTAGCGGAATTTATTCAGTTTGATTACTATAGACGTATACTTACAGATAAAGTGAGAAACACGACTAACGACAAAGCGCTAGTGACGATGAAATACGGAACGTTTATTGTGACTACAGGTTACACTCAGGCCGCTCTACCAGTGTGTGAAACAAAGCTCATTATGAAACAACACGCTGTTGGCAGAACAGTACACAAGAAACGAATTTTACTCTTCTTGATTATTGATTACTTTTTCACAGATTTACTTATCAGAGTTTATTCTATGAACTGTTACAAGTGGAGCTTAGTTCGCAATCATTATATTTTTTAAAGCTCCTTATTTTGCAGATATTTGGCTTATAGATGGAAACTTCATGTCAGCCTCGGAAATTTGGTAAATTACCAGCCAACGTAGAGGGTTGGAAGACATTTTCACCGTCAGTATTAGGCCGGCAGGAGGAGAAGAGATGGTAGCATAAAATTCTTGACCATCAGACATTGCGTTAATGAGCTGCATTAAATTTCATATCTCTTCACAGTGTCTCATGCAGTGAGGGCTGCTGATGGTGGTGAATGAAGACATTAAACTCAACGGCCCCACTGATGCTATCCCAGAGGTGTATAGACTATGTGACAGCAAAAGGATTCTCACTCTCCCTTCTCTAGTCGTCAAACAACACATACAAGACACCCATGTAGTCACCTGTACTCAAAATATACACTCACGACACAGTTCTCACACAGCGAGAGGAATGGTGTTTCTGTACGTGAAGGAAAACAGTCCGTTCCTATCAGGAGACTGAACGTACTCTGCAGGGTGACGTGTACCTCTTACTTGGTAAAATGAGATACTTGTGTGACAGTCATCAGTCTTTGAATTGATGAGTTATTTATGTTTCTTGTATTATTTCATATTACCAATTTAGAACGGACATTTCCTCTTCAGATGCTATATTCGTAAGTATGAAGAGGCACCTGTGATTGTTCGTTGTATGGCTTTCAGTGCAGTGGTGTCATTGAGGCCACTTCAGAGTTTTCGATTATTTATATACGCAAATAAAAAGCAAATATGAGTGTATTTCTTAAACATGAGTGGTGGTCTTGCTAAGTACAGAGATAAGATTTCATCTTCTGCATTCGCTGTCTCTAATGACAAAGTCGGTGAACCAATACTGTACCTTTCGAAATAAGTGACATGTCCATTGGTGAGACATGATATGATAGGCTGCCTCTCGTGTCTTCGTGTTGACAGATCATATCCTCCGTTGACTGTGGACCTTTATTCATAATCCTATAGCATTACATTACAAGAATAAGAACGGAACCTCATGATACCTCATCCAGCTTTGGCTAGTTTATTTTATTTCACTACGTCTGGTCTTACACTGTAGCTGTAAAACAAGAGCTGATATTCGATTGTGCATTCATAAGACATTTAAATAAGCGTCTGCCTGTATTTGGTGTGGTCAGTTCATAACAAATTTCAGCAAGTTTCATCCTAGTGATGAATAATTAATTGGAAAGAAAACTCATTATTTGAAGGCGTATCGCAGAGAAAGTCATATATTGTTTCCTTCGGATGTATTTTTTCATTCCGGCCCTTGCATCCCTTCATCTCTTCGATGCCGACGAAAAGTCGAAGTATGCCGAATATATTTCCCAGTGGAAGACTCACATTCTGTTTCTGCTCTTAACCGTTCCATTACAAACTTAATTAGGAACACCCCCCCCCCCCCCGCCCAACTCTACTGCGAAATAAAGTTTAAACGAGTCTTCATCGTGGTACGCCTCCCCCTAATCACCAAACCACTTCTTTGCTTCCTGCTTTATACTTCCATCTCTTTCTCCCCGCCCCCCTCTCTCTTTGTTATCTGATAGTCAGAAAATGTTCCGTGTTTTAGTTTCACCAATGGTTTGCTACTCCATTCGTACTTCATAGAAACAGGTTAATCTAGAATTAACATATAACCATTCCGGCTGCACTTTTAAATATTCTTTGAGAGATAGTATCAGATACGAATCGCAATTTTTGTGATTTAACCAAAATAATAACAACTAAAATCTTTAACAATAATTCAACAGTTTTCATCGATTATACTCCTTCATAAACAGGAGTTACCCATTCACCAATCTCTAATTTCGCTTCATTGTCAAACTTTATTACGTTAGCTGACACAGCATGAAGCGTCTGTTGAGAGTTATTTACTCAATTGCGTAACTTCTCCGTTGCATACCGTGTCTGACTTCAAAATTTCACCAAAACAGACGAGACAAAATTATATACTTAACAGACAGCATGACGGATCTTACGAAAGGAAGTGTGATGTGCTATAGAGGTGGTACTACACCAGGAAGACCTGCAAATTGTTAATGCTTTGTGCATGGCTGGCAGGTGACTTAAAGGTTAAATAAATATAATATCGTAGTGATGAAGTAGATGGAAAGAGCAGGTAGAATTACGGTAATATCATGCAACGGCAGAGAGATTTTACTACAGTCAAATACATAGACGATTTCATACGAGCAGATTTAAAATATTTCGACTACTTGTATGTAGTCGGAATACATTTTTCACTTAGCATCGGAGTGTGCACGGAGGAAGTAAAGCTGTGAGAATGTGTCGTGAGTCGTGCTTGGGTTGCTCAGTTGGAAGAGCACTTGCCAACGATAGGCAAAGGTTCCGTGTTCGAGTTTCGGTCCAACGCACAGTTTTAGTTTGCAAGGAAGTTCCACGTGACTGTAGTATTGGGAAGGACGAGTGTTACAATGAGATTCTTTGGAAGATTACCACGGAAGAGTAATTCTCTCTCGGAGTCAGCTGACATACAATACACATCCCATCAATATTCGATATTATTTGTGATTAAGGAAACCTTACTACGCCGAGCGCTATTGATAAAATTCCAATAAAAGATGTTCCAGAAAGGAATAAGCAAAGTACTCAATTCGTCCCTACCATTAACATTAACGACAGCGAAATCAGAGAAATTACAGATTACATGGATTCAGTTATACTATAAGAGGTTCAAATGGTTCAAATGGCTCTGAGCACTATGGGACTCAACTGCTGTGGTCATAAGTCCCCTAGAACTTAGAACTACTTGAACCTAACTAACCTAAGGACATCACACACATCCATGCCCGAGGCAGGATTCGAACCTGCGATCGTAGCGCTCGTGCGGTTCCAGACTGTAGCGCCTTTAACCGCTCGGCCACTCCGGCCGGCATACTATAGGAGGGAACCAGTGCCCATAAGGTTGTAGTGTATTGGACAAAACACAGTATTTAAAAAGGCTTCATTTGATTTCATAAAATCATATCTTCTAGTTGATGAAGTAAGACACGCATTCGAGAGGGCACCAGTTCAAATTCCTGTTTGAGTATCTACATATTAGTTTCCAGTGTTCAGTCAAATACGCATTAGTCGCATGCTGAGAAGATTCAGACTAATTCGCTCCTCAATCGGTAATGGTCCCATCGTTGAAAGTGCGTGAAACCAAAATCTCTTTTCCTTCCTTTAGTACAGCAACCTTCAAAATTACATACATCGACTATGACTACGAGGGACGATAAACTGGTTCAGTACCCTTGTGAGGATGTTACTAAGGAATTAAAGAAAGCCTCATTAAAGATTTAAAAGGGGTAAAAGCCTAGTTTTCAAACAATATTGGAACAATGCCAAAATGAGGGTAAGAAGGGCAATGCGACAATCATTAATTAATTTGTAAGTAAAATGTTTCCCGTAGATCTCTATGAAATCACGACATGGATCAAAATCATCATTACGGTCGCTCTGCGTTCATCCTAGCACCGAAACCGAAAATGACCGTAAAATGGACTAAATACAAAATTGGGTCTTGTGAATGTATTTCACTGTGAAATATCATGATATGATTCTTTCTTTCAATTTTCATTAGAATCAACATGTAACTGACTAATTTTGTGCTATGCGATTACGCAATAGAAAATCACTTAAAACCTCTCAACAGAAGGAAAGAATTTGGTGTCATTAGATACCTATACGAATATATTATGCGGAAGAAATTGTTCGATTTTCTGAGGACGATGTAAGCTCACGATAAGTTGTTAATTTCTTCTGCTGCTTTATTTTGATTTATAAATGTAAGCCACTTAATAAAAAAGCTTCTGAGGATGCTTAGGATCGTGTACTTGGAAGAATACGGCTTATAATTATGACGCCAACAAAAAAGCGTATTAGTTCGATCTATAGAATTACGTGTGACTCTAATGTTGTGGCAAGATACATATATTATATTTGGAGGAAAATATTAATATTATTGTACATAGTAACATAAGTGGTCAACGTTTATTGAGTTCTGAAATATTCCTGAACGAATTTATGACTGTTGATATATAATGAGACTTAGCCATTAGAAGCTACCTTCATGACTCCAAATGCGAGCCTTTTACTGAAGAAAAGGCAAAAAATTCTAATGGAATGCAGTCTATGTAAAGTGAAACAATACTTGAACACGCGGGTGAAGTTTTATGTGGCCACAAACGTTCTTAACAGATAATTTCATAATGATACTAGTATATCAGCAGATGACCTTGCACCAGAGTTTGGTGAGTTATCAGGAACTGAGTTTGCAGCGCGTTGAGTAGAGCTGAAACAGCGATGAGTAAGAACATTTCTTACGAGAATGACCCACGAATTTCTTGCATAATTTTGAATTTCATAATGCATCATATCTAAAAATTAAAAATATCACGTTTTAGCTACCACTGAAAGATGGCAAAGGCTAAAAAACTTTATACTTAGTTTTGTGATAGGTGTTTCAATCCTCGACTGAAGGTCCTTATCAGGGGTCGAGAGCGAGTAAGGCTGATGGCTGCAGTCCGGACAATACCACGCCATGTGTGTGATTGTTGGCAGTAGACAATCTGATCGTCTTTTAAATGCCCCTTAATACGCGTAATGCTGGCGTCAGCACCTTTTTTAACGCGTTTGCCGAGAATATCCACTACCATTAACAGACAATTTAGTAGTGTTTACAAAATAAGTTCAGTTCATTAATTGCATCCAAGAACAATGTAGGAGTTTTGAAATCGTATTTTATGACAGGGAAAGAACTGTGATTGAGTGTGTGGCAGTTATTCGCCATTACGTATTGAAAAATTACAGCACGAATGGATCTTAACTACTGTTAAGGAATAACTTCAAGTCTTTTTTAATTATTCTTAGTTCCATTATATATTAAGGGGTGACTGTTCCACTGTTCCAACAGCTGAAGCGCAGGAAACTATTACACCTTACTGCCTGTACCATTTATTTTTAAAATGCTTTTTTTAGGGCGTGTGTGGAATGGGAAAATATTGATGTACGTGTAAGCACACGAGACAAATCCCACACAGATCGCAGAAAGTTTTGTGTTCTCTAAATAATAAGAAGTTGATTTTCTTTATAAATATTGGACAAGAGAACGATGACGAGCAGCGAAATGCTATCTGTCTACTCAGCATAGTCATACTAACACTGAAGGCATCATTACAGAATTATTACATCGATATTAGAAGCGGAATTATTGTCTTGACGATCCAAACAAATACGACAAATTTTTTGCTAATTTGATTCGGAAACCACCACTGTTATGGCTGCAGCAGACATGTATTGTGGATGTTTATTTAATTGTATGCCAACTTGGTGGAGGAGCTGTGAGAACGTCATAATTATTTATAACTAGAAGCTGAAATACAGAACATTCATTTCGAGAACATAGTTATTACAGTAAACTTTGAACTCCAAACCAGTACATTGATCAGAAAGTCGATATGAGGTCGCGAGACTGTTGATTTTCAGAATTTAATTGAATATTATTAATACGAAAATACGTGAGATTGAATCATATGCTTCATTATTTCGAGATTGGTTGGTTGGTTAGTTTGGGGAAGGAGACCAGACAGCGTGGTCATCGGTCTCATCGGATTAGGGAAGGATTGGGAAGGAAGTCGGCCGTGCCCTTTCAGAGGAACCATCCCGGCATTTGCCTGGAGTGATTTAGGAAAATCACGGAAAACCTAAATCAGGATGGCCGGAGGCGGGATTGAACCGTCGTCCTCCCGAATGCGATTCCAGTGTCTAACCACTGCACCACCCCGCTCGGTTTATTTCGAGAGATCATTGAAAAAGGAAAATGAGGGCAGTACGTAACAGTACGTAACCTTCGGGTAACTAGGTTACTTTTAGTTGGTTACCGATGAAACCTGGTACAAAACTAACGAATCCAAAGACACATCACCTTTAGTATTAATTTACGTAATTCAGTGTAGTCTTGAATATAATACTAAAATGAAATGGCCTTTGAGATACAAATTAGAGGATATTTAGACTCTGGAATCGAATGGGGTGATTTCAGAGAAAGTGTTGATGTGATTATGAAAAAGAGAATGTTTCCAGTAAACAGGAATCGTTTGACCAGTGCGGTATATATAAAAAGTAAACCAATGAGACATGAGGCTGGACTGGAAACTAAGATTCAAATTGAATAATAAGTGCAGAGCGTTTCAATAATTGTTTCATGCTTGAGACTGATTTTAAGAACTGCTTGGTCGACAGAATTCAAATATAGATTGTACTTAGCTGTGGGATATGTGGTGTGGATCATTGATCGTGACCGGGTCAAATATCTCACGAAATAAGCGTCAAACGAAAAAACTACAAAGAACGAAACTCGTCTAGCTTAAAGGGGGAAACCAGATGCTTGGCCCGCTAGATGGCGCTGCCATAGGTCAAACGGATATCAACTGCGTTTTTTTAAATAGGAAGCCCCATTTTTATAACATATTCGTGTAGTACGTAAAGAAATATGAATGTTTTAGTTTGACCACTTTTTTCACTTTGTGATAGATGGCGCTGTAATAGTCACAAACATAAGTCTCACAATTTTAGATGAACAGTTGGTAACAGGTAGGTTTTTTAAATTAAAATACAGAACGTAGGTACGTTTGAACATTTTATTTCGGTTGTTCCAATGTGATACATGTACCTTTGTGAACTTATTATTTCTGAGAACGCATGCTGTTACAGCGTGATTGCCTGTAAGTACCACATTAATGCAATAAGTGCTCAAAATTATGTCCGTCAACCTCAATGCATTTGGCACTACGTGTAATGACATTCCACTCAACAGCGAGTAGTTCGCCTTCCGTAATGTTCGCACATGCATTGACAATGCGCTGACGCATGTTGTCAGGCGTTGTCGGTGGATCACGATAGCAAATATCCTTCAACTTTCCCCACAGAAAGAAATCCGGGGACGTCGGCTTCGGTGAACGTGCGGGCCGTGGTATGGTGCTTCGACGACCAATCCATCTGTCATGAAATATGCTATTCAATACCGTTTCAACCGCACGCCAGCTATGTGCCGGACATCCAACATGTTGGAAGTACATCACCATTCTGTCATGCAGTGAAACATCTTGTAGTAACATCTGTACAACATTACGTAGGAAATCAGCGTACATTGCACCATTTAGATTACCATCGATAAAATGGGGGACAATTATCCTTCCTCCCAAAATGCTGCACCATACATTAACCCGCCAAGGTCGCTGATGTTCCACATGTCGCAGCCATCGTGGATTTTCCGTTGCCCAACAGTGCATATTATACCAGTTAACCTTACTACTTTTGGTAAATGACGCTTCGTCGCTAAATAGAACGCGTGCAAAAAGTCTGTCATCGTCCCGTTATTTCTCTTGTGCCCAGTGGCAGAACCGTACACGACGTTCAAAGTCGTCACCATGCATTTCCTGGTGCATAGAAATATGGTGCGGGTGCAATCGATGTTGATGTAGCATTCTCAAAACCGACGTTTTTGAGATTCCCGATCCTCGCACAATTTGTCTGCTACTGATGTGTGGATAAGCCGCGACAGTAGCTAAAACACCTACTTGGGCATCATCATTTTTTGCAGGTCGTGGTTGACGTTTCACATGTGGCTGAACGCTTCGTGTTTCCTTCAATAACGTAACTATCCGGCGAACGGTCAGGACACTTGGATGATGTCGTCCAGGATACCGAGTAGCATATATAGCACACGCCCTTTGGGCATTTTGATCAGAATAGCCATACATCAACAAGATATCGACCTTTTCCGCAATTGGTAAACGGTCCATTTTAACACGGGTAACGTATCATGAAGCAAATACCGTCCGCACTGGCGGAATGTTACGTGATACCACGTACTCATACGTTTGTGACTATTACAGCGCGATCTATCACAAATGATAGAAGTGGTCCAACTAAAACATTCATATTTCTTTACGTAGTACACGAATTTGTAATAAAAAATGGAGGTTCCTTTTTTAAAAAAAACGCAGTTGATATCCGTTTGACCTATGGCAGCGCCATCTAGCGGGCCAACCACAGCGCCATATGGTTTCCCCCTTCAAGCTAGACGAGTTTCGTTCTTTGTAGTTTTTTCGTTTGACGGTTATTTCGTGAGATATTTGGACCGGTCACTATTAATGGACCACCCTATATATATATTGGAAAAGACGTCTTAGCAGCACACTGATATTTCAGAGAGTTCTTCCTTCCCTACTACAGAAACTTTATCATATCGTCTATTTTCAAACATTTTCATACATATACACTCCTGGAAATTGAAATAAGAACACCGTGAATTCATTGTCCCAGGAAGGGGAAACTTTATTGACACATTCCTGGGGTCAGATACATCACATGATCACACTGACAGAACCACAGGCACATAGACACAGGCAACAGAGCATGCACAATGTCGGCACTAGTACAGTGTATATCCACCTTTCGCAGCAATGCAGGCTGCTATTCTCCCATGGAGACGATCGTAGAGCTGCTGGATGTAGTCCTGTGGAACGGCTTGCCATGCCATTTCCACCTGGCGCCTCAGTTGGACCAGCGTTCGTGCTGGACGTGCAGACCGCGTGAGACGACGCTTCATCCAGTCCCAAACATGCTAAATGGGGGACAGATCCGGAGATCTTGCTGGCCAGGGTAGTTGACTTACACCTTCTAGAGCACGTTGGGTGGCACGGGATACATGCGGACGTGCATTGTCCTGTTGGAACAGCAAGTTCCCTTGCCGGTCTAGGAATGGTAGAACGATGGGTTCGATGACGGTTTGGATGTACCGTGCACTATTCAGTGTCCCCTCGACGATCACCAGTGGTGTACGGCCAGTGTAGGAGATCGCTCCCCACACCATGATGCCGGGTGTTGGCCCTGTGTGCCTCGGTCGTATGCAGTCCTGATTGTGGCGCTCACCTGCACGGCGCCAAACACGCATACGACCATCATTGGCACCAAGGCAGAAGCGACTCTCATCGCTGAAGACGACACGTCTCCATTCGTCCCTCCATTCACGCCTGTCGCGACACCACTGGAGGCGGGCTGCACGATGTTGGGGCATGAGCGGAAGGCGGCCTAACGGTGTGCGGGACCGTAGCCCAGCTTCATGGAGACGGTTGCGAATGGTCCTCGCCGATACCCCAGGAGCAACAGTGTCCCTAATTTGCTGGGAAGTGGCGGTGCGGTCCCCTACGGCACTGCGTAGGATCCTACGGTCTTGGCGTGCATCCGTGCGTCGCTGCGGTCCGGTCCCAGGTCGACGGGCACGTGCACCTTCCGCCGACCACTGGCGACAACATCGATGTACTGTGGAGACCTCACGCCCCACGTGTTGACCAATTCGGCGGTACGTCCACCCGGGCTCCCGCATGCCCACTATACGCCCTCGCTCAAAGTCCGTCAACTGCACATACGGTTCACGTCCACGCTGTCGCGGCATGCTACCAGTGTTAAAGACTGCGATGGAGCTCCGTATGCCACGGCAAACTGGCTGACACTGACGGCGGCGGTGCACAAATGCTGCGCAGCTAGCGCCATTCGACGGCCAACACCGCGGTTCCTGGTGTGTCCGCTGTGCCGTGCGTGTGATCATTGCTTGTACAGCCCTCTCGCAGTGTCCGGAGCAAGTATGGTGGGTCTGACACACCGGTGTCAATGTGTTCTTTTTTCCATTTCCAGGAGTGTATTTGTTTGTTAGTTAGCAGGTAAATATCTGCAGTCTTGGGATATTTTTAAGATCACTTCCAACACTGACTGTAATTTATCCCATTCTGTGCCCGATTTATCTCTTTTTGGTTTTACTGGTGTACCGGGGTGACTGACTGAATGACCCAAATTGCTGTCAACTGACAGTCAACAAATGTTGATGCAGGAATCATCTTTAATTTGCTGCTCTACGACCTTTTTTCGAGATACTACACCCTCATCCTCTTGTTTTGGCTCAGAAGACATCCTGCTTATTTATAGTATTCTGTCAAGTATTATTAAATAACCCCTTAGTAACTCAAATACTCCTCTTAATCAACAAATAATGGGAATGTCTATACTGTTCCACTTCAGTTAAACAATCACTAACATCCATATTCTTTGTCTTAAGCAAAACGTTCAAGTGATATATATATTAATAAACATATAAACCTGTAACTGACAATAAACAGTGCATCAAAATTGCAGTTGTTTTTGACAGTCACTGCTGAGATGTGTAAGCACACACACATAGGTGTACTATAGTATCATTCATCTCTTACACGTGGCATCCAATACACGGGAACTTGGCTTAGAGTTTGATCGGCCTTCTGCATGGTTCATCGCTCCAAACACACACATAAAAAAAGGTTTTGAATCACCCCGGTTCCCAGAACTCCTGAAGATAGACGTTGACTATGGATATTGTATCACAGACACAGTCCCTTTGACTGTTCAGAGATGTCCCTAAACCCACCCAAAGATGTAAACAACCTTGCATGATCAGCGCCTATTAGACGGAGGGGGTCCGACAGACGATCATTTCCAGTCATTCCACCAGGAAGGAAGTTCACGGCTCCTATTGCCTGTTGTTCAACCATGCCTAGACGATCAATTCCGCTGTTCGATCGCGTCCGCATTGTTACTTAGTGTCAGGAGGTGCTCTCAATAAGGGAAGTGTCCAGGCGTCTCGGAGTGAACCAAAGAGATTATGTTCGGACATGGAGAAGATACACAGAGACAGGGACTGTCGATGACATGCCTCACTCAGCCCGCCCAAGGGCTGCTACCGCAGTGGATGACCGCTACCTTCGGATTATGGCTCGGAGGAACCCTGATAGCAACGCCACCATGCTGAATAATGCTGTTCGTGTAGCCATGGGATGTCATGTTACGACTCAAACTGGGAGCAATAGGCCTCATGATGCGGAACTTCACTCCCGACATCTGTAGTGACGTCCATCTTTGCAACCACAACAACATGCAGCGCGGTACAGACGGGCCAAACAACATGCCAAATGGACCGCTCAAGATTGGCATCACGTTCTCTTCACCGATGAGTGTCGCATATGCCTTCAACCAGACAATCGTCGAAGACGTGTTTGGAGGCAAACCGGTCAGACTGAACGCCTTTGACACACTGTCCAAAGAGTGCTGCAAGGTGGAGGTTCCCTGATGTTTTGGGGCGGCATTTTGTAGGGCTGACGTACGCCGCTGATGGTCATGGAAGGCACCGTAACGGCTGTACGATGCGTGAATGCCATCCTCCGACCGATAGTGCAACCACACCGGCAGCATATTGGCGAAGTATCCGTCTTCATGGACCACAATTCGCGCCCCCATCGTGCACATCTTGTGAATTACTTCCTTCGGGATAACTACATCGCTCGACTAGAGTAGCCAGCACGTTATCCAGACATGAACCCCATCGAACATGCCTGGAACAGACTGAAAAGGGCTGTTTATGGACGACGTGACCCACCAACCACTCTGAGGTATCCACGCCGAATCGCCGCTGAGGAGTGGGACAATCTGGACCGACAGTGCCTTGATGGACTTGTGGATAGTATGCCACGACGAATACAGGCATGCACCAATGCAAGAGGACGTGCTACTGGGTATTAGAGGTACCGGTGTGTACAGCAATCTGGACCACCACTTCTGAATATATCGCTATATGGTGGTATAATATGCAATGTTGTTTTCATGATCAATAAAAAGGGCGGAAATGGTGTTTATGTTGATGTCTATTACAATTTTCTGTGCAGGTTCCGGAGCTCTTGGAACTGATGTGATGCAAAACTTTTTTTGATGTGTGTTCGTAAGAGCTAGGCAGAGCAAAAGTAGAGTCGCCACGATGCCAGGAATTGCGGAGGTCAGAGTCATGGCTACTTGATACCTACCATCTTGGTACTCTTCCACATGCTGCAGCAGTTGCTGTGCGGTAATCGACCCCTCCTTTTGACCTCTCAATCCGCTAGTGTCACAGGTTTGTTAAATAAGATAATGTTTTGTTTGGACAACATCTCTAAGGGTTTGTATGGCCAGTATAGCCGTGGCTGTGTCACAATTAGCTGAGTAACTCAGGTCATAGTAGCAGACAGGTGAAACGTGGTCCCAAAATATCGCACATAGCCCTGTTGGTCAACAATCCTCTGCTTGATAAATCCAACATCTCACCCTCATTAGGCCGCCTGGTGGTAGCACCTACATACTATCAGTAAATTATTGAACAACAAGTTTATGCATTGTATTCTTGCCTTCTGGAAATACGGTTCCAGTTTGATCACATCTTTCTTTCAACGATGTCTCTCTATTTTAGCCCTGAGGAATTGCGAGGTGCCTTTACTCCTCTTTGTCACAATTTTGCGAATCGGGCATGTGATGACTACCCCACTCTGGCATTGCTTGAGTTCACCCTCAGTCATCAGCATATGTTGATCCCCAAATTCCACTAATAGCAGCGCCCTTCCTCCCTTACTTGCACCAATTTTCCAGTTTCTGGTCACTTCACTGGATAAGTTTGTACTGTATACCACCTGAACATCACATGATTGCCCATTACCTACACCAGTATATACAATTGTGTACTATCCATTTTTATACCCACCGTTTCACTGTGGTAGTACATTGGCAAATTCGGCCTGATTGGCTCCTCTACTGTTTGTAAATCTGACATTAATTTTCTATGCATCTTCCTCAGTGCTCTCACATATTGTTCAGGGGACAACAAGGCAGGACTTAACTGCCCATGTAGCGTTTGATGGACGGCTTCCTGCAGTCTCGTTAACTCCACCTCGTCTGCCAGATACTATCCCCCGGACTGCAACAACCACATTAACGTTAGTTTAGTGCCAGTATGTGCACTCGAGCTTGTACTGCTTTCAAATACCAGTTCAGAGTGCTGGCTAAGGCCCTGGCATAATCCACAACTACCTTAGTCAGTTTCTGGTTCAATAATGGCTCTGAGCGCTATGGGACTCAACTGCTGAGGTCATCAGTCCCCTAGAACTGAGAACTACTTAAACCTAACTAACCTAAGGACATCACACACATCCATGCCCGAGGCAGGATTCGAACCTGCGACCGTAGCAGTCGCACGGTTCCGGACTGCGCGCCTAGAACCGCGAGACCACCGCGGCCGGCAGTCAGTTTCTGGAGCAAGCGTGTGTTGTTTAGCAAGCCGCTCTACAAGCTCATGATCTGCGTGGAATACCACTCACAGTTAATTTATCTGCCTCTGCCAATTCCTTTATTTTTTCTGCAGTTCCATTCAACTCACCTAGGTCGCTTTCATCTGCTGTCCTGAAGATTGTCTTCAGTATTCTACCCCCACCTTCTAACCATCTCGGTTTACTCTTCTGGATTCGTGTGAAACCACTCTGATCATGTCGTTCTTATGTCTCAAGCTAATTCTCGTGTTCCTTACATCTTTCCACTATTAACTGCTAATTGCTGTATCCCAGTAAACACTTCTTCCAAGCTCATAATTTCTTTCTGAAACCCCCACACATTAAATACTTAACACTTTTGGCTGGATAACACAGCGTCTTTTTCCCAGGAAAAGACAACTCCTCCGTAAAGGTGATGATCCTACAGCACCCTCTCTGTGCCTTCGACGAAGAAACACAGCACCACCAAAACTCGGATCCTACGTCTTCCATTTCTCTGAGGAAAGGGGATAATGTCATCTCCCATCCCCCCCCCCCTCCGTCCCCCCTCCGAACAGCATGTCGCAATACACTTACGATAAGACCTATCCTACACTAACATGTAACTTCTTTACCCACAACATTCCTTGGTCTTAATTCATAACAAGCCTGAGATTTCTGGATCTCTCTCTCTCTCTCTCTCTCTCTCTCTCTCTCTCTTGTCACTCTTGCTTCCGCTGCTTCTTTTTCATCTCTCTCCTCAATTTCATCAAAATCTCTTGTGGAACAGCCCCCAATGCATTATAGAATTGTAGTAGATTAAAAACATTTTTGTCCTTGTCAGCAGCAGCAGTTTGACATTTGCTGGTGATGTTGTTTTAGTTACTTGGTGTGCGCCCTTCTACCGTGTTGCAAACTTCTTCATCTTTCCCTACAGAGTCTATGGTCTTGACTAGGTCACCCATTGACCAACTTCACACGGTGCTAGTGTCCCTACTCGTTTCATCGTCTATTCCTGCTTCTCCAACGCCTTAGTACTGGCTCCTTGGTCCTTTCTCCACATTTTCCTTATCGTTCTATCAATCCCCCATATTGCCTCTTTTCTGTCCCCGTTATGGTTAATCATATTGAACGGTGACGGTTTCTTCCTGTAAACCATCTCGATGGGTGACAACTCTAATAGTGTGTAATTTTGAGATTTACACACCGGATCCAAATGGTGTGAGTTTACGTAATACTAAGCATCTTCCTACTTGTTTGATGTAGTAGTCCCATTCTTCCGTTAGCTTGCAGGTGAAGTGGAACAGTGTTCAGTTTTTTCACCTTTAGTAACCAACACAACTCTTTTATCACGTCTGACATGAAGTTCGTACCCTCTGTGTCTCGTGGACGAATAGCGCGGGCTGAGTTTCACACGATCGTCTTTTTCGAAACCCATGTTGATTCCTGCAGATTAGATTTCTAGTATCCAGAAAAGTCATTATACTCGAACATAATATATGTTCCAAAACTCTACAACTGATCGACTTTAGAGATATAGATCTATAGCTTTGCACATCTGTTCGACGTCCCTTCTTGAAAACAGGGATGACGTGTGCCCTTTTCCAATCATTTGGAACGCTACGCTCTTCTAGAGACCTACGGTACACAGCTGCAAGAAGGGGGGCAAGTTTCTTCGCGTACTCTGTGTAAAACCGAACTAGTATCGCATCAGGTACAGTGGCCTATCCTATTTTGAGCGATTTTAATTGTTTTTCTATCCGTCATCTGTGCGGCAATCTAGAGAAGGAACTACAGTGCAATCTTCCTCTATGAAATACTGCCCCTCAACTGCTTTCAACTGTCTTGATGCATAGGCAACATAATGCTTTTGCCTGTCGACTCCCTGACTCGAAACGCACCCTAGAGCATGATTCGATAAACCACATGTTGATATGAAATCTGTCGAAAAAGCTCGGAAACACCATTACTCGACTCGACGTTAACTTTCTCTTCAACTCGACATATTCTTTCTGGCATTCTTCCGACCACATAAACTTCACATACTTCTTCATCAACTGCGTTAGCGGCTCGGAAATAAACGTGTACTCAGTCATGAATTTTCTGTAATAATTTGTGGTACCGAGAAAAAATATATCACAATGGTGGTTTGTGGTACTGGAAACTCTTGCACAGCTTGTATAATCCTCGGATCAGTCCTCGCACCATCAGTACTAATGGTGTGGCCCCGATTGTTAACTTCTTCGAGCGCAAAGAGACGTTTTTCCATGCTGAGTGGCAAATGGGCTACATGTATTCTTTTGAACACTTCCCTCAGACATTATCTAAGCTCTTGTATATCCACGGAAAAGAAGATGATATCACCCAGAAAAGGTCATATCATATAATTAAAGAGTCACTGACGCCGATTCAATCACTTCAGCACTCTCTCCAGCAACTGTTGGAATGTTTTCGGTGCATTCTTCGACCCAAAGGGCATACCCTATAATTGATAGTGGCCCCGAGGTGCTGAACATCCCGTTTTCCGCCTATCTTCAGCAGAAAATTCCAGCTGATGGTACCATTCCCTTAACTCCATGCTTGGACTTCGGTAGACATCTGTCGCAGTCTCACTATTCAAAAGGTGGTAATCGCGAAAAGCCGGATAATTCTTTGAGCTAATCACAGACTTTTTTCGTACGATCACATCTATGCTCCCCATGAACTAGTAGACTCTTTTGTAATTCCATTAGGCAACTGTTGGTTCATAAATTCCTCCAAACCTGTCTGCAGCGGTCGTGGGATTCCAACACACCGGTGCTCAGTTTCCTGTCGTAATCTTGCGTTGTGTTACTCGTGAAGCAGGAAATCGCCCTTTCGGAAAAAAAAAAACATGACATGAAAGACTAGCAACATGTACTGTTTCTGCATCCTATCCGTTACCCACAAATACTTCAATTTGTCAGGAAAGTATCTGCAAGCAGCATCCTGCGCCTGATCACAACCAACACCGCCTGTGTGACAATGTTCCTCATCCGGAATTTCCAATGTAGCAAATAACGTCCCCTTTAAAATCTTAACCTCTCTGAAGCCAAAGTTATCCAAATTGGTGGAGACTCTTTGCCTCTGTACCCCTCTTGTACGCGTACAATACTACACTACTGGCCATTAAAATTGCTACACCAAGAAGAAATGAAGATGATAAACGGGTATTCATTGGACAAATATATAATACTAGACCTGACATGAGATTACATTTTCATGCAATTTGGGTGCATAGATACTTAGAAATGAGTACCCAGAACAATTACCTCTGGCCGTAATAGCAGCTTTGAAACTCCTGGGCAATGAGTCAAACAGAGCTTGGATGACGTGTACAGGTACAGCTGCTCACGCAGCTTCAACACGATACCACAGTTCATCAAGAGTAGTGACTGGCGTATTGTTATGAGCCAGTTGCTCGGCCACCATTGACCAGACGTTTTCTCATGGTGAGAGATCTGGAGAATGAGCTGGCCAGGGCAACAGTCGAACATTTTCTGTATCCAGAAAGGCCCGTACAGGACCTACAACATGCGGTCGTGTATTATCCTGCTGAAATGTAGGGTTTCGCAGGGATCGAATGAAGGGTAGGGCCACGAGTCGTAACACATACGAAATGTAACGTCCACTGTTCAAAGTGCCGTCAGTGCTAACAAGGGGTGACCGAGACGTGTAACCAATGGCACCCCATACCATCACGCCGGGTGATACGCCAGTGTCTACGAATACTCGCTTTCAGTGTGCGTTCACCGCGATGTCGCCAAACACGGATGGGACCATCATGATACTGTAAACATAATCGGGATTCATCCGAAAAAATGACGTTTTGCCATTCGTGCACCCAGGTTCGTCGTTGGGTTCACCATCGGAGGCGCTCCTGTTTGTGATGCAGCGTCAATGGTAACTGCAACCATGGTCTCCGAACTGATAGTCCATGCTACTGCAAACGTCGTCGAACTGTTCGTGTAGATGGTTGTTGTCTTGTAAACGTCCCCATCTGTTGACTCAGGGATCGAGATGTGGAAGCACGATCCGTTACAGCCATGCGGATAAAATGCCTGTTATCTCGACTGCTAGTGATTCGAGGCCGTTGGGACCCAGCACGGCGTTCTGTATTACACTTCTGAACCCACTGATTCCATATTCTGCTAATAGTCATTGGATCTTGACCAACGCGAGCAGCAATGTCGCAATACGATAAACCGTAATCGCGACAGGCTACAATCCGACCTTTATCAAAGTCGGAAACGTGATAGTACGCATTTCTTCTCCTTACACGAGGCATCACAACAACGTTTCACCAGGCAACGCCGGTCAACTGCTGTTTGTGTATGAGAAATTGGTTGGAAACTTTCCTCATGTCAGCACGTTGTAGGTGCCACCACCGGCGCCAACTTCGTGAGAATGCTCTGAAAAACTAATCGTTCGCATATCACAGCATCTTCTTCCTGTCGGTTAAATTTCACGTCTGTAGCACCTCATCTTCGTGGTGTAGCAATTTTAATGGCCATTAGTGTACGTTTCACCAAGCAACACACTGCATCCAATATTTTACTCACCTCCAGCGGTTCTATTGCACATATCATATCAACTGGTCATTCAGGCTCCATACCGATAGAAATCTCCCAGTACGTCCTGACACACAATCATGCAAATCAAGTGCTAATGTCATTTCTCGCTGTTTAACTGGATTGTTTTGTACATCAGATATTTCTCGCGGCAGACCGACGTTGAGAACAGTTTCCCATTGTCGGAATGTCTTATCACTAATTTCCACTACAAATCATCGAAGGTCAGTAATGGCATGACGTTCATGCAAAAGTCTAACCCTGGGATTATGCTGTTGTTCTCATTTACATGAGGCACCACTCTTGCACATTGTTTAAACCTGGCTACCTCGAACAAAAAGCTCATCACTACTGAGCCCAATGGTCGTATGGCATCATCCCCTACTCCACGCAAATTATAACGTGGTGGTTTGTAACGCCTCCTTCGAATGAGCTCTATTGAGACTACTATCACATGTGCCCCTGTGTCCAGCAAAGCTTTATAATTTCGATGATCTATCACACCCAGTATGGCACATTCCGCCTCTGCATTCGTTCTAACTAGAATTATTTTTTCCTTGGAAATCCTGTCGGTGGCCATGGGGCTCCCTCCTAGGTTTGATGGAACCTTCCTTCGCCCTGGAAAACCTGTATTACCATCCTATATCCTTATCGGCGACCGACAACTCCCCTACTACCATTCTCATTAAATGGCTGGAAACCTCTATTAATCCCATCACTCCTTCTTGGCTGGTAGCACTGTCCCTGCATATTACCTCTTCGTCTTCGTCCACAATTTAACACGTAAGTACACGCAGGTGGTCTGTGAGAACATGGAGAATATTTTCACATTAATAGAATGTCTGAGAACTGCTTCTAAGAAGCTGTCTTCTCAGTACATTTGAGTGACGTTAATACGAATCGTTTGGTACGGTGTAAGTAGTATTTTAACAAAAGCACTTGTTAGATTACGAGTCACTTCTAGACTATCACGTGCAATGGTGTCAGTTTATTGTTAGTTGCGCTTAGGTTATTCTTTTACGCAGCAGAGGAGGGAATTAGATGCCACTATTATTTTCGATAAAAATGCGGAATGATTACTGAGCAGAAGAGAATTACTGGGCCAATATTCTTTTGCGCTTCTGCAAGAACATCTTTAGCAAAGAGCAATGTCGTAAACTTTGCCAAAGAAGGTAACTGTGAGAACGGAAGAGCTTTGTGTTGTTACAGTCAAACTGTATAAAATTCACCCCAAACACTATTTCATCACAATCTTCTGGCCTCGTTGTCTTCCTATATATATATAATACCTTCATCTGCAAAATGTCTTACAGAGCTGCCGACGTTACCGCTAGATAGTATGAGTGAATACTGAAAACTAACGTATCCGAATTTTTTATGTGAAAGCTCTTAAAGATTAAAATAACAGGTGCTATTAACATTCCACATCCTCGTTCTACGTGTCTACATATTTATCTCTCAGCATAGTCACCCTGGCGATGGACGTATCTCTAATCGAGAGACCAGTTTATTGATACCATTACCGTAGAATGTCTGACTTCGTTGACGGAGCTGCAAGCGCACGTCTGCCTGCACAAGCTCATCACTATCATAAAGAAGTCCTTGAATGTGTTGTTTAAGTTTTGAAAAACAGGTGAATATCGGGTTGGACCAGGTTGAGACTGTATCGACGATGATCAGTGACAGTGAACCCAAGGTTTTGGTGTGTTGCGGATGTCGCACCACTCGTATGTGTTTCAGCATCGCATGCAGAAGGAGAGGGCGCTCCATATGTGGATGAACTTTTGGAAATAGTGCTTTCTGTTTCCTGGGGTCTTGCAGTACCTGGGAGATTTGGTTGAGGTACTTATGCATGAATTCCAAATACATCACTCCTTGGACATTTCAGATAACTGTGAGTATGGTTTTGCCTGCAGATGGCACTTTCTTGAACTTTCTTGACATTTGAGATCCTTTGTGGCAGAACTCCATTGATGCTGTTTTGTTTTCCGGATCAAAATGATGGACCTAACCTTTAGCACCTGTCACAGTGTTATTGAGGAACCCTTTCCCTCATCCTCAAAACGCCAGGTAAATTGCTGACAGACGCCTAGTCTCTGCAGTTAGATACTCATTTGCAGCACACTGTTTCTCACGACCCAAAATAATTACGTTACACACCGGTACATTACAAATTACGATTCAGAGCCCTCTATCAGCAGAGAGTTGCAGCTTGTGTCAGCAAAGCGTGAAAGTTGACAGAGTAGTACGCATAACACACAATACCTCAAACGATATTGAGAACAGAATTAAAATTTGGAGGCATTACTTTCCAGCACGCACTTAGAGTTACAGCACATTAAGGTAGTGTTTCTTATTCTCGTTGCTTCAGACACAATCTGAAGTTATTCCTAGTTTCCTGATGTCCGCTGAAGTATTCTATTTTCATATCATGATCGCAGGTGGCAGTTTGCGTTCTGTGGTGTAGTCCATTGGTATCTACGTTTTGGAAACAGCGATTACATCTTACATATAATCAGGGAGTGTCGTAATTAATAGCAAAACCTGACGCAAATTAATGTATGTGATGGTAAAATCTAAAATGTTTCCAGTAACATGAATTTCTAAATAAATCTTTTGCAAGATGACCGTGAATACATTCTTAAGAGCTAACATTGATTTAGTATCATGTATTATCTTAATTAGTGCAAATGTATTGTAAGTAGGCTGTGTAGGTTTTTATGTTGGTAACGCCACGTAGCGCTCTATATGAAAATCACTGACTGTGCTCTGTGAAGGCTGTGGCTGGTTAGCATTGTTGTAATAGTCGCTATTGTAGTGTTGGGCAGTTGGCTGTAAACAGCGCGTAGCGTTGCGCAGTTGGAGGTGAGCCGCCAGCAGTGGTGGATGTGGGGAGAGAAATGGCGGAATTTTGAGAGCGAATGTTCTGGACGTGTGTCCATCAGAGACGGTAAATTTGTAAGACTGGATGCCATGAACTACTATATATATTATGACTTTTGAACACCTTTAAGGTAAATACATTTTTTTGTTCTCTATCAAAATCTTTCATTTGCTAACTCTGCCTATCAGTAGTTAGTGCCTTCAGTAGTTAGAATCTTTTATTTAGCTGGCAGTAGTGGCGCTCGCTGTATTGCAGTAGTTCGAGTAACGAAGATTTTTGTGAGGTAAGTGATTCATGAAAGGTATAGGTTATTGTTAGTCAGGGCCATTCTTTTGTAGGGATTTTTTAAAGACTTATTGCGTTGCGCTAAAATTATTGTGTGTCAGTTTAGTGTTGATCAGAATAGGTAAAGAGCGAAATGTCTGAGTACGTTCAGTTCTGCTCAGCTGTTTGAAAATCAAATAACGTAAGATGTTTATCAGCACAATCATTCATTTATTTTTCTAAGGGGATGTTTCATATATCGACCCGAAGCCGAGGATACCTCTCTGGAATCTTCTGATTTTTTCTTGTACTTTCTGTAATTGTTAGCTCCACCGAGTAATGAATTAACTAATGTTCAAAGTAGTAATTTGGTAATTGTGCATAGGGAAATGGAGCGGGCTGCAAATAATGGTGTAGACAGTAAAACAATTAGTGAACAGGGAAGCATTATCGATCAGTCGGTCGGCAACAGGATTCCGAAATGACAGGACACAATCTTGCAAATACTGTAGATTCAGGTTTTGCGTCCTCAACGTTTTCTCAAATAATTCAAGACACATTTTCTGCTTTTCAAAATGCGAATATTGCCGGTTCAAATGCACTGCCGAATAGCACTGAGAAACATGTTTCAGACACCAGTGCATTGTTATTACAGTTAATGCAACAAATGGGACAAAGGCTACAAAAGTTAGACACAACGCTTGAACAAAATCAGAATCAAATGGGACAAAATCTTCAAAAGTTAGACACAATTTAACAAAATCTTCAAAAGTTAGACACGATGGAACAAAATCAGAGACAAACACAGCAAAAGCTTCAAAAGTTAGACACAATGGAACAAAATCTTCAAAAGTTAGACGCAATGGAACAAAATCTTCAAAAGTTAGACACCACGCTTGAACAAACACGTGACGATTTAACTGCTGAGTTACTTAAAATCGAATGTCAAAAGGTCTGTAGTGACGTAAAAACACAAATTTGTGAGCATTTTCAACCTATTTTTTCGCATTACAGAATCACGAAGCAGCCATAATAGAACTGCAAACTATTGTTCATGAAAATCACGACACCTTGCAAGCTAAAATTGACTCAGTTGCATCTACCGATTCGGTTACGCAACTTGCAAAAACTCAGAAAAAACCTAAAGGACACAGTAGATACGATTTCAACACAAATGGACACTCTGAAACTTGGGTCAGAAAAACACGCTGAGGAAATAAGTTCACTATCGGATAAAGTAGCCGAACTTTCGGATCAGTTCACTAACTTATCTACAAAGGTAGATGATGATCTGAATGACACAAGACCTGTAGCCTTCACTGACACAGAAGAATATGAACAAATTAGAAAATTCAAACAAAATCAAAATCAAATCAGTACACAGTACAAAAGAGAAACCCGGGATGTACAAGATCAGTTGGCACAAGTAATACAAGAATTACATATTTCAGAGGACACTCGCGCTCCAATACGGGAAGAGGGACATAGAAATACGGAACAGCCACAATATCATAACACAGGGCACTTCGGAAATTATGAAAGAAATTGGCAAGGTACACCGAATTTTGAGATGGAACCAGCTAAACGAAGTTACAATGACCGATATGCGACTCGCTGACATGATGATTTTTGACTATAAGCTGTTCATTACTACACGTAAATTCAGAACATTTAAGAATTCTGACAACGACATTCATTCAAAAGCATGGCTCCATCAATTCTCTCATTGTTTTCCTCCCAACTGGTCATTGGAGCACAGGTTAGAATTTGTGTATGGCTACTTAGAGAACGAACCAGCTGTAAGAATGCGATCGGTCATTCACGATTGTCACAGTGAAGGAGAATTTTATCATGCCTTCCTCTCACCATATTGGTCGCAAGCTACACAAGACCGTGTAAAACATAGCATTATAATGATGAAACATTTCGAACACTCTGAATTTTCCAGTCTTGTGAAATATTTTGAAGACATGTTGCACAAGAATAAGTACCTGTCAAACCCATACAGCCCCTCAGAACTCATCCGCATTTCCTTAATCAAATTGCCTGAACATTTACGACGTATTATTTTAGCAGGACGTTGCAAAGACGACATTGAAGCTTTTCAGGGACTGTTACAAGAACTAGAAATTGACACTGACAATCGCGGAACGCGAAAACAGGAGCACAACAATTACAGGTCACACCCGTCACAATTTCGCGAGGAAAGAAATATTAACTGGATACGACAAGGCTATTCTTACAACGTAAATTGTGACCAAAACAGACACCACCCGTATGACAACCGTTGGCAGAGTAGTAATAATTACAGGGAAAGATCACCTCTCCGCAGTAATGGCTATCACAGAGACAATGAGAGAAACAGGCAATATGGGAACCAAAATAATTATTATCAAGGGAGACAGAATAATTTCAGACGCAATGGTCGACCGCGCAGTTACAATTCCGGGAGAAATTCTCCAAAACATGACCGACAAACAAGAAACTATGTAAACTACCGACAAAACGACAGACCTTAATTCCATCAGAACTGGCAGGATTCAAACAGGGTAGGGCCCTCCCAACAAGGTGAATTTGTAGAAGTTAGATCTCCAAATCCCAATAAGGATGCGCGCCAACAAAGAGACAATAGGCAATGACTCACACCGCTGGCAGCCACAAAACGTACTTATGAAGCTGACGACGTAGCTGCCGTGGCTAGTAATTACGTAAAAATGGAACACATTAGGGACATCTTACTCAAGGAACACGATGTAAACTGTTGTTACGTGGCACGACAGCCAAGCCACTATGAGATAGCCAAAAGGCACGCGTTTAAGCTCATGCAGGCTGGCGTGAGGTCTGGAACAGTTAAAGGAGTTGAGTCTAGTAAAAAAAGTACGTAGCTTCTGGAATACTTAACTTTAATCCATAATTGGTGAACATCGGTCTGATGGTACATGCATCACAAGATAAATAGCAAATGATAATGGCGCCTTGCTAGGTCGTAGCAAATGACGTAGCTGAAGGCTATGCTAACTATCGTCCCGGCAAATGAGAGCGTGATTTGTCAGTGAACCATCGCTAGCAAAGTCGGCTGTACAACTGGGGCGAGTGCTAGGAAGTCTCTCTAGACCCGCCGTGTGGCGGCGCTCGGTCTGAAATCACTAATAGTGGCGACACGCGGGTCCGACGTATACTAACGGACCGCGGCCGATTTAAAGGCTACCACCTAGCAAGTGTGGTGTCTGGCGGTGACACCACATAAAACATAACAACATTGCATATCCTGTAATTCACATTACAGTAAATGACGTAAAATTTACGGCAGTAGTTGACTCTGGCAGTCCCATTTCAGTAATTATTGAAACAGCCTACTTACAGTATGTAAAATATAGATGTTTCAGTCAAGTTCCCATAAAACTGTTTAGCCATTTTGCACTTCCTGTCGATCTCATTTTTGAGAAGCTTGTGTTGATTCCCACATGCTTCATATACTGCATTTTTGTATTTTCTCCTTTCATTAATTAAATGCAAAATATGTCTTCCGTTACCCAAGGATTTCTACTATCCCTCGTCTTTTTACCTACTTGATCCTCTTTTGCTTTCACTATTTCATCTCTCAAATCAACCCATTCTTCTTCTACTGTATTTCTTACCCCTGTACTTGTCAATCGATCTCTAATGCTCTCTCTGAAACTCTCTACAATCTCTGGTTCTTCAAGTTTATTCAGGTCCCATCTCCTTAAATTCCTACCTTTTTGCCGTTTCTTAAGTGTTAATCTACAGTTCATGATCTCTAAATTGTGGTCAGAGTCCACATCTGCCCCTGTAAATGTCTTACAATTTAAAACCTGGTACCTAAAACTCTCTATTACTATTATGTAATCTATTTGAAACTTTCCAGTGTCTCCAGGCCTCTACCACTTATACAACCTTCTTTCAAGATTCTTAAATCAAGTGTTAGCTATGATTAAGCTATGCTCTGTGAAAAATTCTACCAGGCGGCTTCCTCTTTCATTCCCTACCCCCATTCCATATTCACCTACCACTATTCCTTCTCTTCTTTTTCCTCCTGTCGAATTCCAATCTCCCATGACTATTAAATTTTCGTCTCCTTTAACTATCTGAAAAATTTCTTTTATGGCATCATACATTTCTTCAATCTCTTCGTCACCTGCAGAGCCAGTTGGCATATTAACTTGTACTACTGTCGTAGGCGTGGGCTTCGTGTCTATCTTGGCTACAATCGTGCGTTTACTATGCTGTTCGTAGTAGCTTATCCGCGCTCCCATTCTTTTTATTCATTAAACTTACGCCTACATTACCCTTATTAGATTTTGTAGTTACAACCCTATATTCACCTGAGCAGAAATCTTGTTTTTTCTGCCACTGAACTTCACTAATTCCCACTAAATATAACTTTAACCTATCCACTTCCCTGCCCGCTTAAGGGATCTGACATTCCACGCTCCGATACGTAGAACGTCAGTTTTCATTCTCCTGATAAAATTACGGCTGTAGTTTCCCCTTGCTTTCCGCCGTTCGCCGTACCAGCACATCAAGGCCGTTTCGGTTAATGTTACCAGGCCAGATCAGTCAATCATCCCGACTGTTGCTCCTACAACTACTGGAAAGGCTGCTGCCCCTCTTCAGGAAGCACACGTTTGTCTGGCCTCTCAACAGATACCTCTCCGTTGTGGTTGCAACTACGTTACGGCTATCTGTATCGGTGACGCACGCATGCCCCCCCCCCCCCCCCAACGGCACGGTTTATGGTGCATAGGAGCGGACTAACAATTACAGCCTTTGTAATCCATATGGTTTAGGTTGGTTAGTACCAAAAAATATATTTTAGCAAGAGTAAGCCATTAGCGCTTATTTTCACCTGGGCAGCGGATCAGGTGTTGAAGTGTGGACACGTGGACGCAATAAAATGTAGGTCTATACTGATAGGCGTAGTTGACTCAGTGGACCATGCAGAAGACATTAGGTTGCAAAGTTTGTGACGTGTCTGTGGGACGACTGTTTGATGCAGAGAAAAACAGCCAACATACTGATCTATGTACATTTTAAAGTTACACATAAAAAAATATCTACGCTTATAGCCGCTGCACCCTGTATTATAGACACAATTGACCAAGTTTTCTCATAAGAAGAAACACTTCTCTGTTTCAGTGTATAACGCGGCAAACATTTTTATATTTGAATGACCCATTTTTATTCCTCTGCACTTTCCAGTTTCAAATCACAACAGTACTGGTATAGGCCTACGTTCATGATGTTATTTTAGGAAATAAAATGGAAACCGGATTTCAGAACCGTATATATTTTCCACAAGAAAAAGAAATTTGATCACAAGAAAAACGTAAAATGGCATTATAATACATGCGAAAACAAAAATCAGTTTGCGGGAAGGCAGCACGTGACTCGGTATTTGAACATATTATCTCCAAAACGGATGCTAACGGGGAACTGAAAGCAGTCACAGCCCCTATGTCTTACATTTCCGAACCTGTAATATTTGATGCCGAATTCCCTAGATCGTTCGTATATTCGCTATGTAACATATTTTATAATTACTGTTACGCAGAACTAGCGACCCGCTCGGTTCCGCACGTAATTCTGTTTACGGGCTAATGCGTAGAGTTATGATTGAAATTCGTAGAACAACGTTAGGTAAGTGAATATCATCACTTACGTATGGCTTATCGCCACCCGCCTAACAATGGGAGCAGGGCATCAAAGGCGCGTCCGCTCATTTGTTAGAGGGGCGGCCGCCGGCATGCTTTGTGTCCTGTGTTGGCTAAGAGCCGCCCATTACTTGGCCGAGCGGTAGCTCAGGCTCCCATCATTACCACAAGAAGTCACTCCAGATATCAATAACATATGGAACAGATAACACTGGTACCTCTAAAGAAGTTGCCGAGTTCCGAAGCGGACCGGTGCAAGTATTAAAATCCCTACCGTAGTTCCTGAGATCAGGCACAAAAGAAGGCGGTGAGGGACTGTAATATAAACCATGTATGGAATGAGAGTATACACTAACGGAAAAAAACCACAACACTAAAAAATAATTAATGTTCATAAATGAAATTTCGGAAATACATTTGTCTAGGTAACATATTTAAGTGATTAACATTGCAATATCACAAGTTAATGTAACTGCGAGATAAGCCGTTACAAATGTAACCGCCAAAATGTCGAACGCAAGCATGGGAACGTGGATGTAATCTGTTGTACAAGTGCCAGATGTCAGTTTGTGGGATGTAGTTCCACGCCTGTTCCACCTGGTCTGTCTACATCTACATCTACATCTACATCCATACTCCGCAAGCCACCTGACGGTGTGTGGCGGAGGGTACCCTGAGTACCTCTATCGGTTCTCCCTTCTATTCCAGTCTCCTATTGTTCGTTGAAAGAAGGATTGTCGGTATGCTTCTGTGTGGGCTCTAATCTCTCTGATTTTGTCCTCATGGTCTCTTCGTGAGATATACGTAGGAGGGAGCAATATACTGCTTGACTCTTCGGTGAAGGTATGTTCTCGAAACTTTAACAAAAGCCCGTACCGAGCAACTGAGCGTCTCTCCCGCAGAGTCTTCCACTGGAGTTTATCTATCATCTCCGTAACGCTTTCGCGATTACTAAATGATCCTGCAACGGAGCGCGCTGCTCTCCGTTGGACCTTTTCTACCTCTTCTATCAACCCTATCTGGTACGGATCCCACACTGTTGAGCAGTATTCAAGCAGTGGGCGAACAAGCGTACTGTAACCTACTTCCTTTGTTTTCGGATTGCATTTCCTTAGGATTCTTCCAATGAATCTCAGTCTGGCATCTGCTTTACCGACGATTATCTTTATATGATCATTCCATTTTAAATCACTCCTAATGCGTATTCCCAGATAATTTATGGAATTAACTGCTTCCAGTTGCTGACCTGCTATTTTGTAGCTAAATGATAAGGGAACTATCTTTCTATGTATTCGCAGCACATTACACTCGTCTACATTGAGATTCAATTGCCATTCCCTGCACCACGCGTCAATTCGCTGCAGATCCTCTTGCATTTCGGTACAATTTTCCATTGTTACAACCTCTTGATACACCACAGCATCATCTGCAAAATGCCTCAGTGATCTTCCGGTGTCATCCACAAGGTCATTTATGTGTATTGTGAATAGCAACGGTCCTATGACACTCCCCTGCGGCACACCTGAAATCACTCTTACATCGGAAGACTTCTCTCCTTTAAGAATGACATGCTGCGTTGTCAATGCAGGGACGGTTACTGCTGTTTCTGGATGACGCTGGAGTTAGCGTCCGATAGTGTTCCACACGTAGACAGATCTGGTGTTCAAGCCGAGGCAACATGTCGACACTCCGTAGAGCATTTAGGTTACAAGACCGGTATGTGGGCTAGTGTTTCCTGCTGGAAAACACCCCCTGGAATGTTGTTTATGAAGGGCAGCACAGCTGGTTGAATCATCACATTGACGAACCTTTTTGCAGTCAGGGTGCGTGGGATAACCACGACGGTGCTCTTGCTCCCAAACGAAATCGCACCCCAGACCACAACTCCAGATGTAGGTCGTGTGTGTCTTGAGCGCAAATAAGTTGGGTGAAAATCCGGAACTTACTCCTAAACAACACACGGCCATCACTGGCACTGAGGTAGAACCAGCTTTCATCAGAAAACACAACAGACATCCACCCTACGCTGCAATGAGCTCTCGCTTGACACCGTCGAAGTCACAAATGGTAGTGGTTTGCGATCAGTGGAAGCACGCTATAGAGAGTTTGGCTCTGAACTGTCCTTGAAGTAACCGATTCGATACAGTTCATAGTGTCGCTGTGGTGCCGACTTCTGTCCAGGTCGCAGCTGCAGATTCAGTACGAAGCGCCAGAAACATATGCCGAACACGAATGTCTTCCCCCTCGGTAGTAACACGTGGCCGTCCGGAACCCAGTCTCCTTTCGACTGTACATTCTCGTGACCATCGCTGCCACCAATCATGTACAGTGGATTCGTTCCTACCAAATCTTTCTGCAGTATCGTAGGACGAACATCGAGCTTCTCGTAGCCCTGTTACACGATGTCGTTAAAAATCACGGAGGTGTTGATAATGGTGTATGTCGTCTTAAAGGAACTCTTGACTATCCTTGACTCACCACATACAGTCTCAAAGGTAACTAACGCTTACGACCGTTACAGCGTTTATTAAAAGGAAACCTGACGTGCATCCTCATAGTGGCCATACTAGCGCAATTCTATGTGCCTGGCGCGAAATTTGAATAGACATCATCTTTTAGATTTAGGAACACGCTTACCAACTTTCGTTTACATCTCTCAGCTCTTTCTTGGTATCGCGTTTTTTTCCGTCAGAATATGTGTAGACGTATAGACTGTGGTAGTACTAAACCCATGTGGCTCAATGGCGTGGAGCAAGTGTTTAAAACGGACGTCACTTCGTCGTCCGTGTCCGTAACGAGGGAAAGGCGTCCGAAAATATCTTTCGTCGCTGGCGAAACTCCACATCATTCAGAAATGAGTGATAAGCTAAAATGCAGAACGAAGAGCATGCACTCCATCCGGGAATCGATCAAAGAACAACTCGCTTTCCACTCACGCACTTTATCACTGGACCTCCGAGTCCAGCCCGGATTAAGTCAAGTTGTGCTGCTCTAGAAAGTTACGGCGGATGTACCACTTGTTGGCAATGATATCGTAGTTACAGCGACTGAAGACTTTAATTCTTCATGGCTCAACTAATTTCCACGAAATATTTTTAAATTTTACACACTATCTTTGCTAGTTATTCAAACTCTTCTATTAGTAAAAATCTGAACAAAATCTGTTCAGTAGTTCCTGAGATTAACTCGAACTTGGACACAAAGTACGGCACAGAACTTTAATTTATATATTTACAGATAGATAGACAGACAGACAGATAGATAGGTGGATGTATATTATAGCAGAAAGGAAGCTAATATTTGTGAGTTAGGACTGTGAATTTAAACTGAAATTCTGTTCTTACATTTACTGACGTTTTTGTGACTAATAATTGTAAAATGTATACTAAATACTCTTCGCTTTAGTGATAGATTTACATGAAGTAAACCTGCTAGTTTCAGTGACTATTTAATTTTCCAACATGTTCTCTCAAAAGTAGCGGAGAGTGTTGTATGCTGGTGCACCTTTCATACTTTCTCCTCTACCCATCCATGTAACAGAAGCTTATTTTATATTCTTCTAACCCTCATTAAATCAAGGTATTTCTTTTTACGTACTGATGCATTTTTCTGAAATTACAAAAATTACTGCTGCGAGTAAATTTTTTTCCCAGTGTGAAAACGTGTTCCGAGGTACAATAAGGTCATGTACCTAGGAACAAGTATTCCACTGGGATTTAAAGCCCTGCAGTCGAGAATATCTTCTCAATATATTTTGTGTACTAAGAAGTATTTCCATTTCCAGGACAGGAGAAACTGTTAAGACATGAAACACTCAGTTCTTACATTAGGCGTGGTAAAAGACCTGCTGTTTCAAGGTGGAAGATGATGCACGGCCGGCTAAGTATGACTTACGGGTCCACATGTTATATGAATAATTCTACAAGTAAACAACATTTTTCCCAACATAAAACTATGTACCTGAAGAGTTAAAAATATAGTACAAACAGCCTGCGAGTGGCGTTGCATTGTGTTCAACGCGATGAATCGAGACTCTGCACTATCCTGGGTGAACTTCGATGGCGAGTGTGGCTGCAACATGGAGAAAGAGCCAAGTCTTCTAATGCTTTGGAGAGCCACAACGGTCATGATATCATAACGGAATAGCATGGAGTTCTGCCACCCCGCTCGAGCCCTAAATTTGCCTCCCCATTTTTCGAAATTAAGCAAAAATAATCGAAATCTTTGACAATGAATTGCAATGTTTCGTTAATATTTTAATCAGAAGATAGAGATGTTAGAATTTATTTTCCTTGCATGTCTTTCTAGTGTCTTCTGTGCTTTCCATTATGCTGAAGAGATCATTTTCGAAGATTATTTATATGACATTTTTGTCTGAGATGTTTGTAAGAGGAAAGGCAACAAAGAAACTATATACATTCATGCAATGTGATGTAAATAATTTTCTGCGTCTGAAACTACAGGGAATGGGCTTTCATAGCAACAAGTTATATTGTTCTGATTTAACTTTTGGGAGAACCTTTACATATATATTATGTCTGTAGTAATTCCTTGTTAAAATGACGTCATTACAGGACGTGCATCCACTCTGCGTGTGGAGAGGCAGGCTCTAGTTCGTCGGCTTACCACCAGCGGAGAGGATGGATTCAGTTAAACCAGCCTTTTATGGACTCAGGTGAAATTAATCACTCGCAATACCTTAATTTCATGTATAAAATTTTCGTAACGTTAGAATGAAAATAATTATAATGGGTAGTCGTGGCAGGACGCGACACCAAGGAGGAAAGTTCTCGTAGCAGAGGAGAATGTGAATGCTTATACTGGGGCGGAAGACAGTTAATCTGTTACCACACCACCTCTTAGCTCAAATATTTAATACGAAATGAATGTCTTGCATATTAGGGACTTAGGGGACCTACTAAGAAACTCTTGCGGAGTCTAGAGGATAGGCCGACATCCTGTGGATTGTGGAAAACATGTGGCAATTTTTTTATTTTGCAGTCGTGATTCCCGAGGGTGAGTGATTGCGTATTAACTTAAGCATGGTATTACCTTTCGGTGGCCATCATCTAATAAGTTGTAGAGGTAAAATTTAGCTGAAGAGGGCTTTTGACTGAGAAAATAGACTTACCTATAGCTAGGATTAAAAGCAGTTGCATAGTAGTTGAGACGGAAAGTCATTGTCCAGCGATTTGAAGTGAACCTGTAAGTATATCTAGAACCGTCTACAAACATATAATTAAAGTTTTCCTTGGCGATCGTGATTTTTTTAAAGATTACTTTGTGGAAAGAAATAGACTGATAAACCAGGACATTATGACCACCGACTTACTATCGATACAAACCTACCCAGGCGGCACAGCGTCATCTGGCAATGAACGCCTGCTAGTCATTTACGGTGCTTGTAACATCAGAGAGCGTGATGTTCGTGTGTAGAATTGGGAAGCCGTGAGATCTGAGTTTGACCGAGGGCAGATTGTGATGGCCCGGAGGCTCAGCACGAGCAGTTCAGAAATTGCACGACCTGTCGGCTGTTCGAGGAATGCTGTGCTGAGTGTCTTCAACACTTTCAGAAGTCGTGGGGTTGGGTGGCCACCCCTCATTACAAATGTCGGACATCGTAGGGTGGGCAGATTGGTCCACAAGACAGGCAGTGAAGTGGAGGAACTAACACCAGACTTCAATGCTGGGCAGAGAGCAACTGTGTCTGAACGCACAGTACACCGAACACTCATAACGATGGGCCTCCGCAGCAGACGAGCCACGCAGGTGCCAATGTTAACACCACGTCACGGGCAACTACGACTGAAATCATCGGCACTTTACGTTTGTTCAGTGGCAGAGGGTTGCATGATCTCTTGGTCTTATGACCGCGATATCTTCATCATTATGCCCATGGGGGGGGGGGGGGGGGGTGCGGCACGAATCCGTCGTTTTCCAAGGGAACAGTTCCTTGACACTTATTTGTTGGACGGAGATAAACTGGCAACAGCCCATTATGCTATGGGAAATATGGGCGTCCATTGGTCCAGTAGAGCTCGTGCAAGGCACCATAACGGCTAAGGGCGTCTGAAAATTTTTGAAAAGATAATGCGCCATGTCACAAAACCAGAAGTGTGATGGAGTGGTTCGAGAAAGGCAGTGGCGAATTCCAGTTGATGCAATGGTTCCTCAACCCGCCAGATTTGAACCCGATCGAACACCTCTGGGAGATGATTGAACGTGGCGTCAGAGTTCATCGCGGCTCTCCCGCGAATTTACGAGAGATAGGGACTTGTGTCAGCTGATGGACAGCCAACGTCGTTCAGCGATCTACCAATGCCTCGTTCCTTTCATGTTGCTGTTATTCGTGCCAGAGGTGGATATACGGGCTATTAGGTAGGTGGTCATAATGTTCTAACTGATCAGTGTAGAGTGCGTCTCACGTCACCTGGAGCATGGGAACGAGGGCAGCGGTTGTTCTGACGGGCGTCGCGAAAACAGCATAGGAGCATCACAACTTAGCTGCGTTTTGGATTTGTTCGCCTCTAATGGTATAGGTATCTTCTCCATCAGAGAACAACGAAATCAAAGAAATTTGTACTACTGGCTTCATATTCATGAGCCTTGTATGTATATTTATCTAATGCCGTTGTTTTATTATTTTTAACATCCTTCTGCTTTATAAAAACAAAACGTTTTGACAACACACACACTCACACGCACGCACACACACCATTTGCAGGAATCGGTCGTTTTACTTGATCCTACCAAACACGAGTGATTCAGAAAGCAATTTCAATCATTGTTTCCGTCACCGTGTCTTTAAGTGCTGCCATGGAGAATGAACTGCGACATTTAGAAGCAGTGGCATTGATCCCTCTCTGTTCACTAATACTTCAAAAACAAATAAAATAAACGGAATGAAATTTATTAAACCTGTTTTGTAACTCTTTTACCGGGAACTGTGGGCTATCGTATAAAATACCACACTTTTTCATTGACAGGAAGTATGTTGTGTACATTTTTCCAGTCTGTATTTCGTAAAAATATCTTAATATCTGAAGGCATCCTGCTCCTCTTTGAACAAAGACGAGATCATAACTCATGTGACCTCATTCAAAATGCCCTCAAAATGTCTGTATCATTATACCAAATTTTGAACCACTAATGAAAATTGTTGTTGTTGTTGTGGTCTTCTGTCCTGAGACTGGTTTGATGCAGCTCTCCATGCTTCTCTATCCTGAGCAAGATTCTTCATCTCCCAGTACCTACCGCAACCTACATCCTGCTGAATCTGCTTGGTGTATTCATCTCTTGGTCTCCCTCTACGATTTTTACCCTCCACGCTGCCCTCCAATACTAAATTGGTGATCCCTCGATGTCTCAGAACATGTCCTACCAACCGATCCCTTTTTCTAGTCAAGTTGTGCCACAAACTTCTCTTCTCCCCAATCCTATTCAACACCTCCTCATTAGTTATGTGATCTACCCATCTAATCTTCAGCATTCTTCTGTAGCACCACATTTCGAAAGCTTCTATTCTCTTCTTGTCTAAACTATTTATCGTCCATGTTTCACTTCCATACATGGCTACACTCCATAGAAATACTTTCAGAAACGACCTCCTGACACTTAAATCTATACTCGATGTTAACAATTTTCTCTTCTTCAGAAACGCTTTCCTTCCCATTGCCAGTCTACATTTTATATCCTCTCTACTTCGACCATCATCAGTTATTTTGCTCCCCAAACAGCAAAACTCCTTTACTACTTTAAGTGTCTCATTTCCTAATCTAATACCCTCAGCATCACCCGACTTAATTCGACTACATTCCACTACCCACGTTTTGCTTTTGTTGATGTTCATCTTATATCCTCCTTTCAAGACACTATCCATTCCATTCAACTGCTCTTCCAAGTCCTTTGCTGTTTCTGACAGAATTACAATGTCATCGGCGAACCTCAAAGTTTTTATTTCTTCTCCGTGGATTTTAATACCTACTCGGAATTTTTCTGTTGTTTCCTTCACTGCTTGCTCAATATGCAGATTGAATAACATCGGGGAGAGGCTACAACCCTGTCTCACTCCCTTCCCAACCACTGCTTCCCTTTCATGCCCCTCAACTCTTATAACTGCCATTTGGTTTCCATACAAATTGTAAATAGCCTTTCGCTCCCTATATTTTATATTATGTGATCTTATTCCGATCGTATTGATATATTCAGTAGTAGGAAATGTTTTTATACATCAGCAAAAAATATAAGGAGAAGTCGAATACATATTTAAGAGTCCTTTTTTTTTTTTTTTTTTTTTTTTGCAGCACTTATTTTTGAGCGTGAGCGATTACTTACTAACTTAAATTATAGGAAATTTCGCGGAAAAGTGATCAAGGTGTTCCTGATCTTGATCCTCACGAACCTAAATTACTGCGTCAGCACAAAATACCGTAACGCCTCGATCAAGGTAATAAGGACTTCGAGAAAATGGATGAAGAATGGGCTGGGACAGAAAGGATTATGCTATGATGCGAATGGGTATTTATGCCATATTGTTCAGATGAGAAAGCTTTAAGGTCGAGGAGAGATACTGAGAGGCGAAAAATGTCATTGGATACATCCGAATATCGTGTCGGACCTCCTTTTGTCCGGTTTAGTACAGCAGCTCGACATGGCATGTACTCAACAAGTCGTCGGAAGCCCCTGCAAAAATGTTGAGCCATGCTGCCTCTACAGCCGTCCATAATTGCGAACAGTGCAAGATTTTATGCACGAACTGACCTCTCGATTATGTACCATCAGTGTTTCATGGAATTTGTGTCGGGCGATCTGGGTGGCCAAATCATTCTCTTTCATTGTAAGAATAATCTTCAAACGATTTTCGAACAATTGTGGCTTGGTGATAGTTCCATCGTTGTTTGGGAAGATAAAGTTCCAGAATGGTCGACAATGTGCTCCAAGTAGCCGAAAATTTCCAGTCGATGATCGGTTCGACTGAACCAGTGGATCCAGCCAGTTCCATATAAATACTGTAAACACAATTTTGTAGACACCGCCAGCTTGCACAGTGCCTAGTTGACAGCTTGTGTCCATGGCATTGTGGGGTCAGCACCACACTCGTTTCCTACTATAAGCTCTTACCGACTGAAACTGGGACTCATATGATGAAGTCAAAATTTTCCAGTCGTCTAGGGAGCAACTGATATGGTCACTAGCCCAGGAGATAACGCTGCAGGTGATGTCGTCCTGTTACCAAAGGCGCTAGCGCCTGTCGTCTGCTGCCATAAGCCCATTAACGCCAGATTCTCCCGCACCGTCCCAATGCATACGTTCGTCGTACGTGCCATATTGATTTCTACCGTTATGCCACGCAGAGTTGCTTGTTTGTTAGAACTGACAATTCGTCGCAAACGCCGCTGCTCTCGGTCGTTAGTGAATCGGTAATGCCTGAAAATTAATATTCTCGGCACACTCTTTACACTGTGGATCTCGGAATGTTGATTTCCCTCGCGGCTTCCGAAACGAAATCCCTCATGTTTCTAATTCCAAGTACCGAACCGCGTTCAAAGTCTGTTAATTTCCGTCATGCGGCCACAATCACGTCGGAAACAGTTTCACGTGAATCACCTGAGTACAAATGACAGCTCGGCCAATCAACTGAACATTTATACCTTGCATACACAATACTACCGCCATCTCTATATGTGCATATCGGTATTCCGTGACTTTTGTCACTTCATTGTATTAGGCACAGTGTTCGTTGATGAGACAGTAAAGAAAACAGAGGGTATGATAATCTCTATGCTTGTCTGCACGCAACCAGAATGGCTGTGGATATAATAGTGAAATATCACCAAGGACTTTATCGTCACACATATAACGAACACAGGCTATGAGTAACCAGTTACAGACACCGTCAGTTTTCCTGAAGAAGGTCTTGCAGGAAAACATCGCTGTAATCAATGACTGGAGGTATAACTGTGGAGGACTAAACGAAATAATAATTGGACTGAATCCTTTTGTGCCCAGTATATGAGCTAACAAATCTGTCTGTACTAAAGACACTACTGCTACCTATTGGAAAATCATAGTTTCAACACTCGTGTCAATAACTGTTGCCTCTGACAACAGACCGAAAATAATTTTCTCTTAGGGCTGAAGATGACACTGAGGGCTCAAGTAACACTAGTTTAAGGTATAATTGCTTACGTTAAATCTTAAAAATCACGATACGCCGTCGGATATGGTTACGACTGTCAGTAATTGAGAAAACTATGGCTCAATGGTACGTCACGGATTTCCCGCGACTTCATATTTTAATTCTCATGCGACAGTATCGTGGAACCATTTTTTAACATTACAATGCTCGTCCACACCTGAAATTAGTCTCTATGAACTGTGTGCACAAATGTTGGGGTCCTTCCACTGGCAGCAAAATGCTCATATCTGCCTCTTATACATTACATGTGGAGCCAGTTCGGACGTCTGTTCTGTCCCATTGTCACAGTGCAGGATTTCAAGGACCATTTACAGCAGTTGTTGACCAGATTGCTTCAGGAGAGGATGTAGTGGGTTTATCACACCATTCCCAATCGAATTAATGCAGTCATCAATTTCAAAGGACCTACAACGTCACACTGATAGATGGGCTTTTACTGTCTAGTTTGTTGTAGAAATGACTCGATTTTGTAATCACTGAAATTACATGACATACACTCTAAGCCCATTCTCGGTGACTCACTTTTTTTTACTGACTGTGGAAAATCAGACCTTTAGACAGAAGAAGCTATCCCAACAAGCACACATAAATATGATTGCACGGGGCGGTTGTTTGCAGCTGAAGGTGCTGTTATCCCCCCATCATCATCGAGACAGGTTTCAGTCTTTCCTCGAGATGCTCAGTTAGCCAGTGAAGCTTCTGTGGATTACAAAACGTTACTCATCCTCACGGAAGATTCTACATGTCAACGACGGTCATCCCAGTAGCATTGTTTGCTGCAGAATACTTGAACGTATTCTGACTTCGAATATCATAAATTTCCTTGAGACCGGAAAGCTCATGTTTGCGAATCAGCACGGTTTTAGAAAGTTTCGCCCGTGAGAAACTCAGCTTGTCCTTTTCTCACATGATATAGGGCAAATTACAGTTGAAGGGCAAGAAGCCGGTTAAATATTTCTAGATTTCAGGAAATCGTTTGACTCGGTGCCCCATTGCAGTGTCTTAAGAAGGTATGAGCATATTAGTACATTAGTAGTGTCCAGCCTGACGTATTCACATCATTTAAATATCCGGGAATAACGCTGCAAAGCGTTATGAAATGGTACGTACATACAAGGATTGTGGTAGGTAAGGCGTATGTTCGACTTCGGTTTAATGGATGAATTTTGGGAAAGTGTGGTTCGCTTGTAAAGGGGACGGCATGTATGGCGCTAATGTGACCTATTCCTGAGTACTGTTAGAGTGTTTGCGATCCGCACCAGGTCAAAATAAAGAAAAACATCGAAGCAGTTCGGAGGCGGGCTGTCATGTTTGTTGCCGGTAGGTTCGACCAACACGTAAGTATTATGGATGTTCTTCGGGAACTTAAATGATGGCCGAGCGGTTCTAGGCGCTACAGTCTGGAACCGCGCGACTGCTACGGTCGCAGGTTCGAGTCCTGCCTCGGGCATCGATGTGTGTGATGTCCTTAGGTTGGTTAGCTTTAAGTAGTTCTAAGTTCTAGGGGACTGATTACCTCAGAAGTTAAGTCCCATAGTGCTCAGAGCCATTTGAACCATTTTTTGAACTTAAATGGGAATCCCTGGAGGAAAGGCGACGTTATTTTCGAGGAACACAATGGAAAAGATTTAAATAGCCGGCATTTGAAACTGACTGCAGAAAGATGGTACTTCCACCCACGAACACCTTGCGCAAGGACCATGATAATAAGATTTGAGAAATTAGGGCTCATGGGGAGGCTTATAGAAAGTCAGTTTTACATTGCTCATTTCGCAAGTGGAACAGGAAAGGAAATGGCTAGTAGTGCTACATGGTACTCTCCACAACTCACTGCACAATGCTTGCTGAGTATGTATGTAGATGTAGACGTAGATGTAACTAAACTAACTAAAACCAAACTCCGTACGAACAGGTCTTTCAAGGCCCAACACTACCTACCGACCGCCGTGACATCCTCAGTCCACCGGCATCACCGGATGCGGATATGGAGGGGCATGTGGTAAGCACACCGCTACTCCTCAATCAAGTAGCTCCTCACTTTGCCTCACAAGGGCTGAGTGCACCCCGCTTGCCAACAGCGCTTGGCAGACCGCATGGTCACCCATCTAAGTACTAGCTCAGCCCGACAGCACTTAACTTCGGTGACCTGACGGGAACCGGTGTTACCACTGCGGCAAAGCCGTTGGAAGGCGTAGATGTAGGAGCCACAATTCATCCATAAAGGTATGTGTGAAGGGGCAGTGGAACCAGTCCAGGAAGAACAACTTACCTGTTAGTGTCAGTGATGAAGAATCGTGCTCCATTATCTCTGCAGACAACGCAATCGAGGAAGCTACTATCGAACTGCCAATAGGATCTGGTCTGACTGAGAAACAACGTCATTGAGCAATACGCACTCTGCATCAACGCAGATTTTGCATGCTTTCAAATTCGGAGTGGAGAAAAGGTAGTACAAGCGACCCATGACAAAATACCAATCAATGCAGTGCTCATCCACCAATTTGCTTGCACTCTTACAACGTTTGTTATACCTATATCGATTAGAAGTAGGCTTATACTATGTAACTGTGTATCTGTGATGCTGAAGTGTTTCTTCTTTGTTATTTAAGGTCATTGATTTGTGACAGGAAATTTAAAATTTGTAATGTATGTTCGGAAAAAACTAAATAATGTTTAACATAATGAAATTTTATAATATATGTATGTTAATAAAGAAAACATTGTATATTGGAAGGTGGTTCATGCTTAAGACACTTGTATTGTAAAATGTAAAAGATGTAATGAAGTCCTTCAGCAACGGAAGTGGCTCGGCGTGATGTAAAGGGTGGTTTTGGCGGTCGAACTGGGCGGCTACTTGGTGGGAACGATAGCATTCAGTGGGTAGCCGTTGCACGGTACACATCTAGTGTCCCAAGGGAGGCGATTGGAATCCGATTTGCAAGGAATCTAGCCACGGATGTGGATTTGGCTGTTGCATGGTACTCTCTGCAATAAGGAATGGCTCTAACACATTAAAAATCCGTCACCAAGAAGAAATTGTGAAGGGCATTCAAACATCAAGAGCCTTGAGTACATTTAGCCGCCACGTCGCTTGCCACCACTACTTCGCCACTGCTCCCCCAACTTCATGCATTCAGATATGTGTCAGAGCATGGACCAGTTAATTTGTGTCAATGATTTAATAATAATCCAAGGGCTATAAACCTGTGTTTAGAACCGTATATTTTGTCCAAATCATGAACTTATACAGGATCTCCTCCTAAGTGCTCAGAAAAGCGAGTATCCTGTTTCGAACAAATTAGTAATTTATTTCCGTGTATTAAATGTACAAAAATTCAGTGCCAGACTGTGTAAATGCTACTGTTTAAAATACTTGCTTCACAGGTGATGAAAAAGGTACACAAGTTAAACTTATTTGAAACATATTTCAGTCTTGATTGCTATCATGAACGTTTTTCCTTTTTTTGTTTTTTTTGTTTTGGGTTAATCGAGCTCAGTGTTGAGTAATTTGCTTTGAAGGATTAAAACATAAAATACTCCAAGTGGTGCTAAGAATTAAATTAAGTTGAATTGAATCTTACTACTAAAATAATCATAGAGTTTGACTAGTGATACAGTATCAGTTTATGGGTCCCCACAATATTATTCTCATATTAGAACAATAACTGGAATGTTATCGCTACCAAAGAAATCTAATGCATTTCTATAAATGGGAGTATAAACAGTGTAATTGTAGTATTATTTATTTTTTTGTGGCATTTATACGTCAGTTAAGTCAGAAACCTTTCCATGAACAGCTTTAGTTCAGTACCTACTTCACGCAGTAACATCTCAGTACTGAGTAACGCAATGATCGTGATTGTAACTGTTATTATTATGAGTGGGGTACATTTTGCTTTCTATGGTTACTGGTTTGTGCGTTAATGGTAATTACTGCTATCCACAACTTAAATTTCCCAATATTCGTGTGTATCCGGTGTGCTATTTAAAGGGAATCTTAATGAAAGTCAGTTCAACAACTAATATTTAACTTTATTAAACATAATATTTCAAATACATGTGCCTAAGTGGGCTGGTATCGTTTATTGTTTCATTCTTATGAACTTTTCTACTTTTATGAAACCGAAAATTTAAAGACTGTTTAGTTTTCTGTTAAGTTAGAATATATTCAAAATTACTTCAGATACCCTCATCCATTAGACACACGCAAGGTCAAAAATTAAAAATCCTCCCAGGGGGTAACATTAGCTTGTGCCACGACAGGCGAGTGTTATACGTGGCTTTTCCCGTGGCAGGACTTAAGGTTGGGTTGTTAGGGAAGAGTGGCGTATGACAGTACACGCGAATGGCGTATAACGAGGCTGGTGTTATAAGTTTTGCAAGCTAAATTAGGATAATCTGGGATAAACGGGAGAAAATTCTCGAAGTTTACATCATCGAACCCTGAGAGAGTCCTTGGTCCCCACTTGTGGTCCTTGTCAAGAAAAAGAATGACACATGATATTTCTTCGCCGATTACAGACGAATTAAGAAAATTACGAACAAAGATCCATTGCCATGCACTAATGACACCCTAGACTGCTTTGTAAGATCAAAGTATTTTTCATCAACAATGATTACACAGTAGACTGCTTTCTAGGATCAAAGTATTTCTCATCAACGGATATAAAATTGAGTCCAAAATTAAAGCAACAAACCGGCATTTCATCTCCCAGGGTCTAATTCACGATATAATCATACAAACTGTCAACCAGATGTCCGTAGGATTGTGTTCTGCACGGAAGATGTCATTCCGGTCAATGGACTACCATGCCAACGTTGACGTCAGGACACCTATGATACGAAGTAGTCTTTGCCGGGTAGCCCCACACGCACAGTCGCTATGTACTCAGACGATGCAGTATGAAATAGACAAATGCCTACAAGACCCTCTGTGGCGGAGGGCCATAGAAAGAAAGAAAGCAGGACGGTAGCAAACTGATTTGGCCGGATGGATTAATGTGAATCGTTCTACTGTTTCTCGGATGTGGCAACGGTTTATAGAGACTGAAACTGTATCCCGAAGACATGGGCAAGGCTAACCACGTGTGACTTCTGAAGGGAGGACCGATATTTGGCTGTAATGGTACGACAGTACTGCCTTTGTACTGCACGGCAAGTGGCACATGAGCCAGAAGAATCCACTGGACGGGTTGTATTTGGAGGCTAAAGTGATTTTTCAAAAAGGGAGCTCTAAAATTTGATTTTGAAAAGAGTGGCAAATTATGGATAAAATGATACACTATTTAAGGTCATGGAAAGGTTCAATGAAGGTCAAATACGGAAACATGTTTTTAGTTCCAGTAGGGATTAACACAGAACAGAGGAGGGATACACCAAAATACTATGTTAGATACAAATTGAAGGGGCATCCCGAGGAATGAGAGGTATGGCGACGCATTCAACGACTTGTAAATCAATTGTATATATTTTATTTATGTTTGTTCAGTTTTACAAACGTCAAAATAACGTATACACATTGTGATGTATTTATTTTTCTCAATAAACACGTTAATTTAAACCTCACTTTCTCTTTGCGTTTTTCGAATCCGACGACACAGGAAACAAAACTCTACCTGCAAATGATCTTCGATAATCACCTTCAGTATCATGGTTATTGGTAATAATACGTGACCCCTTATGCCTCTTCCAGTTTTTATCTAACACTGAATTTTTCCGTTCCCTCCTCTATTGTGAATTAATCACTATTAGAACCAAAAACATATTTGCTTATTTGATCTTCATTGTTGTTTACTATTACCTTGAATAATGTATCATCTGAGACGTAAAATTTGCTCCTTTCCTCAAATCTTATAGTAATTATTGGCTTTTCCATTTTAAAAAAACTCGCTTTAACTTCCAAAATTATTTGAAAATCGCGTTCAATGTCACGGCCATTACTACAGTGTGCGAACTTTTTTGTCTACCTACAACTATTATCTGTATCTCATCTCTATCCCTAGTTACTCCCATATATATATATAGTGTGGTCCATTGAGCGTGACCGGGCCAAATATATCACGAAATAATCGTCAAACGAGAAGACTGCAAAGAACGCAATTAGTCTAGCTTGAAGGAGGAAACCAGATGGCGCTATGGTTGGCCCGCTAGATGGCGTTAGGTCAAACGGATATCAACTGCGTTTTTTAAGTAGGAACCCCCATTTCTTATTACATATTCGTGTAGTACGTAAAGAAATATGAATGTTTTAGTTGGACCACTTTTTCGCTTTGTGATAGATGGCGCTATAATAGTCACAAACATATGACTCACAATTGTAGACGAACAGTTGATAACAGGTAGGTTTTTTTAAATTAAGATACGTGACGTAGGTAAGTTTGAACATTTTATTTCGGTTGTTCCAATGTGATACATGTACCTTTGTGAACTTATCATTTCTGAGAACGCATGCTGTTACAGCGTGATTACCTGTAAATACCACATTAATGCAATAAATGCTAAAAATGATGTCCGTCAACCTCAATGCATTTGGCAATACGTGTAACGACATTCCTCTCAACAGCGAGTAGTTCGCCTTCCGTAATATTTGCACATGCATTGACAATGCGCTGGCACATGTTGTCAAGCGTTGTCGGTGGGTCACGACAGCAAATATCCTTCAACTTTCCCCACGGAAAGAAAACCGGGGACGTCATATCCGGTGAACGTGCGAGCCACGGTATGGTGCTTGGACGACCAATCCACCTGTCATGAAATATGTTATACAGTACCGCTTCAACCGCACGCGAGCTATATGAAGGACATCCATCATGTTGGAAGTACATCGCCATTCTGCCATGCAGTGAAACATCTTGTAGTAACATCGGTAGAACATTACGTAGGAAATCAGCATACATTGCACCATTTAGATTGCCATTGATAAAATGGGGCCAATTAAGCTTCCTCCCATAATGTCACACCATGCATTAACCCGCCAAGGCCGCTGATGTTCCACTTGTCGCAGCCATCGTGGATTTTCTGTTGCCCAATAGTGCATATTATGCCGGTTTACGTTACCGCTGTTGGTGAATGACGCTTCGTCGCTAAATAGAACGCGTGCAAAAAATCTGTCATCGTCCCGTAATTTCTCTTATGGCCAGTGGCAGAACTGTACATACGTTCAAAGTCGTCGCTATGCCATTTCTGAAAATATGATACGGGTGCAATCGATGTTTATGTTGCATTCTCAACACCGACGGTTTTGAGATTCCCGATTCGAGCGCAATTTGTCTGCTACTGATGTGTGGATTAGTCGCGACAGCAGCTAAAACACCTACTTGGGCATCATCGTTTGTTGCAGGTCGTGGTTGACGTTTCACATGTGGCATAACACTTCCTGTTTTCTTAAATAACGTAACTAACTATCCGGCGAACGGTCCGGCCACGTGGATGATGTCGTTCAGGATACCGAGCAGCATACACAGCACACGCTCCTTGGGCATTTTGATCACAATAGCCATACATCAACACGATATCGACCTTTTCCGCAATTGGTAAATAGTCCATTTTAACATCGGTAATGTACACGAAGCAAATACCGTCCACACTGGCGGAATGTTACGTTATACCTCGTACTTATACGTTTGTGACTATTACAGCGCCGTATATCACAAAGCGAAAAAAGTGTTCCAACTAAAACATTCATATTTCTTTACGTACTACACGAATATTTAATGAAAAAAATGGGGGTTCCTACTTAAAAAAACGCAGTTGATATCCGTTTCACCTAGCCATCTAGCGGGCTAACCATAGCGCCATTTGGTTTACCCCTTCAAGCTAGACGAGTTTCGTTGTTTGTAATTTTTTCGTTTGACGCTTATTTCGTGAGATATTTGACCCGGTCACTAACAATGGACCGCCCTGTGGACCACTTTAATCCATAATGGGGAGTAGCTGGGGATAGAGATGAATCTGCGTACGCAATCGCGTGTTGGCCAACTTCAATGCTAACTAACGCGGAAATGGCGTAATGAATTGAATTCCTCTCCTTCCAGTTATTTGTCAGCACAACCAACCCTGCAACGCCTTTACAAGCTTTTCAGACAGTCTCTAATGTTTAGTGGCATAATTGCGGATATTTGTGTTGATAACTGAGAGGAATGAACTGAACAACATTACACCTGTATCTAAATTATTTACAGACTATAAATAGTAGCTATTATGTGTACTCAGTCTTTAGATCGGTAAGTACCTCCAAGTACGCGTAACTGGCAGGTGTTGAAGCTTGGACCCGTGGTCGCAAAACGGAAAGTTTATACTGACAGGAAACGTTCACTATGTTGCGCAGTTATGACCCTGTAGAAAACCTCACATAGTAAAGAGCAACTGAAGCAAATAATTATCATTTAAGTAGTTTATTGACATCCAATAAGAAAAAAATTTCAGCCATTCATTCTGTTACCTAAGTTTGAAAGAATTAAGATCAAATGAGAAAAAAAGCAAAGTTGGAATTCTTTTTTCTCGTTTCTCCTGGCAGATAGCGAAGCCTAGAAACTAATAGATGTTTACTCATAGAATCAAAGTAGGATGGTACCAAAAAGCATGCAACTTCCTGTTTAGGAAACACAGTAACCAATCTTCTTCCCTATCCACCACCAATCAGAGGCCTTGTGAGAAGTACACCACCAGAGTGATTCTTTCCATTCTTTGGATACTAGTAAGTCCGCAAATATCACAGTATGGATGGACTCATAGTGGCTACGGCAGTGTTTCCTTCCTTTTCATCATTGGTTTATTAAACGAATTCAGATGTTAATAAACAGAAAAGATGCGACACTTACTGCGACAGATCTTTAAGACACAGTCATTAAACGAACGTAACTCAGAGTAACTAAAAGTTTATATACCGGTACATTTTTGGATAGCTATTGAAGACATAATTAATTGTAATATTGCTCAAGATAAAGCTTGTAGCCTGAGTTACGATAGTTTACACTTTTTGCATCATTTTGAGGCAAGCCCTCAGTTAAGTTTGAAGGAAAACGTTATTCTCAGTACATATGATGTCATCAACATTCTTCTTATTTAACACACACGTCTTAAAAATAGTATTTATTATTCTATAGCGTCTTATCTCAAAACTGAACAGGAGCTGGGAAGAGGAGTGGAAACAAGTACTTCTTCATATGTACATTTGACATGTGAGTAAGTCTCAAACGCAATGTGTGTAGGACTTACATGGACAGCAAGCTGTAGCCCGCTGTACGCATGTTTAGTCGCTTTTTGCAAATGATTGGGCAATAACACATCACCAGTGTAATTAGCATACAAAAACTGCAATTCTTACGTTATTCAGTGAAGATACGTAATGGTAAATTGCATCATGTTTTCATAATTTCATCATGCCCGTTTAAAAATATTTATTTCTTCCGGAAAATTTAAGGCAGCTAAAACAGGTGCACCAAACGTCAGTTTTGTCCTGAAGTTCCGCATTTAATCTTTGCTGCATTTTGCCAGTTACAGCGGGAAACATTTTTTGGTCTTAAAATCTAAAACCATGCTAAGTTAACTACAGTACCCTTTTCAGCTAGAATAAAACTTCGAGTTTTCAGTACCATTTCCAGTTGAGCAAGTCTATAAGCTGTACATGTTTCGGTTTTAAATGTTATATTTTGGGGTACCGTAGATTTCAGTCATACTAAGTTGGAGGTGAAGAGAACTCATTTCATTGATATTAACTTGAGACATTTAATCACAGACAGGGTATCCCTCCAACCTAATTGAATTAACCCTCTATTCAGAATACGTTGAATTAACTAAATCATAATTTTTACGTATATAAGTAGTTAAATGAAGGACTAGAAAAATTTCATAACCACTAGCCTGTTTCTCAACAAGTTTCTAATTGGTGCTCTTTTTAAGATCCGCATCGTGGTAGATCACTCATTCTGCGCTATGCAGTCACGAATATCGTTCTGGGAGGGAGGCTTGCATACCTCGGATGACGGTGTTATTAAATTTTCGTGTCGCGAATAAACATTCCTGTAACGAAATTTTCTTGGAGAGAACGGAGCTTAGTCGTGGGAACAACTATTTACTAGATCACGTTAAACTATTTAAGAGATTTATCTTATACGTCAACAACATGTATTCTCAATTACTTAGAATTAGTGGCCCCTTAGATATTACGAACTATGCATGCTTTAATGTTCGTTGCCCACATTACCTATCACATGGCTCAAAACTTATGATAATATGTGCTAGATTTTGAAGTTATCATAGCTATCCAAAGAAGTTAGAGGAGCTGTAAAGGTAATAAAGGAAAGTATTACACAAACTTTGTAAAGGGGTCACCAACGTGTTGATGATTCAGGAACTATATACGTAGTAGCCCTTTGTATTATAACACAGGCATTTTTGTAACAGCAAAGTCAATTTCAGTCAGTCACATATCTGTTCGAGGTAAAAATAAAAAAATAAAATTAAAAAATAATTATTTTTCTTTACTGAAATATCACTAACTGCACAACAGATTACAGGTAATAAGTTGTCGATTACTCTCAGATTACCGACAAGAGCATGCCGTGAGATAAATGTTGTTTGCAAACGGTAGCTATAAATTATACTTTCTAAGTGACGAAACGAACTATTTGACTAAAAAATACACAAAACTAATGGTCTTTGTGATTACATCCGCATCTGCATTTATAACTTGCAAAGCACTGTGAAGTGCAAGGTAGACGGTACTCTCCATGGTACCAATTATTACGAAATCTTCCCATCCCATTCATGTATGATGCGCGGGAAGAAAAGTTATTTAAATGCCTCTGCGCGAGCTGAAATAGTGTAATGCACTCTTGACGACATCTATGTGAGAGATATATAAGAGGCTGTAATATATTTCTGGGTTCCTCTTTTAATGTTGGCTCTTGAAACTTTTGGTTGACTTCCGCAGGAAAGTTGTCATCTAACCATAGGCGTCAGCCAACTCTGATTTTGCAGTACTTCTGTATAGAGTTTGTCGTCAAATCGCTATTCAGAGCTATTTTGGTTATATTTACTCATTCATTGCGGTAGAGACCCTTGGATACTAAAGAAACTTATATTAAACTCTAGAACTGTAATAATTTATTATTTATTGTAGACAGTCTTATCAGAAATTTGATAAACCGTCCCCAGTTCAGTTTAGAATTTGTTTCTGAGTTCGTGGCAGCTGCTAATACTCCATTAAAATTCGGTATTACTTTCCTATAATCAACTGTTCCGTTTCTTGTTATTATTGTCAAACCCTAGCACAGGCTGATGGAATCAGCAGCGTCAGTATGTCGCTGCCCGTGAGAAATAAGATATGTTAGATTTAACTGATATCTGCAATCACAGCATTTCTTTGTGTAAGTGAACGACTTTCTGGTTTAAAGGCTTTTCTAGCTTTAGCATGACATTTCTTGTGTCCATAATGAGAGAAGTTGTGGATTTGTGGATTCAGCATTAACATAAGTATAAAATCCTGAGTATCCAGCAGCAAATATCATAGGTCCATCTACTGTACCATTATTGATTCTATTCCTAACTTCATTGTCAGCACCAATATTTGGCACTATTGCTTCATCATCTTTCACGTGTTATACACCTACGTCCTAACCACCGAGAGATACTGTAAACATACACACCTGCCGAGCAGATCATTCACCATGCGATGGTAGGGCTGCTGGCGGTGCGGGTGAACTTGCGGGAGTCGGCTGGCGTTAACTCCAGGAAGTGGCGTGGATGCGAAGGCCAGGGGTCAGGGCTGGGTGTCTGGCTTTAGTGACAATAATGCTCATAACTCAAGTCTCATCAAGGCTGTAATTGATATCTATGGTCTGATGTCACCATGATGTGAACCTTCTAATACCGAGGCTCATTGTGAGCCTACTTTGCTGTCTCGAAGTCACGCCCCCCACACCAGGACGTTCTCTTCACTACCCTTCTGCAGAGATCACCATGGGTGTGACTATGCACCTGATAGCCCAACTCATTTATTCGTCTTCAACGATTAAATTTATTTTGCAAAAACATTCTTAACTGTTGTCTACCACCACACACAACCGCTAATAATATTATTCCTAGAAGGTGTTCCCCCATTTAAAATTTGGCTTTTTGTGCGTTAAGTGTTGACATCCTGTGTCCTATGGACTTATCGATATGTCCATCAGTCATCTATGCCATTGAGAAGTGTCTTACATCTGCAAACTTCTGTTTTCTCTCCAGCCTGGTAGTAAATGTTTGTGTCCTTAACACAGCTGATACCTGTTGGGACATACAATAGAGGCTGGGTGGACGCCTAGTGACGTCAAATGGTTCAAATGGCTCTGAGCACTATGGGACTAAACTTCTGAGGTCATCAGTTCCCTTGAGGTTAGAACTACTTAAACCTAATTAACCTAAGGACATGACACACATCCATGCCCGAGGACGGATTCGAGCCTGCGATCGTAGCGGTCGCGGCGTTCCAGACTGTACCTCCTAGAACCGCTCAGCCACTGCGGCCGGCACCTAGTGACGTCCCTCGGCCTCTGATTGTAAACTGCAAACGTGTTTACCAGCTGTTTTATCCGGGAGTCAGGTGAAGCATCTCACGTGGCCAATATTTATAAGCTCTCTTCAACTTCAAAATATATGTTTAACTCAAATGCATGTTACCAAAATAATTATTTTCGTTATTTTTTTGCCTGTTTCTTCGTAATTTATGTGATTTTAGTTACATGATGACGGGTGTAACGCATCCTCTGGCCAACAATTTTGGAAAACATTTCAGCGACATCTCTTGCCTGGTCTGAAAAAAGGAAAAGCTAGACATGTGCCATTATCGTCAAGAAGGGCGACTACTGTTCATAAACAGATAATTCACTAATTTTAGGATGATAGTAGGACAACTAAGGCTTGGAGATATTTCTAACTGTAATAATCATCGTCAAAACGCAACTCAGTATAATGAAGGCTATATATAACATTCTGGAGTGGGTTAGCGCTGATACTGCATTTCTAAAATTAAACATACACCGTTGTGATAGCTAATTTTATGGGGTTTAAGGGGTCCAAATGGGATCTGGAAGCTTTTCTTCTAATTTTAGAAAACAGAAAAGTCACTTCAGTCAATCACTTGAAGAAAATGTCTCATTGGCTATAAAATACCTATCGCCGAAGACTGTTGATATTGGGGAAATTTATGATTAAAAAAGATTTTATGCGAGAATACACATAAAACTATCACAGGAGAATGGCGGCAAACATGCAGCCTTAAATTTACATTTAATAATAGTAATTATCTCTTCAAGTGGTCAATTATAGCTATTTTCTACCCTGCAGATGACCGTATGAACCATAGATCCAAGTATCTTCGATGTTCAGATGCGTTAAACTTCGGAAACATAGCAATGCATAGGAATCAGATTAATATAGAAATATTTGAGAAAAACCACAAAAATATATACTTTGTGGAATAATGAAATGTGGCACCAAGAACAACGAACGATAAACTAATCATGACAAGCAGAAAATTTCTACAACGTCCGTGGTGACAGATACCCAATCATAGCACAGACCATAGAATTTTAGGAGAGGAGGAAAAATTAGGAAAATTAAACATTGCGGAGCAACCAGATGAAAATGTAACAAATATCTGACTTTCAGCTCAAGAGAGGATAAAGGGCTCACAATTAAGATTAAGCCTACATAAAATATACATCTAATTCTATATACAAATATCCAAAGGGCTGTATAGATAACTAAGTCAAAATGTAGTATTTTTCCGGCTCAGACGAAGAAAAGTCTTGCAAAACAGAGTCATGAAGGCGAATAGAGAATATAGAACTACTGGAGCTGTTGTCTTCAGGCGTCAGCTCTCAGCTGGTACACATTTACACGTAATGTATTTCTTACATTTCGAGCGTTTCTCTGTTTGAAAGGTTATTAAACACAAACTCCGTAATGCAAAACTCTAGACTTTTACAAATCTATTAAAAACTGTGGTAAAAATTGAGATAATTAACTATAAACTTTAAGTTTTTTCTAAACATGAAGTTTAAAACTCATTCATTTTTCATAACTTATATAAATTTTATAGTTTCATATACCTGTAAGTATCGTTTGTATGCTGTGCCAAAATTCATCGAACAATCTCTCCTACTTATGAAGAAATATGTACCTGTAGCAAGAAATGCAGCCAGTAGTAAGTGAAAAAATGACGAAACTCCAAATGTAAAAAAATTATTTTTCTATGTTGCGGAACTTCCACTGCTATGAGTCTAAAGCAGATATCCTTCTCGGTCATGCTGATATAGTTTTATGAATTTGTTTGTAAAATTATAGACAGCGAAAATTAAAGTGTCATGTGGTGCCTCTCCTGCTCCAAGTCGGCCCGTTTGACGCCCTAGCCCCCTTAAGTGTAAAATCATTCAGTCTGCTGCGCAGTAGTTGCTCATTTGTTTTGTCTTGAAGACAAGCGTCTATTCGTTTAGTAAGCCAGTGGGTCATGCCCCAGCTCTCGGCTGATACACATCTACACAGCGGCAAGCTAAGTGTTTATCTTTTCCTGTGCTTTCCTGTTAGTATGTTTCCTAAATTTTATGAGTACTTTTCTGCTTAAGAGGTGTAAGCTCGCATTTTAAAAGTGTAAATTCAGTGAGTCTGTAGCACAATGTTCTTTTCTTCTGAACAGCCGAATACATAGCTCATTGAGGCATCAGCATCCATTGTTGACAAATGAGGAGCGTAGTAAGTTGCATATCTAGGATTCTCTCTGCTTTTATAATTTACTCCTTTTGTTAGTCTTGCTAGAATGGGTAGGGTGTGTGCATGATGTGTATGGCAGCAGGAGGATCTGGGCGCAGTTCGCGAACAGGTGAATGTGCGTTCGAAAACCATCAGTCACCTTCAGGCTCCGGGTGTAACACTGAAGGAGAATCTGGCGCGTCACATGGGACATCACAAGTGTCGCTTGTTTTGCACACGGGCTCTACTGCCGAGGCACCTCACAGTGTATCCGAAGCAGTGGATACTACCTCACAGCAAAGTAAAATGTAAATGTCGTGTAACTAGGGCCTCCCGTTGGGTAGACCTTTCGCCGGGTGCAAGACTTTCGATCTGATGCCACTTCGGCGCCTAGAGTGTCGATGGGGACAAAATGATGATGATTAGGACAGTACAATACCCAGCCCCTGAGCGGAGAATATCTCCGACCCAGCCGAGAATCGAACCTTTTTTTTGTAACCATCTATATTTATTTTAATATATTAACAACGATACATTTAAATAAAACTGTTTTATTCTATTAACCTATTATATTCCTAGTGTTGGTAAACATTACTGTCATTTTATAGGTTTTCGTTTTTATATTCTTTTCTTTTTTCTCATATTTGTTGTTCCGTGAACCCTTTTACATGGCCATTTGTCATATTTTTTTATTTTTTTTTTATTTTGTAAAACATTGCAGGACAGGAATAATAATGTAGCGTCGACACATTGATTTTGAGTTCATGTTTCTGTATGTCACGCACTTGTGATGCAGCAGGCACATTGTGCATTCTGGTTTGATCTCTTCCTCTAGTTTGCGCTGTTAGGTGGGACAATATGTGGGAAACATCAGAATGATAGATGGAGCAGAAGTGGAAGAAACTTTTTTACATATACTACAGAATATACATAAATTGAGAAGAGAGAAAATTTTGTCATATTATATAAGGGAAGCAGAATAGATAGTGTGAGTAAACAATATAAATTTTATAGGGCACATAGTAAAGGAAATCAATTAAAAAGGTTGTGAGTAGTTGGCACTTTCCACTAAGTAATCCTTGTATCCTAGACGTATATTACAAATAATGAAAAAAAACTGGTAGCACTACTGGGAATACTTTTGACACTGATTTGGCTGCGGGCATGACAGATGTTTGGTGAGAAGCACTTTGTATCACTGATTTCATTTTTTTTTCTTTATTGTAATTTTTATCACCTTGCACAAGGCGGGCTGTCAGCAGCTGAGTACGCCGCTCTTCAGCCTTGAGATTGACAATAAGTAATAAATAGAGGGGACACAGAGAATACAATCAAAAATGGCGGGCAAAACAATGTAGACACCAAAAAACAAAAAACACGGAGCCGTTCACGCCTGACAAGAAAACATCACTGACACTAGTCGACACGGCGCACAAAACAGGGATGATGGCGATGGCACACGTGAACAGTAGTGATTTCACTAAGAAGAAACACTTTATAATACTATACTTCACTACTTTAGGCGAGAGAAGAAAGCACTTTATCTTTTCTGTTGCACTTATTCACTATTACTGCACACGCTCTTCTTGTGGTGAGTGTCGTGAGGTGACTGGTGGCGGTGATGAGGGTCACAGGTTGGGGAGGACTCTGGCCATCGCTGTCTGCAGTGGAACCTGCAGGAAGTTTCTGAAGTTCTCGCGGTAGCGCCTGTACTGCTGGGCCGTCTTGTTCTCCTCACAGAGGCTCATCAGGAAGGCCAGCTGGTCGGTCTGGCTCCACGCTGCGATGGCGTGTGCCGTCATGGCGAGGATCGAAAGAGTCGCCAGTCGCTTGGGTCGTGGAAACGGGTTGCAGTCTGGGGCGGTGATAGCTTCCACTGTGATGCCTCTCGGCGCCGTTCTGTTGTCGTGGGCCACCATCTGCTGGCACACTTCTCATATGTTGATGGCACTCCCGCTGGTGAATCGGTGCTCGACGGTGTCGGTCATGGCACGTACGTCGCACTTGTCACTTGCGACGAGTTTTATCTCCGCCAGTCTTTGGTTGGTTGGTACCGTTCTGTTAACTATTTTGTACCATGTCTCCTTCGCATGTTTAGGCAACACGTTTTCCGAGACGTTTCCCCATATTTGTTTCCAATTGTATTGCGTGAGTTTGTGTTCAATTTTGTTTTTTACCGGCTTCCCCCTGAGGGCCCAGTATATTCTCTTGGTTGTTCTGTGGCTGGGGTTCGCTACGGTGTCCAGAATGTAACTTTTGTTGGCGTAGTGCAGCCTGACGTGTCGCATTCTGCAGGGAATGTGCCTCGTGTCGACCGGCGCTTCTTCTGATGTTGGCTTGTATCCTCCAATTATCTTGGCTGTGACGCTGTCAGGGTTTTTGTCCTGGATGGCGGCGTCCGTTTTAGTAGAAGGGCTGCACATTTGGTCTTTATATCATCAACTAGACCTAGTCCCCCCTCTTTCGTTGGCAGCAAGCACGTTGCTTGCGTCACTTTGAATATATTTCGACGCCACAACAAGTAGTACACTGCGCTCGTTAGTGCTCGCGCAATTTCTGTCGGGATGCTTAAGATTTGCGCCAGATACCATGCTTTCGACAGGATTGTCGTGTTTATCATGTCTATTTTTCTGGTGGATTGTTAGTTTCTGGTTCGCGTGCTGTCTGGAGAGACCTCTTATGGTGTGTAGCACGTCCCTCCAGTTGTGTGCGGCCATTCTAAGTGGGCAAGACTGCATAAATATTCGAAGAACTTTATGGCTTCCTGCTATTTTGTACCACTTCCTGTCTGGTTTGAGTCGTTGATTCCCTATCGGCAGCAGCACTGTTTTTCTGGGGATGGTTTGGGCGCCTGACGGTTTTTGGAATGTGTTCATGATGGTTTCTACTCTCCCAATATCTTCCTGATCTTCAATAATGATGCCGAGGTCGTCGGCGTAGGCAATACATGCTATTCCCAAGCCCTTAGGACTGACATTCTGTCGCGCTGACCACTCAGCCACCGGGGGCGGACGCAGCAAAGCGAATGGCTGGTGGTAACGCGTTGGCGTCGCTCGAGGCGGAGGGTTAATGCGGAGAATGGCCATTTGGCTTCGCCCATTCGCCTGTGAGTGGATAGGTGGCCGCTCCTTCAGCATGGTCCGAGCCGGAACACAGCGGGGGGGGGGGGGGGGGGGGGATGCACTAGTTGAAGCTCCAGCGTTAGGTGCGTTATGGAGCCCATTGGGCAGACAGAGTTCAGGGGTGGAAAGAAAGCCAATGCGCACTCGATATGTCTGCCGGTGAGTGTCATCTGAGATGTGGAGGCGGCCTTGCCTGTGGCTATCGAGCGAGCAAGATGCAGTTATCTGCACATTGTGGCTCACATCGGCATTACCGGCACCCGTCGTATGGGTTCTGCGGCAATCCTCAGTTCATACAGGCAGCTGGCGCAAGTAGTGAAGCCTGTTGATCTTAACCGTGCGGTGCAAGCAGAGCACGTGATTTGGAGCATAGTTCCCAGGTCAGCTTCCTTTGGCTTGGAACCGTACGGAGGATCTCAGCCAAAGGATTCGTCAACCCTGTGATGTATATGAAGTCTTCTCGGCTTGTCAGCCGAGTAGCATTGTCGTCTCATTGCAACGTTTCGATGGAATGCGCCTACGAGACGACGATGCTACTCGGCTGACAACCCGTGAAGACTTCAAATATGAAATTCACCGAGAAAGCCTGCACTCGCATACCCTGTGATGGTCTTAGCCGCAGATTCCTAGACTTGCGTTTCAGTTGGATGTTTGTAGGCGTATCCTTAACAGGCGCTGTAGCTGTGGCCGAGCGATTCTAGGCGATTCAGTCCGGAACCACGCGGCTGCTACGGTAGCAGGTTCCAATCCTACGTCGGGCATGGATGTGTGTGATGTCTTTAGGTTAGTTAGGTTTACGTAGTTATAAATCTAGGGGACTGATGACCTCAGATGTTAAGTCCAATAGTGCTTAGAGCCATTTGAACCTTAACAGGTCGGAGGTGCACTACACAGAGGAAGCAGCTGCTTGTGGCGTGCACGAGTGTTTGCAGGCTAGGAGGTAGTCTGAGGTACCGTACTCTGATGAACACTCGCCAGTCGATACACAGCAAGGGAAGTCAGACTGCGTTCAGAGTAAAGACACTTTAACTGTCAAAATTTTAGCAGTAAACAGTCGCAGTAGTAGTAACGAAGTTCTGGAATTAACTGCCTATCTAAGAATGTTCTCGCGCTCAGATTATTTTTGACACCGAGAGATGGCTGAAACCCGATGTGGACACCTCTGAGATATTTAGCGAGCCATGGAACGTATATCGGAAAGACAGAATAGAGGCCATATGGGGAGGAGTGCTCATTGTAGTTGACAAAAATATTGTATCTTATTGAGGGAGAAGCCGAGTGTGACAGTGAAGATATTTGGTAGCGTATAACAGGTCTTGATGAAACCAAGTTAATTGTTGGATGTTTTTACCGACGACCCGATTCTGCTGTGACAGTTCTACAGTCATTCACAGAAATTGTACGGTCAGTAGAGCGTAAGAACCCAGATCATGTGGCACTAGCTGGAGGCGACTTTAACCTACCAAGAATAGACTGGGATGACTATGGATTCTTGCGGGGGGTATAGACAGACATTCGTGTGAAGTACTTTCGAACACGTTTACTGAAAACTGTCTTGAACAGTTAGTCCAGAAACCCACAAGCAGTGGAAATATCTTAACCTTGTAGCTACAAGAACGGACCTGATCGACAATGTCAGTATAGAAACAGGGATTAGCGATCATGATCTCATTACAAAAAATATGGTTACGAATGTTAATAAATCAGTTAGGAACACTAAAAGAGTGTTTCTGCTAGAAAGAACGAAATCAGTTTTTAGCATCCCACTTAGATACTAAGCTGACATAACTTAGTTCCAGTAAGATGGACGTAGAGGAATTACGGGTAAAGTTTAAACAGATTGTAAATCATGGCCTGGAGAATTATGCGCCTAGTAAGTGGGCTACGGAAAAGAGCCACCGTGTTTTAGTAGCGAGATTCGCAAAATGCTGAGGAAGCAGAGGCTGTAGCACTGTCGGTTCGAAAGGAAACGCGCAACTGGCGACAAGCAAAGTTTATTGGAAGTTCGTGCGTCTGTGAAAAAAATCTGTGCTTGAAGCATACAACAACTGCCACCGTCATACTTTAGCTAAACAACCGGCAGAGAAACCGAGAAAATTCTGGTCCTATGTAAAATCCCTAAGTGGATCTAAGGCTACCATCGAGTCACTTGTTGACGAATCTGCTGTGGCAGTTGAAGGCAGCAAACGAAATCCGAAGTTTTAAATTGCATATTCATTAAATCGTTCACACACGAGAATTGTACAAACATAAGTTCATTTGACCATCTGATAGACTCCCGTTTGGACGACATAGTAGTAAGCATCTCTGGCGTAGAGAACCATTTAAGTGAAAACAAGTAAGTCACTAGGTCCGGATGAGGTCCCTGTTCCGTTTTTCAAAGAGTACTCTTGGCCCCTTACCTAGTTTGTATTTATCACCAATCTCTCGCGCGGCTCCAAGTCGCTAGCGAAAGGAAGAAATCGTAGGCGACTCCTGTGTATAAAAGGGCAAAAGAACCGACCCTCAAAAATACAGACCAATATCCCAAACATCAGTTTACTGCAGAATCGTTGTATATTTTCTCAGTTCAAATACAAAAAATGTTCTTGAGACTGAGATTCTTAATGTCAACGGATCAGCATAGTATTAGAAAGCATTACTCGTGTGAAACTTAAGTTGCCCTTTTCTCGCATGATATACTGCGAACTGTGGATGAAGGAGAACGGGAAGATTCCATATTTCTAGGTTTCAAGAAAGCTTTTGACACGGTGTCCCATTGCAGGCTCTTAAAAAGGTAGGAGAATATGGAACTGGTTCACAGATGTGTGAGTGGCTCTAAGACTACTTAAGTTATAGAACCAAGTATATTGTCATCAACAACGAGCCTAAATCAGAGACAAGGGTGTCGTTATGAGGCACTGGGAAATGTGATGGGCCGCTATTATTCTCTGTATACATAAATGATTTCTCAGAGAGGGTGGGCTACAATCTGTGTCTGTTTGCTGATAATGTTATGGTGTACGGTAAGATGTGGAAGATGAGTGACTGTAGGAGGATACATGATGAATTAGACAAAATTTCTAATTGGTGTGATGAATGGCAACAATATCAAAATATAGAAAAATGTAAGTTAATGTGGATAGCTAGGATTAACATACCCCTTAATGTTCAGATACAGCATTAGTAGCGTCCTGCTTAACACAGTCAGGTCGTTTAAGTATCTGAGTGTAACGTTGCAAAGCAACTTGAACTGTTACGAGCATGTGAGGATTGTGTAGGCAAGGCGAATGGTCGACGGCAGTTAATTGGGAGAATTGTAGGAAAGTGTGGTTAGACTGTAAAGGAGATCGTATATAGGACGCTAGTGCGACCTCTTCTTTGAAACTGCTCAAGCGTTTGGGATGTGCAGCAGGTCACATTAAAGGAAGACATCGAAACAATTGAGAGGTGGACTGCTAGATTTGTTACTTGTAGGTTCGAACAACACACAAGTGCTACGGATACGCTTCAGGAACTCAAATGGGAATCCCTGTAGAGGTGGATTTCTTTTTGAGGAACACTACTGAGAAAGTTTTGAGGACTATCATTTGAAGGTGACTGCTGAAAGATTCAACTGCCTACAGGACACATTGCACAGAAGGGCCAAGAAGATAAGATACGAGAAGCTAGGGCAGATAAAAAGACATAAGACAATCTGTTTTCCCTAGCTTTATTTGCGAGTGGAACGGGAAAGGAAATGACTAGCAGTGGTACGGCGTACACTCCGCCACGCGCCGGACGGCGGGTTGTGGATTATCCATGTGGATGTAGATCGTTGTAAGAGCTGGAGAAGACACTGTAGACATGCAATGAATGAAGGAAACGGGAGCATATTTATTTACACTTCATACAAGTTAATTTAAATTATACGGAACTTGGAGTCTCGTACTTCTCTGTTCCACTCTAGGACCTATACAATATCTGAATATCGATCACTGAATAAGAGTTTATATCACTGAATATCAATAGCGTCATGCTGGCTCGTAGTTGTTGTAGTCTCACTGCAAGTCTTCTGAAATCTGACGAAGGTCGGTTTACAGCGTCTTAAAAAGGCGTACGGATAGAAGCATTCTATGCAGTGAGTCGAAGGGAAGACAACGTGCTGTCACAGAGGGGTGCAGCACTAGCGCTGCTGAAGATGTCGATTCGGAGGATGGGACCAAACAGCGAGGTCATCGGTCCCATCGGATTAGGGAAGGATGGGGAAGGAAGTAGGACGTGTCCTTACACAGGAACGATCCGAGCATTTGCCTGAAGTGATTTAGGGAAATCACGGAAAACCTAAATCGGGATGGCCGGATGCAGGTCTGAACCGTCGTTCTCAACGTCCGTAACTAAGGTGCTGTGAACAGCGAATCGATGAGGTGGCCGCAGCGGCGGCTGCATAGAAAAGACAGGCATCTCCACGGCAGAGTCGTCTGTTGAACCACGTTCTCGAACGTCAGGCACCGGCAAAGGCTGCTCTGGGGCAGCAGACTGAGTTGCAGACAACGTTTATGATACATGAAAATTTACTGCAAGATGGCAATAATCACGAAAACGAAGATGGATTTCGTACTGTCGATGGGTGGTTCAGTTTGATGTGAACGGCATAATGAATTCGGCCTGTCGTCTGAGTGACAAAGCCGGATACCCAGTTGTGAGGCTTGTTAAAGATAAGGCAGAATACTTTGTCCTTCATGCGGAACTTAGTTGCGAAGTTGACGCCTGAATCAGGGTATCAAAGGCGAAATAGATGCAACACATTGTAGTAACAATGACCATGTATTACTTCTGTCGGTGAAGCCCTTATAAAAGGCTGAGTGCGGTACGTGCTGATAAACAACAACAAAGCATTTTTATTCGAGCGTGAAGTACCAAATTCCGACATCTGAGCCAATGCAAGAAAAAACAACACGCTGAGCGTCACCTTTCTATTGAGGCGAGAATGGAGCTGTTCGGACCTGTTTGAATTCCATTTTGTTGGCAGAATCATTGAAATTCAACCAAAGAACCAAGGGAACATTATAGGATAGGATAGTTTGTGGCAAACGTTGAAAACAAACCACAGAAGCGAGTACTTTTCGATAGTGCTAGTGCTAGTTCTCGAACACACTGGAATAATAAGTGGATATATATTGTATGCATCCATGATAATTAGCGGCGATGTGTTTCTAGAAACACCCAGAAAACTCAGTACAGATGTGGCGCCATATACTGTCAAGTCTAAGCCAACTGGTAAATTTTTGCCTGCAGAAGAGATTCTAAATTTTTTAGATGTTGTTGCGGCCTTTGTCTGAACACAGTGATGTCGTCCAATTAGTTTGAACATACTGGAGCTCACGGCAACACTTATTCCAGAAAGCGTTGAAACAACGCTGGAACATTTCCGAAGCTGACTTGTGTTCTGACCACCAGAATTTATTTTCGTTTCCTCATACAGGGGAAGCTGGAAGTAAATAGAAGCTAAACAAATTTTGGAAAAGAATCCGCAATCTTCTAGGCGATCCGTAATCTCCTCGATACGCGGAAGCGGAAAGGATTCAATGACTGTTCGAGCGTTTACTGTGGCTTTAAAGTCTCCATGAAGTCTGATTCTTCAGTTCGGAAATTGTAATTCACTGAAGAGCCAAAGAAACCGGTACACCTGCCTAATATCGTGTAGAGCCCCGCGAACACGCAGACGTGGGCCAGCACGAAGTGTCAGGGACTCAACTAATGCCTGAAGTAGTGCTAGAGAGAACAGATACCATGAATTGTGCAGAGCTGTTCATAAACCCGTAAGAGTACATGCGGGTGGAGATCTCCTCTGAAGAGCACGTTGTAAGGCATCCCACATATGCTCAGTAATGATCATGTCTGGCGAGGGTTCAGACAGGATGTTTACGTACGTGTCACCTGTCAGAGTCGTATCTAGACGTACCAGGGGTCCCATATCATTTCAACCGCACACACCCCACACCAATAGAGAGCCTCCACCAACTTGAACAGTCCTCTGCTGACATGAAGAGTCCATGGATTCCTCAGGTTGTCCCCATATACGTATACGTCCATCCGGTCGATACAATTTGAAACGAGACTCGTCCGACCAGGTAACATGTTTCCAGTCATCAACAGTCTAATATTGGTGTTGACGGGCCCAGGTGAGGCTTAAGGCTTTGCGTCGTGCTGTCATCAAGGATGCACGAGTACACGAGTGGGCTTTCTGCTCCGAAAGCCCATATCGATGATGTTTCGTTGGATGGTTCGCATGCTGACACTTGATGGCTCAGCACTGAAATCTGCAGCAGTTTGCCGAAGGGTTCTGCTTCTTTCTCGTTGAACGATTTGCTTCAGTAGTCGTTGGTCCCGTTCTTGCTGGATCTTTCTCCGGCTGCAGCGATGTCGGAGATTTGATGTTTTACCGGATTCTTGATACTCACGGTACACTCGTGAAATTGTCGAAGCAGAAAATCCCCACTTCATCATTACCTTGGAGATGCAGTGTCCCGTCGCAGCAGTAGCTGATGTAACAACTGCGCCAGAAACTTGGTGTCCCGTATAGGCGATGCCGACCACAGCGTTGTATTCTGCCTCTTTACATATCTATATTTGTATACGCATGCCTATACCAGTTTCTTTTGCCCTTCAGTGCCATAAGGAGATATACCCATTGACTTCAGGAAATACGTTTCAAAACACCAAATTATTCCCGTCTGCGCGGTTCAGAAGCGACTTCATTACAATTATCTTTAGATGCTGGACGTGCTCGGTAAAACTTTGGTTGAGCATTGTCTCTGAACGTAATGTGCGGTTGAATGCTTTTTTGTCCATCCCAATACGACATGAACGAAATGTCAACAGTTTTCATACGGTTGATGAATGCTGGCAAGTGAAATTAGAAAGTCCATAATATGCGAAGTATCTGGAATATTTGAAATAAGCAAATGGAACGCATCCATTTCAATAATATTGGAGCTAGAGCATGACTGGACTACCGTGGGTGGCACTAATGAAGTCGTATTTCTATATTTTGCACACAAAGCGCGGGTCCCGACAACGTATATAGTCTCGCTGTTGTTGTCTCTGAAGTGCAGACGTGATTTCTATAGCTTAGTGTGTGCCACTTGGTCCCATGCAGTCTGACAGAAATTCCAGTATCTAACAGGAACAGTATAGTTTGATTGAAATTCGTAAAGACATTAACACTTTGCTGTTATTTCTTTGAATGCGATTGTCAGTTCTGACGTTGTGAAGACTGCCTTCACTTCATTTATGAGTTCTGAACGTTGTGCTGATAGTTTGTTAGACGAGAGCTTCTTTGAATTTAGCAAAATTTTGCGCTGTGTAAGTAGCTCTGGGATTCCTGTGCTTGTATCAATGGTTTCTGTGAGTACTGGAAGGAGGGCCCGGTTAGCCGTGCGGTCTAACCCACTGCTTTCCGGGCGGGAAGGCGTACCGGTCCCTGGTAGGAATCCGCCCGGCGGAATATTGTCGAGGTCCGGTGTGCCGGCTAGTCTGTGGATTGTTTTTAAGGCGGTTTCCCATCTGACTCGGCGAACGCGGGCTCATTCCCCTTGCTCCACCTCAGTTACACTATGTCGGCGATTGCTGCGCACTTTCTCCACGTACGCGTACACCGTAATTATTCTATCACGCAAACATTGGGGTTACACTCGTCTGGTGTGAGACGTTCCCAGAGATACCACTGGGGGCCGAACCGCACAATAACCCTGGATTCAGTGTCGAGCGGCGGTGGGGTGACTGTACTGCTGTAGCCTGTTGTGGGGTTCTGTACCACTGTTGGCTACGGTGAGGACGAAGCCTCTTCATCGTCTCCAGGTCCCCAGTTCCATACAATGCAAGACAATAATGCAAGGAGGAGCGGGAGAGGGATCAGAATGTGAGATCATATTCATTCCCATTTTCTCAAAGTTAGATTTGTGTGGAACGGAGGTGATTCTGCAGTTATTCACAGGCACACTTGCTGTGTGTGACCTGACTTACGGCAGTGTCAGAATTCCGCTTGGTCGAACAATCGATAATTATGGTTATGCGTTACATAGCACTTAACGTAAGACTTTGGAGCACGAGAACTTGCAGAAAAAGAGGCTGGATGCTAGATCTGACTACACAACTGCTTGCAGGTGTTGTCAACATGAACCAAGTTAGTCTAGGCTCCTTCGTACTTTCCGCAATCCATTTTGGCAGAACAGGCACTTTTAAGTCTAGCTCTCCGAAATCTTTCATTTCTAGAGATTCAGTCACTTTAAGTACATCAGTGAAGCCAGGATTTTGATCCTTTCAAATCTCAGCCATTATTTTACTGTGTGCAAGGTTCTGAATAGTTACATCAAGAAGCATTTAGTCTATAATGGAGCGCCTCGAGTGCTCTTCTATGTACAGTGTCTGTCCATGTCCTTCTTATCAGCGATATATTCCCTGTAGGATTGATTATTATGTCTACACACACGAAAAAATTGGAAATGAGCAGCGGCTACATGAATCTCTGATTTAGAAAATTCGTTTAACTTCCTAACGACTTCTTCAAAGGATAGGTTCTGAGTATCTAATTGGGGAAACAGATTTCTGCACAAACAAAGGATTGGCACTCCTACCCACAAAAGATAAGGAATGTCGTCTCCTCAACGACAGTTCAAGACCGTCGCTGCATATGGGCCTCCGCAGCAAGGGCCTGGTTCATGCTTCCATGCTGACTGTTGTTCGTCGGCGACGAAGGCTGCAATTTGCACTCCAGTACCGTAACCGGACATCCATTGAGTAGCGACAGGTGGCCTTTTGAGACGAAACACGATTTACGCTCCATCGGGCTGATAGTTGCTGGTTTGTACGGCCCTGTGACATTCGTCGGAGTGGTTCATGTTGGAGGAGGGGGCGTTATGGTCTGGAGAATGTTTGCGTCGCATTCCGTGGGTGATCTCATCATTCTGGTAGGCACAATGGATTAACAAGAAGGTGCATCTCTTCTTGAGGACCATGTCCATTCCCACCTATTCTAAGGGACCATCCCACATACTGTTTGCGTTTTCCTCGGCACGATTGCATCTACCAGCAGGACAATGCAACGTGTCACCAGCTCGCAGGGTACGTGCGTGGTTCGAAGAGTGAGTATACAACATTCCCCTGGCCACCAGACCTCAGATTGAAACTCTATTGAGAATCTGTGGAACCGACACGTTAGGGCTTTTCCCTCAACCATGACATATAGCGCAGCTGGCCATGGCACTGGAGGCGGCATGGCTCCACACCATTGTCGGTACCTTCCTAAACATCACTGTCTCTCATCCTGCAATTCCACGCTGCAAATGGTGATTATTCATGCTTTTGACTGGTAATCACATTAATGTGAATGGCCCTTGTACATTTCTGTGTAACAATATTTTATTTAGAATTATCATATGATTAACGTGCCGACTACTGTACCACGACATAAGAAAACCGTTATACATCTTCATTGTTTCAAGGTCTGGTTAGAGCGCCAGTAATAATCTCAGACTTCGGGATTTATTAAATACTGCACGCTTAGACGGCATGCAACTTCAGTTATTACACAGTACAGTTATATCTCATTTGGATAAATGCCGATGACCAGACGTAGAATACTCCATATGGAGCCTGATAATAAATACAAAAGAGGCGGAATTCATGGTAGTGGATGGAGATGAAGTAGACGACTTAAGCGTAGGAGGCTGCCAGCTGGACAACGTGATATCTCCTCATGGTCTGAGGCATGAATTGATGACCAAGTGGCTCCGTGCCATCAGCGTCCAACAGCCTCCAGCAGCTGCTCTCCAATCAGTGCTCCCAGGTTTCACTCTTAGTGTCACTGTCGTCTCCCGCATTACTAGAAGACGTTGCTGGCTCCCGCTCGCAGGCAGCATAACCACGCAAGTGGTCGAGATCAGACGTTGCTTTAGCATCCAAAATGTCAGCATTCACTGTATACGTTGCAGATCTTTCGCTACGCCTGCAGCTCTGATGCAGGGACAACACAGGAAAATGACAGACAGTTACCAGGACCAGGATGCGCAAATATACTTCTTACAGCCCCAAGAAATAACAATGAAGTCACCCTCGTCCTCCTTCGCTGCTACATTCTGTCTCCCTTGCCATCATACGAACACAGGACGCCCAGAGTAGCAGTCGAGCGACTCCTGACAAACACAAGGACGGTTTCCCCCATACAGTAGCGGTTATTACACATCCTAAGCCAATACATTATCGAGGCAGATGTGGAACGACTTGGAGAGAGACTGATCGATGAAGAAGCAGAACCCCCGCGTAATACTGCTAACACAAGCAGGTCGGCGATGATGGACACTGCAATAGTGTTTAAACCAATGTGAGTAGCAGCTTGGAATTTAATTTTCGTTCTTGAGATTATGTACATTCTTAGGCTTGATCCGTCCTTATTTCCTCCATACTGTCGGGATTAGGAACATGCATCCAGTGTAATTTATCTTGGTACGCAGCCCCGTGCGCCGAGTCGCATGTTGTAGTTCGCTGGGTACGCTGACAGAAAGGACTTTCGCCAGGGAGTGGAAATGAGGGTACTAACAAGGGAATCTCCCCATCACACCCCCGCTCAGATTTAGTTATAAGTTGACACAGTGTATACGCTTTGAAAAACTGAACTCAGATCACCCGAGAAAACAGGAAGAAATTGTGTGGAACTAGGAAAAAATAAGCAAAATATACAAACTGAGTAGTCCATGCGTAGGATATGCAGCATCAAGGCAATTGTCAGTTCAGGAGCGCGGTGGTCCCGTGGTTAGGGTGAGCTGCTGCGGAACGAAAGGTCTATAGTTCAAATCTACTCAAGAGGAAAATTTAATTTTTTATTTTCAGACAATTATTATCAGTCCGCCCGATGCGAGTGATGGGAGTGATTAGCACATCCACAAGAAAACCTAAATCGGGCGAGGTAGAAGAATCTTTTTACCCATTCGCCAAGTGTACAAGTTAGGTGGGGCGACAACATATTCCTGTCATGTGACGCACATGCCGTCCTCAGTGTCGTATAGGAGGAGAGGCACGTCCTTTCGTCTACTAATCGCACGGTTTTGGGTTGCGGTCGTAAAACAGACACTAAACTTGTTACAGTGAACAGGGACGTCAATAAACGAACGGACAGATGATAACTTAGCGAAAATAAAGAAAGTAACCTTATCGCACGAGGGAATACTTGAACCAAGGACCTCTCGTTCGGCAGCTGCTCATGCTAACCACGGGACCACGGCGCTCCTGAGCTTACACTCTCCTTGATGTTACCTATCATGTGCATGGACTACTCAGTTTGTATATTTTGCTTACTTTTTTCATAGTTCCACACAACTTCTTCCTGTTTTCTCGAGTGCTCTGTGTTCAGTTTTTCAAGGCCTATCCATTGTGCCAACGTATAACTAAATCTGAGGGGGTGTGATGGGGAGGTTCCCTTGTAAGATAGATCGAAGCAGTAACCATGTGGGATAAAAGAACAAATGTATCGATATGAGAACAGTGTGCAATACAAGTTATAAATAAATCGACAAAAAGAAGGGAAATAAATAGGAAGCATTATAGGGTAAGAATGGACACCACAAGACTAGACAAAATTTGTGAACATGGATGACCGTAAGGGAAACGACTACCCGGATGACCACAGAAGAGGTGGGCCTTTAGATTGTGCAGTCCTAAAGCGTCGACTGCACACCAACGGCGCAGCGCCGCGAAACGGCATGAAGAAGGCGCTGGCCCATTTGCCAGTGGAAAGAGTGGGCAGCGCCACACCTCCACAAAGACTGTTGTCAGCGCCTCCTGTTAACTCTGATTGAATCAGCCGCCCATCGCTGGTCGGCTGAGTACTGAAGCAAACTTCGAGAGCATCAGTACTCCGTAACAGAAGACGATATTTAGTCTGCGTTCTGCGAGTAGTAATAGTGGCTTAAGTACTTGCAAGTAGGAGGCACAGAAAGCCAGTTCATAAAGAGAAGTTACATTTCTTTTCTTTTTAGAAATAAAGTGTTCATTTAGTCTTCAAGTGTTTTGTATAGGTGATTTTGTATTCCTGCCACCGGCCACCGCTGCTTCCCTCATTACTTGTTTGTGTCGGTGCTGACTCCCACAGTTGCCGATACAACACAGATGGGGCAGAAAATCCACGGAATGAGGCAGGAAAACACAGGAAACCCTTGCAGCAACAACAGAAGAAGAATAAGAACAAGCGAAGTGAAAGCGCCCAGTTAATGCAAGGAAGACCAGTAGTGTCGAGAAAGCTTAGGTCAATGCAAATAATAAGTAAATACTAGAATAATTTGTTGTAAGGAGTGAAGTAGGAATTAAGTCGTCTATACTAGTGTACCTGATATGCCTATGCATATCAGTATGTGCTGGAAATAGTTAAAGTGTATGTTTAAGTAATGAAGCAAGGAGTTGTTAGGTGAGACCTCCATTACGTGGAATTTGTTCTGTGGCAACGTCATTAGTAGAATCTAAGCGTCTGTAATTCATTACGAAACAGTGATATCATGTAGTGCAGTGCTCTGAGTGTTGAATAAAATGTTTACTAAAAATTAGGGAAACTTCGTGGTCTGATGACCACCAGTGAAATTGTTGGTGAACACTATTTACTTCTTGGAGTTAAGTCATATATAAACAGATTGTGGTACAGAGCTGATAAAGTAGAAAATTGTATAAGTGGCTCTGAGCACTATGGGACTTAACATCTGTGGTCATTAGTCCCCTAGAACTTAGAACTACTTAAACCTAACTAACCTAAGGACATCACACACATCCTTGCCCGAGGCAGGATTCGAACCTGCGCCCGTAGCAGTCGCGCGGCTCCGGACTGAGCGCCTAGAACCGCTAGACCACCGCAAAATTGTATAAGTATTATATATGAATTCGTGATATCTGTTATTTCGGACATGTCCGGAATCCACAGTTGTTGTACATTATAAGTAAACTGGAGGAGGAGGGTGGGAGGAAGGAAAGAAAAGGAATTACTAATGTCAGCTGCATCGGACATTACACAAAATCAACGGCGACGAGTTAAAATGGGTACAGGATCGGGATTCGAACCCAACATCTCCTGCTTATTAGGCAAGAGCGTTAACCACTGCACCCCCTGGGACACACTATTTTCACAATTGGGCGGATTATCTCAGCACTCCTCACAGCCGACCCACACTCCCACCGAGTAGCACCTATTCGCAGTCCCTAGCCATTTCCTCCATGCTAGCTACTCTGAGATTCCTCCATTGAAGGAAGAAGGTCGCTCCATTGCCCATCTAGGGGAACCAGTTACATATAAATGCGGGGTGTCTGTTCTTTTGAACTCCTCATCGGAGATGGTATTGCCCTCACCTAGCGTTCTCCAACTGAGGATCTACTCTCCTAACACAAATGACGGTGGTTCAAATGGCTCTAAGCACTATAGGACTTAACATCTGAGGTCATCAGTCCACTAGACGTAGAACTACTCAAACCTAACTAACCTAAGGACATCACACACATCCATGCTCGAAGCAGGATTCGAACCTGCGACCGTAGCAGCAGCGCGGTTCCGGGCTGAAGCGCCTAGAACCGCTCAGCCACAGCGGCCGGCACAAACGATGGTGATCTGAGGGATTTCAGAGAAACAGTTTTATAGACATGCAAAAGCAAAGGATGTGGCTGCAGATAATGTCTTTAGAAAGCGACCAAAATACACCATTGACTATAACTTTAGTGCATAGCTGTTGGCTGGCTAAGCCAACGCTGAGAGAATTGACCATTTTCGTTTGCTTTTCGCTTTATCACGATGGAGAAATCGCACTGGTAGGAAAATTACAGTATGTTACAAGTAGATGGCTTGTAAAGTAGCTCCTGAGTTTCACGTGCTTGACTGAGAGAGTCGGTAAAGGATCGGTAAAGGAGCTGACCACCAGAGCAGCTTTTACGAAGACTCTGGAGGGAGAATGAGAGACATTAAAAAACAAAGCGATTGGCCAGTGCTGGATGTAAATTGGGAGATTGGCTAGGAAATTTGAGACACTCGAAATAACTGCCACCAGGCGCAAAGAAGTGAGCTTTTAGACAATTTGATTTCTTGGCATTCGAGTAGAGATATTCCGGTCTTAGAATTCAAGGAGTGAGATTCAAGTTCAACCTTCGCACTAGAACCGTTGATGTGGAGGCTAGGAGATGGATGGAATCAGAACAGCTCACACCCGACCGACAATGAGGGAGGGCCTACTTGAGCTATGCCACTACGGTTCGACGCCGACCATCCATGCTAGTAGCAAGATTAATTTGCACCTCCAGCATGAGAGGGACGTATAGGCACAATATCTTCTTAACTTTGATGGGAACGGTGACCTCGAAAATGGTCGCTCTGCGTCAGTAAGATACTTATCTTCATTAGCTTTCAACCTCATGCACTACAATCACTATATACGTACCGCATAACTTCGCGATTTAATAACGATAGTGGTGAATCATCGTAACCAATTTACTTTCTCCGTCCATGTCAGAACCATTTTACTTTCGTATACAATGGATCCCCCATTCCATAGATAGCAGTAATAGAAAGTTCACTGAGACCCACAAAGTATACAGTGTTCAAGGCCCCATAAAAGACCGCGTATTTATTAATTTATGTTGCGTAACTTTATTAGTAAGCAGTGGCTCCTGGGAGTGATCTGTTGCCGCAGCTGTACCGGTTAGTTCAGCCAGGTGAAAAGCCTTGAAGAGATGGGATTCCACAAATGTTACAGCACCTAAACGCAGAGGCAGGATATCATAGAAGAGTCTCTTTAAAAAAACTGCCGTCAATGTTTCATGAAGGGTAAACAGAAAAAAACTGCGATAACACAACATCCGTGACATGTTCACAGGGTGATATCTCGTGTGAACGTGGAGCCAAGGGAATAACTGGTCTCTCACAGCACCCTCTGTATCTGATACGTAAGTTACTACAAGCTGTGATCTCGATTTCATAACTACAACAACAAAAGGCCTTGTCTGTAACTTTGCTCTACAATAGTGACACCACCATTCATTATTAGGAACAATGAGTGAGATTTAGAATCTGGAAGCTCTGAAGAACACCAAGGATAATTTGATGCCAGGTGAAAGTCATAATGGTCTTCAGTTAGTGTTCGTATCTCCTGTAAGATACACTACACTTTTCTGTGTGCCATACTGGGACTCTAAACCCAAACCTTGCTTCTCACGGACAATTTTCTTACTGCCACACAGTTTTAATGTGGCACACTCCGCTGCAGTGTCTAAATTTAGTGCCAGAAATCTCATCTGCAGTTTTCCATTGAAGACCTTACACCATTCACCTGTCGAGAGTATTTACCGCAGTTTCATATCAATATTTAGGAACACACATTCAGGGTGTGTCTCGCATTTTATGTGGTGTTTTGGCAGATAGCTGCAATTTAATTGTTGCAGTGTGCAGCTGTAATCATCCGAAACAAATACTGCACGTCATCATATCTTTAATGGGGCTCCAACGGTCGACGAAAACAGACATTTTGTTTCCCATAACGAAGGAAATGATTTTTAGAATGAAATTCTATGTGCTCATTCGATTGATGGCCCAAATTAGTCTAATTATATGTTATTTTTATCGATATGAAGTAATAGGAACAGTAAAACACGATGAATAACCAGTAGCAGGATCGAATGAACAGTGCTGCTGCATTGCAGTGGCAGTCAGCGTGTAGTAGAGCGGTGTCGTCGGTGATAGAGTACTGTTTGCTATTCTTAGTGTTTTATTGTTTTTCTTAATTCATACCGATATACCAAATATCGCACTAGACTAATCTGAGGTAGCTGTATCGAATAAGCGGGGTAAATTATCGCTTTAAAAACAATTTTATTCATACCAGGAAACAAACCGACATTTTCCGTCGACAATGGGTGTCTTATGAATGCTGTGACGAGCGGTCTTTGTTTGGGCTGACTCCAACTACACACTGCAAATAAGAGATTGCAAACATCTGTGTAAACACTAGAGATAATGTGTCTGATGATTCTTAGGAGACATACTCTGTAGATGTGTTTATTCTGAATGTTACGTAACAAATTATTATGAGCACGTCATCCACGTGACCTTCAAGTATTGTGCATTGCCCTCCTAGACCGTTTAGCAATATTCTGCAGGTTTCAAACTACCTTCGCCATTTCAGCACGTTAAGACCTATGATAACAAAAGATTGTAAAAATGTGTGATTCAGTCCTAAAGAAAGGACTTCAGGTACCACACTTCAGTCGGCACAGTACCACAATACCAAAGATCCTGCCTTAAACCGTATGGGTTGCTGTAGTGTACACAACAACGCGCAAATGACACAGCCTGAGATTTATCACCTGCACTTCGCGCGTCGTACACTGGGTTCTGTCATGCAGTATCTACATTTCTCCGAATACCTACGTTTTTCAACTGTATTTCAAAGTTAACTCAACAAAGATCTCATACACTGGTGACTTGCAGCAGATCAGTGATAGAGAGAAACAGAAAAATAGGGTGATCACACAAAAGTGTACTGATACAAGAAATTTCTGCCATAATCTAGATACTATACACATAAACAACTGATTCCTAATGCTTATAAATGGGTTCAATTTCTTGCCTAAGTATGCAAGTCGTTTATTCAGCAGATTAACGAGAATGAAATACAAGTATCAGGTTACGTTATGATTTCCACACAAGACATGAATCTGTTCAGTCGTTATTGCGTTCCTTGTTAACCATCGGTCTGAAGTGATAACACTTAAGAGAAAAATACAGGATGTCGATATACATATCTGGATAAAGGAAAATATTCACAATCACGTCTGTGATAGCATCCACACAAGCATTGTAGCAAAGTACCAGTAACAACAACATACATGTTGCAATTACAACAAACTGAAGGCTTGCATTATAGAAAGATGAAATTGTAAAAAGAATTCGCCATTCAAATACAATATAACTTAATGGAGAACGAATGGTATTAGTAAGGTATATTTTTACTTGCTTCTTAGTCATATAATGTACTGATCATACAATTTTATATGGCACATTATGTGTTGCACACGTAAACTTCATAAAGGTAGGTAGCTCGTTGCTACAGGCCAAACTCATATGAGTTAGCGAAATGTGTACATTAAACATTCAACTTCTCAATCGTTATTGAATGTCCTTAGAGCTACATAAATGAAATAGTTTTATTTGTTTGATAGACAAAAAAGTCGTCTCTTGCTGCACTGTAATTTATTCTCCCAGACACGTTTCGCCTTTTTCCTTTTAAAGCATCATCAGTGGAATCTCTAATGATACAGTTATGGTACACTTTTGTTTTGATATTTATTCTTCGTAGAATAGAAAACAGTTTACTTCTCGCTTTTCATACAAATAAGTGATTAATTACAGTTCTTCATGTTTTATGTGCACAAAAATATATCATAAATGTATCATTATAGAGTCCACTGATGAAGCCTTAAAGTGGAAAAAGGCGAAACGCGCCTGGGAAAATAAAATACAGTGCAGCAAGAGAAGATGTTTTCTATGTACAAACCAAATATTTCAGTGCTTGCTCTGGAGGATGGCTAAGCAAACAAACTCGGAATAGTTTTAAGTTCTAATGGTTCTAATAGCTCTGAGCTCTATGGTTGAAATGGCTCTAAGCACAATGGGACTTATCATCTGAGGTCATCAGTCCCCTAGAACTTAGAACTACTTAAAACTAACTAACATAAGGACACCACACACAGCCATGCCGGAGGCATGATTCGAACCTGCGACCGTAGCGGACGCGCGGTTCGAGACTGAAGCGCCTAGGACCGCTCGGCCACACCGGCCGGCTAGTTTTAAGTCAGACCGTTGAGACAAAGATAGAAATTCACAACCACATTTGTGGAGTCAGCTCGTTTCACTTTGCATACCTAAAACTTTGAAGTACATGCATCTTACGTCCTCGTTGGTTACGATAGAAAATCGACTGTGTGAAATCCGGCAGTATTAGTATATGAGAATTCAGTTTGTTGTTAAGGCGCCTACTGTTCCGATCCCATGCAGGTCGTACTGAAATGAACACTAGCTTATAAACGAGAGGACGGGGTTAGATTCGACCACTCTCATATCTATGATCATGATGTTCTGGAGAATATATCTAGTGACGTCGTGAAAAATCCGTACGACCACTTAATGACATAATCTGATGCCTCCTGGCATCAGGAACGAATCATGCACTTTAAACATGGTGCTGCCTGATTCCAAATCCACGAGAAACATTTATTAAAGAAAGCGATGCGCGATTCATGTTGATGTATGACCGGCAATTATATGGAACGTTCCATTCCTTTAAATGTTACTCTAATGGATTCGAGAGAAATGTAAAGAAATATAATGTCTCAGAATCGTCGAGCTCTGAGTTCAAAGAAAGGGTGAACGAGCGGAACAAGACCTGAAAGTGCCTTCTTATCGGACACCAGGCTGAATTTCCAGCGAGCTGAATTGTGAGCGTAATGACGTTTGGGCGGCAGTTTATTGCATCAGTCGCTCTAAACCATCGACGCTACACAAAGAATTTCGGTGCTTTTTCTCGATGCTCTCCTCTTCTCGCCGTAGGAACTCAATTATCTGCTGTAAGGGAGGCGACGAGAAACTGGGTATGGTTGGCGCTTCCAGAGGATATTGCTTTCGCCGACACGGAATTTCAACTCACCACAATGCAATCACTTGCGTAGCTGTTACCGCCAGACAGCAATACCTTTTCGCAGACAACTCCCCTATTCGCTGCTCGCTTTTTATTTCTTCAGATTGGTTTCACATCAGAAACAGCTGAGGGAGGAATGAGAGTTGATCATTATATTATAGATTTATCCTCAAACTAAACAAGATGCTTTTTCTCGGAGCAGTGGCCTCTTAATAGAAATTCTCTGGAAGCAGTGTGTTTTCGGACACAAGAACGCTGCTCACTCTTTGAACCATACAAGGTACTTTAAATTATAAAGTTTTAGTTTCTTTAACAGTGCAGACCAACATCATAGGAAGAAGCAACACGTAATATACTCTCGAGAGAGGAATTGTGAAGGCAGTTAAAGATAACAGGTTGGTTCTCAATCGGACATTTTTCCTCAAACGTAAATTCCACGTGTTTCATAATATTGATTACTGACTCAGTAGTATTTACAGAGAACTCACACATGTAGTCTCGGGCATGTGGTGTTGTACTTGCAAACTTATGTCTCCAAAAAGCTAACAACGAAAGAATGGAGCTATAGGGAAATTTTTAAGTGTGCCGCAATGAAATTTATGAAATTGTTTGAGTCGCAAGTTGACCCTAACACTGGCAGTGGACTGGAACCGGTCGGCGAGCCGTTAAAGAAACATCCCTGTACACAACTGTCCTTTATTCATTTAGATACACAGATGGGACCGTACCTGGCAGCTGGCTATCGCCCTTCGATGACGCAGGTGGCTGCTGTCGTGCCAGACTCCCAAGCAAGCAACGACTGCCTCAGACGACAGATCGCGTTAGAAGCGGTCGTCGTTGGCGTCAGCGAAGCTATCGCCGAAATGAATCTGGCAAAGCTCCTGGCAGCCTGACTAATTCGTGTCAGGAAGGACAGTGTTTAAACTCGTCACTCGAGCATGACCAAAGTCGAGGACTTATGCCCATACTCCGCGGTGATAAGCGACGGTGAAAGCCCCCAGGAACTACTGTACAGCAACAGACGGAATGGTCAGTCTCTGTCACAGGATGTAACAGCGACTCACCAGGGACATGGTCGCCAGCATAAGATATTCACCCGGCAGGTGAGCCAGCGGTACGAAGGCACCATGTCTTGTAAGTATGGTCCCCAGCTCAGTTGGATGCCTGCAGCTTCTGGAGACGAAGTTCTTGGTCGGTAACTCGATGCTACATTTGGTTCTTCAGTGGTCTGCGCCTCGAAGTTAACAGCTGATGCAGATGTTGGTGTTGAGCATCACGTACATACACCGATACGTTCGTGTGCAGAGAATGTCAGTTTGTATCTGGGAACATTTGAGAATAATAATTTCCGGAGGTGGGATATTTTTTAGTCTCTCCTGGTCAGTACTTCCCCTACCGCAACCCGCCCACCCCGGAAGGGACAACAGGCCTTAGCGGCCAGCTGCCTATATTAGGTGCTGATAACATCATACGTTCTGATTTACTTGATTAGTGAATTACTGCAGGAGCGTGGTCGGAGCTACCATACTGCCCAAATTCACGCTTCAGAGGAGCTAATCCCATCAGCTTCCTGCATAAGGTCTCTTCCATTCTTAATATGTCTTCTTGTGAAAAACATCCTGTAATTCAGAACGGCACTCGCTTCTCTTTATGTAACGTCGTTTTTCTGAACATCGCAGGAGCAGTTACCGCACTCGTCAAAAGCCTGGTGCACAAAAATATTTGTGAAAATTCACACAGCTCTCCCATACCCCTCTCAACATGTAAACAGTGTATAAATTAGTCGTAGTTCAACTATGGATATTGTATTATAGTTAGAGTAGCGGAAATAAAACCGGCTGTTTTACGTCAACAATATTGTATATGAAATGATGTGGTCGGGCATAGTTGCAGTCAGCTCTCAATAACTGTCAAGAAAATATTATATGCCCACGCTCTTGAAAGCAGAACTTTTCTTATATCTAATCCCAAGGATAGTATTAGGGGATACTCAGATAAAAAGACAGACGAAGTGTCGATATGTAGGAGTTTTCCTGGATGAAAGACTGTAGTTGAATCATCATTTCACCATGACAGAATTGAAAGTCTGAAGGCGACCACATCCATACACTCTACTCTGACTAGAAACAGAAAAGTTCCAGAGCAACCAGAGGTAGTACCCTTCACTTTAGGCTTTTGTAAAATAAATATTTCACCTTAGGCCTTTTCAGAGTTAAGATTCCATGCTAGAACAGGAGAGATGACAGATGAAATGAGAATTAAGTACAAAGTGAAGGCTGAATCTGACATTACAGTCGCTACTGCCGCTGTCCGATCTATTCGTGTTCGAGCGCCCCTATCTTTCCGTGCACATTCAGTATTTAATTAACAACTTGTCACTGCTAACGGCCATGCCGTGGTGGTAAGACTGGTTTCGTTCTGAACACCGAAGATAAGCGCTGCCTGGCTTGGATAGCACTTGGATGGGTGACCATTCGAGTCTGCCGAGCGCTGTTGGCGAGCGAGCTGCATTCAGGCCTTGTGACGATAATTGATAAGCTACTCGATTGAGAAGTAGCCATGCCACGAAAACTGACCACGGTCAGGAGAGTGGTGTGCTGACCACATGTCTCTACATATCCGCATCCAGTGACGCCTGTCGTCTGAGGATGACACGGCGGTCTGTCGGTACCGTTGGATATCCTGAAGCCCTTTCTGACGGAGAGTATGCAGTATGCAATCACTGACCGTCTCCACGAATTATTAAAGTAACTGTGTTTCATCCTCTGCTCCCACCTGTACCAAGGTTATACTTTGGAGTTACAACCGCTTGCACGTCTGTCAGTGGTTTCTTTCAATATATCAGTGGGTAATTCTCGTGTTTAAAGACAACAGATCTAACTTTTATAATGACCAAGGGTTTCCATTAGTACCTAGAAGATCCCTCCATCCATTAATATACATCCATATGAGTGGTGTGGTACCAAATTATATCATGTTTAATTGCTGAACCTCCCTCAACATTCACTTAAATAAGACGTTTTCCGTTGTGTGACAGTACATTCGTTTTAAATTTATTTGCATGGTCATTTGGGGTAGTTCCTCACTCTACTGGTCACCAGAGTTTGGTACGGTACATCATATGGGTGCGCTCCAAGGCCAATGATATTTACGGCGTTCGACGTCCCACACACTGTCCACAATGCAACCGCAATATTGGCTGCTAATGGCAAAAGGGGCGAGACTCGAGGTATCCAATGAGCTCACAACAGCGCAACACTGTTAGTGCTGTTGATACAAAGCAGAACAATGGCAACGATAACAAAGCAAACATTACCTTGTATCTACAAAAACAGTTGTTGAAGTTGACATTTCGTCAGAAATGAAGTCAAAGATTGTCGTATAGTAAGAAAGATGTGGTAGGTGAAATATTTGCGTTTCTGCAAGATTAGTAGTGGAATGCGTGGTGTCGTATGCGCTCGACTGTGCGGACAATGTACACGAGGAATACAATGATGACGATACGTGGGTAACAAGTGAAATTGATACCGAAACAGGTGTACAACCATGTAGTTAATCATACTTATCGGGCAGGGAGCCATAAATACTGTCTCCATTGAAACATAGTAAACGAAATTCGTTGTCCAAGGAGTGGACACAAAGCATAACTACGTTCGGTAGAAGATTATCCGCAGCATCGTATAAAAACAATTATGAAGAGAATTAGAATAAGTTCGCAGCAATATGACCGTGTAATGCATAAAAAAACTACGGATAATCATGGGAGAAGAAGGCACACTTGTAACAAAAACAGGTGTTTGGCTGTTTCAAGGATGCTCAATACAATTTACAGGATGTGCGTGATAGTGACCTACTGCGCTATGGACATCAAATTGCGCTGGACATAGATTACATTGATTTCAAGGGAAGCAGTGGATGGTTGCATAACTCCGAACAGTGCTGCAGAATTGGAAGACGTAAGATACCAAAATTTCAAACGAAGCGTCAAGTTGACAATGCACAGCAAACTGCGGAGCCGGCCCGGACATATATAGATGAGATAAACAAACTTATTCCATCGTTCAGTAAGGAATTTGTTTTCAACTCCGACCATCCGTAATTTCAACAGGAAATGCATCTGAAAGGAATACTGGAAATTATAAGTACCAAAACAGATGTATCAATATCAACTAAAATCAATGGCTTAAAGCATTCATATACAATTATCACGACCGTTAATCTGGATGGTAAATCGGCTGGAACGTTATTTATTGTGCTGCAGAAGTTGAAACTGCTCTGTCCCCTACAATTCTTTCTCGTGTGAGTGGTCTTTCCAGGTCAGTACGGAATATCTACGTCACAGCATGGAAGAATGGGAAAGTGAGCATAACAGAACTACAGCTATCGTATGAGCTCTGCTTTTGGCCAGTAGTTGGTCTAAGTAATTTTATTTTGCTTGATTCCTGGTCTGCGCATAAAATAATGCTCCTTTAGAGATAACTACCCCTCCTGAAAAGCTTGTGATATCAAATTAACCACTGAACAAATTTACATCTTGATGTTTGTTTTTTTCCGTGCCTATAAAACATATTATCGCACTGACTGCAGCTACCTCATGAATGATAGCCAGTTTCACAATAAACTCTACAACAGACTGTTTCTCATTCAGCTGGAGGCCATCCCATCCCATCAATTCTCATCACCTCGTTAAACCAATGTGATTCTATGTCCTTTCTTTTTTTATACTGGATACCTATCCGGACGCCCTGCACGGTTTGTAACTCCCAAGGAGTAATGGTCTTGATGGTGCGAATCTTTGTGATCACTGTGGCGCGCCATTTTTCATTTGATGTTCATGGTGTAAGTTAATGGTTTCTTTTGAACATTTCTTGAATTTAAACTATATTCATTTTGTGAAATGCAATACACACATCCATTACAAGGGTGATCTCTGCATCTCCTGGACACTCCTTTTCTGTAGCCCTTCTCATGCACAAGGTGAGTCATTGGCCGCTAACATTTTTACTATCATAACTGTTAACTTAACACTATCAAATGGGCCTTCCTAAAGACTGAACTTGCGACCGTACTCTCAAGTGGTTCCTTGTGAGTGGTGTTGTGACTTACCGTCTTGTCCTAGAGTTCAAAGTGTAGCTGCAATCACGTAAAGTGTCGCGAAGCAGGAAGTCTGGGCGTAGTTTCACCCCGCCAGTGGGAAGTTAATTCAAATTTTTGTGGTCACGGTCTCGACTGGAAATTATAAAGCTGGATCTCTAGTTTAGTGGAGCTTAGCTGTGCACTGGAAAGAGAACTGAAGCTATTCCGTGAAACTATAGACTCCCACGTTGAAACACGGTTGATATTTTCGTAACCTATGCTGATTTCCATCTTGATGGGTATTTTGTTCATTATGTTTGTGCTCACAATATCTACTTCTATTCTGCTACTAACAGATGTGACAGAGAAAGGGCAGTATTTCGGCAGTTCATTTCTAGTTTCTTTCTTGGCAGATGTGTCTTAACTGATCTCTTTCCAATCATGTGGAAGATACTGTTCGCCAGTAGTGTGTAATAAATTACGATGACATTCGGAGCCAATTGGCCCACAAATTCAGTACAAAAGTTAACAAAAACTTTCTTCGGTTCTGGGACTGTAATAGGTTTTAGCGATTTATCTGCTTTCAACGGTACAGGTACTGATTATAATATCACTGTTCTTAGCAGAGGAAGAACTGTTGAATGATGGCAACGTAACTTCATTTTCCTGTATGAAGAAAGGTTTGAAAATATATTCAGCATTTCCTAATTTGGTTTGCGCCGTCCTTTCACACCGGGAAGCAAATGGATCAGAACATACGAAAACAACGGTCGGATTCCTCTATATTCGTCTCTTGGACTTACTACATCGCTATGTCCCTCTGACTTCCAACATAACTTTAATGACAGGAAAAATGGCGGTGATTGTGTATCTGAATGATTGTGTGGATGTATGATTATTGTCTGCAGTCTTTTATAGCCTAAAACGTCTGTCGAAAGTAAATATAGATCTCTTACCTGAAGTGCCGGCGTAATGTGTAGCTAAATAATGAATGAGATGGTGGGGCGAAGTGGAAGACCTCCCATAAAGTTATTCAAAATTTTTCTGTATGTTTGTGAAGACCATGATTAGTTAGCAGCGATTTACTTGACAATAATGGTAGTTCTCCAAATGTGTGGTTCTGCAGTTGACCATATTTCTGATCCGTACAAATCGTTGGCAAGATAATACAACTGCAATATCTGAGCTTTGTATTTACCCGATAACCTTCACCCATTAGGAGCGGGTACAATTAGTAAAAAGCAGTTCAAACATTGGTTTTTATTCTGTTTATTTGTTTCACGAATGTCAGACGCCTGTCGAGCTGTAGGTCCAGGTCACTCCATTGTAATACTCTGCCAGCTACAAAGATGTCTCGGTTTTGGAGGAGTTAACTTAGCAGTTTTCTAGACGGTTGGGAAGTAGGTTAGAGAAAGGCTTTGACTGTAGATTGTGATGAGGCAGGTGATTGCGGAAGGCTATAGTTGTTTTATGTTTTACGTGTGGGAAACGGACACTGTCACGGCTGAGGAATTTGTTGTTCTCTAGTCGTTTGATGTTGGCACATACAAGTCCACGGGAAACCAGTGTGAAATCTGTTTCTGGCCAATTCTGTCTCAGTCGAGCCACTCCTCCGACAATTTCTCTCTCCTGCCTTTCGCTCTCGTTATCTTGGACGAACTGAGTTCGGAATTATGACCTTGGTGGAGTCACTAATAATATTTCTGCCTTTTCCTCATCTTGACAAACAATTACATTTTACCCTAAGAGTGGCTTCTCTACCCTGGGAGTAGGCTTCTGCGCTTTCATGATCTTCCATACTTGGTTCATGTCCTATTCCGGTTCTCTGAGTCTTTCTTCCCACCAGAGGTCTCTGCGGTCCTGTAATTTTCATCTGTCCTTCTAGCCTTCTACGCAGACGACCGTCGGCGGGATCGTGTTAACGTGGCCAGTCCCTTCTCACGCGCCGCTCAGTTACTATCAAGCCCCAGGTATCACGCGGCAGATCCCTAGCACCACTTTCGGTGGTCATCCTGGTGCTTGTACGTCAAAAAAAAAAAAAATGGTTCAAATGGCTAGAAGCACTATAGGGCTTAAAATCTGAGGTCATCAGTCCCCTAGACTTAGAACTACTTAAACCTAACTAACCTAAGGACATCACACACATCCATGCCCGAGGCAGGATTCAAACCTGCGACCGTAGTAGTAGCGCGATTCCGGACTGAAGCTCCTAGAACCGCTCGGCCACAACTGCGAGGGCTTGTCTGTCGAGCGAAGGTCTGGAGGATGGATGTAAAATACTCGACGACCGATTGCACCTCTCTTTCGTTTCGATTTTGCGGTATGTCGCACAGGTGATGGGCTACCAGGGTGTTACATTGCCCCAAGCATGCGTTATATGTTGTATTTGTCAACCTGCTGTCTTCGACATTAGCACTGGGCTATGGTCTAAGTTCAGCTCATAACGAACTGTGCTCGCAGTTCTCGACGGCAGGCGCTTGGGCAGTTAGATATCCAGGATATCTGGCCTGAACTGGCCTTGATAGGCGATTGAGTAGGTTCCTAGGGAGCAATTTGCCTCAAGGAATGATCACCCCGGATAAACAGCCTTACTCCCCTCCCACTGTCGTTTATCCTATTCACTATGCTGGCCGGGGTGGCCGAGTGGTTCTAGGCGCTACAGTCAGGAACCGCGCGATCGCTACGGTCGCAGGTTCGAATCCTACCTCGGGCATGTATGTGTGTGATGTCCTTAGGTTAGTTAGGTTTAAGTAGTTCTAAGTTCTAGGGAACTGACGACCTCAGAAGTTAAGTCCCATAGTGCTCAAAGCCATTTGAACCTATTCACTATGTTTAACGTTCAAGTCCCCTGCTACTACTACACGCTCGAAACTGCCTGTCATTACCCGGAGGTCCTTTGTCCCGATGTGGTTGTAAGTAGAATGCAAATAACTACCGTGAGGACGTTACTCTCTGTTGTGAAGTCCATACCGGCAGTCTCGATTCTGGACGTATTTGGTATATCGATTGTTCGGTTGCAAATCCTCCGACACACGAGGCCGGCCACCCCTCCTCTTAAGAGGTCGCCCCTATCCGTCAGGTACATACGAAAGCTTTCGATTCCAAACGTTTAATAAGGCCCAATAGAACTGTTTCCAGATAGAGGATGATGCCCTTCTAATCATCTACGCAATGCTGAAATTTCAAACATACGTCTGTGGTGAGAAATTCTATATAGGGACTGATCGCAAGCCTTTGTCCGATTTATTCGGCCATCGCTCAACGTTGTCGAACGAAACAGCACAACGGTTACAGCGATGGGTTCCCTTTTTATCTGCATATCAGTATCGCATCACATACAAACCAACAGCCCAGCACACGAATGCAGACGCTCTTTCCTGGCTGCCGGCTGCTTTGAAGCAAGATTTAACAAACAGAAGGTCGTCTGCTTCCACATCAGCAAAGGGATATCTGGCGCGAAAGTTGTAATCGTATAGATTAACTTTGACATTGGCGTGTGACTGTGCGGACAACTCTATCCATCTCCCGAGACCACGGGAGCCGCGTAATGTGACGTGGTGGAAGAGGCCCCGTCTCCGGCACGATAAGATGTGCTGCCTGCCTGATATGAGAATGTGTCGCCCCTGGTTGTGTAGAGATATCCAATGGGCGGGTATGGTCGGGTAGCAGAGACTTCAATCGGGTGTGTGGCCGACAGATACGGGTTTGTACCCGAAAACATATACCTGTCCATATCCGCCCGATTTCATACCCGATGCCAGACTCAGACCCATACTATTTTTTGGTTATGCTCTTTCCCTCTAGTCTCAACATGGTAAATTAATCATTTAGAGTGACATTAGAAAGATACACGATATTTACGAATTATGAAAAAATTATGAACCCAGAAAGAGGATGTGATCAAACATCAGCAAGCTGTGCAACAGAGTGCAGACAAAACGCCATATGTGTTTAAATGTGACGTGTTTTTATTAAATCACAATAACACTGCACTTTTGCGATTTTTATTATTTGTGGGATTGTAATTAACACATAAAAATCTATGAAGTAACGACATACATTTAATAATTTTTTTCTGTGTACGTACTTTTAAAATAAACTTTATGACGAGAACGAAGCCAGTTCGTTGCACGTTTATAATAACTGTTGAGAAACAAAAGTTCATCAACATGTTCAGGATTTTCTCATGATCAATTTTCCTGAATAATGTTAAATGCCACACTAAGTGTCATTTAACAGACAGCACCGGTACCAGGAGCAGCAAAAGTATTTTTTGCTACTTGCGACAGTTGTGGGCGTATTGGGGATTTTTGTTTCCGTCAGTCAAGCAGTCGATCGTCGTCGAGGTCGGATGTGTCAGTTACTTAATTACAGAGGCACATCGGCGTAACTTTGCGCATCATCGACGTCGTCACACAAAGTGTAGTAATAAATCCTGGCGTCTTGAATTCACAGTTCTTTCCTAGTCCAATTGCTGCTTTTCGATTGCACTTTGCGAAATTCTCCAGCAAAGATCTTCAGTAGCAGATCGTACTTCTTCCCTTTTTTTAGCTGGACAGGCAAGCATTCTTATATTTCGGTAAGGAGGAGTGAGGAACATAGCGACTTTTTTATTCACTTCCAGATTAACTCTCTGACGCACGTACTGAGAAGCTCACTTTGCCAATTTTTTCGTTATTTAAAACTCGGCAACACGACTGAGAATGCCAGAAAAATTTTGGATTACTCTCCCATAACTTGGGAGGCAATACTGTAATGTAAGTCATTTCTCCTGGTGTAGTTTTTGTGTTTCATGGTGTAGCGGTTTACGAAAGCTTGCAAAATTTCGATAGAGGTGTTTGTCCATTCCAGCTATTTTTACGAAGCTGGTGTTTTGCTGCAATATATGCATAATGTGTTTGAACTGAGAAAAGACTGACTCCGCAATCGTTACTTTTGAATTCAAGCGTGCGTTATACCCTCGGCTCAATGACATCTCTAATTTTGACTCAGTTCTACACGTTGCGTATGGGGTATTAAATGTTTGCTAATCGACGTTTGTGGGGTAGGACTCTGCCCTCTATATGAGCTAGACGTAACTGTCTTTCGTAGCTTTTTAAGTCATAAATTATATTAGACCCCTGATCAGTCACCCACATTTGCGTCGAGAGGTCTTCTTGGACTATCCCCACATGGCAAAAGAGAAACACCAGCGTCTGTAAAAAGTTTCTGTATCTTGGGCTCGTCTGGAAACTTCTGAGTAAGTGTTCTCAATGAATAAGAGACCAGTCCTCATTAATGTATGGAACTGTAACATAGCGTAGTTTTCTAAATTCTTCTATCCATCTGTGCTGGCTAAAACACTCACCTTGTCTGACTGCTACAGAACTTAATATCCCTTACAGATAGTACTGTGTAAAAAATGGCTCTGAGCACTATGGGACTCAACTGCTGAGGTCATTAGTCCCCTAGAACTTAGAACTACGTAAACCTAACTAACCTAAGGACATCACAAACATCCATGCCCGAGGCAGGATTCGAACCTGCGACCGTAGCGGTCTTGCGGTTCCAGACTGCAGCGCCTTTAACCGCACGGCCACTTCGGCCGGCAGTACTGTGTACATGTAGGTGATGTCACATCAGAGATAAATGATTCACCTCGACTACTACTTTGTTGTTCACAACCATTTTTTTTCTTATGGGATTCCGTACTATAAAAACCATTGTTATGTGGATGTAGCGGCGGGGGAGGAGAAGTAGGCGGGGGCTACCGCGCTCGTGGTCTCAGTAGCAGGTCATAGCATATGATCAGTCTGTTGAAACGAAGGGCCGGAGCAGGTTTTAACAATACCGTCAGTGGAGTACGTGACTGCCTCGGTAACTGCGTTGCCGGCGTGTCTTGCTGCAAACCGAAGGGCACCGGTTCGATTCCCAGCCAGGTCGCCGATTTCTCCACACGTGGACTGGTGGTTCTCTTGCCCTTTTCATGGTTTCATCATCAACGACATGCAATTCGGCTACATGGCGTCAACCCGGCAGCAAAGCCGCCACACTACAGAAAGGAAGTGGAGTCTGATTTAGCCGCGAGCGACCGTCGGTTGGTGCAAGGCAGAGAATGGAGATGCAAAGCCGCCAGGCAGGGAGCCTCTGGAGGTATCGCTAACAACGAACAGGCAGGACAGACGAACAAGTAGGTGACGGCAGACACTACGACCGACCAGGACACAACACGAGGGCAAGCAAACAAGAACTGAGGTGATAAACACGGCGAGACAATAACGCAGGAACACTCCAAACAACGACAGAATGTATCTCAACAGACGGAACTGCAGCGCAGCAGGGCCGAAATGCAGACGTGAACTACGGCTAGTTCCAGACTGCCGAGGTAGCGCCGCGCGGCCGCCTAAATACAAGACCGCGGGAAACGCCATTTGCCGCGGACTTCACGAGGTACGGGGAGAGCCACACTCGCACAGTGATGTCCGCGGTGCAGGCGCGCTGGAGCACAAAGACCACAGTGAGTATCCAGGTCCATACCCTCTGGCGCGCGTTCAGTTTCCGCGCCTTCCGACACCAGAGTCCGTCAGCGTCTATTTGAAAGGCGCTGTCCCTAGGCACCTATGATGGTAGCACTGGTCCATACCCTGTCTCCCTTCTGGAGGATACGTTTGTATAGCAGAGGCTACTGGTGCTGTTGAGTCTGAATGAAGTGGTGGATGGTTTGAAGTTTCCTGCTGTGTTGAAGTTAATAAGGGAACTTACGTGCGACAGATGTAACCTAAAAAAGCGATTGCAAAGTTTTTGCTAGAAAAGAGGCTAGATCATTGTCTTCATCCTGCCTGAGGAAAAATAAGAACCATTGAAGAGATGTTGTATGCCATGCTGGGTGCAAAACATTACACAAATGGCGGAAGTGAACTGGGTGCTGTAATCTGCCACGATGACCTCTGCTAGGCTTTCGATCGCGGACACTTGGGTGAGTGCTTTAATCGTCGCTTCTGTTCTGTAATACGTCCTGGTGACCTATGGAAACCTTGGAAAAGAGTCCACGACGATAAACAACACCAAACTGAGAAAAGAACCCACAAAGTCTAGATGAATCCGGTGTCAAGGAAAAGAACGCTTGGAACAAGATGCAAAGAAACCTTTGGTGCCGATGTCTGTTGGAGACGCAATCAGGTGATGAGCGGGGGAGATTTTTGATGACTTTGTCTATTATCTACGAGTAATCTTGCTGGCGGGCCAAGATTTTCATCCAAATGGCATGCGTGAAGGAAGGCGGTGATCGAGTGTAGAGGGAGGGCTGGCTCACCAGCCAGAGGTACTCCGTAATGAGTACTTTGAACATGTCCTGAGCCGACAACCGATGTTTCAAAGAAACGCAGCATCGTAATGTTAGCTCTGATCTCGTTAGGAGGTACTAGGCGCTATAGTCTGGAACCGCGCGACCACTACGGTCGCAGGTTCGAATCCTGCCTCGGGCATGGATGTGTGTAATGTCCTTAGGTTAGGTAGGTTTAAGTAGTTCTAAGTTCTAGGGGACTGATGACCAAAGAAGTTAAGTCCCATAGTGCTCAGAGCCATTTGAACCATTTTTTTAGGAGGTACTCAGTCTCTCCAGACTTCACTCACCTCAAAACTTACAACACCATGGAGTCCTTCCACGATCCTGTTGAAGTGCTGAAAGTAATGATTGGATATTGGTTTGAAGTGGTGAAGTTTCTCAGCTGTTGTGAAGGCACAAGACCCACTGTGTGTCATATTCTGCATAGGATCCAGCCAGGTGTAATGGGAAGAGCGTATATGCTCGTGCGCTGACCTGTTGGTTAGTTTGCGATGGAATACTGATTGTTGTTGATGTTGTAGTCTTTAGGGGTGAAGAGTGATTTGATGCAGCCCTCCTTTCTACTCTATACTGTTTAAGCCTCCTCATCTCTGCATAACCACGGCATCTTACGTGCATTTTAGTCTGCTTACTGTACTAAAGCCTTGGTCTCTGTCTAAAATTATTCCCTCCACACCTCCTTTAGTTTGCAACTTCACAGTTTCTTGATACCTCAAGATTGCCCTATCAGCTGAGACCTACTTTCGGTCAAGTGGCACCATAGATTTATTTTTCGACCAATTAGATCAGTAGCTCCTCGTTTGTTACTCTATCTCACCACCTAATCACCAGCATTCTTTAGTAGCACCACATTTCAAGAGCTTCTGTTCGCTTCTTGTCTCAACTGCTTATCGTACACATTTCACTTACATATACGATTACATTCCAGACAAATACCTCCAGATGAGAGCACTTCTTAACACTTAAACTGATATTAGATATTAATAAATTCTTCTTTCAAAAATAGTTTTCTTGTCATTGCTGTTCTCCATTTATGTCCTCTTTCATCATCACTTACTTTACTGTGAAAGTAACAAACTTCATCTATTACTTTTAAGTTCTCATTTCCTAATGTACTCCCTGACTATTGCATGACTAAATTCGATTTCACTCTATTACCCTAGTTTTACTGTTGTTGATGCTCAAATTTAAAATGTTTTTTCAAGACATTTACCATTCGGTTCAGCTGTTCTTCCAAATCCCTTGCCACCTAAGACATAATTATAGTGTCATTGATAAATTTTAATGCATATCTACATTCTCTTTGAAATTTATTTCCCATTGATTTCCTTTACCAGTGGGATAGGCTATCACTCTTATCTCACTCACCTCTCAGCTGGAGCTTCCCTTTCACATCCCTCAATTCTTACAGCTGCAGTCTCGTTTATGCACAAATTTTTCCTTCTCTTCATTTTCGTATTACGAAATTCTAGTCACCCATCGCTGTAACATTTTCGTACCCCTGAACAATCTGAATTTCCTTCAGTGTCTTCATCTAGTTAGTATATAGAACTGTTCTATTGCGGTGGGTGCTGGTTTTGTGTCTACTACGGCTATGACACAGCTTTCACTACGCTAATTATAGTCGCTTCCTCGCATTCCTGTTTTCCGATTTGTTATTAAACCTACTCCCGCATCACTCAAGTCTGTTTTTGTGTTTATCACCCTGTAATGAACTGTACACAAATCCCGTTTTTCCTGACAACACACTCCTCTAATTCCCACTGTATCTAGCTTCATCCTATCCGTTTCCCTTTCAAAATTCTCTACATAACCTATCCGATTAAGGGATGATGACATTCTCCTGAGTGCTCCCCACTTGCATATCTGAATGATGGACTATTTTACCTCCGGAAGATTTTACCTAAGAGAATGCTGTCATCATTAAGCCATACAGTAGAGCCGCATGAGCTCGGGAAAAATAACAGCTGTAGGTGACCCTTGCTTCCAGCCGTCAGCACTATGAGCACAGCAAGGTCTGGTCAGCCTTTCATGCAGACTGTTGACACGGCAACTACTGAAAAGGCTGCTGCGTCTCTTCAGGAAGTATAGGCTACTCTGGCTTCTCCATAAAAATCCCTCCGCCGTGGTTGCGCCTGCGGTAAACAATCTGTACCTTTTAGGTTTCTAAGTCTCTCCACCTTGGCGAAGTCCGTGGACAATTCAGAGTGGGTCGGGGGGGGGGGGGGGGGAGAGGAATATGCTGACATTCAGATTTAGAATAAACTCATTCAGTTTCTTAAAGTCGATGTTATGTTTTACAAATACATAAAAAAAATGTCAGGGTCTCTCTCCCCCACAAGAAAGTCCACACTGCTGAGGTCATCGGTTCCTAAGCAGACACACTACTTAATCTAACTTAAACTAACTTACGCTATGGACAACACACAGACCCATGCCCGAGAGAGGACTCGAACCTTTGACCGGGGGAGCCGCATGGACCGTGACAAGGCGCCTCAGATCGCCCGGCTACCCCACACAGCGTTTACAAAGTATTCTGAATGATATACTCACAAACAAAACCTTTCTACATGAAAAGTCATAAGTTTTATTGTAAGTAACTAAAAAGTGCTTGAAGTTCAAATACAAAATGTGTACAATACAAAAAGCTGCCTAAAATAAAAATTACAAGTTTGTACGTTGTTTATGGTCTGCGTAAGTGAAGCAGTCGCCATCACTGACAGGATACCTCTTCAGCCTTAAGGTTTGTACGATAGTAGTGATGTATAAACTTCAGGAGGTCCACTACATCCTTCTTTTTTGCTATGGAGATCGGTCTTGATGTGCTATAAAGAAGATCCTGGGGAACATTAGCTAGGCTTTCTAAAGGACGTCCGTTTCCATTTTTTGTGGATATTAATATTTCCAATTGGCATTTCTAGTGAGAAACTGGATTTATATTTGATAACAAATAGCTCAGCCTTCTCAATCCTAAGCCATCCCATTGTCAACCAGTTAAATGGTTCTTCTTCGGCACATTTCTCCTGTAGGTCTTTTATCAAATATAAGTAGCACCAAACATATAAACACTGTAAAGCTAGGAAACGCAAAGCAGTAGCAAAAGTGTTACCTAAAGTTAGTTCCACGTGGCCTGTCATGGAACCACTGAGTTAATCACTTTGCCCACGGAAACCACTGGTAAAATGTTCCGTAGCAGTGCAAGTAAAGTGTTCCAGCGGCAAAACATTTAACTGTGCAGTTAGTCGTTTTGGTCACTGATAAGTATTCAGTGGAGCAAAACAACAATGTTTTCATTACTCCCACTTTTAAATAAAATTGGAGTTAGTCGGCTCGGCTTCTGAACGCCTCAAATAAAGCGAATAAAAATACAAATAAAATGTGAGTTATTATATATTATATATAAAATATTATATTTGCTCTGATGTACTGCCATGCCTTGCAATGTATTCCTCGGTTCTTTGGCCCGTTACACACCTAAACCTCCTAATATAAGAATTCCTTTATTTCACTAAGTACCACTGGTGTTCTAAAGCCCCGAAATATTTTACACAGGTTATACTGGTCGTGAACTCACATGGAAACACACATCAATGGATTGAAAGCGGGAAAACTTTATGAATAAGCAGTTTGAGATGTTGTCTTCGTTCTTTATGTTAAGCATCCTTACGTTTAGAACAAAGCAAATCTCAGTGTTGTTTACAGGCAAAAGAAAACATATTCTGCAGTTTTATGGATGTTTTCTATCCACGGAACATTCACATACGGATCGCCGTTCGCCTTTCGAGGCCTATTGCTCTTGCGCTTTTCTTTGTTCCAGTCATAATTAAAATCCAGCCAAATGATGAAAGCATTGAGACCGCTAATATCCAGAATATTATAATAAGTAAGCGTCCACAATCTTCTTGTAATAGATTTTGTAGTGTAAGTGTTGACTGATTTGTCCATTGCATGCACACCTAAATTAGTTGTATTATGTGACTTCTGAAGTAGTTGTATTATATTCCAAGATTATAACAGGTATTGCTGTTTCAGTTTCACCTGTTTCCTCTTTGAAATGCATGGCACTCAATGCATCACTATCTTATCCTTTAAATTTTTTTTGGGAGGGGGGGGGGATAGGACACTACTATAACTGTTTCCCGGAATCCGAAGGGACTTGAAGCTGCAGTTCTTCCCCTTGCTATGCACACTTTCGCAAGTAGCTACCGACGATTTTTCTCTTATTCTTCGAATCAGGTTCACCAGTTTTCGTTCTCATTCCTTTGCCACCTCCAGTCTTGTGGATAAATTTGCTGTCGTGATATTTTTACTACTTCTGGATAAAATTTCTCTCAATTTCAATACTAACTGTTCCTTGATTTATTTCTCTGGGCTGGTCTTGCCCCTGTCTTGTGTAAACCTGCCGGTTTGTGACGCAACTAGCGCTGTGAGATGCAGCCCATACATTGATATTTGATACTGACTATACTGGCCAAAAGAACACCTACCCCTAAAGATGATCAGTTTTTCGTCAACTGTAACATTCTCGTGCAAGTCGTATACATTATGTAAAGAGCTTATCAGCTGTTCAGATGCATCCCTTATAGGAGTCAGTTTATAAGGGCTAAAATTTTGTCTTCGCTGCTGTCCATCATCGAAGCGAATACAACGTGATGCTTCTCGGCTCCTATTGTAAATAGGTCGACCACGCTCTTTGTTCCATAAATTCACTATTCCCTCACTGTGAGCTTTGTACAGTCCCTCAAGTAAGGTACCTCGACCAAATAACGTCACGCACACCTTTAACGCCACCCAAGTAATTTCGTATAATCGTGCCAGGCAGCGCTATTATACTGTGTTGGTCTGTATTGTGATGCCAGCTAGCGGCGGAAAAAGATATTACAAGTTTCTCATCAGTCATCACCCTTCATCTCAACGTTACACACCCACTGTGTCTTCCGTCACTCAGCTGAACGAGTGCTGTTGTATGAAGGCAAATATTATTGGTTGTTTGTACTGTATTAATGAGTAACTATATAAAACTATATATTTTCGTGGATGTTCAAGGTTCTTCTTTAAGGTTACAAACTTCATTTATAATAACACTTTGTAATATTAGAGAAACAAATGTACACTCTTATGAAGTGCATAGTAGGACTTAAACGCCATGGTGGAGTTATTGGTCTACAAGAAGCAGTATAGTGGCATTATATGTCTACATACAAATGATTTATGTTATTACAGTTACGGTACACCACCTAAATACTGTTTACTTTATTTTATACATTTGTAATATTAAAACACTTGTGTTACATAAAACTACTGTAGCTACTCTAAATGATATATTCTTGAATTTTAGATGCCATAAAGAGCACTATGCTCAGAAGAACAAGAACAGTAGAAGGCTGCAATGAATGCAAGAAACTAAGGAATGAGTGCGAAAAGAGCTTTGGAAGTACGCAGGTGTCCAAAACTAACGCAACAAACTGCTATTTCCCCGTCGTGTATACAATGCATTATTTAATCACACAAACTGTTAACAGATGTCGTCACGATCGTGTTCTGCATGGAAGATAGCATTTCGCTCAACGGGCAACCACGCCGACAATGACGTCAGGGCACCTATCAAGCGAGGGAGTGCTTGCAGGGTGGGCCCACATCGAGAATCGCTTTGTACACAATCACAGACAGTGCAGTGTGGTACAGCGAAGACCCCTACAAGAGTCTCTGCTGTGCCATAGTAAGAATGGAAGCAGGAGAGTCGCAAACTGATGTGTCCCGGTGGCTTAATGTGAATCGTTCCGTAGTTTCACTTGAGAGGTAACAGTTTATAGAGACCAAAACTGTATTCCAGAGACCAGGACAGGGCCGACCACGGGTGATATGACAAAGAGTGCATCGTTATTGGACTATAATGGCACAACGGTATGACCATACTAATGCACTCCAACTGGCATCTGTCCTCGCAGCAGCCCTGGGCGTATTGTGTGGAGGCAAACGGTGCACAGAACGCTTCAACAGAGTAACCTTCATTGTTGGAGACCTGCTATATGTCTTCACTGAAGGTAATATCTGTAGTGGATCCGTCAGTATGCCACCTAGACGGTCGAAGAGTCGACCAATGTTCTTTATACAGATGAGACCCGATTTTGTCTGGAGAGTGATTCTCGACGGATTCGCATCTGGAGGACACGTGGAACACGATTTTGGGACCCAAATATTTTGGAAAGAGACCGATATTGAGGAGGATCCCTAATGGTGTGGGCAGGGATTATGCTGACCACTTGAAAACCTTGACCACTTGAAAACCTCTTCATGAAATTGTACCGGTGAATCAGAAAGATTTAACTGCTGTCACGTACCGTGAGGAGATCTTGGGATCTCATGCACGGTTTTTGCTAGGTGTTATGGGCTCAGACGTTTCACTGACGGACGATAATACACGCTCACATAGAGCATGGGTGGTTGATGATACTTTGGAAACGGAAGATACTATACGCATGGCGTGGCCTGCTCGCATTCCCCATTTGAATCCCGTAGAACATGTCCGGGATGCACTAGGGAGATGGGTTGCATCGTGTCAGCAACCATCAACCACTCTTCAAGACTGGTGAGTAGCTCTGCAGAAAGAATGGTCGTCATTGCCACAACGTAAGACTGATGATGTCATTCACAGCATGTCCCGTCGTTGTCAGCCTGTATTGATGCCAGAGGTGGTCACTTCCCATACTGAGCACATTGACCAGTTGTCGCAATGTGTGTGCATATCCGTTAGGTTGGAAAAAAAGGAAGAACATTTTTATCTACCGTTCTGCGTGTTGCAGTGATTACGTTCTGTATTCTTTACATTGTTTCTACTTTATTATCACCGGTTGTCCGCCTGGTTAGCTGGGTGGTAATGTGCTTGCATCCCCGCTCGCATCTCGTGGTCGTGCGGTAGCGTTCTCGCTTCCCATGCCCGGGTTCCCGGGTTCGATTCCCGGCGGGGTCAGGGATTTTCTCTGCCTTGTGATGGCTGGGTGTTGTGTGATGTCCTTAGGTTAGTTAGGTTTAAGTAGTTCAAAGTTCTAGGGGACTGATGACGTAAGATGTTAAGTCCCATAGTGCTCAGAGCCATTTTGCTTGCCTCCCATGTAAGTGGGCCCGGGTTCGATTCCCGGACGGGTGGGAGATTTTCTCCACTCGTGGACTGGGTGTCGCGTTGTTCTCATCATTATTTCATCCTCATCACCGGCACACAAATCGCTCAATGTGACATCGCCTGGAATTTTATTTCCCCGCATGGGGCCTCCCGGCCAACAATGCCATACTTTCATTTCCATTTCATCACCTGTTTGTACTGTTTTGATCGAGCGAGGTGGCGCAGTGGTTAGCACACTGAACTCGTATTCGGGAGGATGACGGGTCAATTCCGCGTCCGCCCATTCTGATTTAGATTTTCCGTGATTTCCCTAGATGACTTCAGGCAAATGCCGGAATGGTTCCTTTGAAAGGGCACGGCCGATTTCCATCCCCATCCTTCCCTAATCCGAGCTTGTGCTCCATCTCTGATGACCTCGTTGTCGACGGGAAGTTAAACTCTAATCTCCTCCTCCTATACTGTTTTGTGGCAAAATAAAAGCAACCTTGCCAAATTTCCGTTTGTTGCGATAATTTTGGGCACCAGTGTATATAAAATTCCTAGGAGGACTCTACACGATCATTTCTACACTGGATCATGTGCAAGGAAGTTTCGCCATAATCCTTGCCTTAGCAAGGGAATGGAAGAAGAACTGCTCCCGTATTTTTCGTTTGAGTGAGAGTGGAATGCCAATAATTGCGAAAGCTTTGCGTGCTTAGTATACCACACCCTTTTAATGTGCCTAAACAGTCTGCTGGCAGGAAGTGGGTGAGACTGTTCCTGCAACGTCAACCAAAGGTAGCTGCTAGAAAAACCCAGGTCATGCAATGAAATTAAGTAAATTTATTGTGAGAGATCATTTTTCAAAGTTACGAAGTCTTTTGATCGTAAAAGACCTAATGATGAAGCCAGAGAGGATATGTAATATCGATGGGAAAGGATGCCGACTCACTATACGTCATCACCAAACGGTTTTGACAAGGAGAGGCGATAAAAGAGTGCATCTGGTGGCACCGAAGCATGTTGAAAACGTTACAGTTGCTACATGCGTCAATGCTCTTGATACATCAATCCCACCAATGGTAATTTTAAAAGGCCAACGTTTGGACGTCAGTGAAAAAATCTCATATCTACTGGAGCTGTGACTGTCATGAGAGGAAGGTAGCTATAGAAGTGGTGCTGATATTTGATGGAGCTTTATCCCATCTGGATGCGAACATGATAGCCGCTGCAGATAAACATGGCATAATACTGTATAGCCTCCCTAGCAACACAACACGTGAACTGCAGCCAATGGATAAAGCAGTTTTCAAACCTTTCGAGACCTTATGGGACGAAGTGATTTTATTCTTCGACAGGAACAAGTTCACCGACTTCAAGAAAAGTGACTTTGGAACAATTTTCTACACAGTATGGGCAAGAGCTTTGACACCGAGCAACAAAATGAGCGTCCTTAGGGCCCCTGGGATGTATTCCTTCAACCCTAAAGCCATTCGTGAAGAGGAATTTGCTGAGTCTCCTGTATTTGAGGCCGCAGAAAGAGCAGAATCAACAACTGGGAACCAGACTACACCTAAAACAGAAGGTTCACATCCTAGTAATATTCAAGACGCCAACCAACGGTGTCTCCCTCATTGTAAATAGCTTTACGAAGTTTTTGTGCAGTAGAAACTCCTAACTTCAGTCGTGCTGTCGGTAGTGGTAACGAAGAAGTGGCAGGAATATCACGCACAACTACACAACCAACTCGATATTCTGCTGTTCTCTCCACGCCAAATCGAAAACGTCCTGCGAGGATTACACGCGAATCGTTGAACTACAAAGGAACTGTAATTAAGGCCTCACTCTTTAATGACATGGAAATGAACCGCAAGAAGACAAGCTCTAAAGTTTCTGCCACAAGCGACCCCCAAAGCAGCATAAGCTAAGGCACAGGTTGGATGTGTTTCCCGTGTCTCCTGCAATTGCGAAAACATTCTGTTGCCACCCACCTACGTAGGAAGAAATGATCATCACGATAAAATAAGAGAAGTCAGGGCTCGCACGGAAAAATGTAAGTGCTCGTTTTTCCCGCGTGCCGTTCGAGAGTGGAACGGTAGAGAGACAGCATGAAGGTGGTTCATTGAACCCTTTGCCAGGCACTTTATTGTGAATAGCAGAGTAATCACGCAGATGTAGATGTAGATATGTGATGAATATTGTGTGGAGAACATATCACTGTGTAAATTCTGTGTCAGGTATCTGCATGATTAATGTGTGGACATTAGAAAAAATACAAACCTTTCAATGTACGATTGCCCAGAATATGCAGGGTGGTGACTTTGATATGTGAATGTTCACACAGTGTATAAGCTCAAAACAGATTGACAGTGTACCGTTTTAGCTAATTAATGATAACTATGAGTGAAAATAACTACTCATTTTTGTTTAAAATATGTGGTGTTAATTTGACCACGTGTTCCTAATAACGCCAGCGTGCAGCATTTTTCTAATTAGAAGTTTCTGAACGTCCATAAATAAGTATCAACAATACCTTCATGTTTTTACGTCCAGAAAAGATTATCTTCGTAAATTTTGCGGTTCAATATGACTTACTAACGAAATTACATCATATTATCTACTAAGGTGGCACTACTTGGCCTCCATACCATATGAATTCTTCTATCGACGTGATCTATTCATTTGTTTCCGAAAGAAATGTTACCTTCTTTCTGTGTCCACTCGAGAAAAATTTGGGAAATGCTGGACTTGGTAAATAATTCAAAAGCAAACTGCACAGTATTCACATTCCTTACCCTATGTGGCCGGATAAGGAGTAGTCTTCAATATGTTTCATGCTGGCTTCCCACCATGTTATCTAACAGTATTTTTCCCCACTTTTATTTTCTATGCCCCGACATTAAAACCAGTGGACTACTGCTTTACATATTTTCGTACATATTATTATGATCATTAATATTATTATTATTGTCATTATTACTGTTATTATCATTGTTATTACTACAGCTGTAAACAAATGGTAGATAAAATATTATTACTGGAAACCATTCTGGTTATGGGAGTTCATCAGCTTCAGAAGCAATAGTTTCCAAATCTCCAACATTATCCTGGAACTCTTCACCTGATTCATCGCCTTCAGATATAATAGCATCAATCTCTCCATCGTCATCAGATGATATTTCGCTTAATTACACTTTTTCAAGCAAAACTGTATTCCAGGATATTACTCACAACGTAATTCTACAACACAGTGGAGAAACGCCAACAACAACTGAAGGAATACGCAACAACATCTGATGCTATAAGCCTTAACAATGGGTATAAAAACCAGTGAGACAGCACAGCAGCTAAACAGCTGTTCAACATAACATTCATTCTTCTATTTCCATAACGTTACATTCAAGAAACAGAAGAACAGTTTTGATTGCTGCCATACTGAACCCAGTGGTATTCTGTTCCAAAACAATGAAAAAAGTAGAATGAGCCACAAGTATAAAATTGAACGAAAGATAATTAGATACGACGGACTCAGAAAGAGAAGGTCATACGTTTCGAAACTAATAGTTCAAAAAACACGGGAGATTTATAATTAAAATGTGCTTATGGGGTCATATTGACCCCTGTGGTACTAGAAGGGTTAAATAGATGATCTACTCTCCACATTCCGCGCGTGTTTGGCAGTCAGGTATTCTTATGCGGCATTTAACAGTTGCGTGGAAGGTCCGCCTGCGGTGTATCCTTCCGCATAGCTGTTGCCCACCGCGGACCGTCCGCGCCAGGAACAAGTTGGTGTGTGCACAGAAGAAGCAGAGTAACTTCATTTCGGCAAAAGCATTTCAATAGCTTAGTAAGAAGATTATTCAGCAGAGTAATCTGAAGATTGTCTACAAGGTCAATAACAGACGAAAGACAGCACGAAATGCCTATTTTAAAAGTCGTAATGAAGTTAATGAAAAGAAATCCGGATCAGTAATTAGTAAATTACCAAGATATATCTACCACGATCAACTAAATTTTCTTGACCGATCCGTGAAGGACCAACAAACAGGAACTTTGGCTCACAATCAGCAACACAAAATAAAGAGTATAACAACAATACAGTTGCAGAGAAGTGTCAAGACAATCCTTCTGAAGAACAAATCCATGAATCTAAGCACCGAAGAACACTTTCAAAGACGTCTACAAAGATTTCATCATTTGAAGACAATCTGGGAATTTTATTAACGAATAGTAAGGAAAAAGGTGACGACGACGACTGAGCATTTTTTGCGTCCCTGTTGCTCTCTTTGAGGACTTCAAACGTTGATAAGAAGCTACTATTTCGTACTCAGGTGCTTCAAACCCTCATGTCTATTAAGCAAACTAATTACAGTAACTCAGTAATACACCCCTAGTTTCGATCCGACTCGTACCATTACACGTCGACTTTTAGCAGCTACGCTCCCCCTTCAATAAACCAAGAGCATCTTAACCATATGGTGCAACTGCAACAAGCTCCGTCCGTTCACCCTCAAGCTGCGACACCCAACCCCTCTCCAGCCCAATCAAGGTAGGCATCTTCTTGGGAGACGTAACAATAATTACAGAAATTAAGGTATTTTGCTCAGAGTGCAAACGTTAAATTGTCTAATACCAAAGGAATGAAATAAAGGGTTTTAAGAAAACAGTTTAAGAGAATATTTTATTTAAATTAATAGTTTTTCGTAAACGTGTTGATAATCTTGTTTTGTAGTAATAATAGGCACATTTTTGAGATTTTTAAGTGTCAGACTGTGTTTTATTCTACCGACACTCTCGTCAAAATAAAGAACAGACATGCGAAGACAATTATAAGTTTTGTCCTCGTCGTTACCCAATTTGGAATACACGGTGACGAATTATTATTATTATTATTTTTTTTTTTTTTTTTTTTTTTTACAGTAAGAGGCACCCAAAATCTCTCACCTGTGCAGTTTCGCTTTTTGTATATCAGAAAGTCTGCAATCACCTCTAACTGCTGGAAGCTCATCTCTATACTTGCGATCAACCGGCACGATGTGCTAGAGAAGCACAGATCACAGAGTATACAACTCGGCACTCGATCATTTGCGCAGAAACACACGCACCCGTCCGACTGTGAAAACCACTGACGCGCTCCCGCCAATCGCACGCGGAACGCGGAGCGCGGACTATCCGCTTAAGGGCTGAGGCTTTTACCCCGCCACCATTTTTCACTGAGCCTTTGGCAGGAATACTCACCTCACTGACCTCCCTAGGTCCCCCTCTCAGTTTCCCTACCGCCTCTAAGGTCCTTATGAAAGAGGTTTGGATCTAATATCCTGCCACTCTAGCAACACGGAATGGGTACCAAAACTCAAAGAGTTGTGGCAAACAAGTCGCATAAAAATAGCCAGTGGCCGGTAACTGAAAACAGGCACTAGTCTTCGAGACAGGATTGACACTTCATACTTTGTTGTTGAAGTCTCAGTACTCCTATCCTCAAATATAAACTTTATCTCTCACTATGTACCTGGAAATTAAATTGGAAGTATGTGTGTTTGTATGTTGCTGTTTAAGATGATTATCATATTGTTTATTGGTACAGAGGTCAGCTCACGTTACTTACAGTCATAATGATCGCTGGCACTACGTTTAGGGCCATCTAGGTTTCCATAGGTCACGTGGTTTGCGGCAGTAACATGCGTAACGTGTGTCAATCTACGAAACAAAACTCAAAGTAGGAAACAAATTAACACAGATGTAACTGAGTTCAGTACAAAATTTTGCACTGCTATCTTTAGAATATTTCAAATCCGTTATGACTGGGTTAGCACGTATCCTTATAGACAGTAAACATGAGATTAAGGATTACACAATTTGAGAATATAACATTCGGAAGAATAAAATACTAGCACAGTTAATGAATAACTGACATTAATTAAAGGTATGCTCATATCTAAGCAAGAGCATGGTAAACTGTTCAGAAGCTGTGTTTGATGTACTAGCAATGTATATGATACGTCTGTCGCTTAAGTGATACTTTATATACAATGTTCATAAAACTTAGTGAAAACAGTCTCCGAAACAAATTTTTCATGTTTTATAAGAAGCTATTATGAATTCCTATACTTAGTAGTGGTATTAGAAAAAAAAACACTTGAAGGTGACTGTCATACACAACATCTTGTTATGTATCGTAGACACTTAGCAATTTATGTTAGCTCTGTGTAGCCTAGCAATATGTAATCAAGTGTCACAAAAACTAATAGGGCACAGAGCGGATAAAATATGCAAGTAACAAGTACGGCAATCTTAGATTATTATAAAGTCGTTCCCATAATAGATAAAAATATGTCGTCCAAGTAATAGACAAAAACTTCAGCCCATAAAGAATGATACGCAAATAAAAATCTGGAAATTTAAGCAATCAGCTGAATTTATTGAAGTAAGAATACTGGAGAAGAACACAGTCAAAGTAAATCGGAGAAAGTGTATAAAAGCAGCTGTTCGTCGCTAGGTCCCCAACTATTAAGCTTCCTACCTGAAATATATCTGGAAACGTTTAAGATACTGAAATTCTGTTTCTACCCGGATTACCTGTATAGAATTCCTCACAAAAAGACTTATATTCCGTTGTAATTTACAGAGATATCAGTATGAACTAAGTTTTTTTTTCTTTTCAAATGGAACTATTGTAATGGAAGCTCTGAAAGAGATCAATTCAACAGCATATAACATTCCGAAATACGACAGAGAGTTCGGAAAAATTACAATATTTAGAACTTAGGTTATATTTATTTTTACCATAAGACTGATGGCTGTCTTATAAAGCAGTACGTGATGAAATACATAAATAAGGAAATGCATTACATCAGATAAGGAGAAAAAAAAGTTGTAACACCGCAGTATCTGTAAAAAAAAAGGGGCTCAATGGAACTTTAGTGTTATACTCTGCTTGTGTAGTTCGTGAATATCAAGAACTGCTTTCATTGAATAAAAAGGACGTCTCTCACAAACCATGATAAATTTGACATTATGCTTGTTTACTGAAAGTGTAGGAGGAACGCGAAGAATGAGTCAAGCCGAACGCACAGAACTGTCTTGAGATAAAATTTCCAAAAGGAATGACAAATCAGCGACATAAAGTTCTCGGAAGGCCACTGGAATTAGACGCAGAGGGTGCGCCTACAACGAGCATAGCCAAGGAAACAAAAGTTGTTACACCTATATTTCAAAAGTCAGCTTCTATCAGCGTAACTTGTCACTTGAAGAGCAGATTAACCAGCGCGACTGTAGAGCGTGCACAGATCTGCTGCATATCAAGAAGATAAATCATTTGCACAAAATATTCTCAAAAGTTCCTTAAGGCATCACAAGTTAATTGTCGTAATTATATATCCTTATTGTGCTAATAGTCCCCACTGGCAGAGGCAGACTGGACATCAGAGGCAGTGGAGTGTTAACGTGTGTTGTGGGATTACTGGAGAATACGTAATTGGTCATTATTTCATTGAAAATATTGTAACAGGTGAAACAGTAATCACATAACGACTGTTATGATATCCCTTCATCAATAGACAGTGATGCAATAGTGTACGCCCAGTTAATAAAGACTGCGATATTTGTGTGGCAGCAACGAACGTAGCCTTTTGAAATTAGCGGGTCTTCAGCCATTAGTGCAGTGCCCCCACCCCAGAGCATTCTCCTTGACTGAGGATACACACTTTTTGAAACAATTAATTTAGTAATAAGTCACGGGAGAAGAGACTCTGAATTTAAAATTGGATCTCTAATATCTCGAAAAGTGTTATTAATTTGGCGATACAGAACAGAGTCCTAGCTATCACGTTAAGTACATTTCTGATTCACTATGCATTACTTAACAAGTGCCCGACCACTACATACGAAGGCATGCTGTAAAGTAATGCCTCCGATTGTTTTATTCTGTAGTCAATATCGGTTAAGGTCTTACATGTCTCCATATTACTCGATCGGCTCTCCAGTTTTGTTGACGCATGTTGCAAACCTCTATCGCTGTAGGGCTCCGAACTGTATCGTGTAATATAGCGGTGTGTAACGTAACAATAAGGGGACCTGAGAAACATCGTGTTGTAATCGAGTTTCGAATTAGAAGAGTTCATTCAAACATGGAGCACCCTATCCTTCAGCAAAACAAAGCCAGACCACACACGAGCGTAGCGACATTTGCAACAGTCAGATGGTTTGAGTCCGCTATCATCGATCATCCTGCACACAGTCCCGACTTGGCCTCTTCCGATTCTCATCTGTTTCCAATACTTAAAGAACAACTTGGAGGACCTCACTTTTATAGAAAGAAGTAAAGCGCTGCAAGCAGAATTGAGGTTCAAGATACAAAGGTATTAACGAAGTCAGCTGCTAGTGGACATAGATTTAAATGAATGGGGAAAGATGAAAATTTTTGCCAGACCGGGATTCGAAGCCGGGCCTCATGCTGATTAGGCAGATGTGCTGACCACTGTGTCATTCGGACGCATTATATTAACCTCATTACTCTCTGAATTTCACTGACTGTTGTAAGAATTCGAGCAAGTTGTGTTCTTTCGGATATGTCCGAAAAAAGAGACACAATAAATACTGTAGAGTTGATGTTGTGGCGGGTTCACTAATATGAAAATTTTTTAATGCCACCATAAGACTGCACAAGGCAATTAGAAGTATAAAATCCAGTAAATATATCCGTAAGAGTTATTGTTTACAAGTGGAAACTACACAACATTTATGCAAATACACACTAAATGAGCAGTTTGATAAAAGAGCAAGCTTACGTTTCAAAACTCATTTGGGAAAACTAATTGACAATTATAATTTCCTCGGTTTCTATGTTAATACGTACGTGTTCAACAACAGAATTTTTCCCCTATATATTCACCGCCTTATTAATAAGGCGCAAATTATCTGGGACTGTAGATAAACGTATAACTTACACAGTATACTGTTGCGTTATGTACGTACACTTATCTTATTCCACCATAATACTATTAAATGGAGCCCATATTCAAGAGGTTTGATAACCTACAGAAGAGTTTTGTTGATTCTGTAAATTCTGCAAAAATTTTCCTCTAGATATTGCTACGGAGTTCCATTTGGGAAAGTAAAGACACTGATGTCGCACTCTCTGTACGCCAACGAAATTAATTATCAACATGTAGAAAAGAAAGAAAGCTTCACTTTACAAAAACAGTTACCATAAATTATAGACGTTTTCGTACAAAAACTGCCTCATGGGGAAAAAAAATTTAGTAACCTTTAAACAATTAATTATTTTTACACGTCATACATCAAGCAATCTTTTTAGAAAAATGAATTTTTGGTAATAAATACATTCTTAGGAATATATTCAGAGAAAATGCATGTGCGTGAGAGGTGTGATTTGTAGAGGAAAGTATCTGATACAAATTTTCTTTTACCTCACTTCAGTCGCATAGGAGGTCTGAGAACGGATGCTACTCATTGGTGAAACGGAGGGAGTGAACGGGACGGAGAGAGAGATAGATATGTGAAAGGAATGGTGTGAGTGAGATAGCGTGAGAGTTAATTAGGGTAATATACTAGAGAAACAGCGGCAGCTATATCGTTCTGCGGGCACAATCATCATACTATGGTGGCAGCAGAAGACGCTGCGGTGGTATAGACCTACTTTAATGTGCCTGTAAATGGCTCATTCATGTAATAGCTCCATGTCTTGTTTTCGGTGTTCATTACTAAATTTTCATTTAATTGAATGTTTTTCTAATAGAAGCCTTTTGCACTTATTTATCAGGGGTTCCAGGAGAGAAGAAATACTGATAAAGTAGTTTCTAAGAGAAACTGCTATCGAACAGAAGTTTCTCTCTGAAAGTAGTACTATGTTTTGAAGTGATTTCGGTGAACTGAAGTACGTATTATACAATATTTTGTTGACAAGGAGCTCCTAGTACTAAAGGTAAAAATGGGTTATTCTCATGCTCCTAGATGTGTCATTCATTTTATTAACCCTAAAAGGTTTTTCCTTGTTAAAGTATGAGTTCACTTAATTTTTCCTTTTCATAAATATAGGCCATAAGAGCCATACCCCTTAAACTCCCTGTATGTGCCTACACAAGCAAACTCAAATAATACAACCTCGCAAATGATAAAGTTATTTTATACAGGTGAAATCTTTTTCGCGAGGAGCAGGGATGATGTGTGACAAAGAAAAGTGAGAGTTTCTCTAATTCTCCAAAAATAAATAGAACATAATGTTTAAATATTCAAATATATTAAATTACTTCACCTAACTTTTACATATTTAAAACAGTTATAGAATAAAATAGTGTTCTCCTATTCAAAGTATCTTAAAAGTATTTCTGTCTAAGCCGGCCGGAGTGGCCGTGCGGTTCTAGGCGCTACAGTCTGGAACCGCTATGGTCGCAGGTTCGAATCCTGCCTCGGGCATGGATGTGTGTGATGTCCTTAGGTTAGTTAGGTTTAAGTAGTTCTAAGTTCTAGGGGACTGATGACCTCAGAGTTTGAGTCCCATAGTGCTCCGAGCCATTTGAACCATTGCTGTCTATCACCCAGCTGAACACATTCACTAGCATGGCGACGAGATAGTGATTCGTAAGAGCCCCTGTTGTCTAAAACCACCACTACAATTTTTAGAAAATTTAGCTGAACTGCAGGGGATGGTATGAAATATTTCTGCCTTTTAACTGATCTCAAAGATAACTATCTTCCATGACTGAACGCAAGCATTATAGTTTGCTGTCTGAAAACTAGCACCCGTTTATCTCACTGAGTACAGTGCACAACGACAACCTTACAGTAACTCCTAAGACCGAAGACCGCGCAGCAACTCAGTGCTTTCCCTACAGTCAGTCTCCTGCCCGCATCTTGACACATTACAGGGGTGCTAAATTACGTGCGTAGTACACTTTCCCGCCTCTTTAGGTAAGTGGGCAATTTACTATATCAACATACAAAATTAAGCACATACTCATACAACCATGCATAATGTTTGTTTAGTAAGAGGCCTGCCGTGGAACGACATTATGTAATTAGAAACTCCTGATCGTAATCTGTTTTTACTCATCTGTCATACAGTAGACTTAAAAGTTCTCAAGTTACTACTAATCTTACGTCAGGTACTATATTTCACTAAGGAAATTTTAAATTCTTAGTTATCGATGTGTGTGTTACAGCTGTTACAAACTGTATAATGCGTATTATTACCATTTTCATAATCTGTATAACTTGTATTGTTACTGTTGCATGTAGTTGAAAAGCAATTAATTAATTAAATAATGAGAGCTGATTTTCGGCTCTTAATCAAATTTGCTTGCAAATAATAAATTTCTGATTTCTGGTACATTCTTTTGATGTTTCCCGTTCTTCTCTTTACACATAACCCTTAACCGTAATCAAATATATAGCTCAGAAGTTATAATAAATTCACCCAAAATCATTACTCGTTTCTCTGTGCGTGAAGTGTTCATTAATTAAATGTTACAAACAAGAGTGGCTATATACGTTCATGTATTATCAACAAAATAGATTTTGACAACTTCGTAGCCATTATTTTGTTATTTCCTTTGTGGAGCGGATAAAAAGGACTATTGTGGAGGCAAACACCGCAGACTGCTATGATAAGTTAAAAATTGTCTTTGGATTTTGCAAGTGTTTTCCAGGAACTACTGAATTATTAATGGGCTTTTTATGTCGCACTGTATATATTCACAGTTTTTGATATAGGTTACGCTATTACAATACCAACATAATTTAATATACTATATAAGTCACTTAAAAATAGCTTTCTACCAAAAATCCAACATCCATATTCTCTGACACAGCACATGTTGTATTTTAAACAGTATTCGCGGGTCTTCATCTCAGTAGGATCTTCATTCTTTTCCACCACAACTTGTTTTACATAGTTGGCCTCTAGTCTTGTCTTCGTATTCATCAACAATCAACGTCAACTTTAATGTAAGTAATTCTGATATCTCTCTCTCTCTAGGTAGCGGAACTTTTTTTATTTGTAAAACTTCTAGCAATCTAGACTGAGCGTCATAACGACATTGTTGCCAATTGATACGTAACTTATCTCGAAATTACATTTCTGAACCTCTAATGCCACCGATAGTTTAGCATTAACTTGTATTTTTCAATTGTGATAGCGCTCTGTGATTGATTATTGCGATCGCATGACACACAAGCAAATAAACTCTGAACTGCTCCAAACAACATCAGCGTTTCCGTTTCCATCTCGGTATATTTCCGCTCCCAAACTCACATTTTTCTGGTCGCGAAAGCACTCATATTCCATCAGTAAAGCGAAACACGGATCCACTCCAGTACACATTCGGGTAAGTCGGAAAATAAAAATTGGAATTTAAATGCTTACTGCTGTTCATTGCCCACGGTCCAGAAGGTAGCTTCCTCAGAATGATTAGTAAGGCAGGCTATGAACTGTGAGACATTCGGTGACCTTGCTGGTTATGGTAGGGTTTGGAAAGTACGGAGACAAGCAGTAGAAACTCTCGCCATGTGCGGGCGGGCATTATATTGCTGAAATGTAAACCCAGGACAGCTACCCATGAAGGGCAACAAAACGGTGCATGTAATATCGTCAACGTACCGAAGTGCTGTAAGGACTCCTCGGATGGCACCAAAGGATCTTTGTAAGAAAAAAAATTGCACCTCAGCCCACCACTCCTAGATGTCCGGTCGTATGGCGGGCTACAGTCAGGTTCGAATCCAACCGCTGTCTGGGGCGTCTCCAAACACGTCTTCGCTGGTCATTGGGGCTCAGTCCGAAGCGGGACGCATCACGGAAGACTATTCTACTCCAGTCAATGAGATTCAAGGCCGAAGACGTTTCTGCAACACAGATCTGACCGAAGGAATAACGGAGAAGTAGCAGTTGTAAACAGGCGTGTATTTGCCTTGGTGGTAATGCAGAAAGGCACTTGGGCCGTCAGTATTTTGAATACAACAGAAGAAGAAGTGATGACAGGAGGTGAAGACGGAAGCAGCTTCTATCATGGGAGAAGGCAAGAAATGTAACATAAGTAGAATAGTTTCAGTTGAACAAGAGACGAGGTCACGAATTAGCAGACTGAAGGAAATGGTTGAAGTGGATCGCTTAAATGAAGAAGAAAGGACTTTGATTACTGAACTACATATTGTGTATCATGATGTATTTCAGATTCCTGGAGATAGATTAACGTGCACTGGGATGGTGATTTTTCCGTTATTGATAATTGTGAAGAGGACGGACACTAGAGGGAAACGAAAGTAGAGGATAGTTTTGGTCTATCGAAGTTTACATGACGTGTCTACTAGCCGATATTGATGAGATTTTACATAGCTTTGGACAAGCCAACTATTTCAACACTTTAGAGTTCGCAAAGATTTATTATCAGAAATTGTTGAATGACAATGATGGAGAGTAAACAGCTTCTGCACTCTCAAAATACATTAAGAATACAAAAGATTACCGTTGGGAGCAATAGACATTGGAGACACTTTTCACAGACTGATGAGCACAGTACTAACCGGTCTTCAGGTAAACAAGTTGTTCATATACACTGCCGGGAAAAAAAGTAGTACACCTGGAGAGATGACATAGAATTTGATCCGATGACGGAATATGCCACCTGGTGGATGGTAGATATGCTGATAATAGTTTCAAAGTCGTCCGCCAACAGATAACATAGTGACATAGCTATCAGAGCACCATATGTGTCTACCATTTCATAGGGAATGCTCACAACAAGAAGGCTCAGTGTGGTGCAAACGTCAGAAGCAAGCAGGTAACAACACCACGGAGACGCACTTGTGCTTTCTACAGTCAACTGAGCGATTCTGAAAGTGGTCAAATTGTGACCTTCCGAGTGACTGAATGGTCCCTTCAGAGAACTGACACCAATTTGGAAATACTGCGTCAATTTTGCAACGCTGCTGGTGTCAGTAGTCACATGCTCACTCTCATACCCGCAGACGATTTTCTGGTCGTCCATGCAGCACAGACGTCCGCCAACATCCTCGTATTACAAGCGTAGCATTGGTAGAACGTACAGCTACCACAGCACAGATAAGACAACTTGTGAACACATACGTGTAAACACGAACTGTGCGAACCCGCTATTAGCAGCGGGACTACAGGCACACACACCTCTAGCCTCTCTTCCAATCAGAATCGACGTGCACGGCTCGATTGGTACAGTCAGAGGATAACCTGGAAGATGGAATGGTGCGACGTGGTCTTCAGCTATGAAAGCAGATCCTTGTGCGAGCAAGTGATGTTTGTTTGCGCGTACGACGTGGACCTGGCGAGCGCTTTATCGTTGAGTGCATTCGTCCAAGACGCGCTGGCTCCACCCCCGGCTTTATGTACTGGGGTGCGATTAGCTACCACTGCCTTTCATCTTTGGTGTTTCAGAAGGGGACGTTAACCAGCGCTCGATACATTAGATCGGTAATTTTGCCGTTCTTGCAATAGGAAGGTGATGTGTTGTTCCAACAGGATAATGCTCGCTCACACTATGACCGTGAGAATCAACTTGTTCTGCAAGACGTGCAGCAACTTCCTTGGCAAGCATGGTCTCCGGACTTGTCTCCAGTCAAGCACGTGAGGAATAATATGGGACGAGTAGTGACTCATGCGACTCGTCAGCCAACAGCTCTTACAGAAGTACGTGAACGGGTAGAGCTGGTGTGGCATAACTTATCCCAGGTCAGTACACGCCATCCGTACGAGATAGGACGCCAGAGTTAGCCCCTGCATTGTCGCTGTGGAAGCTACATCACGTACTAATATAGGTATTTTAGCATGGGTCGACGCCTGGCACCTCAGAACCTCTTTTGCTATTAATCTTTAAATACAATCATTTCATGTACTCCACGTCGACTGTTGCAACAATAAATCTTGAGTGAATTGGAAACCTGTAGAAAAATCCACTAATTTTTACTGGCAGTGTATTTAGTTGATGTGGTCTTGTCCAGATCTACGTTAGAGGAACATAATGCCAGACTTGGAGAAGAAGTGGAGAGGAGTGGGTTGCACAATTTAAAATTGTAGGTTGACAAGTGTGAGTTCCTATGGAAAGAAGTAACTTCCTTAGGGCACATAATTATGACAGAAAGATTAAAACTCAACCCCCCAGAAAATGAACTAAATAAAAGAGCATCGAAGACCTAGTAACATGAATCAATTGTAGAGCTTTCTATTGATCTTTCCAATTTAGCATCTTTGTATTAAGGACTTCAGTTAGGTAGTGGAAAGAATACATAACTTACTGTAGAAAGGAGCACACTACAGATGGTCGACTCAGCAGAAAACAGCTTTCCAGTAATTAAAAGAGAAAATAGTTAGGCCCCGCATTCCCCCCCCCCCCCTCATTGTACAGTGTCTTGACTTTATGAAGCAGTTCATAATCACAACGGACGCCAGGAAGGAGTAGATCGGTGTCTTACTGAGACAACGAGAATTATTACAGGATTTACCAGCAGCCTTTGCATACCGAACACGGATCCGCGCCGAGAGAGCATTTAGTACCACCGAGCGACGGCTCTCAGCCATAGTGTGAACATTGAAGCACTACCGACCTTATGTGTACGAATGAAACTTCGTTGTAAGTACCGACCATAGATTGTTGAAATTTTCGGCACGTACAAATGATCTGCCATCAAGATTCATGAAATTCAGAATTCAACTGCTAGAATATGACTTGGAAATAACATACAAAAAGTGATCGCAAAACAAAGTAGCAGATAGATTGTCATGCATACCAGAAGACCAAGTGGTATTCATTCGGAATGTTGAAGAGGCTGATGAGGAATAGCAAAGTAGCCTGCAACCAGTGATTAGTGAAGATGAGAAACGATCAATTTCATTATTCGTCAATATGTGGACACCAAGGAATCAGTCAAACGTATGACCGTATTAAAAGGTATAGATCATGGAGACGTATGAAGAGAGACACAGGCGACTTGCTAAAGTTATCAGAAGGACAAGATAACCCAGAAAAATGTGAAGATGGCTCTAGTGCTGACGGAAGCACTTAACCATATATTCGCTCGTTGTGATACAGACTGCTCCTCGTAACAGAATAACAGAATACATATACATACATTCTTTGCAGCAGAGTCTATAGCATAACAGGGTGCTGACACGATAGCGCGTGTCTTTATACAGAGAAAAACTTGCTGTTACGGAATACCGTCAGTATTGTTCAGTGGCCAAGGAAGAAACTTCGTAAGTGACACCCGAAAGAGCGTTTGACGTTTACTGAAGATTGAGAAGATTCAATGTTGTGCATCCCATTTGGAAACGAATGGAAAATCAACAGAGCTCATCGAACACTAATAGAACATCTACGCCATTACGTAGGTACGAAGCAGGAGAACTGGGATGAATAGGTGCATTTGGCACTTTTGTATATAACGCCACACCGTATCCATCAACTTGTTTCACTCCATTGGAGCTATCTTCCGCGGGAATATATAGCATTCCTGGGATCCTATAGCATGATTTGACCAAAGTACAACTATGACGATTGCTTAACAGAACTAAATGAAGAGAAACGCCAAATGCATCAAGTGGCAAGGAGTTTACTAAGGAATTTAAGGGGTAAAATAAGGAAAATATCACCACACTCGAAACCGTAAGAAACCAAGGCAAGATAAAAGGTATTATTACATGACGAAAGTGTGAGAAGAGGGTGGTCAAAAGGTTAATAAGACCAAGAAGATTACATTTTCGTGTCGCGAATATCCGTGGACGAAATGTAGTACTCCATTTTAAGGATAAGAAGTTCATAGGAGAACACGCAAACAGATTAAACGAGTTGATTTAATTTTAGACATGTGAGGTTGTGGTATAATCTAGTTGTGTGTACTGAAACATAAAGCATAAAGAATAGACTGAATTATATCTTAAAGCTGATTAATTCTAAAAGTATGGGTGAGAGAGACATTGAGATTCGTCATCGGAGACAGGTCGACGCCTGGTCACTTTGTCCCTCTTAACTTAATCCTGGCAGCAGAAGCAAACAGGAAGCGTACGTAAACGATTACATAAATTATAAATTATATCAGCATTACACAAAGGAGTATAAGACAGTAATATATCCAATTGGGAAACACACATTTCCATCTATGCGTTTGTAACTAACACCACCACCACTCTCATAACCATAGGAGTGATGCTTAGACATCTCAACCACAGCATCCAGTGCAGGAAGAAACAAGAAGTAAAAGGTCACTACCATGTGCGTGTGAACTGTGATCCGTCTCATAGGAAAATCTCGCAAGAAGTAAATCCCCAAAAAGAAATTATTCCAAACCCCATTGCTTCATCACTGGATACACAGGTTTGCAGATGAAGAGGATGTGGTTACTCATTGAACATATTTTTGTTACAAGGATGGATGGGTTAATTGTATCAATGGAAAAACATAAAGAGGTCACATACCTTGAGAAACTGTTGATTTCACGCTCACTGAATGCGAAATGGAGGTAATAAGCAACGCAGTCAAGTAGTATCTGTAAGTAAACAGCCCCAAATACCGTATACAGAGGCCCTCAAACGTCAAGCAAGTCAGAGCTCCAGATCGTATAGAGTTCCCGCCAGAAGCCTTGGATGACCAACAGTTACAATGGCTACATTGTAAGTGAGGCTCGTACTTAATTATGTTTGTACACTAAGAAGGAACTGCGAAGCTTGCCTGTATGTACCTCAGAACTGGGGTTGTCAGTTTCCATTGTAGATTGTCTACGTGCACATATGTCTGTATGTCTCTTTCACTGTGTCGAGTACTTGAACCTAAGGGTTCGGTTGGAGCAACAGGATCTGGCAATTTCATGGTTCATCGTCTGTAGTACCACACGTTACTGGATATGCCAGAATCCTACTAAAGCTGAAGGCTGGGGTGGCCATTTATTATAGTAACTGACTGTAGAATCTAGTAAGCCTCATTTGTGTCATGTCTAGAGAAGTTACAAACTAGTGTCTTTGGGCTTCTGTATCAGAAACCCGAAATATCCAAATTTAGCCCTGTCGCCATGTCACTCCTGTACACAGCTTTTCGGGTACCAAGAAGTGAATGATCTCACATTCAGCGTCTCCTCTGATCTGAGAGTAAGTATATAAGTGTTGGTTCCAACATATAAACTGATGTCAGTTGTGAGGCCCAGGCCTCGATACTTGGCTGTGCAATTTTACTAAGAAGTAATGTGCCTTAGAGCTCGAAGGATAGGATTTCATTCTAGAGGAACTAGAAAGCACCGTCATACGACGAATCGACTAGTGATTTTGAGGTAGACCAGGTACAACGAACAGGCGGATCAGTCCATTTTAGCGCACAACAGGAGCGAAGCAACATGAAAGAAAGAAGAAGATATCGTGAGGTTATCCGTCGTACCGCGTCACAGAATTACGAGACCACAGCGAGTAGCCCACTACAATAAACAACACAGGACGCATTTGCAGTAGTTAGACATTCAAGATTGGGGCCATCGATAGATGAATTAGGGTGACGTGCGTGCTGACCGCAGCAGATTACAACGTTACGCCTTCACGAGACACCAACACAGTGCTGTCGCCTGACCAACAGGCAAGGTGAGCGGAACACAACATAGTATGGAGACTGGGCCTAAGGCTTTGAGCAAGAAATAAAAACCAGCTAATATGAATACGAGAGGTACTGAGGCTCATGGTCTTCTCTGACATCATTAAGTTAATGTCAACAGCTTTTGATGGGAATAAATATGGAATTTGCCGGCCGCGGTGGTCGTGCGGTTCTAGGCGCTCCAGTCCGGAGCCGCGCTGCTGCTACGGTCGCAGGTTCGAATCCTGCCTCGGGCATGGATGTGTGTGATGTTCTTAAGATTAGTTAGGTTTAATTAGTTCTAAGTTCTAGGGGACTGATGACCACAGCAGTTGAGTCCCATAGTGCTCAGAGCCATTTTTTGACTTAGAGAATTTGTAGACAATTGTGACCTAGCATTCAAACTAATACCACGCCATAGGCACAGTGTGCTCGTGAAAGCAATCATTTTGTGAGTAATGTTTCCATCAACATCGTGAAACTGGTATCATACTGATCCACTCCCGTGCATATTCTCGTCATTCCCCAAAATAAAATTGTTCCGTCAAATATAAGTGAAATAAAAAGTGTGAATTTAAAATGATTTCTGCTATTTATAGTTCAACATCCAGAAGAAATACCTTTCTAGAAAAATCAGTAAAACAGGCTGCGATAAAGCACGTGTGTTTATGAAGCGAGGATGATAGTCGCAGAATTCAAACCATCACTTCAGGTGCTGCTAACGTTATGAGTATGAAATCCTCTAACTCCTAACTTCCCTGATTTGTGCTCTATACTATGAAGCGAAATGAAATGAGCAAGAAACTTTACTTGTTTCTTTTCAGATTTCATCTTTTGCATATTAACTGTAACATCTGTATTTCTATAGGTTTTCGGGTGCTTGATGGCCAAATTTTTTCACCCAAAATGCCATGTGAGGCACTAATGTAGATCACAGACGATACACTTATACCAAAGAGCATCTATTGAACTGGTAGCGATTACCATTATAAACAGAAGTCGGCAGCTCATGGTCGTGCGGTAGCGTTCTCGCTTCCCGCGCCCGGGTTCCCGGGTTCGATTCCCGGCGGGGTCAGGGATTTTCTATGCCTCGTGATGACTGGGTGTTGTGTGATGTCCTTAGGTTAGCTAGGTTTAAGTAGTTCTAAGTTCTAGGGGACTGATGACCATAGATGTTAAGTCCCATAGTGCTCAGAGCCATTTTTATAAACAGAAACAGAGTACTTTGTGGATATTATGGTGCATTGATAATTGTCAGTAGCTACTTACCAATGCCGAATTACTTAGACGTTTAACGCCTTAAATATTCATAGTAAACAATCTTGATTCTCCCCCTCCATGAGCCATTGACCCTGTGGTCAGAGGGGAGGCTAGCGTTTCTCAGCGATACAGATAGCCATGCCGTAGATTCAGCCACAACGGAGGGTTATCTGTTGAGAGGCCAAACAAACGTGTGTTTCCTTAAGATGGGCAGCAGCCTTTTCAGTAGTTACTCGGAGGTGAAGAGGCTCACACGGGATAGAGCCACATGGAGAGCTGCATGAAACTAGTTTTCAGACTGATGACCACAACAACAACAACAAAATCTAGATTTTGTGGTTGGTTTCGTTAGAAAAGTGTAGCACCTTCAACCACTCTCGCATCAGAAACTAACGATACAGATCCTTCACTTTTACAGTTTTTGCAGTTATATTCTGTCATAGATTGCTGTCTATTCATTGATAATGATTCTGCTCTAATCACTCAAAGTCTCTTTTTTGATAGATGTATTTAATTAATTTCGCTGTGAGTGTGGCAGATCGACTAGTTATCTCCATTTACCGGTTAATTATTCGAACATAAATCCCCGTGTTCCTACTTTCAACGATATCAGTATCTGTATCCTTAACGGTGGAGCGTCAACCTGTGATCTTCTCCTCCTGCATTCAACGCCCCTTCGCTCACACACGGAGCGTCTTTGAAATTCTTCTCTATAAACCTTCTAAACTGAAAGTTCTTCTCCGTACAGTTATTATTAGATAACAGGAAACTCCTTCCCAAATTTGAAGTGCAGAACGCTCGAAGACTGTAAAATCTACAATTTCTTATCAAATGCATCTTCTTGATACAAATTTTTCTGTCTGATGTCAATTGATTTGTTATAATCAATCATTTCAGCAGACTACCGTTATCAAATCCATAACTTAAGGAATAAGTTCAGAGTATTATGTCAGAGAATACATTATCGTACCCAGTATCATCACGCTCTATTTCACGTTATACGTTGCACAGATTCTATAAGCCTGTAAGGTGTTGATCTGATTATGGCAGCATGCCGAAACGTGTAACTGGAACAACTAAAGTGCGAACTAGGCAGAAGAAATTGTGTATAAGTGCATCATGGTCCCAAATCTCCACAAAGACTTTATGAGTTCCATAAACATCTTCCTTAATTGGAAAATTTCAATAATGCTGGCCCACTTTTATTGCTAACTGCGTTTGTATCTCATTTAACAGCTCCATTAAGCTTTTTATGAGTAGACTTTTCTAATTGTCCAAATCAGACAAAGCACCAATCTGTTTTTCACAGACATCACTATTTATTTTAACATATGAACATGTCCGAAAGAACAGATACATCTCCATATAGATAAGGCTTACCGATCAATGATCTTCAGTGAGGATGCACTCACATTGCTCGATCTCTTACGAGAATCGGCAGATTGACTGCCGCAAGTAATGAGTATGGTGGGCAGGAGCACTACAAACGCAGTGTGGGGACGGTAAGTTGGAAGTGTGGGTCTCACGGGGACCGTACCGGAGACAAGTCCCTGCAGTCGCAATATCCTCTATGTTCTCGGTGGCAGAATTTCGCTATTCGTCTGCACCAAATCATCGCCAATGATGGCGGGCATATCGAACATGTCATAACCTAAATCCGAATATCTTTAGTAACGTTTACATGCTGAATAAGGTGTGTACATAACGTAGTATGTAACTAATTTAGGTTTCTTTATATAGTTAAAAAATTGTCACCCTGTATATTCCCCATTATAATAAACTGATATTTCAGTGTGCCGTCCATATTCACCTCTTAGTGAATCACAGGTACGGCCCACAGTCAGCAACTGAAGCCTTATTTCAGCAAAGAGGTGACGTTCTGTGTGATTAATGACTATCGAGCCTAGCGCCCACCCCAAGTTTAATTTATAATTCAACATATCTCAGTGAAATTTCCATTTATCGGTTTTATGGCAACTAATGTTACAACGGTTTCTACCGCAGTAGTTTTGGATTCTGTCGTGTCCCAAACTATATTCCGTTTACCGATGGACGATCCTTCCCATGTGTGCGAGATCTGTCGTTTGGTTGATGATGCAAACAGATTTACACGTACACTCCGCAAGCAGTCTAACCGGCTATGGTAGGGGGTATTTTGTGTAAAAGTTATCAAGCCCTCTTTCCTCGCCGGCCGGAGTGGCCGAGCGGTTCTAGGCGCTTCAGTCTGGAACCGCGCGACCGATACGGTCGCAGGTTCGAATCCTGCCTCGGGCATGGATGTGTGTGATGTCCTTAGGTTAGTTAGGTTTAAGTAGTTCCAAGTTCTAGGGGACTGATGACCTCAGATGTTAAGTCCCATAGTGCTCAGAGCCATTTGAACCATTATTGAATCTCTTTCCTCTTCCAGAAGTGAATCAATTGGGTGAAGAACGAGTGTTGGTAAGCCTCCGTGAGAGCTCAAAACTCTCAGATCAAGCATTGATGGTCTTTCTGTGAAATATAAGTAAGAGGAAGCAATTCACACTACAAGGAATGTACACTCTTCGAATTTCACCAGTTTAACACATCATGATGCGCAAAGTCTTTCTTGTAGCAGGTTCCGTTGGAATAACGTGATCATCTACGTGAGGTTATCACGCTTGCTAAACAAACCCGTGATGAAATATGCTGCTCTTCTTTCTATATTCTCCATCATCATACCTTGGAAGGATCTTGTACTGACGAGCGGCACTAAAGTAAGATTGTTTTGTAAGCTATCTCATTCGTGTGGGGCCTACACTTTCTGAGTATCTGCCAATGCATATTGGTCATATATCTGCCTTTCCCAAGATTCGTTTTATGTGACAGTTCCACACTGTTTACTCCCAGATTTTAATGGATGTGACTGCCTGCAGTGACTTTTCGATAATGATGTAATCATACACGAAATGATGTTTCCGCCTTATTATGGGCAATACATTGCGTTTGCTTATCTTGAGGTTCAGCTGCCAATCCTTCAATAAATCGTCGATCCTTCTACGAATGTGGCATCTCTACGTACTACAGCATAATTCAATAACAGCTTCAAGGAAGTTCAGATGTTATATACTAAGCCTTTTATACATATTGTGATCAGAATCGTCCTACAACACAGTTTTTCAATACGCCTAAAGTTACTTAAACGTCTGGACATTTCTATCTGGTATGAACTATATACTTTCCTCAGATTGGAGAATCTCCCCAGCACAACCACAAAGTTGATCTGATATGCCGCACGCACGTATTCTTTCATTAGGCGATAGTGCATAACTGTAGCGAACGATTTCTGGAAGTTTTGGAACACAGCATCAAGCTGTATGCTAGTTTTTATAGCCTTCTGAGTCTAGTGAATAAACAGATCAAGTTGTATATCACACAATTCCTCGATCTGCAATTAAAATCAGGCCTACTATACTCATAACCATATTATTACCAAAACTTATCACATCGTCTTCAAAAATCACCTAATTACTACCCCACATCGGACTTGATGAATGAGTGCGTCCTCGATATTCTTTACGTTGTGGTCCATATTCAGATATCTTAGCTCTTGAAAAGTGTTACCAAACCTCCGTTTTTCCTCTTTACGCCACTTCTTGTTAAGGAACGCAACATCAAGCCTTACAAAACTGTGAGAGCTACAGCAACGTATGTACCCTTCTCCCATATCGTTAAGAGTTGTACGTCTCTTTTGTCCCTCACGACATAAAAGCAAAAACGCACTTTTAAACTGTTTCATAAACACCAACGGATGGCGTCCGTTACTTGGCTTAAATTCTAAAACCTGAAGCGGTTAGCTTTCGTAGTACTATGAACGACGAGTTCATTACAGACAGACTCTAAGCTTTGATTGGAGAAGGATGTGGAGGGCAATAGGCTACGCACTTTAGAAGGAATTATCCCGGCATTTAGCTTAACCAATTCAGAAAAATAACAGAAAACCTAAATTGGGATGACTCCCTAATATGGAACAAGTGACTTACTACTACACCAATTCACTCAGTCAGTTTTTAAAATTGCCGATTGTTCATTTCTGTATCATGAATAATGATCGGAACTGTCGAAATGAACTCTAAACTTTGTTGACTATGAAATTCTTTGCTTTTTCCCCGACTTTACTATTGTCAACTTCGTTGCTTAAGGAACCGGTTACTTATAACAAAACTGCCGTTATTCACATAAGTGTCAGTGTGGGCTGTAATTACCGTGTGACAGCGAAATTTATTAAATATAGTAAGGTTTTATGCGAGATGGATTAACGCTCGAAAAAATGAGTTCAAATTTTAGCCAACAGGCGCAAATCTGGGGCTGTGTGTGCAAGAAAGACGCATAGAAATGTTTCAATATTTAATGGATTAGGGACGGGGTGTGGGTAGAAAAGGTCAAAAAAGTGAGGAAGGCATAACGTTATTATTAACCGCCTGTTACACAATTTGTTCAATACGAGAACCGGACACATCGACGAGGTTCTGCATCCTTAAAATGACGCTAATAATAGTTGCTCGCAACAGTTCCGTTGGAATCTGGGATACGTGTTCCCTTACAGTGAGAGACCGAACGTTTTCCAGGTAAACGCGTTCCTTTAGATCCTCCCAGAGCCAGATGTTACATGGATTCACATCAGGTAATCTTGCAGACCAAGCGTTAGGAAAACCTCTGGACGCAACACGTTCGTGGAATGTTGCGTTAAGCACATCTTTCATTGAGCGAGCGACATGAGGTGTTGCCCTATGTTGCGTGAAGACAATGGTTTCCACACTGTTGCTCTCTTCCAAAGCAGGAATAACATGCTGTAAGAGGAGGTCTTGATAACATGCAGAGGTCACGGACAACTGTGTGTATGCTCTTCAAAGAATAACGGACAGAAAGTCAAGGTGTTTGTGAAGCCACACAACAGTCATTTACGGTGACTATGGTGGCTCTTAGTGCACAACATTCGGTTTAACACTACCCCAAATTCCGCATTTCCCTGTATTCACTGGACCCTATAGTGTAAAATGTGACTAATTACTCCTTAGAATACTGCCCGGCCTCATGTTGTCAACTTCGATATTTGCCAGAAAACAAAGATTAAATGTACATCGTTGCTGTGGATCATGTCATTACAGTTTCTGCAACATCTGGATCTGGTACGTGTACTAGTGTAAAATAGACCGTAAGACTTTCCGTACTGTTGACAATGGGATGGACATTTCTCGTGAGACTGCGCGAGTACAACAATACCCGCGGCACACGTCTCATGGACCTGGACCTTCGTGTGTAGCTGCACTTTAATTATAACCACCCGGCATGTATTTCGTGAGCCTCTGCACCTATGCATTTCTGTGTTTTGTTGCAATTTCCAGGCCTGAAATCATTTTACTTTGCATTAAGAATATCAGTAAGATCCATTCTTCGATTCATAAACGTATCCTTTTTTTCTTGACAGTACTGACTATTCAATCTCTTAATGATTTTTGGCGACCACATTCAACTCAGTTCATACTCTCAGTTTTATTCTTAAATCGTTTGCTAATTTCGTCCTCCTCTTGTTATGGGTAGGTGTATCAAAACAGTAGAAAAAATGAAGATTGTAATGACACCATTAAGGGCCGTCTATGTAAGAAACATAAATCACCATCGAGGAGACGGAGGGACGCCGAAAGGGCGAGGAATTTCTATCAAAACGTGAGCAGTAAGTACCATAGAACAGAGGATGCGACAAAGACTGAAGTAGAGCATCATGCACCTATGAAAAAGCAGGAATGAAGTTTTTGGCGGAAAATCAGAACTGTTTGGTGTAACGGAAAAGCAAGATGAGAGACGCATTTGACAGTGATATAAGTGAACAGGATTTGTGACACAAATTGGGCAGTTGTACGTAGAACGCTACAGCACGCATACTGAGGAATACGTTGCGCTACCTACAGAACTCAAAAAAGATTCGCCAATGCAGGAAGTGAATCTGCAACAAAAACAGCACGAGACTCCGAGCCAACTCGAGCAGGAAACAAACACCTTCTACAAAGAAGTAAACATTAAAACACAGACCAGAACAGATCAGCGAAAGATTTATGAAAGCATAAAGAAAGTTGTACAACTCATTAGACTGGAACAGCCGATGACGCTTACTTCAGCATTAAGACATCTAGTAAGGTATAAGCATCCAGAAATGGAGTATATTACGTTTACTCTACCAGATTTCGTGGATAGAATCCATCTAAGAGTGAACAATCTGCCAATAGAAGTGGAAAAACTGGAGAAGTTACTGAAGCAGGTTTCTGCCAGAAGAAATGAATCAGTCTCCTTAGATACTTTGTACAAACATTTTGTGATGACGCATGGTCGTATAGCACTCGATTACAGGCAACTATGCCAAGAATGTCGAATATATACCCGTCACCACTAATGGAGAGGAAGATAGGACAGCTTAATGCTGTGAGAAGTGTCAGCATATTGCATCAGTCTAGAAGAGTGGCAGAGCAGAAGCAGTTAGATGTATTGCGCCTCCAAGAACCATGTACGAAGGCAGGAAAGATCCCCAGAATGCCAGTAGCTGCCCAGGTAGTCACACAAGAGCAGCATCCTATGGCAGCTATTGTGTTCTGACACTCGTCTAACATAGGGTGCCTAGGAAGCTGTTTTCTCGGATCGCTAGACAACAACTTAGTCAAATCGTATTAACAGAGTTTATTACAGTAAGTTAAATTGACAATATTTCACTTTGTATATTTACAAAGGTGAATCGCAAGAAAATGGCGACATGCAAATAATCAATGTCCTGCGGTATATACAATTTCACTGCAAGCAAAACAATACAGTTCATAAGTCACTGCTGTAGCGTTAGTATGACGGCTCGTCTTCTACTCCGGCCGAGGGTAGGCGGCGCGTCGCTTATATTCTCTTCGTGTAGAGGCCGCTCCTGTCTTGGTGTCGTCCTAGAGAGGAGTATTGTGGCTGACGTCGTCTCACAGCTCTCTTTGCCTTTCCGTTCTTGATCGTCGTGCCGGCGCTTGTCGTTACGCCGGAAAAGCAGTAATAATAGTACTTAACAAGGCCATAAGAGTGTCAAAAATATCACAACGTAATCTGTGTGGAAATGTTAACCGGAAGGCAGTGCTGCAACCTGATTTCCATGTATTTTCAGTTTGGTTGTGAGACCGACGAGTATCTGCTAAGACTGAAGGATATTAGTCACCTAGGACGAACTAAGCCTCTTGTGTACTCCATTGATGCAAATGTGAAATCAGTATTTTAGCATAGCGACCTGCCTGATGAGCGTGGAAGGCAACTAGAAGAAGCCATTATCGAACTCAGCCTACAGGTATTGAATGCACCTCACAATCCGCCAACCTACGAAGGGAGGGTCGGAGCAACATCAAATATTGACATCACTTTAGCAAATATGGCAGCGGCGCGCCGTGTGAAAGACTGGGAGTTTTCGAGTGGGATGACATCGAGTGACCACAATATCATACACTATACCATCACTGGAAGGGAAATCCAAGACGACACAGAAAACACGATCATAAGGTCCAAATGTAAGGCCAAGGACGCTAACTGGGGAGAACCAAGGAGAGTGTTTCAGTGTCCAGGAAGTCCATTGCTGGGTGATTATGTAGATGTTAAAGCGCAAGAACTGACATTGGCTATTCATACAGCAATGGAGGCATCGATACCTATCAGTAGACGTCATTCTAAAGGAGTACCTCGCATCTGGACCAATGCGTTATCAAATTAAGGTGCGAAACAAGAAGAGCCAGCAAGCTGTACCACAGCAGCATGACTCAAGAAGAAAGGGTCAGAAGGTTGCATAGATACAGGTACTTTAACAATATTTTAAGGAAAGGTTGTGGGAAACAAAAATGGAACGATGGCATCAATTGGTGGAGGCTAACTTAGAAACCAATCCCTGGGGTGTATCATATAAAATAGGCTGCGAGAAAATACGATCACCAACATCCACACTGAGAAGGAATGATGGGACGGTAACAGAAAGTTGGGAATAGTCATCCTGCTAATGGAAACAGTACTACCTGACGATGGAGAAGACGGCGACAGCGATGATCAGCATAGGTTAAGGGAATTGTAATGGGAAGAGTAATGGAACAATAAACTTGTGTTCTCCTTCATACAAGAAGATATGAGGGATATAATTTTAAGACTGAAAAAGAAAAAACTCTCCATGACCGGTTGCAATTCCCGTCGAAGTAATGCAAGCCTTACGTGACCAATTACATAGTTACCTGTGCGATTTGTACAGTGAGTGCCTTTTACAATGAAGGGTCCCAGCACCGTGGAACAACGCTGAAGTAGTAATAATTTCTAAAGGGCAAGATAAAAATCCGATGATACCCAAATATACAGACCAATTTGACTTTTGAACATTCTCGGCAAGATATTTGAAAAACCATTAAGCAAAAGATTACAAAATCACAGACTGCTACACGGTATGAGCCAGCACCAGTACGAGTTTAGAAGAGGCAAGTCAACTGAAGACGCAGATAACAAGGCAATTTCGCTAGCGACGGATAGTATTGTACGTAAGCTCTATCAATGAGGACAGCCCATGGTGGCCTTCTTTCTTTAGTCGCCTTAGGGATTTGGAGGGTCCACGAGCACTGTATTGTTGCCTGAGAGATTATAATCATGGGCGACAAGCTTTTTTAACATCCCCAGGAAAGGAAATAACGAAGACAATGACAAAAGGCTGTTCGCAGTGATCAGTGTGTGGTCCAGTGTTTTGGGATCTAGCAATGGAGCCCATACTGCAGAAGTTACATGACAGCGGTAACATAAGCGGTCTGGTGGCATTTGCAGATGTCGTGCTGTTTGTTGTAAGTGGTGACTCCAGAATAATAATAGAAGACAAATGTAACGCGACCCTCCACGGACTTGAGGACTAATGTCGAAGTGTTAAATTGTCACTAGCACCTCACAAAACAACGTACCTCCTGCTGAAAAGGAACGTAACAAGAAACCCTAAAATAAAATTAAATGATATAACGATTAGAAGAAGATATCTAGGGGTATTTCTATACGAACGTCGTAATTTTCACGTCGTGTACAGGAAGCAGGCAGGACAGTTATCAACGTAATAAAGAAAACTATAACCTCTGCAAATAGGCAATTTCTGCTTCCCTTGAAGATAATTCGAGTATACCACCAATCTATATTAGCACCAGTCGTAGGATATGGTGCGAGCGTCTGGGCTCATAGACAGCAGCTAGTGAAGCCAGCCTCAATAATGAGAAGAGTTCAACGAGGCGTGCTACTATGATTGACGGGGTCCTACGGTACTACCCCAAATAATGCTATGTTATTAATTCTAAGAATATGCCCATTGAACTTGGAAATTAGGAAAAGGGGAACTTTTTACTGGTTAAAGAAAGGCAAACAAATGGAAGTACGAAGTGTTCTTGAAACTGAGGCCAGTTCGAAAAACGCAATAAAAATCGCATTTTACAGCTGTGGCAAAATAAAATGGACACTTCAGGCACCAGCAGGAGAACGTACGAATTTCTCGCTAACATCAGTGCGAGATTAAAAACTGCGATTTCTTAACCCATCGAGTGGATTGATACATTGCCTGAGAGGCCATGGTACCCACGCCACGTATCTATACGAAATCAAAAGACAGACGAATGATAGCGGCGCCTGTGGCAGTGTGGGGACACCAGAACACGCATTGTCGGACTGCGCGCTCTATGAATATACAACGGGTAATGGACGTCAGGTATTAAGGATATGTAATCCCAAAGCAACACGAAGGAGCTAGTCGACCTCGCGTATCTTGGATGGTTCTGCAGCCGCAGTATCGAGGAAGGTCAAGGAAGACTTCACGAGGCATTCAACCTTATATCATCATGCTTCCGTCCGGGGTACACAATATACTCTGCAGATGGAGAGAAGATGACTGAGGTTGGTGAACACAGAGTGAAATACTGTCACGAGAGTCTATATTGCCTTAGTGCAAGTAACCATGGAAGTGTAAACTTTAAGAGGTTAAGTGATGGGTGGATTTATTCGCTACAGTGGGAACGCTGCTGACGTGCTGCCCGATCCCAAGGAATCCAGCAGACTATGGCTGTTGAATGGTGTACCATGAGGGCGCATCCAGAAGCGGAAACAACCATGTAAAGTGAAATGAATCAACATAAATGAACAAACAGAGAACAAATTCTAGTGTTTGTAATAGATTTGTAGCTGGGTAATTGGTTATGAGTTTTAACGTACTTTTGAAGTAGTAGAAGTAGTTGCAGTTTTTTTCTTTTAATCTCTCCTTTTTTTAAAAAAACAGTAAGTATCAGAAATAAATAATTAATACATAACTTACAACTATCCAGGGAAATGTGATTTGTATGGCCTATTTTAGCTTTTTAGATAACAAGTTGTATTATGAAGAAAAAATAAAATAAATAAAAAAATTCATTTTTGCTATTTTTTTTCTATCTCGTCAGTCGCCTATTAGTTACTAATATTTTGGTCTGTAGCCATCGTTTATGAATAAAGTAATGAACCATTCACGTCATTAGTTTCCGAAGTTGCGGTAAAATTTGAAAACTTTGAACCAAACTGGCTTTTCGATTGAATGAATTTTCTGCGGATCTTTCCACTGCAGTCAAATGGTTCTAAATTCCACTACTGGCATTGAAATTGTAACAACAGGAAGCATAGTTATTTTAAGTGTACAGTACAGTAGGAAGATTAAAAAAATTCATGGGGCACAGGTCTCGAAATTTAGTAGACGCAACTGCTGCTTCTGGCTGCAACAATGTCTGTAACCTTGATCAATCGTACTTACTGGCTAGTGGTTGCGAGTCAGCCTCTCGGCAACCCATGACGAGATTCTTACAGTGGGTGAGAAATCTGGAGATCCTTACGACTAGAACAAGACTCGATCGCCCTATGTATTGAGGTAACTTAGTACACAATGGGCAACATGCAGTATAGCGTTCGCTTGTTGACCGATAATTTTAAGGAGAAATCGAAAATTCGACACAGCGTCTGGTCTTAACACATTAGATTCGTAAAGTTTGTTCCCCATGTAACTGATTCTGCAAACCATACGTGATCGCATTGCGTACCCTATGGCAGCCCATGTCTTCATGCCGGATGATTGACCCGTATGTTGATAACCAACGCTGTATAGCAAAGTTGGTGGTATTCGGAGCCTTCACATATGGATATTCTCATCGTGATGCTGTACGTAGGACCTTCACTAGTCTGATATATATATATATATATATATACCGTCACCACGGCTCTCTGTCGCCACGCCAAGGAAAGCTAAAACAACTGTCTCTGACAGTCTCGCTTGTTGATAAACGAAATTGTACAGCATGTCTGCAAGTCTCTGGAGACAATTTGTCAACAATCGCAGCTCCCTACGGGAAATACCTTTGCCACCTCCTTTCCACTTCCCACCGACAGCTCTCTACCGAATTCCGGAGGGAATAAGTAAGTCGTCTGCGGTTTAGTGAAATCGGGTGTTCAATAGTAACATTACAGTGACCTCTTGTGTTCCTTGACGTATTATAGTGTCCTGTCATAATAATGTGACTACCTGTCAAAAGCATGAATAACCAATTTTGGCAGCGCGGACGTGCAGGAAGAGGGTCAGTGAGGTTCTGGAAGGTACGGACAGGGATACAGAGCCACGCTAACTCAAGTGACATGGCCACCTGCCCTAGGTTTATCAGTTTAGGATCCATGGCGCCAACAGTCCGATCGAGCTGGTCCCACAGACTTTGGATTAGGTTTAAACGCAGGGAGTTTAGTGGCCAGGGGTGTATCGTAAACTCATCCTGATGCTGTTCGAACTACGCAGGTACAGGCGAGCTGTGTGACGCGTTGCATTATCCTGCTAGCAGATAACATCGAGTTGATGGAATAAAAAACTACATGTAGACGTGAACATGGTTCCCAAGGATAGATGTGTACGAGTACTTGGGTTGTTCCATCGTGCGTTCCTGAATCGCGAAATCACCCAGCGAATGATATGGAAACATTCCCCAGACCCTCATGCTCCCTCCTCCGACCTAGACCCTTCCTACGATTGTTGCAGGGCTGTACACACTAACGTTTATCTGTCCGATGGAGCGTAAAACGTGATTCATCCTAAAAGGCCAGTTGTTACCACTCAATGGCCCTCAAGTTGCATACTGGCATGCAAATTTCACTCTTTATCGCCGATGAAAATAGTTAGCACGGATGCGTCAACCACGTGCTTACTTCACAGGCCCATTCCCTGCGAAGTTCGCTGAGCGGTCGTTGAGCAGACGACGTTGCTACTCCCTTGGTTCGTCTGGGTTGTCATTTGTTTATCGGTCACACGTCTACTAGCCCGTATACATACCCAAAGCCGTCATTCATCAGTGTTACCTGTGGCCTGTTGTGCACCACAGTTTCTTCGTCGCCAGTTTTGGACAGCGCCATTTTGCCGTGCACAGTATACCGTACTTTAACCACGGCGTCGTACAAACAGTTAACGAAGTTAGCCATTATGGAAAGGCTTCTACCCACGGTCCAAAATACAATGATCATGCCCTTCTGGACGTCAGATAAATAGCTCTGTTTCCGCAGTACGACAAGTGTACTCACAATGAGATTTTCACTCTGTAGCAGAGTGGCGCTGTTATGAAACTTCCTGGCAGATTAAAACTGTGTGCCGGACCGAGACTCTAACTATACAGCTTATGCAAAAAAAAAAAAAAAAAAAAAGTAGGAATATTACTTTGAAGAAAAAAAAAAGACTAGACTTCAAGGACTTTAAATTAGTTGGAAAAATATTTATCTAATTTAAGAATATATGGCAATGCTTACGGAAATTTAACCATCGAGAAGGGAACAAATGTCTGTAGCGAATTTAATACCACGGGCTGGGGGCATTAAAATACAATGATGATTATGGCTGCCGAACTGTAAGTGTTCTCTAGCCGCGACTCTCAATATAGTGTGAAGTGTTTTAGGCTGATTGCTGATAGCCTATCAATCCTAGCATCCACCAAAGCAGGCGAGAATTCGGTGAAAGTTTCTTTTGAAGGGCACAGCTCGTATTTCCTCCCCCTCCCCCCACACATATGATTTGCCGGTACCACCACTTGTAAAGAGCCACAGATGCCTACCATTTTAATGATAACAACGAAAGACACAAATAATCACAAATAATAAATGATTTAGAACAGTGTTTAGTAGGTCACTTTAGCAAAGCCTCCAAGGAATTTTAGTTCACAGAAATATATCATTTAAAAAGAATTTCCGTAACTTCAGAAGCTCTTGTGTCATATAATTGATGAATCAACTGTAATTTCAACAAACTTTCAAAACTATGAAAAGTTCATAATTTATACAGTATAATATCAAGTGTCATCTCACAGTTATCAGCTTCACGCTTAACACTAAGGCTGTGAACACAGGTCTGCAGATCAGCGTGTGAACATGTAAAAGAGAAAATGTTGTTATCGCCTACGATAGAGAAAATTCACCTGTGTACTCACGAAACACGCCAGATCTGTTCTTGGCAACAGAGATTATCAGCGTCTGGAGTGACCTCTACATTTTTTTGCTAGCTAAAATGTTTTGTGCAGCGAATCCGATCGGAAACCAAACCACGTCGATAAACCTTGAGGAAAACAGTTGAAATGTGTTCTGTATTAATCGAATTGTGAAGATGTTTTAATGTCTTGCCATTTTCGAAGGTCTTAATCTTCATGTTATTTTATTCTGCCAAACTTAGGTGAAACATTTGACAATTAATATCCCGTAAGTCCAAAAGTTTCGAGATTGGATTAATAAAAAGTAAGGCAAAAAGTTAAGATATTTTCTTGTGATAACCAACTACTCACAAACAGCTACGCACAACAGTTAAATAATGACACAGACTTCACAGTAGAGTGCAGACGTTTAATTCGAGTTCCAGAAGGGCACAGCCATAGAGACTCCACGACTATGGTTCAAATGGCTCTGAGCACTATGGGACTTAACTTCTGAGATGATCAGTTCCCTAGAACTTAGAACTACTTAAACCTAACTAACCTAAGAACATCACACACATCCATACTCTAGGCAGGATTCCAACCTGCGACCGTAGTAGTCGCACAGTTCCAGACTGTAGCGCCTAGAACCGCTCGGCCACACCGGCCGGCTCACGATTATAGCAAGCTCAATTTCATGAGATAGAGTACAAAATAAGAATTATAACTGTGCTCGTGAGAGAACAACGCTCTCGGTTTAAAGCCATCAGTTGGAAACTCCGTGAGCCATGACGCCAGCGATTGTGTCTTGGTGAAGTCTCGTCCTCTGGGTCACTGGTGCCAACAACTGGTGATGGGCACCGTGCTTAGCCTAGAGTCGGCTCGAACGAGCCGATCGCTGTGACTTCTGTCGGTGTCCTGCGGAAGCAGGGGTTGCATCCAGTGGAAGTCTTGGGACTGCTGGACCAGCAGTTACTACACAGTTGGTACTAGACAGAAACATGTTCGCTTTACTGGCGAAGCAGGGGCCGGCCAGCGAAGAGTGGTAACGTGGGTGTGTTACCATATACCTCTTCCCTTGGAGAGGCAATGTCTAGTCGGTGGCTGCAAGGTCCCCCATGCTGCATGCTGCTGAAGTGCTCCCAGGCAGACGAAATCCGTAGGATCCAGGGCACTTGGCTCCACTGGATTCGGCATAGCTAGAAGCTCCCTGTTGGCAGGAACCAATGAGTAATACAGAAAGTGGCCTGTGCAGAGGTGGTTCGCAATAGATGGGTGAGTCACGGTTCGATGGCGGCTGCTCTTAGCTCCATCGTCAGAGCTGGATCCATATGAACGTCTGGGTTCCCACAGATGGAGGCAAAGGGTGCCAGTGCGGCCCTGTGGACCCTCAAGCAGCACCTCTCGTGGTAGTTTTCCCTCTAGAGCAGGCTGCTGAAAGTTCTAAGGGCTCTTAAGAGGCAGCTGATGAGCGCCCTTTGTGGAAAGATGACTGCAGAGTAGGTCAAAGGGCATAAGGGGCTTGGTGGGACAGGATGAGTATGGGAGAGGCTGCAGCGCTTCCTTCCAATTGCTGTACAGGTAAGGCTGTTGCACGAGGCAGCACTGGAAGCAGAACCCCCACACAAAGTCGCTTTGGGGGCCATCTGGTTATTGCCCACCTGCAGCTCGCAGATGCGCCGAGATGGGTGCACCTGTAGGGATCCAACACACACCGTCTGGAACCACGGGCCCAGACTGGGTTCCCCCGTCTGAATCTCAGTGACGACAGTGCTTTAGGTGGAAAACTAGTGGCATCAGCAGGTGCATCAGGGTTTGCGACCAGTGACTAGGCAGCTACTCTGCTGGGATGTACTCTCCAATAGATGTGACCCCGTAAGTACTAATAAAGAGTGTTAGTGCATCTTTCACTGTTGTTTCTCCTACATATTACTTCGTTTCAGTTCTGAACGTTCGAACTAGGTGTTCTCTCCAATTGATTAGACCCATTCCCATCCAATGTGGGTGTAGGCAACAGTGAAAAGCATTGCTGCGGAGTGGCTTGTTGTCCCACAGACTTGTTACAAGCATCAATTAATTGCTCGACGTACCTGGCTATGCCCAGCCATTAGATGTAGCTGCTTGCAAGTATTTTATTTCGTGACCTCTCACACTGGTCACGATGCAGCAGCTGGAGGAAGTAGATGTTTTAAGATGACTACTCCATTATTTGTGTTATCACGGCCAATTTCTCTCTAAAACCGGTTGTACTTATCTAACCATGGCGATCGGATCAACGTTTATGCTGCACAGTTTAGAGTGGGCTCCTAACTTCCAAGGAACATGAGCCTGAAGACTAAAAATGGGACCGTGTGCCTACCGGTACGTCCCCTATCAAAATCACCACATTTGTCATTACAAATCAACAAACTCAGATAGTTCAAACAGATACGAAAAGAATCCGAAAGGAGACACACACTACATAGAACTGCAAGGTTTATTGTCTCTAGTACAAGCCACAGTGCACGTCCCTAAAGTTTCTATGCGCATACACTGAGGATCACTCTTATTTCAGCTTGTTATTAGTTTTCCGAGGTAATCATTGCTGCTACCGATCTCTGCTCACGACCCAGTTCTAATATTAATGAGACCACAAACTCGTCCACGAATATTTACCAGATTCATCAATCTTCTCACGGAATGCGGTGATGTATCGTCCAACCACGTCTGACATCCAATCATGACTCTTTATTACTCTTGCCTTCCGTGGCACTCCTAACATCCGCCGCCAAACCGAGCTTCTCGATTACTGGGGGATTTCTGGTGGCAGTGCTCCTGCACTAGGCAGCTACATGTAAGGTGCAGATACCGATACTCAAGGAGTAACTACATCTGTAACCTTTCAGTGTGAAGAGATGCTGGGATGATCGCTCAGGGGGAGAACCGTTCTGTGTTTCAGCAGTACACTGTGCCCGAGAATTAGTCTGCGACAGAGCATAATGAAGCGTCATACAGTGTCTGAATTCTGTGTTGGTGGTCGTTCAGGCAACCTCTGCTGGGTGTGACACCACACCTGTTGTAAATAAGAGTCCACGCCAGTTGTGTCAATGGTGTGTGAGCTAGTAAGTTGGGAAGAAATCTGTTGCCTGTTTAGCAACATTATCGAGGAAAACACAGATAATATCTGGTTAGTGTAAGTTGGGAGCTGGACCCACAGGAAGATGAGACAGGACGTCAACATTGGCGTGCTGTGCTGTTGGGTGAATGTAAATTTCGTAATTGTAGTGACTGAGAAACAGGGTTCACCATTGCAGCCAGTGGGCCGTTTTATCCGGTAAACACGCAGCAGGGCTAACTAACGAGATACGTGGCTTTTGGTCTGTGGTGAGGTGAATTTTCTCACCATTTAAAAAACCATTGAATATTTTTATCGCATATATTATGACTTAGGAACCCTTTTTTACTGCAAGTTGTTTTTCTGTTCCAAATTCAGAGTTTTGGAAGTGAATACTATCGTTGCTTGAAACAGCCCAAACTACGATGGGAGAGAACCACCCCAGGCCCATACTACGATGCATCAGTAGCTACCATTAGCTGTTTTCCTGGTTGAAAGGTGGCCATACACAAAACTGAACACTGTGTTTGTAATGCGTGCTAACACACTGCCGACCATGTAAATGGCACACCTTTTTATTGAAGGGGTATGCAATTTTTGGTGCCTGTAGAAAAAATTTATTGCAAGTTTGTAGGCCGCAGCAGAACATTAATAGCAATAAGTTTGCTGCCTGCTGACTGACTTCCTCGCAGTGAAAAGACGCGCACCAGGTACGCAATAGAAGGCTGCAAAATTTCCATTATTCTGAGCTACACTTTCAATCCACATCCTAGAGGATATGATGAAGATATTGGAGGTTGTGCCAGTTTTCAAGTGTGCTTGAGATCATAATCGCAGTATCGTGCAGATAACTGATGCAACACGGAATGTGTTGGGTGAGTTGCTTTTGAAAACACTGGAAAAGTTTGAGGGCGGTTGGCACATGGAAAACTCCCATAGGGAGTGCTCACCACTAGTAGCTGTTGAGACACTTCGTCAAGTGGAAGTTGCAAATGTACATCAGGAACGTCTGCTTTGGAAAAAATACTGACCCACATCCAATTCTGCTGTTAATTCATCAGGTCTGGATATACGGTATGTGTTGGTCACGGCTTAAGCATTTAACGTCACTTTAAAATCGTCGCAGGGGCGGAGTTTATCCGATGATTATTTAATGGTTAATTAATCATCAATAGCTGTATCACCCATTGGCTAGACGTAATTGGCTCTATCACTTCCAGCTCTGCTAATCTATCCAGTTCCTACTTTACTTGCTCACGTAGTGCTAATTGCACAGGCCGCGCGAGAAAGGGACGTAATTGTGCTGTCGGGCAGAGTGATGTAAAGAGTGAAATTCTTAAGTTAACCTAGCGCTAGCAAAAATGTCCAGACAGCCTTTGAAAACTTTTTCGAGCCCCTGGAATCGCAGTTGTTCTGCAACCATGTTTACTGAGTGTGAAATCGTAAATTCGAAAGTTGTAAATGTATTTAATCTAAATGAATTCTCAGCTAAGGCACTGTTTACCGCATGATACGGTAACTGACGCACAACGGTTTTGCATGCCATATTCCCTCTGAATTGTTCTTTTATTGGAATCGGCTGCTTATTGTAGTTGACAAACCGGCATGTAGTGGATGTCAATGGTGGTGCACTGAGGTGCAGGTACGTTTGGGGTTAATGGGAGATGCTGCGGCTCCGGTATCGACTTGCATCTGAATGCGTCTGCCATTACCGCTCACGGTTATACCTAACTTATATGACAAAGTTTCCTGAACTCTGTACAGTGCGCTAATAACGTTTAAGTCCATCAGTTGTTCACTTAGCGTCTCGGCACGAAATGACACAGACCTACAAACTGCCGCTGAGTGTCCTTGTTTTTTTACATGTATGGTAATAAGATCAGCGTTTCAGATAGTCAACACGGTCATATTTGACGAAACAGGCTGGGCAAGACGGAAAAATGTGGCGGGAGACAGAGTTAAATGCAGTCGGCTTATGAAGAGGTTCTGCTGAGGCACATTTACGGGTCTGCTGCACAGCCGCTGTTTCCGCCTCACTGGACGCGTCACATCCGAGTGCTGGCTGTGGTCGCCGTTTACTGCGGCTACGTCCTTCCAGGACCTTTAATTAGCATCGAGTCGCTCGTTAAAATTCAAATACTCGAGAGAGTGTTAGGACGTCTTCTAGCGTGGGGGTCATCCAATTGTAAAGAATGTTGGTACGCCTTTTGTCTGATTGCGAACGAATTATCACATTCCTGACCGTGGTATCGGCGTATAACCTTTTTACCTTGATAGACAAATCTGCACTTTGTATTAAGGCTTTGTATTCCTTCTGCCCTGAGGTGGCACCTTAGGTTAGGTTCTTTCCTACGTTAATAAAGCTCTACCCTTGAATATATCACATGGACATGAAGGTGATGATAAGTCGTTAATAACTGCCACATTTCCTCGATGATTGCAATGTGAGTTCCACGAGGGAAGCCAACTTGAATAGTAAGCGATTCGTGTGGGCCTTACACCGTGACCGAATAATAGCTTTACATTGTGCTGAAAGAAATCACGGGACACCTCTTATTATAGTGTCAGACCTCATTTTTCCCAACGTAGTGCAGCAACTCGACGTGGCATAGACTCAAAACGTCGCTGAAAGTCTCCTTCACAAATATTGGGCCTTGCTGCCTCTATAGCCGTCCATAACTGCAAAAGTGTTGCCGATGCAGGATTTCGTGCACGATCTGGCCTCTCGATTTTGTCCCATAAATGTTCGATGGGATTCATGACGGGCGATCTGAGTGGCCAGATCATTCGCTCGAATTGTCCAGAATGTTCATTAAACCAATCGCGAACAATTGTAACCCGGTGACATGGCGCACTGTCATCCATAGAAGTTCCACTGTTGTTTAGGACCATAAAGTCCATGGATGGCTGCAAATGGTCTACAGGTATCCGAAAATAACCATTTCCAGTCAGTGATCGATTCAATTGGACCAGAGGACCTAGTAAACACAGCCCACACCATTATGGAGACACCACCAGCTGCAGAGTGCCTTCTTGACAAATGGGGTCCATGGCTTCGAGGGGACTGCTCCCCACTCGAACCCTACCATCAGCTCTTACCAATTGAAATCGGTACTCATCTCACCAGTCGACGGTTTTCCAGTCCGCTAGCGTTCAACCGATATGGTCAGGAGCCCAGGAGAGGTGTTGCAGGTGACCTCGTGCTGTTAGAAAAGGCATTCGCGTCGATCATCTGCTGCCATAGCCCACTGATGGCAAATTTCACCGCACTGTCCTAACGGAAACTTTGTCGTAGATCCCACATTGAGTTCTGCAGTGTTGCTTGTCTTTTATCATCGACACAAATGCCGCTGCTGTCGGTCGTTAAGTGAACGACGTTGGCCACTGCGTTGTCCGTGGTGAGAGGAACTCCATGATATTTGACATTTTCAGCACTCTCTTGACACTGCGGATCTCTGAATATTGAATTCCCTAACGATTATCGAAATGACATGTCCAATGCGTTAAGTCCAACCACCATTCTGCGTTCAAAGTCTGCTAATTCCCGTCGTGCGGTCATAATCACGTCGAAAACCTTTTCACACGAATCGCCTGAGAACAGCTCCGTCAACGTTCTGCCCATTTATACCTTTTGTAAGCGATACTACCGTCATTGTATATGTGCATATCGCTATCCCACGACTTCGTCCACACATGTGACAACCTCTTCCTCAGCGTGACAATAGCAGATCGGACACGAGAACTGCGACATATGCAACAATCCGATGCCTAGATTTCAGTGTCATCAATCATCCTCCATACTCTTCCGACTTGGTGGCATCCTTTTATCATATGTTTCCAAAAATGAAGCAACACCTTAGAAGACTTCACTTTGATAGTGGTAAAGCGCCGCAAGTGGAGGTGAGGTTATGTTTTCATCAACAGTCAGACATTCTACAGCAGGGCCGGTCACAGCGGGTCAGACTTCAAGGCTTGGCATGTCTTGGCTTTGGTCTGCCCTTCTCGGAAGTACCTGGTGCTCGTACAGCGTGACATTTTATTTAGTACTGCGGTGCAGTATTTTTCGGCTGGCACAGTTCTCTTCAGTTCGGCAGAAACGTGATATCAGCGCTGTTTACCCTTCACTATTCGTTCGTGGTATCAAGAGTATTCACAGAACCAGTAGCTGTTGCACAACAATAGGTAGCCTAGCGATCTATCGTCACAAAAGAATGACTGGGAATGACAGAAGAGAGTGATGAAGATTCTCATTATGTATTATTATGCAGTCGCTTAACCGACGGGTACTCCATATTTGCTATGAAACATTACAGTGCCATGCAGAAAGAATTAAATTATTTAGTTGACAATGAAAGAGAAAACAATTACAACTACGAAACAAGGGAGTCAGTGTTCGGTACAAGAAGGAGAAATTTGCACTATATTTGCCGGCATGCAGCACGTGACGGAATTGTTGGTCCGAACAGTAATATTTCTCGATTCGCACGCATTATTTATCTGTCAGAGGCAACAGTATCGATGGACTGAAAACAAGTATGGAGACTATATATATATATATATATATATATATATATATATATATATAATACTGTAAAGTACGTTGGTTAAGTTAAAAGCGATTCTGGGAACAGTTTCCCGATTTAAAACCCACTATTGTTGCGCAGTCCGGAACCGTGAGTCTGCTATGGGCCCGCATCTCGTGGTCGTGCGGTAGCGTTCTCGCTTCCTATGCACGGGTTCCCGGGTTCGATTCCCGACGGGGTCAGAGATTTTCTCTGCCTCGTGATGGCTGGGTGTTTTGTGATGTCCTTAGGTTAGTTAGGTTTAAGTAGTTCTAAGTTCTAGGGGACTGATGACCTAAGATGTTAAGTCCCATAGTGCTCAGAGCCATTTGAACCATTTTTTGACTGCTACGGTCGCAGGTTCGAATCCTGCCTCGGGCATGGATGTGTGTGATGTCCTTAGGTTAGTTAGGTTTAAGTAGTTCGAAGTTGTAGGGGTCTGATGACCACAGCTGTTAAGTCCCATAGTGCTAAGAGCCATTTTGAACCACTATTGTTGAATTTATGAAGGAAAAAGGATTGCGTGAAAGAAACTTAGCACATTCGGAATGGATTGCAGACCTCAAATTTTATGTGGATGTGACTGTACACTGTCCTCAGTAAGACACTGAAAAGTGAGAAACAGCTGATTTCTGATATGATGCACTTAGAAGGAAAATCGCATTGTTAAGGGACAGTTTCTATTACCATAAGCTCACTGGCATTAAGGGAAACTTGAGGTTTTAGGACTTGATTGCAGCCTTGGAATAATTACAAGGATGGTTTACCAAACGTATTGAGTACGCTACGAATCTTAAATATGTTTTCGAGCTCTTTTCGAGACAGTTTATCGTTTCAGTTGGACGCGACCCTGTGGATGTGCAGATATAACTGACTGATCTGCAAGGTAATTTCTCTTTTAAAGAAAAACCCTTTTATGTTAAAACTGTCAAGGACGTATTCGCAGGTAGTTTCCACGTCTCTGTAATAGGATTGTAAAAGTGGTGCAATATTTTGATCAACAAAAGTGTGTGATATACCTGTTTCGATTGCAGATCTAAATAAGTCACGATCACGTGGCAACCTGAGTCCTAAAATCTGGAAAACTGTCTGATTCCGTCCGTTTGCCGACTGTTTGTACCGTTTAAAAAATGTATTATGTCTTCATCGTACCAAAAATTATTAAGTAATACTGAGAATTTGTGTTGTTTGTGATCTTTGTTGTTGAGAAATTCAAAATACACTGAAGAACCAAAGAAATTGGTACACCCGCCGAATATCGTATAGACCCTCAGCGAACACGCAGAAGTGCCACAACACGACGTGGATTCGACTAGTGTCTGAAGTACTGCTGGAGGGAATTAACACCATGAATCTTTCAGGGCTGTCCATAAATCCGTAAGAGTACGAGGGGTTTGAGATCTCTTTTGAACAGCACGTTGCCAAGTGTACCAGATATACTCAATTATGTTCATGTCTGGAGAGTTTGGTGACCAGTGTAAGTGTTTAAACACAGAAGAGTGTTCCTGGAGCCACTCTATAGCAATTCTGAACATATGGAGTGTCCAGTGGTGTACATGTTCCGCTTTTAACCCGCCCATGCTAGCCCGGTGGCCAGGCGGGCAGGCCGCCGCGCCTTGTTAACAGAACGGGCAGGCTGCTTCACTCCCAGCCAAGACAAGCAGAACCCAACCCGGGCAGAATGCGGGAAACTTGCTTGCCTGCCCATACTACTGCTGAGCTGCGCTACGCAGCCGTTTAGTCTCCGCGTCATTGTCATATTATGAACGTTAATTAAAAGTTTTTATTTTAGCTGAGCACCAAAAGACAAACCCCAACGTTTCAGTTAAAAAAATATTGGGTTTATTTGTACATTGTCCCTTTACGCATATATTTCGGGCTTATTATCTATATAAATAAAAATGAATTGCCAAATGTGTTGATAAGCGTAAGGCTCGAGAACGGTTGGACCAATTCGGCAATTTTTTTTTTTTTTTTGCTGTGTTCGTAATTCTCAGGAAAAGGTTTTCATGAAACAAAATTTTTGGAAAATCGACCGAAAAATCGGAAAATTTGAGAATAACTGAAAGCGCGTTTTCATTGTGTCCGTGTGTTTGTATTGCATACAATCTCGATGAAATTTGGCACACTATACCTTGAAACCAAGAGGAAGGTCACAGTCTACTTAAAATTTCGTAGGGTGCATGGCAGAGGCTACTTTACCTAACGGAATTCGACAAATTGTACGTTTTTATTCCGATCTTGATGAAATTTGGCACACTTGATATTCAAAGCAGGATGAAGGGCGCTGTCTGCTTAAAATCCTGAATGGTGCATGGCAGAGGGTACGTTACTTACACACTTCTACACAAACCTACAGTTTTATTACGATCTCGAAGAAATTTTGCACACTTGACCATCAAGAGGAACATCACTGTCTACATAATATTTCGGACGGTGCATGGAATAGAGTACCTTACAAAAGATTTTGACATCGTTTGCGGGTTACCATGGAAGTTGGCTCATGTACGCATGTTTCCATGGAGAAGGTTTTTGAATATTTCCATGTGCATCCTTGTATATATATATATATATATATATATATATATATATATATATATATATATATATACAGGGTGATTCAAAAAGAATACCACAACTTTAAAATTGTGTATTTAATGAAAGAAACATAATATAACCTTCTCTTATTCATCATTACAAAGAGTATTTAAAAAGGTTTCTTTTCACTCGAAAACAAGTTCAGAGATGTTCAATATGGCCCCCTCCAGACACTCGAGCAATATCAACCCGATACTCCAACTCGTTCCACACTCTCTGTAGCATATCAGGTGTAACAGTTTGGATAGCTGCTGTTATTTCTCGTTTCAAATCATCAATGGTGGCTGGGAGAGGTGGCCGACACACCATATCCTTAACATACCCCCATAAGAAAAAATCGCAGGGGGTAAGTAAGATCAGGGCTTCTTGGAGGCCAGTGATGAAGTGCTCTGTCACGGGCTGCCTGGCGGCCGATCCATCGCCTCGGGTAGTTGACGTTCAGGTTTACACCAAAGTTTAATACACCACCTGTCAGGAGGTTTAACACCATACTTCGTTCGAAATGCACGCTGAACAACTGTCGTCGATTCACTTCTGCCGTACTCAATAACACAAAAAGCTTTCTGTTGAGCGGTCGCCATCTTAGCATCAACTGACGCTGACGCCTAGTCAACAGCGCCTCAAGCGAACAAATGTACAACTAAATGAAACTTTATAGCTCCCTTAAATCGCCGACAGATAGTGCTTAGCTCTGCCTTTTGTCGTTGCAGAGTTTTAAATTCCTAAAGTTGTGGTATTCTTTTTGAATCACCCTGTATATATATATATATATATATATATATATATATATATATATATATATATATATATGAGTGTGTATATATGTATATATGCATACATTTTTTAAACGAAATGTCTATGATCTTTTTGAAATTTGAGAGATGTCTGACACATTCACAGTCATCGTGTTTGACAATTCGCGCACAGCAAATGTCGTTTAACAGTTGCAAACAATTTTTGGTTGAGCGAACGTGTTATATTGGCTGCAAAAAACCTTGATGTTAACGAAATGAATTTTCAGATTCAAAATATGATACCTGGCGAATTGATGACGTACAAGTCGGTTTATTCCGTTACTAACCAAGATGATGTAGTCAACTATACTACGGAATTTTTGAATTCGCTGGATTTGTCCGGATTACCGCCTCCTAATCTGCAATTAAGTCGGATCGGCAATCATTATGTTGCGAAAGGTAAACCAGCCACGTCTTTGTAACGACACCCGGTTTGCGGTGAAGAAATTAAAGAACAACGTAATTGGAGCCACAATTTTAAAAGTAAATTAGAAAGGTGAAGACAGTTTGATTCCACGAATCACTATGATTCTGACCGACATGCCATTCGACTTTAAACGGTTATAATTTCCAGTACACCTTGCATTTGCCATGTTGATAGATAAATCGCAAGGGCAGTCGTTACATGTTTGTGGCATCAATCTTGAAAACCATGTTTTTCACGTGGCCCGTTGTATGTCGCATGTTCCCCTGTCGGGACACCTTCAACATCATTTGCTTACGCACCGAAAATCAAAACTATCAATGCTGCGTATCAAAAAGTATTACAATTAATGCTACCTAGCAATAAACTTTCACACTGCTTCACTGATCTCCACGAAAGTTGACAGACATATATGAGTTTTCATAGATACGTGAAGAGGAGATGAACTGAGGTGGCGGAGTCCAACAGAGAGAGGACGAGGAGAAGGATTGAGGGTGTGGGGAGATGGGTCAAGGGATGGGGAGGGGGGGGGGGAGGTGAACAGAGAGATAGTGGGAGAGGAATAAATGGATAGAGAGAAAATAGGGGAGGGAAGATGGACTCCGAGAGTATGGAATAAATAAATGCCCAGGCAATGCCGGGTTTTCAGCTAGTTGTCAAATATAAAAGGATTTCTTCGAGACTTCACAATCTCTCCATACTGGATATTCTCAATTCGGACCACCATCAGATCACATCTCAAACAGGTTTGTGTAGCAAGCAGAACAATCACCGAAAATGGACCTCCTTTGTACACTAAAAGCTACAGATAACCACCAGGGGCGTAGATAACAAGGAGAGGTGGAGGGCAGGGATGCTATCATTTATCGTCCTGTAAAGTCACAAGAAGATCAAAACTAACTGCAGGACGATTTAAATAAGATATATATTTTTTTGGTGTGAAAATTAGCAGTTGGCAATAAATAACGAAAAGAGCGAGGTTATCCGTGTGTGTTCTAAACTAAGTTCGTTAAACTTAGTTTACAAGATCAACCAGTCAGATCTAAAGACTGTAGATTCTACTTAACACCTCTAATTACAATTACGACCTACTTAAATAGGAATGGACACACAGAAAATGTTGTAGGCGTTTTAGTGACAAAACACTCTTTTGGAGCATTGGTACGCAGTTGGAGAGCCTTTTCTGGTACGATTGATGGAGGAGGTAGAAAGAGTCTAAAGAAGGGCAGCTCGTTTGGTATTATCGTGAAACAGCGGAAAGAGTCGCGGAAATTATACAGGAGGTGGGGTGGGAATCATTACAACAATGGCGTTTTTTGACGTGGCGTGATCTATATATGAAATTTCGATCACCAACTTACATCTCCGAATTTGAAGATATGTTGTTGAGTCCCATCTACATTGGAAGAAATGGTCATCAGAATAAAATACAAAAAAGCAGCGCTAAGACGGAGAGATTTAGGTGTTTCATCCCGCGCGAAATTCGAGAATAGGAGACAAATAAGTTGAAAGTGGTTCGATGAACCCTCAACCAAGCACTTGCGTGTGACTTGCAGAGTACCCATGAACATGTAGATGAAGAATATATGCATTATCTTTGGAGCTTACCTTCAGCACACATCTGTCGTGCTGCTTGGTAAACATCAATTTTTTCGTCCTCGGTTAACTTTCTTAATGTGTGATAGTTAGGCACCATAAACGTTGCAATTTTATGCAACATCCTAACGCACATTTTCTGTTCTAGGAAGGCACCGGCGGCTTGTTTCAAAGGTTTCATGTCCTGAAAATACATTTTATCAACATACATATTTAACAATTGGTTCTATAATATTCAGATGGAATAAAATTACAAACCTTTTCATCGTTATCCCGCACAGTACAGTGAGCTTTTAAGGCATAAAACCACGGTAGAACTAAATGTAGGATTGGCTCCTTGTCACCCTCTAGATCAACTGTGGCTTCTTTAAACGGCTTAAGAAATGCTATAAGCTGGCCAGTTACATGGTGGTCATAACCCAGCATCTTATCAGAGGCACCTTCGTTATGTAAGACAGCCTTCACTGAATCAATCTGAGAATGGACTGATACAAGCATGTCAAAATAACTGTTCTAACGAGTTGAAACCCACAGCTTTAAAGATGAGTTCAGTCTCACACAGAGACCTCTTCTCTTGAAGTAGGAAACCGTAGTCCGCACTGTATTAAGAATGGCTAATATATTTGGAACATTTTCTTTCAAAAACTGTTCGCTCAGAACATGTTTCAAGACTGTGTGTATGCTATGAGCGATGCATGGAAGACGCTGATACATTTCGAGAGCTTTGACAATGTTACTTTCCTGGTCGGTGACAAACGTAATTTTGGCAATGTCTTCACGAGAAACACCCATAGTTTCTAAGCGATCTTCCAACTCGTTTCGAATATTCGAGTCAGTTTTTGGGCAGTCAGGAAAAGCAGAGCACATCAGTACATATTTATTCAAATTCCAGTCTGAATTTATGTAATGTATTGTCACGGACATCTAATGCGCCCCTTTTTAATTGTCTGTCCATAGATCAATTGTACTGGCCCATATACCAGAAGCAATCGCATGCACTATGTCTTGGAGCGTTTTGCAGTGCACTTTATCAGCTAAGGTTTTAACTTTCCTAGTTACTGTCACTCGGGAAGGCATAATATTTTCGATATCAACTCAGCCATATTTTTTACCTATGTCGATCAGTGTATGCCCTAAATTAAGAAATCCTTTTCCATCTATACTGCTAACTGGTCTCAGTTCCTTAGCACACATTTCTACGCACTTTTCGGCCACTAAATCTTTGTCCTCTTTCAAGACATTTACGGAGTAAGGGAACTGCTTGTCAAATTTGCACACATGTCGTAACATACTCGAGGTTCCCGAATAAGTAGTTAAGAGCTTTTTACATAGTTTGCATTTACCTCATAAACACACGAAAACGTTTCCCATGCGCCACTTGTGCTCTGTTTCGTTACCAGCACGTATTCGCCAGTTGTCAATTTTTTTTCAATCTCACTAAAGTTCGACCTATTCATTGTGCTGCCCCCACCGTTGCGACAAATGAACTGCGGGCTAACTACCTGGCTACTCCAGCCACGGTAGCTTGACAGCGCAACCTGTTGTCAGGCGCAGAAAGCTGAGCGGGTCCCGTGAAGCTTGGCAGGCCGGCAGGAACCCAGGTAGCCCGAGCTTGCTGGAGCCCAAGTCGGCCGCATTACCCACTGTGCCTCAGTACACGCGCACTCTTGTGTTTACGGTGCGGCAGGCTGACCTGCATGAATGGTTGCAGAGGAGCTAGGGGCAAGCAGGCTGCAAGGGGAATTTGTACACCTCTAGGAGTGTCGCATTGTCCTGTTGGAATTGCCCATGCAGGTGATCAGACAGAATATTTACGTACGTGTCACCTGTGAGAGTCGTATCTAGATGTCTCAGGGGTCTCATGTCACTCCAGTTGCTTAACCCACACACCATTACATAGCCTCCACCAGCTTGAACAGTCCCCTGCTGACATGCAGGGTCCATGGATTCATGAGGTTGTCTCCACAACCGTACACGTTTATCTGCTCGATGCAATTTGAAATGAGACTCGCCCGACCAGGCAACATGTTTCAGGTGATCAACAGTCCAATGTCGATATTGACGGGCTTAGGAGAAGAGTAAAGCTTTCGTTGTGCCTTTCATCAAGGGTGCACGAGTGGGCCTTCGGCTCCGAAAGCCCAAATCCGTGATGTTTCGTTGAATGGTTCGCCCGCGGACACTTGTTGATGGCCCAGCATTGAAATCTGAAGTAAATTGCGGAAGGGATGCAGTTCTGTCGCATTGAATGATTCTCTTCAGTCGCAGTTCCTTCCGTTCTTGCAGGATCTTTTTGCGGCCGGAGCGATGTCGATGATTTGATGTTTCACCGAATTTCTGATATTCAAGGTGCACTCCTGAAATGGTCGTACAGGAAAATCCCCACTTCATAGCTATCTTGGAGATGCTGTGTCCCATCGCTCGTGCGCCGACTGTAACACCACGTTCAAACTCACTTAAATCCTGATAACTTTCCATTGTAGCAGCAGTAAGCGATCTCACAACTGCGCCAGACACTTGTTTTCTTATATAGGGGTTACCGACTGCAGTGACGCATTCTGTCCATTTACATACCTCTATATTTAAATACGCATGGTTATACCAGTTTCTTTGACGCTTCAGTGTATAAAACGAGTTCTAATGCACCACGACTCTACTGCCATTCCAATGCAGCACATTGCCAACTCCTCCCTCATCCCCCACCTCTTGGTCAAACAGTGCCGTGGCAGTGGGGGAAGTCCACAGCAGGAGTGAGTGGTATGGCACTCATGCCAAGTCACGACTCGCGTGCTGAATTCTTGGCCGACACCATGCTACAATGACGATACCAACAAACTGGTCTCTCGATGGGAGAAATGTGTTCGTCGACGTGGTGACTATGAAGAGAAATCAATATGTAGGCCTCAAGAATGAAGAAGCATAGTGTTAATGGCGCGGGTTTTATTTAAAACGCTTTAAAAGTTTTCACACAATAATTAGGAGGCATTATTTCTCAGCATGCAGTCGTAAATGCACACAACAGATAAATAGTTTGATAGTCGTAAATGCACACAACAGATAAATAGTTTGATAATGGCAGTAACTCCACTGTACAGCACAAGCCTTTAAGATATGGTGCTTCTTAATGTTTTGACGATTTCATATTTGAATTACACGCACTAAAAATAAGATACATCGATTGTGGTGCCGTCTATTAGTAGTGCGGAGTTTCAAGTTTCATCATGCTGTACTGGTCGAAGCAACATCTTTGGTTCGCGGTGGGATATTTTTTTCGCTACAATGAATCCGTCTTGCCCGTGGAACGTGCCTTTCGTAAGCATTTCGAGATTCTGCCGTGATATTCAGTTCCTGCCCGTGGAAAACTATCGAATTAGGTAAGTAACTTGGGTGCAACTGCCAGCGCATCGAATCGAAAGTCTACCAGCCGCCCTCGGGGAACTGTCCGAACTACCTGATTTAATCGATCGAGACTTTTACCTAGAAGGTGATTTGAAGGCGAGAGTGTACTCTGAACATCCGAGAAGATTGTGACAGTTAAAATACCGAATTCAAGATGAAATTTCCAGTATTCCTCCCGCAGTTACGAAATATATGTTCACAAACTGGGTGAAACGTCCTGAGTATTGTGTAGCAGCGAGTGGGCGTCATTCGTCCAATGTAGTATACCATAAGTAAATTTGAATAAATGTTGTACCTTGTGTAAAATATTCAACTTTGTCTAGGGATTAGTTTGCGTGTTATTCAAATTAGAAATCGACAGAACATTTTGAAACAGCCCGTACAAGTTCCAAAAGAGCAGCGCCAAACAGAGTCAAAGACAGAAGCAAGTTCAGCTCCACGAGAGTACAATGAACGATGAGAATAGTAAAACTGCCAACTAGAGAGTGAAAGAAAGCGTAATATTGCAATGCCTGTATTGATTGAAGCACAAGAAATGAATTAAAATCTGTGCTGTGGCCGGGACTTGAACTTGGAGCTTTTTGCTTGCTAGGCACAAATGCTAAGTATTATACCACCCCAGCACAATGATTAACAGTGCTGCACCAACTACAAAAGTTGACTGCTCTCCCCAACACAAACTTCATATCTTCAGCTTATTTTCCGTTACATTGTCACTACTACCAGGGCTCTACGGCATTGGAATAGCACCTCAGCGTTGGACGTAATGGGAAAGTCCTGTACCAAAGGTGATCTTATAGATTTTATGTTTCCCTGAGACATTTAAGTCTCTTCTTTATCTACAATAATGATTGAAGCAGAAGAAATGAATTAAAATTTGTGCTGTGGCCGGGTTCGAGCTTTTAAAAAGAACTATGCAATGTTCCTTCGGTCATGCGTGTATGTCCGAAGGAACATTGCAGTTGTTCTTCTTAACAACACGAACACTGAAACATCGTATTTATCTGCTGATACCAGGCAGTGACTTTCAATAATAATGTCCTCCCATGTATGGGAATTACTTAATGTGTGTAAGAGCACAGGTTTGACGCAAGAACGACAACATATGGAAGTTCGTCTCTAGCCTGAGTCCTGCACTGACAGGCAAAACGCTTAAGACCACAGCTCGCACAGAATGGGAAATCTGGGTTCGAGTCTCTATCACGCATAGATTTTCATTGTCATCATTCCCTTATACAGCTAATGGTAATCCGTATATGCAACCGCGAATACATTTCATGACTGAAAGTGGTCTCTGCTCCCGGTTATATTCCGTCTCTTGATAACTTGGAGAGAAGTGGTGACTTGGTCGGCAGCAACGCACGCAGGCGTTGGGGAGGTCCTGCCTTCTGGGTCTGGCAGCGGTCCCCATGCTGAGGGCCGACGCGGTGACTTCCCTGTGTTACCACCGCGGAAGTGGAGGCATCGTCTAACAATGGTCTCGCAACTCCTGGACCAGCGGTGACGACGGAACTCGTACGAGAGAAAATCCAGACTGCTTTAATAGCGGCGGAGGCGGCTGCAAGCGAAGGCTGATAACGATAGTGTGTTACCACAGTTTTAATGCCTTGGGCGTTCTGCAGAGTCTCCCCTACTTGCGTACAACGCACAAAACGTACATACAACAATTGTAAACGGTCAGAGAAATCCTTGTTTGGGGGGTTGTTCAGCTCGCGCTACACAGAGGATTCAGAGTCAGTTATGTCGTCAAACTATTGAAGAGTCAGCTGAATATCTACAATTTGTGGTTTTATGGTGGGTTCGTTTTGTTAACAAAAAGTCTGGTAACGAGTGATGATTTTCGTATGAAAAAATAAGAATTATCTGTGTTCTGACTTTTAATGAAGTCGTGGCAGACATTCAAGTGTCGAGGATTTTTTAAAAATTAAAACCGCGCAGGACAATCTTTGTACACACTTTTCTCTTCTTCTAAACTTTGTGGATAATGTATTGAAAAGTTATTCAGAGACGTTTCTCGATTGCGACCTGTAGCATAAAAACTTTCACAAACTACAGCCGCACGTCTAAAACTTAACATGAAAACTAACTGGTTGAATACACATCTGTTGTTTACAGTTGTTGAAGATGCCACTGTAACTACTGCACCAGCGTGGCTCACATGCAGGGAATAGGATCAGTCTCGGAATTTTAAGGACGGACGGTGTATGTCAACAAATAGATGCGCTATTATTAAAATGTTGATGGCGGGGCTATGACTTCGATTAACTATACGACCCCTCCCCCATCCATTTCCGCTTAAATCGACGCCTGCTGAGAAGGCCAGGAAATGTTATTGAGGCTAGTGCATCACCCCCCAGCCGGCCGTTGTGGCCAAGTGGTTCTAGGCGCTTCAGTCCGGAACCGCGCTGCTGCTATGGTTGCAGGTTCGAATCCTGCCTCGGGCATGGATGTGTGTGATGTCCTTAGGTTAGTTAGGTTCAAGTAGTTCTAAGTCTAGGGGACTGATGACCTTATATGTTAAGTCCCATAGTCCTCAGAGCCATTTGAACCAACAACCCCCCCCCCCTCCACACCAAGTTATTTATGTGTTTCCACGGAGCATCTACCGTGGTAGCAAGAACGCTATGACGAATTTATTGTCAAACCCCATATCCAATGAATATGATAGTGGCGTGACATTTCTGGGAAATGCATATCCTCACAGACACAGATGACCCGATAATTTGCTGTTGGAGTATAACGTGTTGACTTGTCGAAATGTAGGGCAGTGCTTCAGGGACTAAGGCCTCCATAATGTTTGTAGCGTTCAAGATACTGAAGTTGGAACCACACGCCGCATCCAATCACACCCGAAATAAAAACACTTAACATTTATCAGCTTCACCTCTCAATAATATTGACTGAGAAACTGCTGTTGCCACCGAGGCACTTATGAGAGAATATTAATAGCATACAGTGATGCAAACGCACTCAGTTTTAATATTTATAATCCCCTCGCAATCGATGTAGTTTCCGGATACTGGAAGTCTCGTGCCATCAGTCCAGGCTGTATCGTAGGTTCAGATGGTTGAAATGTCTCTAAGCACTATGGGACTGAACATCTGAGGTCATCAGTCCCTTGATTTAGAACTATTTAAGCCTAACTAACCTAAGGACATAACACACATCCATGCCTGAGGCAGGATTCGAACCTGCGACCGTAGCAGCAGCGCGCTTGCGGACTGAAGCTCCTAGAACCACTCGGCCACAGTAGCCGGCTGTATCGTAGGCAAGGACAAAGACAGATATAGACTACTTGCAGCGATGCTGTATCAATCAAACACTGCAGACTGGGTTATGTGATCAGTTGTGCCCTTGAGGACCAGATGGTTACCATCTTTTGGCATTGTAACATTATACGGATTTGTATACAATCGTCAATCCTGTGTGTCCCTCCGCGTAGACCTTTCGTAACAGCATTGTCTTAACGGCTTTGTTATTATGATGTGACAAACTCATTTCATATGGGGTGAATATTTTGCAGTGTTAGAACTCAGTCACATGCAGATAATGCGTTCATTGAACAGGACGACTCTGCTGGACGCTTGCTTTCAAAGTTACCTTCAGGTAGTTACTTCCCTGTGAGTAAAGTTCCGCGGAGAACTTTTGTTGCTGTTCTACGCATGCTTCAAATTTGCAACATCTTGGTCCATTATCTGAGGTGTAGCAGTTGTTACGGAAGTTTCTGTCTATGGGGTGAGTGTGGCAATAGAGATCACCTCAAATGTGTCCATAACGAGTTAATACATGCAAGTAGGGTTATAGCAGGCATTGTGGAGACTTTTCTGACGTACGTATCTATTTATTTACGTTGGAAAGTACTAGCGCTTATCAGAAATCCATCATGTTGTCGTCTGTAGGTTAGCGCAAACCGCACCTCCACATATTTACTCGTTCAGGATTTATTTCAGGTAGCCTGTATGACAGATTCCACTTTCGTGCAAGTCGTCTGACACTTTTCGATACACCTCATGGAAGTATTTTATTGCGGGCTCACCAGCAAGAATAACATTGAGCAATAAGTTACACAAACTCGACCATATTTTTCTGTAGCTGTACGGTAATAGTACATTCTGGAAGGACGTGCTGAATTCTAAGTGGAGGAACGCTTACGAGGGTGGAAAGCTGAAAGTCGTGGGCGATTTCATTTATACCTGGCCTCCTGCGGGACAGCTTCCTGCGGCCAGCAGCTAGCGAGCCGGGAAATAGTCACGGTATTACAAGGCTCAGGGGACGCATAAACATAGCGGCCGTCAGATAAACGCCCCGCCTGCAGATTTGGTCCGCGCGGCAGGCTGTCAGCGCCACCGGCCACCCCACTGTTTCTCTTTCCGCTTACCCATCTACATTTTCTCCAGAGGAATTCCAGATGAACGTTTTAACAGCCATTGTTATTATTTCTACAGTCCGCAGGATAAGAACAATCCTGTTTATTCGGACGCGTACTTTAGGAACGTAAATGAGAGCGACGAAGTTGAACACGCTTCTTTAGAAACGGCAGGTAGATCAAAGTTTGTGTCAAAGGTTAAGTGAATCCGAATAACTTGCTGCTACATTGTCCCGTTCCTACACCAGTTCCACCATTTATTGTTGTATTTCTATTTATTTATTTATTTTTTGAGTGTACTCTCTCGAGATTCTGGGAAACCGGCAGTCTAGTTGCATTACGAAAGCACTACACTTTGATCACCTTTCATTCAAAAGGTATTCTAGATGTAGTCCCTTGTCTTTCCAATATATATGGTGGCATTAAAATAGAGACACCGTCGCTCTATTTGTTGCTGATAATGATAATTTTCTTCATCTCCGACCTATTAAACTAGGTCGTGGGGGATTGAAGGTTGCAAATACAGCCATAATAAAAAGCACTCCGTCTTCACGCCACGAGTGGCCTACCGGGACCATCCGACCGCCGTGTCATCCTCAGGGGAGGATGCTGACAGGAGGGGCGTGGGGACAGCACACCGCTCCCCGGTCGATATGATGGTATTCTTGACCGAAGCCGCTACTATTCGGTCGAGTAGCTCCTCAATTGGCATCACGAGGCTGAGTGCACCACGAAAAATGGCAACAGCGCATGGCGGCTGGATGATCACCCATCCAAGTGCCGGCTATGCCAAACAGTGCTTAACTTCGGTGATCATACTGTAACCGGTGAATCCACTGCGGCAGGGCCGTTGCCTGTAAATAGAGCCATAAGAGAATTAAATTCAATTGGGCAGTAAAAATTTCATTGTGGGGCTAATAAGTAAATTTACACAAAACATGATGGGAAGATTCATACACAAGATAACTGATCGTCGGTATAAACAAGTGTAGGCAGAAAGAACATCAGCTGATCTTCAGTAAATACAACATATACCGTGTGTCATTAAACATAGTGAGTAAATCAAAAGGCCCTGGCTAAAATACGAACTGTCCTCCCAGTGGCAAACTGGATCAATTTTGTGGTAATGTGGTGCACAAAGATCGTCAAAAGCAAAGTTCAAATGTGAGTGAAATCTTATGCGACTTAACTTCTAAGGTCATCAGTCCCTAAGCTTACACATTACTTAATATAAATTATCCTAAGGACAAACACACACACCCATGCCCGAGGGAGAAAGCTCGTCAAATTAAGTGTTATATATAGGGCGATTCAGTTAAACTATTCATCTTACATATTTCCTGAACCGATTAAAGTATACATAAGAATTGTAGAAAGTTTTCACTTTTAGAGATGTAGTCTCTATTCACGGTTATATGAATTACAGATATATCGTCATCCACTTCGCTTTTTCTAATGGAAGTGTAATACACTACTGGTCATTAAAATTGCTACACCAAGAAGAAATGCAGATGATAAACGGGTATTCATTGGACAAATATATTATACTAGAAATGATATGTGATTACACTTTCAAGCAATTTGGGTGCATAGATCCTGAGAAATCAGTATCCAGAACAACCAGCTCTGGGCGTAATAACGGCCTTGATAGCCCTGGGCATTGAGCCAAACTCAGCTTGGATGGCGTGTACAGGTACAGCTACCCATGCAGCTTCAACACGATACCACAGTTCTTCAAGAGTAGTGACTGGCGTATTGTGACGAGCCAGTTGCTCGGCCACCATTGACCAGACGATTTCAATTGGTGAGAGATCTGGAGAATGTGCTGGCTAGGGCAGCAGTCGAGCATTTTCTGTATCCAGAAAGGCCCGTACAGGACCTGCAAGATGCGGTCGTGCATTATTCTGCTGAAATGTAGGGTTTCGCAGGGATCTAATGAAGGGTAGAGCCACGAGTCATAACACATCTGAAATGTAACGTCCACTGTTCAAAGTGCCGTCAATGCGAACAAGAGGTGACCGTGACATGTAACCAATGGCACGCTATACCATCACGCCGGGTGATACTCCAGTATGGCGATGACGAATAAATGCTTCCAATGTGCGTTCACCGCGATGTCGCCAAACACAGGTGCGACCATCATGATGCTGTAAACAGAACCTGGATTCATCTGAAGAAATGACGATTTGCCATTCTTGCACCCAGGTTCGTCGTTGAGTACACCATCGCAGGCGCCCCTGTCTGTGATGCAGCGTCAAGGGTAACTGCAGCCATGGTCTCCGAGCTGATAGTCAATGCTGGTGCAAACGTCATAGAAAAGTTCGTGCAGATGGTTGTTGTCTTGCAAACGTCCCCATCTATTGATTCTGGGATCCAGACGTGGCTGCACGATCCATTACAGCCATGCGGATAAGTTGCGTGTCATTTCGACTGCTTGTGACGTAAGTAGGCTGCTTAGGTTTTCTTATTAGTAATGCCACGTAGCGCTCTGTTTGAAAAATGACTGGCTGTGCTGTGTGCAGTCTGTGGCTAGTTTGCATTGATGTCTGCCACTGTAGCGTTGGGCAGTTGGCTGTTACCAGCACGTAGTGTTGCGCAGTTGGAGGTGAGCCACCAGCAGTGGTGGATGAGGGGAGAGAAATGGCGGAGTTTTGAAATTTGTAAGACTGGATGTCATGAACTGCTATGTATATTATGACTTTTCAACACTATTAAGGTAAATACACTGTTTGTTCTCTATTAAAATCTTTCATTTGCTAACTATGCCTATCAGTAGTTAGTGCCTTCCGTAGTTTGAATCTTTTATTTAGCTGGCAGCAGTGGCGCTCGCAGTATTGCAGTAGTTCGAGTAACGAAGATTTTTGTGAGGTAAGTGATTTGTGAAAGGTATAGGTTAATGTTAGTCAGGGCCATTCTTTTGTAGGGATTATTGAAAGTCAGATTGCGTTGCGCTAAAAATATTGTGTGTCAGTTTAAGGACAGTCATGTATAATTGTTCAAAGGGGACGTTTCATATGGCGACCCTGCCAGGATACCTCACTGGAATCTTCTGACTTTTTTTTCTTGTAGTTTGTGTAATTAGTGTAGCTATTGTTTATTGCTAGTGCGTAATTGTAGAGAGAATCTCCTTTGCAGTTGCTTTTTGTTGTGGCATGCATGTAGATTTGCACCAAGTATTTCACAGCTGCGCTTGCTATTAACTAGATATTATTTTCAGTGCTATGTTAATGTGTTCTCTTATTTTTGCTCTTCAAATTGTGTTTTTCTGTGTTACCGTGTGATATATTATGACAATAATGGCGTGTGAAAAACGTAATACTAGGGTCCAAAGTAAACTGAGAAATGACAGTGAAGACGAAAGCAGTGTGTCAGTGCCACTGGGTAATGAATTAACTAATGTTCAAAGTAGTAATTTGGTAATTGTACATAGGGAAATGGAGCAGGCTGCAAACAATGGTGTAGGCAGTGAAACAGTTAGTGAACAGGGAAGCATTATCGATCGATCGGTCAGCAACAGCTCGCCTCAGGAATCCGAAATGACAGAACACAATATTGCAAATACTGTAGACTCAGGTTTTGGGTCCCCACCGTTTTCTCAAATGAGTTAAGACACATTTTCTGCTTGTCAAAACGTGAATGTTGCCGGTGAAAATTCACTGCCAAAAAAGCATAGAGAAACACATTCCAGACACTAATATATAATTATTGCAATTAATGCAACAAATGGAACAAAGTCAGAGACAAACACAGCAAAAGCTTCAAAAGTTAGACACAATGGAACAACATCAGAGAGAAACACAGCAACAGTTAGACACAGTGGAACAAAATCTTCAGAAGTTGGACACTACACTTGAACAAACACGTGAAGATTTAACTACTGAGTTACATAACATTGAATCGAAATGTCAAAAAGTCTGTAATGACGTAAAAACACAAATTTGTGAGCATTTCCAACCTATTTTTTCGCGTCATGAAAATGAATTACAGAATCACGAAGCAGCCATAAAAGAACTGCAAACTATTGTTCATGAAAATCACGACACCTTGCAAGCTAAAATTGACTCAGTTGCATCTACCGATTCAGTTACGCAACTTGCAAAAACTCAGGAAAACTTAAAGGACACAGTAGATACGATTTCAACACAAATGGACACTCTGAAAATTGGTTCAGAAAAACACACAGAGGAAATAATTTCACTAACGGATAAAGTAGCCGAACTTTCAGATCAATTCACTAACTTATCTACAAATTAGATGATGATCTGAATGACACAAGACCTGTAGCCTTCACGGACACTGAAGAGTATGAGCGAATTAGAAAATTCAAACAAAATCAAAATCAAATCAATACACAGTACAAAAGAGAAATCCAGGAAGTACAAGATCACTTGGCACAAGTTATACAAGAATTTCATATTTCAGAGGACACTCGCGCTCCAGTACGGGAAGAGGGACATAAAAATATGGAGCAACCACAAAATTATAACACAGGACACTTCGGAAATTATGAAAGAAATTGGCAAGGTGCATTTAATTTTGAGATGGAACCGCCGAATCGAAGTAACAATGAGCGATGTGCGACTCGCCAACACGATGATTTCGACTATAAGCTGTTCATTACTACACGTAAATTCAAAACATTTAAGAATTCTGACAACAACATTCATCCACGAGCATGGCTTCATCAATTCTCTCATCGTTTTCCTCCCAACTGGTCATTGCAGCACAGATTAAAATTTATGTGTGGCTACTTAGAGAATGAGCCAGCAGTAAGAATGCGATCGGTCATTCACGATTGTCACAGTGAAGGAGAATTTTATCATACCTTCCTCTCAGCATATTGGTCTCAAGCTACACAAGACTGAGTAAAACATAGCCTCATAATGATGAAACATTTCGAACAATCTGAATTCTCCAGTCTTGTGAAATATTTTGAAGACATGTTGCACAAGAATCAGTACCTGTCACTCCCATTCAGCCCCTCAGAACTCATCCGCATTTGCTTAATCAAATTACCTGAACATTTACGACATATTATTTTGGCAGGACGTTGCAAAGACGACATTGAAGCTTTTCAGGGACTCTTACAAGAATTAAAAAATTGACACTGATAATCGCAGAACGCGAAAACAGGAACACAACAATTACAGGTCACATCCGTCGCAATCCCGCGATGAAAGAAATAATAACTGGACATGACAAAGCTATTCTCACAACACAAATCGTGACCAAAACAGACACCACCCGTATGACAACCGTTGGCAGAGTAGTAATAACTACAGGGAAAGCTCACCTCTCCGCGGTAATGACTATCACAGAGACAATCAGAAAAACAGACAGTATGGGAACCAAAATAAATATTATCAAGGGAGACAGAATAACTTCAGACGCAACGGACCAGCGCGCAGTTTCGATTCAGGGAGAAGTTCTCCACCACGTGACCGACAAGAAAGTAACTATGGAATCTACCGATATGACGACAGACGATATGATCGTAACGACAGACCTGAATTGCATCAGAACTGGCGGGATTCAAACAGAGCAGGGCCCTCTCGACAAAGTGAATTTGTAGAAGTTAGGTCTCCAAATCCCAATAACGACGTGCGCCAACAAAGAGACAATAGGCAATGACTCATACCGCTGGCAGCCACGAAACGTACGTATGAAACTTACGACGCAGCTGCCGTAGCTAGTAATTACATAAAAATGGAAGACATTAGGGACATCTTACTCCAGGAACACGACGTAAAACATAACAACATTGCATATCCTGTGATTCACATTGCAGTAAATGACGTAAAATTTATGGCAGTACTTGACTCTGGAAGTCCCATTTCAGTAATTAGTGAAACAGCCTTTAGCAAATGTAACAAATCGAACGATTGCCCCACACTTCCGTTACGTAAGATTAAATTACAAGGTGCAATCTTTGAAAAAAGTGTAGATGTACGTCAACAAATCAACTTAGAATTCTTTTGTCAAAGCCACAGCTTCTCTATGAACTTTCTTATTGTTCCATTATTGTCGACGGAAATTATACTGGGAGTAGACTTTTTGAATGAATACAAAGCAATCTTAAACTTTCACGATGCTGAAATAAGTTTAGAGAAAGAAGGTAAGTCAATAGCTTTGAAATTTGAAGATTGGCTCTCAAACCATGACGAGGAAATTAATCGGCTTTACCTTCTGTTAGACAACAGTTCGGAATTTTCTACGGAACTAGACACTAACAATCACTCTGCAAGTACTGACAGGGATGATACCGACGGCATATTTGAAACTAATGAGTTAATTCTGAATAAAATTCAAACAATTGACAATTGTAACGACAGTGATAGGCAGGACCTTTTTGAGATTTTACAAGCACATTCCACCGTGTTTACTCACAAAACAGGAACAATCAAGGGATTTCAATACCAATTTCGTGTTCGTGAGCATACTAAATTTTGTGTTAGACCATACGTAATTCCGGCACATTATAGGGACCGTGTTAGAACTGAAATACAATCTATGCTTGACGAGGGCGTTATTGAGCCTGCAGTAAGCTCATACAATAATCCATTACATGTTGTTGAGAAGAAAAATTGATCGATCAGGCTTGTCTTAGATTCGAGACAAATCAATACGATCATTATTCCTGAAGCAGACAGGCCGCAAACGTTGGAAGAACTTCTTCAAAATTTTAATGGTGTAAAAGTGTTGTCTTCGATTGATCTCAGATCCAGCTTTTATCAGATCGAACTTCATCGAGAATGTAGAAAATACACAGCTTTCCTTTGTTTCGGCGTTTGTTATCAGTTTCGGAAACTTCCTTTTGGTTTGAACATTTCTTCCGCAGCATTCATTCGCGGGCTAAATTCCATATTACCTGAGTTCTTAAAACGTCACATCACCTTATATGTGGACGATATTCATATAGCAGAAGCTTCATGGGAACAACATAATTGTATCCTCAACAGTTTGTTACGTATTTTTGCAGAATCTGGAATTACAGTTAACTTGGAAAAGTCTGAATTCGGTAGGTCAATGATGAGGTTTTTGGGACATATTATTTCTTCTGAAGGCATTCAGCCGGATCCCGAAAAGTTAGAAGCAATCACAGCCATTCCAGTTCCATCCACAAAAAAACAAGTCCGCAGTTTTCTAGGTCTCGTAAATTTTTACCGTCGTTTTCTGAATATGCAAATTCTTGTTACACCAAAACTTTGTTCTCTCACTGGAAAAAATACTATTCGGAACTGGAACGAACAAGCACAGTTGGAATTCAATTCTTTGAAGGAATCGCTACTTATCGCGCCAATACTAGCTCATCTAGATCTGTCACAAGATTTCTGCCTTAGCACGGATTCTTCTAAAGTCGGTCTTGGTGCCCAATTATTTCAAGAAGCAATAGAAAATTACACTACCGTTCAGAAAACCATTGCTTTTGCTAGCCGAGTGCTAACAAAATCTGAAAAAAATTATTCCGTTACTGAATTAGAAGCTTTAGCTATCGTTTGGGCATTTAACAAATTCCGTTTCTTTCTTTCTGGTAAGCACGTAAAAGAATACAGTGATCATCGTGCATTACAATTTCTTATGTCTTCAAAATTAAATCATGACAGGTTAAAACGATGGGCATTGTTTCTGCAAGAATTCCACTTCACAATAGTCTGCATTCCCGGCAAGGAGAACAGTGTTGCGGACGCACTGTCACGCGCACCGGCTGGGGTTGAGAAAAGTAACACAGAAGGCAACCTCGAGAAAAATTTCAGTATTCTTTACATTCAGAAAGTCGCCTTTGAAAACTTCATCACCACATCTTTAAAGGACATCGCTCATGAAAAAGATAAATATCCGATTTGGAAAGACATCAAAAGCAAATGGCATGAAAAGACACACACACAGATTCGGCATTATTACCTGGTTAGAAACAACATACTCTTCAAACGCTGCACTGTTGATGACAAGCTATGGGTACTTTGCATTCCAGACGATTTTGTTAATAAGCTCATTTGGTAGATTCATTTCAGCTACGCACATTTTGGTCCAGGAAAATGTTATCATATTCTTCGAACGACTTGTTATTTTAACAATATGGAAAAGAGAATTCGAAGAGCCTTGTCTATTTGTAAACTTTGTCAAAAGGCGAAACCATCTACTGTCTCACATCGTACTCCGTTGTTTCCTATTATTCCTTCTAAATTAAAAGAATTTGCTGCTGTTGATCTCTTGGGACCCCTTGTCAGAACATCAAATGGATTTCCGTACGTTCTAGTCGCTGTTGAACTTACTTCAAAATATGTTTCTTTCACTCCGTTACGTAAAGCCACTGGACGGTCTGTATCCGACGCCTTTGTTAAAAATTTGTTACGTGAAGTTGGACACGTTAGTAAAGTCATTTCAGATAACGGACCGCAATTCAGACCTGCTGTTTGGTCACGCATGCTTTGGAATCATAAAATCAAACCTGTTTTTATTTCATTGTACTCACCACATTGTAACCCCTCCGAACGGATTATGAAAGCAATCAATAAGCTTTGCAGACTTTATTGTCCCAGAAAGCATCAGCATTGGGACAGATATTTACACTTATTTCAAAACGTGCTGAATGAAATGCCTCATGACTCCACTGCTTTACCACCTACTCTTGTACTGAAGAATGAAGAACCACCGAACAGAATCAGAGAGCTTGTTCCATTCCCGAATACACGTAAACTTCGACACAAACACATAATTGATTTGGCTATTATAAATATATAATCTGCAGCAGACAAAAGGAGAAAACTACACGGTACAGCAAATGCAAAGAGATGATATATTGGTCAGAAAGTTCTCATTAAAGCTCATTCATTGTCACGTAAGAAGAAACACTTGAGTCACAAATTCTTTCTAGTTTACAATGGACCTTACAGAATCCGACGTATACCACATTATAATTGCGTTGAAGTTGAAACTCTGCGTACTAGGAAGATGGTTCAAATGGATCTGAGCACTATGGGACTCAACTTCTGAGGTCATTAGCCCCTAGAACTTAGAACTAAATCTAACTAACCTAAGAACATCACACACATCCATGCCCTAGGCAGGATTCGAACCTGCGACCTTAGCGGTCTCGCGGTTCCAGACTGCAGCGCCTAGAACCGCACGGCCACTTCGGCCGGTTACTAGGAAGAGTAAAGGTTTACACCACATTTCACATGCAAAAGCGTTTATTGAAAGATAATCTGCTTTTTAACTTTGTCTCTACCATATAACTTTTCACATTACATTACTACACTCCTGGAAATGGAAAAAAGAACACATTGACACCGGTGTGTCAGACCCACCATACTTGCTCCGGACACTGCGAGAGGGCTGTACAAGCAATGATCACACGCACGGCACAGCGGACACACCAGGAACCGCGGTGTTGGCCGTCGAATGGCGCTAGCTGCGCAGCATTTGTGCACCGCCGCCGTCAGTGTCAGCCAGTTTGCCGTGGCATACGGAGCTCCATCGCAGTCTTTAACACTCGTAGCATGCCGCGACAGCGTGGACGTGAACCGTATGTGCAGTTGACGGACTTTGAGCGAGGGCGTATAGTGGGCATGCAGGAGGCCGGGTGGACGTACCGCCGAATTGCTCAACACGTGGGGCGTGAGGTCTCCACAGTACATCGATGTTGTCGCCAGTGGTCGGCGGAAGGTGCACGTGTCCGTCGACCTGGGACCGGACCGCAGCGACGCACGGATGCACGCCAAGACCGTAGGATCCTACGCAGTGCCGTAGGGGACCGCACCGCCACTTCCCAGCAAATTAGGGACACTGTTGCTCCTGGGGTATCGGCGAGGACCATTCGCAACCGTCTCCATGAAGCTGGGCTACGGTCCCGCACACCGTTAGGCCGTCTTCCGCTCACGCCCCAACATCGTGCAGCCCGCCTCCAGTGGTGTCGCGACAGGCGTGAATGGAGGGACGAATGGAGACGTGTCGTCTTCAGCGATGAGAGTCGCTTCTGCCTTGGTGCCAATGATGGTCGTATGCGTGTTTGGCGCCGTGCAGGTGAGCGCCACAATCAGGACTGCATACGACCGAGGCACAAGGGCCAACACCCGGCAACATGGTGTGGGGAGCGATCTCCTACACTGGCCGTACACCACTGGTGATCGTCGAGGGAACACTGAATAGTGCACGGTACATCCAAACCGTCATCGAACCCATCGTTCTACCATTCCTGGACCGGCAAGGAAACTTGCTGTTCCAACAGGACAATGCACGTCCGCACGTATCCCGTGCCACCCAACGTGCTCTAGAAGGTGTAAGTCAACTACCCTGGCCAGCAAGATCTCCGGATCTGTCCCCCATTGAGCATGTTTGGGACTGGATGAAGCGTCGTCTCACACGGTCTGCACGTCCAGCACGAACGCTGGTCCAACTGAGGCGCCAGGTGGAAATGGCATGGCAAGCCGTTCCACAGGACTACATCCAGCAGCTCTACGATCGTCTCCATGGGAGAATAGCAGCCTGCATTGCTGCGAAAGGTGGATATACACTGTACTAGTGCCGACATTGTACATGCTCTGTTGCCTGTGTCTATGTGCCTGTGGTTCTGTCAGTGTGATCATGTGATGTATCTGACCCCAGGAATGTGTCAATAAAGTTTCCCCTTCCTGGGACAATGAATTCACGGTGTTCTTATTTCAATTTCCAGGAGTGTAGTATGCTTTGTCAGACTTAGAATCTGTTATTATGCAACAATATTTGAAGTTAAATATCCAGTCAAGAACCAAGAGAACTTATTTAAACAGAAATTACGAATGCATTGTTATTGTGAACAGACGACACAGTGTTATTGTGTGAGTACATTCTTGCTTGTTAGTTGCACGATTACGTAACGACTATAAGGCTCACATACTTAGAACATTTACCAGTACTGCTAATGAGATTTTAATGCAACATTTTGGTTTACTTGAAAATACATTCTGGATTTTAAGTACTTTCTGTGAGATACCAGATGACACAGTGGTTAGTTTATGTGACAGCTACACGATTTTATCACGACGCTACTGAGGAGTGATAATTTACAATGTTGCTTTTGCGGTGTTTCTGTTTTATATCTGCACAGTTTTTCTGAATTATTCTGGAAAGTAAAACATGTTTTAGTAGTAACTTTTGTGGTATAGCTACAATGAGACTGCCTTTTCCGTAGCACAACAATACGTTACAGCACAGTACTTTCTTCATCACGGCAATAAGCGTAATAACTAAAAATATCTATACGCTAAGCATTTCACTTTTGTTTATCATGAGCTAAGTACATTGACTTCTGCAGAACTTAGCTTTCGGAGGACGATAACTACGACACTTCCACAGATATTATCTTACAACAAAACGCACAGTTTAGCGCTACAGTACACGTATTTGAGTGATTAATTTTGTACTTAAATCATTTATTTTTAAAGATATTTGAAGTACAACGATACAAAGGTTTTCTGTGACACTTTTAATTCCATTGCTGTAATCTGTAACACCTGAGGGTATAATTACATTAATCCTCAGGGGGGTACACACCTATTTTGTGTATCATGTGTTTGGCAAGCACAAGGAGCCCTAGCTAATATGGTATTTGCTTATACAACTTTACACATCGGTACCATATTCCTCTAACACATAAATTACACAGCTATCTTATCATTTAACTGAGAGATAAACTTTTTTTACTACATCAGTGACACATGTTTACACAATTACACAGTTGGATAACTTCACACTTATGAAACTGTATTTTGTCTGTACTGTGTGAACTGTTCCTATTTTTTTGGAACCATTATGATACTATGAGAGCTTTGAATGATGTATTTGGTATGGGATCATGATTTTTAAAGTACGTTTGAGGTAGATGACACTATTGAAATGAGCAGAGATTTTTTTTTTATTTTTTGACATTATTGAAGAAAGCTACGCCTGTTTTGAGATTTGGCTGAGGTTTTATGATGTTATGATGTAGATGTGTATTACGCTGTTGCGGTATGTTTATATTCAATAAGCTGATGCTATATGAGGAATTTGATTATGCTACGTATTTATTATGATGAAATATTGAAGAAGTGTCGACGAATATGTATATGTGTAATAAGGTAAGAAATAATGAGTAGTGGTTAGGGACTCTGCCTTGTGAAAAAGTATGTTGGAAACCAAGTGTGGTGTCACCGCCAGACACCACACTTGCTAGGTGGTAGCCTTTAAATCGGCCACGGTCCGGAAGTATACGTCGGATCCGCGTGTTGCCACTATCAGTGATTGCAGACCGAGCGCCGCCACAAGGCAGGTCTAGAGAGACGCCCTAGCACTCGCCCCAGTTGTAAAGCCGACTTTGCTAGCGATGGTTCACTAACAAATTACGCTCTCATTTGCCGAGACGATAGTTGGCATAGCCTTCAGCTACGTCATTTGCTACGACCTAGCAAGGCGCCATTATCATTTGCTATTTATCTTGTGATGCATGTACCGTCAGACTGATGTTTACCAATTATGGATTAAAGTTAAGTATTCCAGAAGCTACGTACTTTTTTTACTAGACTCAACTCCTTTAACTGTTCCAGACCTCACGCCAGCCTGTGTGAGCTTAAACGCATGCCTTTTGGCTTTATTCATAGTGGCTTGGCTGTCTTGCCAAGCCACAAAACCAAGAATCGTACTTTAAGAGTTATGAAATGTGTCTAAATCTGTGAGTGTACCACAATGCCGACGAATATTTTTTGGACACTGTTATATTTATAGGATTTTATTTCTACAGATTTGCAACGCAAATTCTCTAACTGTGAAATTTTTATATGAGACTGTCACAGTAGTGCAAACTGGTGTCGTAAATATTTTGGTAAGAAAGCCAAGTGACCTTGATGTAACGCGTCTTGAGCGGCCAGCTGTGTCAGACGCCTGGAGAAAAAGTCATTAGAGTGTGCCTTTTCTGAGGCACACGTAAAAAAAAAAAAAACAAAGGGAGGCCATTATCCTCGCTATTGACATTTCTTTGTAGAAAGCATCGCAAATACGACACACTCAAACTTGAAAACATATGATTACACTGTGGAGCTCTTAATTTATGATATTTACTGAAATGCCTAATGAAATGCTGAGAAACATATTACATTTATTGTCTTTCTAGTTGAGAGATTGTTTTGCCTTTGGAGACGCCATTTGCCTAGTGAATGACGTTTCATGCATTGCTCTATATAGGCTATATATATTTGCTCATTTCGTTTAATATCTACACTCCTGGAAATTGAAATAAGAACACCGTGAATTCATTGTCCCAGGAAGGGGAAACTTTATTGACACATTCCTGGGGTCAGATACATCACATGATCACACTGACAGAACCACAGGCACATAGACACAGGCAACAGAGCATGCACAATGTCGGCACTAGTACAGTGTATATCCACCTTTCGCAGCAATGCAGGCTGCTATTCTCCCATGGAGACGATCGTAGAGATGCTGGCTGTGGTCCTGTGGAACGGCTTGCCATGCCATTTCCACCTGGCGCCTCAGTTGGACCAGCGTTCGTGCTGGACGTGCAGACCGCGTGAGACGACGCTTCATCCAGTCCCAAACATGCTCAATGGGGGACAGATCCGGAGATCTTGCTGGCCAGGGTAGTTGACTTACACCTTCTAGAGCACGTTGGGTGGCACGGGATACATGCGGACGTGCATTGTCCTGTTGGAACAGCAAGTTCCCTTGCCGGTCTAGGAGTGGTAGAACGATGGGTTCGATGACGGTTTGGATGTACCGTGCACTATTCAGTGTCCCCTCGACGATCACCAGTGGTGTACGGCCAGTGTAGGAGATCGCTCCCCACACCATGATGCCGGGTGTTGGCCCTTGTGCCTCGGTCGTATGCAGTCCTGATTGTGGCGCTCACCTGCACGGCGCCAAACACGCATACGACCATCATTGGCACCAAGGCAGAAGCGACTCTCATCGCTGAAGACGACACGTCTCCATTCGTCCCTCCATTCACGCCTGTCGCGACACCACTGGAGGCGGGCTGCACGATGTTGGGGCGTGAGCGGAAGACGGCCTAACGGTGTGTGGGACCGTAGCCCAGCTTCATGGAGACGGTTGCGAATGGTCCTCGCCGATACCCCAGGAGCAACAGTGTCCCTAATTTGCTGGGAAGTGGCGGTGCGGTCCCCTACGGCACTGCGTAGGATCCTACGGTCTTGGCGTGCATCCGTGCGTCGCTGCGGTCCGGTCCCAGGTCGACGGGCACGTGCACCTTCCGCCAACCACTGGCGACAACATCGATGTACTGTGGAGACCTCACGCCCCACTTGTTGAGCAATTCGGCGGTACGTCCACCCGGCCTCCCGCATGTCCACTATACGCCCTCGCTCAAAGTCCCTCAACTGCACATACGGTTCACGTCCACGCTGTCGCGGCATGCTACGAGTGTTAAAGACTGCGATGGGGCTCCGTATGCCACGGAAAACTGGCTGACACTGACGGCGGCGGTGCACAAATGCTGCGCAGCTAGCGCCATTCGACGGCCAACACCGCGGTTCCTGGTGTGTCCGCTGTGCCGTGCGAGTGATCATTGCTTGTACAGCCCTCTCGCAGTGTCCGGAGCAAGTATGGTGGGTCTGACACACCGGTGTCAATGTGTTCTTTTTTCCATTTCCAGGAGTGTAGTTTCTAGCTGCACTGCAGCATTGGTTATTATAAAATTTAATAAATGTACTAAAATCACTATTTTCTGTCTACAGACCCAGGAAAGAATACATGTATGATGTACTTTCTTAGAAAAGAGAGCACAAATAGACATTTCCCTTCACAGGAACTGCATAAATAATTTTTTAAACGATTTGGTAACTTGTCTGCTACAGTAACTTATCGTGATGCATCACTCTAGTATTAAGATGTGACATAGGTATTAGACATGGCCATCTTTAGTGTAATATTTTTTCTGATTGAGCTTTGTCATGTGTAGATATAAGTTATTGCATTTGTTGCTGCTGTTTGCCAGGCATAGTGCTACTAAATTTTACTTTGTATTACTCTGTTAAGCTAGTTTTACTACTGATTTATTTTTCTTGTTGCTGCACATTGGCTCATATTAGTTGTAATGTTGCATTGCTTGGTAATTTAGATTTATTGCAGCTTGCTTTGACAATTTCCATTTTTTTCATTGCTGTTAGTATTAATTGTTTTATCCTGCTGCATTGCTTCGTCCCTTAGTTTAGCATCTGAGCTCAGTAGCTTTAAGTTAGCTTAAGAGGGGGTAGACTATATAAGAGAATGAGTGGCGATGAATTGGAAGAAATGCATTGAGAAGTTTTACGAAAAAAGTAAATAAAGCAGGTATAGATAGCACTTTTTGAAATAATGAAGAACGAAGGGAGATCTCCAAGAAGTAAAGAAAGTTTTGTTTGCAAGATACTGCAGTAAAACAAACCCTGTCCTTTCCCTTTCTGTTATTCCGCTACATGTTTGTGTACTCTTGTATATTTGTGTTCTTCCTGTCTTTATGTGTTTATCTGATGAGAGTTACATTGTAGAATTTTTCTGATAATATGTTATTTACTTTGAAAAGATGTTTAGACATTATTTATTCTGTTTTGTTGCTCATATGTGAAGGTGATGTTTCAAAAGTTATTCTTATCTTTATGTATGTACTTATGTCATAATTCCTGTAACACTGATGTACCTGTTTATTTCTACCCTTTTGTAAAGCCTGTACTACTCCAGAGTTATCTGTATTGTTATGTTCTTTAATGATGTATTTTGTACCTTTGTAATTGTATTCTTATGTTATAAAATTGTAATTGACACCAGTTCATCCGGGCGGGGACTACTCAAGAGGATGTCGTTATCAGGAGAAAGAAAACTGGCGTTCTACGGATCGGAGCGTGGAATGTCAGATCCCTTAATCGGGCAGGTAGGTTAGAAAATTTAAAAAGGGAAATGGATAGGTTGAAGTTAGATATAGTGGGAATTAGTGAAGTTCGGTGGCAGGAGGAACAAGACTTCTGGTCAGGTGACTACAGGGTTATAAACACAAAATCAAATAGGGGTAATGCAGGAGTAGGTTTAATAATGAATAGGAAAATAGGAATGCGGGTAAGCTACTACAAACAGCATAGTGAACGCATTATTGTGGCCAAGATAGATACGAAGCCCACGCCTACTACAGTAGTACAAGTTTATATGCCAACTAGCTCTGCAGATGACGAAGAAATTGAAGAAATGTATGATGAAATAAAAGAAATTATTCAGATTGTGAAGGGAGACGAAAATTTAATAGTCATGGGTGACTGGAATTCGAGTGTAGGAAAAGGGAGAGAAGGAAACATAGTAGGTGAATATGGATTGGAGGACAGAAATGAAAGAGGAAGCCGCCTGGTCGAATTTTGCACAGAGCACAACATAATCATAACTAACACTTGGTTTAAGAATCATGAAAGAAGGTTGTATACATGGAAGAACCCTGGAGATACTAAAAGGTATCAGATAGATTATATAATGGTAAGACAGAGATTTAGGAACCAGGTTTTAAATTGTAAGACATTTCCAGGGGCAGATGTGGACTCTGACCACAATCTCTTGGTTATGACCTGTAGATTAAAACTGAAGAAACTGCAAAAAGGTGGGAATTTAAGGAGATGGGACCTGGATAAACTAAAGGAACCAGAGGTTGTACAGAGATTCAGGGAGAGCATAAGGGAGCAATTGACAGGAATGGGGGAAATAAATACAGTAGAAGAAGAATAGGTAGCTTTGAGGGATGAAGTAGTGAAGGCAGCTGAGGATCAAGTAGGTAAAAAGACGAGGGCTAGTAGAAATCCTTGGGTAACAGAAGAAATATTGAATTTAATTGATGAAAGGAGAAAATATAAAAATGCAGTAAGTGAAACAGGCAAAAAGGAATACAAACGTCTCAAAAATGAGATCGACAGGAAGTGCAAAATGGCTAAGCAGGGATGGCTAGAGGACAAATGTAAGGATGTAGAGGCCTATCTCACTAGGGGTAAGATAGATACCGCCTACAGGAAAATTAAAGAGACCTTTGGAGATAAGAGAACGACTAGTATGAATATCAAGAGCTCAGATGGAAACCCAGTTCTAAGCAAAGAAGGGAAAGCAGAAAGGTGGAAGGAGTATATAGAGGGTCTATACAAGGGCGATGTACTTGAGGACAATATTATGGAAATGGTAGAGGATGTAGATGAAGATGAAATGGGAGATACGATACTGCGTGAAGAGTTTGACAGAGCACTGAAAGACCTGAGTCGAAACAAGGCCCCCGGAGTAGACAATATTCCATTGGAACTACTGACGGCCGTGGGAGAGCCAGTCCTGACAAAACTCTACCATCTGGTGAGCAAGATGTATGAAACAGGCGAAATACCCTCAGACTTCAAGAAGAATATAATAATTCCAATCCCAAAGAAAGCAGGTGTTGACAGATGTGAAAATTACCGAACTATCAGCTTAATAAGTCACAGCTGCAAAATACTAACACGAATTCTTTACAGACGAATGGAAAACCTAGTAGAAGCCAACCTCGGGGAAGATCAGTTTGGATTCCGTAGAAAAACTGGAACACGTGAGGCAATACTGACCTTACGACTTATCTTAGAAGAAAGATTAAGGAAAGGCAAACCTACGTTTCTAGCATTTGTAGACTTAGAGAAAGCTTTTGACAATGTTGACTGGAATACTCTCTTTCAAATTCTAAAGGTGGCAGGGGTAAAATACAGGGAGCGAAAGGCTATTTACAATTTGTACAGAAACCAGATGGCAGTTATAAGAGTCGAGGGACATGAAAGGGAAGCAGTGGTTGGGAAGGGAGTAAGACAGGGTTGTAGCCTCTCCCCGATGTTGTTCAATCTGTATATTGAGCAAGCAGTAAAGGAAACAAAAGAAAAATTCGGAGTAGGTATTAAAATTCATGGAGAAGAAATAAAAACTTTGAGGTTCGCCGATGACATTGTAATTCTGTCAGAGACAGCAAAGGAGTTGGAAGAGCAGTTGAATGGAATGGACAGTGTCTTGAAAGGAGGATATAAGATGAACATCAACAAAAGCAAAACAAGGATAATGGAATGTAGTCTAATTAAGTCGGGTGATGCTGAGGGAATTAGATTAGGAAATGACGCACTTAAAGTAGTAAAGGAGTTTTGCTATTTGGGGAGCAAAATAACTGATGATGGTCGAAGTAGAGAGGATATAAAATGTAGGCTGGCAATGGCAAGGAAAGCGTTTCTGAAGAAGAGAAATTTGTTAACATCCAGTATTGATTTAAGTGTCAGGAAGTCATTTCTGAAAGTATTCGTATGGAGTGTAGCCATGTATGGAAGTGAAACATGGACGATAAATTGTTTGGACAAGAAGAGAATAGAAGCTTTCGAAATGTGGTGCTACAGAAGAATGCTGAAGATTAGGTGGGTAGATCACATAACTAATGAGGAAGTATTCAATAGGATTGGGGAGAAGAGAAGTTTGTGGCACAACCTGACCAGAAGAAGGGATCGGTTGGTAGGACATGTTCTGAGGCATCAAGGGATCACCAATTTAGTATTGGAGGGCAGCGTGGAGGGTAAAAATCGTAGAGGGAGACCAAGAGACGAATACACTAAGCAGATTCAGAAGGATGTAGGTTGCAGTAGGTACTGGGAGATGAAAAAGCTTGCACAGGGTAGAGTAGCATGGAGAGCTGCATCAAACCAGTCTCAGGACTGAAGACCACAACAACAACAACAACACCAGTTCATCATATTATTAACTTGTAAGTTCCATTTCACTGCACACCTTTCTGTTGGTCATAGTATATGGACAATATGTGAGAAGTAGGGACTGTTAGTGTTTGCATGTGTGTTAATAATTCAGCAAGGGACTGGATAACAGCATTGCTGGTTCTAAGGACAATTCCAAAAAATTTGTGAGTGCACAAGTGGTGGTTACGGACTAGCTGTATTCTCCGCAAGACTCTTCGATGGTGATTGTGCACCTGCACAGTCGCAACAGATGGCTGATGGCCGTCTCTACATGGACTACAGTGGGTCCGCACCTTTGATGACCCACCAATACCATTATCTCTACAATGACTACAGTGGGTCTGCACCTTTGATGACCCACCATTACCATTATTTCTGAATGGACTGCATTGGGTCTGCACCTTTGATGACCCACCAATACCATTATTTCGACAAGGACTGCAGTGGGTCTGCACCTCTGGTGGCCCACCAATACCGTAATCTCTACCAGGACTACAGTGGGTCAGCTCTGTGATGACCTACCTACCAATATTCTTCAAAACATCGACTGACTCTGCTGTGGGTTTACTCTGTTGTGGCCCATTACCTGTCTGCGTGTCAAGAGTCAGCACTGTCTTTCCGTTGGAAGGACAACACTACTTTTTCAAGACTGCATGGAAATCCACTACTTCTGTGTGCATTTTCTTTAAATGCTCAGACTTTGAGAAAAAAAAAACACTGCGATTTTACTGTAATGAAAGATCGGGACTGTCTTTATGGACTGTGAGAAAATTTTAGCATTTGACCAACATTGTATCAATAAGTGTGTGCATTTGATATCTATGTTATTGTAATTATGAAATATTTTTGCAAGTCTGTATTGGCCAGTGCCCAAAACAATTTGTAAAATTTTTTGTGGGGAGCATGGGGGCTATGTAAGTAGGCTGTTTAGGTTTTCTTATTGGTAACACCACGTAGCGCTCTGTATGAAAAATGACTGGCTGTGCTGTGTGCAGTCTGTGGCTAGTTTGCATTGATGTCTTCCATTGTAGCGCTGGGCAGTTGGCTGTTAACAGCACGTAGCGTTGCGCAGTTGGAGGTGAGCCGCCAGCAGTGGTGGATGTGGGGAGAGAAATGGCGGAGTTTTGAAATTTGTAAGACTGGATGTCATGAACTGCTATGTATATTATGATTTTTCAACACTTTTAAGGTAAATACATTGTTTTTTCTCTATTAAAATCATTCATTTGCTAACTATGCCTATCAGTAGTTAGTGCCTTCCGTAGTTTGAATCTTTTATTAAGCTGGCAGTAGTGGCGCTCGCTGTATTGCATTAGTTCGAGTAACGAAGATTTTTGTGAGGTAAGTGATTTGTGAAAGGTATAGGTTAATGTTAGTCAGGGCCACTCTTTTGTAGGGATTATTGAAAGTCAGATTGCGTTGCGCTAAAAATATTGTGTGTCAGTTTAAGGACAGTCATGTATAATTGTTCAAAGGGGACGTTTCAGTGATACTAGGCCATTGGGATCCAGCACGGCTTTCCATATTACCCTCCTGAACCCACAGATTCCATATTTTGCTAAGAGTCATTGGATCTCGACAAACGTGAGCAGCAATGTCGCGATACGATAAACCGCAATCGCGATAGGTTACAATCCGACCTTTATCAAAGTCGGAAACGTGATGGCACGAGGCATCACATCAACGTTTCACCAGGCAACGCCGGTCAACTGCTGTTTGTATATGAGAAATCGGTTGGAAACTTACCTCATGTCAGCACGTTGTAGGTGTCGCCACCGGCTCCAACCTTGTGTGAAGTTTTTGAAAAGCTAGTCATTTGCATATCACAGCATTTTCTTCCTGTAGGTTAAATTTCGCATCTGTAGCACGCCATCTTCATTGTGTTGCAATTTTAATGGCCAGTGGTGTAATTTCTACAGCCGGTATCGGAAATTCTGAAAGAGAGAGACCAGCTCCAATTGGCGTTTCATCCTTCAAAACCCGATAAATAGTTTTGAAGGAATTACTGTATTTATATCATTTTTGAATATGAAACAAATTGAAACTTCCTGGCAGATTAAAACTGTGTGCCGGACCGAGACACGAACTCGGGACCTTTGCCTTTCGCGGGCAAGTGCACTTACCCGCGAAAGGCAAAGGTCCCGAGTTCGAGTCTCGGTCCGGCACACAGTTTTAATCTGCCAGGAAGTTTCATATCAGCGCACACTCCGCTGTAGAGTGAAAATTTCATTCTATGAAACAAATTGCTCTCATTTGCGATAGTTCGTGTTGTTATACGGAATTACTGCGCCTAGGTGATTGGGTGCACAAGTTTCACACATCTAAGAGAGTCTACTTACTTAAACGAAAAAGTGGCGAACAGGTTAACTGTAATAATCACATTTATCTACGTGTGGGTGGACCAACAAATGGGAGGGAAAGAACTTGGCATGTAATGATGCTGCGGGAGCTAGCTACGACAACATCTCCTCTTGTTTCTGCCAGACACTTGAAAGAAAGGCGTACATACATAATCGAATGTATTTGTACAACAGAGAACTGTGGTATAAAGATTGTTGAATAATAACTTCGTGTCATAAGGTTAATGAAAATGTAAACACATAGAATGAAATACTGCATCAGTAACAGAAACAAACAGAAAATCACAAAAGAATGTGATCATTAATGTTGTGGGGTGGCGTGCAGAATAAAAAGATATCTTCGCCGTTTTTACAAGAGCCTGAAAACTATTTATGTAGCCAGCCAGAATGTGGTGGAGAAAATACTGACCATAATTTCCAGTCTGCAAGAACACATTCTACTTGTGCTCACTGAAAGAAAATGTTGCTACTCATTGGGATCAGGAACTATAACAAAATAGAGGTTTTGAGTTCTTACGGGTTAATATATTCAGTAAAAGTACAAACATAATAATATTCCTGATGATAATAATCTTAATAATAATGTTCCCAAGAAACAGCACTACTAGCAGTTCAGAGGTAAACTCTGTTGTTCACTACTTGCCACACAGTTTTGTCAACATTACGTGCGGCGTACAAACAGTTACTTTCATGAAATCTAAGCGATCGAGGACGGTATATATTTATTGCGAGTTCACGTCCTACGTCTACCGAAAACAATCGTTTGATAGCAGCCTAGCTGTGACGTCATCCGACACAGCGTGTGCCGGCGTTTGACTGACGCGGACAGATTGATAGCTCGAAATGATAATTGAATCAAGACACTAAGCTGTTGACAGGCGTTAATGTAGAGCAACGGAGACTGTTGAAAATGTGTGCCCCTATCGGGACTCGAACGCCCGATCTCCTTCTTACATGACAGACGCTCTATCTATCTGAGCCACCGAGAGCACAGAGGATAGTGCGACTGAAGGGATTTACACCTTCCACGCTCCCCGCGAGACCCACATTCCCAACCTAATGTTCACACACTACTTTCGTAGTGCCCCTGCCCATTACACTCATTACTCGCGGTAGACAATCTTACCGAGTTCCCTAAGAGTTCGGGCAATGCTTGTGCATCCAGCACAGAAGAGGAAGGTCAATGGTCGGTTAGCCTTAACTAGATGAAGATGGTCCGAAAGAACAGATACCATCTTCATAGAGACTGATAGCTGGGTGCGAACTGTCTCTTTCAGCGCCTGGTGATAATTATATTTGGGTGCGGTTTACGGCCGAATGGAACATCTGCTGTCAACGGCTCTAGGCACTCTCAGCGGTATCTAAATGGCCACTTTCTCGGACACTTATTATTTTATAATGTGGTGTCACCGCCAGACACCACACTTGCTAGGTGGTAGCCTTTAAATCTGCCGCGGTCCGTTAGTAAACGTCGGACCCGCGTGTCGCCACTATCAGTGATTGCAGACCGAGCGCCGCCACACGGCAGGTCTAGAGATACTTCCTAGCACTCGCCCCAGTTGTACAACCGACCTTGCTAGCGACGGTTCACTGACAAAATACTCTCTCATTTGCCGAGACGATAGTTAGCATAGCCTTCAGCTACGTCATTTGCTACGACCTAGCAAGGCGCCATTACCAGTTACTATTGATACTGAATAATGTACCGTCAAGAGCAACGTTCAGCATTAATGGATTAAAGTTAAGTATTCCACCAGCTACGTCCGTTTTTTCTAAATTCTAATTTCCTTGTCCTGTTCCAGACCTCACGCCAGCCTGCGTGAGCCAAAACGCGTGCCTTTCGGCTTCCTCTAGTAACACGGTGTTGGCTCTCCTGCCAACCACAACATATAACTCTGCCGTGAAACAGTTTGTAACCTTCGTGATTTTTAAATTAATGGAGTGAAGTTTGCTTTAGTTACTTTCCTAAAGAAATTTATCATTCCCATAAATCTTGTTACACTCTTCTTATTAATGCAACGAGGACAATCACGAATACTCTTAGTGCATTCATTATGGATTAATTACTTTTGCTGAAACTAAATAAGCCAATATGGGTATTTAAGGATGTACAATCCTGACTTTACTAAGGTTTAACGGTGTGATCCACATCCCTAAGACGACCTAACACTTGAAGAAAATACTCCTAATGCTGTGAAAAAGAACGACTACAAATAACTACATCATCTAAGCCAGTTCGTTGTGTCACTGTGGTGCCATCTGCTGCTCATATTGGTGCTGCAGATGCAGTAGATGCGACGGGGCCCCAAGGCGAACACTTTTGTCTTTCCTCTCGGTAGTGCTACGTGTCCGTCCGGAGGCTGGTCTTCTTGCGACCATACATTTCTAGTGACCACTGCTGCCAGTGATCATCTACAGCGGCTACACTCCTGTCACATCTTCCTGCTGTATTTTAGATGGAACATCCAGCTCCTCGTAGCACCATTACACGACATTGTTCAAACTCAATAAGGTGTTGATAATGGCGTTTTTGTGGCCTTAAAGGCATTCTTGAGTAACATCAACGCACCACGTCCAATCTGAAAGGTAGCTAACGCTCACGACCGCTGTAGCGTGTATTTGAAGCAAACCTGATCTGCAGCCTCATAGTGGCGTTACTAGCACTACTAGCGCCATTCTTAAGAAACTGGCCCGAAATTTGAATAGGCATTACTTTTCAGATGTTGGTAGAGACACGCCTACCAACTTTCGTACACGTCTCAAAACTCCGACTGGGTTTTGTGATTTTTTTCCCATCAGTGTACACTGGTCAGCCATAATATTATGACCATAGACTTACTATCGACAGAAACCCCACCACTGGCGAAAAATAACTGCTAGTCACACACACGCACGGTATATGTAGTATCAGTGAGCGTGCTGTCCGTGTGTGGAATGGGGAAGGCGTGCGATCTATCTGCGTCTGACCGAGGGCAGACTGTGGTGCCCCGGAGGCTGTGCAGGAGCATTTCGGGAACTGCATGTCTTGTCGGGTGTTCGAGGAATGCTGTGGTAAGTGTTTTCAAAACATGGCGAAACCAAGGTTAAACCACATTCAGAGGTCGTGTGGTTCGACGGCCACCCCTCATTACCGATGTCTGACGTCCTAGGCTGGGCAGACTGTTAAAACAGGACAGGCCGTGAAATGTGGAGGAACTAACATCATATTTTAATGCAGGCCAGAGTACATCTGTGTCTGAACACAGAGTGCACCGAACGCTGCTAACGAGGGGCCTCCATAGCTGATGGCTCATGCATATGCCAATGTTAACACCACGACCTCGCCAACTACTAATGAATTGGGCACGTGACTATCGGCACTGGACGTTTGCACAGTGGCAGAGTGTTACACAGTCTGATGATTCCTGACACTTCCTTCCTCAGGAGGGGGCAAATCCGTCGTCTTCCAGAAGAACAACTCTTTGACACTTGTTCTGTGGGACGGAGACAATCTGACGGTGGTTGCATTATGCTCTGGGGAACATTTACGTGGGCATCCGTGGGTCCAGTGGAGCTCATGCAAGACACCATGATGGCCAAGGAGTATCGTACACTGGTTGCAGATGATGTTTACCCCTCATGACGATCATGTTTCCCGACTGCAGTGGCACTTTTCAGCGATATAATGCGCCATGTTACAATGCCAGGAAGTCTGTGTAGTGGTTCGAGGAACACACTGGAGAGTTCCAGTTGATGTACTGGATCCCCAACTCGCCAGACCTGAACCCGACCGAATACTTTGGGGTGAGATTGAACTTGAGTCAGAGCTCATCGCGCACTTCCCCGGAATTCACTGGAATTAGGTGAGCTGTGTATGCATATGTGGTGCCTACTCCCTCCGCGACTTACCAAGTGATCACAGTGTTCTGGCTGATCAGTGTATACGCGCACCTGGCGGCGAGTAATAATACCTTCAGTTCGAATGCACACTACATCCGAACACTTGAGGTAATCAGCTGAAGCTTCGGGCAGCGAGGGTAATACGCAATGGCGATACATGTGTAGTGTGCAGAAGGTTGAGGCTTTGGGTTGAGAGGGAAGCGTGTTCTGCTACCGAAGCAGTTAAGGCGACCACACGTGCTAAGTGCGAAATCCATGTTCCAATTCCCGTCTGGCTCAAATTTTCGCTTGTCATCAGTTAATTTATTGCAATGGCCGATTGTGACTGTGGTGTGATTTCTCTTACGGCACTCCAGTCTGTTTAATTTTACATTCATAATGATTTAGCGAAGTATATGTAAGACGAAAGCGTGCTGGTTACCACTTCTACGAATGTGAGCTGTCGGACTCTCAGCGGTAAGCCACACCGTGATGGACCACGTATCTCTTGTAGCGTCTGCAACAGGAGATGAATGAATACGTCCATATGACTTTCTCCAGTGCTAAACACATCTCTGACAAAAAGTACTGCTCTTCTTTGGATCTTCACTCTTTCCTCTAAAAATCCTCTCTGGAAAAAATTCCCACTAAAATAATGCCTCGGAATTATTTATTCTGTTCTCAATGGCGGTTGTTTTATTACATGCCATGGATATTAATAACTCAATCTGTTCTCCCGCTTGACTGACACAAGTTGCCACCCACTGCCGTTAGGGGCCTCTGAATTGTAACGTGTAACATGGTGATATGTGCGTGGGTAACAGCACGCTGTTATCGAGATTTTAACTGCAGAAAACGTGCCTCCAATTAAAATCCATACAAGAATAAAGCTGTGTACGGCGTTACGTTGTTAGTGCGCGTAATGAAGGAAACATTGGTGCTAATCTCAACGTGTGTGACAGAGGTCGAAGTGGACGACAGCATTTGGCAACCGAGGAGACTCATCAGAATCGGGCTGATGAACTCATGACAAAAAATCTGCGAATAACACAGACAAATCTCTCAGCTAAGTGTGGTATATCACGAGAGGGTGTACAGGCCTTCATTGCAAAACCGCGGTACAGAAAACTATGAGCTTAGTGGGTGCCACGAATGCTCACTTCTGGCAAGAAATAGAGGAAATTGGACATCTGTCAACAGTTAAAAAAAAAAAAAAAGGGTTCAGATGGCTCTAAGCACTATTGGACTTAACATCTGAGGTTATCAGTCCTTTAGACATAGAACTACTTAAACCTAACTAACCTAAGGACATCACACACATCCATGCCCAAGGCAGGATTCGAACCCGCGACCGTAGCAGCAGCGCGGTTCCGGACTGAAGCGTCTAGAACCGCTCCCTCACAGTGGCCGGCGTCAGCAGGTTCCTTTGTGTTTTGAGCGTGAAGGTGATGGGTCCCCTAACAACACTGTGACAGGTGACGAAAACTGGGTTGTCATTTTGACCCCGAAAACAAGGGAGTGTCAGTGGAGTTCAGCCACAATGGATCACTGACACAGAACAGTTTCATGATCGGGCTATCAGCAGGCAATGTCTAGCTCACAGCGTTCTCCAATATTCAAGGAATGCATGCCTAAAAATACCGCCATAAGCTAGGCAAGGCACTGCGACACGCTGAGAAGACTGAAAGCACATATTCGGAGTGTTAGTTCTCGTCTTTGGCATGACCAACGTAGTCGCCTAAGTGACTATGTTGAGAAATAAATATTTTAGAAAGAACATTAAGAGTTTTCACACATTATATTCGGAGGCATTAGTTTTCAGCACGCTTTAGTAAACTTACCATGAAAAGAAAGTACTATAAGCTACGGCTTATGAAAAATAAAATGATTATAAAAAATAGACGGTGCAAGAAAAACAATTGTTGCCCTTGAATCAGGGATATTGACCGCGTTGCAACTAAAATCTTCCAGTCAATCTTTCTGGTATATTCCTTAACTATGTATAGTTTCATGTGGTCGTTAAGCTTTTCGGTATGTCAGTGTGGGTTGATACGTATGTTAACATTAGCTGCTTATTCCTCTTACATGTCTTTAGTTCACATTTCCTTTTTAACCTTTATGTAACTATTAACTGTAGCATACTGTCAGGTTATTTATATTCATGACGTGTGTTGTTAATTTTAGAATTCTGCGTTGATGACAACTTGAACAATGTGGTGAAATCTCACACGTTATGTAGAAACAGAAGATACTCCACACTTCTTTTGTTTAAATGAGAGGGGAAGTAATGAAGCGTCTCAGTTCATTAACTCATTAACAAGCCGCATCACTGTCAATCCAAAGAGGCACGCATACGGACTAGCGGAAAATAAAGGCAGTACCCTCAAGGACTAAGACAAATTATTAACACGTGATGAGACTGGTAGTTCACCATTGTAGCAATAAATTGTAACAAATTTAGCCCAAGAGGAAGTATCTCTAACTGTTAGATTAAGGTACTACATCCAGCACGATCGGATGCCGCCCATTTCAGTATTACTGTGAGGAATCATCTGACAGTCACCTTTGGGTTCAAATGTTCCAAATGGCTCTGAGCACTATGGGACTTAACTTCTCAGGTCATCAGTCCCCTAGAACTTAGAACTACTTAAACTCAACTAACCTAAGGACATCACACACATCCATGCTCGAGGCAGGATTCGAACCTGCGCCCGTAGCGGTCGCGCGGTTACAGACTGTAGCGCCTAGAACCGCTTGGCCACTCCGGCCGGCCCACCTTTGGGAATCGATCGATTGGCCAACGTATCCCAGTGGCCTGGCCACCCAGATCACTGAAAAACAAAAACGTATATCCCAGTGGCCTGACCACCCAGATCACTGAAAAACAAAAAAGTACCAGGATAACCTCCTCTTTGGCCATATGAAGCAACTGGTGTATGAAAACTGAGTGGCCGCGTGGTTAGAGGCGCCATGTCACTGCGGCTCCTCCCGCCGGAGGCTCGTGTCCTCCCTCGGGCATGGGTGTGTTGTCCTTAGGGGTAAGTTAGTTTAAATAGTGTGTAAGTCTAGGGACCGATGACCTCAGCAGTTTGGTCCCTTAGGAATTCACACACATTTGAATATTTTTTGGTGTATGAAACCGTTGCGGAAACAGAATACCTCGTCGCTAGAACTGGCGTCGCTATTCTTACCACTGCAGAGTTTGTAGGAATCTTCCTGCGGAAATGACGATCAGTGGTCCGACGATGTACTTCATGCTTACAGGCCAATGGACGCGCATCTGAGTAGTTCCCGTGAATACCAGTGCTACAATTATCATGCTAAACTACCTACTCTATAAATCATCCATAACATCAGAAATTTCTGTCAGAGACCATGTATACCATAACTAAAATAGATCTGTTTTATTGTTCTCTACCTCCTGTATTAATTTGAAAGAATAGTTTCGGGACACCTTGTATAAACAACGTAACATAAGAGTGAAGCGTCTAGGAGACGAAGATGTCAACGTCATTTCGTACACGTACACATCATCGGCCGTTATGTAAAGAGTTGGAGTTGCAGTTCTCTGTGGCTAATAGAGCAACCACATGACAGTGTTAGAAAGGGGCGCCATTGTAATACTTCATTTGGCCGGCTGGTCAAATCGTGCTATATCAAGAATTGTGTGGCATTTAGACGTGACAGTGGCCCGAGTTTGGACTACACAAGAACGTGAGGGCGACATAGTCATGATCAAGAATCTGGTCCGCCACATCATACCACCACAAGAGTATCGCCGTATTATTTATTTATTTTTAACATTACAGAGTGATCCACGACCTTGGTAACTACAGTGGATCGTTTGCTACAGCAAATTTCACAATTTTCAGAATTTTAGTACCTTTCTTGTTTTCTTTAATATAATTTAATTGTTAATATAAGAAGAAAAAAGAACAAAAAAAGACAAGTACCGCCGTATTTTGCACCAAGCACCTTGGCTCTGAGCACTATGGGACTTAACACCTGAGGTCATCAGTCCCCTAGAACTTAGAACCACTTAAACCTAACTAACCTAAGGACATCACACACATCCATGCCCAAGGCAGGATTCGAACCTGCGACCGTAGCGGTCGCGCGGTTCCAGACTGAGGCGCCTAGAACCGCTAGGCCACCCCGGCCGGCTAAGACGTCCACATCAACGCCTGTCATCAGAGAACAAGTAATAGTCTCTCTGCAGTATTCTGTGTCATGCAACTATATTGATCTGAGAATAACAACAGCCTGACTAGGAAGTTACCTTCCCACTCATCAGATGCACAAATAGTTGCCTTTGGAGTGGTGTCGTGATTGTGAAACAACGACCTCTGGTGAATGGAATACCACTGTGTTCAGAAATGAATATCACGGTTCTGCCACTACCCTTAATGATCGCAGTCGACAAGTGTGGTGGCGACCTAGGATGACATCCCTTTCCTCCAACTTTTGGAGAGGCATGGTGGTGTTACTCATGCCGTCATGGTGGGGGGCGGGCACCGGGTAGGACTTCAGATCACACACATCTTACGTTCCCACGCAACAGCGTGGTGGTGCTGTTGTTGTACAAGAAGTTAGCCTTCCACACATAGCACATATCTCCACGAACTGTGTGTATTACGGTGAGGTACTCCCGCGCCCAGCAACATCCGCTCAGCTTTCTGCCGATATAACATGAGTGGGACCAGCTCGGACGTCACCTCTGTTCTAGTGCCAGTGTCCAGAATGTCAAGGACCAATTACAACAACTGAGGAGATGCTTGCCTTAGGATGTGGTACAACGACATTATGACACCCTCCCCAAGTCAATCGCTTCATGCTTCCACCTCGAAATTGTGTAATATCATTCTGATAAATAGGCTCATACAGCGAAGTTCTTTGTAAATTTGGCTATGCTCTCTAATCAGTAAAATAAAATAAAAAATCCACTCAAACCGTGAAGTTTCATTTCGTTTCCTCTTCTCATTGTGGATGATCAACTTTTTTTGTCCGTTAGTATTCATATTGATTTGCATCCGGTAACTTTTATCTTTGTACGAGTAACAGAAGCATCTTGAGTAGCTTTTGGGACTCACAGGTAGACGGGTGACATGTCTCACAGGAGGCTCTTTGGTTGTGGCTGGCAATCAGATGCTTTGGAACAGCAGTTTGATTTTCAGTACTTGAACTTCGGCGTTTTGTGATAGCTATACTCTCCCTTCTGTCTTGGTACTGGTCTGCTATGTGGTTGTCAATTTCCAGTTGTCGTGCTGTTTCCATTTTATATTGCTGCAACTGCTGGTGGCATCACTACGTGCTTTTGACTTGCAACACACTGACATTACAATTGGCTACATTGATTTAATACGGACTTATTTTATCGTTTTCGCTGTTATGTAGAGTATTTGTTCATTTTTCTTTGGAATTATGACTGAAAACGGAACTTAGATTTTGTGGGTGGATTTGAGTCAATAGGCCCACGTGTACTGGGATATGAATGCATATTAACGGCAACCATGCTCATACTGGGTACCAGATCCCCGTCTCATTCGGTAGTACTTCAGTCTCACCGTTTGACAACATTAATTTAAGTATCCTGTAAAGCGATCAACTTTAATGTACTTATTTTTGTTTTGGTGGTTACCAGTGACCTGTACAATGACTTGTTTTTCTAATAGAGCAAGTTCTTAAGAGATCTGGTATCCATATAACTGGTTTTTCTAAACTTTCACTGCTTGCCCTTCATGCAGGTGCTTAAATAACTTCGCTGTCTGAAGCAGGCCGTTCCATGACGCCGCACCGTACTTCATTGTACTACTACCCACAAATCGTTTATACATTTCCAAACATTAAGAGTATTGTTATATACAGCGAGGTGACAAAAGTCATGGGACAGCGATATGCACACATACAGATCACGGTAGTATCACGTGCTCAAGGTATAAAAGGGCAGTACTTTGGCGAAGCTGTCATTTGTACTCAGCTGACCCATGTGAAAAGGTTACAGAAGTGATTATGGCCGCACGACGGGAATTTACAGACTTTGAATGCGGAATGGTGGCTGGAGCTGGATGTATTGGATATCCCTTTTCGGAAATCCTTAGAAAATTCGTCATTCCGAGATCCACAGCGTTACTAATACGCCGATAGTACCAAATTTCAGGCATTACCTCTCACCACAGACAATGCAGTGGCCGACAGCCTTCTCTTAACGACCGAGAGCAGCTGCGTTTGCGTATAATTGTCAGTGCTAACATGCAAGCAACATTGCGTGAAATAACGGCAGAAATCGATGTGGGACGTATGACGAATGTATCCGTTAGGGCAGTGCGGCGAAATTTGGCGTTAACAGGCTACGGCAACAGACAGCCGACACGAGTGTCTTTGCTAACAGCACATCGCTTGCAGCACCTCTCCAGTGTTTGTGACGACATTCGTTGGACCATAGACGACTGAAAACCCGAGGCCTAGTCAGATGAGACAAGATTTCAGTTGGTAAGAGCTGGTAGTAGGGTTTAAGTGAGGTGCAAACCCCACGTAGCCACGGACCCGTGGTCAACAAGGCGCTGTGCAAGCTGTAGGTGGCTCCATACTGGTGTGGATTGTATTTATGTGGAATGGACTGGGTCCTCTGGTCCAATTCAACCACTCAATGACTGGCAATGTTTATGTTCGACGACTTTGAGACAATTTTCATCGTTTCATGGACGTCATGTTCCCAAAGAACGATGGAATTTTTGTTGATGACAATGCGCCACATCACCAGGACAAAATTGTTCGCAACTGGTTTGAAGAACATTCTGGCCAGTTAAAGGGATTGGTTTGGTCAGTCAGATCGCCTACATTATCGAGAGGTCAGTTCATGCACAAAATCCTGCACTGGCAAAATTTCCGCAATTATGGACGGCCATAGAGGCAGCACGGCTCAATATTTCTGCTGGGGACGTCCAATGACTTGTGTCGGTGCCATCTCGAGCTGTCGCACAACACTGGGGAAAGGAGGCCACACACAATATTAGGTGGTATCACACGACTTTTTTCACCTCAATTAATATATGATTTTTCAGCATTTTCAGTTTAGTGCTAATACAGGAGGCTTACCGTAAATGCGGCAGCATAGTGAGCACAAACTACAGACTGGCTCTCACCAAGCGCTCGTGCAAAAGTTCGTTTTGTATTCATAGATATCTTTTCTGTATTTAAGTAAAGCTCAGAGATGTTACACAAGATATGTACAAAGTGAGCAAATACGTTTATCGTATGGACTGTCTTGTGTAAGGAGTTCTCATTTACACTAATGATATGTTATATGTGCCCTCCATGATTCATTTATATTATCTAATTAATGGTTTCATTATCAATCATTTCATTACGATAATCAAGAGCCTTTTGTCCGTTGCGCTTGTAAATGATAAGTCATGCCGACACATAAACAAGAGTGAAATGTGCACTTTCGTAGTCTTGGAAACGAAACGGCTGTAAACAACTTGAAAATAGTACTAACTGTCTTGAGTTATTGAGAAAAAGACAACGAGAGGCTTACTGTCTCCTCTTATGTTTAACAACCACTCCTTTCGTATATTTTAGTACCTCGTCTTTTAATTTTTTACACTGTACAACTATCAGAAGAAGGGAAAGAAATAACCTCCTCCAACTATCGCTGAGTTCTTTCGCTGGAAGCAATTTGAGTTATTGTAAATCCTGTGGGTGCATGAGGTATACTTTTTGAGACGAACTTCACCCATTTTCTCCCTCTGGCCATCTTGTGTGCCTCTTGTGACACGCTGCTCTCAGAAGTGTCTTTACTCCCCTGAGAACACACACACATATTAGTATTTTGTAGGGTAATAGAAGGAGTTACGTTTCATTAGCACCCTCGGTTACCCCGGGCCTTCCTTCCATACACGGTGTGGTTCACACCTTGGTACTATTGTGATATTTCATAATATTAAAGACATTTCTACATTTAGAAGTGTCTCTGAGGTTTTTTTCTGATTTGAGATCCCACTCATGCTCCACAGTTAGCCAGGCCTGTGCTCCACAATTGTCAGCCGCTGGAGTTATTAGCGAACACAGTGAAGCGGAATATCCTACCATCTCTTTCTCAGTTCGCTGCTTCCTCACCTACATTAACCGGTAGCCTCGAGAGTATGTTAGCTTTAATGAAGAAGAGCTCCTAGGTAGCACCAGAAATGATATGTTACATTTGTATGAATGTCTGGTGTCTGTCCTTTCGGACATGTCAACCACGCAAAATTCACAGCTGTGGTACTTATTCAGTAAAACGAAAGTAGGGGTGGGAGGTGGTTGGGAGTGGGGGGGGGGGGGGGTGGAGTTTGGCGGGAGGGCGGCGGGGGGGGGGGGGGAGGAAAGGAAAGCTACTAATGATACCAGCTAAATCTGGACTTTATACATAATCAGCGGCAACGAGTGAAAATGTGTGCTGGACTGGGATTCGAACCTGGGATGACCTGGTAACTTGGCAGTAGAGTTAATCACTGCGCCACCCAGACACGATTTTTATCGCAACTGCAAGGACTATCTCAGCACGCCTCTCGGCTGACCCACACTCCCTCCTAGCACCTTCTGTCTGCAGTCCTTGTCCCCGTCCTCCATGCTAGCTACTTTAGAGGGAGGAGGAGGTTGGTGTTAAGCGTCCCGTTGACAACGAGATCACTGGAGACAGAGCACAAGCTCCGATTAGGGAAGGATAGAGAAGGAAAGCAGCCGCACCTTTTCTAAGGCACCATCCCGGCGTTTGCCTAAAGCAATCTAGGCCGGCCGCGGTGGACAAGCGGTTCTAGGCGCTTCAGTCCGGAACCGCGCGACTGCTACGGTCGCAGGTTCGAATCCGGCTTCGGGCATGGATGGGTGTAATGTCCTTAGGTTAGTTAGGTTTAAGTAGTTCTAAGTTCTAGGGGACTGATGATCTCAGATGTTAAGTCCCATAGCGCTCAGAGCCATTTGAACCAAAAGCAATCTAGGGAACTCACGGAAAACCAAAATCGGAATGACCGGACGTGCGTTTGAACCGTCGTCATGCCGAATACGAATCTAGTGTACTAACCACTGCGCTAACCACTCGGTTCGTTACTTTGAGATTCCCGCTGGAGGTCGGAGTTAATTGTGCATTCGTGCTGAAGGTGGATTCATGGTCCATCGAGGCGAATCATTTATACGAATGTGAGGTGTCTGTTCTTTTGGATATGTTGTGTGACCAGTAAGGCAGAAACTCTCTTGCACTTCATAACAGGATACTGAATATGACGAATCAAAGGGCTTACACACACAGTAGATACATGCACAAAACCATGCATTCTACAGAAATAAATATTATACGCCAATCAGAAAGTCACTTGTAATGCAAACGAATATTCTTCTTTGACATGACTGCTGACAATAACAGTGGGTCTGAGGCTGTACCGTTTCTGAAGCCTACACCTGGCGTACATTTTAGCTTTCCTAAAAGGATTCCTCCTAGCACCTTGAACTATACTGTTTCACAGCTGTTAGGCGATCCTCTGGGCCTCCAACGGTGCAGAGGTGGAACGAAGCGAATTCTGCTTCAGCTATCTACTCTCAAGAACACCTTTCAGCCTTGAACAGTTTTGTTATTCTTTCTGGTCCTTTTCAGTAAACTCCCACGTCACAAGCTAGATAGAAAAAGTTCTACAGCTGCATAAAATGGCAGACTCCAACAGAGGAAGAAAATAACTAGGCAGCCTCTGGTATTATTTATTGTCTTCAGTTATTACGCAGTGTCAAAGGTCGACTACATTGATTATGCGGATGTGCATATAACTTTACGAAACATGTTGCATGACAGGTTGAGTACAAACTACCACGTAACAGTTTGTAGGAGCACTTCGTCAGGAAACTTCAACAGGATTAATGTCACCAGGTCTTCAGGCTTAAACAGATCGTAGACTTATTAATAGCGCGACGAACTGTGGTGCATGAAGTCTGTCACAGTGGTTGGTTTCCTTGGTTGGTGTTCCTAAGATCCGTATACTCAGGAGATAGATGGACTCCCAAACAGCAATAGATCAGTTGCACATTAGACGTCCATAAGTGGTATCCAGAGATGCTGGTCATGACCCGAGGTAATGGCTGGAAGGTTTCAACCGAATGACCAGATGCAACAGGTGGGATGACGTAAAGTGTTTGGTTATTGTGTGATTTTACTTAGACAGAGAGCCCGGCAATGTTTCAAGAACAACGGAGGGAAGCCCAGTAGCTGGCACGAATTCCATGTCAAACTGAAGAAAAACTGTGGTGACACCCAGCAGTAAGGCCTTGTAGTGGAAGAACAACTGAAGTACAGAACCAAATGAAATGACTCAATGCCACATCGTGAATCCTAACTTAACAGAAGTAGACTAGACGTCAGACTTGTTTAAAGACGTAACAGAAGATATGTGCTAAGCTCTTCTAGTGAATGAAGTCACAACGATAGAAGAGTTCCCCAAGAGGTGCCAGTGAATCGAGGAAGTGCAACATAAAGAGAAAGAGTCGTACAAAAGCGGTTCGCTTCTCTCATACACCAGATAGTAAGAGATGAGATACAACAGTGTATGATAACCAGAAACGTTGGACTGAGTACGTAAGACACTGCACACACGAATGTCGATCCCATACGTCAAGAGGTAACAGAAAGTTTCGAAAAACTGGTGTCTCGATCTTTGAGACTAATCTCCCACAGTAATCGAATGTGCTATGAAGAATTAACTCCTCCAACTTGGAGATACGCTGTCATCATGTTACGACAACCCAGCACCGACAAACGCGGATACAACGAACTCCTTTAGCAATAAAACGCACCACAGAAGATCAGAAATTTTAAAAATGGAGGACAACATACCAATCTGTTTTACTGTGGACGCCCTGGGGACGTTGTGCACAACTGCATAAAAAGAAGACGTCAACCATCACACCACTTCTATTCACAGAAGTAAACAGCAAACGGTTATAGTCGACCTGTGAGCTGAAGCCCATCCACGTAACTTGGTTGAGGTCGTTCTCCAACGCGTCAAAGGCTTCCCTTGACTCTGTGGTGTCACCGCCAGACACCACACTTGCTAGGTGGTAGCCTTTAAATCGGCCGCGGTCCGTTAGTATACGTCGGACCCGCGTGTCGCCACTATCAGTGATTGCAGACCGAGCCCCACCACACGGCAGGTCTAGTCTAGTGAGACTCCTTAACACTCGCCCCAGTTGTACAGCCGACTTTGTTGGACGACAATTTAGTATAGCCTTCAGCTACGTCATTTGCTATGACCTAGCAAGGCGCCATATTCTTCAAGAATGTATTCTGAACTGATAATATTGTGAATCATGTACCGTCAAGAGCGACGTTCATCATTAATGGATTAAAGTTAAGTATCAAACTAATTACGTCCGCTTTCTGAATTCTAATTCCTTGTCATGTTCCAGACCTCATGTCAGTATAGTTTATCCCTCCTCACGCCAGCCTGCATGAGCTAAAACACGTGCATTTCGGCCTCCATTCGTAACACTGTGTTGGTTCTTCTGCCAACACAACATTGGACACGAGTGTAAAAATTGTGTTCTTATCTATACTGCCCTGATTTAATTGTGTAATGGCTTTGCCACAATCTCCAGATGTACTGTCCGAATTTTATCACATACAGAATCAGCTGACGCAGGCATTACTGGATGCCCTTGGACAGCTCGTCCAGGGTCAACGTGCAATGCAAACCGATGCGGCAGCCGCCGCTCCACCGCTAACGCAGCCACAACAAGCTGTTGCACAGAACTTCAGACCTTTTGATGCTGCACTGGAAAGCTGGACAAAGTGGTCATCTCGTGGATTCCATCTCGCCGCCTACAGAATTCAAGGTAAAGAGCGGCAGCCTTTTCTTTTGTCGTCCGTCGGTGTGCAAACCTACCGTGTGATAGTCAAATTATTTCCTCAACGTGAGGTAGCAACTCTGTCCTACGAAGAAATTTTGTCTGCATTAGATGCATCAAACAATCAGTCAATGTAGTTGCGAAACTGTATACTTTCTTTTGTACAAAACGTACGGCAGGTCAGACTAATTGGGAGTGGGTTGCAACCTTGCAAGGCCTTACTGGGGATTGTGCTTTTGAGTGTCAATGTGGACTCCCATATGCAGATACTATGGTACGTGATGCAATTGCACAGAACTTTTCTGATGTTTGTGTAAGGGAACAGATATGGAAACTAAACAATCCCTCCCTTAAGCAAGTGATTGACATATTGGATCGGCAGGACACGCTTGACTTTGCTCAGAATCATTTGAAACTTCGCCAGCCGTGTGTCAGGTTAGCCGGCCCGCCGGGCGAACTGCACGGAGCAGTGAACAGCCCTCGCGCCCGGCCATGCCGCCGCCACGAGGCTCTCAGCCACGTGTGCCGCTCCAGCAAGCAAATACAGTGCTTAAATCATGCCGGCGGTGCGCTACTAAACATTTGCGTGAGAATTGCCCGTAACGCCAAGCTCTTTGCTTTTACTGTAATAAAAAAGGACATGTTCAGAGCGTTTGCCAGACAAAGCTCAGATCAGACACTCAAAACCATTCCAGGCCCTTTGCTTCATGCCGGAATTGGAGTCGAACCAAGGATACTTAGGCTCGCGAAACTTCGCCCATGGAAATTCATGTCGTTCATTCCACTCCGCCCAGTGCCACTCTCTCTAACAGTGACTGTGTTCGTCCCACAGATAGTGTACGTTGACATCGCTAGAACTCCCGTCAAGTCGCAAGTGATTTTGTACCAGTGTCAGTTCACGTTGCACGAGACAGTCACTCTTGTCGTCAGCAGGACAATAAATTTTTTATAGACTTGGACATTAACAGCAAAGTGATACCATTCCAGCTCGATACCGGAGCTGGAGTTTCACTGATTAATCATGACACTTACAAACAGCCAGGCACACGTCCGCTGCATGCCGCAAATGTTACGTTAACTAGCTATTCAGGTCAAGAGATCCCTGTGTTAGGAAAGTGCAACCTTCTTGCAACATACAAAGGACAAACAAAACTTGTCGTTTTACGTCCTTTGTTCTTCTTCTGCAGTGAACTTGTTTGGTTTCGATTCATTTCAATTGTTTAACTTGTCTATAATAAATCAGGTCCTATCAGTGAACCAGACTGTGCCTTCAGACAGTGTTTCTTGTCTATATGAAGAATTTGCAGACATTTTTGCACCGGGCCTCGGTTGCACTAAAAACTATGAAGCACATTTGGAACTGAAAGTAAACGCGCAACCGAAATTTTTCAGAGAGCACAATGTTCCCCACGCATTGCGTGATGAGGTTGCAAAAACATTACACAATTTGGATTGACAAGGTGTAATTCAACGTGTGCAGACTTCTCTCTGGGCATCACCCTTAGTAATTTTGCCAAAACGTTCGGGAAAATTGAGAATTTGTGTGCACTTCAAGGCCACAGTGAATCCACAACTAGTGATTGCAACTTTTCCTTTACCCAGCCTGGAAGATATTTTTGACAAACTGTGCCCGGGCAAATATTTTTGAAGTTTGACCTAGCAGATACGTACTTGCAAATACCGGTGGACGAAGAATCCCAGTGCGTTTTGGTGGTTAACATGCATCTTGGTTTATATCAATTCAAACGACTGCCATTCTGGTGTGCAGCCACCCCTGCATTGTTTCAGCAAACAAACTGTTTGTGCATCAGTCCCTACTGCAGCAAACTATCTGGACGATATTGTGATCTCCAGAAAGACGGAAGAAGAACATTTAGCCAATCTCAGAACATTATTTCAGGTCTTGCGACAAAATGGTCTTCGATTACGGAAGGACAAATGTGTGTTTTTTGCTCGTGACTTGCCATACCTGGGCCATGTACTCAATGCCCAAGGCATACATCCCAGTCCCACACACTTGTGTGCCATACAAGACTTGCCTTCGCCGCAGAATTTGAAGCAGCTACAGAGTGTGCTGGGAAAAATCGATTATTATCACAGATATGTGCCGCATGTTTCTTCCATTTCAGCTCCGCTTCATAGCTTACGCCATAAAGGTGTTCCGTTCGTTTGGACGACGGAATGCGAACGTGCCTTTCGCCAGTTGAAATCGGCGTTGCTTTCCAATACTTGCCTTACGCCATTCAGTCCACAGAAGCCCCTTTTGTTGATGATGGATCCATCGGATTTCTGGATCGGTGCTGTGCTTGCGCACAAAGATGGCTCGCACGTTCGCCCTATTGCCTTTGCGTCCAAATTGCTCTCGTCTGCGTCAAGAAATTATTCACACATCGAGAAGGAAGCATTGGCTCTCGTATTTGGTGTTACTAAGTTTCATGACTTCTTGTATGGTCGTCACACACACCATAATCACAGACCACATACCTTTGACGTCGCTTTTTCATCCTAACAAACCTGTACCTCCATGTACAGCGCAGAAATTCATTTGCTGGTTTATTTTCATCTCGCAGTACCGCTACGATATCTTGTATCGGTCGACTGCTAAGCATGGAAACGCCAATGCGTTGTCCCATTTGCTGTTGCTGAGGATAGGCCATTCGATTCCTCCGAACTTGCTTGCGTGTTCATTGATTCGGAAACCGATGATGTGGTCGAATCGTTTCACACTGATTTTCGTCGTGTAGTTGCAGCGACAACTGCCGACCCTGTTCTTGCTACCGTTCTGCGTTTTGTTGCCACGCAATGGCCCTTGTCAAAGTCACGAATCAGGGACCCGTTGGTTCGCCGATTTTTTACTCACAAGGAGAGACTTTTTGTTCGACGTGGTGTTTTGCTTTTGCGTTCTGATAATGATCAGTCCAGGGTCGTGGCCCCACGTTCGTTACAGTCCTCTGTCTTAAAGCTTTTCCACCAAGGACATTGGGGTATAGTGAGAACGAAACAACTTGTTCTTCAGCACCGTACTTGGTTCGGAATCGATGCTGCGATTACGAATATGTGCTCTTCTAGCATGGTGTGTGCCAAACAACAATCAGCACCACTGTGGAAATTATTCGCATGGCCAAAAGCCACTTTCCCTTGGCAACGCTTACACATCGATTTTGCTGGTCCATTCAGGAATGCTCGATGGTTTGTTGTGATAGATTCATTCAGTAATTTTCCTTTTGTTGTCTGAATGTCTTCCACGACATCATCTGCCACCATCCAAGCATTACCTGCTATCTTTTGCACTGAAGGTTTTTCACAGACAATTGTTTACGACAATGGCCCACAATTCATGTCCGCAGAGTTTCAGTCATTCTCCAAGGCCAATGATATTCAACATCTGACGTCCGCGCCGTTTTCGCCACAGTCAAACGGTGCCGCTGAAGGCCTGGTCAGGGCTTTCAAGTCACAGATGTTGAAGTTGAAAGAGTCGCATTCTCGGGAGGACACGTTATTTTACTCTTTTTGTCCTCGTATCGCTCTCAGCCCCAAGATGGTCTCTCACCAGGTGAGTTGCTCCACGGTCGCCATCATCGAACCTTGATGTCTTTGCTACATCAGTTACATCATGTTCCTGTGCAGCGACAGACACCTGCTTTTGCCCCAGGCGACGTTGTCTACTACCGCCACTATCGAGGTTCACGGCGTTGGCTCGAAGGGCGCATTCTTCGCTGCCTCGGACGCGCTATGTATCTGGTTGTGGGGGCCTCTGGTGAGATGCGCTGGCATCTCAACCAGCAGCGCCTCTGTCGTCACACGGCATCTGCCGCTCCCTGTCTGCTTTCAGCGACAGTGCCGTCCGGTCAGCGTCCCGAGGACCCATCTACTGGCTCGTCCCAGCCCCAGGTGTTACCGACGCTGCCTTCCATTTTGCCCCATAGCGACGTGTCGCCGCCGCCGTCTGTTCTCCCGCCGGCGACGCCCGCCGTGGACGCGTCTCTGCAGCCGCTGGGCGCCCCACTGCGTCACGTGCCGCCGATCGCTCCCCGTGACCAGTTGTCCTCTAACATGTAACTCTTGCCCGCTCCGGACCATATGTCGTCTTCGCCCGTCGGGTGCCCCGGCCCGATGGAGGTCGACCCTTCGGCCCCTCCTGTCTCTCTACGGGCGCATACACCGCATGTTGGTGTGCACCCTGGAGTGGGTTTTCAGGCGTTCCCTAGCTCCCCACGGTCCGAATGGCAGGGTGCGGGTGGCACAGCCTCGCCTGTTGTTAGGCTCCCCACCACGTTGCATACGTCAACATGGGGTCCACCCCACGGCGGACGGAGGCCTTATACCACAACTGTACGCCGATTTGCGGGGGAGGAATGTGGTGTCACCGCCAGACACCGCACGTGTTAGGTGGTAGCCTTTAAATCGGCGGCGGTCCGTTAGTATACGTCGGACCCGCGTGTCGCCACTATCAGTGATTGCAGACCGAGCCCCACCACACGGCAGGTCTAGTCTAGTGAGACTCCTTAGCACTCGCCCCAGTTGTACAGCCGACTTTGCTAGACGACAGTTTAGCATAGCCTTCAGCTACGTCATTTGCTATGACCTAGCAAGGCGCCATATTCTTCAAGAATGTATTCTGAACTGATAATATTGTGAATCATGTACCGTCAAGAGCGACGTTCGTCATTAATGGATTAAAGTTAAGTATCAAACTAATTACGTCCGCTTTCTGAATTCTAATTCCTTGTCATGTTCCAGATCTCACGTCAGTATAGTTCTTCCCTCCTCACACCAGCCTGCGTGAGGTAAAACGTGTGTTTTTCGGCCTCCAGTCGTAACACAGTGTTGGCTCTTCTGCCAACACAACAGTCTCTGTATAGATGTACCAGGTGCTTGTCTTACCGGCGAACTCAAGAAATCTAATCAAATCGACTATCTATGGAGGTGTGGCCGCCACAGCTGAAAATTCAATATGGACAACAGTTACGAAAAAGAGAGAAAATCTCATCGATAGCAACTCAGTCCAGACGCTTGCCGACTTCCTTTTCTGTAATACAAGTTGCTGATCGTCATCAGCTAAAGGAAAGAACGATGTTTGTGTTGACTGTGTGTCAATACAACGTTTTCTTCGTGGTAATTCGTAATGCTCGAACGCAATATATGTTCCAAAATCCTGCTGCATATCGACGTTAATGATATGGACCTGTAATTTAGCGGATTAATCCTACTACCTTTCTTGATAATTGGTGTGACCTGTGAAAATTTCCAGTTATTTGGTACGGATCTTTCGTCGAACGAACGATTGTGTTTGATTGTTAAGTATGGAGCTATTGTATCAGCATAGTCTGAAAGGAACCTAACTGGTATACAATCTGGGCCGGAAGACTTGCTTCCTTCAAGTGATTTAAGTAGCTTCAGTACTCCGATGATACGTACTTCTACGTTACCCTTGTTGGCAGCTGTTCCTGATTCGCCAACAGGTGGTACTGCCTCATGGTAAGGCATGTCCCCATATCGCTAATTTCGTAATGCAGAAGTTACGCCAACTGGAGTGTGAGATGTCCGAGCATCCGCCCTATAGTCCTGCTCTCTCTCAATGCCATTATGACGCCTTCGGTCCCATGCAAAATGCTTTAAAGGATCGATAATTCCTGTCGGACCAATACGTGCAGCAGGCAGTTACGGTCTTCTTCACGCAGCAGGGCACGGTGTTTTACCAAATGGGTACCCTAAACCAGGTGCCTTGGTAGGATGATTGCCTCAATCCTCACGGTGATTTCGACTGATTGACATTTCTATTAAGGGCTGCACAACCACCAAACCGAAACTCTTTGATCATCCCTTATGCAAATTTCCTTCTAGTACACATTATCTTGAAGCTAGAAGCAAGCCATGTGCTGATCTCTGATGGTGGTAAGGGTCGTCAGGAGAAGCTAGTGTTGTTGTTGTTGTGGTCTTCAGTCCTGAGACTGGTTTGATGCAGCTATCCATGCTACTCTATCCTGTGCAAGCTTTTTCATCTCCCAGTACCTACTGCAACCTACATCCTTCTGAATCTGCTTAGTGTATTCATCTCTTGGTCTCCTTCTACGATTTTTACCCTCCACGATGCCCTCCAATACTAAATTGGTGATCCCTTGATGCCTCAGAACATGTCCTACCAACCGATCCCTTCTCCTGGTCAAGTTGTGCCACAAACTTCTCTTCTCCCCAATCCTATTCAATACTTCCTCATTAGTTATGTGATCTACCCATCTAATCTTCAGCATTCTTCTGTAGCACCACATTTCGAAAGCTTCTATTCTCTTCTTGTCCAAACTATTTATCGTCCATGTTTCACTCCCATACATGGCTACACTCCATACGAATACTTTCAGAAATGACTTCCTGACACTTAAATCAATACTGGATGTTAACAAATTTCTCTTCTTCAGAAACGTTTTCCTTGCCATTGCCAGCCTACATTTTATATCCTCTCTACTTCGACCATCATCAGTTATTTTGCTCCCCAAATAGCAAAACTCCTTTACTACTTTAAGTGCCTCATTTCCTAATCTAATTCCCTCAGCATCACCCGACTTAATTAGACTACATTCCATTATCCTTGTTTTGCTTTTGTTGATGTTCATCTTATATCCTCCTTTCAAGACACTGTCCATTCCATTCAACTGCTCTTCCAACTCCTTTGCTGTCTCTGACAGAATTACAATGTCATCGGCGAACCTCAAAGTTTTTATTTCTTCTCCATGAATTTTAATACCTACTCCGAATTTTTCTTTTGTTTCCTTTACTGCTTGCTCAATATACAGATTGAACAACATCGGGGAGAGGCTACAACCCTGTCTTACTCCCTTCCCAACCACTGCTTCCCTTTCATGTCCCTCGACTCTTATAACTGCCATCTGGTTTCTGTACAAATTGTAAATAGCCTTTCGCTCCCTGTATTTTACCCCTGCCACCTTTAGAATTTGAAAGAGAGTATTCCAGTCAACATTGTCAAAAGCTTTCTCTAAGTCTACAAATGCTAGAAACGTAGGTTTGCCTTTCCTTAATCTTTCTTCTAAGATAAGTCGTAAGGTCAGTATTGCCTCACGTGTTCCAGTGTTTCTACGGAATCCAAACTGATCTTCCCCGAGGTTGGCTTCTACTAGGTTTTCCATTCGTCTGTAAAGAATTCGTGTTAGTATTTTGCAGCTGTGACTTATTAAGCTGATAGTTCGGTAATTTTCACATCTGTCAACACCTGCTTTCTTTGGGATTGGAATTATTATATTCTTCTTGAAGTCTGAGGGTATTTCGCCTGTTTCATACATCTTGCTCACCAGATGGTAGAGTTTTGTCAGGACTGGATCTCCCACGGCCGTCAGTAGTTCCAATGGAATATTGTCTACTCCGGGGGCCTTGTTTCGACTCAGGTCTTTCAGTGCTCTGTCAAACTCTTCACGTAGTATCATATCTCCCATTTCATCTTCATCTACATCCTCTTCCATTTCCATAATATTGTCCTCAAGTACATCGCCCTTGTATAGACCCTCTATATACTCCTTCCACCTTTCTGCTTTCCCTTCTTTGCTTAGAACTAGGTTTCCATCTGAGCTCTTGATATTCATACAAGTCGTTCTCTTATCTCCAAAGGTCTCTTTAATTTTCCTGTAGGCGGTATCTATCTTACCCCTAGTGAGATAGGCCTCTACATCCTTACATTTGTCCTCTAGCCATCCCTGCTTAGCCATTTTGCACTTCCTGTCGATCTCATTTTTGAGACGTTTGTATTCCTTTTTGATTGTTTCACTTACTGCATTTTTATATTTTCTCCTTTCATCAATTAAATTCAATATTTCTTCTGTTACCCAAGGATTTCTACTAGCCCTAGTCTTTTTACCTACTTGATCCTCTGCTGCCTTCACTACTTCATCCCTCAAAGCTACCCATTCTTCTTCTACTGTATTTATTTCCCCCATTCCTGTCAATTGCTCCCTTATGCTCTCCCTGAATCTCTGTACAACCTCTGGTTCTTTTAGTTTATCCAGGTCCCATCTCCTTAAATTCCCACCTTTTTGCAGTTTCTTCAGTTTTAATCTACAGGTCATAACCAATAGATTGTGGTCAGAGTCCACATCTGCCCCTGGAAATGTCTTACAATTTAAAACCTGGTTCCTAAATCTCTGTCTTACCATTATTTAATCTATCTGATACCTTTTAGTATCTCCAGGGTTCTTCCATGTATACAACCTTCTTTCATGATTCTTAAACCAAGTGTTAGTTATGATTATGTTGTGCTCTGTGCAAAAATCGACCAGGCGGCTTCCTCTTTCATTTCTGTCCCCCAATCCATATTCACCTACTACGTTTCCTTCTCTCCCTTTTCCTACACTTGAATTCCAGTCACCCATGACTATTAAATTTTCGTCTCCCTTCACTATCTGAATAATTTCTTTTATTTCATCATACATTTCTTCAATTTCTTCGTCATCTGCAGAGCTAGTTGGCATATAAAGTTGTACTACTGTAGTAGGCGTGGGCTTCGTATCTATCTTGGCCACAATAATGCGTCTTTATGCTGTTTGTAGTAGCTTACCCGCATTCCTATTTTCCTATTCATTATTAAACCTACTCCTGCATTACCCCTATTTGATTTTGTGTTTATAACCCTGTAGTCACCTGACCAGAAGTCTTGTTCCTCCTGCCACCGAACTTCACTAATTCCCACTATATCTAACTTCAACCTATCCATTTCCCTTTTTAAATTTTCTAACCTACCTGCCCGATTAAGGGATCTGACATTCCACGCTCCGATCCGTAGAACGCCAGTTTTCTTTCTCCTGATAACGACATCCTCTTGAGTAGTCCCCGCCCGGAGATCCGAATGGGGGACTATTTTACCTCCGGAATATTTTACCCAAGAGGACGCCATCATCATGTAATCATACAGTAAAGCTGCATGCCCTCGGGAAAAATTACGGCTGTAGTTTCCCCTTGGTTTCAGCCGTTCGCAGTACCAGCACAGCAAGGCTGTTTTGGTTATTGTTACAAGGCCAGATCAGTCAATCATCCAGACTGTTGCCCTTGCAACTACTGAAAAGGCTGCTGCCCCTCTTCAGGAACCACACGTTTGTCTGGCCTCTCAACAGATACCCCTCCGTTGTGGTTGCACCTACGGTACGGCTATCTGTATCGCTGAGGCACGCAAGCCTCCCCACCAACGGCAAGGTCCATGGTTCATGGGGGAAGCTAGTATCAGAGATAATTTCACGTTGTGACTTCACCCACAGGATGTCAACGGCCTACCAGTCTCAAACGAAAAGCCTCACAGAATGTTTCAATAAGACGTTGACAGATATGTTCTCGATATACGTTGACGTCGAATAGAGAGGTTGTGATGCAATGCTGCCGTTACGACTTTCGCATGCAGCATAGCGAAGCATGACACTATAGACTTCACACTGGTTTTTCTACTCCACGCTCACAAGACCGAAATGACAACAGACGCATTGTTCCCATTTGAACCGGACTATACTCATGATGACTGTTTCAAATATGTCGACACCAGGACCGAAGAGGCAATGCAGCTGGCAAGCATGTGGATCATGGATGCCGAGGATTTTTTTTTTTTTTTAAAAGAGGTATAGCCCCTCCACGCCCACACCGGCATGATGGCCAACACAAAAGGTCTACTGCCATCTCTGCATAAGGGTTAGTATTCACTAAAGTGAGGTGTCGCAGGATGTGGGTACTGCGATGTCTGCGTACGTCTGGTTAGGATTAGCCATTAATACGCGCTCATCTGGAGATAGATTGGTCGAAATCTGACGAAGGGTAGCGGTTTGAAGGGCAGAGGAAAAAAAGTGCCAAAGCAAGAGCCAAGGGAAACAAACCTCTGCGAAAGTTAGGTTGGGCGGCAAGAGCAGTAGCGGTTGTCTTGCTGCCTGCGATAGGTTGTGTAAGGATGGGCTTTGTTAGTAGTGGGTATCATGCATGTCGATACCTTGACGTTGTGCGTTTGTGCTGCTCGGCGGCTGGCGCTGGGTGCTGGTACAGAGTCCTCGTTCAGCGTCCAGCAACCTGCAACAGTTAGGTTTGTTATCGGTCTTGTGTCCGATAGGTCATATACCGGAGGCACAGTGTGAGGGAGCGTTGGCAGATTGTTCGTGCGTCTGTGGGCGAGCTCGTCGGTGTCCCTGCTGTGGCCTGTTGGTTGGCTCTAATAGCAGCTGGTAGTTGCCAGTCAGTGTTGCTGATATGCAGGGGCTTACCGGCGTTTGTCGCTGTTTGCGTATGTTAGTTTACCATAGGTGGTTATGCCCTAGCTAGCAGTGTCTTTGGCCGCTTGTGTTTCCACCTGTGGTTGTGATCGTAGTTTCCCAGAGTGAGGATGAAAGGATTGTTCGAGTGTCTCGAGTTCCTGTATAGTCGTGTGGCGTGTTTCTTGAATACTTCCTTGAGGGTATCAAGGCGGTATTCATGGTGAAGATCCACGGTGCGTGTGTAGCGTGGAGCATTGCTGATGATTCGTAGCACCTTGTTCTGTATGATCTGCAGGCGGCGCAGTCGTGTGGGAGCTGCATATCCCCAGACGGGAGCTGCGTACGTCATCAGAGGTCTAATCAGTGTCATGTATAAGGACCTCGACACCCTCCTATTCAGTGTGCTTGCCCTGTTGAGCATTGGGTAGAGCTGTTTGAGCCTCGCGTGCGCTCAATTGGCAACGTATTCGATGTGGTCCCCCCATGTAAGTTTCCGGTCCAGCCAGACACCAAGGTATCTGACTTTCTCTCGGAAACGTATTGGGCGTGTATGTAGTGTTATCGGTATACAGTGTTGGTGTTTGCGCAGTAGTTTCGGTCTGCGTGTGAACAGAACTGCTTCGCACTTGTCGACGTTTACTTTAATACGCCATCGCTCCAGCCAAGGCTCAGCTGTTCTGAGTGCTGTCTGTATTCGTGAGTTGATGTTCGACGGTTTCCAGTCTTGCGCGAGGATGGCTGTGTCATCCGCGTAGACGGCTAACGTCGTGTTTCGTGTCGCTGGGAAGTCATTAATGTACAGGTTAAACAAGATGGGCCCTAGGATGCTTCCTTGGGGTACTCCAGCTTGGATACCGTGTTGTGTTCATTGTTTATCCTCCACGTTAGTGTTGAAACATCTGTTCGTGAGATATGAGTGTATGAGACGCACGAGTCCGTCCGGGAAACCAGCTTCGCTTAGTTTGCGTATGAGTCCGTTGTGCCAGAGACGATCGAAAGCCTTTTCGATGTCAAGGAACACGGCCCCTGTGGCTTTGTTCATGTTGTAGCCGTGTGTTACATGTTCGACTACGCGGAGGAGTTGTGTTGTCGAGTGGTGATTCCTAAAGCCGAATTGCTCCGGTCTTAGGGTGTCGTTGGCGATGCAATGCCTAGTGATAACGTTTTAGTATTACCTTCTCAACAATCTTGCTGAGCGAGCACAGCAGACTGATAGGTCGGTAATTTTGTGGAAGGGAGTGGTCTTTCCCTGGCTTCCTGAACATCAGGACCTTGGCCGCCTTCCAAAAGTCAGGGAAGTGTTGGTGTGTCAGGATGGCATTCGTTAAGTGTGTGAGGTATTCTACGGCTTTATCCGTGAACTCCTGGAGGACACGGTTTGGAATGCCATCAGGCCCAGGGGCTTTTCTGGCGTTGGTGTGCTTGATAGCCCATGTGACTTCATTTGTGCTAGTACGTCTTATATCGTTGCGCGAGGGCTGGGCTACAAGTCGTGTAACCTCCTGGTCCGTTTCAAGTGTGAATGCTGGGTCGGAAGGAACCAGATTCGGCATGAAAGACGCTGCAAGTGTTGCGGCCATAAGCTCTGCCTTCTCCGTCGCGGAGTAGGCTGGGCCGTCTGGTCCTTGTAACGTGGGAATGTAATGTTTCTCCCTGGTGAAGTGTCTGGCCAGCTGCCACACGCCAGGACGTGTGGTATCCAGCCCAGCGAGTTTCTGTCCCCATTGTTCGTTTCTGAATGTTTGAGTTTTATTCCGTATTATGCCCTGGAGTCTGTTGACGTGCAGTTTATAGAACGGGCGCCTGGTACGCTGCCAGTATCTCCTGAGGCGGTTCCTCATTGAGATAAGGCCCAGGATTTCCTGGGGCAGGGCCGTCGAGTGTTGTCTTGGTGTTGTAAATGGAATGGCGTCAGTCATTGCGTCTTGGACGGCAGTTGTGAGAGCCTCCACAGCCTCATCGATTTGCTGTGTGTTGTTAATTTCGTGTGTGTCAGGAATGCGACTATCAAGCGTTTCCTTGAACAGTGCCCAATTCGCACGCTTGTAGCTGAGCATCCTGCGTGGTTCGATGTCCTGCAGTGTCTCTTCCATGTGCAGTATTACAAGCATGTGGTCTGAGTCCAGATCGTTTTCAACCGTTAGGTTGAGTGTACATGTAATGCCCTTTATGAGGGCTATGTCTAACACGTCTGGCCTATGTCGGGTCTGTGTAGGCACGAACGTGGGAACGTCCGGTCCAAGTATGATGTAGTTTCGGCCTAGCGCGTGTTCGTACAGTTTCTTGCCGTTGGAGGTTCGTATTCGTGAGTTCCAATCAGGGCGTTTTGCGTTGAGGTCTCCAGCGGCTATTACCCGCGGTGCTATGTTGAGTACTGTGCTGATATCGCGTGTTACTATGTGATTAGGAGGATTGTATAGCGATACCAGTGTGGTGTTGGCTCCGTTGAACTTGCCCTGACGGCCGTAGCCTCTAGTCTTTCAAGTGCTGGGAGCTCGATGTTCGTGTGGTCTATGTCTCTGTGTATGATGATTGCCGTGCCGCCTCCCCTCCTGCCATCCGCTCGGTCGGTACGATAGACGCAATAACCTGGGAAGTTTAGTTGTTTGCGAGGCGTAAGCAGTGTTTCGTTCACAAGAGCGATTCGGATACCCTTTCGCTCCATGAACGCGGCCATCTCGGCTTTTTTGCTTGCGATCCCGTTGGCATTCCAAAACAGGATCTGTGTGATTGTGTTTAAGTCTGCATTTCGGGGCTGGTGTGGTGTATTATCCATGTAGTAGTGTGAAAAGCGGTGTGATAGTGGCTGGGAAGCTAGTCCAGTTGAGCGTACCCGACATGAACTGCATGAAGAGTTGTGAGACACACCCCATAATCTTCGTGACTATTTCGGTGGTCGTGCGTCCGGGGAATTATGTTTCCATTATTCTCTGGAATGTTTTCGTAATGTCGGTCTTGTCGGCCTGCGGGTTATTGGTCGTATTAGCGGCCGCTTGTTCCAGTGTTGGCGTTTGGTGGGGGCTGGCCTGCGAGTCGGTTGTTCGTGTGGTAGTTGTGGTCGCCTGTGTATTCTCTGTGGTGAGTGGGTGTGTAATGTGGGTTGTTGAGTTGGTGTCCGGGATGTATTCGTGGGTGTTGGTATTCTGTTGCCTGTGTGGTTGTTGTGGTGTGGTCGTGTTCCTCGTGCTGCGGCTGTTTCTCCTTCTCCTCCTCCTCTGGCGCTGTGGTTGTCCCTGTGTAGGTGCGTTTTCTGTACCCTGTGGTGGGCTGCAGTTCGCGATCTCAGGGGGTAGGGTGGTGTTGTTGCCTGTTTCGTGTGGTGTGCCCGGTGCGGGTGTGGTGTCAGGTGTTGTGCTTGTCTGTTGTGTGTCTGTTGCTGGGGGTGTTTGCTGAGCGTGTTCTGAGCTCTGGGGCTCCTCTGACCGTCCCGCGCTGCTGGGGCTGCCAGCGACCACTCCAGCGAAGGATATTCCACTTCTTACTGGGCGCGGGGGCGGTTTTGGAACTGTGTTGGCGGTAGGTTTCGCATGTTTCGCGATTTTGCGCCTCAGAGCTGCTTTGTAAGCAATGCACCCTCTGTAGTTTGCCGGATGGGCAGCACCACAGTTGGCGCACTTGCGAGGTGCTGTATGGGGGAGTTTGCAGCGTTGGGTTGTGTGACCGCCAGCGCAGATGCGGCAGCGGGGTGCGAGACCGCATCTGATACCCGCGTGCGCATAGCGTTGGCAATTGTGGCATTGTTGGGGTGTGCGCGGCGTGTTGTAAATTTCTACATTTACGACCATGTGAAGAAATAGCTTTAACTTCAGTAGGTCGCGGGATTTGGCCGTGTCGGCCAACTCCGCCATGTAGTTATGAGACGGTCTCGCTGTGCCGAACTCTGACATTCGGTTTACCCGAATGCACTCCCACCCGAGAGCAGAGAGTTCATTGTGTACTGTGTCGGTCGGGGTTCGTGAGTCTATCCCCTTTATCACGTACTGCTGTGTTTTTTCCAGGACTTTCCTGTACGTGAAGTGTTCTACCTTCCTGTCTTTGAGAAAGTCCAGTAGATTTGTGTAGTCTGCCTTGTTCGCCACGTACAGTGCGGCGTGTTCCCCGGTGAGCTTAGAGTAGTATGTTGTGGGGCTGTGCTGATTGTTAAATTCCTTGTTTAGGATGATGACCGGTGGGAAGCCAGTCGCGGTGTTGTTTGTGTTCTGCGTAGCTGCTTGTATATTTGTGGTTGCTGCAGTCGCAGGGTTGTTTGTGTTGGTCCCTGTGTTGTTATTGTTGTTTGTTCTCGATGTAGATGGTGTTGGCAGCAGCGCTCGGCCGTTGCCTCGTGAGTTTGTGGGCTCACTTGTTTGCGTATTTGGCTGCTGTTTGCGCCTTGGGCCGACCTGCTGCCACGGCCCGTCTTCATCTGTGTTTGTTGTGTCCTCTGTCGGCTCTGGATCCGGTTCCGTCGGTGCCTGGGCCGCCAGAGGTGAAATAGGGAGCATGTCCTTCTGTTGTTCAGCAGGTGCCTGTGTGTGTGGTGTGGGTGTTTCTGTTTGTGCGTTTTCACTGCCCATCAGCTCTGCGATCAGCTCCAGCTGTACCGCGATCTGTTTATCCTTCAAGGCAACCTGCTCTTGGAAGGTGGACAGTGGGACGGAAATGATGGCGGGAGTAGCCGGCATTACCGCCTCTTGTGCTGCAGCTTTGCTGCGGGTGAGTGGTGGGGAAGCACAGGAAAGATCGGACATCTTTGCTGTTTCGGGAGTATTTATTTATTTGGGTAGGGAAGGATGGATGCACGACAATTTTGCTCTTTTTCAAGAAGCGACAATATTTGCTTTTTAGCGAAAGCGCCGTGTATCGTGTTCCTACAGAAGAGGGGTGTTCCTACGACCTATCTGCGCGGAGTGCAATGCGCGGCGCAAGAGAGCGCGGGTTGAAGAGAGCGGCCTACAGTGCGCGGGGTTATCCGACGTGAACGGGCCCCTGACACTGAGATTACCCTGCCAAAGAACGGGAGAGTCCCGCTGGGGAGATTTACAACCGAAGTTGCAGGAAGTTGAGCCGAAGCTCTTGCCACTTAGCGCCTGAAGCGTTAAGCGGCTTGCGCGGGTTCATGCCGCTCAGTAGAGCGTCACTGGCAGCTACGCCAGTTGCTGCTTGTTAGAGACCACTCCGAGGAGCTATCAGCGGGCAGCTACGCCAGGTGCAGAGAGCAGCGTTCCGCTCGGGTCGGCTGCTCGACTGCGAGGAGGAGGACCGACGGCCTTATAGCGTCGCGCACTAACCAGTGAGATACAGGCTGAGAGACTCAGTACGTATTTTTACACCTGTGTGGATAGTGGGACTACCGTAAAATTTGCTAGAGCGCTACCTTTATCCGCTTGTTGAACATAACATATGAAGCCATCAAGAAGAGGAAATCTCAGATACGTCGTACACGTTCTCGATATGAAGCCCTACTGCAGTCCAGAGGCCCAAGTCGGCAATGGGAGGGCCAAGGAAACTCAAGACCCAATCAACGATAGCGAAGCTCCGATTCCGGAGGGTGGGACTGCCTTCGATGATCATAATTGCCCTCTCATAGCTAATACGGTGTCTACGGGATGCAACGTTCTCGGAATGCTATACAACAATTCAAACAAATAACATTAATAGTTTTATTTCTAGAAAGCAATTGGCAATGCTTAACTTTTGATATTTACAAGTAGTAGTCGTAAACGAGGAGCGACAAGCAATAAAATTTAGAGACCTTGGCATGGGAACTGTTCAGGCAAATTGACACACGTCACTGGTAACTGACGTCCGCTATCCGGTGCCGATCCGAGCGGCCGAGGCTAGCAGGAGCATCGCTTATATTCCCTTCTTCCAGATGTCGCTCTTTCCTCACCGCCGTCTTCGCTCTTGCGTTCCGCATCTTCGTTCCGGCGCTTGTGGTTACGCCAGAACAATAATAGCGAAGAGGATGTAAGAAAACGTCCAGAACGCGAGAATGTGCCAGTGACGCCACACAGAGGACCATTGACAAGATCTAGGTTCAAGTTGCTGTAATCGACTCTGATGAGAACTTCTGGAACTGCAGGTCGTTTTACTTCAGGAATGGGACGAATGTCACGAGCTGTGGCTCATGCAGTGTAGCGAATTGGTTAATGGCGCTGGCTGTTGTGCTGCGCAGCGCCACTTCAGACTCCTCCATCCGCAAGTATTTCCATTTATCATTTCTGGGAGGTTCTAAAAGTATTTTATATTTGTATTGATTGTACAATCTGCAATATTCGACATTCGTATGAATTCCAGCAATCTAGAAGCTTGGATGATTGTAAAAATGGCAGGACCCTGTGTCCTGGGGGTCAGTTGTCTTCGAGCTGCTCGTTGGTGTCAGTAATAAACGTGCTTCCATATCTAATTGTTGTTCGACGTGACATCTACTCTATAACCCTTGGAAAATGTCTTTTGCCTCTTTTCACTTTATTCCTTCTTACGGAAGACCATAGAGAATATCCAAAGGAAGTTCATGTTGTGTAACTGAAGACTTATAGGCATTAAGAAATTGCTGTTGAAAATTCGCTTGAGATTTGTATAAATCTGTTGCCTGTAATTCTCATGCGATGGATTCTTCTTCACGGACCTGTACGTGAGGTGCACGTAACTGACATAAAATGATCGCAACCTGCTGTGCCTTCTACCGAATAAATATAGGTTTGACATGGGTTAGAGTAACAGCGTCTGATGCATGTGTAACAGTCCATGGACGTCTCACCTTCGCAATTTTTTAGCCACATCTGTTTGATTCATAACTCCATTCGCAGGCTGCTATTCCTGTTTGCAGTCTTTTGCGCATCTTCTTGCCTAACGTACACAGCAATCCTCTTCTCGTAACTTAATCTGGAACTGATTTTCGTCCTGAATCAGTTCTAGCTTAGATTTTTCCAAATAGACAATCGTTCTATATCTCCTCTCGGCCGTTACATCTATCATCTCCTTTTCGTCAGCCTATCAAATTCGTGTACCTCCTGACCTACCTTATGACGTAAGTCTTCAGTGCGTAGTCAAAAGTCAGTACTTCGCTGGGCTCCGGTACCGAAATATAGCGTCTACGACCTAGTGCCCGAAGTTAGCTTTAAGTCAGACATTTACTTAATACGTTTATTTAATATATATGTAGGAGCCTGATTCCATTCTTGATTTTGTGCAGTAAATACCACCTGTAACACTTCGAACCTTGACTTCTCCCCCGTGGATGACGTTAATTTTGCTCTACGACTAACTCCTGTTCGTTCCAGATTCATTTTCTCCAACAAGTCCTTGTTCATGTGAGATATAAATGTAATATCTGTCAACTGAATTGCCCTACTACAGCCTCTGATATTTTACGTGAACTAAACCGTTGGTAGTCTGCTTTAGAGAGCATTCATGTGGATAGCGCACGTTTACTAACCATTCCAAAAGTTAAATACAGAAAGCACTCAAAACTAACTGTACTACTAGCAAAATTTTATACACAAGACAAAGAAAAAACTGTAGAAGGTAACACTACGAAAGTGTCACGAAAATGATAAAATCATACATATTACGCAATATTTCCCCTAATTTTCGTATATTTCCTGACCTCGTGATTAAGCCATTTGCGTAAATAACAACATTTCCCTGTCACTCATTTTCCCTCAATTTACTGCTGGTAAGCGCTTATTGTAATATTTTACTAACTGTGGAATCACGTTTTTATATTAAAAATGTCGCACTACACTGATGCTGCCGTCATCTACTCAAAATGGCTGTGAAGCTTATTTTCGTCCAATTCGTTGCATTGAATCTGCAACCGCAGCCCTGAATGGTAATCCACAAACTGGATCGCCAAATGCGTGGGAATGAGGAGTGGGAGGTTGTCTCCTTGTCGACGCCACTTGTTCACTTCCGTTTCGGAATGGGTAGTGGCCGACACGTTGAGAATTAGTGTACGAGATTAGGCTTACATTAAGCATTTTATGCGTTTAATATCTTTTTAGTTTAGACTCATTTCACTGCACGGCTTTCTTTGAAGTCCCGTTCGTAGGCTACCTTATGTCAGTCCCAAGGAGGCCATACGATGGTTTTTAGGGGAGGGGAAGGAGCCTAGACCGGGGTGTATGAAGTATTTTTAGTATTTTGGAAAATGAATGGCAACTTGTAAGTAGCCATAAGAAGTTACAGTTCCGGCCTCATTAAAAACCAGCACAATCCCGACTTTTATATCATTTTCTTGAAAGAAAAACATCTGATTCCTTTCCGTGTCGGATACGGGAGGGGGGGGGGACAAGAGGCCACCCCTCCCCCCTTTCCACCAGGTATGAGCACCCTTGGTCTGTCCTAGCCCAGTACCACAGTAGCCATTGAAACAGAATTCAGCATTCAACTTAGTTACTGACGGATAGCGTTACCAATCTGAAATCTTCCGAACTAAAGAATAGTACTGTAACTGCCTGTACTAAGTGGCGTGCAAGACGTGAGAGAATCTTGCTCTGGCGCAGCTTAACGTTCTTCAATTGAATACGAACAGAAGGATCCGGCCCCCTCTAATCGGGAGACACCGTTCCCCTTCCGTGGTCAGTTGCTTGTCTCTCTTGTTCCATACATTTATATAGCTTTGGTGATTAACGAGGATTCCTGTGTTTTCTCCACTTGGCGGGAAACTGGCACTACCTATCCATTGTACCAGTGTGCAATAACGTAAAGACGCTGCTGCTCCTTTATTGTTACGTGGTAATCAGGTAAGAAAGTGTTCATTGTCAGGATCGAAATTGACTACACAAGTCGAAAATTAAGTGGTTTCATTCGTCACTGCAATCTAATGTATTGTGTTGTGTGCTAAGTCTATATATTATATCTCCCTTGTTCCCACGGTAGCAGTTGCCTTTCCTGTGGTGGGTTTCACTGATACACTTTCAATCAGCGAACATTACAGCAAGAGTGTTCACCACTACGGCGGGTTATTCAAAAGTACTCAATGCCGAAACTGTCCTTGGCCTACACTGCGCTTGTCATAAGGTGAGTTGTTCATGTAAGCTCCATCGTGGGTTACTATATTAATTTGCATATATCAAATGCATATCTCTGTTAGACTAGGAGATCTGGGCGCAGAAAGTGTGGAGCCGTTAACGCCAGATGGCCCATAATTCTCCGTGAAGTACTGAAATGGGCGTCATCTGTCTGGCCCCCGACAGTGTGTGCGTCTGGCCTACTGTTTCCCTTCCTTTCTCTGCCGTTCCGCGTGGCCTCGGTTACCAGAAGAGCTCCCACAGTGAAAACTTCTCATATCTACGTTAGCCTCTACCCTACTGGAGCTGAACGGAGTATTTAGATTCAGCCTCACACTTGAACAGCTGAATATCAGCTGAGTAAATAATTCATCTATCTGTCTTTCTATCAATAAAATTTCGTTACTCTTCTAGGTTAAAGTAGTAACTGTGGCAACAGGAGTCCTAATAAACAAATATTAAATAATAGAGCAATAGTTGGTGTCTTATTCCCATTTACATGGGGAAGCATGTGCGTGGTTTTTTTTTTTTTAAGGTAAAAGCGTGAGTATATAATCTGTTTATCTCAGTAACATCACCTGCAATTATAATGAGTCAAGAGTTCTTCTTCGTGAATACATTGTAATATACGAAAAAGGATTCAGGGCTTCTATTTCTATTCGCCCTTATTTAAGGACCTTCCATGTCTCCTGATACTGCTACAAATATTGGAAGGAAAAGTCTAAAACAAATGTTAGATAAATGATATAGGAATTGGATTAAAAACAAAGAAACGGATGTCCACCTTATGCTTTCTAGTCACCTGGAGAGCTAGTCTGCCCCACCTGACAATGTTAACACTGTTACCAGCATATTGAAAGGTGGCTACACTGAGCCACAGCGCCAGAGATTGCGCCAAAGAGTTTTATTCCGCCGCCTCCACTGGCAGTGCTTGTCGAGAACTCGTAGTAGGCAGTGCTTGCTGAGATGGCGTAGTGAAGGGTTCTTGTCGAGAAGTCGTAGTGGAGAGTGCTTGTTCCATGTTTTATGCAGTTGTTTGATGGGATAGACAGCAGATGTTGTTCTAATGGAGATATTGTAATGATTAGAGTGCTTTTCATCAATATATATGAAGGTAACAAAACTCGCTTTTTTTTTCAATATTTTAATGTCGTAAATAATGCGTCATTACAGGTTCAGTCAACAAAGCATCTGGCTTGTGTTCTTGTATTAGAGTGTAATTCTGGTCTTCTTGCGCAATTGTAGTATTTCTATTTTTTAATTACTTCAGTATAAATGATATTTAAAATTTCTTGTCTTATTGAAGAAGAGCCGTGCCAGATGTGTACGTTGAATCACACTCCAACACACAGGTTTCGTAGGTTTTATAGTTGATGGGGACTTAATTAATTAATTGTGTTAACGGAAATTTTCTTTCATTCTTTATTGTTATTCTATGCAGTCAGATTGCGTACAAATACTAGTCAGGGCCAACCGTTTACGAGACTTCGTAATCGGACAACTACAGCGCTAAAATTTTAAAAATTATTTGGATTATAAATAATTAAGCCCCCATGCACGTGGCGACCGCTGCTTCGGATCGTCCCTTGGAATCTTCTGATTGTAAAAATAGTAGACAGTAGTATTGTTGTAGTTATTTGTAGTTTAGTAATTGTAGTCTATATTGCATGTGTAGATTTGGTAACTGGCATTCTTCTAATGGTATTTTTCAAAATTTAATTTTTGTTGTCTTGTCTACGGGTTTGACAATTTAGTGCAATTATTTCAATTGTTCGTTAATCGTGTTTGAAGGAAACATTTCGTGTAAATGGTATTGTTGGAGATAAAGAGTCATTGTGTGTAATTTTCGTACAGTGACGAGTTTTGTATGATTTGTAAATGATTTCGCGATCGATGAAAAAGGCAAAAATTATGGATAGTGAGAATGACGAAATTGTTAACATGGCGAACTCGCCAACAGAGGAAAACAGTATCATGAATAATGAAGTGGAAAACAATTTAATAAGTCGGGAAAATAGTCCGGAACCATTTCAGAATTTTTCTCAATCAAAAAATTTTCAGAATCCGAGATTAACGACAGAAAATTCTGGAATAGTATCGAACACAAATAACTTTACAGCTTTGACGGAAGACGTTGGTTTTGCGGGAAATGTTAGAGGCGAAAAAAGTTTTGAACCATTTAATATGGAGCAGTTGATGGGTGTAATATTAAATTTTGGATCTGAATTAAAAACAGTGGGATCACAGATACGATCTGAATTTAAAACAGAGATAGGAACAATTGAAACAGAGATGGGAACTTTACGATCTGAATTAAAAGCTGATATGGGAACAATGGAAACACGGTTAGGATCTGAATTAAAAACAGAGATGGGAACTTTGGAAACACGGTTAGATTCACGAATAGGGACATGTTTCAAAAATATGAAAGATGAATTAAAGAAAGAAATCAGAGAAGAAGTACAACCGATTTTGAATGCTCACAATAATAGATTAGTTGCAGTAGAAATTAGACAAAGGGAACAGGATAGAGAACAGGAAGAAAGAGATCGCGTGATAGTACAGAAATTTTCAGAGTTAAATTTACAACGTGCAAAAGATAAGGAAGAAATATTTGAGAGAATCGAGGAATCCGTACCAAATGACAGATTAAATAAGCTAACACAACAGTATGAACAGTTAACTACTAAATGTGTTGATACTGAAACCCGAGTCACGACACTTACGGAAGACGTAAATAAACAGAAAGTACAAATAGGTGATTTATCGGAAAGAGTTGAGGAGATTTCAGACAAATTGACAAATCTTAGTTTAAATGGGGACAGTGATTCAGATGATACAGCACCATTGCCATTTGCAGAAACCGAAGAGTACCAGAACATAAATAAGCATGTTGAAAATCAGGGAAAATTTAATGAACGCGTTAAAAGGGAAGTTGAGGCATTACGAATGCAAGTCAAACAAATCGAAGGCGAAATTGTAGGAAAAGACAGCAAAAGAAATTTGGAATCACAGATAGCAGAGGGGTTTGAAGAAAATAATTTGTTTCATTTACGGGATGCAACAAGAGAGCGCCAGGCGAGCGAACTTGACAATAATCGACATTGGGACTGGGACAGACGCAGTAGGTCTTCGTCGCCACGAGGCGAAAACTTTGACTATAAACACTTTTTGACTGTTCGGATATTTAAGATCTTTCGTAATTCTAACAATGACATACATCCATGTTCACGGTTAGATCAATTTATGTACGCACTTCCACGAAACTGGCCACTAAGTCACAAAGTGGAAATTATGTGCGGCTATTAAAGTCCTCAGGGGATTCACTACACTAAGTGAATATGTGCCGTAGCGTGCATAGGGCCCCGAGCTGTAGTGGTGCTATTTCCCTTTTAGTTTTCTGCACCGCTGCCTACTCTTTTACTATTCTTTGCATCTGTCAAAACAACTCTTCGACTATCAATCTGTCTAGAGAGTCAGTAAACAATAACCGGATATGACTATTTTACCTAAAAGTGATTTCGGATATTACCATTTGGACTTACTGTATCTTCATCAGCATTCATTCGTAGTTTAAACGAAATTTTACCTTTTTATCTTCGTGACAATATTACTTCATATGTTGACGATATTCTTATTGCTAAACGTTCTTGGAGTGAGCATTACAAAATTTTGGATTCATTATTACGTATTTTTGCACGAGTTGGCATTACAGTGAACTTGGAAAAATCTGAATTTGGTCGTTCTCAGGTGAAATTTCTCGGTCACATCATTTTTACAGAAGGTATTCTTCCAGATCCAGAGAAGCTAGACGCAATTCGTAATTATGCTGTGCCTACTACAAAACGTGATGTTCGTAGTTTCCTTGGTGTCTGTAATTTTCTTAGACGCTTTGTTAGATTGGACGATTTGGCCACACCTCGTTTATGTGAACTATCTGGAAAGAATTCTGATTGGTGTTGGGATGAGGAAGCTCAGTCAGAATTTGAACAACTTCGTGATGCTTTAGTTGCTACTCCACTTCTTTCACATCCGGATTTATCTAAAGATTTTTGTTTGGCGACGGACTCATCATACAAAGGCCTAGGTGCACATTTATTTCAAGAGATAGAAGAAAACGGCGTTGTAGTACAGAAGACTATTGCATTTGGAAGTCGTGTTCTCTCTAAATCAGAAAAGAATTATTCGATTACGGAACTTGAAGCTTTGGCTGTTGTATGGGCTTTCACAAAATTTCGCATATTTTTGTACGGCAGACATATTAAGGTTTACACCGATCATCGAGCTCTGAAATTTCTTATGTCAACAAAATTAACTCATGGCAGATTGTCACGATGGGCATTGTATCTACAGGAATTTGATTTTAGTATTGTTTACATACAGGGTTCTTCAAATATTGTTGCTGATGCTTTATCGCGTGCACCTGTGGGTTTGAAACAAAGTGCTGAAGAGGACTGCAAAGAAAACAATTATAGTTTGATGTACATTCAAGGTGTTGCGTTTGAGAATTTTATTTCTTCTTCGCTCCAGGACATCGCTAAGGAGCAAAATAAGGATCCAATCTGGAAGGACATTAAGGAGAAGTGGAGGAGAACGGAAAGCGTAGCGATCAGACAGTATTATTTAGTTCGCAATGATATTCTTTTCCAACGAAAATCGGTTGACAACTCTGTTTGGTTAGTTTGTATTCCTGATGAGTGGGTCAATAAATTGATTTGGTACACACATGTCAGTTATGCACACTTTGGTCCCAGAAAATGCTTTCATAAATTACGAGAAAATTGCTACTTCAGTAATATGGAAAAACGTATTCGATCTGTTCTTGCCAAATGCAAATTATGTCAAAAGGCTAAGCCGCCAACTATTTCTCACAGAGCACCGTTGTTTCCTATCATTCCAGCGAAATTAAAGGAGATAGCTGCAGTCGATTTGTTCGGTCCAGTGGTTCGTTCTACTAATGGTTTTGCGTACATTTTCGTAGCAGTGGAATTGACATCAAAATATGTGTGTTTTACACCTTTACGCAAAGCAACAGCTCGTTCAGTATCTAACGCTTTCATCAAACATTTTCTTAAAGAAGTGGGTCATGTTGATAAGGTTATATCAGATAATGGATCACAGTTTCGTTCTAAAATTTGGCTTCGTACTCTACGGCGTCGTAAGAGTAAACCAATTTTCATTTCACTTTTTCACCCTCAATCTAACGCTTCAGAGAGATGGATGAAGGAAATCAATAAATTGTGTCGACTTTATTGTCATCAGAATCACAGAACTTGGGATCAGTATCTTCATATTTTTCAAAACATTCTGAATGAACTTCCTAATGACTCAACTTCTTTACCGCCTATACTGATATTAAAAAACAAAGCACCGACAATTCGCATTTCTGAAATCGTTCCTTTTCCGCCTTCACGGAAACTGCGGCATTCTGAAGTTGTCAACTTGGCTCTGCAAAATATTGCATCTGTGGCTGCTAGAAGAGGGAAATCAGCTAAACATCCAGGTCGTTTAAAAACCTTGTCTGTTGGTCAAAAGGTGTTAATTAAGTCTCATCGTTTGTCTCACAAAGGAGAAGGCTTGTGTCGCAAATTTTTTCTGCTTTATAACGGTCCATATAGGATTCGCAAAATTATTCATGATAACACTGTCGAAGTAGAAACTCTTAAATCTCGACGCTCTAAGGGAATACATCACATATCGAACGTTAAAATTTTTGTGGAATGACATACTTTAGAGAAACTAACAGCTACATGTAAACATGCGGAGAGTACAAGGATACCGCGCTGTGTTTTGGCGGCGGCACATACTCAAAGCAACAGTCAAGTCCGCGCGCCGCACAAGGCAGTCGTTGACCGCAAACAATTACTTCCTACGTCACGCGCCTACAGCTGATCGAGCGCTCAGTGCGAATGCACTGACAGCCGTAAACAAATACACAGTCTAATATCTCCGATTAAATTCAGTATAAAGCTATAGTGACTTGATAAATTATGTTATTAACGTTCAGTATTTTTCAGGATACGGTTGTATAAAATATTTAAGAACTTCAGGTAAATTCTGTGCGTGTCCGACGTTAAGACGACTTGCTATGGAGAAAATTTCAGAAAGAATGTAATTTCGAAGAAAAAAGTAATAAACCAAAAAGGTAACTGTTAATTGAGTTTATTTTTCAGGTAACATAATTCCACTTAGGTACGTACTCTAGACGTAATTTGCTGCTCGCGATTACGTGATTCATACTTTGTGCTACTTTCATGTTCTATGAATTTACTTGTGAAGCGACGTGTTTGCGTACGTTAACTGAATTAGACAATGATTGATTAATGAACAGGGTTGTTACTTGTGTATATTATGCATCACTTGGCTGCACTGCTTTTTCACTGATGTTATATTTTTTATTTGCCTGCTGTGCTTATTTATTTAAATTATAATTGTCGCCTGATTAATTGTGCTGTATGGTTATGTATGTAAGTTATACTTTGTGATTTATCTGCTTGCGCCTTCATGTTTACTTATTAAGATTACATATGAACATTTATTTGCTTATGCTGATATGATGCTAATGACCTGTTTAATACGTGCGTATGGATTGCACATTTACACATTTCTGTTTTGTTGTCATAACTACTCTTCAATTTAGAATATAGCAATGCTGATGTACAGTGTACGAACATAGAGTTTGGGTCACACTATGGTATTAATTATAGATTGTTCGCTTGGCAGAGCTTCGTTGTAGGAATTGTGCTGCATCCACTTGTTGACATTCTGTTCTCTACTGGTATATTTACTCGCTATTGCATGTTTTGCTTACGCTCAGTGCCTTATATTTTTAAGATAAGAAAATGAACTGCTATAATTCGACGAACGACATTAGTACAAGAAACTTCATAGAAGTCACATGAGCTGGAGGTTTTATGGAAGCTGTATAAATTTGTGCTAATAGAAAGGAAGCTAACGACACGACATACCAACACTAGGGTTAGACCATTGACAGTTATTACACTGTATTCTTCGAGAGCAATTGAAATAGGAAGTGACACTTGACACAAAAAATACTCCACATGTTTGCTTCTGCCATGATTCTTGAAGTGGTGTACACACTGTGAAATATTATGATCATTCACACTCGGTAATCGTACTTAATTACTGAGAGTTATTCGAACTAAAGCTTGTTAGAGGTCATGTATGCATTTCTTTTATTTAATGATGGATAAGGTAACCAAAATGTATTTTATAATTTATAATGAGTAGAAGATTTGGCTCAGGTGGACTACACAGAGGTTGTGTGTGGACATTGTGTCTGTGGATTGTATGGGACGATGAATTGAAGTTTGCACTAGGATTTTGTCTGTACTTGTTCGAGGAGACTGACTAGAGGAAAGAGTTGTTATGGAAGTGAAATGATATAGGTGATAAGGTTTATATGTGTCGACGTATTGAAGAGGTATTATTGAGGTATTGAGATTGTGTGAAGTTGATGATTATTGGAGTTTTGGTGGACAAGAGGTAAGGTAAATGATATTGGTAATAAGGTTTATATGTATCGACGTATTGAAGAGGTATTATTGAGGTATTGAGATTATGTGAAGTCGGTGATTATTGGAGTTTTGGTGGATAAGAGGTAAAGTAAGTGAGGAGCATATTTTTTTTGTTGGTTTATATGGAACCAGGAAGATGAAGTTGGCAGACTAGAACACTCAAGTAGAAGGAAGATAGTCTACACACACACTTTGTTAAATGACTAAGCAGTATATACTTTTTTTTGGAGAGAGGAAGTATTTGCATATCTTGGCACACTGACAGTTGTTCAGCAACCGTACATTTTGATCTGGCTTGGCAAACATTGGCCTTGACATGATGACTATGACGTTGACTAACTATTATTGACTGTTATACATTGCTGCCACTACTATTTGATACACATGTCGAACATAAAATCTTTGACAGAATTGCATTTACACAGTTAACACTATTCAATTACACAGTAGTACTTAATGTGGATGAAAGATGAGTGAGTGTGTTTTGTGTGTTTTCCTTTCCTAATCCCAGGTAATTGGTCCCAACCTATCTCCTAAATATTATCTTACTGGTTTGTAGTGGCTTGCACTGACATCCATAAATATTATAGGTTTACTGATATTTGTGCATTTGTAATAGTTAAGATGACAATTATCTGATATCATTTGTGTGTTTCTCATAATTTGTATGTTTAGTGTAAGAGCATTGAGAATAAATTTGTAAAAGCAATTGTGTGTGCATTCAAACTATTGTTCGTGCCTGAACTGTCTGATTAGTGATGGTGAATATTATGGACTGTTACCTGCACTTGTTCTACATTGATGTGTGACACTTAGAAATGTTTTATTTCTGCTGATGAACTGTGTGATTAGTGATAGTGAATATTATGGACTGTTACTTGCACTTTTTCTACATGATTGGTGCCACTAGGACATGTTTAATTTCTGCTTATAAACTCTGATGAACAATGTGATTAGTGATAGTGAATATTATGGACTGCTGTCTGGACCTGCTCATCATTGCTAGGTGCCACTGATGAACTGCTTCTACTGACATAATGTCACTTGTTGGTGTCTGCACCTGTTCAACAATACTGGGTGTCACTAATGGAACTGCTTCTGCTGAATGATGTCACTTGTTGGTGTCTGCACCTGTTGACCATTGCTGGGTGCTACTGCTGGAACTATCAACTACTTGTTTTTTTAATCATTGAAAGCATTTTATGTGAACATTTGCATAAACTGATTTTTTGTGTATTGTGTAAACTATTATGTAAAGTCACATGTATGAAAGAATTTGTATTGTTTACTGTGTTTTATATATTAGGTTATTGAAAGGTCAGTGCAAAGCCAAAATTTTATCTAATTATGTGATATTTACGTATTAATATTATCTTTTATTTTTGTCTGTGGACGAACTTGGTGGTATTTTCACCACCAATGCTGGCAAAAATACCATCAAATTCTGGCCCGTGGAGGAAGGGCATATGAAAGGTGGCTACACTGAGCCACAGCGCCAGAGATTGCGCCAAAGAGTTTTATTCCGCCGCCTCCACTGGCAGTGCTTGTCGAGAACTCGTAGTAGGCAGTGCTTGCTGAGATGTCGTAGTGAAGGGTTCTTGTCGAGAAGTCGTAGTGGAGAGTGCTTGTTCCATGTTTTATGCTGTTGTTTGAAGGGATAGACAGCAGATGTTGTTCTAATGGAGATATTGTAATGATTAGAGTGCTTTTCATCAATATATATGAAGGTAACAAAACTCGCTTTTTTTCATTATTTTAATTTCGTAAATAATGCGTCATTACAGGTTCAGTCAACAAAGCATCTGGCTTGTGTTCTTGTATTAGAGTGTAATTCTGGTTTTCTTGCGCAAGTATAGTATTTCTATTTTTTAATTACTTCGGTGTAAATGATATTTAAAATTTTTTGTCTTATTGAAGAAGAGCCGTGCCAGATGTGTACGTTGAATCACACTCCCACACACAATTACACTTGTGTTTTGGTTTCGTAGGTTTTATAGTTGCTGGGGACTTAATTAAGTAATTGTGTTAACGGAAATTTTCTTTCATTCTTTGTTGTTATTCTATGCAGTCAGATTGCGTACAAATACTAGTCAGGGCCAACCGTTTACGAGACTTCGTAATCGGACAACTACAGCGCTACAATTTTAAAAATTATTTGGATTATAAATAATGAAGCCCCCATGCAATATGTGCTCCGCGTTGTGGTCTTATGTGATAGGCTGACGATGAGTCGAGTATGCTGCTCACTTCTGAATGTAGTTGGCTGCCCTGACACAAGGTTCCACCGCTCATCCATATGGGAAAGGGGTTAAAGCACTGAGATCTGTGTAATAGCTTATCTACGTCTATACTGTAACTGAAAAGATAGCAAATGCTATGTTCAGTAGATTGTAAATTTAATACGCACACTTGGGGTACATTCATTTTCCACACATTTTAAAAGCATATAATATTTACTTTATAATGTTATGCAACAGTTACATTCTACCCTGCGAAAATATCATTGCCGCGCGGTATTAGCTGAGCGGCTGGGGCGCTGCAGTCATGGACTGTGCGGCTGGTCCCGGCGGAGGTTCGAGTCCTCCCTCGGGCATGGGTGTGTGTGTTTGTCCTTAGGATAATTTAGGTTAAGTAGTGTGTAAGCTTAGGGACTCATGACCTTAGCAGTTAAGTCCCATAAGATTTCACACACATTTGAACAATTTGAAAATATCATTAAAACTTAATATGAAAAAATTGTTTTCAGAAACTTAGACTTGGCTAGATTTAAAAATAGTTGGCAAAATCGGAACTCTTCCAAAAACAAGCACAATAACACTAAAAAAGGTAGAAAAATAGTATTAAATTGGAAGAAGATGACGATAGTTTGTGGGGAGCTCAACATCGAGGTCATCATAGCCCGTACAGACTTCCCATCTTTCCGGTTCCAATCCCGCTACTTTCCGAATGATAATGAGATGATGAGGAGAACATAAACACCGAGTCCGTGGGCGGAGAAAATCTCCAACCCACCCGGGGATCTAACCCAGGACCCCGTGATCCATAGGTAGCAACGCTAGCCAGTAGACCACGAGCTGCGGACTTGGAAGAACAGAAGACTTTGAAAAATCTCGAAAACTACACATCGGATCACAGAAGGTTACAGTTACAATTTACGTGTCTCGGAGAGGGACATCCAATGATACAACACTCGCCCCTCCACCCTACCCTTTGCGTGGGTGGCGGGGGATAACTTTGTAAACTTAAATGGGAACGCCTGTTTTTCATTGTAGATTACAATTCGACGGCGGAATCAAAATACGTTTCAGCCGGCCGCTGTGACCGAGCGGTTCTAGGCACTTCAGGCTGGAACCGCACTGCTGCTACGGTCGCAGGATCGAATCCGGCTTCAGGCATGGATGTGTGTGATGTCCTTAGATTAGTTAGGTTTAAATAGTTCTAAGTCTAGGGGACTAATGACCTCAGATGTTAAGTCCCATAGTGCTTAGAGCCATTTGAACCATACGTATCATCTGAAATATTTTCTTCGTTTCGTCACAGATGATGCTTTAACAGGAGGAATAGAAATGGGTACACATTTGTAATTAGCAACATGCTGGTCAAAAAATGGTTCAAATGGCTCTGAGCACTATGGGACTTAACATCTGAGGTCATCAGTCCTCTAGAGCTTAGAACTACTTAAACCTAACTAACCTAAGGACATCACACACATCCATTCCTCAGGCAGGATTCGAACCTGCGACCTTAGCGGTCCCGCGGTTCCAGACTGAAGCGCCTAGAACCGCACGGCCACATCGGCAGGCCAACATGCTAGTCAATGGCCATTAAATATCCAGTGTCGCGAGGATAGGACAGGCCAGTATTTCATAACTTCTAATTGGAAACCCCATTCATAACGTTGTATTCCTCCGACATGAACAAGGGACGACTCGACGTGCCACCGTGGCCGTGTAGCGAACTACGACATTATCACAATAGTATCCCGCCACCGGAGCACACACATCGTGCAGACGTAGAACAGATTGCGGCTCTAAATGTTACAATACTTGCGCAATGTTTATTGCCTACATATCTACCTATCATTTGGAGAACAGTCGTGCAAGTGGACGATGAATGTTGCAACTTCAGAAGAAAAACGTAAATGATCGTGATTTACGGAGAACGTAGGAGAAATGTTGGGGTTACTGTTGCCTTGTATGCCGAGCGTTTTCCAGATAAAACTCGTTTTCTGCCGTTCTTTCACAGTGTTGTGACTGCCTTTATGTCTGATGGCAGATTACAGACCTGCCGAATGAAACGCAGCAAACGTGTTACTGGAGAAGCTAATGAAATAGCTGTACTAGTGGCAGTGGACCACAACATACGGATAAGCGTCCGGCAATTGCACCGCAAGCCCGGAATGTCCGCAGGTTGTGTTGTCATACCACTGTATCGACATAATTATCGTCGATACCATATGTCACTGCATCAAGAACTTCGTGGCGCTGATTTCCATGACCGGGTACTGTTTTGTGAGTGGGTACACCAAAAAATGCAAACAAACCTCATGTTCCTTGCCGAGGTACTATTTTTCGATGAGTTTACATTCACAAACCATGGCAGCTTTAAGCTGCATAACAAGCATTACTGTAGTGTTGACAGTCCCCATTGGTTACGGCAACGTGACCTTCAACGTCCTCTGTCGGTTAGTGTATGGTGTGGCATCATGGTGAACAAACTCACTGGTCCGTATTTGATCGACAGCACGTTGAATGGAGGCTAATATCGAATGCTTTTGGAACATGAACTACCGGGACAACTGCAGGACGTTTACCTAGACGTTCGACAAAGTATGTGGTTTCAGCATGATGGTTGCCCAGCGCATTATGCAACTGAAGCATGGGAGGTAATGGGCCATGTTTACACTGGTCGGTAGATCGGCGGAGGTGGCACTATTAATTGGTCCGCTAGGTCACTGGCTTTGACGTCGCCGGATTTTTTTCTGTGGGTTTATTTTAAAGTTAATGCGTACCAGAAAGTGCCAACAGGCCGTGAAGACATGTTCGACCGCATCAGAATCGCCTGAGCTGACATTGTCGCAGATATGCTTCTGTCCTGTCCTGCGTATGGTCACTTGGTAAGCGGATAACTAAGTGTGTTGAAGTTGGTGGTATTACGTTTGAACACTTACTCTAATTGGAAAGGTAGAGTAGCATTCGCCTCGAGCCACGGCCGCAGTGGCGCGTCGGTTAGTCCCTTGTCCGATATGTCGGAGGATGAAGGATTACAACGTTGCGAATGGGGTTACCAATCAGAAATATGAAATACTGGACTGCCCTACCCTCGCAGCATGGCGGCGGTTTCCCACATGCCATTGGATATTCAAGTGCCATTGAGTAGAATGTTGTAAATTACGATTGTGTACCCATTTATATTCTTACAGCGCCTATCTGCTGCTTGAGACTGATAACAGGTCATGGGGATCCGGGAATGGAAACCACTGAGCCAATAGAACCAAACGCAATAACAAAATTTTATTTCTCACAGCTATCATTACGTACACGCTAGCAGTAAGTACTCTTGACCATGTAGACGTGAGACAGCATATGTCTCAGAGAAAACGACAAGTCGTTATCAGCTTTAAAACCTTGCAAGGCACTGGACTCGCATTCGGGAGGACGACGGTTCAATCCCGCCTCCGGCCATCCTGATTTAGGTTTTCCGTGATTTCCCTAAATCTATCCAGGCAAATGCCGGGATGGTTCCTTTCAAAGGGCACGGCCGACTTCCTTCCCCGTCCTTCCCTAATCCGATGAGACCGATGACCTCGCTGTCTGGTCTCCTTCCCCAAAACAACCAACCAACCAACCAAACCCTTGCATCCTGGTATAAAAACACATACATTGATTAATTAATCCTTTCTGATAAAGCAACCCGCAGTCATCAGTTACTCAATGGGGTCACTACCAAAATCGTTTACTTAAATTTTTACACAACCGCGGTACGTTAAACATCCAAAACTTACCTTTTACATTTAATGTTCAAAACTCGCATGCATTATTAAAAAATTACCCACATAAAGAGCACCATGGGCATACCAAATAATATCTCATGAACAATCAAGTAGAATCCATTCAACTATTTAAAATGTATACAGTTACAACAAATCACGCCGACCCAGCATGCGGTCCGCACTGACAAGGGAACCTCCCCATCGCACCCCCCTCAGATTTAGTTATAAGTTAGCACAGTGGATAGGCCTTGAAAAACTGAACACAGATCAATCGAGAAAACAGGAAGAAGTTGTTTGGAATTATGGAACAAATTAGTAAAATATACAAACTGAGTAGTCCACGCAAAGATAGGCAACATCAAGGAAAGCGATACTTAAGGAGCTCCGTGGTGCCGTGGCTAGCTTGAGTAGCTACGGAACGATAGGTCCAGGGTTCAAGTATTCCCTCAAGTGAAAAGTTTAATTTTTTATTTCCAGTTTATGTGACAAACTCTTATGCTTTCATCACTTTTTTTGGAGTGATTATCACATCCACAAGAAAACCTAAATCGGGCAAGGTAGAAGAATCTTTTTACTCATTCGCTAAGTGTACAAGTTAGGTGGGTCGACAACATATTCCTGTCATGTGACGCACGTGCCGTCACCAGTGTCGTTTGGAATGTGTCAGATGTGTTTTCCTGTGGAGGAATCGGCTGACCTACGACCCTGCGATCAAATGTTTTTGGTTCCCATTGGAGAGGCACGTCCTTTCGTCTGCTAATCGCACGGTTTTGCCGTGCGGTCGTAAAACACAGACACTAAACTTATTACAGTGAACAGAGACGTTAATGAACGAACGGACAGATCATAACTTTGCGAAAATAAAGAAAGTAAAATCTTCAGTCGGGGGAAGACTTGAACCAAGGATCTCTTATTCCGTAGCTGCTCACGCTAACCACGGGACCACGCCGTTACTGTGCTCCCGTTCCCCTTGATGTTGCATATCTTGCACATGGACTACTCAGTTTGTATATTATACTAATTTGTTTCATAGTTCCACACAACTTCTTCCTGTTTTCTCCATTGATCTGTATTCAGTTTTTCAAGGCCTATCCACTGTGGCAACTTATAACTAAATCTGAGGGAGGTGCGATGGGGAGGTTCCCTTGTGAGACTTATGTGGTCCAGCTTATGCGTCATCTAGGTGCCACCGTACAAACAGGCCGTCGCTCCACAGAACAGGCGCTAAAATGAGAAAAATACACTTTCCAAAACAAAGAAAAAACAGTCAGTTTCATAGCAGATAACGTTCTTAAACACATACATACAGCCCCGACAACCGTGTCTTTTAACTACCAACAATAGTTAACATAGTCCTTTAACGCACGGTGAAAATTACTGTACTACTACATTTACTAATGGCTGGCGCTTTGGCTTTGGCTTGAATGAGAACATTAATTACAAAAGTACCACTACTGAGTGCACGAAAAGAAATTCTGCACAGTTAATTTTGTTAGCGTGGAGCCTCTTGCCTCTAGAAAATATTAACATTGGTTACCCCAAAAAACACGGTCATTCACAGTACAAAAGGTACCACGTCATTAAATTGATTACTCACAAAAACCTTGCCATACAACTTTGATTATACTTTTTTGACAAAATCAACACAGTATTCAGTGACAGGGTGAGAGGTGCTGGATCTCTAACGACGTAAGGAACAGCGCCAGTGAACAGACGTCGTGATGGAATCGGATTTAGAAGTCTAAACCATTAATAGGGCGCGAAAGTTCGTAACACTGACTTAGCACACTTTACCCACCGGCAAGGATGGAATGACGACTACGTCATTTAGCATAACGGCTCACAACCATACATCAGCGATGACTTGTTACCCTACTGTCGAGAAACTCGGAGCACAGTTTAAAAAGGATCATTGTTTCTGAAACTGAAGTCGATATGTGCTATCGGCTCAGAGCGCCCTTTCATCACGGAGTCCGGAACTCAGTGCTGCGTAAAGAGACACTGAGCGCGATTAAAGATACACCGGCATCACTGATGTGTGCGGAATTTCGCTCGAGTGCCGTCAAGATTGAAAGAATGAGCTTCATGAAATTAAAAAAGAGACTTGATTCTGTAATAAAATCTAATAACAAACGACATAAATGTAATATGTTTGAAACTACATCTTCGCACACTTTTTAATATAGTTAGATCATTCTATAACCCCTCGCCACAAGATCGTACAATCGCTACTGCACAAGATGGTCTCAATATTGGACGGAGCATCTCCTGAAATCAACCAGTATGTGTGCTATGTTTCTGCGATGGCACATTGTAAATTTCAACTGGTACCAGGCACGATCAGCGGGGCTTATGTCAGCAGTTACCGCAGGCCATTACATCCGGTAGCTTCCTGGCGTCTAGAAGAAAATATTCATGTGGTAGGCGTGATGTACTTTTGCGTTATCATCTTCAAAGACGAACCTATAGCTAACGTTTGACAGTGCTGCTGGAAAAGTGATTGTGGAATTCTGCCCTGTTCAGTATATCTCTCATATTACCTCCGTAGCGATACTTTATTGTCTGGTCCCCGAGAGGAGACTCAGTGAACTCTAATGAATTAAACTGTTAATGTATGTCGCTATACGTAGAGATTTCTTGTAGTCTGAGATATGGGTTACACATTAAAGAAACACATACTGTCCGAGTAACGAGAGAGGCGCCAATCACTCTTCTTTTTTAAGAAATACATTTGGTTCCACATATGTAATTGTCTCTGGCTTATCACGGGCTGTCAGGTTATTGCGTATTGAAGACTTGCTTCCTTAAAACTGCCGACTACATGTGACACTTGAAGCTTGAAGTCAACTGATCTGAAGTGAAGCACTACGGCATACTGACTACAGAAAACACTTTGCATCCGCAATCGTGACTGAAACCAGAGCAGTTTACACTTGTATACATACAGTAGATAGACACTTTTGCAGCATCTAGAAGCTGTCGAAATTCCAATAATTGTTTTACCAGGACTAGATATTCCTACAAGTGATTCTAATTTGAGATGCGGGTCGTACAATCCCGAAAACAAGAAAAAGAAGCCATTGTGACTCAAGAAAATAATGTGGATTTAGGTTCGTAGTCAGTCGTAATAATCAACGAACAAGCACTACAAAAATGCTTAATGTAAAGACTGCTCTAATGCCACTAAGTATCTCTTGCCATAAGTGGTCAATTATGAAAAATTATGTAAAAAGTGCTAAATTAGCAAAATTGTATAAATTTCTGTTCTTTGGGGCAGTTAATTCGTTGTTATAAGTAATGAGTCTCTTGACTGTAATCTATAGAACACAAAAGTGCAAGAAATATACGATGCGTCATAAAAACTTGAGACGACACATTTTTATAGCACTTGAAAAACATTCATATCAAGAAAAAACTATCTGACAGGCGTTGGATGGTTGATTGGTTGATGTGGCGGAGGGAAACAAACAGCGAGGTCATCGGTCCCATCGAATTCGGGAAGGATGGGGAAGGAAATCGGCCATGTCCCTTCAAAGGAACCATCCCGGAATTTGCCTAAAGCTATTTAGCGAAATCATGGAAAACCTAAATCAGGATGGCCGGACGAGGGTGTGACAAGTGTATACATACGTTTAGATATTAGAAATTTAAAACAAATTGGGAGAAAGAGCAGACATTCAATTAGTGGAACTGCTTGTTAATTCACAATCTGATCATACATATCTTTACATCTCCATCTAATGAGTAATAGGCCATTAGATGTCACCAGAGATGGACCAGCCAGTATGAAGGCATCCAAGGAGAACTGTGTTGTCAGCTGAGATGCAGTAACTACGGAATGAGTCGGTCAAGAAGGCTCAATTAGTTCGAACACGGACTAGCCATTAGCTGTCACCTGAGTGAGAGATCCATATAGGACATTTCAATCCATCTAAAGCTGCCCAAGTCGACAGTTGGTAATGTGACTGTGAAGAAGAAACGCGAAGGTACAACCACAACCAAAGGAATACCAGCCTGACCTCATGTACTGATGGACAGGGTCCATCGAACATTGCAGATGGTTATTGTAAGAAATCGCATGAAATCAGCAAAAATACTCACTCGCGAATTGCAAAGTGCTATCAACAGTCCAGTTGTGCGTAGGGAGCTATAAAGAATGGCGTACAATGGTCGAACGGCTGCTCGTAAGCCACCCGTTTCTATAGTTGCTGCAAAGCGACATTTGAGGCGACGTTAAGAGCGACACCACTGGACAGTGGACGGCTAAAAACGAGTGACTTTGAATGATGAACCACGCTATACTCTGTGTAAATCTGATGGAAGGGTTTAGATTCGCCGAATGGCAGGAGAGCGTTACCGGCCGTCATGGGTAGCGTTTACAGTGAAGTATGGTGGAGGTGCTTCTGTGATACAGGGATATTTTTAGTAGTTAGGATGTGGTCCCTTAATTGCACTTACAAAAACGCCCAATAAGGAACAATGTGAACACATTTTATTACATCCGTTGTCGCATTTACGAAAACGCGTAAGGAGGAACGACATGAACACATATTACAGCATTGTGTACTACGCACAACAGAGAAAAGTTTCGTACCTGTGATTATTTGAGCCGGCCGAAGTGGCCGAGCGGTTCTAGGCGCTACAGTCTGGAACCACGCGACCGCTACGGTCGCAGGTTCGAATCCTCACTCGGGCATGGATGTGTGTGAGGTCCTTAGGTTACTTAGGTTTAAGTAGTTATAAGTTCTAGGGGACTGATGACCTCAGAAGTTAAGTCCCTAGTGCTAAGAGCCATTGGAACCATTTTTTTTTTTTTATTGTTTGAATCCCGATTGCATCTTTCAACACGATCGAGCAGCTGTTCATGATGCACGTCCTGTGGCGGAGTCGTTACACGACAATAGCATCCCTGTGATGTACTGGCCTGCACGAAGTCCTGAATGTAATCCTACAGAACACCTTTGGGATGTTTTGGAACGCCGACTTCGTGCCGGGCCTCACCGACTGATATCGATATCTCTCCTCATTGCAGCACTCCGTGAAGAATGGGCTGCCATTCTCCAAGAAACCTTCCAGCACCTGATTGAACGTATACCTACTAGAGTGGAAGCTGTCATCAAGGCTAAGGGTGGTCCAACACCGTGCCGCCGGACTCGTAAGTCACTTTCAGCCAGGTATCCGGATACTTTTGATCACATAGTCTAGATTTACCTCTGCATGTGTCTGGTCTTTCCCTCCGCTAGGCACTGATGGCGTCCCACCGTGCTGTCGAAGTGCTTGGCCGCACCTTAGGGGTGGTCGCCTGTTCAGTCACTTGGTTACTGTGATGCCTTATTCTATAACTGGCTGATAGCCGAGGATTACTTAGTTGGACTTGTGTTTTTAATATCTTTCAAAATGTTTTCTTGATTGAATGCCCAAAATTTTTTATGATTAATTATTGCAGAATAAAATGAAATTTGCTGATATTACTGTTATCGCCATTTTATCTCTCTCATGTTTACTTGTTTTTGAACTGAAAATTATAATCTGGTTTCTAATAATGGAGCTATTTACCATCTGTACTTCTGTGTGTTATTATTTACTGCTTTAAATGAGATTATCCCGTCTTACCATTAACCCCGTTCGGTCATGTAATCTTTATTACTGTCAGAGTCAGTTACTGAAAGAGACATTAATTCTAAAATTTTCAGTTATTTAAATTTACCGTCTGAGTAATAATTCATAATCATTATTATGAAAGCTATTCTGTTATTTTGCAAAATTACTGCAATCTGATTTAACGGTTTGGTTACCATTCTGAACTTCTGTGAGTGTGCGGCTTTGGTTGTGATCATTGTTGTCATACTGCAGTTCAGTAATCAATGGGAGTTTGAATGCTTGTAGACCATTTAATGTTTTCATAAATTTAACCGCTCGAAATTAAATGGTCCTGACCTTAGAATAAATCCCGGTAGAATGTTATTCAGTTTAGACATTAAAGAACTATCATGCGGCTATGAATGCCGCTGCCCTTGTATCTTTATCTCGCTCAGCCCTCCACTTTGCAGCCACCTGTGCTGCTCCTTGCGTCTCCCTTTTTTATTATTTAATGAATCTGACACACTTAAGGTTATTTGAAGTGTAATATTGAGAGTAACAGTGAAAATATCAAGACACTATATGGGAGACCGGCATTAGTTCACATTCAGTTTCTATCATCGTGCTAGTGGGTCTTGTATATCGTACAAGGTGGCAGCCAATCAGGGAATATTTTAGGGATTTGATTTAAAAGATTTATTACAGAGGTCCCAATCAAATCCTTACAAATTTGCTCCCAGAGAAATTTTGCTGTGACTACATGACACATACTTGCTGCCTTTCAGAACTCAGGCCCTTCTGTCCGATTACAGCTTCTGACAAGAGACGCTTTCAGCCCTCTATCGAAATTGGTAGTGAATTCTCGTTATCGATTTTGGCAATTGCCTTGAATTGATGCTGGAAGGCTCTGCAGGGCAGAACACAGTAGCTTCTCTTTCTTGTCATCCAGACAGCGAGTAGAACAGAAGTCGATCTCGGGAGTCAGAGCCTCTGTCTCCGCGCTCCATGATCAGCCACCAACAGAACTTAACATGAGACGCAACCCCTCACGTTTCCCACTCACCTCTGTTGTTCGATCCCCTAGACTGGAATACATCTGCTACTTCCTACCCAAGACACACCCCGTGTATACCCTACACTAATTTCCATTTCTGTCATTTAACGTCAGCCCTGGACGCCAACCTAGGTTATGAGCATTAGACCTTGCCTAAGCTGTCGTCATAAGCGGGATGCAATAACCTACTTCTCTCCTCGCACCCGTATACAGTCCTCAGAACCAGGATCTGACAACTTCCCTCTCTCCGCACATGTACAATGGTGTCAAAAACGCGATTCATTCCCACCTTCTGGTTTATAGGGTGACTGTTTACTTTTGCTTTATGTTCGATGTTGTGTGGCCGGTCAGTATTCGCCACTGTTATTTTGTTGGGAGACGACCATGGGTTCCGTTATTCTACTGAGCCAGACGATGTGTCCGCACATACCAGTTCCCGGGGTAATGTCTACTATGCAGCCTCACTGTCTGCCGCAGAAGAAGAGCAAGTAACTTCACGATCACAATTGTTCGCCCAGAGTGTAATGAATTATATTAATATAAAGAATGTGTGAGGTGCAGCAACCTCACGGGTCAAAAATGAACTTCTTAAATATTGCACCCCAAAATTGTCGCATTCAATACTGGAGGACTTCAAGTAGGAAACTAGTCTGATATGATAATACCTGGCACCTAAAGTCGTAGATTATTTAGTATTTATGTGTGTATTGTGTATTGAACCGGGGACCTAGAAACGACAGAGACGCTTCGTCTCACTGTAGCTCTCAGTGGTTCAAAAGCCCACAAGAGCCCACAGCAGTCCCCCCACTCCACCGCCACCCCACACCGAACCTAGGGTTATTGTGGGGTTCGGCCCCCAGTGGACCCCGCGGGAACGTCTCATACCAGACGAGTGTAACCCCAGATGTTTGCATGGTAGAGTATTTAAGGTGCACGCATATGTGGAGAGTGTTTGCGCAGCAATCGACGACACAGTGTAACTGTTGCGAAATAAGGGGACCCAGCCTGCTATTGCCAAGGCAGATGGGAAACCGCTTTATAAACCATCCGCAGGCTGGGGAACATACCGGACCTCGACACTAATCTGCCGGGCGGATTCGCACCGGGGACTGGCCCGCCTTCCCGCTTGGGAAGCAGAGCGTTAGACCGCACGGCTAGCCGGGCGGGCATGTATTTATGTAGTTTCTACTTACTCTATCGCTGTGACACGTTACTACGAACAGCCAGGCTAAGCTGCCGTGCGCTAGGTTTTCGACTGCCTTGCAATCTGCTGCTACGTGGTAGAGTTACGGTCCAGATATGTAGTACAGAAATTTGTCATTAGCTGTACAGCTGTAGTCCTGGACTGTGCGGCTAGTCCGGGCGGAAGTTCGAGTCCTCCCTCGGGCATGGGTGTTTGTCCTTAGGATAATTTAGGTTAAGTAGTGTGTAAGCTTAGGGACTGATGACCTTAGCAGTTACGTCCCATAAGATTTCACACACATTTGAACAGCTGTAGCGTCTGTCTTTGTGGGCATTTGTAAATATTTTCTTTTTCAGAACAGTTCTGTAATATACCTGACTATATAATTAAAGTCATTAGCAAAATGTTATTTATTAAAGGATTAAATTACAACAGCTTCGTCAAAGATGATTGGAAACGTCAAATGACAGCCGAGTGGATGGTAGTCTGAGAACTGAAAGTATTGTCTCATCTCCTACGCCATAACAATAGGTCACTCGAGATCAGGTTTGTAATGATATTGCATATTATACTAATGTACCTATCCTATAGTAGCAGTCACAATTGTATTAACTTCGTTTTCACTTGAGGTATTAACACTATTCCTGACACTTAACCTTTTCTGCATATTCGTCTACTTATTCTAAACACCACTGTGAAGGGCATAGCATAGAGTACTTAGTTTTGAACGACATGTTAAGATTTCTACTCTTAGCTATTTCAGATGGGGAGTGGGAAGACCGAAGGCTCGAATGACTCTGTATATTCTACAATTAGACTTCACTATCGTTATCCCCACTTAAAGTATGTGTTAGATTTGCTTGTATTATCCTAGTGACCAGTTTTCTCTTAGGCTTGACGAAAAAAATTTTGCTTTGAATGAGAATCGTCCCATTCTTATTAATTCATCCCTGTATCTTTATTAATCATGCCTAAAATGTCACATACACTTGATCCCAGGCAATCTAAAACACTTACGCACACCTGAGGTGTCGAACGTGTTGTTCAACAAGGTAATGCTGCATGACTGCATTGGATTTTCGATATGATGTGGAAGACTACAGGCGACTATGAGTTTACGTCCTGACAGCAATCACTTTAACTTGTAAGCCTTCCACTGGACTACTTGGCCCATGTGTCTGCTAAATAGATTTTGCCCTTTGACTGTGTTTTGGTTCTTAGTCAACATTACAGTGTCACGTTTATCAGAATCTAAATAAAGCTCAAATAATGTTTTCGAAAAAGAAGCTGAGTAGCATAGTGGTGTTGTGGTTATGATGCTAAAGTGTTGCATGGAGGGACTCGACTTCAAAACTCACTTGAACTATAAAATTTTAATTTCTATATTCGGTTCGAGTACATTCTAGAAGTATCTACTAATGTCAAGAATCATTGTACTGGAATGTTTTGTAATTGTATATATACTGTATGAGTTTGGGTCGGCCGGCCGTTGTGGCGGTTCTAGGCGCTTCAGTCTGGAACCGCGCGACCGCTACGGTCGCAGGTTCGAATCCTGCCTCGGGCATCGATGTGTGTGATATCCTTAGGTTAGTTAGGTTTAAGTAGTTCTACGTTTAGGGGACCGATAACCTCAGATACTAAGTCCCATAGTGGTCAGAGCCATTTGAACCATTTGTTCGGGCCGGGGGCAGTTCGCTCAGCGCTCATGTATGTGGAAGTTCTGAATAAACCTTCGTTAAGTGAAGTTAATGTTCGTTATTCATACCTTCACCTTCCTCTACGTATGAAATGGTGGTCCTGTCGTTATTGTTGTCGCAACATAGGACTGCACTTTTGTAAAAGTTATGGCACAAGATAATTTGATTATAAAATAGAACAAACAATACACCAATACATGTTAAGTGTGACAGCAAATAAATTAACTGTTGGCAATCTACACAAATGTAAAAAATACTTAACACTCGACTGGGTGCCACCTGGTTGGCAAAGACTGAGGATTGTCTGATTAAACTATTTACTCAGGCTCGAATAGTGGAAAACACAATCTGAAATTATCTAACGTTGAATAGACTCCAACGGATTTATTTCTACACAGTAGTTATAATACGTTGGTGCAGCTGAGAACAATTGGCGAGACTGGGATTCTAAAAATGGTTCAAATGGCTCTGAGCATTATAGGACTTAACTGATGTGGTCATCAGTCCCCTAGAACTTAGAACTACTTAAACCTAACTAACGTAAGGACATCACACACATCCATTCCCGAGGCAGGATTCGACCTGCGACCGTAGCGGTCGCGCGGTTCCAGACTATAGCGCCTAGAACCGCTCGGCCACCCCGGCCGGCACTGGGATTCTGTTCGCCCTGATAAGACAGAGTAGCAATATTGTAACCCCTTTCTAGATGTGTAGCGCTGTCTCAGGTGACGGTCTTGGTTCAAACGTATGCAGGGCAGTGACTTGCGTCATGTGTAATTCGTCATCGCAGGCACGAAATATGGAAAGTTGCGGCTGCTGATCTTTTAGGCGGATCGCAATTATTGTCTAATGTATTGCTGAAATCTCAGCAGATACCGGCGTGCGACTCTCATGATCGCCAGTCATACCAGGAACCAATTTTACTCCACTTACATGGCAAAGTGCACAAGGAGATCGAATGTCAAGGTGGCGGAGTTGCCACCAACAAGATTGCCCTCAGCAAAACAAGTTGTCCAAGATGACTCAAGTCTAAACTGTCAGTGCAGCTCATTCCTCGCCACAGGCTCCCCAGTCAAGACTAATGCTAGTATGAAGTCACACTCAGGACAAGTGTCCCAAATGTAACCCACTCAAGACCAGAATTACCTGTAGACCAGAGTCTGAATTAGAAGACAATCTACAATCAGAGCCTGAATCAGAAGACCAAGATGCTCCCCTCCTCTTTATCCACCAAACTTTAGTAAACACCACAAAAGCACTCTAGTAATTGACCCAACGAAGGTTTTTGCCAATCACAAGACTTCATGAGCTCCATGTCTCTTCTGTAACTCCTCTAGTCTACCATCAGGCAATCCTAATCCAAGTTAACAATATTCTTCTCTTTTCAGGGAAAGCAGCCAATCCCTGACTCGAAAATTCCTATACAGAGAGGAGAAGACATTAAATTCCTACTATGTTTTTTTTTTCTTTTTTTCACACAGCCACTTCAGGCAGCATGTTATAAGTTTCCATATAGCCCTAAAGTGAACAACACATTTATCACGGACATCATTTCCCTGACGGCCTGAACATTACAGCATCTCTGATCAGTTGCCTCAGCTAAACTGAGAGAAGTTGTTCTGTGTCCCAAAAGAGCTGTGCAGACAGATGGACGACACCACCTAACGCTCACTCGGTAGCGTCTGGTCCACGTTGTACATGGGAACGCGTGAATCATGTCAACCATCCCTGTTCACAAAGGGTGTTTTCGACGCTGTCGAAATACATTGGCCAGGCGACCTAGCTTTCTCTCATGGCCCTGCCCCTGCTGTGACTAGAGGAGCCTAACACGTACATCCAGGTAGGCAGCTTTTCCGCCTATTTGGCAGAAAGCATTGTCTGCACACAGATGCAAGTAATGCTTCCAACCAGCATTCTGTCCCCAGTAAGTGCCTCGATATGTTCCTTTACCTTATGGCTGTACGTGGCCCCCAAGCTTCAAATGTCCACTGTAAGATTTGTTGTTAAATGGCCAAAATGCCTGCTTGTTCTTAACACCCGAAAATACTAGTTGGAGGAGAGTTAAGGTCTCCACATGTATTAACAATGTACATGCTCCCATAAATGCCTGCTCATGCTGATTACTTCCTGGCATCTCAGGAAAACTACGTCTGGGGCGTAAAATCAACATTAAAGAGTGACTTTGAATGTGAAGAATAGTGAGAGAGTGATTCATCCTCTCTCATTGCCTCCCTCCACAGCTGATTTCTGCATGTGTAGTGGGTCACTTAAAAAAGTCATAGTATGATATGGAGCAGAGTAGATCTTAAAATAATATTGAGATCTCAAATGATGACATGAGTCATGGGGGAGATTTTGCCAATGAAGACTCAGAATAGCATGATTCATGTGCACCCAAGGGTCGTGCTACAGCACAGCCTTCAGAGATACAGTTACTAAGCGATTAAAGGCTTTGCAGCAATATTTTTACTCACTCATACAATTTCTGAGCTCAGAGACGACTAATGTCGCTAATCATGTTACAATTCCGTGGATTTTGCACTGTTCTCTGCGTCAGTGATTTTACCCCTGTTCTGTCATACACCAGGTTTCAGTCATCAATAATACACATACGAACAATAATTATAACTTAAAAAACACACTCATTATCCAAATACAGACAATTGAGTAACCCGTATTATCTGTTGTGCTTATTTCCTAGGGCAGTATAATATTGTTCCTTCTACCTACAAGATATTAGAAAATCACTCTCTTAAATCCAAATCAACAGAAACGCTTGACAAATTATCGGCATTAGGTAGATTCTATAAAAGTATAAGATCAGTTTTACGAGGAAATATACAGGATTACATGAAAATCTGAATCATGAATCACCTAGACGCTCACTCCACAAGAGTCCCTAGGGAGACATTGTATAGTTACAAAGTCACACAGATAGAACATAGCACTAAACACACACAAAAAATGATTATTTTCAGGCATAATGGCTATGCTTGTGAACCGTGATTGTGTGGAATAGTTATTGGTTTCTAGTTTCTGCTATCAGTAGCTTTTTTATGTTTAATCTAACATAATACAAAGCGTTTTGAACATGTTCTGTTCATCTTCAGGCATTTATACATACATACATACACACAGAGAAATCTTACTTAAAAATAAACAGTCTTAAACTAGATTAATCTAGAACTCTTTGTCCATTGTTTGTTACTGTAGCTGCTGGTGTGGCGTTTGTGGCGGAAGGGGGGGGGGGTGGGGGAGGAGGGGGGCAGTGTATGGCTAGAAATCGAAATCAGTGATGTCTGCTGCTGGTTTTCTTACTTCTGGTTGACTATGTATGACATGTTTTCGTAACACGTAACTGATGCAAATCTATCTGCAGCCTATACAGGCTATAATATCATGCATACTCAACCACAAGGAAGAAAACCAGCAGAAGACATCACTGATTTCGATTTCTAGCCATACACTGTCCCCTCCTCCCCCCCCATATGCAACACCAGCCGCTACAGTAACAAACAATGGACAAAGAGTTCTAGATTAATCTATTTTAAGACTGTTTATTTTTAAATGAAATTTCTCTGTGTGTATGTATGTATGTATAAACGCCTGAAAATGAACAGAAAATGTTCGAAACGCTTTGTATTATCTTAGATTAAACATAAAATAAAAAAGTGACTGGTAGCAGAAACTAGATATCAATCATTATCACACAAAAATGGTCTCTGGTCTGGCTGAAGCATCGAGGCGCAGCGTGATTGCGCGAGAGTGAGGGTTGCTTGATGTAGGAGCAGAAGCGGATGGTTATGGTCCCCAATCTGGTCAATGGCAGCATCAGTAAAGCAGGTGGGGTGTTGGTATCGTCTCGACCTGGCAGCAATTGACAGTCTGGTGTGCTGTCGGGAGTGACATATATGATATCCAGTGAGAGGGTATGAGACAACAGTGTGGTTGCCTGTCGCCCAACATCTGCAACTCAGGTAGTTACATATCTGCCATTGTCTCATCTCAGGATCCAGTAGCTGAAAGAGTGCAGTCTTCCCTGGTTGTGAGACTGTGTGGCATTTGATGTGCAACCCGACTTCTCTTCAGTATTTTCTCTCTCACAGTATGCCAGTGGGCACTTCCACTGTCGCTGGTGCCCGTTTGTGACATAGTACATGACTGTGGCCACCTGGTTTAGCATCTGTAGAGGAGGTATGCTCTCCAGGGGAATCTCTCTGGGTCCTGTTGTGCTGCTGGCTTTATAGGTCTTTTGAAGGTATATTGTGACATCAGGAATGAGTCTCCAGACCAGTGGTCCCTTTCACAACTGCTTAGTTTGTGGCTGCTGTCAGCTGTCACTCACTTGACGCCAGGCCCGTCTGCCAGGCTGTCGAGGAAGTGATGTGGCACCAATAGCAGGCCACCGATGTCTGGTGGGCTGCCACCATTCACAGCCATCCAGGGCTAGCTGGTTTATGGCAGCCGCGGCGTGTGGTGCAGCTCCTCCTCCATTTTCACTTTCACTGGCTGACGAAGGCGGCAGGCAGACCCCCAGTTGCCTCAGCATTCATTCAGTGCTGACGACCATCCCTCCATGTAACAGGTCTCTGGACTTCCCGCCACAGGTGGTCTCCTTTGAGCTGCCTTATGGTCGTTATCATCGGCCGCAGGGTGTTGCCTCGCAATGCTCCTCAGGATGTGTTGATAATGGGTTTGACAGCTCCCAAAATACACATTCCTCGTAGTATGTTTCAGCGTCAATGTTTTACAACGATCTACGTACATAGTTGCTTATGAATAAAACAACAACCCAAAAATAAGCTCTTTGAATAAATACATTATGAGTGCATATAATTACTTGAATGAAAAGAAGAAATATGGGTTATTGTATTGACTAACCATGACATCCTTAACAATTATACTTGTCTTAAATATATGGTTTGAAGTGTCTCTGGTCTGTGTGTGAGAGTTGTGTTAGTACCATTTCCCTTCAAGCATTACCCTTATGATGGGCTGGCATGGCATCCACTCTTCACCCAACGTGCTCTTTCCCCACAACACTTAATATTAACTTATTTTCATTACCCAACACCTGTCAACCCCACCGATAAGCCCTCTCTACTCTTAGATTAACGCTAAGCTGTGTATACTCCTCCTGTTCTTGTTACTTCCGGCGGCGTTGTCACCCAACGCCGAAGTGGTCTGAAACCATGTCCCAAATCGTCTGCATAGCTGTTCTGTCTCATGATACCTGCTCCAGCATTCGCACATCTGAAACTTACAAAGTCATTTGTTCCTGCTTACTTGTTGCTTTACAGGTTGCTCGTGGCCGAAGCAAAATTACAATGTCCTCGAGAAAGCCGTCATCGCGTGATTGGTGATGGACCAGAATACCAGCAGATATAGCATCCCCACGTGCCTAAAGTGTGTGAAGCTAATACCACTCATAACACACCAGAAAAACAAGGCCATTTGTCAGAGAGGTAACTACAGGCTGGATTCTGAACTCAGTTGAGTCAGCGTGCAGAAGCTATGACTCCACAGAAACGTGTGAGTTAAAACGAAGAGTTGCCACTTACAACAAATTTCTATTCAAACTTCGATTTCCAAGCAGGCAGTAAACCATTAATATGATGTGACAACCACATTGCTCTTTTGACTACGTTCCTCAAGGAGTCGTACCGTAAGGTAATAAATGATGATTACGAATAAATTAATTACAAAAATTCAGTAAACGAATAATGTAGCCCGCCCTAGAAATATCACCTATAATTTATTGAGCCACTGAATATCTATGTACAAATTGATTCTGATCTAACTGAACTACTATATACACCTATTCTACAGGGTGTTACAAAAAGACACGGCCAAACTTTCAGGAAACATTCCTCACACACAAATAAAGAAAAGATGTTATGTGGACATGTGTCCGCAAGCGCTTAATTTCCATGTTAGAGCTCATTTTAGTTTCGTGAGTATGTACTGTACTTCCTCGATTCACCGCTATGATTTCATACGGGATACTCTATCTGTGCCCTCCCCGGGGACACCGCCTTATAGAAGGCATCTTCAGTGCCGGGCGGGAGGGTTTGCGTGCTTCGGTGAAGTCGAGAGCTATGCCGGTGGTAGCATAGCTATTGGCAGGGTCTCCCAAGCCGGACTGGTCTCGACAGAGGAGCCAGACAAAGTGTGTCCCACAACATAGGGCAGGAAGGGCTCTAGAGGCGTAGTGAAGCCAGCTTCCCTAGAGGTGTAAACCTCATACAAATCCTGGTCCTCCAGGTTCGGGGTTGGGCATGGGGCTAATAACCTCATACTGGAAATTCAACAGAAGCCTCAGAAACTGGATGGAAAGCATGTATCACGACCCCGGCAAAGGAAACGGATAAAGGATCTGACAGTAGCATCATGGAATGTGAGGACAATGCTTCAGCCTGGGAAAATGAAAGAAATAACCAATGAAATTTTAAAATTCAAATATGATATCGTAGGGCTACAGGAAATAAGATGGCAGGGGAATGGGCAGATAGATAAACCTGAGTACTCATTGGCATATAGTGGACCAGAAGAAAGAACAGGCCAACTTGGAACAGCGTTTATAATAACTGGGGAAGTTCGGAAAAGCCTTCTAGAATTTGAGCCCATAAATGAAAGGATGTGCAGACTCAGACTAAAAGGTAAATTTAGGAATATATCAATAGTTAATGCACATGCACCATCAGAGGAAAAAGAGGATATAATTAAAGAACATTTCTCCGAAGACTTGGAAAAAGTATACTGTGCAGTACCTAAATATGACCTGATGCTAGTAATAGGAGATTTTTAATGCAAAAATAGGGAGGAATGAACATCCGTATGGAGTTTCTGGAAAATATTCACTACATGAAGAAAACAATGAGAATGGAGACTTACTGTGCCAATTCGCAGGAAGGAATAATATGATTATTAAAAGTACCGGCTTTCCACATAAAAGGATCCATCTGGGTACTTGGAAGTCTGCAGCCAATGGAGTAGTCAATCAGATTGACCATATTTAAATGATTGCACGCCACTCCACGTCAGTTACGGATGTACGGAGCTGCAGAGGACCAAAATGTGATTCAGACCACTTTTTGATAAAATCAGTTTTGAGAGAGAGACTGTCACTAACAAATGGCAACAGAATGGGAAAGATGATGAAATGGAATACAGACAAACTGAACTTCCCTGATGATGTAAAAAAATACCAAGTAACCCTAAGCAGAAAGTTGAGCAATGAAGAGACCACAATAGGAGTAGATGAAAGGTGGAACAGGTTTGAAAAAGCCATTAAGAATGCTGCAGAGTAAATAATAGGCATAAGAAGGAACAGAAGAACCCAGGAGTGGTTTGATGAAGATTGCAGGTCAGCAATAGAGGAAAAGAACAGGGCAAGAACAAAAGTGCTACAGAGAGAAACCAGAAATAATGTGGAACAATATAGAGAATTAAGGAGAAGAGCTAACAGACTGTGCAAGAGAAAGAAAAGAGAGTGGAATAAGAAGAAATATCAAGAACTAGAAGAACTAAAGGAACAGAGTGAAATAAGAAAGTTCTATCATGCCATAGGCTAAATGAAGAATAGATTCCAACCAAAAACAATGGCCTGTTCCAGTAAAGAAGGGAAAATGATAAGGGAGGAAGAACAGATAGTGGGAAGATGGGCAGAGTATTTCAAAGATACACTAAGCACCAGCCTAGAAGATGAAGAGACAGCTGCACAGGAGGGAAGAGTCGATCTGGAAGTAGATAGTGAAACCAATGAGGCAAGAAAGCCAACACTACAAGATGTCGCCCAGGCTGTGTACAAGTCAAAAAAACAGTCGAGCCCCTGGGGAAGACTGCATAATTGCTGAATTAATAAAAACTGGTGGTGAGGCTGTAATAAAGGAACTGCACACATTAATATCAGATATATGGGAAACAGAGCCGGCCGGAGTGGCCATGCGGTTCTAGGCGCTACAGTCTGGACCCGAGCGACCGCTACGGTCGCAGGTTCGATTCCTGCCTCGGATATGGATGTGTGTGATGTCCTTAGGTTCGTTAGGTTTAATTAGTTCTAAGTTCTAGGCGACTGACGACCTCAGAAGTTAAGTCACATAGTGCTCAGAGCCATTTGAACCATTTTTTGGGAAACAGAAACTATGCCAGATAATTGGAAAATTGGAATAGTAGTCCCCATTTATAAGAAAGGGGACAGAACAGCATGTGAAAACTGTAGAGGTGTAACAATACTAAGTACAGCTTATAAGATCTTCACAAGTATATTAAACGAAAGGAGACGGAAGTGTTCAGAAGGCTAACTAGGGGAATATCAGTGTGGCTTTCAACCCGGCAGAGGAACAACTGATCAAATATTTGTGATAAGGCAAATGATGGAAAAGTTCTATGAATATGATAGAGATCTGCATTTCTTATTCATCGATTTCAAACAAGCCTTTGGCAGCATAAATCGCCAAGAACTATACAGAGTACTGAAAGAAGTTGGTATATGTGCTAAATTAATAAGACTAATCAGAATGACAATGACAGAGACAAGAGCAAAAGTAAAGGTCCTTAGCAGAACAAGTGAAAGCTTTGACTTTAATAAAGGTGTGAATCAAGGGGATAGTCTCTCCACTGTCCTATTCAACGTAGCCCTGCATAGTGCAGTAAATAAAATCACCAAAAGGGGCTCCATATTTATGAAAACTAGCCAGATATGTGCATACGCTGATGACATTGCTATAGTAGGAAGAAATACCAATACACTCCTAGAAACATACCGGGCAATGGAAACAGAAGCCTTAAAAATTGGCTTCATAGTAAATAAAAACAAAACAAAATATATGGTAATGTCACAATCTGAGGCCAGAAGAACTCCTAAAAACCTAAACATCAATGGGAAATGCTTCAACGGAGTGTCCTCTTTTTAACTACTTGGGAGCCCTAATAACGAATGATAACAGTATTGGAAAGGCAGAAGTAGCCTTGTTACAAGAAAAACTAAATTGCTAATATATAACTCCCTCGTCCGCCCAGTTATCACATACGGCTCAGAAGTATGGACATTGACAGAACACGATAAAAATGCTCTAAGAAGCATTGAGCGGAAAATACTACGCAAAATCTATGGGCCATTAAGGGAGGAAGAAGGCTGGAGAATACGCTACAATGTCTACATTCATCTACATTTATACTCCGCAAGCCACCCAACGGTGTGTGGCGGAGGGCACTTTACGTGCCACTGTCATTACCTCCTTTTCCTCTTCCAGTCCCGTATGGTTCGCGGGAAGAACGACTGTCTGAAAGCCTCCGTGCGCGCTCTAATCTCTCTAATTTTACATTCGTGATCTCCTCGGGAGGTATGAGTAGGGGGAAGCAATATATTCGATACCTCATCCAGAAACGCACCCTCTCGAAACCTGGCGAGCAAGCTACACCGCGATGCAGAGCGCCTCTCTTGCAGAGTCTGCCACTTGAGTTTATTAAACATCTCCGTAACGCTATCACGGTTACCAAATAACCCTGTGACGAAACGCGCCGCTCTTCTTTGGATCTTCTCTATCTCCTCCGTCAAACCGATCTGGTACGGATCAAACACTGATGAGCAATGTCGAATTACAATAGTTAATACAAGGCAGGGACATAGTAAAATTAGTGAAATCACAGCGAATACGATGGCTAGGACACTTGGAGAGAATGGCAGAGGATAGAATTCCAAAGAAAATGATGAAAGGTATGATCCATTCAGTTAGGCGAAAAGGGAGACCTAGAAGAAGATGGATCGATGAGGTAATAATGGATATCAGCAATATGGGAGTCCGGGGGTGGAAAAGAGCAGCAAATAACCGAGAAGTGTGGAGGAAGATTGTTGAAGAAGCCAAGGCTCGCCAAGGGCTGTAGAGCTACTGAAGAAGAAGACTCTACCTGTGCTGCTGGAACATGTGCCTTTACAAGTACGACACAACATGTGGTTCATGCACGATGGAGCTCCTGCACATTTCAGTCGAAGTGTTCGTTCGCTTCTGAACAACAGAGTCGGTGAGCGATGGATTGGTAGAGGCGGACCAATTCCATGGCCTCCACGCTCTCCTGACCTCAACCCTCTTGACTTTCATTTATGGGGGCATTTGATAGCTCTTGTCTACGCAACCCTGGTACCAAATGTAGAGACTCTTCGTGCTCGTATTGTGGACGGCTGTGATACAATACGTCATTCTCCAGGGCTGCATCAGCGCATCAGGGATTCCATGCGACGGCGGGTGGATGCATGTGTCCTCGCTAAGGGTGGACATTTTGAACATTTCCTGTAGCAAAGTGTTTGAAGTCACGCTGGTACGTTCTGTTGCTGTGTATTTCCATTCCATGATTAATGTGATTTGAAGAGAAGTAATAAAATGAGCCCTAACATGGAAAGTAAGCGTTTCTGGGCACATGTCCACATAACATATTTTCTTTCTTTGTGTGTGAAGAATGTTTCCTGAAAGCTTGGCCGTACCTTTTTGTAACACCCTGTATAAATGGTTGTACATGGTAGGTATGGTGAATGCTAAGTGACATCCTTTATCCTTGGTTTCGAGCTCTAGTGTGTCCATGTGAATGATCCTGCGAATTCAGACATGTCCACTGCAGACTGGGTAAAATTTGTGGAACAGCTGTGTTGTGGATGGATGCCAGGAGTTGCCGTATTAAAACTCGGAAAGAACTTTCCAAATACTTCTCCCGTTACTCTAATCTTGGCTACATGTAAGAACTGTTCATCAGACCAACCATTCATCAAAGCTGAAATATCCAAGTCCTCCGCAAACGAATGCACATCCTCAGATGCCTTGCCAGAAAACGGAATAATCAAACTCATGGTGGCCGGTTCAACCTCCTGCTCCCTAGGCAACAAGGACTGATCAGATGTAATTTCCCCCTCACTTCTAGATGTTAATTTATTTCTCAACTGAGTATTTTCTGCTGTCAATTGTGCTATCTTTTCCATCAAAATCTGTACTGCTTCTGGTTCCGACACACTTTGCGTCCATGACTGCCATTGTGTTGCTTTCGTTCCCAGATAGTCGTTTTGTTTCGGAACTAAGTACAAGAACAATCTGACTTCCTTCAACTCCGTATCATCATACTCAGTAACATCATAAACCTATACAAAGTAATCCAGTGCCATGAAAAACAACATCTTACTGTCCCAAATATAACACTTATTCTAACAGAATAAATAATTGCTTACGCAAAACATCTAAAACGTAGATTCTGGCAAGCCATACTCAAAACACCAACAAGAAAGTAAACGTCCAACACTCAGAAAAACAATTTCGACAGCACTCACCACATCTTGTGACTGTACTGTAGGCGGTGGGCTCGAACGTCGTACTGGACATACGACGTCCACTATTCTGACACCAAATGTAGTGGGTGGGTGCCAAGAGTTGCCATATGAAAACACGGCGAGAACTTTCGAAATGATTAATTCGTTTGCACTACAGAGAATCATTCAACTCGGTCCGCATTACAGGTCCCGCATTGCTGAGGAAGTAGCCCCAGCGGCCTGTCCAACGCAAGCTGTGCCGTGCCGGCCTTGTTCGCCAGCTCTAGAGTTTCGATTACGTCAGGATGGCTGCTGGCGCAGCTGCCACCGTCCCCGTTCACTCCGCGCTGCTCCGCCGGGAGCCGTAGGCCGGCACCACTGCTGCTCCTTCCTCAGCTGTCGTAGCTGGGACTGCAGCGGCAACGACCGTCCCCGTTCTGGTGTCCGAACCTGCGACTCTCGCCTTGTAAGTCTGTGGCGTGTGTCGGGATACGAGACGACTGCCCGTGGTAGCGACCCGAAGAGTGACCCGCCCTGACCGGCTGCAGACCTCAGTGGATCGAACCAACGACCCGCTGTGGACTGGGACGCTGTCGCCCCATCTGTTGCCGTGTGTCGCCGGTAGTGTGACACGCCCCGCCGTCCAGAAGAGCTGATTACAAGATCGCCGTAACATGGCTTCCATTGTCCTCAGTTCCGGTCAGACTGACGTTGCCTACGGTGACGTGAATAAGAGGATATACACCCGGTCGTGTTATGACTTCTTTCTCCTCACGCAAAAGCTCTCTTGTATCCTCATATTCTAGCATGTTGATGTTGATCGTTTCGATGGTTCCTGCGGCCTTGTTTTGAGCTGCCCGCGCGACTGCTACGGTCGCAGGTTCGAATCCTGCCTCGGGCATGGATGTGTGTGATGCCCTTAGGTTGGTTAGGTTTAAGTAGTTCTAAGTTCTAGGGGACTGATGACCACAGAAGTTAAGTCCCATAGTGCTCAGAGCCATTTGAACCTTTTCTTTTTTTTTTTTTTTTTTTTTTTTTGAGCTGCGTCCGCAGCGGTAGAGCTTCAGTTTTCATTTAGACTTCTGCTACGTCTACCCTGGGACGGACCGGGTGACCTAATCCGGATATTATGGTTTTGCTGGTTTTCTTGATCCCAGTAACTGTTGTTCTCCCAGTCCTTTTTTGCTGCTCTGGTTCTCCAGTACCACGCTGGAACTGGTTTGGATTTCCTTGTTCTCTCTAGTTTCGGTTTGGCTGTTTGTTATAATTTTTGTTGCAATTGCCTCGTCTACCTCTGTTCTCACAAGGGGCTCATTAGTCCCTCTATATTTCGAGTTGTTGTTTTCCCGTGATCGATATGTCTTCCGATTCATCTGCTGTCGTTCCTTTCTCTCGAACCTTGCAAACTGCGGTCATTGTTTCTGTTCCTGTGTATTGCGTTTTGTATTACATTGACATAGTCTAATTCATGTAGCGCGCTGCTGAATGATTCAGTGGAATCATTGCTCCTTCCGGTGAGGAGTTGTTGGTACTGCAGAGGCAATTTGAAGTAATAGTGCCTCATAGTTTCCTTGGCACTGTTCGGTTGGACCAAAACCCGATTCGTCTTAATCAGTGACTCAAAGACTTTCACCGGACTACCGAATCCTAATGCTTCTACATCTTTGACCAGCATATTCTCGTGCTGGAGTCTTTTCTGCGTGCCTTGCGATCAAAATGTGCTAAGGAGCGCATCCCTGAACTCTTAACGTGAGCGACAGCTCTCAGCAACACTGCACATATGTTCCGCAATCGATTCCTCTAAAAACTAGCGGATAAATTACGCATTGATTTTCAGTGGCCATGACTCTGGTAGCAATTTGTCATCCATTCTCTTTCTACACTTGGAACTTTTGAATGGATAAGAAACGTTTGTGGTCTAATTTTCCGTCTGCCGAGAACGTACGCAATTGTGATCAGGTTCGGTTTCTGCCGTACTTTGCGTCACCGACGGAGCGCGCTCTGTCGTGCGCCCTATGGCGGCTGATGTGTTCTCCTGCGGCGTTCACTTTTGTGCTAGTGATGTAGCCTCTTATTGCACATCGAAATGTATTAATAAGTGCTCTAGTCTCCTTCTCGGATCATGCGGGAGTGCTGCAATACCAGGCAGTAACTCTAATTCCGCAACCCGCTGATGTGCTTCCTGGACGTGTTTTGCCAGCTCGGTTTTCCTGTGAGGTAATCCGAGACTCCTCTTCTTTCACCTCTGAGATCTCTGCCTGTATTTTCTCAATCTGTTCAATGCGCTTTACGTTTTCGCAAAATTTTTCTTGTGTTTCATGGACAATACTTCTTCCCCCTTTTAGAGCGTGCCAATAACCTTTTTTATTTTGTCACATTTCGCTTTTGGCCTGTTTTATTTCTTCTTTAGCAAACAAAGTGTCCTTGCGTGCTCCTTGGGCTACTTATCTTGCTCCCCTGACATCGCGTTTTGCCTCGTTCGCGACCTCTCGCTTCTCTGTTGATGTTTCCTTGACGCTGTCTACCTCTTCTTCAACACCTGCGACTTCTTTCTTAACCTGCTCTAAACTTTCAACGAGCTGTTCAGCTATCATGCGTATCACCTTCGTCTCCTTAGTGACTAATTCCTTCATCTCCTTCGAGGCTACCCTCTCCCTCCTCCCTCTCCTTGTCCGCTTCATGCATGAAATGCATGAGGGCCTCAAATTGAGATCCACTCTAATGCCTCCAGGACTAGACGAACGCGATTCCACCTCTCTGTCACAATTTGTTCGTGAGCCAGCTACGCCACTCTCACTAACAGCCGATTCTACATGCCACTCTGCTGCGGTTTCACCTTCTTTCTCATTGTCCGACCTAATATAGTCGTCATACTCAGAGAATTCTGCATTCACCATATCTGCAAGGTCAGCAACTACATTCGACTGAGAATTCTCCGCAACTTTCTCCTCATCAGTGCTACCGGTCTGCCATTGATCCGTTTGTGATGAGATTCAAATATTCTCACTACTTTGGAGCAAACTTGCCTTGCTTCTAGTGAACATGCATTCAGGTTTATACTTCCGAGAGATTTCAATTGCTACTCGTCGCAATGCAACCCAATTCTAACCTGAAATATACTCTGACGAGCCACTAACTCTAAATCCCAGAAACGTCTATGAAATAAAAACAACCCTAATCTACGAGAAAATGCAAGCGCCATAGATAATCTACCATCCCACACGTTAGCACAACACCGTTTTCTGTCAGTAACAATCAACAAGTGACGCATAAAACACAACAACAAATGAATGAAAATACAACCAACAACACACACAGATTTACAAATCATCGATGCATTTAACGCCTGAACTTCTTATGGCTACGCTAAATTAATTTACCTCAATGCACGAAATTAATTTCAACATGAGAAAACAGAAACCTGGTGACGGAAATCGCATCTGGTTGTCACAGAAAGTGCCACCAATTCAAGATCCTGGCAGCAGTCGCCACTTTGCAAGACAACGCTGGACCAGCGTATCTCTTGAAGGGCTTCAGGTGACTAAGAGTTCACCTCTTGACAGCAGTCGCTCTAGCCCGTAATATTTCCACTTGACTACCTAGCCCATGCGTCTGCTAAATTGATTCCGACCATTCACTCTGTTTGTGGTTGTTAGCCTGCATTAAAGGTTATTACTTTTAACAGAATCTAAATGAACTTGAATGCTGAAATAAAATTAATGAAATGGTGGCCCTGCTATTATTGTAGTCAATTCTACATGGGTAGTTAGTGTATCAACACGGGATTGAATTTTTATACTTTTGTGAATGTATGACACAAGACTATTGATTATAATATAGAACAGACAGTACATGTTAAGCATGATGACAAATAAATCATCAACTTTTGGCAACCCAAATAGACACAACAAATAGTTAACACTCTATTGGATGGCGCCTGGGTGGGAAAGACTAAAATCTGTCTGATTAAACTATTTAATCAGGCCAAAACATGGATAACACAATCTAAAATTATCTAACGCTGAATAGACTTCGATGGATTTATTCTACACAGTAGTTATACTGCGTTGGTGCACCTGAGGACAGGTGGTGAGACTGGGATTTAGTTTGCCCTGACAAGCTGTAGCAGCAATACTGTACCCCTTTCTATATGTGTAGCGCTGTCTCAGGTAACAGCCGTGGATCAAGCGTCTGCAGGTCAGCGATGTGTGGCGCTTGTAATTCGTTATTGCAGGTATTTAATACGCAAAGTCGTGGCTGACCATCTGTTAGATGTATCGCATCTATTCTCTAATGGAGCCCTGAAATCTCGGCACATTCCAGAGTGTGACAGTCGCGTCCGCCAGTCTTACCATGAGCCAATTTTACATACTTATATGGCAGTGCACAGAAGGAGATCAACCGTTGAGGCGGCAGATCTGCCACGCATAAGACTGCCCTCAGTGCAGCGAGTTGTCCAAGATGGCTCAGATCTGAACTGTCGGTAAAGCTTATTCCTTGCCACAGGCTCCCCAATCAAGATCAATGCTAGTGCGATGTCACGCTCAGGACAAGTGTCCCAAGCGCACACCACTCAGAACTCAAGACGAGAATCGCCTCCAGGTCATAGTCTGAATCAGAACACCATCTACAAGAGGAGTGTGAATCAGAAGACCAACACTCTCCTCTCCTCACTGTACATCAAACTTTGGTAAACTCCACAAAAGCACTCCAGCAACTGCCCTCACAAGGATTTTCTGCCAATCACAAGACTCCACGAGCTCCACGTCTCCCCTGTAACTCGTCTGGTCCACCCATCAGGCAATCCTCATCAAAGTTAATAATATTCTTCTCTTTTCAGGAGAATCAGCCTATCCCTGACACGCAAATTCCGATGCAGAGAGGAGACGACATTGTGCTTTCGACTATTTTCTTCCAACAGCCACATTACACAGTTTGTTATAAGTTTCCTTATAGCTCTTAAGTGACCAACACATTTATCATGGAGATCATTATATGGACAGCACGAACTTTTCAGCGTCTCTAACCAGGGGCCTCGGTTAAACCAAGAGAAGTGCTTTTGTGTCCCAACATAGACAATTTCAGAGTCACCAGAAATGTGGTGTTCTTTCTAAAATTGTTTTAAAGGCCTGAGGCACTCCGAGAAACTCTGCAGGCAGACGTATGACATCACCTGATGGCTCTTTCAATGGTGTGTGGTCCACTGTGAACATGGAACCTAGCGAACTTTTATGGCCGGAATCCTTGTTCCGAAAGGGTGTTTGTTACAGTGCTGAAACACATTGTCTAGGCAAGCTACATCTCTCTGATACCCCTGCCCCTGCTGTGGCTAGAGATGTGTAACACGTAGGTCCATTAGACACTTTAGCGCCTCTTCAGCGGAACGCATTATCTGCACACTTGTGCGAAAAATTCTTGGGACCAGCATTGTGTCCCTGGTATGTGCTTCGAGGTATTCTGTGCCCTAATAGTTTCACGTGGCTTCCAAGCCCGAAACGTCCAGTTCGAGATTTGGTTTTAAATGGCTAAACTGCCTGTTTGTTCTCAACTTCAGAAATTACCATTCAAAGGAGAGCCACCATACAGATCCCACATGCATCAACAACTTACATGCTTCCATCAATGCCAGCTCATACTGATAACTTCGCTTCACAAAGCGATGTCTTGGTTGTAAAACCAAAATTAAAGAGTGGCCTTGAATGTGGAGAATAGTGAGAGAGTGACTCGTCCTCAATGTTTTCAACACTGTCACTGGTATTGGAATTAAATCTGATTCCATTATTTTTCACTAAGATAAAGTCATATTGCAATTGTTATATTGTTACATGGGTGAGATACATATATTTTATGAGTGCTTCGGTACTTTTGCGTAGCACATAAAATACAGTTATTTTTACAAGAAAACACGGCAGACATTAATAATGAGCTTTAGTTAAAGTAGCCGGTGCATCCAAGGTTCACATTGACAATAATTATTCGTTGCTATTAACTCCTCATAATCACGTTGCAAATATGTATCCTTGCTACCAACATTATTATTTTCGAAACATAAGATTTTCTACCTCTGAGTTAATGTATATAATGATATTTCGTTCATTTTTGTATTTACAGCACACTAATATTTATTTATGGATTTTGCATATAGTACAACTGGGGTCAATATGAGTTCCATCAAAATTTCTTTTTGGTTCTTGGAAGTAATATTCACGAAATAACATCATTACTGTTACTGCGAACAACTGTAATATATGTTTTTACGTTAGTTCATTATAATAGTGACAACATATGAGGTATAAATTACTTGGGTCTATCAGACCCTAGTGATACGCAGTGACACCAAACAATACTGGTAGTAGAAGAGTTAATTTCATGATTTTTGCTTCACAAACTTCCCTAATAACTTAATAAATATATTGTTTGTACACATAATCCTCATTTAGTATCTATGACTGTCTTCTTTGGCCAACAGGCCCTTTCTCTCATTTACTAAGGAATGTAGCCCAAGATAGTAGACGAAATTTTCAACCTATTTAACACACAACTGCTGTTCTACCTAAAACGAGAGCAACAATACTCACAATCGAGTACAGAACTCTAAGAACATCCATTGGTGATGCTGTTATTCCTCATGTTCTATTTCTCTTCACAAAGTTATTTTAGATATTACAAACCCTGGTGCAAGGCTGACAATGATTACGTGGGGCAGTCAACACGGTCTTCTGCTGGTCGCTGAGCATCAACGTCACCTTAAGTGCAGACGCTTAAGACTCAGCGGATACCGAGCATAGTACAATAATTAAGCAGAAGATTATGATCGAACAGAAGGGGACTCAGGGTCACGCTTGGAACTATTGTTGTTCTGTCATTAGGGAAGAATTCCAAAGTAGACTACGTGATACCACCTACAAATTTAAAGTGGCTCTGCACTTAGCAATGCATGGGACCGCGTGTTTGATAAAGAAAGATCACAGTGGAGGGTTTCACATAGTTAAGCCATTGAAATGGCTGGTCGTGCTGCAAGTGACGTTATACACTTAGTAGAAGGCAACATCTCCGTGACGTCATTAAAACGGAATCTAGAAAGTCAGAAGCCGTCCTCTGAGCATAAAGTGGGAACAATGCCAGTCCCACTACAGTCACATGTAGTATTTAATGACTATCATGGTGACAGTTATCGAAATCTTTCGATGCAAAATGACCTTTGATCTTTGAGTTGCTTACATACGACATCAAGACGACGTCACGACCCGCTTTACTCCAATTTTCTCCTAATGCATGCCACTTGCTCGGAAAGAGGCCAATCAGAAGCCAACACACACACGCTTCGCTCTCCCAGTGACAACCTAGTACTATACCACCATTTAAAATGTTACGGCCAACCTGTAAGTACTACAGAGCACCGTCTTGTGCCATGTATAGGAGAACATTGTACGTTTGGTCACTTTTTAGAATTTCGCCTGTAGCCAGAACTACAATAGAAATTTCATACAATTAATCAATTGTAAAATAAATTTTTTTAATGATGACGTTCTCTTCCATGTTGTGTAATTTTACAAGAATTATTCGGGAAAATTAACGTGTTCCAAGGTAAAACATGGTCATGTAGCTAGGAATAAAGTTTCTATCCACATTTAAAGGCGTTGCAGTTGTGAAAATTTTGTCAGTACTTAATTTGGTCATCTATGTGTTACATTATTACGCTACTGTACAACAAAAATCAATAAGTGAAATCAAATTAAACAAAAATAATATTAGAGACTAGTTATGCGTTAAATAAATTTGAAACTGAAGCTGTTGGAAATTAAAACAAATTTAAGTTTTCAAGACAGGTAAAACTGTTAAGACATTAACAAAACACAATTAATCTGCATGTATCGTGTTTTCCGTGGTGAGAGACCTTCTGTTTCAAAGAACGAGGTGCTTTCACCCCTCACGTGCTGTACAACTATTTTTAAGAATATACAGAAATTTTACTTTCCATAAAATTCTGTAACTGGACAATTAATACTATCTTCCAAATAGCTTCAATATAATGTACGTACAGTACTTCAATGTTTAAAACAGGAAACATTTACAGATCCTATGAGAAACACCTCATTATGTCTACCAACAACAAAATCTTTAAAAAATGACGAAAACGACTTATGACGGTCGGGCCTTCCTTTATATAATTCTGAACTCAGTCACTATACTGAAGTACCATCCAAAAAAATCATGTATTCCTAGGTACATTATCCTCTAGATACAACACCGTACCCTACTCCACTTGGCATCTTTTCGCTTAGATGATGCAAAGCACAACTTACCCTCAAATTAAGTGCCACGATGTGATTTCCCCATGTAAATTATCTATATTATTTGTCAAAATAAGTAAATATTTGTTCCATACGAAGACTCGACTGTGGTTTGTTATTTGTACCCACTTGGTGCGAGACACAATTGACCTTCAAATTAAGTGGTACAATGTTACTTGCGCGAGTAAGTTGCCTGTACTACTTACTAAAAATACGTAAAGATTTGTTCTGAGTGTGAACCTTTCACCCAATTGATGCAGGATGCAGTAAACACTGAAATAAAGTACTCACCTTTAAATTGTTTGTATTATTTATGAAAGTACATAAAAACTTGCTACATAACAATAAACTTATCAGCATTGCTGGTGTAACTTACAGGTTAAGCTACAACTGACGCCAAAAACCAGTTGTGGTTCTATGATTGTACTCACTTGGTACAGGGCACCATTTCCCTCACACTACGCCCTACAACGTTATTAGCACTTCTAAAGTGTCATTATTACGTCTCATAAACTTGTCTTACAGTAGCTAAACCCGATACGCCACTTGCCAGAGAACAATGATCAGGCCATAGTGTATGGGGCGGCCGGAGCCCCCCCCCCCCCCCTCCTTGGTACTGGATTCTGACCAACGACAGAACCACAACTTGGGTCCTACGTGAAACACTCTGTACAACGCTTATTCTAGCCGAGAACATTCGGGAATTTTAACTTGTCTTTTACTGTTTGCATAGTAAAATTGTTCAGACAATCCACATCCTCTTAGATGTACGTTGCCTGCTATTCTTCATATTCTGGCGGCAGTTGCATATAGAAATTTACGTTTATCATTTTAGCAAACGAATGATTGTTAAGTGTAGTTGTCCCATCAGTTTTGAATTCTGTGATTTGTTTTTCAGTTGCTAGATGCACTATGTCGAGACCACCACATCAGATACAATGAAACGATCGCTTTTAAGCAGTCCGAACTGGAATGAAAATTTATTAACAGATTTTAGTACATCCTCTACTGTATTAAACATCCTAGGATCCAGTGTTTACTGCGTATACTCCAACAAATGGCCACTTTCCACTGCTAATATCTTGCAGTTGCCACTCACGAAAGATTTTTCCATACAGTGTGTTTAAAGTAATGTGTATGCCTTGCTTGTACATCTCCAATTGTTTGTTCTTTTCGAAACAGCAGATTATTTTCTTCTTTCATGGCAACTGGTTTTGAAAAATACACCAGTTTACCGTTTTTAAGACTCTGGCTTCTTCCGTCTCCATTTTCATTTTGCATTTCCATAACACATAAACTGAACCCAAAGCGGTAATTTCTATAACAGAGGATGGTTTAAGTCTCTTCAAAATATTGCTCCTTTTTACTTATAACCTGCGTAATAACGTTGTTTGTGCGAAACAGGGAACGTCTTACTAAGTCTACTATGCAGGGAATATAAGACAGAATAAAAATTTCTGAATTCTCTTGGCATAAAGGAGTATTTTACAGGTTGTTTCACACATGGTATAAGCATCGTGTCCGGCGTTGTCCGTATTTCAATAACAGTGATGCAGGCCCTGACCACCCCGTATGCTGCGCCCTGATCATAGGACTTTGGAACATGATGTATCAGTTTCACTGAAGTTAAGACGAGCTTTTGGTAAGGAATAGAGAAAATTTGGAAGTGAAAACAACGTTGTAGCTGTTGTGTCGGCAGCCGGGCCGACACCGTGAAGCTGAGGTGGCTGAAAATGCACGCGAGACTAACGCAGACGGACGTGAAGTACTGGAACAGGATACGTAATTAATGTTAGGAAGAAAAGTACGGAGCAGGTTTAATACTTAACTTTAATTAATCCTTGTGGTACATCGATCTTCAGATACACAGGAGACTTTAAGTACAATCACTGTATGGCTAATGGCGCCTTGCTAGTTCGTAGCCATTAACTTAGCTGATGGCTATTCTGTCTCTCGGCTAATGAGAGAGAAAGGCTTCGTACAACTGGGCGGTAGCTAGGTTCTCGTACAACTGGGGCAGAGTCCTCTCTCGTATCACGAGACCTGCCTTGGTGGTGGCGCTAGGTCTGCGATCACAGTGGCGACACGCGGGTCCGACATGTACTACATGGACCGCGGCCGATTTAAGCTACCACCTAGCAAGTGTGGTGTCTGGCGGTGACACCACATTCCTCCCCCGCAAATCGGCGAACGGTCGTGAGATAAGGCTTCCGCCCGCCGTGGGGAGGACCACATGTTGACGTATGCGATGAGGTGGGGAGCCTAACAACAGGCGAGGCTGTGCCACCCGCACCCGGCCATCCGGTCCGAGGGGAGCTAGGAAACGCCTGCAAAACTAGTCCAGGGTGCACGTCAACATGCGGTGTATGCGCCCGTAATAAGACAGGAGGGACCGAAGGGTCGATTTCCATGGCGGCGGGGTAGCCGACGCGCGATGACGTCATGTGGTCCGGAGCGGGCGGGAGTTCCATGGCGGAGGACAGCTGGTCACGGGAAGCGACCGGCGGCGCGTGACCCTGGGAGGCGCTCGGCGGCTGCAACGAAGCGTCGAACGCGGGCGGCGCCGGCGGGAGAACCAGCGGCGGCGGCGGCGGCTGCTGCTGCTGCGGCGGCGGCGGCGCGTCGCCATGGGGCAAAATGGAAGGCATCGTCGGTAACACCTGGGGATGAGGCGAGCCAGTAGATGGGTCCCCAGGGCGCTGACCGGACGGCACCGTCGCTGAAAGCAGACGGGGAGCGGCAGAACCCGAGCGACGACAGAGGCGCAGCTGATTGAGATGCCGACGCACCTCACCAGAGGCCCCCAAAACCAAATACATCGCGCGGCCGAGGCAGCGAAGAATGCGCCCTGCGAGCCAACGCCGTGAACCTCGATAGGTGCGATAAAATACAACGTCGCCTGGAGCAAAAGCAGGAGTCTGCCGCTGCACAGGAACCTGATGCGGCGGATGCAGCAAAGACATCAAGGTGCGATGAGGACGACCGTGGAGCAACTCAGCCGGCGAGCGACCATCTCGGGGCTGAGAGCGATACGAAGACAAAAAGAGCAACAATGCGTTCTCCCGAGAATGCTACTCTTTCAATTTCAACATCTGTGACTTGAAAGTCCGGACCAATCGTTCAGCGGCACCGTTGGACTGAGGCGAAAACGGCGCGGATGTCAGATGTTGAATACCATTGGCCTGGCAGAATGACTGAAATTCTGCGGACATGAATTGTGGGCCATTGTCGGAAACAATAGTCTGCGGAAGACCTTCAATGCAAAAGATAGCAGACAACGCTTGGATGGTGGCGGAGGACGTCGTGGAAGACATCCGGACAACAAAAGGAAAATTACTGAAGGCGTCGACCAGAACCAACCATCGAGCATTCCAGAATGGACCAGCAAAATCAATGTGCAAGCGTTGCCAAGGGGAAGTGGCTTTCGGCCATGCAAAGACTTTCCGCGGCGGTGCGGATTGTTGTTCGGCACACGCCGGGCACGAAGAACACATATTCGTAATCGCAGCATCGATTCCGAACCAAGTACAGTGCTGACGAGCAAGTTGTTTCGTTCGCACTATACCCCAATGTCCTTGGTGAAGAAGCCGTAAAACAGAGGACTGTAACGAACGTGGGACCACGACTCTGGACTGATCATTATCAGAACGCAACAACAAAACACCACGTCGAACAAAAAGTCTGTCCTTGTGAGCAAAAAATCGGCGAACCAACGGATCCTCGATCCGAGACTTTGACAAAGGCCATTGCGTAGCAACAAAACGTAAAACAGTAGCAAGGACAGGGTCAGCAGCTGTGGCTGTAGCGACACGACGAAAATCAATCGGAAACGATTCGACCACTTCATCGGTTTCCGAATCAATGAACATGCAAGCAAGTTCGGAAGAATCGAATGCTTTATCCTCAGCAACAGGCAAACGGGACAACGCATCGGCGTTTCCGTGCTTAGCAGTGGACCGATACAAGATATCGTAGCGGTACTGCGAGAGGAAAATAGACCAGCGAATGAATTTCTGCGCTGTACGTGGAGGTACAGGCTTGGTCGGATGAAAAAGCGATGTCGAAGGTTTGTGGTCTGTGATGATGGTAAAGTGACGACCATACAAGAAATCATGGAACTTAGTAACACCAAACACGAGAGCCAAAGCTTCTTTCTCTATCTGTGAATAATTTCTTTGCGCCGACGAGAGCAATTTGGACGCAAAGGCAATAGGGCGATCATGCGAGCCAACTTTGTGCGCAAGCACAGCACCGATCCCGAAATCCGATGCATCTACCATCAACAAAAGGGGTTTCTGGGGATCGAATGGCGTAAGGCAAGTATTAGAAAGCAACGCCGATTTCAACTGGCGAAAGGCGCGTTCACATTCCGTCGTCCAGACGAACGGAACACCTTTACGGCGTAAGCGATGAAGCGGAGCTGAAATGGAAGAGGCATTGCGCACATATTTATGGTAATAATTAATTTTACCCAACACACACTGTAGCTGTTTCACATTTTGAGGGGAAGGCAATTCTTGTATGGCACGGAGGTGCTCTGGACTCGGATGTATGCCCTGGGCATTAATGACATGTCCCAGGTATGGTAAGTCACGAGCAAAAAACACACATTTGTCCTTCCTCAAGCGAAGACCATTTTGCCGCAAGACCTGAAATAAAGTTCGTAAGTTCGCAAGATGATCTTCTTCTGTCTGTCCTGAGATCACTATATCGTCCAGATAGTTTGCTGCAGTAGGGACCGACGCACAAATAGTTTGTAAATATTGCTGAAACAAGGCAGGGGCGGATGCACACCCGAATGGCAGTCTTTTGAAGCGGTACAATCCAAGATGCGTGTTAACCACCAATACGCGCTGGGATTCGTCGTCCACCGGTATTTGCAAGTACGCATCGGCTAGGTCCAACTTTGAAAAATATTTTCCCGGGCACAATTTAGCAAAAAGATCTTCCGGGCGGGGCAAAGGAAAAGTAGCAGTCACTAGCTGTGGATTCACTGTGGCCTTGAAGTCCACGCAAAGTCTCAATTTTCCGGAAGGTTTTGGCAAAATTACTAAGGGTGAGGCCCAGAGAGAAGCTTGCACACGTTCAATTACACCCTGTGATTCGAGATCGTGTAACGTTCTTGCGACCTCATCACGCAATGCGTGGGGAACATTGCGCGCCCTGAAAAATTTCGGTTGCGCGTTTACCTTCAGTTCTAAATGTGCTTCATAGTTTTTAGCGCAACCTAAGCCCGGTGCAAAAATGTCTGCAAATTCTTCACACAGCCGAGAAACACTGTCTGTAGGCACAGTCTGATTCACTGATAGGACCTGATTTACAATAGACATGTTAAACAACTTAAATAAATCTAGACCAAACAAGTTCACTGGCGTAGAAGAACGAAGAACGTAAAATGACACAAGTTTTGTTTGTCCCTTGTATGTTGCAAGAAGGCTGCACTGTCCTAACACAGGAATTTTCTGTCCGGAATATGTAGTTAGCTTAACATTTGCGGCACGCAACGGAGGTGCGCCCAGTTGTTTGTACGTGTCGTGATTGAGCAATGAAACTGCAGCTCCGGTATCGAGCTGGAATGGTATCACTTTGCCTTCAAAGTCTAAGTCCACAAAAAGTTTATTGTTCTGCTGACGACAAGAGCGACTGTTTTGTGCAATTGGAACAGACACTGGTACAGAATCACTTGCTAATTGACGTGATTTCCGGCGACGTCAACGCACAGTTTTTGTGGGACGAACACAGTTACTGTTAGAGAAAGTGTCACTGGACGAAGTGGAATTAACGACATGAATGTCCATAGGCGAAGTTCCACGAGCCTGAGTGTCCTTGGTTCGATTCCGGCGCGAAGCAAAGGGCCTGGAATGATTGTGATTGTCTGATCTGAGCTTTTTCTGGCAAACACTTTGAACATGTCCTATCTTATTGCAGAAAAAGCAAATAGCTTGGCGTGACGGGCAATGTTCACGCGAATGTCTAGTAGCACACCGCGGGCATGATTTCACTACATTTGTGGGCTGGCGCGGCACACCTGGCTTAGCACGCGGCGGTCGCTGTGTCGACGTGCGCAAGGCCCGGTTACCGGGCCGCGCAGCGCGTCCAGCGGGCCGGTTAATGTTACACACGGCTGGCGAAGTTTCAAAAGATTCCTGAGCACAGTCAAGTGTGTCCTGTCTATCCAATATGTCTATCACTTGTTGAAGGGAGGGATTAACTAGTTTCAAAATTTGATCCCGTATGCGAACATCAGAAACGTTCTGTGCTATTGCATCACGCACCATTGTATCTGAATAAGAAAGACCACAGTCACATTCAAAGGCACAGTCCCTAGTAAGTCCTTGCAATGTTGCTACCCACTCCCTATTAGTTTGACCGGCCGTACGTTTTGTACGAAAGAACGTATACCGTTTTGCAACCACATTAACTGTTTCTTTGAAATAGGCATCTAATGCAGACACAATTTCCTCGTAGGACAAAGTTGCTACGTCGCGTCGGGGAAACAATTTCACTATCACACGGTATGTGGACACACCGACACAAGAAAGCAAAAACGGCTGCCGCTCATTACCTTGAATTCTGTAGGCAGCGAGGTGGAAGGCAAACTGGCGGGACCACTCTTGCCAGGTCTCTTGGTTCGGGTCGTAGTGCCTAAAAGGCGGTGCAACGGCAGGTTGTGGCTGCGGTAGCGGTGAAGCGGCTGCGGCCGCATCGGTGTGCAGCGCACGTTGACCCTGGACGAGCTGTCCAAGGGCATCCAGTAACGCCTGCGTCTGCTGATTCTGCAAGCGATAAAATTCGGACAGTACATCTGGAGAATGTGGCGAAGCCATGACACAATTAAATGTAAGCAATCAGAAAAAGTTCACTTTTCCCTCGTCGCCAATGTTGTGTCGGCAGCCGGGCCGACACCGTGAAGCTGAGGTGGCTGAAAATGCACGCGAGACTAACGCAGACGGACGTGAAGTACTGGAACAGGATACGTAATTAATGTTAGGAAGAAAAGTACGGAGCAGGTTTAATACTTAACTTTAATTAATCCTTGTGGTACATCGATCTTCAGATACACAGGAGACTTTAAGTACAATCACTGTATGGCTAATGGCGCCTTGCTAGTTCGTAGCCATTAACTTAGCTGATGGCTATTCTGTATCTCGGCTAATGAGAGAGAAAGGCTTCGTACAACTGGGCGGTAGCTAGGTTCTCGTACAACTGGGGCAGAGTCCTCTCTCGTATCACGAGACCTGCCTTGGTGGTGGCGCTAGGTCTGCGATCACAGTGGCGACACGCGGGTCCGACATGTACTACATGGACCGCGGCCGATTTAAGCTACCACCTAGCAAGTGTGGTGTCTGGCGGTGACACCACAGTAGCCCTTAATTCGAACGTTAATTGTATCATGTGCCACGTGGCTACGAAGACTGAACCGTAGTTCCATTTTGGCGTCAAGTGTAACTGTAAGGTACACCGCCAATGCCAATAAATGAGTCATGCGGGTTTTGTATTGTTATAGAAAAAATTTAGTTTTTTCGATAAATAATAAGGAAAATTTTCGGTTCCTTTAAAGTGATAATTTACTATTGATAGAAAAATAGAACCACAGCCACCTTTCCGCTCCACGTGTAACTTCACTTTTACGCTACACAAGTAATGCTGTTATTTGAATAATTTATTGTCTTGCATTGGAATATAACAAATATTCATGTATTTGGAGAAATAACACCGAAACATTACACACGGGCATTTTATTTCTGGGTCCGTTGTGCACTGCACCAAGTGGTGTAAGCAGTGACCGAAAATTATATTTTGGCTTAGAACAAATCTTTATATACTTTGACAAATAATAAAGAAAATTTCAAGTTCCCTTAAAGCGCTGTTTTAATTTTGGTGCAAAAGTCGAATCACAGATGGATTTTGGCGCCAGGTTGGTACAGAAAATAGGATACCAGCTCTGTGTTACATATTGACTGGCTGTTACGCTTTTCAGGGCAGTAACGTATTGGGCTATGATTGGGAGAGTAAAATGTGTAGGAGTTGGCGTAGAGGCTCTCTGATGGGCCTATTTCCTAGGAAGTGGCATTGCTTAGATAAAGGGAGGGATGGGGGTGGGTAGTGGAGAGAAGGGAGGGAGGTATGATGCCCTTATGCGTTTGCCGCTGCCACTGCATGTAGGTAACCGATAGGTCGATGTTCAGATTGTGACCCAAACGCCTACTGTTCTCCTGGTTTCGAGTTAGGTAATTGTAAGTGCTTTCAACCATTTCATTAACATTATTACAGTTACTCCTTTAGTGACGCACGAAAATCTGGAAACGGATTTCGGCGGTGATCATTTTGGAAGAAATTATTAATTTCCCTAAACGTTGGCAAACATTAAAAAACTGCAAAATTTTTAAATGTCTCCTTATTCTTTCACGTGGTGGCATAGGAACACGGTGAGGACCGCTTTTCCGATGGTTGTGAACCAGATTGAAATACTTCTGTCTGTCTGCAGAAGGTGTGATCAGTGCTCTTTATCGCAAGGTGTAGGTTTCTGCCCTTTCCCCTCGTGTGGAAGGTCACTAGAGAGTGAAACAACCAGTTTCATAGAAGCTTGGATCACCGCCATTCAGTTACTTCAATGCCAACCATCAGATGCAGTTTCGTGTCGAGCGTAAACGCGTTTTCCTATGCAAATTGGGGCAAATTGCTTACGTATTAGCAACCTGGGATGGGAGCGCTGATAACAGCCATCGAGGCAGAGCGGCACATTGGGACCCATTGGCACTGCTCAGTAAGTGCTCCGAAAACACGATTGTGGCTTCTTCTGTAGATGAGTGGGCAACTGTCTTACGCGTATGTCCCTTAAAAGCCCGGACTTTGCGGCCAGTTTCTCCTTCGGAATGCGAACGAAAACGCAGAACATATTTTTAATGATGTTATAAGTGCAAAAGCATAAACAAGCATTGACTTTGAAGATCGGCCACTCTCATAAACTATTCTTCCTAGAATCCGTTGAATGGAACTGGAGCAATTTAAATTGTTATTAGCTTAGGTTACATTTTGAAACTACCTGCAGGAAAATAGCGCTTGAACTGTTCGAATATATTCTTAGCTGATTACTTGTGTAACTCTAGCATAATCGATACAGTTGGCACCGAAGAGTCATGGACATTACCTTTTCAAGAAACTGTAGAAATAATGTCGGACCATAGGCACTCCCGAACGGTAGTTAATGCTGTGGCTGTGCAATGAACGGTAACAGTAGATATATCAGATAAAACACTCACCACCTTTTAGTTTGGCAAAGAAAACCATCTAGCCTTGGTCGCAGACAGTAATCCAAATCTGACTTAGAGTGCGCTGATGCCTTAAAATAGCCACAGAAGCGAATTTTTTCTATTACTTCTGCGAATGACCTTCAGTTCCGAAGCCAATGAACTTTGAGATACTGGTCTGGTAACATGTAACTCCTGCAGCCTGTCTAGTTCGTGCTGCGGTTCCTCCTCATGCATGTGAAGAACCAGAAGGGATTCAAATCAAACGTGCGCCCGTGGAGGGGACCAGCTGTATATGCGTTGAAAAGAATGCTCCATATTTCATCCGGGAGCAAATAACCCTTCGAATTCTCTGCGAACATTGTTCAGCGGTTTAAAACTATATACAGAAATGCTGCTCATTCAAATAAAAGTGTGAGGAATACTGGAACGGGATGTTCCGTATTTTCAGATTTAACAGTCTTCACGGAAATATTACTTTTAACTACCGAATTTATATGGTCCGTAATTGGTGAGGACCACCGGAAATTATCTATAATCCAGAGCGGCACTTATTGCGACGAACACACTGAAGCTCGGGCAACGAGGAATTGAAAGTCATTCTGAACAGAACACAGTAATTTGATCGAGATCACGCAACACCGTCAGGTAGACTCTTAAAGTAATTACATGATCACTCCACACATAGATTAACGACACTCGGGATAAAATCTAGGCCCGGAAAATATCAACATTGGTACATCTCCGGGCCAGCGACCGTATGTTTCATCAGTATGCCGGTCGAGCGTGGCTCGCAGGCGGTTTACGACACCAGGGATCTGCCAGGCGACTGGGGGCGCATGAGTTAACGGCTGCGTCACGGAACGGACAGGCTCAGCGCGGCGTGAGTCGCCGAATAATAGCTGAGGCGACGTTCTGTGCTGAATGCGGCGTAGCTGGCTGAGCGGGCAACGCTGGCGCGCACCAGGGCTGCTGCTAATCTAGAGGTCGTGGTCAGGCTCACTGTATTGTGTCGTTTGGGGAGACCAAGTTGGAATCCACTATACGGCTCTAATAGGCTGGCCACCAGTTCCATATCCCACAGAACATTACAGAACACAGTAAGAAGATAAGAAACGTGAAGCTGTGTGATATGGAATAATGGATGGTAAACAAAATCACTGACATTACAAATTTAAAACTGGCAGTACCAATTCTGTAGTACAAAGAGCATACAAATTCTTTGAACTGACTGGGACTAAGCTATGGAAAACAACTAGATCCCTCGTCTAAATGAACCAGGCTCTAGTCGCAATATTACTATATTTAAAATTCATTTATTAAAGTTAGGTATCACTGACCGAATAATTGCTTTTTTTTATAGTCTGATTGTAAAGTCAGTCTCGAAGCGCTAAAATGGCAAGAAGTGTATATTAAATACGACTTGAACTTCAAGTATAATACAATTCTTCAAACCTTTATCACTTTCTTTAACAGCTCCTTCCAATTAAATGCTGCAGGCAGGTATACAGTACTAATAATCAACTGATTTAGATGACGCGTCAAAAAAAAAATCATATAGGAGGAAACGAGAGCTGAATCATAGCAATAAAGACACTCTGAGCCTGGCAACACGGCAAGGAAAAACAATGATATTTAACTACTGCGCAGAATACAGAAAAGAAACCCACTGCTTGCATAACATTTACCCGCAAACTTTCCTACAAAATGGAAAACATTTTCAGACTGCATAACGTTAACATTGCCTTCACAACACATAACAAATTGCCACAAACATTAAGACACAACATAAACACGCAGACAGGTAAAGACATACAATTCGGCATTTGTTAAATAGTATGTAGTACATGACGTGCCCTCTGTGTAGGCCAAACGGCGAGAGATTTCCAGAAAAGGTACAATGAACATGTAAATGACTAGCACAGAAATAATTTTAATGATCAGCAGTAGTAACCCACAAGAGGACACTGGCCACACATTCCAAGATATCGTGAATGATTTTCATACATTAAATAAAATGGACAAGGGGCAACAAACGGACTTACATGAAGAATCAGAAATTTTCATTTACGGCACAGCACATGTTAAAATGTTGCCGAATGATAAGCTAGAAACTAACAGTAACACCAGATATGGTGGATAGCTGCGAATACAGAATAAGCAATCCTGGACCAATGCAAAATAAAACCAAATCCACTTTGCGTGTGTCTTGTAGCAAGCGGCAAAGTGGTCAGTGCCTGTTCACCAGTGGTGCGGCTGAAATTTATAGGCTGTAATTAACCCTTCCAGTCTTAACACTCTGCGTTCACCCAGTGAGTGTACTCAACCCCATCTGTTTCCAGGTACAATCATCATGGAGAATTTCATATTCACAATATTACCCCAGTTGTCAATCCATTGCAAGTATTACTGGCGCTATTTGTCTTTCGGATTCAGGGGTGACCAGGTTAAAAAGCATTGTGATTCCATATAGGAAGTCGGAGTATTCTGACCAACGTAAAACCAAAACAAAAACATTTTTTGCAACATTTAACATACACACAAATTTGGAATCAGCTAAACTTCATAAATTATGAGATACGTTAAAAGAAAAGGAAATTAAAGGTTTTGCACTTCAAGAAACTCGAATGACAGACAATAACGCCATGGATTTGGGTAATTATTGTCTATTTAAACGTAAAAGTGGTAAAAGAGTACTTAAGAATACACTACATATGGAAGTTGCTTTTGCAGTCTCTAAAAATATTTCAAATGCAATAACGGAGGTAAAACCCATTAATAATAGGCTATTGAAAATTTCTCTCAAATGCACAAATAAGGCATTCATTTTAATTAATCCCCATATGCCAGTCAATGAGGGTAACCGTAAGAAACCTGAAGAAGTTAATGAAGCTTGAGAAACGTTAGAAGGCATTATCACGAAAATTCCCTCAAATCACGTTAAAATTTTAATGGGTGATTTTAATTCTGAATTGGGTAAAGAGAAAAATTATAAGAAAACGGTGGGTGGATTTCCTGCTCATAAATGGACAAGCCAAACTGGCCAAAGACGTGTTGTAACGTGCAAAAATTTTAACCCTAAAATCATGTCAACACATTTCAAAAAGAACCTTTCTTTCTAAACGAAAACTTGGCGGGTACTCAATACAGTAATTGGGGAATTTCAAATCGATCATGTATCAATTTCATACTAAAACTAAAAAGAATTTTAAATGTTCAAGTTAGGAAAGGGGCTGGTATAGATTCTGACCACTATTTAAGGCGAACAAAAGTAAAACTTCAACCTGAAAACCTCTTTAAAAAATGTTGTCCCACAATTTGAAACTGCTAAAATAATCCAAACTGTAACAAGCGAATTTGACGAAAAACTATTCAACAATTGGCGAAGGCTAAAAGAAAAGTTCATACAACAGCACAAAATTTAATTCCGCTTCGAAAGAAACAAAAACACCCCTGTTGGAAAACGGATTATGAAACAGCAGTTAAGTCTAGGCACAAGGTACCCAAAAACTGGAATAGTATCAGAACTGAAAATACGCACGACACCTTTCTAAATGTAAGAAAAGAAACATCTAAATTAATACGACGGACTAAAAGAATCTACAATACTGTCCAACTTTTAGAAATCTAAAAAGGACTTCCAAAAGAACAATACAAAAACTTTTATAAGACATTCAAAACGAAACGAACTGGTTACCAATGTCAAAGTCTTTGGTTCTAAAATGAAAATGGCTCTTTGGCTCTTAACAACTAGGAAAGTTGTAAGATACTGGCTAATTATTTTGAAAAACTATTAAACTGTTCAGAACCAGCGAATAAATTCCAATCACAGCCAACTAGTAACACCAAACCTAACTATAAACAACGAGACGAAATCGAAATAATTAAACAAATTAAGAGGCTTAAGAACAATAACGCATCCGGAGAAGACGGTCTAATTGTAGAACTACTAAAATCAACTGCCCCCAACTTAATAAAAGAGATCACTCAAATAATCGGACATGTCTGGCAAACTGAGAAAATACCTGAGGACTACAAAACTGCCCCAATTCATCCGTTTCACAAAAATGGGGTAGAACCGATGTTAATAATTACCGAGGAATCTATCTTCTCCCGGTCACATACAAAATTCTCTAGCAGTGTTTACTTGATCGAACCCAACAACAAATATAACCTATAATTGGTGAATACCAAGCAGGCTTAATACCAAGCAGACCCTGTCCGTAAGAAATCCTTTATTTAAAACCAATCCTTAGGCACCAAAGTATTTCTGTTAACAATATTGTATGTACATTTGTGGAGTTTTAAAAAGGCCTACGACTCAGTTTATTGTGGATCTCTTTTCCAAATTTTAAAGAATCGTGGACTAGATAATAAAGCTCTAACACGGTTAAGGAAGAGTGAACTGACGCTAAATCAAAAGTTAAATTCATGGGAGCAATTACTGAACCATTTGATATAAAGACTGGTGAGGACAGGGAGATGGAGTCTCTCCATAACTGTTTAACTGTGTTTTGGAAAAGGTAATTACAGAATGGCGAGAGCAAAAGTCGAGTCAAAATATATATCAATCATTCAAGTTAGGCAGAAGTAATATTAGAGTAGATTGCCTCGCTTATGCAGATGATTTGGCAATTTTAACAAGGGATATTGCCACAGCTCAAAAATAAACTGGAATTCTTAAAGAAGTTGCGTAAAAGGTAGGACTACAAATATCATTCGAGAAAACGTAAATACACTGAAAAACGAAAAGGGTTCGTCAGTTTAAGTACTTGGTGGAAATCATAGAAGAACACAGTCTGAAGAAAGCTGCAAACGACGATAGCTGTCAAAAAATGGAAACTGCATTCAGATTAACACAGAATAATTATAATAAAATATCACTTTCTAAATTTAGTGAATTTAGGCCTTACAGCACTATAATTAAACCTGAATGTCTTTATGGAGCAGAAATTTTAATTTTAATTAGAAAGAGGGATACTGGAGAAATTCAAAAGAAAGAGAGAAGATTATTAGGAAAATAGTAGGCCCCAAAATTACTGATGGAGAAACTTATAGGCTGAGAAGTGATAAGGAAATAGAAGATTACACAGACATACACGGCGACATGAGAAAACGAAGACTTAAATTTTATGGGCAAATTAAAGGAATGGCACCAGCTAGGTTGACAAAACAAATTGTAGAATTCTACGAAAACAGAAGTAAGGCCAAAACTGAGCCAATTAAATGGATCGCTGCAATTAAGGAGGATCTAAAAGCTGCCGATATAACTCAGACAGAAGTTACAGATATTCAGAAAACAGATATTTACTAGGAAAGTTGGTCAGAGGGAAGTTTGAAAGAAGAATGGAACACCGTGGTCTGATGAAAGAAAGACTTCATTCTGAAAGGATGAAACAAACTGACACATGAAGAAAGGCCAAGCATCAAAAGTTAGATTGATGGATTGTACTTGCGTGGTCTTATTTGGCCACACGTGAATAATAAAATAATAACAATTTGTCTCATCAAGCAATCTTATTACCTTGTATGTGCCATGACATAAACAGATCTAGCTAGAAAATGATTCATCTTACGTGTGTACTATTACCTAAGCAATTGAGACTAGTCTATCTTAGCAGTTAAGACTCTCTGGAGTGATATAACCATCTCAGTGCGTTTCTTATTGTACTCTGTGTGCCAAACCACTAAATTTCCTACAAAAATATAGTTAAATGCACAACGGAATCAACCTTATCGTGCAAATCACTTAATGCACACTCTGTAATATTTGTATATTTATGTACTGGGTCGTATATTGGAATATAAACTGTCAAACACAGCAAATAAATCTAGTCACACTTCAGCTTAATGTGCTGTACATGTAGCTGTTATGGACCTGGTGATTGGAGTCTACTGCCGGAACAAGTCTTTCTAATTAAATAATAGTAAAAAGTGACTGAAGCAGTAGAAATTATTTCATGAATTTACAGTAAGCACAGTCCTCAAAACATCCCATATAACATCGATAAAAAAAGTAAATGTTATATACTGGCTCGTTCCATGACCGAGTTGCTTAGTCTCGCATGGCCTCACAGAACGTGATAAATAGGTAACATAGTGAGCGTAATCATCAGAGTCTGTAATCAATTAAGTTCAACAACTTGTATAACTTGATATAAATTAATTAAAAAACCACTTCAGTGTTAAGGCTGCAATGGTATTAATAACTGATTAACTGCCTAAAATATATGCAACATGACTGAATAGGTGGCTGTGACAGAGCACCTACATTTGCATCTAAGTGTATATGTACTTCGCAAAACATCTTCGATTTGTGGCGGAGGGTACCACTATCTTCCCGCCGCCCTTCGAAAGTAATATGTTGTCATGCCTATCTGACTATTCCTAAATCGTATGATCTCGGAGTTTATTCAGTAAACATCTCCATTACTCACAACGCCTCTCTTGTACCGTCTGCCACTAAAGTTAGTAGTGCATCTTCGTAACGCTCCGCTGTTCGGTGGATATTTCGTTAATTTAGTATAATCATTACCCAATTCTGATGAGGAATACCCAAGAATCAGTCTTACAAATTCTTTGTAAGCTATTTATTTCTTGGACGAATTACATTTCCTTATGATTTTCCCAGTGAAGGTCATTCTGTCGTCTGATTTCACCGTAATTAGTTTTATGTTGATATTCCATTTGAGGTGGGTCCTGGACGATTAGTCCTAGCTATTTAACGATAGTTATTGTTCCCATGGATTTCTTTCCAACAGTGTAATCGAACAGTACGAGATTTTGTTGCTTACTTATGCGGACACATCAGTATTGAAATGTTAAAGGCTTTTCTAATTAGGAGCTATTCAGCTGCAGATCAAGGAGGCAGCCAGGATCATATCTCACGCGGTCTCTTAATCGCAAGTCATGCTCCTGTATAACGTCTAGCGTCTGTGCCTGTCCGACGTCAGAAGCTGATCATTTCTTGACCAAATTCGGAAGTGAAATCAACCTTGAAGAGGATCTTCAATAGAAACGTTCGTAACCATAGCCTCATTGCTATCCCATCTACATCGTGCGAACTTTGACCTTATGTTAAAGTGTCTCATTTTGCTTAGCATCGATATGGCCTTCCCGTCATTTATTGTAAAATGCCAATATGCCAAATAAACGATAAACTGACTGAAAAAGCAACTATCTACATATTTTGATTTAGATACTAGTTTAACATTCAGATGTATCAAATGCACGTTCCCGTTGTTTGTTGCTCTATATGCCAGTAAACTGCGAACAGAAAAAGCCACACTTTATCTTTTGTAAGCGAATTTACTTTTTATGGTCAACAGTGGTGTTATATTGTGTGTCCATCCCTGTAGTGCCATGATTTCCATACGTATTATTATGTAATGTAATAAAGGATTGGCCCGGAGGCTCACAGGAGAGAATTTTGTCGGATGTTTTTCAGACATAACTATGGTGGTTAATATCTGAGGAATCAGACCCAAGGATTTTTGTTGGTCAGCACATCAGAGATTGGACAGAAACTGCAGCTATCAGCGAGCTGAGTACTGTAGCCGAATATTATTAGAAAGAGCGTTTCAGGCAGAAGTGTGTTTCTTTTGTCGCTGAATAAGAAAGCTTCACACCATGGCGATGATTACTTGTAACGAAAGCTATTCGATTGGTAGAACGAATAATTCGTGCTTCCCTATCGTGCCTAAGGGACGCCAGGTTGCTGAACCTGACGTAAGGCTTTCCGTTGTATGCTCATGTCTTTGGTCTTGAATGTAAGCGATATCTGTCAGATACAGTAAATGGACGATAATTTTAATTCATTTATTCAAACCTTTATAACTTTCTTTGGAGGCAGATATGCAACATGTAAATATGTAGAACTCTTGAAAGCTGGTGTTCCAAGAGAATTATATCAAATGCAACTACATTAAACAAATGATGATAAAAATGATTTGTCTATTAAAACTTGGAGTAGTAACGACTCCCACGGGTACACTGAAAGTTTAAGTAGGAGTAAGAATTTCAATGCACCAAATATTAATTCCGTACTTAGTCACCTGTGCAGGTTGTCTTTCCGGTGTGGTCAGTTTCTTGACTATTGGAATACTCGTTAGTCAAATCACTTTATAAAAGGTTGAAAGAATTAATGAAGACAGCTGCTGTCCAATTCCTTTGTTGTTCTAAAGTAACTAAGAAAACAGCGTTTATGAGAGTACTGGCTCATGTCAGTGCACATAATTGGCGGTCAGACTCGTAGCCTGCGTTCAGGAAAAGAGTATCCACAACGAATTACATTTCTTTTTTTGTTTATTAAATACTACCAGGAATAAACGATAATTTCCTAACAGTGAGTATTTTCTTTGCTTTAACAAAAGTATTTGATTATGTGGACCGTAAGTTAGAGAATTCTGGGATTAGCCGACAGTGGTTCACTTCATACCTGATAATCAGAAGGGGCTCTCCTCCAGTTTCACCGAATAGGAAGAGGTTTGAATCAATCTGGGGCCATTTAAAGTGGAGGGTGGTTCAGGATACTTTTCCTGATCTGTTATTTTTCTTTATGTATATCAATGATCTGTCACCGAATGACTCTTTGCAGATGACGCAAGTGTTATTAAAAAACTTGGGTGAAAATATAAATGATGTCTAATTTTGTTTGTCAGCAATATCCGCATGTAGCTTTTAAAGAAAAGATTAACGAGTAACTGCAATGAATAGCAATATATACAGTTTCTGGCACGTAACTCTTGTAGAAGGGAAGAATCAATAATATCAACAGTTTGAGATTCGTAGGACTCACGGTAAATTAAAAGCTTTCTCGACCCGATCAAAATCTTGTGTCTTGAGAACTCACCAAGAATATTCTTAATCCAGAAAAGGGGGCGTCCGACAGATCTACGGTGCCAGTTTTCGAACTTTGTGTTATCCATATGTCCATATTTCATCATGTGATTTACTGCTGACAGTATTGACTCATCCAGAGGAATTCGCAGCATTCATTTAGTGAACACGGTTTGGAAAGACGATACGCACTCGCATATCACGTCCTTAAATATTGTACTGAAAGGTGTGCGCTCTTCTGCTGGTTTCCTTTTCAATGGCTTTCAAAAGAACTGAAAAAAGAGTGATAAACCGAAACTATTCAAATCGAAGCGGATTGTTTCCCTTGTGACATAAAACCTCCTGTTCTGTACAGGTGTTCCTCGCATAAGTTAAGACATTTTCTTTGTAATGTGTTATTTATTCTGACACTGTCTCACATTTTTTCTCGTTTTATTAATCCTTTATTCCATTTTTATGTGTTTTAATCAGCGTTGTGTAAACTAAAAGCTGGCTCGTTCCACAACCAAGTAGGTCTGGTTCGCATGGCCCCACAGATGCTGAGGAATAAATTAAATTTAAATTCAATTTAGGCCAATTTGGCTGCCGCATTCACACTCACTGTCCGGTTATGCTGCTCTCTCGACGGTGTACCCTGCCACAGATGACACATTATTTGATAATCACTGTAGATAGTATACTAAAGTCTGTTTAATGCAAATGAACTTGTGACTTCTGCTCCTCTCAGGTTTGATGATGATAGAACTATTTTTGCGTGTGGCCAGATCAGTGTGTCTAACATGCATAATATTTTGGCAAGCGACAATGTCGCCACCATCAGGCTATCCATCTTACGCCAAAATCATGAATGTGCAAAAACAGCGATTTTCTCATATTTGCATCGGCGAGTTTCATTTTTCGTATGCTTTGTTACGGCAATGCCTCAAATGAGCTGCCTTGACAGTGTAGGAAAAAAAATGCTAGGATCATTATCACGAAAGTGTAACATGCGCGTACTTTATAACGCGGCAATAACGAATGTGACCGATACGTGATTTTGGCGCATGTTAATGGGCCGCAGTGTGATGCACAAACACGAATGTCCTTACAGTTTTTTTTATGTACTATTGCATTTACTTACCTCATAATTGTTCACGTCACTTCGAGAGTAACGATGTTCCTGATAAGGCTTAAGCTGCTTTTTTAAGAGCTCTGTTCATTATTCACAGCATTATTATTGGGAAAAAAGTATTTCAACAGTGTAGCAGAGGATAAGACTGCGTATTATTTGCTACTCTTTCGTGATGAGCAGTAACTCTGAACTGTAAGAGTGAAACGATGAGAAGAATACTCCGGGTGGCCCAGGAGATGTATTACGAAAACGAAGTATTTTAACATCTTGCGAAAGTAGAACTTCAAATTGAGAAAGTGCAGTATTGTCAGAAGAAAATTCTTTAATATTTTAAAACATTTTCACTTTCTATTAGGTATAGGATAACACTTCGATTGTGACGGAGTATGCAAGTAAATTCAACAAAAGTAACTCGTTTCGACATTCAGACGTGGAAAATATAAACAGGAACTCCGTTCTCAATTTTAAATAAAATATTCTTTTTTCCTTAGATGATTCTTGTTCCACTGGAAACTCTCTTGTCCCAGTACTAGATGTTAAGTTGTCATCTCATGAATTCCAGCCTTCCGGCAACACTGGGGCAACCAACTCTGCTGATCAGTGTGTTGCCAATCTAGCAATAATACTGATTACAACAACCATGATGAAGGGGACCTAAGTAAAAGTTTAGAGGAAAACGGCAATAGTCTATATTAAACCACAAGATTTTCATACCTGTGATTTTTTTTCATAACAACTAAATTTAGTGTTGATAATTACAAATTATCCAGAGGTAAATTTCCTGTTTTGCCTTCTTTAAGATACAGACAATATCAGATGAAAATAAATATATGAATATTTTGAGGAAACTGAAAAGGCGAAGGAGAGCCATACATTAAATCTAGAAAAAAGGCTGATCTGGGCGAGTCTTGCTACCTGCTACATGTGAGAATAGTGATAATCACTGTTGTTTGTTGTTGGTTGATGCTGGCCAACGAATTAGCGTATAAAGTACTGTGAGGAACGTAGACTCTTCAGAACAAGAACACTAGTTTATTACAAACTATATCCCAAAGGGACGGAGAGCTCGAACAAGGAAGGGATTTCGCTTTCTTTATTCCCTCACAGTAGAAAGCGTACAAAGACGTGTTTGCTGCGAGTTTTTCTTGGCTACGTCGAATTTGACAGACGCTAGGACGTGAAGAGATTTTTAAAAATGCTGTGATGGTATTGCCGAACAAGACAAACGTACTGACTTGATCTACATAAAAAAACTGGCAGAGAGTTATGATGATCGTATAAGGCGGCACAACTTCCGTCGAGTCGCACTATACTGGACAGAAGTCTTCATGAGTATACCTTGAGTCAAAAGTTTGAGAACGTTCCCTAAATGTTTACATGGCGTTAATCTGATGCGGGACGTGGATACCAGGTCATTATTTCCCCTGTAGGACGTGGGAAACCCCTGAAAACCACATCCAGGCCGAGCGGCTCACCAGGCCTCGTCACTAATCCACGGAGTAGATTTGATCCGGGTTATACTTGCTTCCCTGTTTGCTGAAAGCGGCATCTTAACGCACCTCATGCGTCCATGCGACTAAGACTAACGGAAATAGTCGCATGAGTCTGTAATAAAATCATGACGATACCACAATTTAAACAAGCGAGAATGATGTGGAATTGATGTGGGATCAGCAAAGAACTATACTTTTGTGTCTTAATGTGTAGCTCTGTGAATAATCTATTCAAACATACAGCATTTTTGTTTGTTGTTGGTTGATGCTGGCCAACGAGTTAACGTATAAAGTACTTTCAAGTACGTAGACGTACATATTTTTGAAACAGGTCACACAAAAATAGAGTATGACTCTACTAATTTCAAACTAGAGAAGAAAGTGCAGGGTAGTTGCAATTAAACTTTCACTACTTCAATCAGTGTAGTTGGAAAACTATTTATCGTATGTGCACCCAGCTTTTTGGGAGCGATGTTCAGACTGCGCTGCGCATTATTTGCGTTGTTAGTAGTGATAGTGTCATGACTTGCCGTTGGGCCCCGGTACTGGTACGGCAACGTAGGATTCAAACAAAAGCATCAATGTGCATTATGGTTGCAGTTAATCAACTTTGATCTGGGCAAGATGAGCAGGGCTTTAGTCATAAGGCTGTTTTATCAAAACAACACCAACATCAAGTGCTTTGATGCACGGTGAAGCTCCACGCACACTGGACATGAGGTCACTTACATCGTAACGCATTTAGAGAAAACTGAATCAATGGTTGATCATTCCAAACTAGATGGCCACCAATATCAAAAAATTTAAAATCGTGTGATTTCAGACAGCGGGGCCACGTAAAGGACATGGTTTATCAACGGGACACTAACACGTTTTGGAAGATGAAAATGTAACCAACATGCCACCTAAGGTGCTCTGGGCAGCAGTAGAGCAATCTCAGGTACCGTTCAATGCTGCCGTGCTTGCAGTTAGTCGTCACACTGAGTAACGTTTGTACCTGGAACGCAAATATGGTTCGCAGTTAACGAATTTTAGCCGGTCATATGGAAATTAAAATGAGCTTCTTTCAATGGTTCATTCGTTATTTGTCTTTCACATGTCCTTACAAATGTTTTCCCAAAGTTTAATTGCCCTACGATTGTTCGTTTTTCATGGGGGACCTCTCAAGTAGCTAAGTTTTATTTATATATACGTATCAGTGTACCATCCAGAAGGATGAGCATAAATCATTCAAAGTTTCGGAGAATTCGTCATCCTTTCCTTTGAGGCACTAAGCTGTACGACGATTTTCTGAAATTTAAAAATGGCCAGAAGGACATTTACAAAATTCTAATGCCAAATTTTTGCCTAATCCATTGAGAAAAAATCAAACCACTTTCGCTGTTTCAAAAGACAGCATGTTAAGGAGTCTTCTGTGAAGTAACCATGTAGACACAGGAACTAACTACGGAAAATAAGTCTGTTCCCAAAGCATACTTGAAAGGAATTCACACCGCCATGCTCTTTGACTTGTAGTTTTTATCTGCTTACTCTAAAGCAATTAAAGTGGCGTTGGCTTCCAGTATATTTAATTTATTGTTAATATTTGCTTGAATATTTTGAATATGTTGGTAATTCAAGAACAAACGATTTTAAATTAATTCCCGTTCCCACTCCCCTTCTCCCACCAACAAGTATAGGGAGATACGATTATAAATTTCATGTTCTAATATTTGTGAACATTGTGACAACAAATCATACAGATATCGATTTCTTAAACTGCCATAGTTGAGTTTTAAGACTGTGAATCATTCAATTGTCTGGACCTCAAAATTAGTGTAACCCACTTCCCACATTTTGGTATAAAATTGACGAGGTGTGCTGATGAACTAACCTGTGTTCTTTAGATAGCTCGCTAATGAACCTCAAAAACAAGAAAGCATCGTGTAAGCTTGTATGTACTGTATATGTCGTACCGTAAAGGTATTCAGAAATAGGAAACGTTTACACCCATAATACTATGTCTGTCCATCAAGTTATGCAACAGGCCTGACTGTGACGATGGCGGATACTGGGGCGAGTACCTATTATAGATAGCTACACGTCCTCTATGAAATTAAATAGCAAAGATATACACATGTATTGACAAAAATTACAATTCTACTACTTTCAAGTGTCCTCGTTGCCTCCCGAGGTATCGCGTCACTGAATTTCTTTGGCGAGAGAGAATTGTCATAGCACGTACTTCGATAAGTGCCGATGTGATAAGAAATATCAATCAATCCATGATAAGAAGATTGCAGCACTGCACTGATACCAATTGTCATCGCTTCGAACACCTTCCGTAAGTGGTTTCATGCCACCTTTGTGACCGTCGTTGACCTTCAAAGATCTTACTGTTACACATCATTGGATTCGTCTCGATAGCAGCTATCAGAAAATAAGTACCAAACTATAGCATCCCATTTAAAAAAAAACAAAGTTCATCTTCATATCTCTGACGCTACCCCACCTAGCAACAAAAAACCAACGTCACATAATGTCCCATGCAACATTTGTCCCGCAAACTTTTCAGCTACTGTCATACTTTCGGAGTTATTCTAGGTGCAACAGTTAGTGACTCACCCTGTATGCTGACGGATATCTGAATCACTTTTTGCCAGGCTGATATCTGTAACGATGACCAAAACCTAACATAAACATGCTATCTTCCAGAAACATTCACAATCGTACTGTTTTCTACGAGATAGAAAGCTCTCAACAGTCCTGTCATTTCTTAATACACATTCAATCTATCACAGAATGGAATGAGAGTATGAAATTAGTCTGCGAACAGTACGTTAGAACTTCTTGCCTTTGCTCGTCACGAAAGCTTTTCTAGACAATCCTGTCGTATTCAAAATCGTTACAATATTTGCATCACAATCCAGTGTAAAGTGTGCAGCATTTTTAAAGTATGAACCGTCCACATTTGTTAGTTAATTCCTGGACTTCACAGTTGCGTGCCAATGCGAATCGCTTTTAATTTATTTTGGTGTATATGGTGTATATGTATATCGTTGAGGGATTCCAGTCAGCGGCACTAATTAATCAGTCTATCATATGATTATAATTTATATCCAGCTGTATCAGCTGAAAAAGGTTTTCGAAACCTAAATTCTACTCGGACACCTCTGTGACTAGACTCAACTCTCTGTGATTTCTGAACTAACGACAACTGTGAATGGCGCTGGTTTTTTTATCTTTTTGTGAATATGTGGACTTAAATTGGAATTGTTAAGTTTTCAACTCATGTACATTACGAAGAGCAAAAACGACACTACTAATCATACAGCAACGTATGAATATTTTTTTCCATTCTTATGGTAAATTATCATATGGACAAAATTCACAAATCAGAAATTTTCATATCTGTTATATGAAAATGACCAAATTTACTTATATTAATAGGATCCGGTTAGCTCACTGTCTGTGATTCTGCAGTGAAGAAATATGGCGTTTCATTTTGACTGAAAGTATTCAGTGGCCACTAATGGCGGTCAATGATTGGAAGTAACCGACGCTCAGTTAATTCCTGCGTACGGGAAAAAATGCTGCCTCCAAAGCCAATACCTTTTTGACCGTTATTCGTTTGATACAGAAAAGCAGTGGCATCTCCAATTTTGTGTTTATTTAGTTCAGATACGTTAGCTGCATTCCCATCTTTAGCACTGCGTACCAACCAAATTCAGGAGTTACTCTACAAAATTTAACACCGTTCAACGTTTCAAGTCATTTCGTTATACGACAGTCAGTGAGCAGTCACTTTGATTACAAACATATGACGAGGAATTGTTTTTAATTATAATGCTTGATGAATGAAATAAGTGACGGCGCAGCCATAACTATCAACCTTGCCCACTAGCGGCTGCTGGCATCACATCGAGATTGTGGTGTTTCTGTTTTTTGAGCTGTTGCCGTGAATTGTGAGCAGCTTTGACTTTATGTTTTTCAATTTCTATCGTTTTTCCTGTTCCCAATGATGCCAGTGTCCAACTGGAAGTGTGAGCTCGAACGGAGAATAGCATTTGCTGTTGTTGCAGACATCTGTTCCATATAAGGAATATTACTGAGTTCATTCACTTCCACCAACCAAGTTGCTGCTTGAAATGGTCTAGCAGAGTCCTAATCACCAACCCCCTTGGGTGGTCAGGCATTGGCCTCGAGGAAAACCTTTGGGCTGGGGCAGAGTGATTTGCTTGCCAGGGTGAAATGATTTGTCCAAGTGTTCAGTTTCATTGTCCAGTTGGCGTCAGTAAACATAACAGTGTGCCTGGGATTTTCATACATCAGATACCGCAGTGCATTTACTGAGGAATTTAGAGGAAGTGGGAGGGGGAGGGGGGATAAGCATGCTAACGATGCAGTATTCTCCCTCTTCAGTAGCTAATAATAGAACACTATCTTTGATGTTCAGTCGGCGGCACAAAGAGCAGAATGCTTCTCAAATGCCAAGGTTGTTCTGTTATATAAGCGCTCTTGGCCACCTCTTCTGAATGGCTAACAGTACTCAGTGAACTGGCTGGTCCTGGTCTGTTACTGTGGCTACTTTGTGAGCTAGACAATCCTGAGCAATATTTGTTATGAGGGCCAAAAAGAAATATTTTCTCCTTATGGTCCGTGACAGAGAAGCAATTTTGTACCATACACAAATACATGAAACATTTTTATGCCATAGTTTATTGCTAACATCTCATTTTCAATATAAGAATAGTTTATCGGTGCTGCTGTAAATTTTTTAAGCATGGAAACAATCAGATGTTTCATGTCTGCAGAAAGTTTGATGGACAAAATCGCACCCACTGACAAGGGAGCCTCCCCATCGCACCCGTCTCAGATTTAGTTATAAATTGACACAGTGGATAGGCCTTGAAAACCTGAACACAGATAAATCGAGAAAACAGGAAGAAGTTGTATGGAACTATGAAAAAATAAGCAAAATATACAAACTCAGTAGTCCATGTGCAACATATGCAAGATCAAGGAGAATCTGAGTTTATGAGAGCCGTGGTCCCGTGGTTAGAGTGAGCAGCTGCGGTACAAGAGTTCCTTGGTTCGAGTCTTCTCTCGAGTGAAAATTTTACTTTCTTTATTTTCGCAAAGATACGACCTGTCCGTTCACTCTTCGGCGTCTCTGTTCACTGTAATAAGTTTAGTGTCTGTGTTTTGCGACCGCACCGCAAAACCGTGCGATTAGTAGACGAAAGGATGATCCTCTCCAATAGGAACCGAAAACATTTGATCGCAAGGTCATAGGTCAACCGATTCCTCCACAGGAAAACACGTCTGTTATATTCTATACGACACTGGTGACGGCATGTGCGTCACATGACAGGAATGTGTTGTCGACCCACCTAACTTGCACACCTGGCGAATGGGTAAAAAGATTCTTCTACCTTGCCCGATTTAGGTTTTCTTGTGGATGTGATAATTACTCCGAAAAAAGTGATGAAAACATAAGTGTTTGTCACATAAACTGTAACAAATGAATGCAACAGTTTCACAGTCGCACAGTTTTCCCTGTGCTCTGTCAAAACATGTGTTTTTTACGTTTTCAAATGTTTCCGTGTATAGACCGTCAAATCCTGCATATGTCCAAGGAAATCTGAACATATCCTGGAATTTTGGAGAGCGAAGTTGATTATGTGTGAGTGCCTGACCTTTGATAGTTGTCTCAAATTAAAAAATTAAACTTTTCACTCGAGAGAAAACTTGAACGAAGGACCTCTCGTTCCTCAGCTGCTCACGCTAACCACGGGACCACGGCGCTCGTAAGCTCACATTCTCCTTGATGTTGCCTACCTTGCGCATGGACTACTCAGTTTGTATATTTTGCTTATTTTTTTCATAGTTCCACACAACTTCTTCCTGTTTTCTCGATTTATCTGTGTTCAGTTTTTCAAGGCCTATCCCTGTGCCAACTTATAACTAAATCTGAGGGGGGTACGATGGTGAGGTTCCCTTGTGAGTTGAGATGTATCAGTAACTAATGTTAGGTACATGGCCAGCGTGTAGGTTGTTAGGCAAGGAGAAGATTCGATAACTTTTTGGTTTATGCAAGTCTTGGTGACTGGTGTCAGATTATTTAAAATTTTACCCCTTTTCTGTTGACTCTAGCCTTCGGTTGGGCTACCCTCCGCAGGGCATTATAGGGCAGTACCAATGACGTATGGAGGAGGAGAGGGATGGATACGATTTCCATTTTCAGCCTTTTGGGCAACCAGTGACATGTGTCTTTTGCAGTACTTTAGCCTCATTTCTATAGACATTTTTTCATGCTGAATGATACATCTTACGAGTGGTACATGCACTGAAACGCCAAAGAAACTGGTATACCCATGCGCACGGAGATTTCTAAACGGACAGAGTATGGCGCTGAGGTCGGCAACGCCTATACAAGACAACAAGTCTCTGGCGCAGTAGTTAGATCGGTTACTACTGCTACAATGGAAGGTTATCAAGACTTAAGTGAGTTGGAACGTGGTGGTATAGTCGGCACACGAGCGATGGGACACAGTATGTCCAAAACAGCGATGAAGTGGGAATTTTCCCGTAAGACCATTCCACGACTGCACCGTGAATATCAGGAGTACGGTAAAACATCCAATATCCGACGTCGCTGTGGCCACGAAAATATTCTGGAAGAACGGGACCAACGACTGGAAATGGAAATGAATTCCCATGCTTCTTGACAGAGCGTAGCGGAATGATGCGGGAGACCCGCTCCGCCGCAGTAGGCAAGGTGCTACAGGAGGTGGTTTGCCGTTGGGTTCTTCCGACTGTAATGGGAATGAATGATGATGATGAAGACGACACAACAACAGCCAGTCATCTCGGGGCAGGTGAAAATCCCTGACCCCGTGCTCGGGAAGCGAGAACGGTACTGCGAGACCACGAGCGGCGGACGGACCAACGACTACTGAAGAGAATCCTTCAACCCTTCCCAAAATTTCAATGCTGGGCCAAAAACAAGTATCAGCTTGCGAACCATTCAACGAAACTTCATGGATATGGGCTTTCGGAGCGGAAGGCTCACTCGTGTACTCTTCATGACTGCACGCCACAGAGCTTTACGCCTCGCCTGGGCCCATCAACACCAACAATGGACTGTTGGTGGCAGGAAACATGTTACCTGGTCGGACGAGCCCTGCTTAAAATTGTATCGAGCGGATGGACGTGTACGGGTATGGAGACAATCTCATGAATGCATGGACCCTACATGTTAGCAGAGGACTGTTGAAGCAGGTGGAGGCTCTGTAATGGTGTGGGGCGTGTGCAGTTACAGTGCTACGGGACACCTGCTACGTCTAGATATGACTCTGACAGGTTACACGTACGTAAGAATCCTGTCTGATCACCTGCATCCATTCATGTCCATTGTGCATTCCGACGGACTTGGGAAATTCCAGCAGGACAATGTGACACCCCACACGTCCAGAATTGCTACAGACAGGCTCCAGGAACACTCTTCGGTGTTTAAACGCTTCCAGACATGAGCATATCTGCTATGGCTTGCAACGTGCTGTTCAGAAGAAACCTCAACCCCCTCGTGCTCTTACGGATTTCAGGACAGCCCTGCGGGGTTTTTGGTGTCAGTTCCTTCGAGCACTACTTCAGACATTAGTCGAGTCCATGCCACGTCGTGTTGCGGCACTCCTGCGTGTTCGCGGGGGTCCTACACAATATTAGGCTGGTGTACTAGTTTCTTTGGTTTTTCACGGTTTAACACACATATTGAGTGTATGTGTATGTGAGAGAGAGAGACAGAGACAGAGACTAATTTACTTCCAAGAGATTCTTATACAGTTACTTTAGTAGACTGCTATTACTGCTATCATTGTTTTATCATTGTCATTTTCATATACTACCGTAAATACCGTTGCCCGGGTTAAATAGGATAAATGTATAAGATATTCTCCCTTCAGATAAGCGCATAGTTTTAATCAGTCTTTTCTAAACTCATGAGAGATCTGTAATTAACCCTCATTCACATCTGGATTAGTGCACTGAGAAGCAAGTAATTGATTGGAAGGCGTTTGACAGGCTATCAGTCACGGAAACACGACGACTTGCAGCCCGCAAATGACCAGGTTATCACCTTACGGGGATTCGACGTTTGCTTACATACTGTTTTACATTATCTTTTCCAGTCTCCAAATACGTTTTCCATAAGGAATGCACTTCGATTGGTAAAAAGGAAAACGAAATCTGGTTGTTTCTTCATTCTTGCGGGCATTTCCTGCTTGCTAAAACCGTTGATGGTTTGTTGCCCCTACACCGCATGCTTCTGTTAATATTTTACACGTTGTTAGGAGTACAAACATTAAACAAAACACTGGGAATTCCTAAATAAGAGCAATTTAGATATAGGTGTCTTCCATAGAATTCCCTTTCAATATCGTTTCGGTGTTAGACGGGGCCCAATTAATGCTTAGACAGTTTTGTTTCCTATGAAACTGTGTAGAAGTGGAAAATATACCTCACATATTTTCCTAAGATACTTATTTCAAAGGATTTTCTGCCCCTAGTTTAATAGAAATCTTGCTGTTAAGTGACAGGGTCATAAGATGCTGGTGATTAAATGAGAACGTCCACTTGTTACCCAGAACTTACACAAATATAATACTCAGTCAGTTTAGTAATAATCTCTGTGTAGTTACGAACAGGCAAACAAAGGAGGCTACTGGGTTCGCCAATGCCAATGTTAATTTAATTTGTGGCGTTATTTTCATATACATTCTTCAAATATCTAAATTTAAAATCCTGAATCGCTACAAGCTTACACGGGTAATGCTGTATGCATAAAATCTGTTCACTGGATGTGTAAACATTTGACTGCAGCGTTTATTTTATTCTCGAAAAGCATGTCCATGTAATCAAAAATTGAGCAATACCGTTCATTTCGCATATTATACGCACTCGCTAGCATTATAAACAGTTCCGCTCTTGAACACGCTCACGTGGCGCCTATTCGCGGTCGTAAATAATTCACACGAGCTACGTCATTTCATTCTTGTGTACAGACAGCTACTGCAAAGTTGTTACCCCGTCAGAGAGCCGGAATTGCAAGCAAAAACACCTATGCAATGAAAGAGACCAGGAAACCACAAGAGAACAATTTGCAGCAAAATTGTTGCTCATGTTTCTATGTGTCTGAGCTATAGGGTGCTTCAAACACGTATTTACAACTTTGCATTTGTATATAAATTTATTGTGACCGCTGGGACACATGTTCTGATATCATTCCTTAGCAAAAAACTTAACCATTTTCCACGTGGTGGTATAATACTGTATCATACCACAATAGGTACAACCACCATATGTCATAAACTGGTACGGTTTTACGGTTCGAGGAATCGAAATTTATGACATCGTTTATAAGTGGCATAAGACATTTGTTGCGATTTGATTTTCAGTATGTCATAAAAAATACTCATTTCTACTGCAAGTGTCATATACAGCTTTAAATGGAAGCGAAGCTAAGACTATTCAACACTCCTGCACAGTCGACTCAATATTAACTACTCAACTAGGTGAACTACGAGAAATTTGTTACCATGTACTCAGAATTAGTTTGCGCCTTAGGCGACAAAGGTTTGCGGATGTAAGAAAAGTGGTTGGTAACGGGTATTGTACTGAATTCTTCGGTATAGAAAAAGAGATTTTAGGACATACAAATTAGCTACTTAAACGAAAGAGAGTACAGGCAATTACCAGCTTCGAGATACTAAAATTCTCTCTTAATCCTTAGCTGGTTAGTGGAAGCCAAAACGTAATGTCAATTCATTGGCTTAAGCAATGCCAGAGTTTAAGGACGCTTCATTATTTCGTTTTTCAAGAGAGATTTTACATGATGGTAACTTCTTTGATACACTATAATTATTTTATATGTGCAAGTTAATTAAAATGCACGACGAGGTTTGTGAATTACACCCATTTAACGGTTACCACATTCAGTCCGAGTGGTCTTTACTATTAAAACTTTATATTGTTCGGCGACGTTCACTGAAACTACCAAAGTCTCTAGAGTAAATATTCTTAATATTGTGCTATGGTTTGCTAAGAAATGGATTTAACAAGGATAGCATGCCTAATTAAGACACAATCTACGAAAAATTCAGTATAGAAACGCGTACTAACAATTATGAGGTCATTATAACAACTGCAATTACGAAAGTTAATGAATCTGTTAAGAAAACTAGAAGAGTGTTTCTGCTAGATGGAGCAGATAAGCAGTTACCAACATCTCACCTAGACATTGAATTGACATCACTTAGTTCCATTAAGATGAACGTAGAGGAATTATCAACAAAGTTTAAGCAGACTGTAACTCGTGTCTGTGGAATTATGTGCCTAGTAAGTGGATAAAGGAAAGAAAAGACCTACCATTGTTTAATAACGAAATTCGTAAGATGCTGACGAAGCAGAGGTTTATGCACTCTATGTTAAAACAGGAACGCATAAATGACGACATCCAAAAGTTAGCTGAGATTCGTGCGTCTATGAAAAGATCAATGCGTGGAGCATGCAACTACCACCGTCACAGCTTAGCAAAAGATCTGGCCGAGAATCCGAGAAAATTGTGGTCGTATGTAAAAGCGCTAAACGGTTCTGTTCACACAGAAGAAACGTACAGACACACCGTCATTTGACCATCGGACAGATTTCTTATGGACAATATGGAAATTAGCATATCTGCCGTAGAAACACAACTGAAAGATTAGAAATCAAATAAATCTCCAAGTCCGATTAGAATCCCAGCTCGATTTTACTAAGAGCACTCTACGGCATTGGCCCCTTACTTAGCTCCAATTTATCGTGAATACCTCGCGGGGCACGAAGTCGTAAGCGACTGGAAAAATGCTGAGGTTACTCCAGTATATAAGAAAGGTAAAAGAACAGAATCCCAATATTACAGACCTGTATCCCTAACATTTATCTGCTGCCGAACTCTTTAACATGTTTTCAGTTCGAATAGAATAAACTTTCTTGACACTGAAAAGCTTATGTTCACGAATCAGCACGGTTTTAGAAAGCATCACTAGTGAGAAACCCAGCATTTTGTTTGCCATCCCATTACTTCGTCCAGAATTAATAATTATTGTTTTAATTTTGTATTTTCTGAATCTTTTGTAGTGTGTAATTTCTTAATCACCTGCTTCATGGATAATAAATGACTTCCTTTGCTGGTTGCTGAGTATCACCAGTGCTCTCATCTTTACCTACTGGTTGAACAATTAGTTGTATAAAATTTCACTTTCACCAGTCGTGCGATTTTTCTGGAATAATAATAACAGTTCATCACAGTCAATTGCTGGAGACCATCTTAAGTTGAAGCCAGACCCTGTTTACTCTCTGTTGTTACCTTGATCTCCTCGCCACGTAACACTCTCCCGCAACAGCAAAGTGATGTATATCTTTACTGTGATTTTCAGCTTTGTTACTGTCTACATCTACATCTACATCTACATCCATACTCCGCAAGCCATCTGACGGTGTGTGGCGGAGGGTACCTTGAGTACCTCTATCGGTTCTCCCATCTATTCCAGTCTCGTATTGTTCGTGGAAAGAAGGATTGTCGGTATGCTTCTGTGTGGGTTCTAATCTCTCTGGTTTTATTCTCATGGTCTCTTCGCGAGATATACGTAGGAGGGAGCAATATACTGCTTGACTCTTCGGTGAAGGTATGTTCTCGAAACTTTAAAAAAAGCCCGTACCGAGCGTCTCTCCTGCAGAGTCTTCCACTGGAGTTTATCTATCATCTCCGTAACGCCTTCGCGATTACTAAATGATCCTAGAACGAAGCGCGCCGCTCTCCGTTTGATCCTCTCTATCTCTTCTATCAACCCTATCTGGTACGGATCTCACACTGTTGAGCAGTATTCAAGCAGTGGGCGAACAAGCGTACTGTAACCTACTTCCTTTGTTTTCGGATTGCATTTCCTTAGAATTCTCCCAATGAATCTCAGTCTGGCATCTGCTTTACCGACGATCAACTTTATATGATCATTCCATTTTAAATCACTCCTAATGCGTACTCCCAGATAATTTATGGAATTAACTGCTTCCAGTTGCTGACCTGCTATTTTGTAGCTAAATGATAAGGGAACTGTCTTTCTATGTATTCGCAGCACATTACACTTGTCTACATTGTGATTCAATTGCCAATTGAGATTCAATTGCCAATTGAGGTCAATGACTCATGACCATGTCTAGTACAAATCCTTTCAGTGACTCAGGTGTGGAATTCAGTTGTGCCTGTGTAGATACATAAAAATTTTTAGAACATCAGCATTTCTTTCAGCATATAGATAAAGCACTGGAGATAGACTCATCGTAGTCAAGTGCATGACATATATATTCTCCTTGACCAATGCCTCAACTAGTCTTTGGGCCAATAGAAAAATAAGTGGAGGTATTCTCATTATTGCAGTCTGATATGTGTACGTGTTAATCTTTCTTTTATGTTGTTATCGATCTCATTGAGACAGCACAAATTTCTGCCATGCAGAGGTTGTTTCTACGGAATAATTTGTTTATACTTGAAATGATACTGGAGTTAGTAGATTTCAATTGTGCTTTCAAATTACTTTATTGCGGCTCTCTTCCGCGATACATTTCAAATAGCGGCAGTGTGGCTGAGGCATCCAGTAGCCTCCCTCGTGTGGGTACATGACGTCCTACGACGCTGACAGAGCGCGGCATTGTAGAGCGGTGGCGTAAAACCACTGCTTTCATCAGCGATTTTCTACGGGCTGCAGCGGCGAAGGTAGCGGTAGCTGAGACATGGCTCATGTCTCCAGCGCTGCAGTGGCCGTGACCCACTGTCTGGCGTGCTACGTCCCAGGGATCAGCGGACCCCGCAGTGGCGCTGGCTCTGTGTCTTGTGTCTCAGGACGCAACCGTGATGCGAGGTAGCATTCCGGACGGCGTCCCAAGCGGCATAGCCCTGTTGTGGTAGTGCTGTAATACCAACACAAGAACATTTCAGTACAAAAGTAACTAGATGTTTATATCCTCGTGGGCTGCACTTACTTGGACTTTGCTATGCCTTCTGTCACATATACTGAAGGCTTCCGATGTTGATGGTGTGGGAAAGATTCTGCCTTCTTCCACTCAGGTCCTGCTGTGTCAACTATTTCCACATCTCACCTAGCTGGCTCGGCTCGCAACGCACGCTGGCTGTGTTGTGTTATGTAGAGCCGTCGGCACACGGACCGTGCATCCGAACTTTGAGCGTTGAGCTTGCCGAGTTTCTGACGTCACAGCGTGGAACAGCTCGTTCGGGAGTCTTTCTGAACGTGCAGAGCAGTATCTAGCATGTCAGATATTCTCAGCGTGCGTTTGAGCGTTGACCAATCGGATGGCACAACGCCACCTATGTCACATGCACGCCATCTCCTCCAGCACAGAGCTGTGAGGTGCCATATTGGCATTCAGTTCAAGCCTATACGTATATATGTCGTATCTGGGCACCAGCAACTTGAGAATCACTCGAAAACCCGTTGTTGACTGTGTGATTCGTTCCAATAAAATAATGAGAAACATCATATTCGTGGCAAAAGAATTATTATAACTTGCGTATTATGAGAGTATGCTATTTGAAGCCAGCGACACACTGAAGATATCATTTCTGAGCGTTCAGCAGCACGTTGAACTCGGCACGCTCAACGTTGACTTTCGACAGCACGGTCCGTGTGCCGACGGCTTAAGGCGTGACATCTGTGCTCACCTACAGCTGATCTGGCTGCAATCTACTTCCTACTTTGCACGTTTCTGACCGAATACTGTGGGTACATTATACACTGTAACTATCGAAACTCAGATTCAGTCTCTATCGGAACAAATCTTGGAAAGCTGCATAGTACCGACCGCCGTGTCATCCTCAGCCGATAGGCTTCGCTGGATGCTGGTATAGAGGGGAATATTGTCAGTCTATCGATCTCCCAGTCGTTGTCAGCTGTCGTGACCGGAGCCTCCACTTCTCAATGAAGTAGCTGCTTTATTGGACTCACAAGAGCTGCATGCATCCCACATGACAACAGTTCTAGGCAGACCCTGACGGTCACCCATCCAAGAGCTAGCCAAGCCTGTCAGCACTTAAATTTGTTGATATGACGGGAACCGGTGCTACCATTGCAGCAAGGGCATTGACAAAGGATAATCTAGTGTGATATATATTCCAGAGCCTAACCTTTTTTATTCAAGAATTCATTTAGCGAGCTTGTGTTCTTATATATGTGATTTTCATGTGGCAACATCGTCAGTTTTGTCTAAGCAATAGTTCAGTTAGTAACTGCCAGAGGTATTTTACCAAGTAAGATCATTTAAAGATAATCCTTTCCGTTCGCACCAATTTCCAGAAATAATTCAGCTACTAACTTCAGTCTTACTTTTTTTACATGTTCCTTTCACGTGACGTTGTCTGTCAAAGATCTGTACCATTTGCTGTTCCTCTGATAGTACGTAAAACATTCTTGAATCTGGGATTAAACACTTACAGGCAATTTACTAATTCTACTCTAGTCTGTCTTGTCTGTGTGTAAATGTCTTCAATGAATTCCGTTACACATGTCTAAGTCCTTTTGTTCTTGTAACAGGCCTCACATAGTTAGTGAATTCTTTTTTTGTTTTTTGCCTTTTGGCTTTTTGTGAAATGTTCCTCTAAGTGGCAAGGCAAAAATTGTGTGAGGTACTGTTTAATACTTTTTTTTTCAAACGGTATGATATTGTGGAATTTTTGTGGTTGATGAAAGCTTAAGGAGGATCACACTTTCTGATACGTCCCATTTCTGCTAAGACAAACTGCTCTGTATGTGTATGTATGCGTGTCGGGCTTTCTGTGTCCTTCGGATAAAACTTCGGTTTCTGTCTTCGTTCACCATGTTTCACTACATATTAAATATAATTTTTATGTCTAGAATCTCCTAACATTTTGAATGGTAATAATGAGTAATATGTAATAAGTGTCTCATGTCTTTCGTGAGTAGCACTTTTGCTGTGTACTAGGTACTCGGTTTGTAACTATTCAGATCTTTGGGCAAGGGGGACAATGAAAATTGTTCTCTGCCACAGCACTCATAGTACTCATATCAACGATACACCATGTTCTTCCCTTAGCCAGGCATTGTGCAACATTAGAGCAGCCTCCTGAGGCTGTGGAAAACTCATCCTTCCATAGTGACTAAATCTCATTTCCTACATACTAAATATAACTAGTCAGTCTGTCTACTTCTGATAGTCTACATTGTCTTTCATCTACATCTACATCGATACTCCGCAAGCCACCGTACGGTGCGTGGCGGAGGGTACCCTTTACCACTACTTTCGATTTCCCCTCCGGTTCCACTCGCCAATAGAGCAAGGGAAAAACGGCTCTCTGTACGCCTCCGTATGAGCCCTAATTTATTGTATCTTATCTTCGTGGTGCGAACGCGCGATGTATGTTGGTGGGAACAGAATCGTAAGGTACTCAGTTTCAACTGTCGGTTGTCTAAATTTTCTTAACAGTGTTTCCCGAAAAGAACGCCTCCTTCCTTCCAGTGATTCCCATTTGAGTTCCCGAAGCATATGCGCAACACATACAGTTCGTTAGAACCTACCGATAACAAATTTAGCAGCACTCCTCTGAACTGCTTCAATATTTTCCTTCAATCCGACCTGGTACGGATCCCAAAGACTCGATCAGCACTCAAGAATAGGTTGCATCAGCGTCCTATACGCGGCGTCGTCTTTCAAAAAATTCTCCCAACAAACCGCAGTCTGCTACTTGCCTTCACTACCATAGTTTCCACATGCTCGTTCCACATAATATCGCTTTGAAACGTCACGCCCAGATATTTAAACGACTGAACTGTGACAAGCTGGACACTACTAACACTGTATCCGAACATTACAGGTTTGTTATTCCTAGTCATCCGCATTAACTTACATTTTTCCACATTTAGGGCTATCTTCCATTTACCACACCAACTGGAAATTTCGTCTAAGTCGTCTTGTATCTTCCTACAGCCATTCAATTTCGACACCTCACCGTACACCACGGCATCAACAGCAGCAGCCTGCTGCCCACCCTGTTCGCCAAATTATTTATGCATATAAAGAACAACAGCGGTCCTGTCACACTTCTCTGGGGCACTCCTGACGACAACCTTGTCTCTGATGAAGACTCGCCGTCGAGGATGACATACTGGGTTCACTGCTCCGTTAACAGCTTTAAATGGGGCATCGTGACAAACGCTTTCCGGAAATCTAGAAATAATGAATTTTCACGTGACGTTTCATCCATAGTTAGCAGTATATCATGTGAGAAAAGAGCAAGATGAATTTCGCAAGAGCGATGCTTTCTAAAACCATGCTGATTAGTGGACATAAGCTGCTTAGCCTAAAGTAAGTTTATTGTATTCGAACTCAGAATTTGTTCAAGGATTCTGCATCAAATAGAAGATGGAGATACTGTTCTATAATTTTGCCGTTCCGTTCTTCTTCCTGTCTTGTATACTTGAGTCACCTGCGCTATTTTCCAGTCGCTTGGGGCTTTGTGCTCCGTGAGAGATTCACGATAAATTGAAGCTAGGTAAGGGGCCAATACCGTAGAATACTCTTTGTAAAATCTGGTTATTTATTAGTTTTCAAATCTTAAGTTGCTTCTCTACGCCAGGTATACTTATTCCTATGTCGTCCATATGGAAATCTGTCAGATAGTCAAATGACGGTATGTGTGTACGGTTCTCCTGCGTGAACGATTTCTTGAACGTGAAATTTAACAATTCGGCTTCCGTTTTGCTATCTTCAACTGCCTCACCTGATTGACCAACCACATTTAAAACTTCGGCCTTCGTATTGCTATCTGCAACTGCCACACCAGACTCAACAAGGAATGGAAGCCTTAGACCCACTTAGCGATTTTGCATACGACCACAATTTTCTCGGGTTGTCTGCTATATCTGTAGCTGAGGTGTGACGGTGGTTGTTGTTGTATGCTTCGCGCATAGATCATTTCACAGACGCACGATCTCTAGTAACCTTCGCTTGTTGTCGTTTGTGCATCCTCTTTTGAACCTAGAGTGCAAAATCCTCTGCTTCCTGAGCATCTTACGAATTTCGTTATTAAACCTGGGTCCTTTCCATCCTTTATCCACTTACTAGGCACGTAACTCTCCATACCATGATTTACAATCTGTTTAAACTTTACCCATAATTCCTCTACATCCATTTTACTGGTAATAAATGATGCCAATTCACTGTCTAAGTAAAATGTTAAAATCTGGTTATCTGCTCTATCTAGCGGACACACTCTCCTAGCCTTCTTGACTGATTTATTATCTTTCGTAATCATCGTTGTTATAATGACATTATAATCACTAATCCCTGTTCCTATAGTGACGTTGTCGATAAGGTCAGGCTTGCTTGTAGTTACAGTGTCTAAGGTGTTTACATTGCGTGAGGGCTGCCGAGCTAGCTGCTCACGGCATTTTTCAGAAAATGTGTTCAAAAGTAGTATGCAATGAATGTATGTCTGTGACCCTGCAATATATCTATAGACATCCCACGCTACACTCGGCAGGTTAAAGTTGCCTTCAACCAGTATTGCATGATCTGAGTACTTAGGCGCTATTATCCGTAGACTTCCTTTGAATGATATTGAAGTGTATTCTTTTATGTTTACAAAAACTAAAACTAAATAAGTGTGTAAGTCAGACCCCTCCCCACCCCCTAGAAAAAAAATAAAGGAAAGAAATGCCCACAACAGTCTCACAGCCGTGACTTAAAAGAGCAGGGAAAGGTTCAGTCATCAAGCATAGATGAAGTATAACAATGAAAGTTTATGCAAAATTCGCAGTAAGCTCAACCACGGCACGCATCTCCAACTGAAAGCAGAAAAACATAACAAATTTGGTATACAAACATGAATGAAATACACATCATAATTCCAAGAGGAAATTAATCAGTATGCAGGGCACAGGTTACAATGACACACACAATCAAGAAACGTCTTCGAAGTCTACCATCTGATGTGGACCTTGCGTGAAGTGCCACTTTTGTGGAGGGTTGGGTTGCATTGGTGTATTTTGGAGAGAGTGTAGGCCGGTGGCAGTCCAAATAGCTAACTTCAAAACCAAATATATCAAATAAAGCGTCACAGAGCATCAGCATGTGGTGAGGACGGCACTTGGCGACAGTGCGAAAGAGTGCTGCAATACTTGCGGGGGATGACAGCCTCCGGTAATGGATCTTGCTCCAGCGAGGGAGAGTGCGTGGTGCCGGGGAGCCCATACCACCGTAGAAGGGTGAGCTGCTGTACCGCCTCCATCTCGATCTGCTGCCCTTCAGGGAAGGAGTGTCGCTGCTGATGGAGTGATCCTGGTTGCGTGTCACCATTGGAAAGACGCCAAGCCCTGGAAGGATGACTTGGTACTAGGGGATGATGTGACGGTGGCGGACCGGACGTGTAGCGACAGCTTGCTGCCCATATCGCTCTAGCACCTGGCGTAGCCCTCTCGTCGTAGAAGGTGTTCCTGGACTGTTGATACCCCTACTAAAATTGAAGGTTATTATATGGGTTTGGAGTTCAAATGATGTGTCAATGCACTGCTTCCAATCACGTTATGAACAGCAAAATCGTGGCCTCGTAAGGTAGAAACTATTTGGCCCGTCATGCAAGAGCCCTGTCTTATGGCTATTTTGGAAGGATTACGGTTACTTTCCTGGCATGCCTTACAGTGTATAAACAACCCTGTTGCCGCTAGCGGCACACCTATAGCTTAGTGTCCTCTAGCTCCTTATGACTTCACTTTCTTCCACCTGGAGACACGGCTGACATGTTTTAAGCAGTACTAATCAGCAAAAACACTCAGAATACACTGACAGCAATACACAGAATATACAATTGTTTTCGTTAAGTACTAGGCGGCATAAAACACAAGTTTCAGAGGCTACGAACTGGCTATATATCCTCTGCAAGCCTCATTATCTCTGAACGACTACTGCAACCTTCATCATCGCGAAACTGCTTCATGTGTTCATTCAACTCTTCGTCTCCCTCTACAACTTTTCCTCCACATACTTACCCCATTACTGAATTAATGACCCCTTGATTTCTTAGAATGTGTCCTATCATCCGATTTGTTTTTTGAATCAAGTTATGCAACTTTATTTCCCCAATTCAGTTCAGTACCACTTCATTAGTTACATGATGTAACCATCACATCTTCACCATTCTTCTGTAACACCACATTTCAAAAGCTCCTATTCTCTTGTTGTTTGAACCGTTTATCGTCCATGTTCCAATTCCATACAGGGCTGCATTACAGACCAATACCTTCAGATAATACTAACTATTACTTAAATCTGTTTTCGATGTTAACAAATTTCTCTTAGTCAGATACTTTTCTTGCCGTTATCAGTCAGCATTTTATATCCTCCCTGCTCGGCCGTCATCAGTTATTTTACTGGCTCAATAGCAAAACTGATCTATTACTTTTAATGTCTCGTTGCCAAATATTTTCCCCTCAGCATCGTGTGATTTAATTCTGGTACATTCCAATACCCTTCTTTTACTTTTGTTAACGTTCATCTTATATCCTCCATTCACGCACAGAGCATTTCATTCAACTTCTCTTCCAAGTCCTTCACTGTTTGTGGCAGTATTACAGTGTCATCGGCAAACCTCAAAGTCTTTCTTCTTCTTCTTGAACTTTGATCCTTTCTCCAAAATTTTCTTTGGTGTCCTTTATTGTTGCTCAATGTACAGATTGAATAACATCGAGGACAAGCTACAACCTCGTCTCACTCCATTCTCAGCCACTGCTTACCTTTCACACCGCTCCACTCATATATCTGCCGTCTGGTTTCTGCAAAAGTTGTATATAAGCTTTCGCTCACTGTATTGTACCGCTGCCACCTTCAGCATTTCAAAGAATTAATTCTAAAAGCTTTCTCAAAACCTACAAGAACTATAAACGATGATTTGCCTTTTCTTAACTTATACTCAAAGATAAGTTCTGGAATCAGTATTGTCTCACGAGTTCCCACAGTTCTCTGGAATACAAACTGATATTTCTCGAGGTTGGATTTTTTGAGTTTTTCCATTCTTCTTAAAAGAATTCTTGACAGTATTTTGCAACCATGACTTTGTTTAACTGGTAGTTCCGTGATGTTCGCACATGCTTTCTTTGTAACTGAGCCGGTCGCGGTGGTCTAGCGGTTCTAGGCGCTCATTCCGGAGCCGCGCAACTGCGACGGTCGCAGGTTCGAATCCTGCCTTGGGCATGGATGTGTGTGATGTCCTCAGGTTGGTTAGGTTTAAGTAGTTCTAAGTTCTAGGGGACTGATGACCATAGATGTTAAGTCCCATAGTGCTCAGAGCCATTTGAACCATTTTTTTTGTAACTGATATTATTACGTTCTCCTTGAAGTCTGTGGGTATTTCGGCTGTCTCATACGTCTTGCACACCTGGTGGAGTAGTTGTGGCTTGCTCTTCCGTGGATATCATTGTTTGTCTACTCCAGTGTTCTTGTTTCGTATTTAATGTTTCAGTACTTTGTCAAATTCTTCTCGCTATATCGTATCGTCTACCCCATCTCCTCCTTATGTAATATTGTTTTCAGTTTCATTCCCTTGTATATATTTTTATACGCTACTTTGTATTCACTCCTCTGTACATACCCCTTCCATATACTCCTTCCACCTTTCTGATGCCCTTGTTTGCTTAGTACTGGTATAACATCTAAGCTCCTGATATTCTTTCATCTGTTTTTTTTTTCTCCAAACTTTTCCTTAATTCTTTTGTGGGCGATACCTATCATTCGCCTAGTTACATACGCTTCTATTCTTACATTCGTCTCTAGTCATACCTGCTCAACCATGCAGCACTTTCCATGATTCTCATCTTCAGACATTTGTATTACCTTCTGCCTGCTTCATTTGCTGCATTTTTATATTTTCTACTTCTCTTCTGTGATATCTAAAGATTTCTACTAGGCCTTAACTCTCCCCTATTTGATCTTCTGTTGCTTCCACTTTTTCCTCTCTCAAAGAAATCTACTGATATTAAACCGAGCAACCGTGCACGCCCTTCCTGGGGACAACTGCATCTTCCAGGGAATCTTTTGTTCGTTCATTGCACCTCATTATGAGCAAAATGGGTTGGGTGACAGTCGTGCTGCATCAAATTACAGCATCTAATACCTAGACACATTTTCAAGGAGAGAACGTATACTGTCGGAGTTAAAATGTCCATACATCTCACGTGTCGCAGTACCTCCGAAATAGTGTGGACCAATGGTTCCATTTACGAAAATTTTCGACACTAATGGACCATCTCCTTTCACAACAGCCATGATGTGTTCACCTAGAAATTTCTGTGGGCAAGTAATGCATATTATGGTTCACTGCACGATAATTTGTGGACATGGAATCATCAAAGAACATAAAACAATTGACGGCCACCAAGTTACCGTCGCTCATGGTCCATTCACAAAAAGTAAGTATCATGATGAAATCAGTCTCATGGTGCTCCTGTGTGACTGGCAATGCAGATGAAACTAGAGAGAGTGTAGTATTCGCCAAAAAGTTGTAAGGCAGATACCAGTGATTCCGAAAACTTTTCGTAAGCTGATATGAAAATCGTGATGTATTGGAACAAAAAGAAACAATCCTCCATCCTCACTTCTTATTGGCGTTCATCCGTTACGACTACGGCTCTTCAAGCTGTTCATTTCTAGATGTCGTTATTCAGCTCAAGAGACAGAGATCTTCGACTAGGATATTTCACACTATAAGCCATGGCTGTTTACATATGTTCATACACTCATACAGGTGTACTCCAGATACCACCATACCGTACATGGCGGACGGAATCTTGTACAAATTCTTGTCATCTTCTATCTTGTTCCACTCTTAAATGGAGTAAGGGAAAAACGCCAGTCTATATGTTTCTGTGTGGGTCCTGTTTTATCTTGTCTTCGCTATCCTTACACGACGTGTGGGACAGTGGGATTCGCATAGTTCGGCAATATTTCACAAATACCGGTACTCTAAACTTTCTTAATAGTGTTTCACGACAAGAACTTCTTCTTCCCTTCAGGGATTCTCTTATGACTTGATACAACATAACCGTAATATACGCATGTATATCACCCACAGGTGGCTGATCCTAAAACTATGAACTGCTTCGATGTATTCCTTTAATCAGATCTGGTGGGCAGCCTAAACACTCGAGAAGCACTCAGGAATGGGTCACAAAAGTATATTTTACGCGCTGTCCTATATATATGAGCTAAAATTTCCTATAATTCTCTCAATAAATCGAAGTCGACGTTTCGCCTTCCCTACAGCCGAACTTCCGTATCGAGTCGCTTTGCACCGTGACGTCTAGATACGAGTATTTAATCGACGTGACCGTGTCAAGCAGCACACCACTAACACCATACTACAACATTATAAGATCGTTTTCCCTACTCATTTGCGTTTATTTACGTTTTTAGTCATTTAGATTAAGCTGCCATTAGTCATACAAAATATAAATTCTCTTCAATTCATTCTGCACCCCACTACACTAACTTGGAAACGACATTGTCCCATACTCTACAGCGTCATCAGAAAACAGTCGCACATTGCTGCTGACGCTATCCATCAGATCTCTTATCTATACACGGTCTTCCAGGAGGAATATTCAATGTTCATCGATAGAAAAGACACAAAAAAGCTACTAAAAACGTGTACTAAAGTGCAAGCCTTAAGAACTATGTGCACGCTTTCATCTTCGATACTGTGAAACTAAACTCTTCTACTAAAGGCTCTTTGCTCTCCATATTTTGAAAGGTGGTAGCATGGGCCAAAAAAAGGTAAAAAGTCCAGTAAACACGGGCCTCTAAGTGCATAACTTAAGACCTACTTCCACTGAACAAATGCTCATAGCTCTTAAGGCATGTATTTTGGAGCACATACTATTTTTATTGTACTTGTCCATATTATCTCCTAAAATATGGAAGGCAAAGAGTTTGCAGTAGAAGAGATTTGTTTCACATTATCAAAGATAAAGAAATGCCCACAGCTCTTAAGGCCAGCATTTTAGAGGCCATGTCTACTAGACTTTTTTGCTTCGAATGATCGTTGCTGTTATATCCCTGAGTATTGACCACTTCCTGTGTAGAGAACAAGAGTGGTCTTAACACACTTCTCTGCGACACTCCTGACTACACCTAGGTCTCGATACATAGTTGTCGTCCAGGACAACGTACTGAGGTCTATTGGTTTAAACGTCCTTCTGTCACCCACATATCTGAGAAACCATTCCATATGCTCGGATCCTTGTAAAGAGTCTGCGTTGACACACTGTCAGACACTTTCAGAAGCCCTGATTGGCATCGTTTCAGCATTAGCCGAACGTTAACAATATGTCAACGTACTCCACGTCAGTACCCATGGCAGACCGAACCACTTTAGTCTGTGTATTCCGACTTGCTCTGTGTATGGCAGTGTAAGGATACATTATATAACAGTTTAACCGAAGATTTCTTTCAAACAGTGTATCGAGGGAGCTTGTCGCTGAGTGACACCAGAAATCTTAAGTCTGGTCCGCAGCTCGTTTATAAGTCACGTTGTGTTGTGCATTCAGAAAAGTCTGCAGTCGGTTGAACACCCCACTGATACGAACGTTCCACAACCAGGACATACGTCTGACCACTGTCAGTTACGTGCAGCATTTTACATCTATCCCTGAAAGGCATACTTATGCAGGAAGGTGAACATAAGAAACTTTAGCCTTTCGTCGTAGTTATGAGTACAGAACATTGTTCCTCCAAGTACAGATGGAATATTACGTAAACAGTTGATTTTGTTACAGCGTTGAGATGGATTTTTTTTAGAAATATCATTATTATTTTTATGTTATGTAGGTCATTTATTTATAGCAAATGAGTATAAATCAATTTAAACCAAACTTCTAAACATTTTAGATTCTAGCTAGCTCCCTAACTAAAATGTTTACGTAATATTCCATCGGTACTTGGAGGAACACTGTTCTGTACTCATAATTACGACGAAAGACTAAAGTTTCTTATATTGACTTGCCTACATAAGTATGCCTTTCCTTTATTATTTAATAAGTTACAGACAGAATCTATATCTGAATCACTCTGTGCACTTGAATGCTGCTGTTGATATCCAACTTCATTAATACAGTCAGAAAAACTGAGCTGATGAAGAAATCAAGTGTTGAATCGAATGTCACCTAAACTATACTCAGCAGTATAAAAAGCAAATACAGGGATAATTAGTAGATTACTCGAACGTATAAGAATTACATTCGTTATGTTGGTGGAGATAAGTTTTAGCGGCTAAAGGAATAACTTAATATACGGAAGTTGAGAGATTGGCTGAAAATCAACTACACTCCTGGAAATTGAAATAAGAACACCGTGAATTCATTGTCCCAGGAAGGGGAAACTTTATTGACACATTCCTGGGGTCAGATACATCACATGATCACACTGACAGAACCACAGGCATATAGACACAGGCAACAGAGCATGCACAATGTCGGCACTAGTACAGTGTATATCCACCTTTCGCAGCAATGCAGGCTGCTATTCTCCCATGGAGACGATCGTAGAGATGCTGGATGTAGTCCTGTGGAACGACTTGCCATGCCATTTCCACCTGGCGCCTCAGTTGGACCAGCGTTCGTGCTGGACGTGCAGACCGCGTGAGACGACGCTTCATCCAGTCCCAAACATGCTCAATGGGGGACAGATCCGGAGATCTTGCTGGCCAGGGTAGTTGACTTACACCTTCTAGAGCACGTTGGGTGGCACGGGATACATGCGGACGTGCATTGTCCTGTTGGAACAGCAAGTTCCCTTGCCGGTCTAGGAATGGTAGAACGATGGGTTCGATGACGGTTTGGATGTACCGTGCACTATTCAGTGTCCCCTCGACGATCACCAGTGGTGTATGGCCAGTGTAGGAGATCGCTCCCCACACCATGATGCCGGGTGTTGGCCCTGTGTGCCTCGGTCGTATGCAGTCCTGATTGTGGCGCTCACCTGCACGGCGCCAAACACGCATACGACCATCATTGGCACCAAGGCAGAAGCGACTCTCATCGCTGAAGACGACACGTCTCCATTCGTCCCTCCATTCACGCCTGTCGCGACACCACTGGAGGCGGGCTGCACGATGTTGGGGCGTGAGCAGAAGACGGCCTAACGGTGTGCGGGACCGTAGCCCAGCTTCATGGAGACGGTTGCGAATGGTCCTCGCCGATACCCCAGGAGCAACAGTGTCCCTAATTTGCTGGGAAGTGGCGGTGCGGTCCCCTACGGCACTGCGTAGGATCCTACGGTCTTGGCGTGCATCCGTGCGTCGCTGCGGTCCGGTCCCAGGTCGACGGGCACGTGCACCTTCCGCCGACCACTGGCGACAACATCGATGTACTGTGGAGACCTCACGCTCCACGTGTTGAGCAATTCGGCGGTACGTCCACCCGGCCTCCCGCATGCCCACTATACGCCGTCGCTCAAAGTCCGTCAACTGTACATACGGTTCACGTCCACGCTGTCGCGGCATGCTACCAGTGTTAAAGACTGCGATGGAGCTCCGTATGCCACGGCAAACTGGCTGACACTGACGGCGGCGGTGCACAAATGCTGCGCAGCTAGCGCCATTCGACGGCCAACACCGCGGTTCCTGGTGTGTCCGCTGTGTCGTGCGTGTGATCATTGCTTCTACAGCCCTCTCGCAGTGTCCGGAGCAAGTATGGTGGGTCTGACTCACCGGTGTCAATGTGTTCTTTTTTCCATTTCCAGGAGTGTAGATTATAAGTAACGCACTGCACATTCCACATGTTGAAATGAAAATAGGGTAAATGAACAGTGAAATTACAGAATCAGTCGACGAGAATTTGTGTTTCGGGCAGTTCAATCGACGACTGATCAGACCGTTAAACAAGCAACGAGTAAAATGTGTCTGTTGTCCATTGTCTACGATAAATAGGATTTATGCAAATAATGTTACAATATGTCGGTTGTATGACTTAAAACACACAGGAGCAATAAGGATGCATACAGATGAAGGCCATAATACAATGATAGATCTAGAGGAGGTTTGTATTCAGCAGTGGATGTCAAAATCGTTGGTGATGATTCTCCACCAGTAAATAAAGCCTGTTCCTCCAAGTGGAAATTTTCATCCATGGTTCCATCTGTGTCTGCATTACCTCACGTCCGCATTTATTTCTATTAACTTTCGTGTTGGAATGCGAGTGAAAGAGTGAGGCTAGGTACCACAGTGTGCAAAAGATAACAGCCAATGGCCTGCTGGTAGGTGATGGACCATGTTCTGTAGTTAGTCTCATTTACCTTGAATTCCACTGATACTTCCATTACCATTGTGTTATTGTGAGTCATGCTGAACGAGGCTCGACTTGTTGACGCATTATTGTAAGGTTCTACATACACTGAAATATGTTCTTTGTGTTCTCAAAAGCAGTCTCTAACTTTTATATTCCACTATTCATTAGTCGCTGCAAGAAATATGTTGCTTCTTTCTTACCCTGCATAGTCAGTGTCCTGTGATGAATGTAGACATATCAAAGTAATGTGCATGTTTAATCCATTTCCAAGATGATCTTTTGATCTCTGCAACTCGCCATGAAATATCTGGTTTCACCAGGGTGGTACATACCAAATACTTATACAGTCATTAAAATGAACGATTTAAATACTGTATTATTCTCATAATTCTTTGTAATGAAAAATAATGTTTTCTTCGGCCACGAACATGAGATTGAGATTCATTCTTAGGCCATGTCACCTCATTAAATAACTACGATAAAATAGACCGAATCTCGTATGCACTGACTGGTCCAGTCTTAATTGACCTCTTTTGAACAAAGCATCTGATATACATCGATTTTCCATGTACTGAATGACACCAAACAGTCTGTTACCGGTCCAGAAACATAAGAAATCGCTTCATCCAGCACCGATAGTCGTCGTACCGTTGGAAACGACTCACTGATTCAGCGGAATAGCATTCTTCCAGCTGGCAAACCTGGTAATACATCACATCTTCATTAAAATGGAATAAGGGAACAGCAGTAATTGCTGCTAAGAAATATATGTGAAATACGTTTTAGGTATTTCGTTGGCTACTCAATGCGTCCTACGCATAATTTCGGAAAGTAAATTATGCAATGTTTTATGTGTCATGTTAGAGCTCGTTTTTCTTACCACATTCGGATTGATTAAAACGGATGTCACACCATGAGCAGTTTAGTATTAGTTAAATATTACTCTGATATGAAGCACAACTTCTACAACAGCTTCAGTTGCACCTCCATTTCCCACCTGCTTACATATTCTATGTCTTGTGGAAATGAACAGAGCTGTTTCGCTCTGAGACAAGAAAACAAAACCACTAAACATTATAAAGTCATATTGAAACCCCTCAGCACTCCGGTTTTATTGCAGTTAATGAGTTGAACATTTAATGGTGCTCCTGGATCGATTCATTTCTTGAAGACAAGCAGCTAATAACACTATAGTGATGAGTAAGGCTGTGAAATGCTTCCTATTTTAAATACGAGAAAAACCGTTACTTGAAATCGAGGCTATTTTTCAGCTGGCTATAGACACGTTACAATACTACATCTATACGCAGATGGCACTACGTCCTTCTTTGTCTTACAAATCCTTCCAGACCACTGCTTCGCTTCATCCTTAGCAGTTGCTGCTAATGAAGAGTTTAAACGAACATTTTTTTATTATTTTACACGTATTTCATCAATTACATTTTAATGTGATACCTTATTTCACACTAGAATGTGACGAATACTTCAGAAAATGATTGTTTTATCCCATATAAGATATTGTGAATTAGACAAAGTTCTTAAGCTTAGAGAAACATAGCTTGCAAAGCTTTATTTCTGACTAACATTATACACGAAGAAACACACCTGCAGACTCTCCAGCTCAGCAACACACATAAGGCTCTATACAGGAAATCTAGATTTGGTGAGAAATATGTCGATTATTCGACAATACAGGAAGTTAATTTAATAGAGAAACCGTAATAATGTTTGGAGATATCTGCGACAAATTATAATTGCTTTTTACGATTGATATCCCCATACTTCATTTCAGTTCCACATGACTACTACACATCTATATCTAAGACTCTTGACTTTACATAGGGCACAGCAAAGACAAAATTAAACCACAGTGACACGTGGAGACGGAAAAAACACCGATCAACTCTCCAGGGGGAATCAACGTCACCACGAGCCCGTAGAGACGAGAATAGCACTTAGATGCTAGTAAATTGTTGCAGGCCATGATTTAACTGAAAGGCAGTTGTGCTAGAAGTAGCGAGGAATGATAAATGAAAGCCAATTACAGCTCGTGACAGAATTGTTTCGCTGGATGACGACCAGAGCGTAAGTAATGGCCTGCGTTATGGAGAGCGACGAACGTAATGTGGTGGCTCAACACCTCCCCAGCCGTCAATATTATGTTTGTCAGGTGGCAGGTTTTAGTAGGGTGCGGAGGTGTATACGGATGAGTACAGGGAAGACGCTTTAAAATAAACCGATCCCAAAATAGCGCGTCGCCCAACTGGCCAAACATTTCTGTCAGCCTCGGCTTGGCTTAACGGCTGCAGCGACGCCACTCAATTCCAGAAGGCGACAAGTACGCCTCCAACTCTCACAACTGTCTGATAGCTCCCTCTCAGTGGGCCATTAGTTAAGAAATAAAGACACTGATGTAGTAATATTTACGTTTCAAAAATAAAATCCGTCTTAGATATGCAACTTCCTGAATGTGTCTGCCGATCATAACTCGTAACTTTCATGAACGTGACGCTTAGCGTTAGTCTATTTCAATATTAATCCAGAAGTCTAATAAGATGTCATATACGAAACGACATGAAGCAAAACATCCACTGAGCGAGGGATCTATTTTCCTCTTTTCCTTTAGAACTTATTTTGTCTCTAATAACCTCATGCTTTTGGATACATGAACTAAGGTTAGGATTTTTGGTGTTGCTGAGTAATAATATCACTCATATCGATAAGATATTATCTTATCGATAACCAACAATTACGGTTCCTAGTTCCTGCGGGCATTTTACAAGGAGTACTGTAACTGTTATCTCATTGATGCTCCTTTGCTTTTCACAATACGCTATCACAGTTTCTACGCGTGTCATAAGAATTAATCGAGGGCCTGTATATGTTCCTAGTAGCGGCTGATATAGAATGAAGAAGTAGAAGAATGTTGTTCACTAATGGTTAATCAAAAATATACGATAGGCAACGTAGCAGACAAACGTAGCACAGGGAAGTACTTGTACCCATCACTATTAGAAAATAGTTTTTTACATTCCACAGAACATGTGGCCGTTCTTTGTCCTGCTGAAATACGACATAAGAAGTGGGCTGAATCACGTACAGAAACAAAGGATTCCTGATGAAGCGACTATTCTTCACATTTACTTCGGAATCAAAGACTAAAGACCGCTAGCAGGACTCAACTGTTTCCAAAACCCTTAACCCCTCGGCCTGCCTCTTTTACGTTCGATAATGAGGGTTGTAGGTCTGTATTCATGACAGTTGTCTTGTATGCATTCCGTCCTCAGTGTATAATAGATTAAGTGGGGCTGGTCAAAAACTTTTTATTCCGCCGTTCAGCAAGCCAAAGACGATATTCCGTTGCTCTGTGCAGTCTAAGGTGTTTCTAGATTCTAGGTATGATAAGCCTAAGCAATGATATACTCTCTATCACCCAAAAAGCAGCAGACGGTATCGAACTTTGCAGACAGACGGATTGACCCATATTTCAATGCTCCAGCCACGAACCATCTCCGTGGACAAAGTAGACCGTCATAAAATGGTGAGGTCACGTTGTGTGATGCAGTGAGAGATCTACAAAGGGTGGTTACGGTGAGTTAACGGCATATTCCAGTCCAGTCTGTGGCTGACAGAGTCGGATTTGTACCCGAAAGGGTATTTGCGCCCGTATACGCCCAATTCTATAACCGATAAACGACTTAGAACTATATTAATGTAACTAAAATACATACATTGACGTAAAAAATCGTAACACCAAAATACGATTAATGTAGAATAATAAAATTTCGGGGAATACATTTGTCTAGGTTATGATTAACATTGCAAGATCATAGTTTAATGAAAGCGCGAGATAAACCATTGCAAATGCGAAATGCTGGAACATTAATAACATGTGTAGCAGCCAGAATGTTGAATGCAAGCATACTAACGTGCATGCATTGTGTTGTAGAAGAGCTGTATGTCAGTTTCTCGGATAGCTCCACGCCTGTTGCACTTTATTTGGAGGGTCAATGCAGGGACTTTAATGCTGGAATTGTCCAATGATGTCCCACATGTGCTCCATTGGAGACAGATATGATGATCGAAAAGACAAAGGCAACATGAGGACACTCTTTAGAGTACATTGGGTTAAAAAAGGGGTGTGTGGGTGAGCGTTATGCTGTTGGAAAACATTACATGGAATGCTGTTCATAAATGGCAGCAGAACAGGTCGAATAACCAGATTAACGTATAATTTTGCAGTCAGGGTGTGTGGGATAAACAAAAGAATGCTTCTGCTGCCATTCGAAATAGCACTCCAGACCATAACTAACGGCGTAGGTCCAGTGTGTCTAGCATGCGGACAGGTTGGTTGCAGGTCCTCAACTGGCTTACTTCTAACCAACACACGGCCATCACTGGCACCAAGGCGGAAACAGCTTTCATCAGAAAAAACAAAAGACCTCCACCCCGCCTTCCAGTGAGCTCTCGCTTGACACCATAGAAGTCGCAAAGGGCGATTGTTAAGGGTTCAGTGGAATGCATGGGATACACGCTACAGGGCATCTGTTCTGAAGCTGTCCTTGAAGCAACAGATTTGTTACAGTTCATTTTGTCACTGTGGTGCCAACTGCTATTCAGACCACTGCTGCAAATGCAGTCGATGCACCAGAGCCATACGAAGAATAGGATGGTCTTTCTGGTGCCACTTGGCCTTCCGCAGCCCGGTCTTTAGCGACCGTACATTCTCCTATCCACCACTGACAGCACTCATGTACACTGGTTACATTCCTGCCATGTCTTTCAGCAGTATCGTAGAAGAAACATTCAGCTTGTGGTAGCCCTATTAAAAGACCTTGTCGCGTTAAAGGCATTTTTGGCATCAACTCACCAAGTCCAACCTCAAAGCTAACTAACGTGTATTTAAAGCAAACGTGATTTGATCTTCAGAACGGTGCTACTGGCACCACTCTTGTACGACTGGCGTGAAATCTGAATGCATATCATCTTTCTGATGTAGAAACACGCCTACCAACTTTAGTTTATGTCGCACAACGTCGTCTTGGTGTTGTGGCCCTTTTCCGTCTGTGTATGTTTTGTAGTGCGACCCCCTATGAGGATCAAGTATTGGCGAGTTGGCGGTGTAATGGGCGGGGCTGCTGTAGTGCAGCGTACGATAAGCCGAAAATTTGGGCAGGAAAGGAGGCGTGTCGGGGTACGGTAGCTCAGCGTGTTTGGCCACGAGGCTGGATGCCTTCTTTAATAATGACCTGAGTGAACTATACAACGATGAAACTGAAGGAATATCATGTGACGTCCACCCAGAAAAATGCCGAGAACAATGGCGAACAAAATGAAAAAAAAAGTTTAAGCAACCGTTGTAGATAAGGGGAGCACCCAGGTTCGAGTCCCGGTCCGGCATGCATTTTAAAATTTCGCCGTTGTAATATTGAAATGCCCTGAACGGCTGGGTGCCACGATTTCCCACCTGCTCTTTCTTCCCATTCCTCTCTTTCAGAAAATAGAACTATATTATTTTGTGGTGGTGTCCATCTCCCTCTAGTCAAAAGAACGCATGTAAAATCATTTAGACTTATATTAGAAACGGAAATTAAATTTACGAATTATGAACAGATAAATAAAAAAAAGTCCGAAAGCAGCTACGAGTTAATTTAAGCGTACTGTGCAGTAGAGTACAGATAAACAAATTCGTATTTGTTCACATGCGATGTACTTTTATTAAATCACAACAACCATGCTAGTTTTCGCAATTTTTATTATTTATAGAAATGTAATTAACATAGAAAAGTACAACGTAACAATACTTATTTAATAATTTTGCGCATTTTAAAATTAAACTTTATTATATGTATGTAATCAGTTCTCTGCATGTTTTCAATAACTTTCAAGGAATATGAGTTCATCAACATGTTCAGGGTGTATTCGTATTATTGTTTCCTGATAATGTTACCTGCCATCCCAAATGTCGTTTCAGATGTAGCACTGGTAGCAGTAATAGAAAAACTATTTTTTGCTACTTGTGACAGTTGTGGTAGTTTTGAGGATGTTTGTTTTCACCAGTCGCCGGCCGCAGTGGCCGGGAGGTTCTAGGCGCTTCATTCTGGAACCGCGCGACCGCTACGGTCGCAGGTTCGAATCCTGCCTCGGGCATGGATGTTTGTGATGTCCTTAGGTTAGTTAGGCTTAAGTAGTTCTAAGTTCTAGGGGACTGATGACCTCAGTTGTTAAGTCCCATAGTGCTCAGAGCCATTTTTTTCTTTCACCAGTCAAGCAGCCGCTCATTTTCGAGAGCTAACGTATCAGTTACTTTATACAAAGACACATCACCATAGCCTTGCGCCATCACCGACGTCATCACACCAAGTGTCGTAGTCAGTTCTGGTCCTCTTGATATCTTTGTTCCCTCCCTAGTAAGGTTGCTCCTTTCGAATGCATTTGTGGAATTCTCCTGTGAAGATCTCTCGGAGTTGGTCGTACTTCTTATTTTCTACTAGAGAGGAATGCATTCACATATTTCGGAAAGGAGGAGTGAGAAACATAACGATATTGTGACTCATTCCGAGATTAACAGTCTGATTCATTCCAAGATTAACTGTCTGATTCATTCCAAGATTAACTATCTGACACATGAACTGCGAAGCTGTCGTTGCCAGATTTTTCGTTGTTTCAAACTCGTCCACACCACTAAAAATCTCACTGTATTATTGTCGTGTAACTTAGGAGGCGTTACTGTGCTGTAGGATATTTCTCCTGTTGCCGTCTGAGTTTTTCACGGTGAAACGGTTTTAGATAATGTACCAAATTTCGGAGGAGGTTCTTGTCAGTTCATTGAATTTATAGAATAATGTTGTCTTCCTGCAATATTTCTTCAATCTGTTCGAGTTGGGAGAACACTGACTTCAACATGGTTACTTTGAATTCAAACATGGCTTACATTCCTGGTGCAGTGACATCTCTAATTTTGACGCCAATCCTGCACGTTTGATACACGCTAAAAAATTTTAGCAAATCGATAGTTGTTCAATCAACTCACAACAGTTATCTGCTAATCAGTAATCTGTATCGAATGTGTGCCGTAAGACTATCACCTATATACGGACAAGACATGATGGTTTTTGTATTCTTTTGGTACTCACTATATCAGATCCCTGATCAATCACCTACATTAGCTTCCAGAAGTCTTCTGACCAAGAAGGGAAAAGTGAAGAACGAGCTTTTTGTAAAGCACCTTCTCCTGCCTTGGGCTCGTCTGGGAACTTTCCAGTAAAATGTACTCTGGTCCTGAGGGACAATTTCTCATTAATTTAAAGAACCGACACTGCAAACTAGTTTACTTTTCCGGACTCATCTGTCTACATATCATGCTGCCTGAACATCCTTATTGTGGTGATCGTTGCAATAATTTTGGGAAAGTCGATCGTTCTTGCAATTTGTATGGTGTAGTGAGCTGCGCGAGCAGCTGTCGTAGAATGACGTACAAGTTCTTTGGCGTTTACCATTCCGACAGTTGCTCCCTGTTTAATGAAGACTGGCCACTCCACAGGTTGGAATGGTCGAACGTCTAGTACCACATAATACACAGAGGCTATCTTGAAACGATCGTGCGCGTGCAGTGGCAAAGACATAAAACTGCAAAAACAGTAAAGGGTTCAGAATAGCAGTCGCTAATATTCATGGACAAATATAAGTCTCTAATGATACCCAGCGAGATCACTAAAGATACCCGATGAAATCTGGGATAGCGTTTATAGATGTTATTTATATTTATATTAACTGTTTTTCAGATGCTATTCTGATATTGGTACACGTTTATCTTCGCTGAATTTCGAATCAACCTGTGTAATCAAATTCCTAATCTAGGTGACGACTTTCATCATACACTCCTGGAAATGGAAAAAAGAACACATTGACACCGGTGTGTCAGACCCACCATACTTGCTCCGGACACTGCGAGAGGGCTGTACAAGCAATGATCACACGCACGGCACAGCGGACACACCAGGAACCGCGGTGTTGGCCGTCGAATGGCGCTAGCTGCGCAGCATTTGTGCACCGCCGCCGTCAGTGTCAGCCAGTTTGCCGTGGCATACGGAGCTCCATCGCAGTCTTTAACACTGGTAGCATGCCGCGACAGCGTGGACGTGAACCGTATGTGCAGTTGACGGACTTTGAGCGAGGGCGTATAGTGGGCATGCGGGAGGCCGGGTGGACGTACCGCCGAATTGCTCAACAAGTGGGGCGTGAGGTCTCCACAGTACATCGATGTTGTCGCCAGTGGTCGGCGGAAGGTGCACGTGCCCGTCGACCTGGGACCGGACCGCAGCGACGCACGGATGCACGCCAAGACCGTAGGATCCTACGCAGTGCCGTAGGGGACCGCACCGCCACTTCCCAGCAAATTAGGGACACTGTTGCTCCTGGGGTATCGGCGAGGACCATTCGCAACCGTCTCCATGAAGCTGGGCTACGGTCCCGCACACCGTTAGGCCGTCTTCCGCTCACGCCCCAACATCGTGCAGCCCACCTCCAGTGGTGTCGCGACAGGCGTGAATGGAGGGACGAATGGAGACGTGTCGTCTTCAGCGATGAGAGTCGCTTCTGCCTTGGTGCCAATGATGGTCGTATGCGTGTTTGGCGCCGTGCAGGTGAGCGCCACAATCAGGACTGCATACGACCGAGGCACACAGGGCCAACACCCGGCATCATGGTGTGGGGAGCGATCTCCTACACTGGCCGTACACCACTGGTGATCGTCGAGGGGACACTGAATAGTGCACGGTACATCCAAACCGTCATCGAACCCATCGTTATACCATTCCTAGACCGGCAAGGGAACTTGCTGTTCCAACAGGACAATGCACGTCCGCATGTATCCCGTGCCACCCAACGTGCTCTAGAAGGTGTAAGTCAACTACCCTGGCCAGCAAGATCTCCGGATCTGTCCCCCATTGAGCATGTTTGGGACTGGATGAAGCGTCGTCTCACGCGGTCTGCACGTCCAGCACGAACGCTGGTCCAACTGAGGCGCCAGGTGGAAATGGCATGGCAAGCCGTTCCACAGGACTACATCCAGCATCTCTATGATCGTCTCCATGGGAGAATAGCAGCCTGCATTGCTGCGAAAGGTGGATATACACTGTAATAGTGCCGACATTGTGCATGCTCTGTTGCCTGTGTCTATGTGCCTGTGGTTCTGTCAGTGTGATCATGTGATGTATCTGACCCCAGGAATGTGTCAATAAAGTTTCCCCTTCCTGGGACAATGAATTCACGGTGTTCTTATTTCAATTTCCAGGAGTATAGTATAGGTTTGCATTTCTAGTATTGAACCAGTCCAGGAATAATAGCGTTGTCTTGATTTTTCACTACCTAAAAGTGGTCTCAAAATTTGCTTTTCGCTCTCGTTTCGTAGAAGTGTTAACTCCCGTGTCTTAATCCACCGTATTATATCTTGCTCTTGCGTACTACATAATTCAAGCATTTGTTCTTAGTAGAGTCAACAGCAAAAATATTCAAAGATCGAAGATAACAGTTCGCGATAAATAATGAAGGAAATTCGGCAAGCGCTAACAAACGACGTAAGAACTGTCAGCTTCTGAGACCCACGTGAAACGTGTCGTGAAGATGCCTTGCGAGTTAGTGAAAAGTGAGAAGCCATTGTCCGTTACTGGTCCACTCAGACCAGCAAATAGCCGGGATATCACCATGGCCAAGCAATGCTTCAACTCGCTATTCCACACACAGCACGGCACTATAGGCGACGTAACTGTCACTATGGCCATTCGTAGTTTCAAGCTCGACCGCAAACCCCTCAGATCCGCATTTACCAGATAGATCCGATTCGTAGATAACCACAGGCATGGTGCAATGCTGTCACACATCAAGCTCGACACGGCCGACTACGTAACTAATGGCATACTCGACCATACCCTCACTATGAGGAATAGAAATCAAAAATGCAGTCCGTATACTCGCTTTAAACTCGCCAGTGAGTCCTATGAAGTCTGGTGCCTCTGTGTGCTGGGAGACTCGACTCTCCCTTCTCCGACGCTACCCATGTAACCGAAAACGCATCACATGAGTCTGTTGTCGGGGCAAGCGCACGCGTCCCGCGTGGAAAGGAGAGGGAGTACATGAGTTCAAAATTACAAACACAGAGAACCGGCATTCCGCTACCTATGCACCTGCTGGCCATGGTGATTACTACATAGCGGTAAAATGACTGATCGGTTTGCAATGAATATTTTTCTATTTATTCATACATTTACACAGATATTTATTCGTAAATTATATGTATATACGAATGAGACATTCAAAGCTGTTTTTGGTAATATCTGGAAAACTACAAATCGTATTAAAAACAGTTTGTAACAAAAGTTATTCGTCTCGAAGGGGGACGTCCAGGGACTCCAAACATCCGCAGGGGGCTTGATGTTGGTCAGTTTTGAAAACTTTAATAGAACTCCCGATTTTTTATTGGAGATTCTGATTCTCCGAGAATGAGATACGTAACTTCTGTCTATAACATTTCTTTCGTTGCGCTATACAGGGTGTTACAAAAAGGTACGGCCAAACTTTCAGGAAACATTCCTCACACACAAAGAAAGAAAATATGTTATGTGGACATGTGTCCGGAAACGCTTAATTTCCATGATAGAGCTCATTTTGGTTTCGTCAGTATGTACTGTACTTCCTCGATTCACCGCCAGTTGGCCCAATTGTAGGAAGGTACTTGTTGACTTCGGTGCTTGTGTTGACATGCGACTCATTGCTCTACAGTACTAGCATCAAGCAGATCAGTACGTAGCATCAACAGGTTAGTGTTCATCACGAACGTGGTTTTGCAGTCAGTGCAATGTTTACAGATGCGGAGTTGGCAGATGTCCATTTGATGTATGGATTAGCACGGGGCAATAGCCGTGGCGCGGTACGTTTGTATCGAGACAGATTTCCAGAACGAAGGTGTCCCGACAGGACGACGTTCGATGCAATTGATCGGCGTCTTAGGGAGCACGTAACATTCCAGCCAATGACTCGCGGCTGGGGAAGACCTAGAACGACGAGGACACCTGCAATGGACGAGGCATTTCTTCGTGCAGTTGACGATAACCCTAATGTCAGCGTCAGAGAAGTTACTGCTGTACAAGGTAACGTTGACCATGTCACTGTATGGAGAGTGCTACGGGAGAACCAGTTGTTTCCGTAGCATGTACAGCGTGTGCAGGCACTATCAGCAGCTTATTGGCCTCCACGGGTACACTTCTGCGAATGGTTCATCCAACAATGTGTCAATCCTCATTTGAGTGCAAATGTTCTCTTTACGGATGAGGCTTCATTCCAACGTGATCAAATTGTGAATTTTCACAATCAACATGTGTGGGCTGACGAGAATCCACACGCAATTGTGCAATCACGTCATCAACACAGATTTTCTGTGAACGTTTGGGCAGGCATTGTTGGTGATGTCTTGATTGGTCCCCATGTTCTTCCACCTACGCTCAATGGAGCACGTTATCATGATTTTATACGGGATACTCTACCTGTGCTGCTTGAACATGTGCCTTTACAAGTACGACACAACATGTGGTTCATGCACGATGGAGCTCCTGCACATTTCAGTCGAAGTGTTCGTACGCTTCTCAACAACAGATTCGGTGACCGATGGATTGGTAGAGGCGGACCAATTCCATGGCCTCCACGCTATCCTGACCTCAACCCTCTTGACTTTCATTTATGGGGGCATTTGAAACCTCTTGTCTACGCAACCCCGGTACCAAATGTAGAGACTCTTCGTGCTCGTATTGGGGACGGTTGTGATTCAATACGCCATTCTCCACGGCTGCATCAGTGCATCAGGGATTCCATGAGACGAAGGGTGGATGCATGTATCCTCGCTAACGGAGGACATTTTGAACATTTCCTGTAACAAAGTGTTTGAAGTCACGCTGGTACGTTCTGTTTCTTTGTGTTTCCATTCCATGATTAATGTGATTTGAAGGGACGTAATAAAATGAGTTCTAACATGGAAAGTAAGCGTTTCCGGACATATGTCCACATAACATATTTTCTTTCTTTGTGTGTGAGGAATGATTCCTGAAAGTTTGGCCGTACCTTTTTTTAACAGCCTGTATATTAGCTGAGTACATGTTATGATCAGCATACACTGATGGAAAATAAATTCACAAAACAAAGAAAGAGTTGTGTCACATTAACTAACCTTCGTAGCCGTGTTGCTACATCTGAAAAATTACGTCTATTAAAATGTCGCATCAGTCCCATAAGAGTGGCACTAGCAGCGCCGCTATGAGGATTCAAATCAGGTTTGCTTTAAGTAAGCGCTGTAACGTTTGTGAGCGTTAGTTGCCTTTGAGGTTGGACGTGGTGAACTGATGTTAGTCAAGAATGCCTTTATGGCGACAAAGAGGCTGTTGTAAACATCTCACTTAGTTTGAAAGAGCTCATGTGATAGGGCAACGAAAAGTTGGATCTTCCTTCTGTGATATTGCGGGAAGAGGGTTGGGGTGATTCAGGGGAAGAGACCAAACTGCTATGTCAACGGTCTCATTGGATTAGGGAAGGAAGGGGAAGGAAGTGGGCCTTGCCCTTTCAAGGTTCCATCCCGTCATTCACCTGAAGCGGTTTAGGGAAATCACGGAAAACCTAATTGAGGATAGCCGGACGCGGGATTGAACCGTCGTGCTCCACACTGATCGCGGGAAGACTTGGCAGGAATGTATCCATGGTACATGATTGCTGGCAGCAGTGGTCACGAGTAAGTAGAAGACCGGGCTCCGGACGGCCACGTGGTATTACCGAGAGGGAGGGCCATCTTGTTCGATGTATGGTTCTGGCGCATCGTTCTACTTCTGCAGCAGTAATTTGAGCAGCATTTGGCACCACAGTGACGCAGCAAACTGTTACAAATCGGTTACTTCAAGGACAGCTCCTAGCCAGACGGCCCTAACCACCGCCATTTGCAACTTCGGTGGTGTCATTGGAGGGCAGGGACAGAAGTTACAGATATGAATAATAAGTTACACAATTCGTTGTTAACCCGTAAACAGAAGGTGCTATGACCAAAAGAATACAGAAAAATCGCGCTTCTTGGTCGCAGTGACACGACAGTGACGCTGCCCTGTGCCCAGTTTTCGTCTGACAGAGCAGTTATGTTTCCTGATGCTGGAGGCGGAATGAACAGGAATATAACCACTTTGTTTGCATCAACACAATTTTAATATTTTTCCTTTGAAGCGTGAACAACGCACAGAAAATTTAAATGTCTCTCGTCTGAAGTGTGAACAGTAACATAGAACTTATGCCAGACATTACTCCTCGTCTAATGGAACACTTTTGCCACAGTATATGCTGCATCACGTTATATTCGTTTTACACCCTCTACAACCTCAGTAAACACAGCTTCGTTAAAAGCCATCTGATCCCGACAGTCAGCAATTTCGCCTTATCAGAGCTACTTTACAACAGCAAATCTCGTGCACTCAACTTTCGTACCAGGTCACGACTAGCCTTACACTCCTGAACTTTTCAGTGAGAGAGAACGAGTCTACAACTATGAACCCACCGCAGCGCCACCGTTCTCACAAGGTGATCGTACGTACTTGCCCTCACCGCTTTGATTCATGTTGACTGGGTGTGCAGAGCATGGCTAAGATTTCAATATATGTAAAGAGAAAGGGGCAAATGTCAACCGTTTCCGAGAAAATCGAGTTTGAAAGTTCTAGGCATGCGTATACATGTACGTATGTATTGAACTGGGAACCTAGAAACAACGGAAAGGCATCGTCCCCGCCGTAGCCCTCACTGGTACCAAACCCCACAACAGGCTACAGCCGCCCCACACCTAACCCATGGTTGTTGTGCGGTTCGGCCTCCAGTGGGTCCCCCAGAGAACGTCTCATTCCAGACGAGTGTAACCCCAATGTTTTCGTGGTAGAGGAATTATGGTGTACGCGTACGTGGAGACAGTGTTTGCGCATCAATCACCGACATAGCGTAACTGAGGTGGAATAAGGGGAACCAGCCCTCATTCGCGGAGGCAGATCGAAAACCGCCTTAAAAGCCATCCACAGGCTGGCCGTCACACCGGACCTCGACACTAATCCGTCGGCTGGATTCGTGACGGGGACCAGCACGCCTTCCCGCTCGGGATGCAGTGCGTTAGACCGCACGGCTAGCCGGGTGGACTATGCGTATATATACTGTTGTGTGGTCGTTAACACGAAAGGAGGCCGTAGACAAGTGATAGACGGAAGGTGGCTCTGTGGCGTCATTCCCGCTTCTCACGTCGGGAGAGTAGGTTCTGCCTGTTCCAGCAGGTATCGTAGCTGTGCGAGAGCTTCATTGTTTGTCGTCTGCGTGTGAGTCGATGTGCTCGTCACATCTTTGTTCGTCTCTCAGCGTCTCGTCTTCGTGATTCAGTTGAGATGTGGCGCTGACTTGCGCTGTGACATCGTCCATTGCTTCCAGTAACATTCCACGCAGAGGTACCGGCGGTTTTAGTTTTGATAAATCCACGCGGCACGTGCAGCCAAGCTCGTTAGAAATTTATGATTGGTTCATAATAGGTTCACACGGGTTACTTCGGTTATGAATCGTATGTGTTTTATGTCAAGCTTCTAGACTCGCTTCAGATTGACAGGCTCCTTTTGCCGCTCGGACAAGTCCCTTTCACTCACCGCGATGATTCTAATAATATGGTTCTTCTGGCGAACGCAGAGATGAAATATACGAATGTTAGAGCATTTGATCCCAAGAAGATTCGCTATTAAAATCTTTTAGGAATTCCTATTTAAATCTTATGTTTGGAGTGTAGATAAATCATAAATACCCCTTTCATTATTGTAACAATATATTTAGTACAAAACATGGACATTCCAAAAATTGAACAAAATGGTTCAAATGGCTCTGAGCACTATGGGACTCAACTGCCGAGGTCATTAGTCCCCTAGAGCTTAGAACTAGTTAAACCTAACTAACCTAAGGACATCACAAACATCCATGCCCGAGGCAGGATTCGAACCTGCGACCGTAGCGGTCTTGCGGTTCCAGACTGCAGCGCCTTTAACCGCACGGCCACCTCGGCCGGCAAAAATGGAACAGTGGGAACGGGAGGGTGCAGGTACTATGCATGCAGTACTGTGAGAAATGAATGTAAGTTTTTCATGTTTAAGTTTATTTTTCTCACTACGTATTTTATACAACTCATTTACAGACTATACAAAATGTGAATATATAACCAAATACGGAATAAACAATATTACTGTGTTTTAGTGAGTTCAGTTGCAACTTTCGTTAGTAATAAACTGCGCGAAACAATTTGTATGCAAAGGAATTTTACATTTCTTATAATGTTTTGTTGTGTTCTTCTTGCACTGGCCACATCTTAATTTTTTGCCTAATGGTACAATCAGATGATCTTGTCCATCGTTGCGTACATCATTGATCACCGTTTTATGTAAGGCTTTTGGATTTCGAGCTGGATGGGCAGGTGACAGTTATGAACTGTACATTTGAAAGTAGCAGTTGACCACATACCTTGTGAAGCCAAGAAGATCGAGTGGATTGCTGAAATGGTTCAAATGGCTCTCAGTACTATGGGACTTAACATCTGAGGTCATCAGTCTCCTAGACGTAGACCTACTTAAACCTAACTAGCCCAAGGACATCACACACATCCATGCCCGAGGCAGGATTCGAATCTGCGACCGTAGCAGCAGCGCGGTTCCGGACTGAAGCGCCTTGAACCACTCGACCACAACGGCCGGCGAGTGGATTGCCCTTATACCGTATTGTGTGTCGATACGGCAACCAAGCATTGTTTATTGATGCATTTAGCGTAAAAGCAAGAAGTTGGTTGTACCATTTCTTTGCTCTGAAATTAACCCTGTATTTTCCAATATTTTCATCAAGTCTGTCGACTCCTCCCATGTAAGTGTTGTAGCTAACAACTGCAGCAGGAGTAATTACATCAATCAACTTTTTCTCACGCCTATCGTATTATTTGTATTGTCCAGTCGGTTGAACCCCGCTTGTGTTTGAGGCGATAGTACCAATGCTGTTGTCATGGCAGCGAATCAGAGTCAATCAAGACTTATCATCGGTTACTTGGTCATATGTTCCTCTTGGAGGTTTTTTCATTTTATGAAGGTCTTGCAGAGGAGTACTGTCTGTTCTATTTGAGCGAATTGTTTATGTTCCAGTGCAGCCCTTTTCTCTTAGTGCATCCAGAAGTCGCAATGAAGTAAAAAAGTTATCAAAAAACAAATCATATATCTGTTCATTCTCAAATGGAAGTTTTGATACTAGGTCTAACACAACTGAACCACCTACACCAAGCTCAGTTCTTGTGTTTCCTGTTTCAGCAGCCTGGTATGGTTCAACTTGAACTAGGTACCCTAATCTTGTGCAAAGACACCAGACTTTACAACCAAACCTAATCGGTTTACCTGCCATATGTTGCTTTGTTCCAGGTCTACCATAATACGGAATCATAGCCTCATCAATACATAGCAGTCTTTGGTTATTGAAAGCTCTTAGCCACCTATCATTCAACAGTTTCCAAACGCGTCTCACTTTCGAAACTCTCTCATCTTTGGATAAGTTGATGTTATCACAAGCATGTATACATTTCAAAAATTTTTTCTAATCTTCCCATTGACATTGATTTTGACACAGCTAGATTATGGCAATCCTTGTTCATTTCCCGGTACATTCTACATCTTGGTAAAGGGTTGTAACCTGTCAGAAGAAACATGGTCAATAATACTCTTATTTCTGCAGTTGACACACTGAATGTTGTATCTCCCTGCTGACGAGCGTAAATATTTGTGCAATTGGCTAGCATGTCCACAATAATTTCATCATGAAACAGATCAAATAGCTTTTCTGGTGACATTTCTTGGGTCAAAAATTCTGGATGTGTCCATGTCTTCATCTGAACTTCATTTATATCATCCTGAGTCAATCTCCTATCAGACCGCATTCTTCTGCCGGTAACAGGAATAGTATTTGACGTAGAACATTCGGGACTGGGAACACTGTCAATATGGGCAGCACCAGAAGTTGAACATGATGACTCATTAGACTCCCTAGGGCCTATCTGTAATATAAAATATCAAATTTTTAGAAACTATAAATAATATTTATATAGTTACAAATAAATAACTTAGAAAATTCTAATAAGCGTATTTCCTAATCAAAGCCTTCGATTAATAGTACTGTCTAATGTTTACCTCTTGGGTAACAATTTCCCCATCACAATATTTTACAAGTTTGGCTTCTGCAACAGATCTTAGTTGGTAGCCACTTAGATGATTTATATCACTTTCACACTCGTCACCTGAATCTTCAGCTGAGCGCCGTGGGTCATCAGGGGGATTTATGTACAAATCAGCATCAGTAAAATCAATATCCTCTTCCAATAATGCTATAATTTCATCGGCAGTCAACCTAAAATGCAAGTGCTTTACTGTTATTTCGATGCACCCATTCAATCCCACTGTTCCATAAATGGAACACTCAGCTATAATGCATTATAACCCACTATTGAAAACAGATATGAACAAATAACACACACACATACTATCATCCTTGTGTTTATACGTTGTATTTAGAAATTATGGTATCGATATCCTCTGTCAAATATAGTAAAACTTATTTACCCTTTCCTTGTAGTCATTTTTCCATAAACATCAATTACTACAGCACGAATAACGTTGCAATGCAGATGCTCACAGCAAAACTGGCAGTTATGTGTAAAAGCAAGTAACATGTAAAAGATCAGCAGTGTGACAAACTTACTAAAAACTAAAATCCTTGTGCACAAAAAAATTACAAACTTTTGATCCAAAAATGCAACAGTGGGATAAAATGGATTACGGTGTTTAATTTTCCGCCCAAAGTTGATGACATTTTCCTCAGGACCGTCCTGCTTCCGTTTGGGGACTTACAGAGTATGCGGCGGGAACGCTGGTCCCCTCAACATCTTTTACAAGTTTATAGTGGAGTTAGATCCGTGAACATGGTGGTATAACGGAATATCCCAACTCGTCTGCAGGTTTGTGTATACCGGGTGTGTATAATATACACAGGACAAGAAGGGGGAGGTTTCCTGTGTAATGAGAGTGGGCACTACCGCACAAACAGCCCGCATCGTGTAACGGTCTTAAAGTCCACTTACGAACAAAGTAAAAGTATAACTATAGCGGAACTGGTTCCCCATGTGACAGCCATTGTGCCTAATCAAGTTTCTGAGGGCCAGCGCGAGCCACTGCGTGATGGTCCTAGCGCATTTCCACCACTAACCCCGCGTAGAGACTTTGCCACTGTAACTTCTGCGCCATCACAACCTCTATTTCAAAACTACTGTAGACGGACGCAAGACATTGAAAAGTCAGAACGTTCCTCTTCCATACTCCGTTCTACTGAACAAATTCTGTCGGTGGAGGTCTCTTCCCTCCCCGAGTTCAGACCGTTTGCTGTTCAAGATTCGAAAGGATTCAGCACCCTATACAGTGTACCTCCCGGGACCGTCTCTTCGGAATCAGATGAGGATAGACCTGTTCCGGAGCTCCGTAATGTTTCGACGGACTTGCTAGACATCCCGGAGTCTATAACGCCTGCCCACCTTTCTGCGCATTCCACAAGCCACTGCTGATCAGAACCAGATTGGCGCATTTGTGCCACTGGAACATGTGGTGATGGTAAAAGACGTACCGTCAGTTTTTGTTTCCGTTGATGCCCGGAGCGTGGGGTGTACCCTGTATACCTGATACTGAATTTTTGCAAAACCCTTCCCCCCCCCCCCTCTCCCCCCTGACCACCACGTTGCCCCATGCGACAGCTGCCTTCCCGCACTATGGTACACGATTTTAAAGAGCACTTGCACGTAGTGAACTCCATAGTTTTGGTAACAAATGGATGCAGGGCTATACGTTTCTCACTCTCATTGTGAACAGAATTAGTTCCGAGCTTAGAATTGCGACGCTGCGATAATTTATTTACGATTCAAGTGCAGATGTGATATTTTTCCAAGAAGTGTTTTTTAACCATTTTCCTGTTACCGGTTTTTCTACTTTCTTTCTTGTGGCTACTGAACCATCTACTGATACTGAGTTACTTTACAGAAAGGGAATGCTCTGACAGATTTCGAAGTTCTTCATAACGGCCGAAGAATAGGCTGCACTTTTCGTGACCTTACTTTATTTCTTCTTCATGTCCCTTCAGGATCTAGCCGTTCCACAAATTGAGCGCGTTTTTATAAATAAGATATACTTTATTTATTTCGTATAACTCCACAGAAACTTCTGGTAGGTGGAAATTTCAGTTGCACTTTACGTTCTGTGCATCAGAACCCTTATTCTAATTTCAGTACGGAACTACACGATTTGGTGCTCTCTTCACAAATATGCGATGCGTGGATCTATCGCTATCCCGCTCTTGTCGCGTATACGAATTTTACTGCTACTTCCAGTAGCAAGCTCTATCGCTATTATCTTTCTGATTCTTGATGAGCATAGCTGTAAGCATTAGACATGGTACCCACTTGTTTCGCTTATCACTGTGCCGTAGCTGTAACTTTAAATCATGAGCCCTCTTAAAGGATACTTCCCTCGAGATTGTCGTTCGAATGGTTTGGGCCCGTAGCTTGCGTTCGCAGGATCGTTATCCATCTCTTATGGGATAATAGTCACGGCATGCCAAACCTCTATTCTGCAAAGCGTTAATGCTTTACGGCGCTGAGAGGGCGAGGGATCTCCGTCAGACAGGAATTTTGTTATTCCGTCTTGCAACAACTTTATGACGGGGCCAGACACGCTCCTAACGGATTATAGATGTGCGCCATATTAAGGCGAAGCTTCCTCGTTTAAAGAGACAACAAATAGAAGGACTCAGGGAGCGATCAAAATCCTGCTCCTGCCTACAGGATGATGTGACCTCTTTACATCACCTTATCTGGTTCAGGACACGCCGAAAAACAGCACGTATCACGTCCCTTAAACACACCGATGGTAACGTACTGTCATCCCAACTTGATATTTCCAGAGCGACCTATAATTGATTTACCGACCTTTATGATATCCCTGTTACTGATACGATTCTCCCAAGTGTATTTACTCCTTCTGCAGATTACATGGCTACTCTCGCTTTAAATAATGAATTTCTAAGTGACTTTATTCGCGGTGATATATACCACCTGATTGTTGGTTCACCATCGCGAAAATCGCAGAGACTAGACGGTGTTCTTATGGAATCTTATATACATTTTGGGCCTCAAATAGGTGATACCATTAGCTAGCTGGTAAATGAGTTGATCCGTGGGGCTTTGATTCCTAATCTTTTCAAGGTTGGTAAAATCGTTTTAATTCCGAAGACAACTGAACGTCCAGACAACGATAAATTCCGCCCGAGCACACTATTTAATTTTGATTACTAAACTATCGCCCGGTCGGTTAATAGTCGTTTGCCGACACTGCTAGAGAAAATTCTGGCCATTCACCGAAGCTGTTTGCCTGGGCGCACGATTCTGACTTCTGTAGTCGATTACTGGGACTTTATTTCTGTGGCTGCAGCGACTTCCGTCTCTAGAACCTTGCTTTTTATTGATTTTATAAGGTATTTGACCATGTCTGTCACGGTTTCTTGCAGCAGGTGCTCATGGCGACCGATCTCAGTCATACTGAGTGACAGGTATTATCCAATTATTTCACTGGTATTCACGCATCTGTTGTAGTGAATAGACAACTTACACCCCAGTTCATCATCCAGCGGGCTTATCGCAGGGAGCTCCATCTCCACGTCGCTTTTTGTCTTGTCCTTAGAACCTCTGCTTCGCCATATTGCTGATCAGTTATGTGGCTGGAAAATATTACGAGAAAAATTTTAGGTACGAGCGTAAGCGGATGTCGTTATGGTATTGCTATGTTATATCGATGGCATATTCTTGCTCAAGGACATATTGAACTCCTTTTGTTCTCCCTCTGGCGCCCGCATTAACGACCTAGTGTCATTACAGGGTATTCAACACGTTGTCATTCCATGGACAACGGTGGTTGCCCGCCACAAATCGTTGGGGATTGCTGTGGATCGCTGCCCGACGACAATGGCTGCACACAATTGACGGGAGGTGACGAATCGATATCAAGGGGCAATTCGTGAAGACGAATGCTGTTCTCTTAGTTTTCTTCAAAAAGGACTGCTCTTGGATACCTACATTTTCAGCAGAGTGTACTATGTTGCACTAATATTCCTGCTGCCCGCAAATGGGACGCAAATTGATGCAACCTTTGGCAAAGTCAAATTTTTCGACTTCGGTATGAAGCAGTTGGAAGGTTCCGCCACTTTGAGGGTTGGGGCTTCCCAATATCCAAGTGAAGACTTCAGTGTTGTTTATAGGGCGTAACGTTCTAACATGGACTCCAGCTATTGACTCTACGGCATCTCGCTTATTTACGTGTCTTCTTCCGTCCGGTCTTACTTCTCCTGCCGATGTTGGCCTCATCAACTCTAAATTACGGAACATACGGGAATTTTATATTATAATAAGTTTTCTAGGAGCAGACATTTTATCCGTGACACACTTTACCAACAGATCTTTGTTTCTCGTTGGGGAAAATAATCATCTCCCTACCCAGTTGAAACGGCAGCGCCACTGATATCCTATCCTCCCGATGAAAGTCGCCTTCTCGTGGTGTAGGGTTATTCACAGATTGATGCCAACCAACGAACGCTTCCGTCGAATTGGTCTTAGTCCAACTGGTTCTTGCGACACATCTCATCAACCTGTCACATTACCACAAAGGCTTGTCTCTTGCAGACGAGAGCACTGACACTATCTTCGCCGACAACTGGCTTTCCTTATTCGATCAGCTGAAGCTGCTTCCTCGGTTCTGTGTTCCGGTTTTTCCGAAAACTAATTCGAACGTATGGCTCCTCGAGCACTACGTCCACTTCGTAGTTGGATGTGACAACGATCCCGACCCCCGCATTTGTTGCCAGTATATAATGAACGCTCACTGGAAGTACCAGAGACTTCCACGTTATCGAGCTTTATTTATTTATTTATTTATTTATTTGTCTGGAGCCTTATCTCGTTGTGTTCTTCCTAGAGAAAAATTTTGTTTTCTTTTGATTCCCGGAATTATGAAGTTTTCTTTTCAATAAAAGAAAGAAAAACAAGAATAAAAAAATTAAAAAATATAAAAATAATAATAAACATAAAAAACCGATACAATATTATGGTCATATGAGGACCAGCACAGTGACAAGCGTAGGAGAGACGTCGTGGCCAGGCCTCGGGTTTCGACCTCTGCCTACCTTGGCTCCACCAAGCATGAAGCTGACTTAGTTCGCCGGCCGAGGTGGCCGAGCGTTTCTAGGCGCTACAGTCTGGAACCACGTGACCGCTACGGTCGCAGGTTCGAATCCTGCCTCGGACATGGAGGTGTGTGATATCCTTAGGTTAGTTAGTTTTAAGTAGTTATAGGGGACTGATGACCTCAGATGTTAAGTCCCATAGTGCTTAGAGCCATTTGAACCTTTTTTTGACTGAGTTAGCTCTTTCCTGTTAATAAAATAATAAAATAAAGTAAAATTAAGCTTAGTGAAAAGAAATGGTTAGCGTCGCAGGTTCTCAATTTTGCGCCCTGTGTTCGAAACCCAGTTATTGTTATTATTTATTTTATTTTTATTCTTTTCATTTATTTATGCAAGTAAGCCGAAGGTTACCATGCGAATGTTTCATATCAAATTAGAGAATACAAAAGTGTTATATTAATTGTAAGGTGGCAGCTTGATTTCACAATAAGTGCCAAACATTAAAAAAAAAAAAAAGTGGTTGAATGCTTCGTTTCACAAGCGCAAGGTCTCTGGATATAATCTCACTGTGGGTACCTATTTTGTTTTCTCGTAACTCTAACGACAGATATGTTATAACTGTCCGAATTATCAGTAATTAATGATTCATTTGTATTTGCATAACATTTATCATGAAAAATAGGTAAACAAAATATTTGTAAGGGCATTGGAAATAAAAAAGGAGCATTTCTAGCCACATCAGCATAGTCTTTTTATTGACATTATGGTATCAACATTTGTGACATGCATGAAGCACTGCACGAATCAGTATGATCTTGATCGTAGAAAGATGTAAAACTATAATTAGTGTGGCATACAGAACATATAATGAACCGGTTTTTGCATTGGCATGAATTTTTCAATCTTTCTATTGCAAAATAAACTTGGTGTCGTTCATAAACGGTTCTCGGTCATCACACAGTTTCACGGCATACCCTGCTTGTCTGACCGTATCACGCATTATTGGTGCCCACAATTGATAGTGTACGACTGAATTTTTGTGCTGTCTTCTCTTGAAGCTACCTCCCTATTGTGTTTGATAATTTAGAAGTAATTTTGCAGTAGCTTTATATGGTTTTTCACGTGCCTGTAAAACTAACCGTCGAGGGCTGCACCAACGGATAACGTACTTTAATACTGCACGTTGGCAGACCCTCTCTATCTTGAATAATTTCGACGTACAATACCGGTTTCGTTTGCCCTCCCCGTGAATCGAGGAGCTATAGAAATTTTTCTACTCTCATTAATGGCTTCGGGACGTCAGTTATAAAATGCCTGTATAGTACTGTTGTCAGTTTGCCGAACTTTGAAGAGGTTATCATAACGTTTCTATATTTATGTGCCTACTCATTAGCTGCTTTTTGAACCGTCGGTCCAAACGAGTCAGCAGTCTCTTGTAAGCAGACGAAGACCATTGGTAGTAAATTTCCAGATAAGGTGACAGCATATTGTGCAGTCCACGAATGCGCACCTTATTCATATTCTTTCGCTGCACAAAAACCACCTTCGATACGCGTTCGGCGAGAATTCGGTCATAAGTTGATTGATATTGGCACCCTAGAACAAATATTCACAAATTCGCATCGTATGGTCTATAAAATAGTATTGTAATTGACGCAAATGAATCAGGTACTTCAAAGCGTGTTCAGTGCTTGCGACGTAATCCGGCAACAACCAGTGGTGTTCCAACGAATGCTTGATTGCATGAGAGCTAGGGTGAAAGGCTGCACTGCAATAGATGACGGTCACATAGAGTACACGTTGTGAAGAGAAGCACAGAGCCAAGGTGATCATTGACAGTAGTGGTAGTAGACTATAACTCTGAAGATATGAGGTTTATGACCTTTTTTCTTCCCATGTTCAGTACTACATGATCTTTACCTAGTGGAAACTTTTTTCCGGACACCCTGTATGCATTGCGACGGTGCAATTAAAATGCATATTCTTTGATGATTTACCAACATGACGACCGCGGCTGAACACAGCATATTATTCTTACTGTTCGCTTTTCTGCAGTTAATATTTTCTTTTTAAGTGGTCAGCTACTCCCTAAAACTATTCCATTAGACATTATTGAGAGGAAGAATGCAAAATTTGTCTGGAGGCTAATTCGTTTGTTTCTGAGAATAGCAATTATACGAACAGACAAATACAATATTACAACCCTTAAGTAATAAAATACCGCCAGTTGGTACTTTTGTGAGCTTTCCAAGGCACTGAATTGTGTACATCATGTACACTCTAAGAAAAACTCAAATTTTGTGGACTTTTATTTAACCACAACATTGAGTACAGAGGTTCTTGCAGCTGTCGATATTGCTGACAGTTCTCCTTGCTCATTACGACTGGATTAATTATGTAAAATTCGTTCTTAAAATTTCATTAAATCTAAATTAATGAAGATATCAAAACTTAAATCAGACGCATACATTCCATTAATATTAATTAACCGAATAAGGCAATTATTTAAAGTAAAATTCTCGATGTATGAGGTCCTAAAATTTGAAACCAATTTTATTACCTTTCTATCTACATTTCGTAAGGGTGTCTTTATTTCTACTTAGCAGCAATGCTTAAGATATCTCATGATGGACCAAAAGAAGCTAATTTTTTAAATGTTATTTCAACATTCTTAGTCGACAAAGTTTACTTTGCCAGAAGAGTTTCCGACTTTGATATCGACTCAGCCACTTTCACGTAAGGAATCTTTTACGTCTCGGGGTTCTGTATTAAAGCTATCAGTGTAGTTATTTTGCTCTTTTCACCATTACAGCATTACACAAGCAGATATAGTCTGGACATAACTCATATAACAGTGACTGCGAACATAATTTCACAAAAGAATCAGTCTGTTTTCCGTTCTATCAGAAATACACTCAATTTTGACACTCCGAAATGCTTGTGGATTGGTGAGTTGGTCACCAGTTTGTTCAGGGAAGCCCTAAAAGTGAAAGTGTAGCTGTGTAGCAATCTTGCCGAGTTAGTATGCAAAATCGGGAGATTTGCAAAACAAAGTAGGAGAGGAAGTGAAAACAAGGATTTACACCAGAATGAGGCGCTAGGGGCGAGTCTGGGAGAAGGTTGCTTCTTTAGCATAGTTTACTGTAGGAAATCGCTCGCTTACCGGAAATTCTCGACTCCCATTACAAGTATCACAAGTCGTAAATTGAAGGTTTCATGCTGTAGAACATGTGAGAATAAAACATTTGAACTCATCAATGATGTTTAATGAAGTTATAAAAATTCTTCATATTTCATACCATGAAACGTTTCATATTAAATTTTTGGAGCTCTCTTTGTTACAACTTTGTAAATACTTCGTTGTTCCTTTTATATCTATTGCGATTAGGCCATGCGGGCTGTAGTAAGTTATTGTAAATAACATTTTTCTGTTTACTTCGTTATTTACTCAACTGTCATCGGTTACTATAATGATTACTTTAAAAAATGCTGCTTCAGAGCATCGTGTTGTCAGTGACAGTATTGTAGGTCGCGCTATAATATTTCTACTTCTTTAATAAGAAGACACTACCAGTCGTTGTCTCCTTCTTGTATTAATGTCACAGGTCCCCAGGGAAGAGGAATGCGTATAGTATCCGTTGCTCTTGAGAGCTCCTAAATCTTCGTTAGATGACGATATAGCTAATACACAGGGTGTAAACGAGCTCCACCGACAAAATTTCGGAGGTTTTTCACAGAAATTTCCTTAGTATTTTGGTGTGAGGGACCCGTGGTCTCCGCTGCTCATTACACTATTATAATGTGGCTATAGCTTGATCGGTATCTTACCGCAGTTAACATTGCTTCCATGAGAATGCCTTTACAACAACCAGCAGTCTGTAATATACAGTCACGAACACCCTGTAAAATGCGTGAGTCACACAGTGCAGCGCAACAACAAAAGCTCTGTGAAGTGCCATCGTTGTGTGAGCACTTAAGCACATCGTCGTAGTACCACTCTCCCATTGCGTTCAGTAAATCCACACATGAGATTCATATCGGCAAACTCTTCTTTTGTAAACGTGCTCACACTGTTATCACCGTAACGTTTAAGTAACATTACCGAAAAACAAAAAAATGAGGCAAAAAAGTCAAAGAAAAACAAAAGAAAAAACAGAAACGATCACTACTAACGCAAGGATGAAGACAAAGAGTAAAGTGGGCTTTACTGGTACCATCAGCAAGTACTATGGGAGAATGGAAAAAGTTTTCTTTTTCAAATATTACACGTACAACGCATGCCAAAGACATTTGCATTGTTCTTCAGATGTTATCAGTACAGTTCAGGTACAAATATGAAAGAAGCATGGGAAGGTAATAAATGTAATAAGTCTGTAACGAGCCACCGGCGAGCAGGTGTTGTTGATACTTAGATACTAAGAAAATATCCCTAAACAACCTCTGAAATTTTGTTATTGGACTTGCGGTTCACATTGTGTAATTACTCTTTGTTGCCTGTGAGGGCTAACAGCGACAGTTTTGATGATTGTGACCTGGGGAAGAAGAGGAGTGATGTAGACAAATCAGAGCAATGCACCCTCAACTTTGTGACCACTGAGCCACACTTCTTGCCACCAGCGCGTAAGAAATTTAAATGTGTTTATTCTAGACACAATCACAGCAGGCTACATATTGTAATAAGCTTGAGTTACTTCATATGTAGACTGAGTTCATACATGTTCTGTTTTAAAACTGGAGCACTGGCAGAGCTCTGTTTTATCCTTACTACTATACTCTATTCTAGGTGAGCAGATATCGCCGCGCGGAGTCGCCGCGAGGTTTGAGGCGCCATGTCACGGATTGTGCGGCATCTCCCGCCGCAGGTTCGAATCCTCCCTCGGGCATGTGTGTGTGTGAGTGCGCGCGCGCGCGCGCGTGTGTGTGTGTGTGTGTGTGTGTGTGTGTGTGTGTGTGTGTGTGTATGTGTGCGTCTGTGTGTTTTTCTTAGCATAAGTTAGCTTAAGTAGTGTCTAAGTCTAGGGACCGATGACCTCAGCAATTTGGTCCCTTAGGAATTCACACACACTATGGTGTCCATTTACAGCAGAGGATCTCAGTGGTTATTAGTATAGGCAATTTGCACTGTGGGAAGTGAGTATAATAGTGGCTATCTTCTCGTATTTGGTGTTCACTCACCTCATAATGTTTATAACATCTCTCGTCCCATCCTATTTCAGCAATTTCTGTAGTTATTGAAAATCAGTTTGCTTTGGATGACGGTAATCTCACTACAATTAGCGGCAGTCATTAGTAACGTTCCTTTTTTAGTTCTATTCCTGCAGTCACAATTTGAGTATTGCTGCAGTCTTAAAGTTTTAGACGGACTTCATTTCACCAGACACACTTTTAAACTCTTTATGAATAAAATGAGCTAACAATGTTCCGAAGGAATCCTCTTCGCCTTTCGTAACCAGATACACATTCTGACACGTTCTTCATTTTGTTACATTACGAAATACGTTCTTAAGCTGATAATCTTGGTAGCGCGTATTTTGAGTGCCTGCTATTGACTCTATGCGACAAATCATTCCTGTTGAAAAGATTTAATGATGAAGTATTGAAACCATAGCGCGCTTGCCGTAAAGGTGGTCGACCAACGAGTATTTCGCCTCAAAAGCTGTTCTTTCTATCAGCCCTTGGTACACATTCTGACTAAGTGATCTTTGTAGAGGTTAGTACCACTCTTCCGATTTGAACAGTTCAGCAAAGAAGTATGATCCCCGAAGCACAAAACCTTCAATCGCCGCACTGCGTGACGGTCGATGAAGCTTGCACAGAGCTTACGGCTATATAAGACCAGCGGTATTCAGAAGACTCCAGATTAAGACGCCATGACCATCAAACTCGAGCTTATCTCCCTGAGCTGCTCGTCATTTAGCACCCGCCAGGAAAATCCCTCCCCCCCCCCCCCTCGCAACCCTGTTTTCTGGCGAGACGAAAAAAGAGCATTCTCTTGTAGGCGAAGAAGAATACCACTACTAAGACGACCTGTACATAGATACTTAAAACGCTATCAAACGTGACAAATTAAGTACAAAGAAGAAGTCAGTTTAATGTAAAGCATTACTTATAGTGTGCGTGGTGTCACATAAACCTACAGGATTTGTAGACTGTGTCACATGTGGTGACATACTGGTATACGAGTACAAATTTACTGTCTCTGGAAAGATATCGTACTGTGCAAGTAATCGTGGAAGACGTAAGTAAGTTCTTTGGGATAACTACTTACTACCTCAGTGAAAACCACGAGTACGTACTGAAAAGAAATGTCTCCGACTTTTTTATGTGGAAACCTTTGAAGCTTTTTAAATGAAACAAATTTTATTAACATTCACATCTTTATCTCTCATGTCTACATATTTATTTCTCAAGATAGTCTCCCACCCTCGCGATGAACACATTTCTCCCAACGAGAGATCAGTTTGTTGACACCGTCATCGTAAAATACAGGGTGGAGAAAAATTGTGTCACGAAATTTTAACCCTGGATAGCTGACGCAAGTAGGAACCAAAACTGCTAATGTTGTGTAGGTCGACAACGCACCGTTTTCAAACTACGGAAACTTGGCACTATGCGCTTCGATTGGTCGCGGGATTGCCATGTTTCAGATCGTCGAATGACGGGCAGCGCTATGGTTGTCGGTTCACACATATGTATGTCCTTCGCCCCGTCACTGCCCAAGCGTGATACGCACGAGTGTCGAATAGGTCTTGTTGTTCGTCTCCACCTCACGTCAGAGGCATCCACACGTAAGCTTCGCTTCGGAGCACACACGCGTCCCCCTGCTATTTAGTCATACAGTAAGCATGACGGCACAGTATTCGTTTCAAGAACAACGCGATATGGTTTTTGTTTATGGACTACCCGACGGTAATACGCATGAAGCTCAACGGTTGTATGAGGAACGGTATCCAACAAGACGCCATCCGCACCCGCAAACGGTTACAGCAGTTCACCGGTGACTTGGCGAAACAGGCTCGTTAGCCGGATATCATGGTGATGCTGGAAGACCTCGAACACGATGGGATGCTGCATTTGAAGAGACTGTTCGAAGAAGCACCTACGACAAGTACTCGAGCGGTTGGACACGACACAGGGGTCACACATCGATCAGTCTGGGAGGTTTTGAGGTATGACGGCCAGCATCCATTTATTTTCCGCCATGTCCAAGACCTGAATACTGTGGCGGGCTACGAACACACTCTAGGGTTTTGCCAGTGGTTTCTGCGACGTGTTGTACGAAATCCCGACTACCCTGCCATTTTGTTGTTGACCGACGAGTGCACATTCCAACGGGATGGACTTTACAACACTTGAAACGTTCATTACTGTCATTACTGGGCAAGAGGAAATCCTCATGTCATGTGCGTCCACGAACACCAGGAACGATTTTCGCTCAACATTTGGGCAGGAATTGTGGGTGACTATTTGATTGGGCCGGCCCGTCTACCTCCTCCGATTACCGGGGCGAATTACCTACAGTTTTGCAAGATACTCTACCTGGCCTGCTGGAAGATGTTCCCCTGGACATATAGATATGAATGTGGTTGCATCATGATGGGGCGCCCGCACATAACAATCGTTTTGTGGGTGGATATTTAAATGAACTCTTCGACGGCCTGGTAATTGGCAGAGGTGCTCGTAGGACATGGCCACCGCCATCACCAGATCTCACGCCACCGTACTTTTTTCGGAGGGGATTCTTCAAGTTTCTAGTTCACCCACCCGGACGCGAACCACCTAGAAACGAAGAGGAATTAATGGGTCGCATTCAACAAGCCGCCAGTCCCATAAGGGCAATGCCAGGAATCGTTGAAAGAGTTCGGAAAAACAAACACCGTTCGACGTTACCAAGCTTTTGTCGCGTTAGAGGTTCGCCTGTTCGAGCACCTGGTTTAAGTAAACAATATCCTAGCTACAAAAAAGGCCCTTTTCAGGGCCGACACAATTTGTAAAAGACTTTTCTGTATGCGAACTAAGAGCTGTTGACGAGTTTGTTCCGGTACGTCTTATCATGAAATTACAGTGGATGTGTCGGGACCCTGTCGGATTCGCCCCCAGAGTGGAAGGTTGGCGCGCTGCAACCGAGCGTGAGGGCCACCTTGAATACATCGCGGTCGCACCATTCGCGGTCGTCCGTTGTCCAGAGCATCCGGCAACAGGGCACCCAGGGGCCAGTAGGAGTGCGTGGCGCCAAGTTTCATAATTATGCGTTGTAGACATACAGAACATTAGTAATTTTGGTTCTTACTATTATCAGCTATCCCGGGTTAAAATTTCGTGGCAATTTTTCTCCTCCCTGTATATGACTTTTTTGACAGAGCCACAACGTCACTTCTGCTCTCTCCACTTTATCACAAACCCTGATGGCGTTCTGTAAGTTTGGGAAACAGATGAAATTCGTATGGGTCGAAGCCTCGGCTGTATGGAGGATGACTGATGACAGTGAATGAAAGGCGTCGGATTGTTGGAGATGTCGCAGCGCTCGCGTGTGTTCTGGCACTGACATGATGAATGAGAGGGTGCTCCACGTGTGGACGAACTCTTTAAATTATTGCTTTCAGTTTTCTGAGGGTCTGGCTGTACACCGACGTACTTACGCTACACATTGGCATATTTCACGCTACAATTTGGAGTCATCTAGCTGCACCTGTGCTCTAGGCGTAGAGTCTTTGATTACTAATCGAAAAGTCCTGGGTCCTGGGTTTGAAACCAACCACCACTTAAAATCTGATTAATAATCAGCATTGGCGGCCGAAGACTTCCGGCATAACACGTCACTCTCATTCTGCTAACGGCATTTTCAAAGAGGGCGGAGGAGCGGATACCGGTTCAGGGTACTTTCCTCTCCTTACGGTGGGAAACTGTCCCTAAAGGTGGAAGAACAAGCAATCACAACGGAATTAGGACACATAAGGCAATGGATTCCACAGCATTAATGACACATAGTGTGTATTCACAGTATACGTGACATGTATTTGAAGAAGTGTCATGATGATTTCTCCGTTGGTAAAACATTCCGGAATAGTTCCCTAGGCCGGCCGGTGTGGCCGTGCGGTTCTAAGCGCATCAGTTTGGAACCGCGTGACCGCTACGGTCGCAGGTTCGAATCCTGCCTCGGGCATGGATGTGTGTGATGTCCTTAGGTTAGTTAGGTTTAAGTAGTTCTAAGTTGTAGGGGACTGATGACCTCAGCAGTTAAGTCCCATAGTGCTCAGAGCCATTTGAACCAATAGTTCCCCATTAGGATCTCCGGGAGAGGACGGCTAAGGGGGCGGTGGCCACGAGAAAAAGACTGAATAACTAACGAAAGGATAACGTCCCATGAGTTGGGGCGTGGAATGCCAGAAGATTGAATGTGGTAGAGAAGCCAGAAAATCTGAAAATGAAAATGCAAAGTATTAATCTATATATAGTAGGGATCAGTAAAGCGAAATGAAAAGAAGACAGGGATTTCTTGTCAGATGAGTATAGGGTAATATCAAAAGGAGCAGAAAATGGTATAACGGAAGTAGGATTCGGTATGAATAGAGAGGTAGAACAGAGAATGTGCTTCTATAAACAGTTCAGTGATAGGGTTGTTCTTATCAGAATCGACAGCAAACCAACACCGATAACCATAGTTCAGGTATACGTCGCACGCTGAAGATGAAGAGACAGAGAAAGTATATGAGGTTATTGAAAGGGTAATTCAACATGTAAAGGGAGAGGAGAATCTAATAGTCATGGAGGACTGGATTGCAGTTGTAGGGCAAGGAGTAGAAGAATTAGTTACAGGAATATATGGGCTTCGGACAAGGAATGAAAGAGGAGAAAAACTAAATGAGTTCTGTAATATATTTCAGCTAGTAACAGCGAAACAAGTGGGATACAGAAGTGCTAGGGAATGACGAATTACGCTTGAAGTTCTCTAAGGCTATAGGTACAGCAGGTAGGAACAGCTCAGTGCTCAGTACAATTGGAGAGGAATGGACATCTCCAGAAAGGGCAATCACAAAAGGTGGAAAGAAAACCATATGTACAAAGAAGGTAATTGCGAATAAACCGTGGGTAATAAAAGAAATAGTGCCGTTCATCTATGAAAGAAGGAAGTATAGATATGTTCAGGGAAATTCAGGAATACAGAAATACAAGTCACTGAGGAATGAAATAAACAAGGAGTGCAGGGAAGCTAACACGAAATGACTGCATGACAAACGTGAACCAATCAAAAAAAGTTACTGTCGGAAGGACTGAAACAGCATGCAGCAAAGGCAAAACAACCTTCTGTGAAATAAAAAGCAAGAGTGGTAACATTAAGAGTGCAACGGGAATTCCAGTATTAAATGCAGAGGAGAGAGTGAATAGGTGGGAAGAGTACATCGAGGGCTTCTGTGAGGGGGAGATTAGTCTGATGTGACAGATGAAGAAACAGTAGTCGATTTAGAAGAGACAGGGGATCTAGTATTAGAATCGTAATTTAAAAGGGCTTTGGAGGACTTAAGATCAAATAAGGCAGAAGGGATGGATAACATTCCATCAGAATCTCTAAACTCATTGGAAGAAGTGGCAACAGAATGACTATTCTCGTTGCTGTGTAAAATATGTGAATATATGAGTCTGGCGACATTCCATCTGACTTTGTGCAAAATATCGTCCACAGGATTCCGAAGACTGCAAGAGCTGAGAAGAGCGAGAGTTATCGCACAATAGGCTTAACAGCTCATGCATCTACGTTGCTGACAAGAATAATATAAAGAAGAACGGAAAAGAAAATTGAGGATGTGTTAGATGACGATCAGTTTGATTTTAGTACAGGTAGAGGCCCCAGAGAGGCGATTCTGACGTTGCGGTTGATAATGGAAGCAAGACTAAAGAAAAATCGAGACTCGTTCATAGGATTTGTCGACCTGGAAAAGCGCTCGACTGTGTAAAATGGTGCAAGATTTTCGAAATTCTCAGAAAAATTTGGGTAAGCTATATATATAAAAGCCAAGCGCGAGTAATAAGAGTGGAAGACCAAGAACGAAGTGCTCGGATTGAAAAAAGGTGTAAGACAGGGATGTGGTCTTTCGCTACTGTTCAATCTGTATATCGATGAAGCAGTGATGGAAATAAAAGAAAGGTTCAGGAGTGTTACCGAAATTCAAAGAGAAAGGATATCAATGATACAATTCGCTGATGATATTGCTATCCTGAGTGAAAATAGAGAAGAATAACATGATCTGCTGAATGGAATGAATTATCTAATGAGGCTTGACAGTAAATCGAAGAAAGACGAAAGTATTGAGAAACAACAGAAGGAGAACAGCGAGAGATTTAACATCAGGATTGATGGTTACAAAATAGAAGAAGTTAAGGAATTGTGCTACCTTGACAGCAAAATAACCAATGATGTACGGGGAGAGGAGCACATCAAAAGCAGACTAGAACTGGCAAAAAGGGCATTCCTGGCCAACAGAAGCTACATAAGCTACTAGTATCAAACGTAGGCCTTAATTTGAGGAAGAAAATTTTGAGAATGTATATTTGGAGCATGGTATTGAACGGTAGTGAAACATGGACCTTGGGAAAACCAAAACAGATGAAACTCGAAGCATTTGAGATGTGTTGGGACAGACAAATGTGGAAAATTAGGTGGACTGATAAGCGAAGTAATGAGGAGCTTCTGTGCAGAGTCGGAGAGAAAGGAATATGTGGAAAACACTGACAAGGAGGAGGGACAAGATGATAGGACATCTGTTAAGGCATAAGGGAATGACCTTCATGGCACTAGAAAGAGTTGCAGAAGGCAAAAACTGTAGAGGAAGACATAGATTGGAATACATTCAGCGGCTAACTGAGGATGTAGTTTGCAAGCGCTGCTCTGAGATGAAGAGGTTGGCACATGAGAGGAATTGGTGGCGGGGCGCACCAAACCAGTTAGAAGCCTGATGGAAACAAAAACTGCAAAGGGAAGTCGAATGAGTAATATGAATCACATGTAATACTTCAACCAAGATTGAGAAGAGAATAAAAAATTTGGAGGTATTACTTTTCAGCACCTCCTCGTACAATGATCGAAAAAAAATGCCCTAAAATATCTGGAGTGTATCTGAGCTCTTGTTAAATACATGCACACATTAATTTCAAGGGATACTCGCAAGGTCACATCAACTTAGATGGTCTGCATATGAAAGGAAAGTAGAAAATGCAGTATCACGCCACAAAAATAACGTCAAGGCAAATCAGAAAGAACGCCTATGAAATACCAACAGGTAAAATCTTAAAACAGAAAGCCATGTGGGGGAAAAAGCTGTGCTTTACATGCAAACTTGTGGGTTAACAGTGTGGCGCTCCTTTTACCGTCGTTAAATATTTTGGTGTTTTAAGATGTTGTTTGAAATTACGCTTATGAAATAATAGATGTAAGGTGTTTGAGGTATCTGCAAATAACAAGTATGACAGTGTAATTTATCAAAAGTAACACTAACCCAAAGAAACTATAATGACAGTTCTAGGCGCTACAGTCTGGAACCGCGCCACCGCTACGGTCGCAGGTTCGAATCCTGCTTCGGGCATGGATGTGTGTGATGTCCTTAGGTTAGTTTAGGTTAGTTAGGTTTAAGTAGTTCTAAGTTCTAGGGGACTGATGACCTCAGAAGTTAAGTCCAATAGTGCTCAGAGTCATTTGAACCAACTATAATGAAATGTCAAGTGTCGTGCCCAGTTTGGCTTTAGTGTAATGGATATAAGACGTTGATTCATAATTTTGTATCCTATTCTATGCCTGTCTTTGCTTGATGTCCCATCTTGATGTAACTGTGAGATATTTTATCCTAATAATTCTAGAGTGAAGTAATCTTGACTTAGTACTCTGGCTTCCCTGAGTCGCTCCATCTCTGTATTGAAGTTATTTCTATAAATAGTGATGGTCTCAGTAATTGTACTATCTGATGCTTGTATGGAAGTGTCGATGGTCAGTTGGCTTTCTCGACCGATCGCAATATTAGTGTCTCTAAACAAGGACCTTCGTGATAATTAGTAATACACAAAGTCCGATGTTTCATAATGGCGACACAGTGTAAAATTGATTTTCATATCTCAGTACCGTCTTAATTCAACCACACAAAGCCGATGTTATATCAGTAATTTTCGCTACAACTTAATTCAAAGACAAGATTCTTATTATCATAATTTACATCACATAGGAAAGCTTTATTTAAATGACGGAGTTTTTTTCTACTTTCATTATCCAGCCAGGCAAAGATCATACAGAATAATATCGGTAATTTGAATTACAGACTATAGCTTTTCCTCCCGTGGTATTACCGAGGTAGTTCTAAATATTTTGGCATTTCCTTTATGTAGGCTACGTGGGTCCGTTATGTTACTTTGCTTATGCTGATTATGACTTCACATTTAATTTCCTAAATTCGGGAGACTTGCTAAGAAATCAAGGTGGCCCGGATGTATTTACAATGGATTCGTCTTCGAAAGGCGTGCGTTTCAGATACAGTCCTACCTTTGAGTTTTACGTCACCTGTGGTCTCCTTACGCTACAGCTTCTAATGCAAATGACACGAAGTAGCCTTGAAAAGGATAGGGTGATTTCCCCCCCCCCCCCCCCATCATTGTCAACTTATTCAGAGCATTTGATTCGTCTCTTATGGCATCTCCGTCGGCGGTTAACTGGTTAGGGTATACCTCATTACATCGAAGAGCAGTTAGTCGAAATAAAAATGGAAAAAAAATCAATATTGATTTGTTAATTGTGAAAAAGTAAACACGAAGAAGAGATTTGAAATGTAAAATAAAGGTGTCTTCGCTCCAAATATTCTTTTTCCCTTACTGGTTTCTGCGTTTACTATCACCAAATCGTCATGATGACGATTGCATGGTGAAACATTGCATCTCGTCACAATTACGTGCTTTGGTTGCTGGTGTTTGCAAAGTAAGCAAAAATAGTAAAAATGAGTTAATGGAATTTACACAAAGCTTCTCCTGTAAAGACTCCCACTGGAGTCTTACTGCCGCTCTTCGTTGGATTTTATCTATTGCCTCTACTACTCCAACCAGGTAAAGCTCGCGAAATGATGACCAATAATGAAGAATAGGGTCTAGTAAGTGTTTCGTAAACGATTTTTCACTTCTTTCGTAGATGAACTTCATTTCCTGAGGGTTCTACCAATGAGAGTCAGAGTGCCTTCTGATTTTCGTATTATATCTTTTATGCCGTCTTTACTCCTCGGTATTTTACGGTAGATGCTGTATCCACTCATGTCGTCAATAATGGAACAGTAGTGAATCTCTACATATATTCATGCGCAGTATATTATATTCATTTACTTCGGGTGTCAACTGCTAGTACCCACGTCCATCTTCGAACCTATGGGTGTGTACCTGCATTTCGCTACAGTCTTCTGGCTCTGTAACCTACTGATAGACAACAACTTCGACCACGTATAGACTCATTCGGTCTCCAACGTTATCAATTAGATTACTAATCTGTATTACAAACAGTAACAGATGTACAACACTCCCATGGGGTACTCCCAGAACCACGTGTACAGTCGTGGACAAAACCAGCGAGACCCCTCGCCTTTTCGTAATGCTGATCCGCACGGCTTTAAAGTCTGCTACACAGCATAACAGGCAAGGCGACGAAGTGCTACCAACATACTATGCACAGGCGTGAAATTGACAAACTATCTGAACATTTTTAGGCTGTTTTCAATAATCAGTAAGACTATATTAATGCTGATTAGTGTGTTAAATACAACACATAAATACACTCCTGGAAATGGAAGAAAGAACACATTGACACCGGTTTGTCAGACCCACCATACTTGCTCCGGACACTGCGAGAGGGCTGTACAAGCAATGATCACACGCACGGCAAAGCGGACACACCAGGAACCGCGGTGTTGGCCGTCGAATGGCGCTAGCTGCGCAGCATTTGTGCACCGCCGCCGTCAGTGTCAGCCACTTTGCCGTGGCATACGGAGCTCCATCGCAGTATTTAACACTGGTAGCATGCCGCGACAGCGTGGACGTGAACCGTATGTGCAGTTGACGGACTTTGAGCGACGGCGTATAGTGGGCATGCGGGAGGCCGGGTGGACGTACCGCCGAATTGCTCAACACGTGGGGCGTGAGGTCTCCACAGTACATCGATGTTGTCGCCAGTGGTTGGCGGAAGGTGCACGTGCCCGTCGACCTGGGACCGGACCGCAGCGACGTATGGATGCACGCCAAGACCGTAGGATCCTACGCAGTGCCGTAGGGGACCGCACCGCCACTTCCCAGCAAATTAGGGACACTGTTGCTCCTGGGGTATCGGCGAGGACCATTCGCAACCGTCTCCATGAAGCTGGGCTACGGTCCCGCACACCGTTAGGCCGTCTTCCGCTCACGCCCCAACATCGTGCTGCCCGCCTCCAGTGGTGTCGCGACAGGCGTGAATGGAGGGACGAATGGAGACGTGTCGTCTTCAGCGATGAGAGTCGCTTCTGCCTTGGTGCCAATGATGGTCGTATGCGTGTTTGGCGCCGTGCAGGTGAGCGCCACAATCAGGACTGCATACGACCGAGGCACACAGGGCCAAGACCCGGCAACATGGTGTGGGGAGCGATCTCCTACACTGGCCGTACACCACTGGTGATCGTCGAGGGGACACTGAATAGTGCACGGTACATCCAAACCGTCATCGAACCCATCGTTCTACCATTCCTAGACCGGCAAGGAAACTTGCTGTTCCAACAGGACAATGCACGTCCGCATGCATCCCGTGCCACCCAACGTGCTCTAGAAGGTGTAAGTCAACTACCCTGGCCAGCAAGATCTCCGGATCTGTCCCCCATTGAGCATGTTTGGGACTGGATGAAGCGTCGTCTCACGCGGTCTGCACGTCCAGCACGAACGCTGGTCCAACTGAGGCGCCAGGTGGAAATGGCATGGCAAGCCGTTCCACAGGACTATATCCAGCAGCTCTACGATCGTCTCCATGGGAGAATAGCAGCCTGCATTGCTGCGAAAGGTGGATATACACTGTACTAGTGCCGACATTGTGCATGCTCTGTTGCCTGTGTCTATGTGCCTGTGGTTCTGTCAGTGTGATCATGTGATGTATCTGACCCCAGGAATGTGCCAATAAAGTTTCCCCTTCCTGGGACAATGAATTCGCGGTGTTCTTATTTCAATTTCCAGGAGTGTATAAGACAGAACTGAAAGAAGAAACGCTAATTGGTATGAACTGTACAAATAAAAATGAATTTCAACTTATCGAGATAACATAACTGTTTTAGTAAGACAAAGAACCCCGGATCGTTACGAATTAGCAAAATATTATCCGCATTCGGCCGCAAAAAGGTCTGTGTCAACGTTCAGACCAGTCATACTGACCTACCATGAAAGTTTAGCAATGCGTGAAGATTCATAACGAAATTCAGATAAAAATCATTCAGTGCCACACTTACGTCAATTCCATTATTGACAAAAGCGGAAAAAGTAGACAGTAACATGTATGAAATTCTACAAGAGTGTCATATTGACATGCACAGGGCGCCAGTACATAATAAAGGTTGCGACAAAACGTATTGGGGGCACGAGAATTTCATAAAGTTGCTTTACTGATATTCTACCTGCCTACATCGAGATTAGAACCGAAAACAAACAAGACCTTCCTTTCACTACGCTAGCAGACAACCCAGGCAGCCCTCTATTATTACACCAGGCATGAATAAGCCGGCAATTTCGCAATGAAAATGGCAACATGATCTGCAGTTTCTGTTGCATAGAGCTTTCTGGACTAAAAAACATGAATTTTCTTCCTTTATTCACCGCTTATGTGACAATCAATAGGGATGTTTATCGAAATAGCAAAATACTGTTATTAGAAAGTAAATTTAGTAGGATTTTTCTGCACCACCCCAGGAAATAAACGGCTACGCAGCTGCCAAACGTATTCTACACTGTTTCCAATTCTCCTCTAGACTCGCCACAGCCGGAAAACTTTCATTACCCTAAGTGTTTCTTAAGCTAGCTAGCAATGGGAATGTTCACACTTCTAAACCGCGGTGGCATTAATACTGGGATGTGAATTACCACGTGTATAGGCAAATGGATTCTATTTGCATTCCTGTAAACGTGATTTGGATCGATATCGTAGCTACGATTAATATGCTGATGTATCGACTGCAACTAGAACATTTCGAATAAAGAGTAGGGGGTATTATTTATGCGGCCCTCAACTTCAGTAGCTGCCGTAGCTGTTTTCGTTGTTAGGATTTCGTCATCTAAACCGGTAAAAACGGAACCCTACAAGTCTCACTTTCTTGACCGTCTATCGGTCTACCCAATCCTTAAAACCCGTTTACTTCCAGAACGGGTGGACATAATAAGTGGAAATGTATCGCACGTCTTGCGGTAACCGGACTCTTGGTTGCGTAAAAAAGTGAGCTTCTATGTCAACGTAATCTAAAGATACGGCCGTTTATATAAAGAAAATTTACGCGAAAGGTCAAAAAATGGCTCCAAGAACTATGCGACCAAACTGCTTATGTCATCAGCCCCTAGACCTATAACTACTAAAACCAACCTAACCTAACACACATCCATGCCCGGGGAAGGATTCGAACTGACGGCGCAAGCAGCCGCGCGATCCGCGATATGAAAGCACGGCTAACCCGCGCCGGCAAGCTGTTAATATCATCTGATGTTGCTAACAAGTTATTTACTTCTGGTGACTGATTTTCTGCGCAGTTCATTTAAGATAGAATAACGAAAATATATTTGATGATACGGAAGACGAAGGACGCCTAATTCATTTCCTTCTCTTTACTTATGATGTTAGATTCGCAATCTGAACATACGTATTAACCATAACCACACTTTAGCGCCACACAGATATGTGATTGAAACACATTGGCGTACAGTTTCAGAGATAAAAACTGACCGCCGACCGGCCGCCACAGAGACTAAGTTCGAGTCTATTCACTTAACGTAGGCAATAAAACTTAACGGTCATCTGCACAATCTGGCAATACTGTAAGATGCGGAAGTGTTAGGAGGAAGTGTTGTCTACCTCCGAGATATTATGGGATTGTGTGAGCTCGTGGTCTAGTGCTAGCCGGCACGGTAGCTCAGCGTGTTCGGTCAGAGAGCCAGTAAGCCTCTGTAATAAAAAAACTGAGTGGAAGGATCAACCACCGAACTTGAACAGCATGCCTTGCTACGTCCGCAACGACCAAACACAACGATCGATGATGAACACAAAAAAAAGTGGTGATCGTCATGCATTCTAAGCTTATGGTCGCTTGTTCGCGTCCAACAATTTTTTTTTTTACCACACTTCGGTCTAAAGTTATGAGTCTGATTGAGCATCGAAGATCATTCGCTTAACATTCTACCCACCAGCAATAACAAGTATTCCAGAAACAATTCCCCACGACAGCTCGTGGCTGCACCGCGATCAGAACAGCTTACGCTCGAGCGTATCCTCGCGCTGCAGCGCCATGAATGATTTTCCACATTAAGGAAGTCTCGACTACTGATATATGTGATATATTACCACCTAACCATCATGCGACATTTGCATTCAACAGACAAAGTTCAGAAGTCTGGTGGAGGAGTACTGCATGCTCTAATTCGAAACAACAAAAATCAACGGAGTGACTATTATTGAACGTCATCAGGTCACTCATCGAGCATCCCTGTGCAGTACTGTTACTGGTGACGTGTTATGATGCCTTTATCGTTAACTTCCTAAGAAGAAATGAAAGGCTGAGCCCCACCAAAAGACGTAAACTCGAGGAAAGAGTAGTGTGAACATAATATTTTACATCTGATTAATCCAAAAGTGCGTTTTGGGCTACGAATTCTGCCCCCCAGGGTGTGTGCAACACAGATGGAATTTGTTGCCAACAACTGAGACACCTTTCGGTCGCAGTGTAAGAAAATCGAGCAACAAAACTACATCACCCGTGCTACTGCATGATAACGCACTATGTTGATTTGAGAAACAAAACTATCCAGGAGATTGATAGGAAAGTCGTCTCTCAGACACTTTTATTGGTAGGGAAGTCCTCTCTCAAGCATTTGTCCCTCTCGTCATATATCTGTAAAATTTTACCTTTCCCGCTCTTGATCGATCAACCGTCAAGGCAATTCATTTCTAGACGAAAATACTCTTAAAACTACTCTGGTTTAATGACATCGTTGGAACCAGTAGGTTTCTACAGGCGTAGAATTTGTAAACAACTTTAGCATTGTCAGATCGTTTTAGATATCGTGAAAGAAAATTCTGCTGCTGATTGATTTCTCTTTGATAATTACTGTTGCGGTTAGTAAACTAATGGAAAATGCAATTAAAATATTCACTGTACTAATACAAATTAAATTCAGCTTACTACAGAAACATCACGACGGCAGACTATCTTAATAAAGCATTAAGTGTCTGTAAGACGATTGAGCCTATTTTAACACGAATTAGTAGGATATTACCGACATTTGACTTCAAAAGATCTGTATTCATTACAGTTCCTCTACCATTCGTAAGTATTATGAAAATGTGACATTTCATAGATAAAATTATGTATTCACAACAATATGTCGGCAGAGAACTAAAGTGGCATTATGAATTTGGTAGTACCGTAAGGTTTTCGCTCTGAGACTAAGAGTTACTCAAAGTATCGAGACGAATTTTGCTCGAACGTTGTCTTACGATTCCCTTATAGAGTTTTTATCAGCCTGCTTGTAGCGGTGCTACAAAAGAATAAAAAATCTGGCTTTCAGCGAGTCTCGAAAGGCGAAAGAAAGCAGCTTGCGCCTGTTAGCTAAGCATGTTACCTGGGAACTGGTTTTTTCCTAAAGTGGGAAGACATTCATTTGTGGTTGAATTGTTGGCAAATGTCAGTCAGACATGTGCCTTTGGTCTAAGCGTTTCGGTGTGTTGAATTTGAACCAAAGATTTTTCTACGGGTTTTTCTGTCCCTAATAGAGAGTTGAAGTCTCCCATTAGTATTTTCACGTCATCCTGGTGAATTTTGCTCATAGTATTTTCGAGTGTGTTCCAGAATTTTTCGATTTTTTGGGTGTTTTTCTTTTTTTCGATGTTGGTGGGGACACGTGCATTGATGAGTGTATATTTTTTACTGGGGCTCTGAATGAGCATAGTCATAAGTCGCTTGTTGATGGGCCGGCCGCGGTGGCCGAGCGCTTCTAGGCGCTTCAGTTCGGAACCGCGCCACTGCTACGGTCGAAGGTTCGAATCCAGCCTCGGGCATGGATGTGTGTGATGTCCTTAGGTTAGTTAGGTTTAAGTAGTTCTAAGTTCTAGGGGACTGATGACCTCCGCTGTTAAGTCCCATAGTGCTCAGAGCCATTTGAACCTTTTGATTGTTGATGGGTGTGATTTCTTTGATTGGTACGCCTTTCGCTACCTGTTGTTGTATTTTGCTCTTGAAGATGCAATGGTTTCCCTAATGCAAGGTTTCATTGTCAGTCAGTCGTGGTTCTTGAGGAGCAAGGATGAGAATTTTTTGTCGGTGGATTTCTTTTATGAGATTACTTAGTTTTCGTGTTTGGATCAATGTATCGACGTTTACTTTTAAATGCATGTTTCTTGCTTGTTGGGATATTTACCAGAGATCTTCGATATTCTCTACCGTGCAAACCTGGACTCCCCAGAATCCGAAAATCCAACTGCCGCCTGTCGACAGCCGGGTTGTGTACCACCTGGGGTAAAGTTGGCTTTGCTTGCATAGTTCATGTTTGCTTGTGTTTCATTGGTTTGGCTTGGGTGATACCAGGACCGGACAGGACCAGAGGGTGTTGAAGCCTTTGAAAGCAAATATTTTCAGCCAAGCTCATTGAGATAACAGACGGTGACCAGAGTAGCGGTGATTTTCACTCAGACGTGTCTGGATTTTGGATTCAACGGATTTAGTAGCCGTTCAGGATTGTGTTAGTATTTGGTTCACCCCTAGTATTTGATTTCCTCGGTACTACCCATATGGGGGAGGGTTTCCCCTATCCGCCACACGCGATTATTATAATTATTATTATTATTGTCATTATGTCATCAGCAAATCCGATATGGTGTATCTTCCCACCACTGAAATAGATGTATATTGTTCGATTCAGTATTTACATCACATAAATGTGGGTTATAATTACGTTACATTGCTGCTAGTCGACATATTTCTCACTTTTTCTTAGACAGTTGCTACCTGTTACTCCATCATAGGAATTTATGTGCGCAACATTGTTGCAATACAGTCGTTCAAATTATGCGATTTCTGTAGTTTCATTTCGATACCAGATCGTTCTAATCTGATTCAGTCAGTCAGTCTTAATGTGGAAATCCGGCTACGACTTTCATCATATGATAGACTGGGTAAATCACGTTATTAATCGGACTGTTGAATATAGATCACTTATCTATGACAGGGCCTGAATTCTTAAACACTGTGGAAAATAATAATCCAATGTGCTTATTACAAATACGTAATTTAAATATAAATATACGAACTAACGAGTTAGCAGTTTATTTACAGGAGCAGAGCCCCATCCATCATAGCAGAGCAGTGCGAGATTGGTTTCAGGGCCAAGAGAGGATAAAGCTGTTGCCGTTTCTTCCACGATCACCAAACATCAACCAGATAGAGAATATGTGGGCAGAGGTAACAAGGCCATTGCCACGTGGATCTACAAAAGCAAGCGACCTTTGGACAAATATAGAAAACATATGTTGGGAAGTAAAACTGTCGACGACCTAATGAAATCAATTCCCCTACGCCTTCGAGAAATCTTACGTAATGATCGTGGATGGGTTGGTTGCTAAAAGTATAAAAAATATGGAAATGTGTGTGAAATCTTAATGGGACTCAACTGCTAAGGTCATCAGTACCTAAGCTTACACACTACTTAACCTAAATTATCCTAAGGACAAACACACACACTCATGCCCGAGGGAGGACTCGAACCTCCGTCGGGATCAGCCACGCAGCCCATGACTGCAGCGCCCCAGACCGCTCGGCTAATCCCGAGCGGCTACTAAAAGTATACACGTCCACAAAACCCATGTGGACAATTATCTGATAATCGGTCAAGCTTTGCTTTGTCGCAGCTCTTTAGCATACAAGTCCATTTACTTTCAGGTTCCTCCTTACATTTCTTGCAATGCAAGGTAATTGAAAAAACTCATCCGCTCGACGCCAACTGAGGAACTGACTGGTGCATGTGTTGTTCAACACACAGTAGTTGTCGCCCTCACTGGAATCAATGACTGTGTGTGTGTGTGTGTGTGTGTGTGTGTGTGTGTGTGAGTGTGTTTTCGTGTTCATGCACAATCTGAATCAATACCATTAACATTAGAGAGACAACCAACAATAAATAATTCATCAAATATGACTGTAAAGTAGTTTAATGCGATGGGAAGTTACAAACTAAATTTTCAACCAACTCACGTCCTGCATATTACGTTAAGTAAGATGTATTAACTCCATAGTATCGTTAGCAGAGACAGTGCGCTCTTGTTGTCGAGGCTCGCGACAAGCGCAGCAATCAGCTGTGCCCAATGCCGCCGCGATTTGTTTATGTTGGCTGAGCGTGGACATTGCAGCAGACGCTTCGCCATGGCTCTGACCGCAGTGAGCGGATATCACTGCCTGCGTGTTCTTACAGTAACCAACGTGAGACTCTACTCACAGGTGCCATGGAGCAATTGCAACGGGTATCATGTCATTAGTCCATTAGTCATCAGAATATTAACCAGTGATGAAATATCCACTCTATTTGAATCCCAAGAAAATTGGAACCTTCTCAAAAACGAATGTGAGGTGATATCAAAATTTATCCAACATACAAAAACTAACTGCAGGGCTTTCATGTATGCAGTAGTAGCACACAAGGAAATATTATGTCTTGGAAGCGTATATTTCATTTCCTCTTCTCGTATTAACGCCCTTGTTTTAGTATGAAGTGGGAAAATAAACACGAAAACCTTAAGTTCCTGAGAAGCATATAAGTAATTTCCTCTTCTCATATCACAACTTTTGTTTTAGTATGAGGTAAATAAATAAACAGTTTAGGCTTCTGAAACATAAAATGACACCAGATTCCTATCGTAGGCGCTATCGGAAAGGCAAAAAGCTGGGAGCTGTCCATTCTTTTGTCCAGAAGTCTGTTTCCTTTCATGCATTACTCACGCTAGGAGATTCTTATTTAAGGACTTGTGGGCATCAAGTTCTTCAGCAAAACAAGCCTTATGTTATTGTGCTAATTACGGCATGGAAAAAATGTAACAAAGACGAGTTCCTCTGGAGCACATGTCTGTATTCAGCGATGACCGCCAGCTGCCACAACACTTCACAGAATCCTTGCGGCAGGCAACAAAACTGTGCGTGCACTTCAGATTTTATTCAGCAAGACGTCAGGAGATGGATGGAAACGTCAAAGTCGTATTCAATCCAGAATGAGGTGTTATTAAGGTAGTTGAACGTTCTAGCAATTACACTTCTATAATTCCCATATGAGTATTCCGATAGCCAAAAGAACCCGTTACTGCGAAACCATCTCGAACAACATTAACATCAAACTGCAAGAACTTGAGACAATACGTGGACTGTTCCTGCTTCTACTGTTTGTAAATACTTGTATACTTAAAAAATGGTTCAAACGGCTCTGAGCGCTATGGGACGTAACGTCTGAGGTGGTCAGTCCGCTAGAACTTAGAACTACTTAAACCTAACTAACCTAAGGACATCAGACACATCCATGTCCGGGACTGAAGACGAACCTGAGACCGTAGCTCTCGCGCGGTTCCATACTGTAGCGCCTAGAACCGCTCGGCCACCCTGGCCGTCATACTTGTATACTGACCATTCGTTATTTGACTAAATATGAACTACAATCTAATTCGCATGTATATGGCATGGGTTAGCTCCGGCACGAAGGTATGACTAAGGATTGGATGCCGTTGGAGTCCCGTTATTTTGATGGCAAGACAAATGTTCGCAAATCACCTCTATTGCCTCAAAAAACAATTGCATCTTAAATATCGAAGGACCGACGTCCACACTGTCACAGCGCGTTGAAATACAGCAACGACGGCAGATTAAAATTTGTGACCGACTGAGCTTCGAACCTAGACCTGCTGCTTACTAGACAGACGTGCTGACCACTGCACTATTATTTTTTTTTAAAGTTTGCGAAGACTTTCAGCACCACGTAGGCGGGGGCAAAGAGGGCAGGGGTCGAAAATCCGAGGCCTGGCCACAATGCCTCCCTCATACCTGTCACTGAGCAGCTGCATTATTCACATGTATTCCACGTTTGCACTCATATATTCCTTTAAATTGTTGAACAAAATTGAAGTAGTAATTAAGGTAAAATAAATTACAGATTGTCGCCTCCAATGGCGTGCGTTCCTTGTGGAACATAACTTATAACAGTGAACAGGGTGACGGAAAAATAAATAACAAACATTCATTCAGAAATATATTCACAATTTAAGTTATTATGCACTGGAGGCGTATGAGGTCTGTAAGGAAGCCATATATTTTTCAACAAATGGAAGAAGTTTCGGAGCCGGAGGGGGTTTGCCAAATTAGAACAGTTCTGATTTTAGAACCAACGTAAAAGAATATTCCCGGAATAAAAAAAAAGTGAAAGAATAGTAGTCTGCTTATAATCAATAAAACTGTCCTCCTCTTTGTAGCCCACATAAAGCAATAGATAAAAAAAATTTAAACCATTCTTTATATTTGTTATTCTTCTTCAGCTTAAAATGTTCTTCTGCAATATAAAACATGCACTCTTCTAAGTTCTAAGTTTTGTTTATTACGACATAAAACGCAAACTGTCCCAGAAGCCACGAATAACTGTTATTCTTTGCGGACGGGTAACATTTCCAGTCGGGTTGTAAAGCTTCAGTTATCGGTATATGACTTTCTGCGGTTCTGTTGATAGTGCTAATTTCTTCCTAATCCAGTTCCAAATTCTGATTCTATTTTCACATAAGAAGGTGTGCGCTACAGTTTCTACAAGCCCACATTTGTCGCAGTATGAAGATGGTCTCAATTTGATTTTTCATAATCGTTCCGCTGTGGGTATGATTTCGTTTACAACGTGCAACATACGGTACTGACTCTAATTTTACTGTTGATATTTTTCCAGACGTTCCTCCAGTTTTTGTAGGTTAATTCACCGGAATTGATTTGTGTAGACGATGTCTGGTAATATAATCACAGACGGTTCTAGTGTTGGTTTGTGCTGGTGGAAGTCTTATACAGCTGCAATCGCCATAGTACTTTCGGACGTAATCTAGGCTGGCGTGCTACATTAACAGGAGCGTTCCTATCTCCAGGATCTAACGAGGGGAACAGAAGTTTGGTGATGCCTGTCTTAGTGACGTGTATTAGTTTAAAAGCACGTCTTTAATTCCAAGGCCTCTGTTTTACCTCTGCAATGTCGCCGTGTGGAAGGGTACTTTGAAGATATTTTGTTTCCACACATACCAAGATGCTACAGCTAATATTTTACGTGCAGTGACCTGCAGTATCGGTAAGACTGCTGCGACATGATAAATTTTGCTAAGTATGTAGGTATTTATAAACTAAACTTTCTGCAGTCAGTCTAACGATCGCATGTCATGGGCCTTCAACAAGGTTCCGATGACATTAAGTTTCCACATCCAATTGTTCGTGGCCATGCGCTTGAGATTCGCCCTTAATCACAATCCGAGTTGGAGCCTCTCTTCAGTTACATCTAACCAGTGCACACCTATTGCACTATTGTAAGAACCGACATGCAGTATTTTGGATTTAAAATTTTGTAAATTTGTGGCGAGTACTTATGGGACCAAGTAAGCTTATTTTTTTCATAGTTCCACACAACTTCTTCCTGTTTTCTAGATTGATCTGTGTTCAGTTTTTCAAGGCCTATCCACTGTGCCAACTTATAACTAAATTTAAGGGGGGTGCGATGGGGATGCTCCCTTGTTAGTGGTATTGTGTGTTGGTGGCGTTGCCAGTTTACATACTGGGCATGTAACACACAATAAATGTGTTGGATGCCTCCTGTAGTCAGTCTACTTGAAAAACGTTTGTTGTCATCGTAATTTATGTAACTGGCTCTCCGACTTCCAATTTGACAATTTGTGGAAAAAGTGGTTACCTTGCTAGTCCTAGTTTCAAACATTGTCTGACAGAAAACGTAGGCATGAAGGAGTCAGTAAAAGCAATTATTCGCTATTATAGCAAACTTTTGAATCCACTGAACACTTGAATTCTCTATATTGATTCTGAGAGTTTTGTTATTTCTCTTGTTATTTACTGTCTCAATGTCATCCGTGTGAATAAAATTAAAGGCAGTTGGATTAGGTTCCTGATCTATAAACTATGATTTAATATTCTGCGCTGCTAAATAAATTTTGAAGGTTATATTCTTTACGTAAAACAGAGTATCGGTTTCAGTCCTAGGATTGACGATGAACTTCAGAAAAACAATTACAGAATAGTGGCATATCGATTATGGCTCCTCACCATCAACAATAGTTGTTACCCATTGTTTCGTATTTGCTATTTTACCGTCGTTACCCTTTAGAGACCAACCTGATCTTTCCACAATGCCATTTTTGACTTGCTTCTTAATTTGTCCTATAACTACAGATTTGTTGAAAATATTAATTGTTAAATACGCTATTCCACAAATTAAAACCTTCCAGTTATTCTTCTTATCTTGAAACTTACTACCGTTGACTTTCACTGAAGAAAAGATACATGATAATAAAATGAAATTAAAGATTAGAATGTCAAAGCATAGTGTGAATGGTTAAAATGAAATGAACTAAAAATCATCTTCTTGTCTAAAACATGTTACTCTTCCAGAGAACATCGGCATCTCTCAAAATTTTTTACACCTCTGACGTTTAACCACATGTGGACAAATAGTGGGTTTCATGATGCAGCACTGTTTAGCCGTCACAAAATAAAGGCTCAAAAATCATTAAATAAAACTATTTTTCTACTGTTGCTCCGAATGGCATATACCAACCGTCCTCTGCTGCGACAACGACTCAAAGTCTGTTGCGTATTTGATTTTTCTCTGCTTTTTCGGGCCTCCTTACCTCTCCTTCTAGCCCAACCTTTGGTCTCCAATTACGCCTTCATCGGCGAGCTTCTCCTCAATATTTTTCATTTGTGCTGAATTGTTTTGTACCCTTCTTGCATATACACGTGTGTCATGTATTTTTTAGAGACTGCATGAATATATAAGGTGTGTATTTCTTCTCTTGTCAAATTAAATATTACATATCTTGCTGTGAATTAATTTGTTTCTCCACATTCCACTTACTGCGTTTCCTTGAAATTATGTAAAATATACGTCTGTAAATAAAGAAAAAACTTGAAACAGCTGTTGCAGCTGATTGGTGAAGGGCTGAAAAAAAAACACCTCCGCTTATGCTGCTTAGTATCGCGTATAGCCTCCTTCGGCTTCCACAACAGCTCGAAGTCTGTTGGGCATTGAGCCCACAACTCGAGCCACATAACTAGGAGATTCAAGTAACTCATTCCAAGCGTCATGAATCACATCAGAAAACTGTCAGCTAGTCGACGGTGACTGCCCTTTTTCTCGTACTACTCTGACCATTTCTGCGCAAATATTCTCAATGGGATTCATGTTAGCTCCTTTAGGTGGCCATTCCATTACAGTAATATAACTATGGCCGTCGAACCACCTCTTAACCACACGTGCCATATGAATAGGCGAGCGATATTGTTGGAACATGATCTGATCATCTCCAAGTCTTGCTGTGACAAAAGGCAACATCACGTTCTCCACAACTGATGTGTAATTGCGCGCATCGAATCTTCATTCCACTTCCCACAGGAGCCCACACCCCTCGGCCGATATCCATGCCCATGTCGTCACCGACTCCCTGCCACTCCTTCGGCAACTGTAATATATTTTCGATTATACCTAGCACCTTTAGGCCGGTAAACAAGTACTTTTCCGGTTGATGCCGTAGAGAAAACTTTTTCGTCCATGAAAATCACTCATCTCCAAAATTGGAGAGGTTTGTCGACATTTTCAGCAGCAAAAGCAAGGCGAGCTTCTCTGTGGGAAACAGTCAATGTCTCTTTCACAGCAGCGCTTCTTGCTCTCAGTCCACCTTCCCTTAGACGACGAGTGACGGTCTTACTGCAAACATTGAGACCTAAAGTCTGCTGAATTTGTCGTGCGTTGACAAATGGGTGATTCTCACTGAAACGGCGTATCTGCTGATCCTGAGCTGCTGTTGTTTTGCAGCGACGGCCATGAGGCCTCCCATTCAGGTTACCACTCTCTTCCTTTCGTCTGAGCCACCTGGCTACCGTCGACTTGGGAAGACCCATAGCCATTTGAAGATCCCTCTGCATGGAGTGCTATTATAGCGCCCTTGTCTTCCTCAGCCAGATGGGCCATTTAGCGTTGACTGAATGATTCGTCGCGGTTAATATCTGCTGCGGAAACAGCGATAGTAGGAAACAGACTGCCTCCTCCACGACGGCAGCCACAACGCAGTGGCCAAGTATGTGTAACACGGAAATCGATGGCATAAACGAGAGGTCGCAAGCCCGTACCCGTGTCATTACATAGTGGAGCAACTTAGAATCTGTAATTTTTCTCAGAAGGGACTGGTCCATTCTTGTCATGTCTTATCCTGATAAATATTACATGAAATGAAATGTCAACGTTTTGCATATGCGGCAGGCCTAAAGCAAAAAACATTTCAGAAATATATGAGGCAACCTGAAGAACACTTCGTGAATTTTAGCTGTAGAAGGTTGCCTTATAAGAAGGAAAACGTGTTTATCCTCGCTCGTCGTGTTTCCATGTGGCGCAGTTTACTCTGAGGCATACATAATTCTCGCCAGGCGTAAGAAGCGACTCGACTAACGAGGGGAAGTCGCCAGGTATCATAGGCTGATTGTCCGGAAACTTTGCTCAGTGAAGGAGAGGACAAAATAAGCGAACATGTGTTTAGACTTATGTGCAGACACTCGACCGTTTCCGAGAAAACGACGGTCACAGTTATCAACGCGCTCTTGCTATAGTGCAGATACCTTCTGCAGCCGAGAACGCAATTGAAGCGGTGGCTCAGTGGCTACCGTCGTTCCTTCTTAACTTTGATTCCCGTATTCGAGACCATATTGGTTTCTTTATTATTTTTTTCCTGCCTCTCTATCAGAATTATCTATGAATGTTTTTTTTCTAATTTATGTTGAAATAATGTTGTCATTATTCGCCAGTTAACTTTATGTGTAATTAATGAATTTAAAAAATAATAAACGAATGAGACAAGCTGACCTAAAATCATCTGGTCTGCTCATGTATCGTTATATCCAAATGGTTTATAAATGTTAATCTACATTCAGATCCGATGATGGCACCTTTAGTGTGTGGAAACCGGTTATCCAGTAAACAGTATTTAAGCGATCTTAGCTTCTGAATTATTTCTACAACAGAGTGATCGCCCCACTACGCACTAAGTGTTCCCGTTTTAACTTATTTCTTTACACAGTAAATGAACTGACGAATAACGACAACAGTGTTTCAACATAAATTGGAATAAACATTCGTAGATAATTCAGCACAGAGTGAGGGGGGGAGGGGGGGGGAGAGGAAAAACCGGGTTTCGAACTCGCAGCGCAAAGTTCCGAAGTCGCTATGGTAGCCGCAGAGCAACCGCTTCAGTTGAATCCTTACCCGATAAGAGGTATCTACACTATAGCAACAGCGCATTGAAAACATTGACCGTAGTTTTCTCAGAAGCGGTAGAGTGTAAGCAGATAAGCCGAGACACGTCTTCGCTTATTTTGTCCCCTCTTTCACTGAGCGAAGTTTCAGCAAGATCGGGGTATGACACTTGGCGTGTCCCGTCGTAAGTGGCGTGCGTTGGGATTCAGTAGACAGAATGCGTTCACTTTCCTCGACTACTCATTGACATGTTTGGAAACTTTCTGTCTTGTAGTGGCACTTTGCTTTATGAGGGCTGATTTTCCTGATAAAGATCTACTAATGGACTTTGCTCCTAATTTACGTTACTGTGCAGTAGACCTACTGCAACTACTTAAACCGGAAATGTTTGTTTATTTGGATACTCCGCTTCTTAGTTGCTACATTTCGCTATAGTATTTTCCTTTGTTTCAAAACGGCAAGTTAAGATGACCACTGCAACTTGGTAACATCAGTAACAATTTAATACTTTGAAACAGTTATACACTCCTAGAAATGGAAAAACGAACACATTGACACCGGTGTGTCAGACCCACCATACTTGCTCCGGACACTGCGAGAGGGCTGTACAAGCAATGATCACACGCACGGCACAGCGGACACACCAGGAACCGCGGTGTTGGCCGTCGAATGGCGCTAGCTGCGCAGCATTTGTGCACCGCCGCCGTCAGTGTCAGCCACTTTGCCGTGGCATACGGAGCTCCATCGCAGTCTTTAACACTGGTAGCATGCCGCGACAGCGTGGACGTGAACCGTATGTGCAGTTGACGGACTTTGAGCGAGGGCGTATAGTGGGCATGCGGGAGGCCGGGTGGACGTACCGCCGAATTGGTCAACACGTGGGGCGTGAGGTCTCCACAGTACATCGATGTTGTCGCCAGTGGTCGGCGGAAGGTGCACGTGCCCGTCGACCTGGGACCGGACCGCAGCGACGCACGGATGCACGCCAAAACCGTAGGATCCTACGCAGTGCCGTAGGGGACCGCACCGCCACTTCCCAGCAAATTAGGGACACTGTTGCTCCTGGGGTATCGGCGAGGACCATTCGCAACCGTCTCCATGAAGCTGGCCTACGGTCCCGCACACCGTTAGGCCGTCTTCCGCTCACGCCCCAATATCGTGCAGCCCGCCTCCAGTGGTGTCGCGACAGGCGTGAATGGAGGGACGAATGGAGACGTGTCGTCTTCAGCGATGAGAGTCGCTTCTGCCTTGGTGCCAATGATGGTCGTATGCGTGTTTGGCGCCGTGCAGGTGAGCGCCACAATCAGGACTGCATACGACCGAGGCACACAGGGCCAACACCCGGCATCATGGTGTGGGGAGCGATCTCCTACACAGGCCGTACACCACTGGTGATCGTCGTGGGGACACTGAATAGTGCACGGTACATCCAAACCGTCATCGAACCCATCGTTCTACCATTCCTAGACCGGCAAGGGAACTTGCTGTTCCAACAGGACAATGCACGTCCGCATGTATCCCGTGCCACCCAACGTGCTCTAGAAGGTGTAAGTCAACTACCCTGGCCAGCAAGATCTCCGGATCTGTCCCCCATTGATCATGTTTGGGACTGGATGAAGCGTCGTCTCACGCGGTCTGCACGTCCAGCACGGACGCTGGTCCAACTGAGGCGCCAGGTGGAAATGGCATGGCAAGCCGTTCCACAGGACTACATCCAGCATCTCTACGATCGTCTCCATGGGAGAATAGCAGCCTGCATTGCTGCGAAAGGTGGATATACACTGTACTAGTGCCGACATTGTGCATGCTCTGTTGCCTGTGTCTATGTGCCTGTGGTTCTGTCAGTGTGATCATGTGATGTATCTGACCCCAGGAATGTGTCAATAAAGTTTCCCCTTCCTGGGACAATGAATTCACGGTGTTCTTATTTCAATTTCCAGGAGTGTATGTGGTGTAGGAGGAGTGTACTTTGTTGAATGAGAAATACATTAAACACGAAAGCGGCGTCCAATAACAATAATTAACTTTCGGTTACAGGACAAAACACACGTCGAAGCACTGTCAGTTCATCTCAGTACCCAGTAAAACGCAAACTGGAACGATCGGAAACATACTTTTGTGGGGAAGGCAAACGAATGACTGCGTTTTATTGGCCGCACACTAAGAATACGCAACAGGCCAACTGAAAACACTGCCTACACTACGTTTGTCCGTCCACTGCTATAATATCCACGACAGACGTGATTGACTGTGCACGCAAAAACGTCCAAGGAACGGTAGCACGTTTTTTTAATGTCACGATATAGGGGAGAGAGGGTCCCGGATTTGATAATCGAGTTGGAGTAACATTCATGAAAACAAAAGCGTTTTTCGTTGCTGCGAGATCTTTTCACGAAATTTCAATCACCAACATCTGTTCTGAATGCCAAAACACTATTTCCTCGGGAACTTACACAGGAAGAAACCATAGTAATAATGTAATTCAAGGCTCGCAAGATAAGATCTTAGTGGTCCTTTTTCCCGCACCCTGTTAATGAGTGGGACGGTAGAGAAATAGTCCGAACCTTCTGCCAGGCACGTAAGTCTGGATTGCAAAGAAATCTTGTTGATGTAGTCATGTCGATGTAACAACGAAATTATGTTGTAATTGCGACATGTGACTTTCATTTGATCTGAACATCGAAGTTGTTTGCTGTTTATTTACCTTTTGTTCATTATTTTCAGCCATATACGAACACCTAGGCGCGTTAAATTGATATTAAAATAAAGTGTGATGCATTGACCAATAACAATAAACTCTTACCTACTTGTTATGGTACTGCAATGTCTGCCAGCATCTTCACAAGTGGATATCGCATATGACGTTGCTGGGGTGTTTATAAATGGATATTGCAGACGACTCAGAACAAAGTTTGAATGTAGCTTCGTAAAAGTTCCGTGATCAAACGCTCTGAGTTCCTGTCGAATACAGTTTATCCTCACTAGAGAGTACATATTATCATTATACACGAGGTGACTAGGGTTCCGCCGGATGCTGTGGCCGAGCGGTTCCAGGCGCTTCAGTCGCGAACTGCACGGGTACTTCAGTCGCAGGCTTGAATCCTACCTCGGGCATAGATGTCTGTGACGTCCTTAGGCTAGATAGGTTTAAGTAGTTCTAGGTCTAGGGGCTGATGACATAAGCAGTTTGGTCGCATAGTTCTTGAAGCCATTTCTTGACCTTTCGCGTAAATTTTCTTTACATAAACGGCCGTATCTTCAGATAGCGTTGACATAGATGCTCACTTTTTTACACCACCAAGGGACCGGTTACCGCAAGAAGTGCGATACATTTCCGCTTATTATGTCCACCCGTTCAGGAGGTAAACGGGTTTTAAAGGTTGGGTAGACCGATAGACGGTCAAGAAAGTGAGACTTGTAGGGTTCCGTTTTTATTGGTTTAGGTGACGAGATCCTAACAACGAAAACAGCTACGACAGCTACTGAAGATGAGGGCCGCATAAATAATACCCCCTACTCTTTATTCGAAATGTTCTAGTTGTAGTCGATACATCAGCATATTAATCGTAGCTACGCTCTCGATCCAAATCATATTTACAGGAACGCAAATACAATCCATTTGCCTATACACGTGGTAATTCACATTCCAGTATTAATGCCACCGCGTTTTAGAATTGCGAACATACCCATTGCTAGCTAGCTTAAGAAACACTTAGGCTAATGAACGTTTTCTGGCTGTGGCGAGTCTAGTGGAGAATGCGAAACAGTGTAGAATATGTTTGACAGCTATGTAGCCGTTTATTTCCTGAGGTGGTGCAGAATTATCCTACTAAATTTACCCTCTAATAACAGTATCTTGCTATTTCGATAAACATCCCGAATGATTGTCACATAAGCAGTGACATAAAGGAAGAAAATTCTAGTTTTTGAGTCCAGAAAGCTCTATGCAACAGAAACTGCAGATCATGTTGCCATTTTCATTGCGAAATTGCCGGCTTATTCATGTCTGGGGTAATAATAGAGGGCTGTTTGCCTTGGTTGTCTGCTAGCATAGTGAATGGAAGGTCTGGTTTGTTTTCGGTTCTAATCTCGATGGAGGCAGGTAGAATATCAGTAAAGCAATTTTAAGAAATTCTCGCGCCCCCAATACGTTTTTCGCTACCTTTATTATGTACTGGCGCTGTGCATTCAATATGACACTCTTGTAGAATTTCATACATGTTACTGCCTACTTTTTCCGCTTCTGTCAATAACGGAAAGGTCAGCAACGGTAATCCAGTATGACTGGTCTGAACGTTGACACAGACTGTTTCGCGGCCGAATGCGGATAATATTTTGCTAATTCGTAACGATCTGGTGTTCTTAGTCTTACTAGAACAGTTATGTTATCTCGATAAGTTGAAATTCATTTTTATTGGTACAGTTCATACAAATTAGCGTTTCTTCTTTCAGTTCTGTCTTATATTTACGTGTTGTATTTAACACACTAATCAGCGTTAATATAGTCTTACAAATTATTGAAAACAGCCTAAAAAACTTCAGATAGTCTGTCAGTTTCACGCCTGTGCATAGTATGTTGGTAGCACTTCGTCTCCTTGCCTGTTATGCTGTGTAGCAGACTTTAAAGCCGTGCGGATCAGCATAACGAAAAGGCGAGGGGTCTCGCTTGTTTTGTCCACGACTGTACATCTGTGAATTTCGTTGTTGCATGAATGACACCTTGAGTTTTATTTGCAAGAAAATCCTGAATCAGATCACAAAACTGGTCCGATACTTGGTAAGCTCAATTTATGTTAAAATACGGAACTGTTTCGTATTTTGCTCACATTATGGAACTCTATTGAATATCTTCCGTAAGTCAAGGAACACGGCGTATGTCTGGTCGCCGTTGTATATGGTGTTCTGAATGTCATTGATGAACAGAGCGAGCTGAATTTCTCAACATCTGATTTTATAGAACTCATGTTCTGCTTTATTGGGGATATTTTCATTCTCCAGAAACATCGTAATGTGTCAACTTGAACATGTATTCCATATGTATACAACAGACAGATGACAGCAACATCACCCTATAATTATGCACAACACCGACGATCCTTCTCCAAAGCGGGAATTATTTGCACTTTATTTTAGTTACTAGGCATCTTTCCTTGCTCCTGCGATGAGCTTCTGTTAGAAGAGGACCAAGTTCTCTCGCATAAATGTAGAGTCTCATAGGTTTCTCATCCGCTACAGATTCCTTACACTGTACAGCAGTTTTAGTCGATTTTCTACATCATGAATGCTTATTTCAGTATTTTCCGTTTATACTGGTGTGTGATTATTGAAAAGAGGAACCATATTACGATCTTTCGAAGTGAGGTGATTTCGGAAGACCGTATCCTGTATTTCGGTCTTCTCTATTTCATCTTCAGTTTTGTTGCCGTTAAGATCACTGAGTGACTGAATAGTTGAGTTTCATCCTTTTCCTTACTTTAAGTAAGATCAAAATTTCTTAGGATAGGTTGGAGAAATTGTACTATCGAATTCAGTGACTGCATCTCACATTGTTCTCCGAACACTCGTTTTAAATTCGTTCAGATTTTTATAGTAAACTACTCTGGAACCACTTAGTTTTTGATAGAGGTGTGTTTGCTGTGGTAGCAACTTTGTAAAACGAATTTTGAAACATGGTGGGTCTTTCCCATCCCTCATAAATGTGCTCAGCACGTATTGGTCTAACAAGGGGATCACATGACAATCCAATTTTTGTAATTTTTTTATATTTATCGTATTTAAAGTCCAGACCTCAAATATTAATACCCCTCAATAGTTCGATGCAACTCTCAAAAAGTCTCGAAAAAATCGATTTATATGTTTTCCGACAGTGTCCAATATGCTACAGCAATATCAAATTTTCTCGAGCGACATTCTGCCTGTGTGGAGGAATGGTAGCTTGACACCTAGGAGTTCCACGTTCGATTCCTAGCTGATGAAAAGTTTTAAACTGAGGTGCCTGTCCTACTAGCAATTCCGTGAAGTTAAGAGAACATAAAAATGGAAAAAAAATCAGTAGCGCTCGAGACTGGTAATCAGGGGTTGGAGTCTCGTTTCGGTATTCTTCTTTTCAGTTTCTTCGTTTAGTTCAAATACCTACGTCATTTAAATGTAAAATTCATCAAATAAATGCTAATTAACGGATATGTAATAGCCAGTTATATGAAAAATGCACGTCTTCATATTTTTAACTACACACCACACATAAAAATCCAGTTTCCACTGGAAACACTCATTCTTAATTACTAATCCATTATAAAAGTAGTTTAAATTAGAAATACACATACAAATTGAGATATTTTTCATTCTTACGTATTTTAAACTTTACGAAAATGTTCATGAAACACGTGGATTTGTTTAAAATTTTGGCGATGTTGGGAATAATTCCCGTGCCACCCACGTGGAAGGCGAGAATGCTATAGACAGACACACTGTCAAGTGAAGATGACTTAGCGTTAGCACATTGAAGACGATCGAAAAATTTCAAAGTCGATTTTGTAGGGAATTTTTTAGAGTTGAATTGAACTGCTTCTGTCGACTGATATGTGAGTTCTGAACATTATGTGCCATATACAAAATCCGACTGCCACGTGCTCCCCTTGTAAGTGGTATGGTACAATGCTTTGGGATTTTATGCATTTGAGCTGCACATCGTCCTCATCACAGCTGACTATTTGATGCTGACTCCTTAGATAGTCTGCTGTTTGCATCCTGTCCCTCTTGCTAAACGTGTGAGGTGCACTCACCCTCGTGAGGCTGAATGAGGAGCTACGAGACTGATTAGTTGCAACGTCAAGTAGCTCGATTACAACCGGGAGAGCAGTGTTCTGACCACAAGCTCCTCCATACCGCATCCAGTGACGCAGAAGATGACACAACGGTAGGTCGGACCCTATCGGCCTGTCTATGACTAGAACGCTATACTTTACAACACCCGTAGGCACTAATATTGTAAGTAGGCTGTTTAGGTTTTTATGTTGGTAACGCCACGTAGCGCTCTGTGTGAAAATCACTGACTGTGCTGTGTGCAGTCTGTGGCTGATTTGCATTGTTGGAATATTCTAGTGTTGGGCAGTTGGCTGTTAACAGCGCGTAGCGTTGCACAGTTGGAGGTAAGCCACCAGCAGTGGTGGATGTGGGGAGAGAGATGGCGGAGTTTTGAGAGCGGATGATCTGGACGTGTGTCCATCAGAGACAGTAGATTTGTAAGACTGGATGTCATGAACTGATATATATATATATATATATATATATATATATATATATATATATATATATATATATATAGGTTAGTTAGGTTTAAGTAGTTCTAAGTTCTAGGGGACTGATGACCACAGATGTTAAGTCCCATAGTGCTCAGAGCCATTTGAACCACACTATTAAGGTAAATAAATTGTTTATTATTTATCAAAATCTTTCTATATATATATATATATATATATATAAAATATGGCCGAACGGTTCTAGGCCCTACAGCCTGGAACCGCGCGAATGCTACGGTCGCAGGTTCGAATCCTGCCTCGGGCATGGATGTGTGTGATGTCCTTAGGTTAGTTAGGTTTAAGTAGTTCTAAGTTCTAGGGGACTGATGACCACAGATGTTAAGTCCCATAGTGCTCAGAGCCATTTCAACCACACTATTAAGGTAAATAAATTGTTTATTATTTATCAAAATCTTTCATTTGCTAACTATGCCTGTCAGTAGTTAGTGACTTCAGTAGTTGGAATCTTTTTTTTAGCTGGCAGTATTGGCGCTCGCTGTATTACAGTAGTTCGAGTAATGAAGATTTTTGTGAGGTAAGTGATTCATGAAAGGTCTAGGTTATCGTTAGTGAGGGCCATTCTTTTGTAGGGATTATTGAAAGTCAGATTGCGTTGTGCTAAAAATATTGTGTGTCAGTTTAGTGATGATCAGTTTAAGTAAAGAGAGAAATGTCTGAGTACGTTCAGTTTTGCTCAGCTGTTTGAAAATCAAATAACGTAAGGGGTTTATCAGCACAGTAATTCACTGAGTTCTCTAAGGGGACGTTTCATAATATAAACACTGACTTACGGTTACTGAAATTGTTCTGTACGTTACCGATAACTGATTCGAAAAGATCGTTTCTGTTAGGCACCAGGAAATCTAAGGCGCTCTTATCATGAGTCTTTTTTCTATCTATCTTCTGGAAGTAATTTTCAGACATCATAATTAAACAATCTTGCGCGAATCCCTGTCTCTAGCATGAGTTTTAAGAGTATGACGTTTGTAATCTCAAGTGGGCAAATTGAACAGCCTCGCCCCCCACTTCCACTTTACAATAATACGATCAGGAAACGTATTCGTTATATACTTCAGGTTCTTCCTGAAACACTCAGCCACTGCAGCTCGTGACACAGACGGTCTTTAAAAGCATTCGATTACCATTTTTGAGCCACTTTTATTGTGTAACTGCATCCAGACTGTTTCAGCTTCTAAAGTCTTAACAGTCACACCAGATATTTTAGAAGTGTGTACGGCAATAACTTCTCTGCTACCAATGGCGAGTTAGCTACTTTTGCAATCTCAAATTAGGATATCTTTCTCATCCACTTCCGGTTCAACCAATTTTCGGTTCCTGGTATTATTTAATGATTACTGTCTCTAATAATGAAAATCATTTTAACATGTTCCTCTTCCTTTCTACAAGGAAGGATGACCTGCTCTGTGAGTAAAGTGGCTGATCTACTGTCAAATTCGACAGACAGTCCATGACTGATCCTAAATGGGGATTCCTCTAACCTGAAATGCCGTCATGAGCACGCCACCTAATCCAGACGACATGGATTCCTCTAAAGTGCCCCACAACCTGCAGTCGGTTTCATCTTGTCCCCTCAATAGTTGCTGGAACTTCATCTTCAGCAAGTTGAATGACGCCCTCAGACGTGCACAGTGAGTGCACAGGATGACCTGTCCCAGTTTTTGCTGCTATTTACTTAAGAGGAGACCATTATCAGTCGTCCATACGAGCTGCCAACGTTTACAGAACCATAGCCTGAAACGAAACATACCAGTCTTCCCAACAAGTGAAGTGTATCTCTTTATCTAAAAGTTTCAGCTTCAGTGAAAGATCACACTTCGTACATAGTGATTAGGAGATAGATATATTATCCTGAGTTTTCCTCTTCCCTCCCCTCGCCATACAGATCTAAGGCCTATACACCACTCGCAGACAAGTGGATGGGCGGCAGTAGACCCAGAAGAGAGACAACACGACGCTTTTCAATGGAAAGGACAATACCTCTGATACATTTCGTAACTCTGCTACACGACTCTCAGTAGTTCTGCCATCATACCCACCCGGATAGCGCAAGTATCGTTAATCAGTTTACCAAGAGTCCCACTTCGACGCTTGTTGTAATGCATTAATTTGAATTCTGTAAATAGCAAAGCATTTCGGCAAAGAGAGGAATACTGTACCGTTGCACACTCGCATCAAACACATGCGTTTAGTGGATAAAAAAGGTAAACGGGATGGGCATGTTTTCCAGCCCTGGATCGAATCCTCTCCGCGGGTTAAAGAAGGGGCCCTGTGTTCCTGCCAGCCTGTATGTAGCTTTTACGCAGTTTCCCACATCCCAGCAAGTGAATAACTGCTTGGTACCCAAGCCCCGACTCAGACTATTCGCAGATGTTTAGAAACCGGACTAAGGGAGCTGTTTACGCCTACTCTATCCCAAAATATCAGCCGTACCAGTACACGCTTAAGAAAATCGACACCAGATATTGTTTGACCAAACGTCTCTTATGAGGATGAATAGATGTTGCGAAAGAGCTATATATGAAGCTATAGAAATACTAATATTTGAAAACACCTTCAATAAGGACGGCGGTTTGCAGCTCAGTAGAGTCTGCTATTCAGCCTTCGCAAGGATGAAGCGGGCGTGACGGACAAGGGACAAAACCATTACCATATTTGGAGAGGAAGTGAGCACCAGTGACGTCACAACCAGCAGCGCGGCTGTATAACCCTGAGACCAAGGCAGTCATTCACTACTTGACAGTTGCCGTGGAGAGGAAAGTCGAAAACTCGTGGGATTTTAACCACCTGACGCGGCTGGAAGAATGACATGATTTTATAAATTTAGAAAACCAGTTTCCCATGAATAACACTACATGTAGATAGTTGGGGTACACATATTCCGCCCCGGCGGGTAAGGAGGTGGTGAAAGGAAGGACGTCGGTCACATCTTAAACTACCTGCTTTGATACCCATGACCATCCAACGCCGATGCGGGAGGAAGGCACAAGGAAAAGAAGAAGAATAGTTGTCACAACGTAATCATTCGAAGTTGGGTGACAACTGTCAGAGTGGTTTCCAGCTGCTTACGGAAAGTGACGAGCTCATTCCACTCACTTTAGCTGCATTCTCAGTGGTGCTGCTTTCTGACTTCCGCAACATTTATATGAATACTTAGTAAATAAACTTTAATAAGTCTTTATGACTCCGTTTTAGGATCAAACTCTGTCACGCCTCATGATTTTAAGTTCTGTTAAATCTTAGATTACTTAACCCGTGGAAAATTCAGCATTTCTGGTGGTACCAATTTGCTGTCCCCGCAAGTCTGGTATTGTCACTATAGGATGTAAAACAGGTCATTTTGTACTTGTTCTGTATGTGACATGCTGTTGGACACCTTTTAATTGTATTTATCTAGTGCATAAACTATAAGTTATGACTTCCTTTGAATAAATTATGGAGTTGTAAAATTTGCGATGGTTTAGTAGCAGTATAACATTTTCCTCCCATTAGTGTTGTAGGTTTAATATCTAAACCTATAAAACTCAAGAAAATGGTTTGTGTTACAACGAAACGACAACCTGGCGATATACTTAATAGATTGGTTAAAGATGTCCCCGTGTCTCTAGCTGCTATCGAGAGCATCCTCACAGACAGATTCACGTAACAATGCCAAAAACAGAGCTAAAGTACGACAAATGTGGGCAATATACATTGCTGTTGAAGGGGCAAACTTCCTGGAACACGATATGAGTGTTACGAGATGGCAAATTACAATATTGCACCATAAATGCTGTTTTCGTGAGAGCTATATTTAAGTTGATATTGTAACATTCAAATCACTGACAGAATTAACAGATGAGAGAACTAATAAAGTGGAAATATTGCACTAATCACACCACAACAAGGGGATACTTTTGCTGCTAGAGTTTGTAGCTAAGAACATACTACAAGCTACGACAACATTCATATACGTCCAACAATATTCAATAATATATCCTTTACCACATGAAGATACACTGAACTTAAGGTTGAACAATGGATCTAGTGTATTACTGCAAAAATTTCTAACAAGCAGAAATATAGTTTAAAATTGGCGATATAGTATGAATTTTTCGTCGCACTTCTAGACGTTGGAAAATAAAGAATATATAGTGATAAAAACACGTCTTCACACAAACAGTAACATATTTTGTGAGAACAAACGAACAGTAAAGTATTATGATCTAGAATTTCTTGTTTGACCTAGCTGGATAAGTGGCCTCACTCAAGGGAACCACTGGAAGTTGGCTTCACATATGTAAATAAAACATAGAGATACAGCCCTCACTTATTAAAATATGTCACTCTGAATTTTATTAATCACGTGCACAATTTTTTCTTTATCATTTAAGTGACCGGACAGAACTTCTCTGAACAATGTGATAATTGCAAAAGGGTATGTATTAATTAGTGGAAAATCTGCGAAATTTGAAATTATCGGAAATTACAATTTTACTTACCTCTTTTTCGTTCATCCATGAGTATACCTTAATTCTAAAAGTCGTTTCATATGTGCTTATACGTTTTCGACATTTTTGTCGACATATTTGGTGTATATTGAGCTTTTCCCTGAGAACACGTAGTATTTCTTTTAATTTAGCATGTATTTGTCTGTATCCTAGGATTTCATGGTGAATAATAAACGAATGAGGTTAGTTTGTTTCTTATGAATGTTTGTTTACAATCGGAGCGTCATATTCACACAATGTAGGCTTTTACGACCTGTGTTTACTTCAGTTAAGGCTTCCGCATTGATATACCGTGGTCGATTTTCGGTAAATCCAAAGTTTTATTATTTTCTTTTATTTATACTTCAGAGTAAGGGTTACATTTCCTGGTTACTTCCTAGATCATTAACGATCCCTATGATTTCAAAGTGGATCTCTTTCCTTCAGACAAGGAGACAAGTCCTCATCCAACTAGTTAAATTTGTCACTAAGATGACAGTGATCAGCTTTCCACTTCTTTGAGCCATCGCATTTCGTTGCAAAGAATTCACGTAACGTTTTCTTTTTAATCTCAGCAGTACTGTTTCTGAAATAACATGATCATCACGAAAGAACTTTGCAAAATTACCTCCGCGTTCTTTTATGCAATTTTTATTTTCTCTGGAACACAAAACCGCCAATATGATCAATATTTTGTTGCGTTTCCATATTGATTTTACCACGAATCCCATAGGATCCATTTTAACTGATATATTTGATTACAGCTATTTGAAATCTCTACTGTCTAGTCTACGACATATTATTGTTCTACTATTTAAACAAAATTAACTAATAAATTATAGAGTGTAGCAATCAGTCGTCCTCTTTTAGATTTTATTACGCAAATCCAGATTTCGGCTAGTGGCTAGCAATTCTCACCGCTAAAAATACAAGAAGTACATAGTCAGATGATACAATAAAAAGTTACAACTAATGGCATAGCTTATATGGCTTGTATATTACATACCGCTATTTTCTATTCTCGATGCATGTAAGTCCCTGTTGTTCGGACGTCAGCCATATTTCTTTGAATACTACTGTATGAAGAAGGTAAGCTGTGTGGATAACACATCGGTTGGTTGTATGACGCCCTCTATGCATCGAGAATAGAAACTAGTAGTATGTAATATACAAGCCATATAAGTTATGCCATTTGTTGTAACTTTTTATTATATCACCTGACTATGTACTTCTTGTATTTTTAGCATTGAGAATGGCTAGCCATTAGCCGAAATCTAGATTTGCGTAATAAAATCTAAAAAAGGACAACTGATTGCTCCACTCTATAATTTATAAGCCACATAACAGTCACTGAGTGCACCCACTTTCCAAATGGAAAGTAACTTGATGAAAATTAACTTTTCTAACACTTTTCGTTGTGACAGGTCCTAAGGCCATGAACAATTATCGCAGCCTACCAAACTTGCACAGATTCTAGTACATTACCAAGCAATTAATCGTGATACTTTGGCTATGTCAGAAGTCTTCAAAACTAAAACGGTATTAATTTGCCTGGCTTGGCAGTTGACTATTAATTTCACTGACCCTTTACAATTCTACACTTTAAGAGGAGGAGGATAAGTTTTATTTAACTTTCTGTCGACGAGACTACAACTCGACTCGGGATTTAACACTGGCGGTTTATTTTTTAGGAACCATTTACACATTGAACTCAAGAGAATCCGAGTAACTATGGGAAACTTAAATCTCGATAGAAGGTAAAACGTTCTGGGTTGTTAGGGAGCGTCGTATTTCTTCTACACGATCGACGTTTCGCCTCCTCAGCTGGTATCTTCTTCAGGATCTTATGGTTTTCACGGTAGCTGTTATGTCCATACAGCGATGGAAACCCCGTTTGTCCAGAATGCGGGTCGAGAGTTTTAATCTCGCAGAATTTGGCGTTATCTGGCTTTGCAGATAGTGTCCAGTGACCAGTCGCTGTACTTCTGAGAAATTTAATAATAATAATGTAAATGAAAATATTTCCCTTGAGAGTTAGCAACATATTCATTCCTGTTATTTTGGTTTATAGTATATGTATCACTCTACGGAGACATCTGCCTCCAAGGGGAACCATCACCCTCTGCGCATCTCCGCACTTCGACGACGTCTAGCCCTAACAATGAACATATAATACCGCGAACTGTAAAAAGATTGATGATATCAACAATGTGACAACAATCGTCAGAACGCTACCACGTATGAATAATGAATTTATAATGCTGCGAAACGTAACGAGATTGATGTAATCGGTAATGTGACAACATATACTCAGAATGCTATTCATGTGTGAACATCTGTATGGCTATCGCCACTCTACCGAACATTCGCATTCTAGTTCGGTCTTCTACGATCGGCATAGCCGACATTCGCAGACCATAGAGTAACCAATATCTGGATGGACAGGGTGAGCAATATGGGGCCAGGAGTTTTCGGCATTATTGTAGAGCTTTAGAGAACGCCCAATTCATTGTTCCTGCGTTGAGTTGAAGTGGGCTGTTCTAGGAGAGAGAGCTTCATGTACTTCGCCCTACAGCTACTGCCCGGGTGCAGAAAGTACTGTTCTTCAGGAAAAACTGGTTGCATCAGGAGTTAAACTGGTTATAAAGTCGGCTTACTAGAGGAGGTTCAAACGATGAGGATATTTAGACACATAAGCGACGTAGAGGGTATGTGTAGAAAATACATAGTTTTGAGGAGCACTTGCTGTGGGGTGTGAGGTACGAGAATTAGTGCTGTTTACGGTTACATGCGATGGACGGTGAAATAGACTACAGTATGATGGATATAGTGTGAGAGATGCATGTACCTCTTGGGTTTGAGTATGAAAACGTAATGTCATACGCAGTCAAGGTCAACCGCTATTTTTTCCTTTATTGAGCAACACCAAAGGCCATACTGATACTATTCAGTCAAATGATCTTAAAAAATATACACATACACTGAAACGCCAAAGAAACTGGTATAGGCATGGGTGTTCGAATACGGAGATATACAAACAGACAGAATACGGCGCTGAGGTCGGCAATGCCTATATAAGACAACAAGTGTCTGGCGCATTTGTTAGATATGTTACTGCTGCTACGATGGCAGATTATTAAGATTTAAGTGAATTTGAACGTGTTGTTATTTTCAGCGCACGCGCGATGGGATACAGCATCTCCGAATGAAGCAATAGTATAACGGTTGGTTGACATGCATCACGCATGGATTTGATGTTCATCTTGAACTTTTACTTTAGGTTGGGCAGTTTTGTGTTGTTTAGAGTGAATTCACGATATCTATAGATTTATGGCTCTATACGACCTGTTCGTTTGTTTTGATAGATGCGTATGGGGCCTGAAGATGGCATAATGAAATGCTGAAACTGGTAGCCTTCACAATAAAATAGAATAATATCTTAAGCTACACGGCTGTTTGTGAAATTTATTGACAATGCATCCATTCATATCCATTGCGCATTCCGACGTACTTGGGAAATTCTAGCAGGACAGTGCGTTCCCCCAGGCGTCCAGAATTGCTACAGAGTGGCTCCTGGAACACTCTTATGATTTTAAACGCTTCCGCTGGCCGCCAAACTCCCCAGACATGAACATTATTGAGCATATCTGGGATGCCATGCAACTTGCTGTTCAGAAACGATCTCCGCCCCCTCTTACCCTTAAGGATTTATGGAGAGCTCTTCATAATTCATGGTATCAATTTCCTCCAGTACTACTTCAGACATTAGTCGATTCCATGCCACGTCGTGCTGCAGCAGTTATGGGAACTCGTGGAGGCTCTATACGATATTAAGCAGATGGGCCAGTTTCTTTGCCTCTTCATCGTCGAGTCTCAAGGTAAAGAGATTACAATAATATAAAATTATTGATTCTCTATAAAATAGATTTCAGTTGTGTGGTTGGTGCCAAAATGATGACAGTGAGGACCATAATGATGATGATGCTTCGGGAAAATCTCTCGAGCTCACCTCCTAGTAAGTTCTGTGTGAGTAGGAAGGTAGGATGGAGATATTTGTGGCAGTCTGGTGATTGGGATACGTGGCTCGTACGTATGGGACGTGGGCAATGATGTTGGCGTGGGAAGTGAGACGTGTAAGTGGAGCCTGAGACAGCAATAGCGAGCCTGAGTCAGATGGTTGGGACAGGAATTGTAGCGTCAATCTAAGAAAGGGATATGGGGTTGACAGAAACATAGCATAGGCAGATGTCAAGACATATTTCCAAGACAGGAGCAAGGAGCCTGTAGTTTCCTTGAGAAAGTGTATGGAGCCTTTGGAAGTGGAAGGAGGGTGCCATGTGTTTGCATAGGCTTAGCAGCAACCACGTACTGGATAGGCCTGGCGAAACAATGGGATGTTGATCTTCGAGTTTACTTGATGTATATTGTATCCGAAAATGATCGTGGAATTTAAAGAGGAGTTTTATCAACGGAGTTACGTGCAGGAACGGAAAAACTGATGGGCTAGGTGAAACGGAGTGCATGACGCCTAGAACACATAAAGGGCGGTAAAATTTTGGTTTAGTGGAGATCCACTCTAAGGTCTCAGAGATGAGTATGGGTGGGATAAGGATTTTATACATAGAAGGAAGAGAGCCACTGGTACGTCTAATTAGTAGTTTAAGTCGTTAACCCAGGGTGTTATATAGTACACACGGCGTCCTGACTACATTATATGAGACATCTAGTCGTGCTGAAATTCTGTTCTAGCTTAATTAGGTAATCAGTAATGCAGAACAGATTTCTTGCTAGAATGAATACAACTAGACACCATACAAATCTTTATTTTCAAACAGCAGTCAAATGAAGTAAATGTATAAAATCAAAACAGAATGGTACATTCTACTCTTAATCAAGCTTTGTAATTGGAGAAACATCTCTGACTTTCCTCAAAATCGAGCCCCCATTTATCAGACGGACATACTAACTTGGTTGTTACTGATACACGCCGTGAAACCGAAGGCCTTCACCCTGACTGACACTGACAGTAAAGAGCTCAGAGAACAAGGAAATCGAACGCAACACATTTACTGTAATTATTTCCCTATTTACAGAGCCGTACTGCGAATATCACCGATTAAAGTGCTGGGAGACGTGGTACTGAAGCATCGATCTGCTGGGTGCTGTTGGTTGTTGTGCTGAGGATGTATGTTGCATACCTACAAATTCTGTCTACACATTAGACGTAATATTCCGTCCACAAACTCCTAGACCTGGAACTACTTCATTACAACACAGAACACGAGTCGAGATTTCTATTTGCTCATAAGCCAGAAACAGAAACTCAACGCAAGTATTCTTTCGTAAGCATTTCAGTAAACCTCAGACTCCTCAGAGAACCAAAGACTGGTCTCTTTGTTTGCAAAGAAACGACTTAACTTGCTACCAGTGACGAAATCAACACTCTGCAAATTCTAATAGTGAAACTCTTCACTGATATCCTTGACAGCGAAGTGTATAAGTCGCTCCCGCACGAAGTGTTTTCTACACGCCGTATGTTGGTTTCCAGCAAGGCTCGCGGCACCCGCGTCTACTCTCCCTCGGCGAATCCTCACGCTCATTAAAAAAAACCGTGTCTCTCATTAAATCGTTAACTAAGTTGCAAGCCAATCTCCTGAAGTTCATAGTCCGTATAGAATGCTGTTCTAGAACATTAAAAAACGACGCCGCCAATCAAATTCACTGCCCTGTTTTTTGGCGAGAAACGTCGCTGTCCATTTCTCGTGAGAAGGCCCACGAAAGGTCAACTCGCGACCGCCATTCGTGACCCACGTGCATTTCTCCACATTAAAAGGAAGTCTTTTACTCTCATGAGGTGTTACTGCGCTCCACTCCCAGCGACCAGCCTCTGGCTGTTTTTTCTTTTGCAGCAGGAGCGCGTATAGGGCAATGCACCGGGCCTACCTCAGGGAGACTGCCTGCAGGGCTATGAAACTGTTGGCTCCACATTGTTTCTATAGAGCAGTAAAACATCTTTCTCGGACAAAGACGACACGTCTACTTTTGCTTATCGCCTTTGTGCCGATTGCCGCCTCCTCAGGAACGCATAACCGTCATCAATCCCTGCTGTCAGCTTCCATCTCAAATTGACTTCCACGCATGTAACACTACAGATAGACGTTAGTGGTGGTGCTACACGGTATCAACCAAAGAAATGATCAACTATTCGATCATCCATCGTCAATCGTGATCTAATATCAAGTAAAATACGCGAAGTAAGTGATATAATATTACATGTATGGAGGCAAAATAAAACCGCCCTACACAGTAATTCAAAGCTGTTGTGAGCTTGTTGTTAGATGGAAGACCAGTAGCAGTAAAAAATGGCTTTGAGCACTATGGGACTTAACATCTAAGGTCATCAGTCCCTTAGAACTTAGAACTACTTGAACCTAACTAACCTTAGGACATCACACACATCCATGAGCGAGGCAGGATTCGAACCTGCGACTGTAGCGGTCTCGCGGCAGCGCCTAGAACCTCTCGGCCACACCGGCCGGCCAGTAGCAGTAGTCATGACCAATCAATGAGTATGACACGATGAGATCATTCGCGTTTGGAGCAGCAGTTTTCATAAACGTTGATGCATTAATGTCCTGTTCATGGGCGTCCGCAGAAATTTATCCAAGAAGGGACAACATTCTAAAACTGCCATCTTTACATGATTCAGTGACTTTGAGAACGTATGCTCCAAGATCAACTACCTGCAGGATGTATACAATCTCTTACGATTGATAGTTATCCACTCGGTACTTTTAAGACAGATTGCTTTGATAGTTAAACCGTAAGCATATTTCAGTATCATACGCAAAGTACAACTTCTGTGTTATTAGTTTGAATTTCGATGCCAGCTTTTTGATCTTAAAGCTAAAATCTCATATGATTAAATCCAGGGTATCCATCGAGTTAGAAATATATGCAGAAAACAAATAATAAATGAATAAAACTGGTATTATCTGTTTTCGACTGATCTGTTCCGCACTATAGATACGATCTGTTCCGCACTATAGATACACTTACAGCATAGAAAGACCGTGTTCCTCATATTCCACTGCTACAACACTGAAAAATTAAATTTAATGTATTTTTACAATCCCACAAGAATCTTATACCTCCCTAGATAACTAACAACAGCTGGAAGGCTGGAAGAAACGACTTTCTGGGAAATTGTAACGGATAACGCGCACGTACGCTCCTACCACGTTAATGTTGCGCCAGAATATACCGCCGGAATCCTCGCTCCAGGCTGTTGGATCATCCCTTTCTGCACATCAAGATCGTCTGTACGAAGAAGTGATGGGCAAAAATTTAAGTACAATATTTCGGCATGGTTCTGTAAAGATTTTCACCGACTCTCACTTCAGAACAGCGTCGAAATCGCCGTCCCACCGAGCATTCGACATAATTACCCGTTAACCGTCACAACCATGAAACCTCAGGGAATGTAATGATTAACAAAGTAATTGTAATACCCACGGTGATCAGCTCTGTAAACGTGCAGTCTACTAGAGACACAGGAATTCATTTCAAGAACTTCGTGAGACTTATGTTTTAAATAAAAAATCTCTACCTATATTCCATGAGGGTGTCAGTGCAAGCACTCCATTTTGCCCCTATTGTGGACCCATTTGCCTGCCACGATGTTTTACAGCTGCGTGGATGAGAAAGACCCAAAGAGGAGGAATTTCTTCGCTACAAAGAAGTGAACATAAACTTAGTTTATCACAGCATTGCGTTATCGGGCCTGCTTGAGGGCGTCAGGGAGGCGGCGGCACGCAGCGCAGTGGAAACAGCGGAGTGGCGTGTGATTGATGTGAGAACGCTCCCCTCCCCACGCCCCCGCGACCCTGCTTCCACGCTTGCGTGCATCCCAGACCCTCGCAGGGCGGGCCCGCCACGTTAGCGCAGCCAACGCCCTCGCAGTTCCAGGCCCCTGCCCAGCGGCAGCTCCACGCACACAACAGATTTAACAAAGTAAGCACAGGCTTCCTTAAATTCTGTCACAGAAGAGACAGACAGGGACTTGCAGATATTAACTTGAGAACTTTCAGAGCTGTTAATAACTTTGTACCCTGCTTATTTGTGGCACGATAGATTTTTGTTTCCTCATGCACTTAACTTTTCCCTCTCTTATCTGTATTGTTTGTTAAGATAAATTAAGAACTGTCACCGCAACAACCAATGTTGCAGAATGTAGGTACTCTCCGTATGCAGTAAGACCCTGGCGTAATTATTCTTATGATTTCTCCTACGCTAAACGAATTTCTGAACGTTTTTATCACTAAAACTTTGGCACTGAAATTCATTACCTGTGTTCACACATTCGTTTGATTGACGAGCCCATACAATAGATTGTATGTTGCTGTACTCATCCTTTTTGAAGCGCTTGAATCTATACATAGTCACAATATTGCTCTCCCGTCCTTGAAGTACGGTGGAACTGGTGCCCTGTGAACCAGGGCATTTTTCTTTCTGTTAATATTTGCACTTGCTTTCCAGAGAAATCGTTGAACAAGATTTTATTCAACTATTTCAGCTTCGCATACAGCCACACAGAGACCTAAGGGGACTACCACGACAGCAAATTATGCATGCTTTCTTTTACTTTTCCTACAAGTACATATTAAGAAATAATGCATGAAGAATAACAGATCGTTCCTAAAAGTAAACCATTTTAATGAAGACGCAGTACTCAAACAACACATAAAAGTACAGAGGAATTACCAACATGTTGGTGGACGATAGGTAACGACATAGACCTATCTTCAGAAGGAACGCAGTACATTTTAAGTGGAGAGTTAACTGTGAGAAAACTTGGTGAAAGATGAGAGCCACATTTGTCGAATTCTTACCAGAATCATAAGCGAAAATTAATGTTTGAACCTTTTGAAAGCAATCTTTGTGAGCCATTTCTCACTGTCGATGCTATACGAATAACACTTTCGTACCAGAAGCGATAGAGTACTGCAAGCAATGTGTAGGCGTAAATTGTTTCCATCAGAGGAAGAGGTTACAGTTAGTGTTTCAGGGATACAAAGGAATCCTTGATACTTCCAGATGTTAACATAGAAACGGGCCCTTACCACTCAGACATTATGGCAACAAGTGGATTGCAAAATACGTGAGAAGGAGTCTCAACAAAAAAAAAGTAAAAGATAGCTGCCCAAAGGACGTGTGCACATAGGAGATTTGGCAGTGAGGAAACTGAGATATGAAGTACAAATTGTTAGAAAATCCAGTTTGATCACCACCGTGGGCTTTCTATGATTTCCACCTACAGCACATGTAAAGAGATTTTAGGAAGATGACCCCACAGACGGGTGTATTTCAGACCCGACGAAGTCACATTTCCTGAATGGCACGAACGCACTACAAAACCTTGGGACACGGTGCACTATGCTTATAGAGGACTATATCGGAAAGTAATTACATTTGTTAGCTAAAACCAATGATTTGATTGCCACTCTAGATAATTTTACTTCTTCCCCTCGTATATGAGATACTATATTGACCAGACGTATGAAATGATTAATCTGATAAAGCGACAAAATTTAGAACGACCTGAAAACCAACATTGAACACCATTATGCATTCTTAAGGGACGGAAAAAATAACTCTAGGGCATATTCAAAGAATAATTATAGAAAAAAAATTAGTTCAAATGGTTAAAATAGCTTACTAGGCGAATAGGATATTTGTGATTACCTTATGAGAATGAAAGCTACGACCACAAACTCATGTGGTCATCCAAAACTGTGAACCAGTGTTGGGTAAAGGTTTTAGTAGCATCCCCCTAAATATCGTGTGTGACCTTGAATAATGTGGAGACCATTTCAACACAAATATCGAGTCCCCACCATCATTCAAGGCAGTGCAATTTTCTATGGTTGAAGAATAATCACTAGCACCAATTAAGAAGCATCGTAACCTGAAATTAGAGGACAATACCGCCAAGAAATAACATTAAAAATCCAAGGAAACAGAACAGATGTCCTGGTTAACTACAGACCATTCCCACATAGCTTCCGATAATGACAGAGAAATGTGAAAATATGTCATAACCTATACAATATCTGCAAGGGAAATGTATTGCCGGTAGAGGTTACGAACAACTTAATGTAATTCCTCAGATCGTCGTTGTGGCAACTGAACGTTAAAGTGTAGGGAGGCTTCACAGTATGCTCATAGTAGACCCTACGCGTTGTTCTACAGACTGGTCTCTAATTTAATAAAACTGTAGGTCGCATAACTTCGGATGCTTTAACAGGGTCATGATTGGACCGACAGCAACAGTGGCGGCAAATGTCTACCTAACATGCAAGAACGTTGATGCTTCCTACAAACCGTGCCCGTCCACTTATCGAATGAACTCACGGTGTACTTTCAGGCGGGATACGAAGCTGAGGCCAACCTTCACAGTGGGAAAACTCTTGGAAGTCTTTATATTGTACAATGATATTCTTACCGCCCACAAGTATATATATACTTTCTGATCAAAAGTATCCAGACACTTGGCTGAAAATGACTTACAAGTTCGTGGCGCTCTCCATCGGTAATGCTGGTATTCAGTATGGTGTTGGCCCAAACTTAGCCTGGATGACAGCTTCCGCTCTAGCAGGCATATGTTCAGTCAGGTGCTGGATGGTTTCTTGGGGAATGGCAGTCCATTCTTCACGGGGCGTTGCACTCAGGAGAGGAATCGATGTCGGTCGGTGAGGCCGGGCACGAAGTCGGCGTTCCAAAACATCCCAAAAGTATTTTATAGGATTCAGGTCAGGACTCTGTGCAGGTCAGTCCATTACAGGGATGTTACTGTCGTGTAACCACTCCGCCACAGGCCGTGCATTATGAGCAGGTGCTCGATCGTGTTGAAAGATGCAATCGCCGTCCCCGAATTACTCTTCAACAGTGGGAAACATGAAGGTGCTTAATACATCGTTGTACGCCTGTGCTGTGATAGTGCCACGCGCAAAAAAAGGGGTGCAAACCCCCTCCATGAAAAACACGACCACACCGTAACTTCCGAATTTTACTGTTGGCACTACACACTCTGGTAGATGACGTTCACTGGGCATTCGTCAGACCCACGCCCTGCCATCGGATCGCCACGCTGTGTACCGTGATTCGTCACTCCACACAACGTTTTTCCACTGTTCAATCGTCCAATGTTTACGCTCCTTACACCAAGCGAGGGGTCGTTTGGCATTTACCGGAGTGATGTGTGGATTATGAGCAGCCGCTCGACCATGATTTACAAGTTTTCTCACCTCCCGACTGTCATAGTACTTGCAGTGGATGCTGATGCAGTTTGGAATTCCTGTGTGATGGTCTGGATAGATGTCTGCCTACTACACATTACGACCCTCTTCAACACTCGGCGGTCTCTGTCAGTCAACAGACGAGGTCGGCCTGTACGCTTATGTACTGTACGTGTCCCTTCACGTTTCCACTTCACTGTCACATCGGAAACAGTGGACCTAGGGAATTTTAGGAGTGTGGAAATCTCGCGTTCGAAGGCCTTGAGTTCCGCGGAGCGCCCCATCCCGCTCTCTCACGATGTCTAATGATTACTGAGGTCACTTATATGGAGTACCTGGCAGCTGGTGGCAGCCAATGCACCTAATATGAAAAACGTTTGTTCTTGGGGGTGTCCGGATACTCTTACAACTACATCTACATTTATACTCCGCAAGCCACCCAACGGTGTGTGGTGGAGGGAACTTTACGTGCCACTGTCATTACCTCCCTTTGCTGTTCCAGTCGCGTATGGTTCGCGGGAAGAACGACTGCCGGAAAGCCTCCGTGCGCGCTCGAATCTCTCTGATTTTACATTCGTGATCTCTTCGGGAGGTATAAGTAGAGGGAAGCAATATACTCGATACCTCATCCAGAAACGCACCCTCTCGAAACCTGGACAGCAAGCTACACCGCAATGCAGAGCGCCTCTCTTGCAGTGTCTGCCACTTGAGTTTGCTAAACATCTCCGGAACGCTATCACGCTTACCAAATAATCCTGTGACGAAACGCACCGCTCGTCTTTGGATCTTCTCTATCTCCTCTGTCAACCCTACGTGGTACGGATACCACACTGATGAGCAATACTCAAGTATAGGTCGAACGAGTGTTTTGTAAGCCACCTCCTTTGTTGATGGACTACATTTTCTAAGGACTCTCGCAATGAATCTCAACCAGGCACCCGCCTTAGCAACAGTTAATTTTATATGATAATTTCACTTCAAATCGTTCCGTAAGCATACTTCCAGATATTTTACAAAAGTAACTACTACCAGTGTTTGTTCTGCTATCATATAATCATACAATAGAGGATCCTTCTTTCTATGTATTCGCAATACATTACATTTGTCTATGTTAAGGGTCAGTTGCCACTCCCTGCACCAAGTGCCTATCCGCTACAGATCTTCCTGCATTTCGCTGCACTTTTCTAATGCTGCAGCTTCTCTTTATACTACAGCGAAAAGCCGCATGGAACTTCCGACACTATTTACTAGATCATTTATATATATTGTGAAAAGCAATGGGCCCATAACACTCCCCTGTAGCACGCCAGAGGTTACTTTAACGTCTGTAGGCGTCTCTCCATTGAGAACAACAAGCTGTGTCCTTTTTGCTAAAAACTCTTCAATCCAGCCACAAAGATGGTCTGATATTCCCTAGGCTCTTACTTTGTTTATCAGGCGACAGTGCGGAACTGTACCGAACGCCTTCCGGAAGTCAAGGAAAATGGCATCTACCTGGGAGCATATATCTAATATTTTCTGGGTCTCATGAACAAATAAAGTGAGTTGGGTCTCACACGATCGCTGTTTCCGGAATCGGTGTTGATTCCTACAGAGTAGATTCTGGGTTTCCAGAGATGACATGATACGAGAGCAAAATACATGTTCTAAAATTCTACAACAGATCGATGTCAGAGACATAGGCCTATAATTTTGCGCATCTGCTCGACGACCCTTCTTGAAAACTGGAACTACCTGTGCTCTTTTCCAATCATTTGGAACCTTTTGTTCCTCTAGAGACTTGCGGTACACGGCTATTTGAAGAGGGGCAAGTTCTTTAGCGTACTCTGTGTAGAATCGAACTGGTATCCCTTCAGGTCCTCTATTGAGTGATTTCAGTTGTTGTTCTATTCCTTGGACACTTACTTCGATGTCAGCCATTTTTTCGTTCGTGCGAGGATTTAGAGAAGTAACTGCAGTGCGGTCTTTCTCTGTGAAACAGCTTTGGAAAAAGGTGTTTAGTATTTCAGCTTTACGCATGTCATCCTCTGTTTCAATGCCATTATCATCCGAGAGTGGGATATGTCTGGATATGCTGTTTCGATCCACTTACTGATTTAACGTAAGACCAGAACTTCCTAGGATTTTTTGTCAAGTCGGTACATAGAATTTTACTTTCGAATTCACTGAACGCTTTACGCATAGCCCTCCTTACGCTAACTTTGACATCGTTTATCTTCTGTTTGTCTGAGAGGTTTTGGCTGCGTTTATATTTGCAGTGAAGCTCTCTTTGCTTCGCAGTAGTTTCCTAACTTTGTTATTGAACCGCGGTGGGTTTTTCCCGTGCCTCACAGTCTTACTCGGCACGTGTAGTGGGACGAAATTAAGCGTCACCCATCCACCAAAGTCAGCCCAGTTTGCAGGTGACTATAAGTTTAATTTAGTTTTGTTTATGTGTTTTCTTATTATTTGTAATATATGTGAATTATCTAAAAGTTTTGTATTTTTTTATGTGTTTCATGTACGGAGAGGGCGGCGCAACGAACGGGGACAGCATCTTCGTTGCCGCGACCAGAGAGGAAATTGCTGGCCGCTATACGTCGCGGGTCGACAGCCAAGGAGCAACAGAAGATCCTGGAACCGAGTTGTTGCGTCGTGCTTCTAAAAATTAAAAATGAAGTTTTATACTCTTTTTGTACAACAATGACATCATATAGAGCTTAATCTTATTGAAATGTCAGTCACTGTCTGTCAACGCTCAAGTTCACATCTGTATGTGTAGGAAGCTAATAAAATAGTGTATGCTACTAAAGTTGAAACACGTGTCTTGAAGATTTATTTATGAAGAGTTATGTGAACGGATTAATAATATATTTGACAAGATTATTGATTCAGACAGCGTTGGCCGAAACTTTGAATCTAAAAAGTTTATTTAATGTGTGATTCTGATATCGATTAGATCAAGATAACGTGTGTCGATATAATTTTCTGAGGAGAAACAAACTAAATTTAAATTCGAAAAAGTTACGAAAACCAATTGGCCCAAGTGATGTAATTCTTTGCATACGACTCAACTGATGTTTTACAGTTTCGTTCAAGAACCATTCTATGACAATTTAAAAAGAATATGAATCATTTTTGAAGTGGGTTGTAACTGACGTAGGTGACGAAGTCTGCACATGGTCATATATCAAACGAAAACCTAATACGTCGTTACACCGCACCGTGGCGACCTTAGAAACAGGACTTGTGTGCAACTAAGGCACACAGGTACGAAACAAAGCATCAAGAGTCCATCGGAAGTCAACGCGAGTTTCTTGGAGCCTTCACCAGCCAGCGGCGACTTCGCGGGTGTGGGCATCTGACGGAGTGCAGCCAAGCAGTACGGTCACGCAGTTGTTCCACGAGAAGGCGCATCTGTTGGGCAGCAGCTGAACGCTGCAAACCTCGACAACCCTTTTTCTCCCTAAACTAATAGGCCCAGTACGTCAGCTGCGGGGCGTTCCTCCGGCTGGTATTAGAGGTGTTGCTGAGGGCTTCGCCTGTCTACGGCGGTGCCGGGCGTGGTTGCAGCTAGCGACGTTTCCGGTGTTCGACTCAGCGTCCTGCCGGTTGCGGAAACGGGGTCGCAGCATCTCAGCGGCTGCATCGACGGCTGTTACATCTGCAGCCCATAGCAGCACACTAATCATCGAGAACTACAAATTACAATATTAGTGTCCGGTGAGTTTGTTTCAAGTTGGAAGTGGAGTGTTGTACATAGAAAGTGTGCTTTTACAGGATTGTTGATTACAAGTCTGCGTGTGTAAATAGTTAATATCTTACAATAATGTCGGGAAGTGAAATGTCAGACGAAGAGCAATCTATGTCCGATAGGAGCATGAGAGCCCTTTTTAGGGCGATCGCTAAATTAAAACAATCTAACGAGGAATCTACTGCTAGATTAAAAGAGGAACTAAAACAGGAATTAAAACAGTCTAACGAAGAATCTACTGCTAGATTAAAACAGTCTAACGAAGAATCTATGGCTAGATTAAAACAGTCTAACGAGGAATCTACTGCTAGATTGAAAGAGGAACTAAAACAGGAATTAAAACAGTCTAACGAGGAATCTACTGCTAGATTGAAACAGGAACTAAAACAGGAATTAAAACAGTCTAACGAGGAATCTACTGCTAGACTTAAAGGGGAGCTAACAAAATCAACAGACAGGTTGCAGGAATATCTTAATGAAACCAGTCGAGAATTAAGTGATAAAATAGAGTCTTCTAAAGTTGAAATGCAGGAAAAATTAGTAGGACTTAGTAATAAGATTGCTGATAATTGTAAAAGGTTAGAAGAACATATCCAGGAATCGCGCGAGGAAAAAGCTCGCATGCGACACGATATTACTGACTTATCCGAGAGACTAGATAGTGTCAATATCTTAGTTGTAAATGAAATACAGAAAAATAACGATATGTTACGAGATGAATTTTCTATGCAAACAGAAACTGTTCGCAGAGAATTATTGAAATCTATTAAAGAGGTCTCTACCAAACCTGTAGAGATTTCTTCAATAGATAATGTAGAATTAGAGACATTAACTCATTAAGTAGAAAAGGACCATACCGAAATCGAAAACATGAAATTTTTAATTACTGAAATATGCAGTAATCTTGAGACTGCCAAAGATAATAACATTGATGAAGGTACAGAGCGTTCACATCGTGAGCACAGTGAAGAATCGATATTAGCTAATCGAGTATCCAATACAGAAATGCGGATACAGGAAATTACTAAACGGTTATCGGAATTTGATAATAACGAGAACATTTCAGGTAGCAGAGGTAATAACATAATCAGAGACAACAGTCGCATCGAATTTGCTAGCTCGGACGACAACAATATGAATAAAGCAATCACGGCAAGCCAATCCGATGCAACTCCGTCTCTGCAATCTAAACAAAATCCGACTATTTCTCTCGCAGAATGTCTGGATGACATAACGACAAATTCAAATGTAGCAAGTCGATTTCCTGTATTTAAACCAGGAGGCGAACTTCACCCTATAATCTTTATAAAAGCTTTTGAAACATCATTATCTCCTAAATGGAGTAATGAAAAACGCATTCAATTTGTAATAGGACATTTAGAAGCAGAAGCTGCGGAATGGGCAGTACTGCATAGAACTGAATTCAGGGATTGGGATGATTTTGTTAAGCAGTTTAAACAAAATTATTGGTCAAGAGGAAAACAACAACACTTAACTTTAGAGTTGTTAGACCCTCCTCCATATTCTAAACGGTGGGGAGGTTATAGGAATTATTTTGAATGGCATTTAAACCGTGCTAAATTAATTGAGGAACCAATTATTGAAAGTCATTTAATACGAGTCCTAATTAGTAGGTTACCGTATTACGTAAAGGAAAGAATGATAGAAAGAGAATGGTCACAGCCGTGCGAATTGTTAGGATATTTAGAGCAGTTAGATATACTTAATAGAGAAAGGGAAGACGAGAAGTTTAGATTTGGTAGAAATGACAGTCCTCGAAACAATAATAATAATTCAGAACCACGAAAAGCTAATAACAACAATCATAGCCGGTTCTGTTATATAAAACGTCAATCTAAAGATAAAGAGAGCCAACAAAATCGTGGTAATAACTCTAAAGTGCGGAAATTATACAATAACGATCAGGAGATAAATCATCCTCAAGTAATTAATGAAGGTCAAGTGGTAGGTGACGTCATCATAGAAAGTTCGGAAAACTAGTAAAGTCCTTTAGTACGGGTCAACTAAAGGGAACTATTGGTCAAGATTATACAAGACCCAATTGCAATTTATCATTAAGCTGCCAAAAGTACGGTGACTGGCAACAAGATTTACTTCAGGAAGACAATCAGATAAGGGAGAATGTAACATATAAACCCGTTATTAAAGGTTATATTAAAGATACCGAAGTAAATATTATAGTTGATTCGGGTAGCGAAGTAAGTATTTTATCCAAAGAATTATTTCAGCTTAAAAGAAAATATTGGAATTTCCCGACTTTACCTGTAACTGGGGTGAAAATTATAGGAGTTACTGGTAAAAGAAGTCAAAATATTACTGAAGAAGTTTATGTAACTTTTGAAATTGCTAAACAATTAATTGCTCACTCTGTACTCGTCGTAGCCAATTTAAATGTGGCCATAATTTTAGGTATAGATTGGCTGTGTAAATATAAAGCTATATTAGATTTTAAAGATTCTTCCTTAACCATCCATAAGGAGGCATGTACTTTTAAAGTGAGGTTCTCTAATAGTCAAGTACCTGAAAATTGCTACGAATCCTTACAGATTAAGTACGCACCGACCATGAATCTATTAACAGATTTTAGTTATCTTGGGTATGCAGTATACCAATGTCAGGCTAGTAATAGTATCGAAAACGAAGTGAAAGAAAAATGTTTATCTACGAATTGTCTATCCGAGCAAGAAAAGGAAGAGTTGGAATCTTTGATGTTAGAATTTAGAGCCGTCTTCTCAGATGAACCGGGGAGAATTAAAGATTACGTTTGTAAACTTAAGATTAAAGATAAAAAACCATTCTTTAAGAAACCTTATCCCATTCCAGTACAATTCAAAGAACCGGCTAGTAGAGAAATAAGTAAGATGCTAGAACAAAACATTATCGAACGATCATGTAGCGCTTTTAACAGTCCGTTGTGGGTAGTTAAGAAAGCTACTGGTGGGGTACGACTGGTTCTGGATGCCCGTGAATTAAATAAAATTACAGAGATGGAAAGAGACAGACCTATTCCTATGGAGGACGTACTTCTTAAGATCGCTGGTTCTCGTTATATGAGTACAATGGATCTAACCTCTGGCTACCATCAAGTAACATTACACCCGGATTCACGGCAATATACGGCTTTTCTTTTTGAAGGCAGATCATATCAGTTCCAAGTTTTACCTTTTGGACTTAATATATCAGTGTCAACTTTCATTAGGGCATTAGATTCTGCTTTGGGTCAGCAATTGTTACAAAAGATTATTTTATATGTAGATGATATTTTGGTAGCTACTAAAACGTGGGAAGAACACGTAACGATATTACGGGAATTGTTTAACCGTTTAATTGACAGAGGAATTACTTTAAAATTATCTAAGTCTTACTTCGGAAAGGAGGAAGTGAGATTTTTGGGGCATATAGTGGGCAGTAAAGGTATTAGGCCAGACCCAGCACGTATTGAAGCTATTGCTCGATGCCCGAGTCCTAGAAATCGGAAACAATTGAAATCATTCTTAGGAATGGTAGGATTTCTGAGAAGATTTCTTCCAGGGCAGGATATTGTTAATCCTACATTACTAGATTTATTGAAAGAGAAGTCAGTATGGCTCTGGGGACAAAAGGAAGAGGAAGTTTTTAATAAGATAAAAGGAGCGTTAACCAAAGCCAAAATGTTATACCACCCAGATTTCGATCAGGACTTTGGTATGTGTACGGATGCCTCTGATTATGGTGTGTCTTGTGTAATATTCCAAGGTGATCTGACCAATGAAGAGGGATTATATCGGCCTATTGGATTCGCTAGTCGAACTTTAAATAAACATGAAAGAAATTATTTTGTATCCGAGAAGGAAGCTCTCGCAGTGGTATGGGGTTTTCAACGATTTAGAGGATTATTAATGGGAAGAAAAACAATTGTATATACTGATCATCAGGCTTTAATCTTTTTGAACAATTGCCGGTTACTTCACCGTAGGCTATTACGTTGGGTATTATACTTGCAAGAATTTCAGTACGAAATTAGGTATATAAAAGGATCTCAGAATGTAATTTCAGATCCTTTGTCAAGGCTTCCCGTAGGAATGGAGAATATTAATATTGCAGAAGAACCAGGAACAAATTACCATGTTTATTTCCTTTTAACTAAGGAGAACGAACGTAAGGTTAAACGGATAGTAACTGCTGTTAGATGCAATCAAAGAAATGACGATCAATATAGGGACCTTATACAAAACCTTAATAATGGGGACGAAACAGTTAACACCCGGGGTGTGTGGTTATATTTTAACGACTTGTTGTATTGGAAAGCACAGAGGGAACACCAGAGATGGAAAATCTGCATTCCGAAAACTGTTGTGGACGAGTTAATTACTTATATTCATGAAGGTTACGGGCATTTTGGAATTCATAAATGTATTAAACATCTAATGAAGTATTATTATTTCAAAAATATGTCACGTATTGTGAGAAGTATTATTAGGGCTTGTGAAACCTGTCAAAAGGTTAAAGTTAATAACAAATCCAAGCGTTATAAATTATTTGCTGTAATTCCTCGAGGTTTGTGGGATCTACTATCATTAGATTTTTTCGGCCCTCTGCCTCGGAGTTCAGGAGGATTAACCTATGTGTTTGTTGTAATGGAATGTTGGTCCAAACATGTGAAACTGTATACTTTGAAACGAGCGAATACAGCAAGCGTTATACGCTGCCTCACCCGAAATTACTTTGTTAACTGGGGCATTCCTAAACGACTTATGTCTGACAACGGTAGTGCCTTTATTAGTCAAAGATTTCAAGATATGATAAGACAATATGGAATCAAACATATCTTAATTTCGAAATATCACCCTCAAAGTAATTTAGTAGAAAGAGTCATGAAAGAATTAGGACGATTATGTAGAACTTATTGTGCACATAAACATACTCGGTGGGCCAAACTAATGCCTGAATTCGAAAAGATATTAAATGAATTGCCTCACCTAACGACGGGATTATCACCTATAGAAATTTTAGGCAAACGAATTATAGGTGAGCCTTTACTAGCTGCTTTACCTTGGCCACCAGTAAATGAGATCCAACAATGTATCCCAGACGAAAAAGTTTGCGAACAGATTGTAAAAAATGCCGAACGGAGAATTAAAAGTTATAATCAACAGGCTATAGAACCCTCATTCCAGGTAGGAGATCTTGTGTTAGTACGATCTCATCCTAAAAGTTCTAAGATCGGCAAGGAATGTAGAAAATTCTTCTTGATCTTTGAAGGTCCATATGTTGTACATAAGATTGTACATCCCAAAGCATTACTTCTTATGGAACCTTCATCAGGTGTAATTAAAGGATTATATAGTGTTGATCAAATGAAACCCTTCATTCCTAAATAAGTTAATATTTAGTATATGTTACACACGGAAGAGCGTTCATAGTTTATTCATGTGAAGTTTTTCGTGATAGTTACGTGTTATTTTAAATAAATGACAGAAAGCTTAAACATGTGTTCTACAATAATCTACTGGTACTTCAAAAAGAGAAAGATAACCAAAAGGGGGATTTATATGGAGGAAATTTTGCTCTTAGGTCTAAAGGAATTTTGCGTATTTTAAATTTACTCGGATAGTAGGAACCAAAGGGGATGGTTAATAGTTTTAGGGACCATGGGCGTCCAGAGCTATATGGCTCACGAGAACATAGCAGAGTGCCTTTAATAGAGGTTTGTAATAGTGTTAATATAGAACACACCAAACGGGGCTCTCTCGCTTGTTTCTCCTAAATAAATGGCCATTACCCAACAAGGTGTCCGAAGGTAAAGAAAGCCGTGCCGAGATTCTAAAGAAAGTTTTGCTTGATTTCTTCTTGACCTCAGGCATAAATAAGGCATTAGGGAAGAGAATGACGTAAAGTAAATAGTACTATTAGTTATTGTGAGAAACTTATTAGTAATATACATTCTTGGAAAGAATAACTCTAGTAAATAAATGAAACTGAAACTAATCTATCACAATTTGAACGCTCTGTCCTAATGTACAACGTTAAAGAACGTACTAAATTAGTATTTCTTAGCAACTATTAACTGAAGAGGAGCAATCTCCCTATATTCGGTTACGAATTACCATAATAAGCACAATTAAGAGTAAATGACAAATAGTCACAACAATATCGTATTAAAAGGATTAAATCTATCTAATAGCAAGGACTCTAGGTTACGTAAAATGTGAGGAAAATGTATTAACAGTTAAATATTGTATATTGAAAAGTTTTAATTTCGGTTAAAACCTGACAAACTGAGCTTGTGGGTGGGGTATGTAGTGGGACGAAATTAAGCGTCACCCATCCACCAAAGTCAGCCCAGTTTGCAGGTGACTATAAGTTTAATTTAGTTTTGTTTATGTGTTTTCTTATTATTTGTAATATATGTGAATTATCTAAAAGTTTTGTATTTTTTTATGTGTTTCATGTACGGAGAGGGCGGCGCAACGAACGGGGACAGCATCTTCGTTGCCGCGACCAGAGAGGAAATTGCTGGCCGCTATACGTCGCGGGTCGACAGCCAAGGAGCAACAGAAGATCCTGGAACCGAGTTGTTGCGTCGTGCTTCTAAAAATTAAAAATGAAGTTTTATACTCTTTTTGTACAACAATGACATCATATAGAGCTTAATCTTATTGAAATGTCAGTCACTGTCTGTCAACGCTCAAGTTCACATCTGTATGTGTAGGAAGCTAATAAAATAGTGTATGCTACTAAAGTTGAAACACGTGTCTTGAAGATTTATTTATGAAGAGTTATGTGAACGGATTAATAATATATTTGACAAGATTATTGATTCAGACAGCGTTGGCCGAAACTTTGAATCTAAAAAGTTTATTTAATGTGTGATTCTGATATCGATTAGATCAAGATAACGTGTGTCGATATAATTTTCTGAGGAGAAACAAACTAAATTTAAATTCGAAAAAGTTACGAAAACCAATTGGCCCAAGTGATGTAATTCTTTGCATACGACTCAACTGATGTTTTACAGTTTCGTTCAAGAACCATTCTATGACAATTTAAAAAGAATATGAATCATTTTTGAAGTGGGTTGTAACTGACGTAGGTGACGAAGTCTGCACATGGTCATATATCAAACGAAAACCTAATACGTCGTTACACCGCACACGTACCTGTCTAAAACGTATTTTACGATTGCCTTGAACTTTTTCCATAAGCACTCAACAATGTCAGTGTCGGAACAGAAATTCTCGTTTTGATCTGCTAGGTAGTCTGAAATCTACTTCCTATTACTCTTGCTAAACAGATAAACCTTCATCCCTTTTCTTATATTCCAATTTACTTCCATATTCAGGGATGCTTCAACGGCCTCATGGTCACTGATTCCCTGTTCTGCGCTTACAGAGTCGAAAAGCTCGGGTCTGTTTGTTACCAGTAGTAGTTTGATCACATAGTGTATATATGTATGGTAATGTGTGTGTGCGTGTGTGTGTGTGTGTGTGTGTGTGTATGTGCGGAGTGTAGCAGGATCTAATAAAACGATGTAAAAAAATGAGTATCGAAGACACGTTATTTAGTTATATAAATGAGAGTGTAGCTCTATATTTAAATTTGTTGAATCAGAAGCTGTGATACTTTTGGATACAGTCCTAAAGTACCTTAATTGAGTTCCCAATCGTTGCGTAATTAAACCGACTTCTTACGGACTCTTTTTTGCGTACGTGACTGTCCTCTACTGTTATAAGTTTTGCTAATCAGTTACGACAGTACTTGTATCTCTCACTTTGTCTAAGAGGTGATGTATGAACTGTTTGTCGGTTCGTGTGTAGAACCTCGGTCACCGTGCAGTTATATGGACTTGATTTCCTTGTTGCAGAAATCTTTGTCTGTAAGGCTGATTTGGGACACAACTTGAAATAATTTCAGATATCCATTTTTCTCCTCTGTGTGTCACTTATTATTTCACTTCATGGAAGCCCGCACTTTGAACATTAATTTCAGAACATAACTCACAATTGCTATTATATGTATCAGGAGGCGACACTGCCTCCAAACTCCATATCGTCCCGCGAACTGGCAACTCACGACTGACAGATCGTGACGTCTGCCTGGGCTCGACAACCACAAAAAGGAGATCTCAGCTCAGAGATATACCTATCTTATTGAAAGACTACTCGTAACTTGTTCTTAATCCGTGACACTACCGTTTCCTTTGGCGTCCTTACGCTCAAGCTGAATACATCTATAAACCATTTCAGATTATTCAATTTAATTACATTTCATTAACCAAATTAAAGGATGAATTGTGTGGATAATTTGTCCTTCAGGTCCAGATAATTATTTCTTGTCATTGCTACCTAAAGTCCAACTCCGCTGCCACCGTTGGCCGCAGTGGCGTGAATGGCCAGTGAACGACACTGTGGACAGGATAGTCTTGCTTACGCCTACTTCTCTAATTACTACATCACAAATTTCAAAAGAGAAAGGTTTTCATTTATTATAATCGTAGTTACATGTTCAGAAATCAATAAGGTTTTACCGATTCCATTACCTACATATATAAGTACAAAGGCCATTACATCTATCATACACATGAGTAAATATTATTCTTTGACATACGTACAAGTGGAAAGATAAGACAGAAGAGAAAGACATAAACACGAAAAGCATTAGGTGTCAACTAACAAATACCTGAAAGGAACGTTCTGTATGGTTTTTTACAACATTCTGATGCATGTCTACTGAGGTAGTAGGGGTACATGGAAGTTGTAAGCCGCAGTTTAAAAAGATTTGAAGGGATGAAACAAATTTTAGCCAAACCGATAAGTATGAAGGCATGGAAACTCATATTTCCCATTTACACGCGAATTACATAAGGAAAATAAGCTTATCGCCTTATAAGTTCTAAAGCACATTACCGGGGCAAAAGAAACATAAGAATAAAATTAATGTATTTACTTGTTGTAAAGAGTTCATAGAGTCATATTTCTTATTAATCGCGGTTACTACTCGTTTGGATGAGTGAGAAGATCAGAAACGTCTGATTTTAAATGCAATCCACTGGATCATTCCTTTGCCCAGTCACCAAAACTGTTGCAACAGTCTGGAAAAGTTCTAAAACATGAGGATTTTTAAGCATATACTGTTTCAAACTGTAGAGTAAATCTACGACAGCAGCAGCAGAAAACAAGGCAGCTAAACCGTCTACAACCTAGGGCCTACCTCTGTATTGAATAAGTGTGACTGTTCTTCCGCTATTATTACTGATATCTGAATGACGAGGAAGTAGACTGTTCCATTTCAGTAAATGCTTATACGCTTTCTGATTGATAATGTTGAACATCTTCATGTACATAATTGTCTTGTTGTTCTTGTATGTTCAGCTATATTGTTTATGTAATCTTACTCCAGAATACCACCTCTACATTTTTTGCAAGTAAAGGTGTAGCAGCGGTGAGGAGTAAAGGTGTAGCTGAACAGTCAAAGTGACTGTGTCTGTGATACACCATCCACAGTCATCGTCTGTCTTCAGGAGTTCTGGGAAACAGGGTGATGCAAAACCTTTTTTTAATGTGTGTATATTACCTTAGTAGTTTAGTAGTTTTTCTGTCATATTCGTCGTTTTCCTTAGGGTACTACAAATAGAAATGCATAGTCTCAATTCTTTAGCCTAGTTCGTCACATGGTGGTGGGTCCTCCTTCACTAACTCGACTCAAAATTCTAAACATGCGTCGTCTGACCATTCATGAAACCAGCAGTGCTAGTTGATACGAAAAAAAACAATGGTTCATATGGCTCTGAGAACTATCGGACTTGACATCTGAGGTCATCAGGCCCCTAGAACTTAGAACTACTCAAACCTAACTAACCTAAGGACATCACACACATCCATGTTCGAGACAGGATTCGAACCTGCGACCGTAGCGGTCGCGCTGTTCCAGACGGAAGAGCCTAGAACCGCTCGGTCGCAACGGCCGGCGCTAGTTGGTACAAATATAACTTGTCACCAAATCAACAATTTATGAGTTACATTACTGAAATTATGTACAATGATTGATGGTAGTTCAGGGAAGCTACTGAAAGTTTTTTGTAATTTTAATTTAAATTTTGTATTTGCTTAAACATTTTTTAATTTTTGATCTCACGATTCACATAGGTACCATGTACTAAGGAAGTTTCTACGAAGTTGTCTTGTAAATTTTACAGTATAGTCCCTACATTCATATAAAGAAACCCACAGAAACATTTCAATTTATTGACATTTAACGAAGTTTTATGATTAATTATTTTTAATAGAAGAAATACATATCAAAATTTTACCTTCTTAACTATATATCTAGCATTTATGCATGATATTAATATTCAGTTTGTGTACATGTTTCTTATACATATTACAAAAGACATGCCAAAAATCACAATCACATCTTTTATAGTTTTGGAGAAAAATGTACCTGAATAACGTAAATAGTAGTTCTGAGAAAATGCCTTTTAAAGTTTAACATGCTCTTTCATTGCCATTCCCTCCTTCAAAAGCCACCAGTTCTATACTCATTGTCCTCATTTCCTTCCACACTTCTCTTCAGGCTTCATCTTTTCTGTCTTGTCAGTTTTGCAAGGTCTCCAATGGATTTATCGGCTGCAAGTATACGTTGAGTGTCTATCCCCTTCAAGATGTCGGGAGTGGAAACTCCGGGCTGCAAGACCTTCATCGTCTCTGAGTTCCCACCATCAAAAGCAATAACTGCGTCATAAATTGCAATTTTAATTACCTTGGATGAGCAAAATGTAGTTTTGGGGCAACGCCTTCATATGAGGGCATTTAGGGACTCATTAGGATTCAGCGTTTTTCCATGAACACATTTCTTGAGAATATCGGGGTTGGATAGAACCATGAATGTTGGCTTAATGACGTTGAGAATAGGTTTAGAAAGACTTTCCATGTGTGTATAAGGAATTCCATCCCTCTGATCATCTTTGTAGCGGTAGTAACTAATTGGGCAAAGATTGTGTATGGGCTGTTCATCTGTGGATAATATATGAAAATATGTTGCCCAAACAAACCGGCGCATGTCTTCAACACTTGATGGGTTATCCCTTATATTCTTACCATAATACACTTGAAGGTTATCTATCATATTCTTCGTTAACCTGTTCTTTCCACTTAGACCCTTTCCGTCTTCCAACTTCTTGCCCTTCATGTCATCCACAACTTTTCACAATCTTGAGCCCATGCGATTCTGGACGTGACCTACACATTCTATCTTTCCAATAATACATTCTTCACCATGTGGTTTACTGTCACTTCCTACCTTGAATATACTTCAGTCACCATCACCAAGATACATTACGTATCTGACTCCATATTTGGAAACAGATCTGTTAAAAATTATCTTCATTCCAGCACCTTCCATCGAGCCACTTGATCCACAGTGGTTCATTCTGCCGCTGTGATTCTTCATCACATCTTCTGTTTTCATATTTCTGGTAATAGGACAATTTTGACAGTACTTGCGCATTACTTGCACATCAAGTACTTTACCTACATCAACACTTATCATACTTGAAAATGCCGTATAGGGATGTATGGCCTCTCTTCATAAATGTGCCCCAACATGAAACAACCAGATCAGTCTTCACATGATTACCATCCTCATCATCCAAAGGATCTTTTTCTCTTACTGCCTCTGTTGTTGCTGCAGATAAATTATCTTCAGAAACTTCATAAAGTTCCTACTCCAATTCAGTATTTGCCGTTTAAAATCTGGCACACGGTGCTGTCATATTCATCATTCCACAGAGGATATTTCCTCCTTCTATCCTACACCAATGCATGTTAGACCATATAAAAATCTCGTAGTCGCTTCATAATACCAGTTATTAGATTTTGATGTTTTAAATGAGGTGTCAGCATCACATTCCCTGCATAAAATATGTACATTACACACCACGCCCTCTCTGTTACCATCATCGAATAATTCCAGATTGTCTGACCACATGTCTTCCGTACACATGCTACGAGGTGCATTCAAGTTCTAAGGCCTCCAATTTTTTTTCTGATTAACTACTCACCTGAAATCGATGAAACTGTCGTTACTTCTCGACGTAATCGCCCTGCAGACGTACACATTTTTCACAACGCTGACGCCATGATTCCATGACAGCGGCGAAGGCTTCTTTAGGAGTCTGTTTTGACCACTGGAAAATCGCTGAGGCAATAGCAGCACAGCTGGTGAATTTGCGGCCACGGAGAGTGTCTTTCATTGTTGGAAAAAGCCAAAAGTCACTAGGAGCCAGGTCAGGTGACTAGGGAGCATGAGGAATCACTTCAAAGTTGTCATCACGAAGAAACTGTTGCGTAACGTTGGCTCGATGTGCGGGTGCGTTGTCTTGGTGAAACAGCACACGCACAGTGCTTCCCGGATGTTTCTGTTGCAGTGCAGGAAGGAATTTGTTCTTCAAAACATTTTCGTAGGATGCACCTGTTACCGTAGTGCCCTTTGGAACGCAATGGGTAAGGATTACGCCCTCGCTGTCCCAGAACATGAACACCATCATTTTTTCATCACTGGCGGTTACCCGAAATTTTTTTGGTGGCGGTGAATCTGTGTTCTTCCATTGAGCTGATTGGCGCTTTGTTTCTGGATTGAAAAATGGCATCCACGTCTCATCCATTGTCACAACCGAAGAAAAGAAAGTCCCATTCATGCTGTCGTTGTGCGTCAACATTGCTTGGCAACATGCCACACGGGCAGCCATGTGGTCGTCCGTCAGCATTCGTGGCACCCACCTGGATGACACTTTTCGTATTTTCAGGTCGTCATGCAGGATTGTGTGCACAGAACCCACAGAAATGCCAACTCTGGAGGTGATCTGTTCAACAGTCATTCGGCGATCCCCCAAAACTATTCTCTCCACTTTCTCGATCATGTCGTCAGACCGGCTTGTGCGAGCCCGAGGTTGTTTCGGATTGTTGTCACATGATGTTCTGCCTTCATTAAACTGTCGCACCCATGAACGCACTTTCCACACATCCATAACTCCATCACCACATGTCTCCTTCAACTGTCGATGAATTTCAACTGGTTTCACACCACGCAAATTCAGAAAACAAATGATTGCACGCTGTTCAAGTAAGGAAAGCGTCGCCATTTTAAATATTTAAAACAGTTCTCATTCTCACTGCTGGTGTTAAAATTCCATCTGCCGTACAGTGCTGCCATCTCTGGGACGTATTGACAATGAACGCGGCCTCATTTTAAAACAATGCACATGTTTCTATCTCTTTCCAGTCCGGAGAAAAAAAATCGGAGGCCTTAGAACTTGAATGCACCTCGTATTTTCAATGCACTAAACAACAACTCAATGTCATTCATCCGATATCCAGTGTTATTTTGACACTTGAAATCTTCTGTCTTGAGTTTCTGGGAGAACAGTTCACATGTTTATAACACATAGTCTCGTCAGACAACTCGGTACCATTACCAAAATTATTAGCGTGTCTCCAATTTAATAAAGCACGTACATGCTTCTTGCACATCATTTTGAAAACTTTTCTTTGTTGTGGCATTATTAAAAAACATAAAAAATACAGCGACGAAGTTTGCAAAGCAACGCAAATAAATACAAGTATTCGCGACTTTGTAAACAAAGATGATCGTTGTCTTTTGCTTCCAGTGACAATATCTAACAGTCACAGATGATATACAACTCAAAGAAAATATACTACATACATTCCACTGACGTCTTGATGTTTCTGTAAGTAATACGAAAACCAATTGTGAACAGTCTCTTCAACCTAGTGGGCGTGGCAGGACGAATACGTTAGGCATTTAATTTTTTTAAGGTACTTAGTTTGCAATTCCAATTGTGAAATTTCAGGAGATGATTGCCAATGAGTTGAGTTAACGAAAGAAAATAAATTTAAAAAATGAGATTTTTTCGCATTTTGATTGTACTCCCTTAAACATCCTCGCTACGTGACGCGATTCTGGATGAAAAGTAGATACAAATTGGTACTTTATTAATTGATTGTTGAGAAATTTTCTCCATTTTTCACAGGTGAAATTTGATGCATTATTAGTGAGTATATTATCTGGCTTATCCACATGGGGTATATTATAATTAGCAATTTATTTTAATAATAGGAGCTTCCATCATCTATTTCGTGGCATATAGCTCTAGAAGTTGTATGAATACATCACGAAACACGATAACATATCTGATGCTTCCTCGTGACTGGGGAAACGGTCTAGCGGCTTCCACAGAAATTAACTCTCTTGGTCTGATAGGGATAATGGGGTGAAGTTCATTGAGACTAGATCGGTTATTGTGCTTTGCCTTCTCAAGTATTATGCAAGAGCATAACACTTTTTCCACCTGTCTTCGAATGTTACGAAAATAGCAATAACTTTTTGGAAATTTGTGGTCAGGGCTTATGGGACCAAACTGAGTTCATCGGTTCATAAGCTTACACACTACTTAACCTAACTTAAACTAACTTACACTAAGGACGACCCAAACACCCATGCCCGAGGGAGGACTCGAACCTCCGACGGGGGGAGTCGTGAAAATAACGATACCTCGTGATCTTGTCAATGCACTTGGTCACTCCCTAATTTCCCCATGCATGGTGCGTAGGTAATAAACTGATCCATGTATTCTTCTGGAATACATACACCAGGATTTGCCGATAAGTAACCCCATGATGGTTTGCCATGAAGGGCAACAAAACAGGACGTAGAATATCGTCGACGTACCACTGTGCCGTAAGAGTGTTGTAGATGACAATCAAACGGATCCTGCTATGCCATACAGTATATGACGTAATAGTCACTCAACTAGCCATTATACCCTGTCTGTAATTACTGTTTAATGGTCTTCCATTTTGTATCGTTATTTTTCATTGCTTCCATGTTCTAACACATCCCTAAGTCGTAAAGGCTGTATGTACTATCGTGTTTAAGCATGGCTCTACAATCTGAAGTTTTCTCATGCAACTCAGTAAATTGAGTTAACCTTTACGGTAGGTACGACACAGTATTGGCTACTACATTCTGCTCGCCTTTTATGTGGTGGATTTCAGAGCTCAGTTCCTGCAGTGAGCAACACCACCAAGCTAACTCCACATACAACATTTTACAAGTCAGTAAAAATTAGTGCTTGTTGGTCACAGTACGCATGTAAATGTGTACCCCATAAGTAATGCTCGAACATTTTAAACACCCACACCACGGCTAAGACTTCTAATTCTGATGCGGAACACCTCCACTCGCACTTGGTAAGTGTGTGGCTGGCAAAATTTATCAGGCAAATACCTTTAGATTCTCCTAGGCTCTTGACTTGGAACAAGAAGGTACCTAAGCCATAAGAGGAAGCATCTACAGTAAGACAAAAACCTCTACTCATATCTGGATATGATAACAGTTTGGCATCGAACAACACGTTCTTAATGATGATGAAGTCTTTGTCTCATTTTTCTGGCTAGAACTAACTGCAATTTTTCCACAGCATGCTTAGCAAGTTCTCACTATATAGTAGTTAATTTGTCCGCAGCTCGTGGTCGTGTGGTAGCTTCCCGCGCCCGGGTTCCCGGGTTCGATTCCCAGCGGAGCCAGGGATTTTCTCTGCCTCGTGATGACTGGGTGTTGTGTGATGTTCTTAGGTTAGTTAGGTTTAAGTAGTTCTAAGTTCTAGGGGACTGACGACCATAGCTGTTAAGTCCCATAGTGCTCAGAGCCATTTGAATCATTTTTAGTAGTTGATTTGATATGAATTTACCAATAATGGATACTCAACAAATGAAAGCTTTTAGCTAGAGCTTGGTACACGCTGACAGAGAGTTTCGTATTGCGTCTAGCTTGCCAGGATCTGAGAGCATTGCAGACTGAGATATGATATGTCCTACACATTTGATTTCGTGCCTAATACATTTAGACTTCTGCAGGTTTATGATAACACCATATCAGTAGTAGGGCGAAGCCAGTATCAATGCATTTTGTTAAGGAAGGCTGCTTACATTCAGGGGCAAACTTGGCTGATTTATCATCCCCTCTCCCTCCTCTAAAACTATTATTCAGTTAATTGATTTCTGACCTCCCCTGCGGATTGATTTATGACCCCCTGGGGATAATCCACCATTCTGATAAACCTGCATCACTCTCCCTCTCACTTAACCTCCCCAACCCCTCTGGGCAATCCCCCACCGATACCAGCACATTTTATACAAATTAAGTGACTAATTAATTTTATCGATAAGTTAATTAACCCCTTCCTCTTTGGTAAATCCCCTTTCCCTCTCACCTTATGCTCTCTCCTCCCCCACATGAAAATTAGTGGGAAGAGGACTTAGTCTGTGCTACTGAGGTAGGATCTCATGACCAAAAATTCAAATCAATGTTAACTAAGTAGCAAAGAATATACTGTTAATTTATGAAATGCAATTCGCAGGAATTGGATCTCTCTTTTATTTGCTAGGAAAAGCTCATCATTCTCTGCTGTTTTGGAAGATACAGGTCTTGCAGAATACATCGAAATGAAGTAATTAAAATAGATAACTTTTTGGTCCTATCGCACAAGAGATACCGTCACAAAATCGATGTCAATGTAACTCACTTCACATAATTACGTTGTTAAAATTCTTCTTATCCCATCTTCGCACCGATCGCAGGGTAGAAGTGCCAGGCGCTTCGTGCATTCCGTAGCATGCCACACCATACCACATCTACTGGACCACCAGCAACCCTCCGAGCTCCGAGCACTGGACTGCGGACAATGTTAATTTTCAGCTGGGTTTCGAATGTTATCTCGCTAGATAAACTAGCTTACGCTATAAATCTGTGTAATTAGTGTTATTATTTAGCAGATTACAAGAATGACATCACGCTTTTGTTTGACATTTTAATACCAAGAAAAATTAAAATAATTTGTATAAGTAATGCAAAATCGTATTCAACCACTTTCACACTGTCCAGAATGTAGCAAAAAGTCAATCGTTCTGAGATTAGTTGAGATGAGATGACTTTAACTACTGTTCCTAAGCCCCATTAATAACATGATATTACTCCCATGGTTTACATGTAAACACAAGTTACCAGTATTCTCACTTTCAAACTTACACACACCAGATTCAATTACATAACGTATTAGCAAAACTACTGCTTTAATGGCAATTCCATTATTTGTAAAGACTCTCAAAAACCCTTGTAATTCCTACAGCAAAACCATTCTCAAGAGAAAATCACGGTACTTAAAGCAAAGTCGTTCCTTCACACTACAAAAATATGAAGTAATGCAGTTTAATTGATCCAGCACATTGTTAGGGGACCGTGGGTTTACTCTAATATAATATTACTGATTGCAGAATGTATTGACCTCATTGTTAGAATAACTCGGATTAAATTGTACACACGCACTATTTGCGAGTGGAACAGTGTTGGAGGGATCATATAGTTGTGCAGAAAGTACCCTCCGCCACACACCATTGAGTGGCTTGCGGAGTATAATGTAGATGTAGATGAAATTGCTTTAATGTCTTTTGTACGTAATTATTTCTAGAGACTTGTTATTTAGCGTAAAAATATTCTTTTCTTTTTTTGACTCGAAGATATGATCTCTCAGATGTCGCTATTACGTAACTAGCGTCTCTAATATAAAGTCTATATTACTAAAATACTAACGATAATTTCATTTAACTTTACTATTTTATCTCGAATTTCGAGTTACTACCTAGTAAGTGTGATCCCTTTTAATGACATTCAAGTTTCATATTTTTAATTAATGCGAGTTCGTTCAACATAATACAAGAAATAATTAATACCTTTGGTTGAAAACACTGTTATACGTCACACGTACTCGTAGGCAGTTGGGCAAATGTACATCTCTTTAGAATAACTATAAACTGTACGTGAGATTTGGTGGTACTGCTATATACTTAATCAATAAAGAACTTTCCAAGTAACATGACAAACATCCACACTACTTAAAATTTTCTGCTTCTCACAGCACACGTTAACATACTAACACTACGAAATTAGAAGACAAGTTTTTAAGTATTATTTCCTTTTCCAGTCTCGGCTATCTTTTTCTCACTTTATTGGTAAGAGCTCAATTATTATTTACATACTTCGTATAGACGTGTGATCGAGGACGAGAAACTATGTCCCCTTGAACGAAATCAAATTAACACAAAAAACTATACATGTCACCACCACTTTAAATACTGCAGCCAGATGCTGATTCAAAGCTCAACCACTTCAGGAATTCACAATATGTGGTCCCACTACTTCAAACAAATTACGAAAATCACTTGTCACGGATCCCTTCAATAGTCTTCAAATGGTTGGATAGCTCCTCGTAATATGGTTCCAATTATCTGACATTCAATTCCGTTGCTTTATACGTTAGGGTAGATAGCATATTTCACATAACAAGTGGCGTACAGTAGCAAAATAAGACACAGCTCCCAATCTATGAATCGTTACCGACTGCCAAACCAAATATAAACCGAGTCCAAATCAATAAATCAGTTAGCTTCCACTGGAATTATACAGTCTCAGAAATACACAGATTACTGCAGCAGCTCCTAACACAAATGAGCGATATCCTTAATCCATGTAAGTGCATAAACACCTTAATTAATCAAATTCTAACATCCGGAACCTCTAGGATTAGGAACACTATTGAACTTCCTAAACCTTACAAATTTCGGAATGAGCTATCCGCCACCTCTCTCAGCAGTTAGACTTACCGACCCAGACAAACTGTTACCAATATTTTCTCCTGTCGGACGAACTTTTTTATTTTTTATATTTTTTGTTTTGGATTTTTTTATTTTTCTATTTGTTACCTCACCAAAAATCATAAAAGATTTTCCATTGTTGTGTGCCTTTCTGGTGGAGACATTATGTAGGTATTTCTATGATATTAAAAAATTATTGAAAGTAGATAGTCTTTCACTGAACTTCAATCAGGCATGATAAGTATGGAACACGAGAAAAACTATTAAGTATTAATCTCAATATACACTCCTGGAAATTGAAATAAGAACACCATGAATTCATTGTCCCAGGAAGGGGAAACTTTATTGACACATTCCTGGGGTCAGATACATCACATGATCACACTGACAGAACCACAGGCACATAGACACAGGCAACAGAGCATGCACAATGTCGGCACTAGTACAGTGTATATCCACCTTTCGCAGCAATGCAGGCTGCTGTTCTCCCATGGAGACGATCGTAGAGATGCTGGATGTAGTCCTGTGGAACGGCTTGCCATGCCATTTCCACCTGGCGCCTCAGTTGGACCAGCGTTCGTGCTGGACGTGCAGACCGCGTGAGACGACGCTTCATCCAGTCCCAAACATGCTCAATGGGGGACAGATCCGGAGATCTTGCTGGCCAGGGTAGTTGACTTACACCTTCTAGAGCACGTTGGGTGGCACGGGATACATGCGGACGTGCATTGTCCTGTTGGAACAGCAAGTTCCCTTGCCGGTCTAGGAATGGTAGAACGATGGGTTCGATGACGGTTTGGATGTACCGTGCACTATTCAGTGTCCCCTCGACGATCACCAGTGGTGTACGGCCAGTGTAGGAGATCGCTCCCCACACCATGATGCCGGGTGTTGGCCCTGTGTGCCTCGGTCGTATGCAGTCCTGATTGTGGCGCTCACCTGCACGGCGCCAAACACGCATACGACCATCATCGGCACCAAGGCAGAAGCGACTCTCATCGCTGAAGACGACACGTCTCCATTCGTCCCTCCATTCACGCCTGTCGCGACACCACTGGAGGCGGGCTGCACGATGTTGGGGCGTGAGCGGAAGACGGCCTAACGGTGTGCGGGACCGTAGCCCAGCTTCATGGAGACGGTTGCGAATGGTCCTCGCCGATACCCCAGGAGCAACAGTGTCCCTAATTTGCTGGGAAGTGGCGGTGCGGTCCCCTACGGCACTGCGTAGGATCCTACGGTCTTGGCGTGCATCCATGCGTCGCTGCGGCCCGGTCCCATGTCGACGGGCACGTGCACCTTCCGCCGACCACTGGCGACAACATCGATGTACTGTGGAGACCTCACGCCCCACATGTTGAGCAATTCGGCGGTACGTCCACCCGGCCTCCCGCATGCCCACTATACGCCCTCGCTCATAGTCCGTCAACTGCACATACGGTTCACGTCCACGCTGCCGCGGCATGCTACCAGTGTTAAAGACTGCGATGGAGCTCCGTATGCCACGGCAAACTGGCTGACACTGACGGCGGCGGTGCACAAATGCTGCGCAGCTAGCGCCATTCGACGGCCAACACCGCGGTTCCTGGTGTGTCCGCTGTGCCGTGCGTGTGATCATTGCTTGTACAGCCCTCTCGCAGTGTCCGGAGCAAGTATGGTGGGTCTGACACACCGGTGTCAATGTGTTCTTTTTTCCATATCCAGGAGTGTATTAAGGAAATTAGTATGGTCATAATACACATACGACCACTGTTTACAATAAAATTTTCATACAGATACGAAACGATTGTTGCGATGCTTTCAGCAACAAAATCTTGGCTAATTATTAGGATAGAGAAATCTGTCAACAAACCTGATAAAGAGTGTTTTGATTCCAGAAATGATAGCATTCATCATAGAAGTGACAGCCAGAGCGAGAGCACCAGCAGCAGCGAGTACTGTTTGTATAAAGCGTTTATTTTGCATTTTGTTTACGACCTTCCACTAAGGGAGGGATTCTACTTGTGTTTATCTGCTCTGCATAGTAACTAACAGTTCTTGATAAAACTTTACGTAGTTTTCGTGTTAGATTTCTTAGTGTTTTCTTGATCGTTTAGAACAGAAAGCGCCCTAAAACCGTCTTTTGTTTGTTTCGCGGCCGTTACCCACTAGTCACTTGAATCAGCAGTTGTCTTGTGACAGCCAGAGCGAGAGTACCAGCAGCAGCGAGTACTGTTTGTATAAAGCGTTTTTGTACTTATTTGCTGCGCTTAGCTTTTAAATAGTTTTTCTGGGAAAACCTAGCGTAGTTTTCGCGTCTCGTATTTCAGTGAGTGTTTCTTGATTATCAGAGTAGCTCATCAGAAGATTATCTTGGGAATTTGTCACCGTATAGAGTAGGGTAAACATAGTCATGTGTAGGGACTGTGGTTGTTGTGAGCGGACGCAAGGAGAATTGGCCACTCTTCGGGGGCAGGTGGAGGCTTTGTCTGTTAGGCTCATCGAGCTCGAGGCGCAGGCGTCGGCTCGTAGTGGCGTTGGGGCAACTGTGGTGAGACCGATGCCTACTTCGGTGGACTTGGAATCACATGAAACCCCTGATGTCGCTGCGTCTTCCGGCAGTGAGCATCTTACCGGTCAGCCATCACTCCAGGGTGAATGGCGGACAGTGGTGGGCTCGCGCGTGCCTGGCCGAAAGGCGAAGGTGGGATCTGGGAGCTGCCTTACCCCTTTCCAACAGGTACGGGGTGCTTCCTAGTGGTGATGACATCGTTTCCGAGCCACCACAGGATGCCTCGCCTGTTGGGCCAGTGGCCGATTCTCCGGCAAGGTCCCGACAGTCACAGAGGGCGGGCCTATTAGTTATAGGGAGCTCCAACGTTAGGCGGGTTATGGAGCCCCTCAGGAAAATAGCGGGTAGGTCGGGGAAGAATGCCAGTGTGCACTCGGTGTGCTTGCCGGGGGGTCTCGTCCGTAATGTGGAGGAGGCCCTTCCGGCAGCTATTGAACGCACTGGGTGTGACCGGCTGCAGATAGTAGCACATGTCGGAACGAATGACGCCTGCCGCTTGGGTTCTGAGGCCATCCTTGGTTCCTTCCGGCAGCTGGCTGATTTGGTGAAGACAACCAGCATCGCACGCGGAGTGCAAGCTGAGCTTAATATCTGCAGCATAGTGCCCAGAGTCGATCGCGGTCCTCTGGTTTGGAGCCGTGTGGAGGGTCTAAACCAGAGGCTCAGACGACTCTGCGACTATAATGGTTGCAAATTCATCGACCTCCGTTATTGGGTGGAGAACTGTAGGGCCCCCCTAGACAGATCAGGCGTGCACTACACACCGGAAGCAGCTACTAGGGTAGCAGAGTACGTGTGGCGTGCACACGGGGGTTTTTTAGGTTAGAGGGACCCCCCCTTGGGCGAAACGATAAAATACCTGACGGCTTACCAGAGAGGACATTATCATCGTTGATAAAGAACGTCCGTCCTCAGAGACCAAAAACAGGAAAAGTTAACGTAATATTGGTAAACTGCAGGAGTATCCAGGGCAAGGTTCCTGAATTAGTATCTCTTATTGAAGGAAATAGTGCGCATATAGTATTAGGAACGGAAAGTTGGTTAAAACCGGAAGTGAACAGTAACGAAATCCTAGACACAGAATGGAATATATACCGCAAGGATAGGATAAACGCCAATGGTGGAGGAGTATTTATAGCAGTAAAGAATTCAATAATATCCAGTGAAGTTATTAGCGAATGCGAATGTGAAATAATCTGGGTTAAGCTAAGTATCAAAGGTGGGTCAGATATGATAGTCGGATGCTTCTATAGACCACCTGCATCAGCAACCGTAGTAGTTGAGCGCCTCAGAGAGAACCTGCAGAACGTCGTGAAGAAGTTTCGTGATCATACTATTGTAATAGGGGGAGACTTCAATCTACCAGGTATAGAATGGGATAGTCACACAATCAGAACTGGAGCCAGGGACAGAGACTCTTGTGACATTATCCTGACTGCCTTGTCCGAGAATTACTTCGAGCAGATAGTTAGAGAACCAACTCGTGAAGCTAACGTTTTAGACCTCATAGCAACAAATAGACCGGAACTTTTCGACTCCGTGAATGTAGAAGAGGGTATCAGTGATCATAAGTCAGTGGTTGCATCAATGACTACAAGTGCAATAAGAAATGCCAAGAAAGGAAGGAAAATATATTTGCTTAACAAGAGTGATAGGGCACAAATCGCAGAATATCTGAGTGACCACCATCAAACGTTCATTTCTGAGGAAGAGGATGTGGAACAAAAATGGAAAAAATTCAGAGACATCGTCCAGTACGCCTTAGAAAAGTTCGTACCGACTAAGGTCCAAAGCGAGGGGAAAGATCCACCGTGGTATAACAATCATGTACGAAAGGTACTACGGAAACAAAGAAAGCTTCATCATAGGTTTAAGAGTAGTCGAATCATAGCTGATAAGGAAAAGCTGAACGAAGCGAAAAAGAGCGTAAAGAGAGCAATGAGAGAAGCATTCAACGAATTCGAACATAAAACATTGGCAAACAATCTAAACAAGAACCCTAAAAAGTTTTGGTCATATGTAAAATCGGTAAGCGGATCTAAATCCCCTATTCAGTCACTCGTTGACCACGATGGCACCGAAACAGAGGACGACCGAAGAAAGGCAGAAATACTGAATTCAGTGTTCCGAAACTGTTTCACTGCGGAAAATCGTAACACGGTCCCTGACTTCAGCCGTCGCACGGACGCCAAAATGGAAAATATTGAAATAAACGATATCGGAATTGAAAAACAACTGCTATCACTTAGTAGCGGAAAAGCATCCGGAGCAGACGAGATACCCTTAAGATTCTACAGTGATTATGCTGAAGAGCTTGCCCCCTTTCTATCAGCAATTTATCGTAGATCGCTGGAAGAACGTAAAGTACCTAGCGACTGGAAGAAAGCGCAGGTCGTTCCCATTTTCAAGAAGGGTCATAAATCAGATGCGAATAATTATAGGCCTATTTCGCTTACGTCAATCTGTTGTAGAATAATGGAACATGTTTTGTGTTCTCGTATTATGACGTTCTTAGATAATACAAATCTCCTTCATCATAACCAACATGGATTCCGCAAACAGAGATCATGTGAAACTCAGCTCGCCCTATTTGCCCAAGAAATTCACAGTGCCGTAGACACTGGCGAGCAGATTGATGCCGTATTCCTGGACTTCAGGAAGGCATTTGATACGGTTCCGCACTTACGTTTAGTGAAAAAAATACGAGCTTACGGAATATCGGACCAGGTTTGTGATTGGATTCAGGATTTCCTAGAAGAAAGAACACAACATGTCATTCTTAACGGTTCAAAATCTGCAGATGTAGAGGTAATTTCGGGAGTACCGCAAGGAAGCGTGATAGGACCTTTATTGTTTACAATATACATAAATGACTTAGTTGACAACATCGGTAGCTCCGTGAGGCTATTTGCAGATGACACGGTTGTCTACAAGAAAGTAGCAACATCAGAAGACTCGTACGTACTCCAGGAAGACCTGCAGTGGATTAATGCATGGTGCGACAGCTGGCACCTTTCCCTAAACGTAGATAAATGTAATATAATGCGCATACATAGGGGCAGAAATCCATTCCAGTACGATTATGCCATAGGTGGTAAATCATTGGAAGCGGTAACGACCGTAAAATACTTAGGAGTTACTATCCGGAGCGATCTGAAGTGGAATGATCACATAAAACAAATAGTGGGAAAAGCAGGCGCCAGGTTGAGATTCATAGGAAGAATTCTAAGAAAATGTGACTCATCGACGAAAGAAGTAGCTTACAAAACGCTTGTTCGTCCGATTCTTGAGTATTGCTCATCAGTATGGGACCCTTACCAGGTTGGATTAATAGAAGAGATAGACATGATCCAGCGAAAAGCAGCGCGATTCGTCATGGGGACATTTAGTCAGCGCGAGAGCGTTACGGAGATGCTGAATAAGCTCCAGTGGCGGACACTTCAAGAAAGGCGTTACGCAATACAGAGAGGCTTATTATCGAAATTACGAGAGAGCACATTCCGGGAAGAGATGGGCAACATATTACTACCGCCCACATATATCTCGCGTAATGATCACAACGAAAAGATCCGAGAAATTAGAGCAAATACGGAGACTTACAAGCAGTCGTTCTTCCCACGCACAATTCGTGAATGGAACAGGGAAGGGGGGATCAGATAGTGGTACAATAAGTACCCTCCGCCACACACCGTAAGGTGGCTCGCGGAGTATAGATGTAGATGTAGATGTAGAAGTTCGGAGAAAGTAAATGTTAATATAGTGCCAGTGAAGTGCATGATCATCTATGAAAATGTCCTGGATTTAATATCGCTTATAAACAGTAACAATGCCCCTATAATACTAGAAACAAAAAGTTGGCGTAAACAAAATCATTAGCAATGAAATTGTAATCTGTGACTGGAATGTAAACGGCAAAAGTAGGTTGAATGCCGTCGGTGGAGACGTGTTTACAGCACAAAAAGTACTATAATATCTAATGAGTTTAGTACAGATAAGAATGCGAAATAATTTGGATTGAGACAAGTGTTAAAAGGTAGATCAAACATGTTCATCGAATGGTTTTACCGACTCAATAAAAATGTCAAATGTGTGTGAGTTAGTAAGGGACCAAACTACTGAGGTCATCGGTCCCTAGACTTACACACTACTTAAACTAACTTATGCTAAGAACAACAGACACAACCACTCCCGAGTAACGATTCGAACCTCCGACGGGAGGGGCCGCACAATCGGTGACATGGTGCCTCAAATCGCGCGGCCCCTCTGCGTGGCTTTTTGGACTCCCTGTCTGACGAGCAGTAGTGGCAGAACATTGAGGGAACTTGATGAACATATCCCGTAAATTTCCTGGTCATTTTGTCGTATTTTAACTTATCAGATAAACACTGGGAGAGTCACGACATCAGGGCGGGCAATAGGGCCAGGGAATCATGTGAAATTGTTCCAAACACTGTAACAAATGAAAAGCACCAGTTTGCAGACTGGTGCTTTTCATTTATTATAATGTTGTTCTACCATGAACCGACGGAAAATTCTGTTAATATGTTCCAAACACCTTATCCGAAAATAGCCTTGAGCAGTTAACCAGAGGACCGATTGGTGAAGGTAACATCTTTGATGTGCTGGTAACAACCATACCGAAATTTTTCACCTAGTTAGCGTAGAACAGGGAATCACTGATCATAAGTCCGTAACAGCATCTTTGAATACGATTCTAAGTAGAAAAATGAAGAAAGGCAGGAAGCTCTTTCTGCTTAGCAATAACGACAAAAAGTAGTTTTCAGGTTACCTGAGTGGTCAACATGAAAGTTTCTCGTCCAGGACTATCAATGTTTAATTTTGAGGGCAACGTTCAAGAGGACTGTACAATACTCTTTAAATAGAAATATATACCGATGAAAGTTTTGAGGGACAGAAAAGACCCTCAGTGGTTTGACGGACGTGATAGGAAGCTCCTATGAAAGCAAAGACAGCTTCACTTCATACTTAAACGTTTCCAAAGGCCCACAATAAAAGAAAAAAAAAGAAAAAAATGCACATAACCACAATTAGTGTAAGGAGAGCGATGCGTGAAGCATTCGACGAACGGATCGAAGTCATCTACCCAGATGGCTTGAGCAGAACGTTCTTCGATTCTGTCAAAACGCTGATTTTAAAAAGCCTATGATTCAGATGTAGAATTTAATTATAATTGAAAAATTAAGCTATGCCCTCTCAATACAACACCAAACAATCATAAAGGAGAACTACTTTCTGTGCGTAAGTGTAAATGCACAAATGAGTAAATTTTGTACAAGAATATATCCAAGTTCCTATAGACCGAAAAGCTCATGTCCACGAATCAGCATGGCTTTAGAAAGCACCGTTCGTGCGAAACCAAGTTTGATCTTTTCTGACATGATACACTGCGAACTGTGGATGACGGGTAACAGGCAGGTTCCATATTTCGACACGGTACCGCACTGCAGACTATTTACGAAGGTACGAGCATAAGGAATAGGCTCCCATACCTGTGACTGGCTCGAAGACTTCTTAAGTAATAGAACACAGTGCGCTGTCCTCGACGGCGAGTGTTCGTTATAGACGGGGTAACATCGGGAGTGCCCCAGGGAAGTGTGATAGGACCATTGCTATTTTCTACATACATAAATGAGAAAATGTAAAGACAATAATCTTGCAAGGAAAGATCAAGGGTACGAGACCAAGAGGAAGAGCAGTGAGCATATGGATGGATCAAATCAAGAATTTCTCCAGTCTACCTCTTCAACAGGCACTAAGGGAAGCTGGCAACCGTCCGGGATGGAGACGCTTGGTTCATGGGGTCACGACGCTCAGCAACGAGCATAGCGACTTATGATGACGATGAAATGGTCTAGTAGACAGGGTGGGCAGCAATCTGAGGTTGTTCGCTGATCATGCTGTGGTGTAGATAAAGGTGTCGAAGATAGGTGACTGTTGGTTGATAGAAGATGACATAGACAAAATTTCTAGCTGGTGTAAAGAATGACAGCTGGCTCTTAATGTAGAAAAATGTAAGTTAATGCGGATGAGTAAGAAAATCAATTCCGTAATTTTCAGATACAGCATTAGCAGTGTCCTGCTTCGCAAAGTCACGTCGTTCAAATATCTGAGAGTTACGTTGCAAAGCGACATGAAATTGCACCAGAATGTGAGGATTGTGGTAGGGAAGGCGAACGGTCGACTTCGGTTAATTGGGAGAATTTTATGAAAGTGTGGTTCCTCTGTAAACGAGAACGCATATAGGACGCTAGTGCGGCCTATTCTTGAGTACAGCCCTAGTGTTTGACATCCGCACCAGGTCGGATTGAAAGTTACGGATATGTTTTGGGAGCTCATGTGGGAATCCCTGGAGGGAAGAAGACATTCATCTCGAAGAACACTACTGAGAAAGTTTAAAGAACCAGCATTTGAAGCTGAATGCAGAACGATCCCACTGCCAACGTAGATCTCGGGTATGAACCACGAAGATAAGATACAAGAAATTAGAGGTGATACAGAGGCAATAGATAATTTTTGTTATTTTGCTCTATCTGCAAGTGGAAGAGGAAAGGAAACGGCTAGTTGTGGTAAGGGGTACTCTCCACCACGCACTGTTCTATGGTTTGCTGATTATGTATGTATATGTAGCTCTAGATATATGTTCCATTATTTGCCACCCTGACACAGTCCTAAAACAGTAAGACTTTTGTGTGGTTTTTGGATAGCGATTTTGAAAAGTAGCCAAAAATGGGTAGTTCTCAGAGTTAAAAAAGTAGCCAAAACAACATTGTAACTGAAAGCATTGCAATCCTCGTTTCGTAGCTATAAGGAAATGTAATTTTAACATTATAGTGAAAATGTAAGGTTCCATAATGTACTGGTTACATATTTTAGTATTTTTCTTGTGATATATAGCAATTTTTACTCTTTCAACCTGCAAGAGCTACAGAATATTTTATCTCCTTTACGCACATATACAGTTTCATAGATTATATCACGTGGTACCTATCAGAGGGAGCATGTGTGGGGACATGGTTATGTATAGACAAGCAAAATATATGTGCTGCATTAAGCAATGCAGTCACAGCTAGACGGCGATGAGTTTTGACCAATCTCGCCAATCCTTATCGCAGGAAGCTCTCTGACTGGCTGCTTCATTTTGAATGGTGGGTAAATGCTGGGCTGTCATGTGCCATGTAATATGTGTGTGCTGCTAAAGCTGTGTGAATTCTGTGAATGCTAATAAGGGTGGCGGATCTAGGGTTCATACTCACTCGCTGTTTCATTTTTTATGGCAGTAAAATACTGGGCTGCAGAGCAAAGTACTTGTGTGTTGTCTTAGGAGTTTTTTGACTGGCATATTTCCAAGAAAATCACATGGCTGAGGTGGGGTATGGGAGGAGATGGGAAAGGAGAGTGGTGGGGCATGATGAAGTCATGAATGCGATGAATATGCCTTTGCTCCTGTATGTAGGTGATACATAGGAGATCAGGTGGTACAAAATCCAATTGCAGCAAAAGAGTAGGTTGTTGTCCTAATCGCTTATACCTTTTGCAAGCTTGATGATATTTGTACGTACATTGGAGCCTCTATTGCAATTTACTGATCTGCAGCAGAGACAATATTGTCAATAGCACTTCTATCCATGAGAATTTTTAAGAACTCTAGCTGTTCCACAGATTTTTTTCGGTTTAATTTCTCACAATATGTTACACAATTCTCTCGTTTCTTGGTATCTTACATTGCTATTCATTAAGTCATCTCCATTGATAATCTGTCAGTGAGTCATCAATCATCCACACACTAGTTACACCTATCTCTCTAGCGGTTAAATAGTTTTTCCAGTACAGGTTACGGTCTAGCCACCCTTTTATACAGCGATATCAGCTTCATGTGGATATTTTAATCAGCAATATGCACCTCAGCATACGAGTGTTTACCTTGTAGGTGTCGCAAAAAGATGCTGGCATATTGCTTTGGTGGGATCTGTTTCATGTATTAAAGTATCTCTAGCAAAAATGTTTCAAGTTAACCTATTTTGCCACCTAAATCAATAACCTCATTTTGTTCTGCTGACTTTGAAAACATTAGTGATCAAATTGTAAATCGGTTTGTTTATTTATGGTACGCTATAGTTCTCTACTATACAAGTAAAACATGCTGTCTTTTAATGACTGTGTTTCTGTGATGCGTGGAGGGCTGCATCTTTTATTAATGGTAATATTCAAGGTCGGGGGACGGCAACGGAAAATCACTGCCATTAGTACCTTGCCTAGTACGGCGGTGTGGGTCTCCCGCATCGTTCCCCTACGCTCTGTCAAGAAGCATGGGACTTCATTTCCAATATTCAAGGAACTGTGGGCACAAAAATATAGCTTTAAACAGCTAACGTTCTTTATAAATTGTTCAGTAATAGTCATTTCACCAACCAACAACTGTAGATGTCTTAAATTGTGATAAATATGGGATTCTATTTCTCCTTCACAAAAACAGAGCGTGTAGCATGCATGTGACAAAATCTGGTAGCTTCGTAACATTGACATAAGGACTGCAGTGTTTTCATTAAAACTACACCTACGTTAGTAAACCATTTAGAATGACTCACTGTAAATAGTATATCAATAACAACAGCTACTCAGTTCTTTCTTGCAAAATATACTCATTATATATAATTAAACTTCTTGTCATTGCCTCCGTGTTTAGTGAGACCTATTACTGTTGAAGAAAAGGAAAGATTAGACATGTGCTAACAAACAAGATCTTATCTCTAATGCTAGCGACAATAAAAGTGTAATGTCTTAAAGTTGAGTATAAGTGATGCACGAGTGTGGTTTGAGAAGTTGTCGGAACGGAATAGAAAAAAAGTACTTACAACACTGAAAGTTTTTTATTTTTCAATCTAGTCTCCTTGTAGATTAATGCACATGGTCCAACGATGTTTCAGTGCCTTGATTCCATCTCAATATCAGTTTCCTTCAGTTCTGCAAAATAGTTATCAACTCCGGCTAACAATTCTTCGTTTGAAGTGAATCTTCGAACACCCAGAAAAATTTTCAGGTTTTGGTGGAGACGGAAGTCTGACGGAACCATATCAGGTGAATAAGGCTGGTGTGGCAACAATTCATACCTTAATTCGTGTAATTTTGCCATGGTGACACACATGTGTGCGGGCGCGCATTGTCTTGATGGAAGATGACCTTCTTCCCTGCTAAACCTGGCCTTTTTTCGCGTATCTTTCGTTGGAATTTGTTCAGAAGGTTAGCATACTATGCTCCAGTAACCCTTTGCCCAGTGAGGAGATAATCTACAAACAGAATCCCCTTCACATCCCAGAACACTGATGCCATGACCTTTCCCGACGAAGGAATTGTCTTTGCTTTGTTTGGTGGCGGAGACTCAGCAAGTTTCCACTCTTCTCACTGAGGTTTTGTCTCGGGGGTATAGTAGTGCACCCAAGTTTCATCTGTGGTCACAAACCGGAGCAAAAAATCTTGTTCGTTTCTCCTAAAGCGGACCAAACATTGTTCCGGTATGTCCATTCTCATGCTTTTTTGACCCAGCGTCAACAGTCACGACAGCCATCCTGCATGTAATTTTTTCATTTCTAATTCTTCAGCTAATTTGTGATATACCCTTTGATTATGACATCTGGCAATTGTGAGCCATTTCATGCACTTTCAACCAACGATCGGCCAAGACCATTTTCTGCACTTTTGCGATGATTTTTGGAGTAGTGGCACATCTTGACCGATCACTGCGCTGATCATCATCTAAGCTCTCCCGATCAAATTGAAATTAATGTGTCCACTTGCTAACAACTGACTATGTAGGAGCAGAGTCCCCCAGTGTATTCTGGAAATCGGCATGAATGTCCTTTGTTTTTATCCCTTTCTTTACGAAGTATTTAATCACTGCTCGAATCTCGATTTTTTTCATCTTTGCAAATCACTTCGCGGGAACAACAATAGATCCGCGCCACCGTCAAAGCTCTTTTCCAGGAGCACTGACGTGGCACGTGTTTACAGGCAACAGTCCAATGAATATCACGTGAACAATTCGTTCCGCTAGGGCTGGGCTGATTTCGAGAACTTTTCAAAGCACCTTTTTTTTTGTTCAACGCTTTACCGACGAGATGTAGATGTGCATAATCTCTTTATTCTGGCCTGCACTATCTCTTCATACACACCCACAACGACGATTCCACAACGGGTCACTCTCTTACGTAGCCGAAACTTTACTTGGTGAAAGATAGGTGAAAATAAAAAGACAGCTATTTTGTTTTAGGTGCCAACATTTAGTAACTTCCCAGGAAATGAAGGTCAAAGTTGTGATGTTACTGCATTGATTGTCAAAGGAAGTGTTATACCTGGAAGCGAGTTGTTAGCTATGTAACGAGGAAAACAGTTTCGAATAATTTGCGTAGCGTGTTGATATCCAGTATTATTTTGATACTTTTCTTCTTTCCTTGTCGTGGAATAGTGAGACATCAATGATATCAGTATATTCGTGATATCCAGGAATTTAGAGGGATTATTGGCAATCATTTCAAATCTTATTGAAGATTTTATATGATCTCACATAATTAACAATAATTACAAATTGAGAACATATACATTATAGTGCATCAGTGTTTGGCTTTACTTTTATATTTCAAGAGAATGGGTGTATTCCCCAGACTGATATCTATAGTAAAAACATTCAAAGCACAAAAACTGAAGCACCACCAGCAACATGCGATGGCACATATACAATAGTCATAACCTGTTATGTGAATATTATTAGGAAAAGCAGCTACGTTACTAATTTCGCTTCACACCATGCTTATCAAAGGATTTAATCGAAAGATAGAGGCTGCAGTTGATTAGAGATGCAGCCTATATTTAATTAACTGCACGCTTTCTACTTGTGATTTCCGTTCGCTGTGCGACGATAATACAGTAGATCTGTACCGGTCAAATGTAGCTCTTCATCTGCCAGTGAAAGTATACGTTGTAGGGTTTACAGAACGGCATACACTTGAGTGGAATTACTTTTAAAGATTTTAATGAAGAAGCCGGTATTCCAGTTTCATCGACCGCCAGGCCGTCGTATCTGCAGGGACAACTTTGTACACTCCACGAGATAATAATGTACAGAAACTGCTCCATATTTATGCAAGGTCGCCAAAGTTTCTTCAAAGGCAGACGATAGAATTCTTTTTGTTGAAATGGCTCTTTCTGGAACTTTCTCACATCAAAACAATAACGTTGTTTTACTAGAGACTACCCAGTACGGATTAAAGCTTTCTGAAAAACTATTATTCACAGTTTTCGTTTCTCTCCAAGAAGTAAGTGAAGTGGTTCTTGATTACAACTAAACGTAAACCAGTCAATGGAACGACATCGTAATGTGCACGCAGCAATCTCAATTTCTGCAAAGCTCGTAAAAGATACCTGTCATTAGCTTCTGGATAAAATTTTGTGACCTACGTAAAAATGAACACTTGTCAGTACATCGTTGCTCCTGGGATGTGTAAAGCTGTCCCCCCTACACGATGATCTGGTTGTCGATGAAATAGCAATATTGACATGTTCGTTAAAGGTAATTCCGCCACAGTGTATGCCGTTCTGTCAACCGAACAGCGTCACGAGACAGATGATGGGAATTTGTGACAAGTTCCTATGGGACCAAACTGCTGAGGTCATCGGTCCCTAGGCTTACACACTGCTTAATCTAACTTAAAGTAACTTGCCCTAAGGACAACACGCAGACCCATGCCCGAGGAGGGACTCGAACCTCCGACGGGGGGAGCCACGCGACCCGTGGCAAGGGGCCTCATATCACGCGGCGCGGCTACCCCGCGCATCACACACGAGACAGGTGAAGAATTATATTCGTCCATTACAGAAGTGCCTATTCTCACTGCAGAGAAAACGGAAATCAGAAGTAAAAGCAATGTAATTAATAAAATAAACAGTTGAATCCATAACCAATTGCAGGCTCCAGTTTTCGAGATAATGCTTTCATATACTTGGCTTGCAATGAAATTATTGCCAGATTGCGTGCTACATAGGAATGTTAACGAAGCTGCGTTTCCCGATGATATTCAAACTAAAAAATATGACTACGGCATATGTGCCTCCACCCACCGCTGGTGGTGTTCCGATATTTATGCCTTGCGTGCTTTTATGATATAGTTCACAATGTGGAATGCGTTGGCTCTCTTGAAATATAAAACTAAAAATGTGGAGCGAAAATTGCTATTCTAGAATTTAATTTTTTAAATTTTCGATTCCTATTAATTATGTGAGGTTATATAAAGTGTATGATAATAAGTTCTATCTTTAATAAGATTTGAAATGCGTGTTTCTAGGGACATTAATCCCCCTGAACTTCTCGATGCCACAAAAATTTTATGTCATTGCCGTCACATACTGGCGCTATAACGAAAGAAAAAACAAAATGCGGATTTCAGCACGGAGTGCAAATTTTCAAATCTGTACTCTTAGCCACTACGCCACCATTTCGCTTGGATTAATGCAGCAGGTGCTAGCAAATAAAGTTGCGTCAGAACTTTGGCCGTCATTTTAACGGAAACTGTTAGGCCTTGGCACCTAAAACAATACAAGTATCCCTTTATAATCACCCTTCTTCCAGCAGAGAGTGACTTGTGGCAGGTTCCGCTTGTTGGTCCCCTTGTTAGTTCGCAGAAATAAGAGGTATTGTGCTATGGAAATCATTCATTACTCAAGAACCTGCTGTTAGGATGACCAAGAAAGCACCAGTAAATGTATTTTCACGAAATATTCAAATTCTTAAATCCCAAGAATTCTGCATACCGGCATTGTTGCTAAGTATAGAACACCAATTAGTGGGTTCCTGTCGTTTAGCTGTTATGTCTTCGGCAGAGTTTTAGAAAAAAAATCACTTGTGTATCCATTAATGAAACGGAATCTGAGACACATCGTATGAATGCTTTAATCAGCAGCAAAAGTAAGTAGGTAATGCTTCCATGTGAAGGATTATTTATTCGACGAAAACTGCTCAAAAATATTAGTTGTTCAATTATTCAGATTTTATCTAGACATCGATTGCTGTTAAGATGTGTCATTAACCGTGTATGTGAAGCTTAGAAACCAAAGGAATGTTATATGCTGTGTCGCGAGCTGACACTTGTCCTTCCTATTTGCTTCGTGATGTTTTCTTTTATTTCAAAGTAAGAATTTATTTCTGGTCAGTGGAAACAGTTTCATTTTGTACCTCACCCGCTGTGTTCAAGATGATGATGATGATGTTTGGCTTGTGGGGCGCTTAACTTCGAGGTCATCGGAACCCGTACAAAGTCCCAATTTTTACATAGCCCAGTTTTACAGAGTCCAATCTAGCCACTGTCACGAATGATGATGATGATGATGAAACGATTAGGACAACACAAACACTCAGTCCCCGTATTGTGATCAAGATACTTTTTTACAATCTATCTTTAATATTAGGTTACAACTTTCAGAGATTACTGGATGTGCTTTCGATTTTGTAGATGGTAAGAGATGGAGTGCAATAAAATATAGCAGTATTTATTTTCTTGTTCGTATTTTAATCATTTGCATGTATAACTGTATGCTCACCCACCGACGTTTTGAGAAGTACACCAGCATGTGTTAGATCATTACTTTGTGGATGCATGTTGCACAGAGTATCATTTTGAAACATCCCTCTCTGATTCACTACTCTCATTATATTTATCTATTACACACTGAAATAGCAAAAGAACGGAAATATCTCATTACACATTATTTAAATGCGGTTTCTTACACTGTACCTTTTATCTAAGTCATACAGCTATTTTACTCTTTAACTTTAATGTCATCTTGAGAACAGCAAGTATTACGTTGGCCTTCAACATTATTTTTCTTACATTCTCTTCTTCACTGCTTTTAAAAATGCTCACTCACATAACTAATTAGTGCAACGATTGACACATAATCACTATATCACTGTTATGATTCTTTGCTTCTTTACTGGCTTGTAATGTCTAGATTGAAACATTCTGTACCCTTACAATTCACTTATATTACCATATACAATGAAATGTAGTTAGTTACTTAAGTTGCTTTATTTTTCCAGAGATCAAGAGTTTGTTACCCTGACTAGATTATGTCTGATATGAACAGTAACACTGAATCTATTTGATTTACTTGTCAATGTTCTCATCTAATTTCACCCAACAACTGTAGACTTTTTCACTTAAGAAAACACACACACACATTTTGTACAGTAAACTCATAAGAATACACTCGGTTAAACGGAATCCTTAATATAATTAAAGTGTGTGGAGGGAATTGTAGGGGTAATGTGATGAAGTTCTGAGAGATCTCCGTCATTTACATTTATTGACTCATAACAACCTCTCTATTAACACCCGATTCTTTGCTTCTGAGCGAAAAACTCTTTGGTTCTCTGTCCACTTATCCAGAAATTAAATTTTGGTTAGGATATAGCTTAATATAACGAATACTACATTCGACATAATGTTTCTATTCGTACGAACGATTTTTTCATATCTTCATTATATCAGTTATAATTTTTGCTTGTTGATTTCCCTGTTATAAAATACACAAAATGTTCTAACACTTGTTGACACTCTGTACCAGATTTTAGTCACCGTGAGATTATAGGTTTTGGAGGGGATAGGCACCAAGACGGAATTTCACCGAAACTACTACACAAGAGCACTATAGTATAAGGTTTCAGATGGATTTTATAAACCGAATTTTCAAGTTGTTAAGTGCTCTCAATCTGCGAATGAGGCGAAAATATTTTGAGTCTGATACCCAGTTTCCGGCACAAGGACTTATTTTAATTAATAAAAATGATACTTTAGCTAGGGATGTGCAGCCTTTATCTGACTTATATAGAGACTGAAGATGTGCTGTGCATGACTTGATGTCGATTGGCAATATTGATAGTCCCCATTTTGAATATCTCATATCAGATCAGTGATTTAGACGGCTTTTCTTTGGAAGTAAGAGATAAAGAATCGTGTTATACGAGATGTAACTCCATGCCATATGATAAAGATTTAGACCAGATATCTGCGTTGTGCGACACGTCAATAATGAACCTTAACAATAAAAAGTGTGAGGTCCTGTACATAAATACTAAAAAAAACAGCTATATTTGGTAACTCGATAAATTACATAGCCTTAACGGCTGTCGATTGACCTTAATACCAAGGGATTACAATTATGAACGACTCCAGTTGTCGATATCACCTAGAAAATCTTGCCGGAAAGGCAAACTAGACGTCCTTTCCCATGACGAAATACTTCGAAGATGTAACACATGTACTAAAGAAATTGTCTTTTCCGTCCTCTTCTAGTGAAGGGCTCGTTCTGTATTATCAAGAAATAGAGGAGGGTGTTTCACGGGCGAATTTGGAAAGCGAGTTGTGGTGGCAATATTATTAAAACAAGGCAGTATTCCCTTGCTGGATCCCTTCACAATATTACAGCCTACAAATTTTTCCTCCAAATACCAAAACATGGCGTTGGCAACTAAACGCATAGGGAGAAATGACCATTGGTATAACATAAGAGAAATTAGAGCTCGCATGGAAAGTTGTAGGTCTACGTTCTTGCTATCTACTGTTAATGAGTGGAACGGAACAGAAACAGATTGAAAGTGGTTCTGTGAATCCTCGTCCAAACACTTAATTTTGAATTACGGAGTAATTAAGTAGATAATGTTTAAATCTGGAGAGCTGGTGTCGAAATGAATTTGTAAAATAGAAAACGAATTGAAAGATTTAAAACTTTCTTGTATTCATTAAAATCATTGATTTGTTGATTTATGTATTTACATTCCTGGTGGCTCATCGTATTTGCCAATACATGTCAGGTTACGGAAAGATGAATGCAAAATTTTATTTTCAAAACAAGTATGTTTTAAACTGAAGCTCTGACCCAGTACCTGAGTACTGGCCTATCTATGCCTCACCACTCTCACAGGTAATTTTGTAAACGCCAGCTTCTTTCAGTTCTAAGTCATCTTTAACTAATCCAACCAGGGCCAAGACATTCGCTGGTGGACTGAAGTAAAACTACGAAGACGAGAAATTAGCGTTTGCGCTAAAAACTGTTCCAGTTAAAACAACAAATTTCCACTTATGGAAACTGTTGTATTGTCTCATCTACGATAAGTACAGACTCTGAATACTATAGAGTTTGAAGTATGGAAAGTGACATGACAAAATTATTGTTTCACGTTGTAGCAATAGTTACAAATGTTTTATCACTTGCTAATAACTTCAGCAAGAAGGTGAACGTTTATTTTACTTGTGTCCGACTTTGTGAAACCGAGTATTGTCTCAAAAACTCTAGATGAAGTACTATTAAAAAAGCTATAGCGTGCCATTTTACCGCAGATGGATGTGCATGTGTGGCAGCATATCGTGGCAAGCTGTTCAAATTCAAATTGGTGACTATCCGTGAGAACTAGACAGCAGAGACTGCGGTTCCTTACTGCACCTTGGTGTCCTCCTCTACGATGGAGCCTATTACAAAGAATATACACCTAAAAACAATAGATTCCATCAGATTTGCGTAGAGGCAAGTGCGGTAGGCAGAAACGTTTTAAGGGTGGCTTGGAATAGTATCCAGGTTATTAGAGAACGAACTGAACGTGGTATGGTCTTCAAACTTCAATGGTAGCAATGACTTACTATTGTTTAAAAAATGTTTATGATTCAGCATGTACTAACAAGAAAGGGCTATGTGTAATTAATTTATGTCCTCGAGCCATTTTAGAAAGGACATATGATTGCCCTCAGAACTTCCATAACTCAACTGCTTTCATACGCTTTAGGAAAGAGCAAATCTTTCAATGAAACTGTGACTGCCGTAAATGTGTCGTAATCAGTGAGAGTTAAAGATTAAAGATATTCGTAATTCATAGATTAGTATATATGAAGTATAACTAAATTATGGCGTCATTATTCTCGGTGTTAATGTATTAATTTGTTCTTGGCAGTGATTTTCCATTCAGCGTTGTGTATGATCGTTCGTCAATTTTCGTGTCGGTTGTCTTTTACTCTCTTTAAGAGCCTACTAGAGTTAAGTCACGTCCAAGCGAACAAAAATCCATCCATTGATCGAAATACCTAAGCTGCCATAATTAATCCTTATCTACTGTCCATAATAAGGAAATTTAAAGGAAGTGTAAACTCTTCATTTTATCGAGGAATCAGGGCTATAAAGGTAGTGACTTTTGTTCGCCAAAGAAGCAATACGTGTGTTGTTTCTACAGAACTAAATAAACAAAAGTTTTATGCACACCTCGTGTCGACTCCACTCACACATACTGGAAACATTCGCACAGATTTTGTACCAAAACCGACTGTCCAGTCTCAGAAGTAAGCACAGTCTCTTAAAGGACAGAACGGTTATCAACTGCGACAAGCTAATTACATGGAGTAAGCGTTGTTACTCATCCCACAAGCTGGGGAACGATAAGCTTTATCTGCAGTATTCTCTTCGCTTTCTGTTTACTTTGTGGAATGACAGTCGTTTTGAGAAGGCACTTAATTACATCTCAGAAACAAGCAAAAGCTCGTTTTCCCCGGAACCGAGAAGATGACTGCGAATACTAAGACATGGAAGTGGACTGAAAATGTAACCCTTTAAACGTAAAAGAATGACATCCTACTTCACGCACCTGCAGTAATGTAAGACCACTGACACTTCTATATCACGAAAGAGTTTCTCTGGTCAAGGTAATGTGAATTTTCCTATAACGAACTAGAATACCGTGGTACTATCAGTCTTTGGTTAAGAATGTCACTCATACAGAAGAACTAAGACGAATGTAGAAATATTGTAATAAATAATAAGTGCGTTTTCAGAAAGACGATGTATGTAACTCTTAGAAAACAAGGTCGACATGACCTTGTTATTTGAAAAGAATGAAACAGTTTACTGTGTACGATAGCTGTGTATAATAAAAATGGAATAGAACGTGTGACACAGATGAAATGATAAATACGGAATATAAAATGAAACGATTTACATTTCCTCACCATAGCTAAAACTGGAATATGGTTACTCGATTTAAGTATAGTTAATTATTCCACACTTAAGAAAGTGTGTGAACTTTATCATTAAATATTGGCACGTTTTGGTTTACAGGTATACGAGACAATGTCGATCGGCAAGTGAGTTACTCGAAGACTAAAAGTCAAAGTGGATACTTACAAGGAACCTCCTGAGTGCGAACTTGCAAAAGGCCAATGATGTTTACGGCATTGGACGCCCCACGTATTGTCTACCACGCAACCATAGTACTGGCTGCTAATACCAGATGTACTGGTATGAAATGAGCGTTAAGGTACAAATGTGTCGATAGGGAACATTTGTTGTGTACGAGCCCAAAATTTTTTTATTTCGTTGGTATGACATCTGTCAAAGATATTTAGTATACATCAAGTCATGGAACAAACAACATCATATGTTGTCATCGTGTTAACAATGTCGAATTTTGTACCAGAAAGTGATGATTTGCGGAAACCATTAATTTTTTGTTTTCATTTGAAAAAAAGTGCTGCAGAGTCGCATCGAATGCTTGTCGAGGCATATGGTGATCGTGCTCTATCAGAAGCAACATGCAAAAGATGGTTTCAACAGTTCAGAAATAATGATTTTGATGTAAGAAATGAGGAACGTGGAAGACCACCAAATAACTTCGAAGACGCCGAATTGCAAGCAATATTGGATGAAGATGATACTTTGTGTTAGAAGCAAATGGCAGCAATGCTAAATGTGGCACATCAAACAATTTCCAACCGTTTTAAAACTATGGGAACGATCCAAAAGTGTGGAAAATGTGTGCCACATAAATTGAATGAAAGACAGATGGAAACCGAAAAACCAATTGTCAAATTTTGCTTCAAAGACATGAAAGAAAATCAGTTTTGCATCGAATTGTTATTGGCGATGAAAAATGGATTAATTATAAGAATCCTAAACGGGAAAAATTATGGGTTAATCCGGGACAACCATCAACATCGACTGCAAAACCAGATCGATTCGGCAAGAAGACAATGCTTTGTGTTTGGTGGGATCAGAAAGGTGTGGTGTATCATGAGCTTCTAAAACCCCGTGAAACTGTGCATACTAATCGCTGCAGACAACAAATGATCAATTTGAACTATGCATTGATCGAAAAAAGACCTGAATGGGCCAGAAGACATGGCAAAGTAAATTTTTTACACGACAATGCACCTGCACACAAAGCAAAACTGGTTCAGGATACAATCAAAACGTTTGGCTATGAGCTGCTACTCCACCCGCCGTATTTACCAGACTGGGCCCCTTCCGACTACCATTTGCTTCCATCAATGGGACACGCAATGGCTGAGGAACACTTCGATTCCTAAGAAGTCGACAATTGGGTGTCTGATTGGTTTGCTTCAAAAGACAAACATTTCTATTGGCGTGGTGTCCACAAATTGCCAGAAAGGTGGTCAAAATGTACATAAATCAATGGTCAGTACTTTGAATAAAATGTTTTTACTTTTCAATTCAAAATTAGTGTTTCATTTTCACAAAAAAACGCTCATTTCATACCGGTACACCTGGTAGCTACCGGGGGCGTCAGTGGACGTGTCCAATGGTGAACACAGCTTGACGCTACGGGGCGTAGTTGAACTGCTTGGTGATGTTAATACAAAGCAGGGCAATGGCAACGATAAACAAAGCAAACATTGTATTGTATCCACAATAACAGTTTCCAACGTTGACATTCTGTCAGAAAGGAACCCAAGGAATTTCGCAAAGTGAGAAAAAAGTGCCAGATGAAATATTACCGTTTCTGTAACATGAGTCAGTGGAATGTGTGATGTCGTATAGGATCGAGTGAGAGGAAAATATATATGAGGAATACAACGACGACGATAAGAGCTTTACAAGTGAAACCGATATTGAATCAGGTGTCGAGCCATGAAGTTCATCATTCATGTCGGACAGGGAGAGACAACTGCAATGAAACGTAGCAAAGGACAGTCGCTTTCCAAGGAGTGGGTACCAAACATAATTACGTACATGGAAGATCATCCCTAGCACAGTAAAAAAACAACTATGAACAGATTTAAAATAATTCCGCAGCTATATGATCGTAGTGAATAGGAAAACTATGGATCTTCAAGGGAGGACAAGGTGCACTTGTTACAACAACTGGTGCTTACCCGTTTAAAGGAAGCTCGATACAATTTACAGGATGTGCATGACAGTGACATTATGCACATCAAATTTCTGCGAGAAGTTAAAGGTGCTCTACCCTCTACGATTCTTTTTCATTCGCGTCATCTTGCGAGGACAGAAGGGAACATTTATGTCACAGCCAGAAAAAGTGGGAAAATAATTATAAGAGAACTACAACTGTGGTCTGAGCACAGCTTGATCCCTGGTCTGCGTATAAAAATCATACTCCTGTAGAATAAACTACCCCTCCTGAATAGTGTGTGACACTGCAGTTCATACCACTTGGAACCACTGGACAGATTCAGCCTCTGGATGTTTTTTTCCTTGCCTATAAAGCATATTGCCAACTATCAGCAGCTGTGCCTTACAGAATAGCCAGTATCACGATAAGCTCCAAGAGAGACTGTTTCGCATTCGGTTGCATGCCATCACATTCCATAAGCTACCGTTTCACGGGTATGATTCTGTAAGCATCCCTTAACAGTTGATACCTCCAAGGATTTCGCCTTCGATCTTAATGGTGCGAGTCTTTGTGATGACTCTTGGGCGTCCTTTTTCATTCGGTGTTCATGGTGCAAGTTAATGGTTTGTTCTGAATATTTCTTGAAGTCGTCGATGTCCACTTTGTGAAACGCAGTACATGCAACCCATAGCCGCTTGATATCTGCACCCCCCTGGGCACTCATTTTCTGTGAATCATTAGCACCTAATATACTGATCAGCCAGAACATAATGACCATCTACATAACAATCGGTATGTCCACCTGACCACTTATTTTCTGTGAAGCATTAGCACCTAATATACTGATCAGCCAGAACATCATGACCATCTACATAACAATCGATATGTCCACCTTAGCGTCAGATAATGGGGGCGACGCATCATCGCATGGAAGCAGTGACGCCTTGGTAGGCCGGTGGAGGGAGTTCGCACCACATCTACACACACAAGTCACATAATTTCCGTAAATTCCGGGGAGACAGTTGATGAGCTCTGACGCCACGTTCAGCCACATTCCAGATGTGTTCGATCGTCTTCTGACCTGGCGAGTTAGGGGCCAACGCATCAGCTCGCCCCTATGTTCCTCGATCCACTCCATCACACTCCTGGTAATGTGAAATGAAGGATTATCTTGTCGAATAATGCCACTGCCATTGGAAAACACGATCGTCATGGTGGTATGTGTGTTGTCTCAAACCAATGTACGATACTCCATAGCAGTCATGGTGCCTTGCACGAGCTCCATTGGGCCAATGGATACCCGAGTGAATGTTCCCAGGGGTAATGGAGCCGCCGCCAGATTTTCTTCGTCCCTCAGTACAGGTGTCAAGGAGCTGTCCCCCTGGAATACGATGGATTCGCGCCGTCCCATTGGCATTATGAGTAACGTATCGGGATTCATCAGAATGTGCAACGGTTCAAAAAATGGTTCAAATGGCTCTGAGCACTATAAGACTTAGCTGCTGTGGTCATGAGTCACCTAGAACTTAGAACTACTTAAACCTAACTAACCTAAGGACATCACACACATCCATGCCCGAGGCAGGATTCGAACCTGCGACCGTAGCGGTCACGCGGTTCCAGACTGTAGCGCCTAGAACCGCAAGGCCACTCTGGCCGGCAATGTGCAACGCTCCGCTGTTGTGCCAAGGTCCAGTGCCCACATTGGCACACGAGTGGGTCGTCGGCTGCGAAGGCCCATCGTTAGAAGTGTTCGGAGCACTGTGTGTTCAGACACACATGTACTCTGCCTAGCATAAAAGTCTGATGTTAATTTCGCCACAGATCGCCGCCTGTCCTGTGTTACCAGTCTGCCCACGCTACGATGTCCAACATCTGTAATGAGGGGAAGCCGCCCAAACCTACGACGTCTAGACGTGGTTTCTTCTTGGTTTCAGCACGTGTTGGAGACACTCACCACAGCTGTTCTAGAACGCCGGACAAGTGGTGCAGTTTGTGAAATGCTCGTGCCGAGCCTCCGGGCCATCACAATCTGCCCTCGGTCAGACTCAGATAGACTGCGGGCCATCCCCATTCTACACACGGACAGCACGCTTGCTAATACTACATGCACCGTGTGGAGGAGTTTATATCGCTAGTGGGTTGATGGTCATAATGCTCGTGCTAATCAGTGTAATTTTTCCTATCGTAAATGTTAACACAGTACTTTCAAATGAGCTTTGCTGAAGCCTGAACTGGCGGCCTCGCACACGAGAGGTTTCTGTAAGAGGGGTGTTCAGGAGAAATGCAACACATCCTTTTTCTCAGCCAATTTCGTTGTGGGACATCGTCGACCACTCCCACTTCAGTCCCTACAGTTTCATGAAGTTCCGATAGGTAGAGGCGCTATACGTAGTCTTCAAAATGGCGTCTGTAACGGAGGTGCGTTACAAGCACAGAGCTGTCATTGAGTTTCTCTGACGGATAACCATAGCATCTCAGACAGTCGCAGGTGCTTGCAGAATGTCTACGGAGACCTAGCAGTGACCAAAAGCACGGTGATTCGTTCCGCGAAGCGACTGTCATTATCGCAAAAAGGTGGCGCAAACTTGCCCAATCTCCCGGCCAGCTGCACACAGCTGTTAATCCTGCAATGTTGGAACTGTACGTCACCACAAAAATGCAAACGAACTACTTCTTCTCCATGACAACGCAAAGCCTCATACAAGTCAGCGCACCCGAGAGAAGCTCACAAAACTTCATTGGCTCTTCTTCCTCACCCACCCTAAAGCCCGGCTCTCGCAACTTTCGATCTACATCTGTTTGGCCCAATGAAGGATGCAGTAATTCGTTGATGATTGGGAGGTTATTGACGCAGAAAGACGTTGCTTCCGGCGTCGACAAGTATCATGTGGACGCACGGGCTCTCCCAGTGAGGTGGTGTAAGGTCGGCGTATTCAACGGAGATTTTGTTGAAAAGTAGGATTTTCTAGCGTAAAGAGTGGAGAGTAATGTGGTGCATTAGAATCTTGAATAAAATCAACCTGCTTTTAGAAAAAAAAGTTTTGCGTTTGTTATTGGAAGCCTCTCTTATATTGGCTCCTCAGTGCGAACGCCACTCATTGTGCTAAACGTATTCTCTGAAAATTGTTTCGAGCAGTTAGTTCTTGAAGCCACGCGAATAGTAAATGGTTGTGAAAACACACTTGACTTCTTAACAACAAATAATCCTGAGCTAATAACGAGTACCAAAACGGATACAGGGATTAGTGAACACAGGGTTCTCGTAGAGAGACTGAATATTGTAACCCCCAAATTCTCCAAAAATAAACGAAAAATATACCTATTCAAAGAAGCAGAAGAGCTTCACGTGACGCCTTCCTGAGAGATAATCTCCACTCCTTCTAAATTTACAATGTGAGTGTAGACCATTTGTGGCTTGTATTCAAAGAAATAGTATCGACAACAATTGAGAGATTTATACCAAATTAATTAACAAACGACGGGGCTGATCTTCCTTGGTACACAAAACGGGTTAGAACACTGTTGCAGAAGCAGCGAAAAAATCACGCCAAATTTAAACGCACAATATATCTCCAAGATTGGCGACCTTTTACATAAGCTCGAAATTTAGCGCGGATTTCAATGCGAGATGCTTATAATAGTTTCCACAACGAAACTTTGTCTCTAAATCTTGCAGAAAAGCCAAACAGATTCTTGTCGTATGTGAAGTATGCTAGTGGCAAAACACAATCAATGCCTTCTTTGTGCGATAGCAATGGAGATACTATAGAAGACAGTGCTGCCAAAAAGAGTTACTAAACACAGCCTTCCGAAATTCCTTCACCAAAGAGGACGAAGTAAGAATTCCAGAAATCGAATCAAGAACATCTACCAACATGAGTAACGTAAAAGTAGATATCCTCGGAGTGGTGAAGCAACTTAAATCACTCAACAAAAGCAATTCTTTCAGTCCAGATTGTATACCAGTTAGATTCCTTTCGGAATATGCCGATACAATACTTCCATGCTTAACGATCATATAAACCTTTAGCTCGACGAAATATCCGTACCCAGAGGCTGGAAAGTTGCACAGGTCACACCAATATTCAAGAATGTCAGTAGGAGTAATCCATTAAATTACAGGCCCATATCATTAACGTCGATATGTATCATGATTTTGGAATATATATCGTGTTCGACCATTATGGCTGCGCGAGGTAACCGAACAGTCTACGGCGCCTCGTCACGGTTTGTGGGGCTTCCCCCCCCCCCCCTCCCCCGCGCCCCCCTACCCCCACAGGGGTTCGAGCCCTTCCTCGGGCATGGGTGTGTGTGTTTTCCTTAGCGTAAGTTAGTTTACGATACATTAATTAGTGTGTAAACCTAGGGACCGATGACCTCAGCAGTTTGGTCCCACAAAACCTTACGACAAATTTCCAAATTTTTCCGAACGTTACGAATTATCTCGAATAAAACGGTCTATTGACACAAAGTCGTCTACGGAAAGTCATCGAGTAAATCAGAAGTAGTATCCGGCGTTCCCCAAGGAAGTGTTATAGGCCATCTATTGTTCCTGATATATATTAACGACATAGGAGACAATCTGAGTAGCCCTCTTAGATTATTTGCAGATGACGCTGTCATTTACGGTCTTGTAAAGGCATCAGATGACCAAGACCAATTGCAAAATGATTTAGATAAGATATCTTCAGCGTGCGAAAAGTAGCAATTGACCCCGAACGAAAAAAAGTGTTAAGTTATTTACATGATTACTAAAAGAAATCCGCTAAATCTCGATTACGCGATAAGTCACACAAATCTGAAAGCTGTAAATTCAACTAAGTACTTAGGGATTACAGTTACAAATAACCTAAATTTGAACGATCGCATAAATAATGATGTGAGTAGAGCAAACCAAAGACTGCGACTCACTGGCAGAACACTTAGAAGGTGCAACAGATCTACGAAAGAGACTGCTTACACCACACTTGTCCGCCCTATTCTAGAGTACTGCTGTGCAGTGTCAGATCTGCATCAGGTGGGACTGACGGATAAAATCGAAAAAGTTCAAAGAAGGGCGGCTCGTTTTGTATTATTGTGAATTAGGTGAGATAGTGCCACTCCCATGATACGTGAATTGGAGTGGCCGTCATTAAAACAAAGGCGTTTTTCGTTGCGACGGGATCTTCTCATGAAATTTAAATCACCAGTTTTCCCCTCAGACTTCGAAAACATTCTGTTGGTACCCACCTACATAGGGAGAAATGATCATCACTGTAAAATAAGAGAAATCTAAGTGCTCGTTTATCCCGCACGCCGTTCGAGAGTGGAACGGTAGAGAGCTAGCTTCAAGGTGGTTCATTTAACCCTCTGCCAGGCACCTAATTGTGAATAGCAGAGTAATCACGTAGATGTATATGAAGTCAACACGGATTTAGAAAACTTTTCTTGTGAAACACAACTATCTCTTTACTCGCACGAACTGTTGAGTGCTATTGACGAGGAATCTGAAATTGATTCCGTATTTCTGGATTTCCGGAACGCGTTTGACGCTGTACCACACAGGTGGCATGTAGTGAAATTGCGTGCTTATGGGATACCCTCTCAGTCATGTGACTGGATTCGAGATTTCCTGTCAGAGAGGTTACAGTTCGTAATAACTGACGGAAGGTTCAAATCGTTCAAATGGCTCTGTGCACTATGGGACTTAACATCTGAGGTCATCAGTCCCCTCGAACTTAGAACTACTTAAGCCTAACTAACCTAAGGACATCACACACAGCCATGCCCGATGCAGCATTCGAACCTGCTACCGTATCAGTTGCGCGGTTCCGGACTGAAGCGCCTAGAACCGTGACGGAAGGTCATCGAGTAAAACAGAAGTGATTTCTGGCGTTCCCCAAGGTAGTGTTATAGGCCCTTTGGTGTTCCTTATCTATGTAAACGATTTAGGAGACAATCTTTGCAGATGACGCTGCCATTTAATGACTAGTAAAATAATCAGATGCCACGCAGGATTAGCCGAGCGGTCTGAGGCGCTGCAGTCATGGGCTGTGCGGCTGGTCCCGGCGGAGCTTCGAGTCCTCCCTCGGGCATGGGTGTGTGTGTTTGTCCTTAGGATAATTTAGGTTAATTAGTGTGTAAGCTTAGGCACTGATGACCTTAGCAGTGAAGTCCCATAAGATTTCACACAGTAATCAGAAGATCAAAACAATTTGCAAAACTATTTAGAAAGGATATCAGTATGGTGCGAAAATTGGCAATTGACCCTAAAAACGAAAGGCGTGAGATCATTCACATGAGTGCTAAAAGGAATCGGTTAAACTTCAGTTACACGATAAATCAGTCAAATAATAAGGCCGTAAATTAAACTAAATACCTAGGAATTAAAATTACGAACAACTTAAACTGGTAAGAACACATTGAAAATGTCGTGTGGAAGGCTAACCTAAGAATGCCTTTTATTGGCAGAACACTTAGAAAATGACAACCTAAATTTCGCTTGTCTGCCCTCTTCTAGAATACTGCTGCGCGCTGTGCGATTCTTACCAGACAATATTGACGGAGTTCATCGAAAAAGTTCGAAGAAGGGCAGCACGTTTTGTACTATCGGGAAGTATGCGAAAGAGTGTCACTGAAATGATACAGAATTGGGGATGGACATCTTTAAAACAAAGTCATTTTTCGTTGCGGCGGAATCTTGTCACGAAATTTCAGTCACCAACTTTCTCCATCGAATGCGAAAATGTTTTATTGGCGCCGACCTACAAACGGATAAAAGATCACCATAATAAAATACGGGAAATGAGAGCTTGCACGGAAAGATAAAATTGTTCTTTTCTTCCCCGCGCTATACGAGGTTGGAATAATAGAGAGTTGTGACGGTGGTTCGATGAACCCTCTGCCAGGCACTTAAATGTGTTTTGCAGAGTATCCGTGTAGATGTAGATGTAGAAACCGTTCTAAACAGCTCAACGTATTCCTTATTTTATTTTGAGGTCTGGACCAACACTGCATTGCAATCTCCTTACCTATACAACTACTTTAGGACGTTACTATGACTGCCATACATTATAAACAATTGTACAATATTTCGGAGAAAATAACTGCTGATACTGTGTGACTGGGTAACCCATTAGTAGCACACAACAAATGTTAACACCTTATGGGTAAAGATCTTGGCTTTGTACACGCAGCTGAAGCCATAAATTCAGAGACAGACACATTCATTGACCGAATCTCTTCTCGACACATTTCAACTAGCGACCTGCTCCAGATACGGACGGTTGGGAGTAAGTAACTACAGCTTGACGACGTAGCTGACGCAGAGGAAGTAAATTAAACACACATACGTTCCTCGTGAATCAGTCTGTCTATCAGCGAAAACCATGTCAAGATCCCTAAACTGTTGCCTGAGACAAGCGTTCACATACAGGCAGAGAAACATGGCGAGGCCTTTATTTCATCATAGTTCAGCCAGTTTTCCAGAAATATTTATAATTTATAGACACAAACATTACTCGCGAACCAGTGCATCTATCAGTGAAAGCCATATTAAAATCCCTACCGTTGTTTCTGAGATTAGCTATCACATACAGACAGAAAAACACAGCGGTGTTTTTAATTTATAATATATGTAGTGATAAGTACCGTAACTAATGTCGGACTGTCCTGATTGAATACTGAGACGACTTATCGTAGGAACAACAGTGTTAAATTCACAGTTTTTCTTTTAACCTTTCCTCGCTGTTTTATACTACTGCATAACAACAACAGATTATTTGTATCTGTAATTGTGGTTCTGAAAGACAGAGAAAGTCTCACAGTACAAAAACAAAATTACCACAGATGATCATAAGTTTGTTTGACCCACGCGAGAGTCTCAAAGAAATTGTGAAAACCCTAAATTGATAGATGCGAGAAAACCTCTGAAATTGAAACTATAATAGAGGCAGCCTAAACCGTATAACATATTTTGTTTTAGAAAAACGGTGATCGGTTTCGATCAATGGCTGATAACCCTCAGACTGTTACACACTCTGTAAATAGAGTAACATGACAGTTATTAGAGGACACACGAGCAGCAGAGACACAACAGTTTAAAACGGCATAGCTACAACAGAAACGAAAGTATAGATACCCTTACTGAGTGCTGTAGGCGCCCCGGTGGTCCCGGTCGCCTACAGTGGACTGGATGGCCGAGCGGTGACCTCTCCAGTTGTCAGGATGCTAGGAAATGGCTGTAGAAGCGTCAGAAACCCCAAAGAAACATTATTAAGTCATAACACCTTTATTCGTGCCGAGTACAATGTGGGTTGGTGATATCAACGACCTTCCCCGAGTCCTCGCTGACTCTTAGCGATGACACCAGATCCGGGCCGCACAGTCTTGCTAGCGCTTCGCCGCGTGCCGTGACGTAGCGAAGGAATGCCTTTACATCGGCCGCGCGTGGCTGGCGGCGCCGGGCTGGGCGGACAGCGGCTCGGCAGCGCACAGCAAGCCGCTGCGCGTAGAGTGGCCCCGGGTTGGAGTCCCAGCGCTGTCGGCGCGAGAGGCGTTCTCGTAGTGCGGAGTGTACTCAATCCCACCCTATCCATGCTCCTCCTGGTGGTTCGTCCGCGGTGGACGGGAGGAACGGGCTGCAATCCCCCAGCGTCGTCGGCTCACCCAGTTGTGACGGCAGATGCACAGGGCCTAGGCCCCGCACGATCTCGACGACGGCTCGCTGATGTGGTCAGCATTGGCGGCGAGCGAGTGTGCTGCGATGTCTGCTAATCCTTGGTAGATGATTGACAGCGGCAGCTGAGAGGACCAGAGCTGGTACTGTCCCCTCACGTTGCTGCTGGATGGGCTGCCCTTACTGCAAAATCTCCTTAATAAAGATTAACATGTCGATCACCGAGCTGAGCGCTACGCAGCGACCCAGTATACATCTAACTGCAAGTCTAACTGGGAGTGCGAGTGCCTTGTTGCTATCAAAGCTGGCGTATTTAAAGGAAGCACGAGCGACGTCCTGACGTCGTGCTCGTTTGTAATTACCGCATTCGTTCCACTTATACTGCAGATTCATCTGTCGTACTCGCCCCTTAGGTGTTCTTGCGACAGAGTTACGTGTTGCTGCGGCAGACTTGCACGAAGTTGTGAAATGCAGTACAGCTGACGCTATACCTCTGTCTTGCACTCTACGAAAGTCTCCGTCTAACACAAACCCACGTGCTAAGCAATTCTCTCTCACCTGTTGTGTAAAACCAGGCCATTGCCCCTGCATGGCGACACATTCTGATATATGTGCAATCCTCTTAGCTCTTGGCTAACCTAACGCCTCTGGATCTCGGCATAGGCAACGAAACTTTGACAATATTTCACGTTTCCAACTCTTTACTATACCATGACACTACAGTGCTGCAGTTGGTGGCATGGAGCTATAACTGGTCTAAGCTGTTGTGGAGAGCAACTGCTGCATGATATTCAGTTACCGTCGCACACATACGAGTAGCAGCAGCTCCGCTACCGTCTGCAGCATTACATCACTGATAGCCAATGGCTGTCAGATACGAATATAATCAGTAAAAATAGAATTGTAATGTGAAATAATAGAATAACAACAACAGTCATGTAAATATACAAATAGGCTTGCATAAAATATAAGAAAGAACCTGTAAACTAAGCGTCATAAAGAATTTAACGATTAACACTGGAACTAAACTTCTAGTCCCTTTTATGTGGATTTGCTCGTGAAATAAGACATTACTTACAAAGATGCCACCAGTAGTGTAACTGGAAACCGGAACGGTGGGATCTACTCGTCGATGAGTGGCTCCAGCTAGATATAGCATACATGAAGAAACTTACGTTGCTAATCTAAGGGACCCGGATGCGATTCCCGTCGAGTTTCTTCTCTCAGGGACTGGGTGTTGTATAGTTCTTATCTATGTACCGTCATAACGAACGTGACATGCGCCTATATGGGGCCACATGACAGTCCCAGCCTATGTAACTTCGTACCAGGGTAAGGCTCGGCCCTAAGGAATATTCTGAATTGTTGACCCACGCTCTCGTTTCTGCTTTCCACTGTCGAGATGGATGAATGAACACGTACCGTAAGCCGTTAGTAAAAAAAAAAATAAAAAATAAAAAAATTCCAGTTAGCTTCTTGCTCTGCAAATGAACCCTTGCATATACACTCCCGTTTCTGGTTCAGGATAGAAACATTAATGTTATCAATCCTGGACAAAGAATGAAATACGTCTTCCCATCAGATAGTACAGACTTTTTTCCCAATGTATATAGTTATTACTTGAAATATATAAATAGTGGCGACAGAGTGGATTAGTGCAGTATATATTTAAAGTATCGGTCCAAATACATCTTTTGACTGAATACATTTGCTATAATAGGAAATATTAAAATAATGTGAATTCCCTCTGTTACACTCGATGAATAGGATTTCAGTTCATTAATGTAAAAATACGTTCATTTCAGCCGTTACACACCATCTTTATCAATATAATTGAGAGTCATTAAAATATTTCTACCTCCCACGTTTTCTGTGTCAGTAGACAGTACGTGATCAAAAGTATCTGTACACCCCCTAAAACATATGTTTTTCATATTAGGTGCATTGTACTGCCATCTACTGCCAGGTACTCCATATCAGCGACCTAAGTAGTCATTAATCATCGTGACAATAGGGCACTCTGCGGAACTCATGGACTTCTAACGTGGTCAGGTGATTGGGTGGCACTTGTGTCATACGTCTGTACGCGAGATTTCCGCACTCCTAAACATCTTTAGGGCCATTGTTTCCAATGTGATAGTTAAGTGGAAACGTGAAGGGACACGTACAGCACAAAAGCGTACAGACTGTCCTCATCTGTTGACTGACAGAGACGGCCGACAGTTGAAGAGGGTCGTAATGTGTAATGGGCAGACATCTATCCAGACCATCACACAGGAATTCCAAACTGCATCAGGATCCACTGCCAATACTATGACAGTTGTGCAGGAGGTGAGAAAACTTTGATTTCATGGTCGAGCGGCTGCTCGTAAGCCACAAAAGTGGAAAAACGTTGTGTGGAGTGACGAATCACGGTACACAATGTGGCGATCCGATGGCAGGGTGTGGGTATGGCGAATTCCCAGTGAACGTCATTTGCCAGCATGTATAGTGCCAACAGTAAACTTCGCAGGCGGTGGTGTTACGGTGTGGTCGTGTTTTTCATGGATGGGGCTTGCACCCCTAGTTGTTTTGCATGGCACTATAACAGCACAGGCCTACATTGATGTTTTAAGCACCTTCCTGTTTCCCACTGTTGAAGAGCAATTCGGGGATAGCGATTGCGTCTTTCAACACGATCGAGCACATGTTCCTAATGCACGGCCTGTGGCGGAGTTGTTACACGACAATAACGTCCCTGTAATGGGCTGGCCTGTACACACTCTTGACCTGAATCCTACAGAACACGTTTTGGATATTTTGGAACGCCGACATCGTGTCAGGCCTCACCGACCGACATCGATACCTCTTCTCAGATCAGCACTCCGTGAAGAATGGGTTGCCATTCCCCAGGAAATCTTCCTGCACCTGACTGAACATGTGCTTGTGAGAGTGGAAGCTGTCATCAAGGCTGAGGGTGGGCTAACACCATATTGAATTCCAGCATTACGGATGGATGCCGTTACGAAGTTGTAAGTTATTTTCAGCCAGATGTCGTGATACTATTGATAACATAGTGTAAGTCACGTTTAAGTCATATTTTCAGCAGAAGGCAAGTTATTTAAGTCAAATCTAAAACTACCTGGCATCTTATGTTACCATTGTTGATGGGGTGCTGCATAAAACGCGGTTATATTTATCAGTAAAATTCTGACGAGACGAATGACTATCAGACGCAGGAATTGTAATCAGCCTTCATCTAAACTATATACCAAAAGGGCTTTCAGCGAAGAATACGTGAAAAGTTCTTATAAACTTATAACAGCAGTACTTAAAGCTGGAATTTGCTTCCATAACTGCCATGCGTAAATCTTAAAACGATGTGCGATACATTGTGATCATTCCGAAACCGCATAGAGCGTATTATAAAACTAATTACATTCCAATTAAACGCACACGCAATTACTGGCAGAGTTGTGTGATATTTTACGGTTTATGATTATCCAGAGATTCAGATAATTACTCGTAATTTGGTAACGAAATAATAACTTACGCCTCTCACCTGGGACATCTCACCATGAAATCGATTATTAAGAGCTTCCCTCACTGCAATCATATGTGAATGACCGTTTCATGAAAGTCTTTGTCAGATTTCTAGAGACGTAATTTTGCCAAAATACTGACAATCATATCAGTGGATTTATCGTGCATTATACGTCAATATATAGGTGAAGGTAAATACAAACAGTACTGCCAAAAGTTCCAGAAGGGCTCAGCTTCAGGCTAAGACTAACAGAAGTATTTCTGAATGTTAGTTTAACGCTTTTGTGACTGAATGCAGGAAAAGAACGATTTCTATTTCTTTGTTACAAATGTTCTGAGTAATGATGCTTCTCATTGCGAAGTGAAAATGAGTAGTAAAGAATCTTAAATGACTGTCAGTAATAAACTCTATCAGCTCAGTTATTTGAAAAAGTCATTAAAAGAAACCAAAGCCACTTATCAATAACCGATATCAAAATCAGGCGATTAACTTATAAATTATTAAAGTACTTTACTTCAGAGAAGTCTTCCTACCAACTTGTTTGATTTTATTTATTCAAGATACTCCTTGTGGAAGGAAGTAAATATATTGAATATTCATTTCTTAACTTAAGTTGAATGTAGAGGTAAAAACGGTTCAAGAGAAAAATCACAGCAGTATGTTGAAAAACCAACAATCACAAAATTCGGTAATATAAAAATATCACGAAATTCTCCTTCTGAATATCAGAAAATTATATATTCTCTCAAAAATAAAAACAGATCTGGCTTTTATGGTGTTTCCAGTAGCTTACTAAAGATTTCTTCCCATGTAATACGCCCTGTCTTATCTGAAATATGTAGTGCATTACTAAGTCAAGGGCTGTTCCAAGTCAGTTCGACCACCTAGAAGACAGCTTTCTACTTATACTATGTGATCAATAGTATCCACACACCTGTCTGAAAATGACTTAGAAGTTCATGACGCCCTCCATCGGTAATGCTGGAATTCAGTATGGTGTTGGCCCACCCTTAGCCTTGATGACAACTTCCACTCTCACAGGCATACATTCAATCAGGTGCTGGAAGGTTTCTTGGGGAATGGCAGGTCAGGCCAGGGTCATCATCCCACACACCCTCCAGCAGGATGTTTAAAGGTTGTTGCATCAGGGACACTAGGGTACTGCGAGAACAAAGCAGTTTGCTCGACTCCATCGCTCTTGGATGGACGCCCAGACTGAAGACATGACTTGACACTGCGCTGCTTGCATGAAGCAGCAGGCGGCTCCACCTCAAGGCTTTTCTCACTCTTCCACGGCCTAACGGTCTGTGCCAATGCATCCACATTAATGTTGCTGGACCTATCGGGAACTCATGATGGGTTATTGCAGGGGATGCCTTCAGCTGTTTCCCCTTTGCGGTTCCCATGAACTCTATGAGGTCTGCCAGTACTATCAGATAACGTGCTTCAGTTCTTGCATCGAAGGCCTGCCGGAAATTTTAGTGGCTGATACTGAGCCACAGTTCGCCTCACAGGAATTTTAAAAATTTTGTATGGCGAACAGTACTGAACATGTGACCAGAGTGCCATTCCACCCACAATGAAACGGTGAAGCTGAACGCTTCGTGCAAATATTGAAGGTGCAGATGAGTAACTTCCACGGAACTCACTCACAGTAGCAGACCTTGCTACTACCCCTGTTGACCAACTGTGCAATGCCTCGGGATGGACCGTTACTGACCAAATTCCAGCATGGCCACCGGCAACACAGCCTTGCTTCATCAGCTGCATGCTCCAAACAGGACTATTGGTCAGTGTGAGAGAGGGCAAGTTAATCTCTCACATATTTTCTGCATACAGAAAATTATTAAAGATTTTATTACTACCTGACACTTTGAGTGAGACTCTAGAAAGTTAATGGACAGAGCAGACGTTGATGGAGCCTGGTAGGGCGCTAAAAGCGTGGGGTATTTTAATGGTTCTTAGCCCATAGAAACGGCATTTAAGGAGATGAAAGCATTTGACAGCGAGCACATCCCTCAGTAAATCTTGCTGGATAGACCCACAGCCACGAAGGGCAGACAGAGCAGCCTCTCCTCGAGGCAGGACTCTAGCAGAATAAAGCCGAGCTACCTGCAGTGGCACCAGTGAAAGGCTGGGCTGGGGTCGATGGACTGCAGGAACGCGTCTACACAGTGGAATCATAAACCAGTCATTGTGTGAAGAGCCACAAGTAATAAAAATTCACAAGTTTTCGTGTTCGCTGATACTGCAAATAGGCCTGTGAACCACTTCCATCAGCCGAGCTGGTTGTATAAGAAACCCCAGTGTCTGAGAAACGTATGGAGATAGAATATTACACCCCATAGCTAGGACTAACGAGCTCCAAGGCACAGGCGATTTAGATAAAGATCTTTAAGACTGTATCTGTTCACTTCTTGGTGTGGGAAGCAACATGACTTTGGAGAAAATTATCTTCCACCTCCGTGAAAACTTAAAAAAGCCAGGAATTGGTGGTTTCCTTTTTTCCAGAGACACAGGTTTCGTAATTCTTGCCCTGGTTCGACATGAGTTTGTGCTGTCGCATGGGAGGGAAGATTTAGCGCCTCTGGAGCCCTGTGATAGACTCAAGATGGCGTGAATGTGGTGTCGTTCGGGAAAACGGATTTTCATCTCTGGAGAGGTGTGAAGCTCTCGTGTGCTGGGCTTTGGTCTGGTAAGAGCACATCTGGTCGATGCTCCGGCATGTGTGGTTGGTACTTGGGACCTGTCCTAAGACTGACTTCACTTGCAAGTAGTTTACACTGAGGAGTCTGTGGTGAAGTTCTTACTGTACCGACTGTGTGACTTCAAACGTATCAGACTACTCGCTTGCCGAGGGCACTCTCATTCGTTTTCGGTTTACCAGTCTTGACGTTAGGTATCCTTGTGCGCTCTATCGTATAAGTTAGCAAAATTCGTCCTTAGTACGACCAGCGAACGGGTGTGTCGCACACTGAAATCTACCGTGATTTCAGGACTCTGGCAGAGAGTAAATTACGATCCGTCTGCCTGATCGCTAGACCGTGAGGTCTTTGCGTTTCTTTCGTGGCCGCGTTCGATACACAGGTGCTGCGTCACGCCTCACCTCCAACGCACCCATCTCGCCAGCTGCAATTTACGTTGCTGAACGAAACAAATAGAGTAACGTACTGCCGCTCCGGCATTGTCAGGGCGTATAGATCTCAATCGCCACTTGCTCTCAGCTGTAACTATGTAGTGAAACTACAATATACAGTATTTCATCAATCAAAGTCTGCTCAGTATCAGAGCAATTCAGATTACGTTATCCACATTTTTAGGGCCAGAGTAATTGACTCACTTCTGTCACCGAAGATCTTTGTCCACTGTACTCTTACACCGACTGTTAGTTGTTTCCGGTATTCAATCAATAACTCTTTAGCAAAATTTATGTATGTTTTTTTTAATGAATGTTGTTAGAACACTTAACTTTTGTCTACATTTTCAATCATTTATATAGTCGCCACAGGGTTAACTTTCAAGTATGAAAGTTCTCAATTTAAGATCCAGGACGCAGTTATCTTCAGAACCTTCCCGCCCCGACAATGGTGGCCACAGGGGACGGTTTCGCGTGTCCTTGGGCACAACATGTTCTTGATTTCTTCCCGTACAGGATCTCTGTTCAAACGACACTGGAACCAGTTTCATCCTCTCAGACTCTGTGATCCTGCCACTGCGTTTAGTTTAACAGATTCAACACGTAACCAACACGTGGCTGTCCACCGTGCACTATATGGCAACGCAGTCAGAGGCTCTTCCCATTGGAGTGGACGGGCCCACATCATCGATGCCAACATGACAGCATCCCATTTCTCCGTGGGCGACGCCTCTGTGCCCTGGCGCCCTCCTCTCCGGCCTTCGATGTAGGTGTGCACCCTTTCTGCGGTTTTCCAGGCGTTCCCGTGGGGGTCTCAGTGTGAATGCCAAGACGTAGACGAGAGCCTGTCGCTGGCTTCAGTCCCAGTTCTCGTCCCATCTGCTGCGCCTGCATCCAGATCTCCCCATCGCCGTAGGTTCGCACCGCACCTGTATGCCACCATGGCCAGGAGATTTGGGGAGAGGAGTGTAATGCCGTAAGCACAGAACACACCACCAGGCAGCACCACAGGTGTCGATAGGTCGACAACCCACTCCACAGAAGGCGTATAGCCCACCGACTGCCACAGCATGAAGTTACAGTGGTGAAGCCCCTGGAGAAGTGATATACGCCTGCGTCACAGCAGAGCGGGCAGTGTCAGTTCGACTACCGAGGAGACCGCCTTCTACTTTTGTACTTCATGCCGCATCGTCTGCTTCTAGCAAGACCACACCAGACAGTCTTCAGAGAACATTCAAATGGGACAAAGAACTGTGTACTATCCATCCTTATCTTAAGGAATAGAAGTTGAACTTCAGGATCTGCTGCCTGAGCCGATTTGTACAAAGTTGAGTTTCTGTCAATAAACGTGTGTGTTCTTGTGACCAATCGTTACCATTGTTTAACTGTTCTCCTGGTTCTCCTCTCATAGTTTTTTCTCAGCCCACTATAAATAGTTGAGGGTGCTGACAAGTAAAATCTCCTTCTGCGGTTGCAGCAAAAGAACGATACAGCAATACCGTTGTCAAAACCACTTTAAGAAAGGTGTCTGGAGAGATATTAAAAATTTCTGACCTGTTCACTGCTGTCTTCTTACCAAAATTTCTGAGATGTATTCTAGAACCTGAGCAACGATAAATCCTCAGCAAATCACATTCCAAGTTTCAGAAAAGTACCTCCACTGAGAATGCCATTTACATGTTATTTCGCCAAATTTCACAAGCTTCAAATAATAAAGCAGCACCGCCTATTATTTTCTGCGAGCTATTTAAGGCATTTGACTGCGAGTATCGTATTATTCTCCTACACCTACTGAGGGTCTGTGGAGTTGATGGTATAGTCAACGAATGGATAATGCAATATCTAGCCAAAAGAATACAGAAAGTTGTACTTAGCAATTCAAATAATCTAATCAGGGGAGATTATCTGACTGGGGAAAAATCATATACGACGCTCCCCAAAACTCAGTCTTAGGTCTGCCATTGTTTCGCATATGCGTAAACTATATTTCATCACATATAAAGTAGGTAGAATTAGTTCTTTTTGAACAGTGCAGTAGTACTGTGTTCAGCCCAAGCATACATACAGAAAGAGAGGAAATGGTAAACGATTTCGTTAAAAATGTCATTGACTGATTTTCTGCGAACTGTCTCACCCTAAATTTTAAAAAGACACAACATACTCAGTTTTGCAGATCTAGAGGTACTACACCACTGATAAGTGTAACACATGATAAGTAAGTAATAGATTGGGTCGAAACTTCAAAATGCTTAGGTGTCGCTATAGATGAGAATTTAAACTGGAAAAAGAACGTTTTATGACTCCTATACCAACTTAGTTCAGCCACATTGGCACTTACAATCATTGCAAATTTTAGGGAGAAACAATCAGTAAGTTGACATAATACTCGTACTTTCATTCAAAAACGTCATATGGAACAATGTACTGGGGTAACCTATCTTAATAAGAAAAGTCTAAGTTGCTCAAAAACGAGATGTAAGAATATGTGGTGCTCAACCAATGATTTGTAACTTCCTCAGGTTATCAGTATCTCGAGAAGGAATCGACATCGGGAAATTTTTTTAATGAAAACCTTGTATGGGTTGTAATCTCCGTCCACTGGTGACATTCTCGTGAACTTGAAGTGGCCTTGAAATTCTTCAGTAGGTATTAATCTCAAAGCAAATACCGCCGGCATTAGCTGAACAGCATGTGCACCACTGGGGAGGTGGGGGGGGGGGGTGCCGAATCAGTGACCAGCATTGTGCTTGTGCTGGCACAATCAGAGAAGAGAAAGGTGGCGCTTTGATGCTGGCTAATAATCGTCATTGTCATCGAATTTCAAATTGTGACTGGGGGTTCAGAGTAATTTTACCTTTGGGGACTTTGAAAATTTCTCGGCTGTGCTCACTTATAATGATTCTTGACTGGCATGACTCTCATAAATGTTCCTCTCTCATCCGTTAGACATCTAAGTAACTTTCTAAAAGAGGGCACTTGGATACTGTATGTTTTAGCTTCACGTCGTGGCGTAAACAACAGCGAGCATGTGTAAAAAACGGGTCGCGTGCACTGTCATTAGTCAGTTGTCCTGCAACACGCTTGTCGGATGTTTAGTTGAAGGAAAAAACCTCGATCAACAGTATCTCGTATTTTAAGGTACTTTAAATGCCACCCATATCGCTCACATATCATCCAAGCAATTGAGCCTGGTGATCCTGAGAGATGCGTGGCATTTTGTCGATGGGCCGATACGCAAATACGTCGTGATGCCTTATCCTTCGCACGCACTCTCTTTACAGACGAGACAAACTTCGACAGTATGAGAGGAGTCAATCTCCATAATGCACACTACTGGGAGGAAGCAAATCCTCGCTGGCAACGAGATCACCGAACACAGAGGCGGTGGTCAATCAATGTCTGGGCGGGCATAGTTGCAGTTTACGTGACAGGCTGCGTGCTTTCAATTAATATGATGTGTGGTGTTTTGATGGCCCTCAACTACGTACCCTCTGACTCAAAGTTGAAGTATTCAAAGTTTTGGCTGGTTTCGTTGTCTAGGGCCTGGGATACGTAGTTGCTGCATTACAGGGCAAACACTGCTGAGTCTACAGTATACAATATGAATACACACATGAATCGATGGTCAGGCCGAAGTGGCCGTGCGGTTAACGGCGCTGCAGTCTGGAACCGCAAGACCGCTACGGTCGCAGGTTCGAATCCTGCCTCGGGCATGGATGTTTGTGATGTCCTTAGGTTAGTTAGGTTTAACTAGTTCTAAGTTCTAGGGGACTGATGACCTCAGCGGTTGAGTCCCATAGTGCTCAGAGCCATTTGAACCATTTGAATCGATGGTCAAAGGTTCCTATCATTCGGCAATTGCGAATTTTGAATGAATAGACATTTATAAACGAAAGATTGCAATTAAGTAAAATCTGCAGGTGCTATTCTTAACGACTTTTAAATTATGAGTGCGATAGCAGAAGTACCTTTGAGAATGCCCTTAATGACTGTAAAACACTTATTGGTGTCGATGGTCCAGCAAATAAATAAAATATAAGTTGAATCACAGGGAAACATAGATTCCTACTTCACGTAATTAGTTATGAACAACAACATAGCTCACGAGATATTTACTCCTAAACGCATAATATATCTTCACTGCGGAAGCCACGGAAGTCTCACAAGTGCACAAGTAGGCAATACGAAATATTTCTATCTCCCGCAACCAAGTGCAAACTCTTCCACTCTCAAAGTCTTTTCTCGCGACCGTGCGTCCGTCACGCCATACTGTCCAGGAACCTCTCGTGACCCCTCCCGTACTGTCCAGAACTCTCCCGTGTCCTCTGCTCTACCTATCAGAAGGTATCTCAATGCAACTTACCCGAAACAATGGATTGGTATGGGTAGTGCAATTCCTGAATTCTCATCAACATTGCCAGACTTAACACCACTGTACTTCTTGTTATAGGGAGCTGTGAAGCGAAAGGTGTACTCCACCCCCGCGACTTCAAGTTCACGAAAATGTCACCAGTGGACAGAGATCAGAAACTATACAAGATTTTCATTGAAAATTTTTCCCGATCTCGCTTCGTTCTCGGGATACTGGTAACCTGTGAAAGTTACAGTGAAGTGCCCCTTGGCGAGAAACCATTGGTTATTCGAAAAAAATGCTCCTACAAACAATGCGCATTTTTTCACGTTGAACACGAATATGGAATAAAAAGTTGGGGTTACCATTTGCAAAAATGAACGTGACCTTGGTCTGACCTTGAAAACAGGGTTGAAGGTCATTTCGAGATAATCACTCCATGACCCCTTTCCTACCTTACAACTTTTACTAGACACATTCTTACAGAATTGTGCACGCTCCAGAGATACCGGCCAGTATATATTAAAATTGGATACCCTGTACATACACTGTAGAGCCAAAGAAACTGATACCCCTGCCTAATATCGTGTAGGGCCCCCGAAAGTACGCAGAAGCTCCGCAACACGACGTGGAATGGACTCGACTAATGTCTGAAGTAGTGGTGGAGGGAACTGACGCCACGAATCCGGCAGGGCAATCCATAAATTCGTAGGAGTACGAGTGGGTGGAGATCTCTTGTGAACAGCACGTTGCATGGCATCCCATATATGCTAAATAATGTTCATGTCTGGGGAGGTTGGTTTCCAGGGGAAGTGTTTAAAATCACAGTAGTGTTCCTGGAGACACTCTGCAGCAATTCCGGACGTCTGGGGATCGCACTGTCCTGCTGGAATTGCCCAAGTACGTCGGAATGCACAATGGACATGAATGGAAGCAGGTGATCAGACAGGATTCTTACGTACGTGTAAGCTGTCAGAGTCGTATCTAGATGGATCAGGGGTTACGTGACATTCCAACTGCACACGCCTCACACCATTACAGAGCTTCCACCAGCTTGAACAGTCCGCTGCTGACATGCAGATTCCATTGATTTATGAGGCTGTCTCCATAACTGCACACGTTCATCCTCTAGATTCAATTTGAAACGAAACTCGTCCTGCCAGGCAACATGTTTCTAGTCATTAACCGTCCAGTATCGATGTTGACGGACCCAGGTGAGACGTAATGCTTTGTGTCGTGCAGTCATCAACGCTACACGAGTCGGGCTTCACCTCAGAAATCCCATATCGGTGATGTGTCGTTGAATGGTTCGCACGCTGACACTTGTTGATGGCCAAGCACTGAAATCAGCAGCAATTTGCCAAAGAGTTGCACTTCTGACATGTTGAACGATTCTCTTTAGTCGTCGTTGGTCCTGTTCTTGCAGCATGTTTTTCCGGCCACAGCGATGTCGGAGATTTGATGCTTTATCACATTCCTGATATTCACGGTACACTCGTGAAATGGTCGTATAGGAAAATATTCACTTCATCGCTACCTCGGAGAAGTTGTGCCCATCGGTATAACACCACTTTGAAATTCACATAAATCTTGATAACCTGCCATTGTTGCAACAGTAACGAATTTAACAACTGAGCCAGACACTTGTTTTAAATAGGCGTTGCCGACCGCAGTACCGTATTCTGCCTATTTACATATATCTGTATTTGAATACCCATGCCCATAACAGTTTCTCTAGCGCTTCAATGTATGTTATGTATGTATTTATTAAAAGTTCATTTCAGTTGTTGTATTAAGATCTCTTGAGATGTAAAGTATTCTATGCACTCGTAATACAAAAAGTTTATGGGCAAATACAAGGTACATTATGGCCATGACCTGCGATCCGTTTCGCCACGCGCGAAGTTCCCCGTGCACTCCAGGACCCACGAGGCGTGCGTCGCTCATAACGACATCGAGACGATTACGAGACGACTAAAAATCGTTGGCGGGCACGCATTGAGTTACTTGGGTAGTCGAACAGAGACAGAATCGCGTCGAAAACGAATCGCTTACGTGACGAGTGCAAATGGCTTGTGTACGGACGGCCTCATAAATCGCGCCAACGGCTTTCTACTGGATAAAAATTGGAATCATATAATTAAAATTATCCAGTCACAACGGAATCGATGGGGTCATTCGATACTCAATCATTAGATCATCTTTCACTTCCACCACCGAGGGCAGCACACACAACTCGGCTGTTCCTCGCATGTTATCACATGACACGACCGCCAAAAGACGCAAGCACATTTCGCATGCGCTAGTTTCAGCATAAATTTCGTGATTGCACCTGAGCTCTTGAGTAGTTGTCTACTCACCTGAATATGGCCAGACGTCTCTGGGATGAAATATCGTGGAAGAATATAAACGGGATACGGCTGCACACCTGAAAATTATTGGAAGAAGGCGCCAGGAAAATTTCAGAATTTACAGTTTTATTCGCGTTTCTGTAGGTATGATTTTGGTCTAAAATGTTGTTTCGAGTAATATCAATGTGAATCGATTGCAGCTCGAACTCCGTAAACAAAAAGCAGCGAAATTATTTGGGCGGTTCTCGTCTTCAGTACCTGTTGTAGGCATGTTTGTTTTTCTGCCTTAAGCAAACCGGAAACTATAAAACTCATTCACCAGAAACAAGGCGGTTGATAGTATGACCAGATGCCACTAACATTATGTATAAATAACATTCATTTTAATATTATGTAATGAAAAACAGCATTCTTTATGAATGCTTCCATTGGCACCACCTCTAGTACATAATAACACAAATGAAAAGACAACGTACCATTGTGTGCCGATGTTCGCGTTTTGCAACCAAGTTTCATATGGCTTAATACACAAACCGGGTACGAAAATCTTGCGCAATTATCGAGGAATAGGACCCGAAGGCGGCGAAGGTAATTAAGCAATTGAACTTATCGTGTAAGGACCTCAAAGATAAGGCATGATAAATTAGGGCTCATACGGAGGAATATAGAGAATCGTTCTTCCTCGCTCTATTTGCGAGTGGAACAGCTAAGGAAATAACTAGTGGTCGTACAGGGTATCCTCCACCAAGCACCACAGAGTGTCTTGCGGAGTAAGTATGTAGATGTATAAATTTAGATGCATATAGTAGAATCGTATCAGTGCAAGTTGGATTCCAGCTTCTGATAACATGAAAGAAGAAGCATTTGTAAAGAGAAGACAAAAGAAGGAACAAAAGTGTTGACAGTAATGTATCGAATACGTCATTCTATAGAAACCAAAGGGACAGGAGTAACGTCTACTATTAACTGTTGCAATATGACTGCTGGTGACGCTTTGTCGCCGGCCGCTGTGGCCGAGCGGTTCTAGGCCGTTCAGTTTGGAACCGCGCAGCTGCTGCGGTCGCAGGTTCGAATCCTGCCTCGGGCATGGATGTGTGTGATGTCCTTAGGTTAGTTATGTTTAAGTAGTTCTGAGTCTAGGGGACTGATGACCTCAGATGTTAAGTCCCATAGTGCTTAGAGCCGTTTGAACCATCTGATGCTTTGTAAATACACGTACGCATATTACCCGAACTCTTACGGGACTTGGTAAGAATGTCTTCCACGAGAAATGAGTGTGTTGGGAAGGGACATTACGAATGTAGTGTGTGGAAATATAAAGTAAGAATGTGGGTCTCGCGGGAGGCATGCGCGAGACAGTCCTTGCAGTCGCAATCTGTTCTGTGCCCTCGGTGGCTCAGATGGATAGAGCGTCTGCCATGTAAGCAGTAGATCACGGGTTCGAATCCCGGTCGGTCCACACATTTTCAGTTGCCCCCGTATACATATATCAACGCCCGTCAGCAGCTAAATGTATTAATATGTAAATCTAATTTCGTTCTCGACTGCTGCAGGTCATCAGTGATGTCTGTTCTTTCGCACATGTCCGAAAGAACAGACACCACATCCATATAAGTTATTAATTTTGGTTAGGACTGGCAGGGAGGTAGAGCAGATGAGCTAGAGGGGAGACGTGATGCTCGTGGCGTCTAGTGATTGGCGTGAAACCCATGCGGGAGGAGTTGCACTCGTACACTTTTGAAGTTTACCGAGTTTTGATGGAAGGGAACAAGTGGAGAAATGCGAGCGTCTGATTCAGACTCCAGTCTGGAAGGGGGGGGGGGGGGAGAATCTGGTCTAGATTCTTGTTGTAAGGGTATTGCACATGTGACACTCAACCTGAGTATGACTTCATGCTGGCACTGGTCTTGACTGGGGAGCCTTTGGTGAAGTTCAACCGTCCCCTTAGAAAAATTATGAATGACTGTGCTGGAAAAACTCTTACGTTATTTGATACATTGATGGCTGAGTAAAGCTGAACGTACTCAGACAGCTCTCTCTTTACTTACTCTGATCATCACTAAACTGACACACAATATTTTTAGCGCTACGCAATCAGACTTTCAATAATCCCTACAAAAGAATGGCCCTGACTAAGAATAACCTATACCTTTCATGAATCACTTACCTCACAAAAATCTTCGTTACTCGAACTACTGCAATACAGCGAGCGCCAATACTGTCAACTAAATAAAATATTCTAACTACTGAAGGCACTAACTACTGATAGACAAAGTTAGCAAATGAAAGATTTTGATAGAGAACAAACAATGTTCAAAAGTTATCATACATATCTATCAATTCATTACAACCATCTTTACAAATTTCCTATTTCTGGCGGACACACGGCCAGATCGTCCGCTTATAGTAACCTCTCAAAACTCCGGCATCTCTTTCTCCACATCCACCACTGCTTGCGGCTCACCTCCAATTGCACAACGCTACGCGCTGTCCCCATCCAACTGCCCAACACTACACTAGTGAATATTCCAACAATGAGTCCAACCAGCCACACATTGCACACAGCACAGTCAGTGATTTTCATACAGAGCGCTACGGGTCGTTACCGACATAAGACCCTAAACAGCCTACTTACGAAGTCTTAGCTGACCGACAGTTTACACTTCAGTCATCTTGGACAACTCGTTACGCCGAGGAAAATCTTATTCATATCAGATTTGTCGCCTTGACGTTTGATCTCCTTGTGGGCACTGCCATGTAAGTGCGTCAAGTTGTTCCATGGTATGACTTGTAAAAAGGAGTGTCACTCGTTGGAATCTGCCAAGATGTCTGGGCTCCATTTGAGAGTAATTACGATTTGTCTAATGAGCCGCCTGCACAAGAATTTGCGTATTTCGTGCCACGATAACGAATTGTAGGCGCTGCACATCGCTACTCAGCATATGCTTGCACCACGACCATCACCTGAGTCACCGCTATACATCGAGAAAGGGGTATACTTTTGCTGCTCCGGCTTATTAAGGCCAACAGAATGACAGTCATTCCATTTGTTCTCAGTTGCATCGATGTAGTGTAACTTCTGTGTAGAATAAATCCATCAAAGTCTATTCAGCGGTGACGCAGAGTATGGCGGAAACCGAACCAGAACAACACTGTGTATGTCTCCGGAGGACGGAAACAATATTCCATAAATCTAACGACAAAAGAGGACGCCTTAAATGTGCACAAGGATCGTTGCGACATCGATTTGTGGAAACGCGTGCTGCAGAAAAGAGGGAAAATTCGTTCATGTGAAATGTCGAACCATTCGACACAAACATTTCTTACCCATTCAGAAGTTCCAAGTGTACAAAGAGACTAACAACACATTGCACCAAAAACTTAGATAGCTCAGTACGATATAATACTACCACAATCGTTGCCACTGAAAAACAAGCCGCAATTTGACAGCGGATTTTTAGAGGGGTCAATTGTAGAACATATGCGCAGTGTTGCTGAGTGTTGTTGCTCATACAAAGAAATCAAGGACGGGATCTTTAACAATTATTGATCGAAAGTCACGCAAAAAAGAATCAAGCATGCGATTATATAGGGCAGATACCTAGAAGCGCCGGGATTCCTTGCTCTGGCAAAGATGCTTTTTGAGTAGCTAGTTAAGAAGAATCGGTTTTTGGAGCTGCCGTACTGTCCCAAGGAAATTATGAGGCATAGTTATGCCAAATTAGCTCTGCACTACCAACAAGTTCATATCGGATGGTACAACGATTCCATTGAATCATTCGAGAGCACGCTACGCGAATTAGACTATGTCTACGAACTACAAAACGCAAGAGATAGGCACAAAAACAATCACCGCAATTGGAAAGGCTCGTCATAAGGGAATAACGACAAACGAAATGAGGGAAATTATCGATCACAGGCGATCAACAACTCGAAATATAGATGGAATAACCAGCCACCGTGGGAGAACAGAGGTAGACCAGGCAATTACAACAATAATTACAACGAACGGCAAAACGAAACTCGAGAGAACAACGGAATCCAAATCAGTTCCAGTGAGGTTCTGGAGAACCACGGCAGCAAAGAACCAATTTCGATAACAACAGTCAATGTCACCAAAATAACCAACAAGATTATAATATCCAGGTTAGGCCACCTAACCCGTCACAGGGGAAAAGTAGCAAAAGTCTAAATAGAAATTGAGGCTCGACTGCTGAGGACACACCTCTAAATACGGCCGCAGGAACTACCGGAATGAGCTACATCAACATGTTAGAATACGAAAACACAAGAGAACTTTTGCGTGAGGCAACAGAAGCCATGTTACGACCGAATCTACATCCTGTTATTTACGTCACCGTAGGCAACTTCAATAGGACCGGATGGGTGTATCTGTTGTCCTTAGCGTAAGTTAGTTTAAGTTAGAATGAGTAGTGTGCAAGCCTGGGGACCGATGACCTCACCAGTTTGGTCCCGAAGGAACTTACCACAGTTTTAATAATAATTTTAATGAATCTCACATGGATTGTGGACGGAGGAAGCCACGTTACGGCGATATCGGAATCTGCATACAAGGGATGAACTGCGAATCATCCATGGCCTGCACTCACTCTGAAGCAAACGAAAATCACAGCCGCACTGAGAGGAAAACACACGGAGGTTTCTGCTATAAACCCAGTTAATGTTCAGCTCCCAAGAGCTCACCTTGGAAGCAAACTTTCTTGTCGTATCTTCGATGGCAACTGAAATAATTTTCGGCTAAAGACATCATACGCATCCATGCCCAAGGCAGAATTCGAACCTGCGCCCGTAGCGGTGACGCGGTTCTAGACTGAAGCGCCTAGAACCGCTGGGCCATACCGGCCGGCCGAAAACGGGGACAATCCGTAGTTTCGAATACGCATTCCGAGTTCGCGAGCACACATATTCTTCGTGCCACCTTACCAGATTACACTCGCCTACCGTCAAAAAGTTTCCTTAGAGTTCAAGAGGATTCTAGACGGCGACATTATTGAACATGTAACCTCCACATACAACAATCCCCTCCCGGTAGGGCCACGCGAGGTAGCGAGGTAGCGAGGTAGACCCAAGTTCTGGTCAGAGACATGGAAAGCATTGTTGAGAAAACACAGGATTAAACCAATATACCGATCCATAATGTATCCCCAAACGTTCCCAGCAGAAAGGATAATGAAAATTCTGGGAGACCTTTGCCGTATATGCTGCAAGAAACGACACGCCACATTGAATGTTTTCTTACGCTGCTTCCAGGATGTGATGAACGAGTTGCCACATGGAGTCATAGACAATTCCACATCGCACAAAAGGTGTTGGTCAAAAGCTTCCGTCTGTCTAACAGAAACAGCTGTGCCATAAATTCTACCCTATCTACAGTGGACCTTTCCGAACCGTAGGATCGCTCTCGTGAGTACACTGCAACTCGAAACTTTGAAATCAAGGAAATCTCTTGGTATTCACTATATCTTCCATATGAAACCATTTGTAGAATAGGCGTATATTGTAGTTTATTTAGGTTAGAATCAGTTTGTACACAGAACTTCAATGGATAAGCAAATTCTAGTCGTTATTGTGTAGCGTAGTCCAGATTATCCATTTATTGAATTTCTGTAATGAATGTATTTGTAATTGCCATTTATTAGCTTATGGTGTGACTCCTTGTGGAATGTGGTCAAATGAGTTACGTGGTTTTTACACCATCATATCAACACGTTCACTGCTTGCTTGAAAATCGAAGTCAAGAGTTAATAGAAATTCATCAGAAGTGCCAGCTACTCATATAACTGACACATTGTTCTGGCATTATAACCTATGCATACCGTTTAAACTAAGCCCTGTCTCTACCCAGCATTTTACGTATGTGACAAATGGTCGTTATGTCTTTGGGCCGCACTATCGTATTCCATTATCACGCTCCAAGGAGAACAAGAACGTTCGATCGGATTATGAACAGCTAATTCAGCTGTATAATTCCCGTAGCAGCAAATCAATACTCGATGTATTGATTTTTTTTAGTAATTAACGCCTGTGAATTAGGATACTCCATGTCATCTGACAAAGTCATCCGCATGACGAAGCGGAACACACTGACGGAAAAACTGTCGCAAAATTAAAAACTAATTAATATAGAGTGATAAAATAGCGAGAATATATTTATCTAGGTAACATATTTAAGTGATTAACATTTCAAGATCACAGATTAATGTAAGCGCGAGATAAGTCATTGCAAATGTAAAAATCCGGTACGTTAGTGACCATTGTAACCGCCAGAATGTTGACTGTAGGCAATCCAACGTGCATGCATTGTATTGTACAGGTGCCGGATGTTGGTTTGTAGGATGGAGATCCTTGCCTGTAGCACTTACGTCCCACATGTGCTGATTACAGGCAGATTTGGTAAACGAACAGGTCAAGGCAGCATGTCGATATTCCGTAAAGCGATATGTGGGCGAGCGTTATCCTGTTGGAAAGCACCCCATGGAATACAGTTCAAGAATGGTGGCACAACGGGTCGAATCACCGAACGGATGTACAAATTTACAGTCAGGGTGCGTGGGACAACAACAAGAGTGCTCCTATTGTCATACGAAATCGCACCTCAGACCATAACCCCAGATGTAGTCCAGTGTGTTTAGCACGCAAATAGGTTGGATGCAGGTTCTCAACGGGCCTGTTTCTAACAACCAACACACGGTTATCACTGACATCAAGGCAGAACCAGCTTTCATCGAAAAACACAACATACCTCCAGCCGGTCCACCAATGAGCTCTCGCTTGACGTAACTGAAGTCTCAAATGGCAGTGGTTTGGAGTCAGTGGAATGCGCGTTACAGGGCGCCTGGCCCGGAGCTGTTATTGAAGTAACCGATTTGTAACAGTTCGTTTTGTCACTGTGGTGCCAACTGCTACTCAAATAGCTGCTGCACATGCAGTACGATGCGTCAGAGTCACACACCGAACAGTTGTTCTTCCCTTTCGGTTGATTCACAAGACAATCTGGAGTTGGGTTGCGGTCGTACATTCTCGTGACACAGATGTCAGCAGTCATATACAGTGATTACATACCTGCCAATTGCTTCTGCAGTATCACAGAAGGAACATTTTACTTCTCGTAGCGCTATTAAAGGACCTCGTTCAAATTCAGTGAGGTTTTGATAACGGCAACTTGTTGTTTTAAGCGCATTCGAAACTAACATCAACTCACCAAGTCCAGTCTCAAAGATAACTAATACTCAAGACAGTTGCAGCGTGCATTTAAAGCAAACCTGATTGTCGTCCTCACTGTAGCCCCACTAGCGCCATTATCATGTAACTGACCCTAAATTCGAGTAGATATCATTTTACAGATGTAGAAACGTGCCTACCAATTATCGTTTATGTCGCATAGCTCCTTCTTGGTGGTGAGATTTTTTTCTGTCAGTCTATATAGTTTTTTTTGCGATTTGTGAATTTTCTTTTTCGCGTATCTGCTTGAGATATAAAACGTAACACTAACACGTGCACACATATCAACAGCACAATTCTTCATTCCTCACAAAGTATGTTTGGCCACGTTAACGTTGCAGTCGTAAGCAGGGGGTGTTTTGATGTATAGTTGTTTAAGATACCGGTGGAGATCGGGCCTGAACTATCACGTAACGACACCACCAACCTCAGCTAACAATAGAGCTCTAGCCGTTACCAAATGATTTATGTGCTCCGTTTTGCTTTGAGTTGTGCTTGCTGGTTGTTGCCTTTTCTTATTTTGGAATGAGTGCAGAGAGCGATCTTGCTCTGTCACAGGGTTCGAATATGACACAACACCTGATGGAATCAGCGAGCCATGTGTACATCATTACGTTAGTTCTGCCTTCCCAGGAGCAGAGAACACGGACGTAGGCTTCCAGCTCTGCGAGAGGGAGGCGTGGCTTGCCGCTCTTCTCCCCTCTCCAGCCAAAACTCGTCATTTGTTTTACGTTCGCAGCCGACTACCAGAAAAGTGTCCGCTACAACAAGAGTGTCAGTACAAGAAATAATAGAGCATGTATAAATTATTCGAACTTGTAATCTGGATTTTGCGAAGCAAATTTAATCACATTATCAACATTCAAAATTAAAAGCATTGTACTCACCAAAGCAGCAACCCCATGACTTCGCGAAGACAACTTCAAAATAATTAGCAGGAACGATATTGTGAATCGATTCGTCGCTCCTTCTTGTTGGCAATAAATCTGTCATCTCAGTTTAAAATATTCAGTTTTACACACGGACAACTTTTCACAGGATAGTATCCCTAAGGCACTCATTCTTCTTTAATGGTGTTTCGTAGGAACGTTTTAATTTTCTTGAGCATTGAAATGCATCGCTCAGCTTCTGATGTAGAGACAGGCATTGTGATTAGTAGTTTCAAAACTTTAACAGTCTCGTCGTCGAATGTGTCACAATGTTCATCCTCAAGAATCAGTGAAATAAATGCAACTGCTCTCAACTCAGGCCTAGCATATAACTGCATTTTAAGTGAGGGTAAGTAATTTTACCTTCCTAAACCAAAAGGCAAAACGAACAAAATAGCAACTAGAATAACTTACAACACTATTCAGATGAAAGCCGTGCTTGTTCTGACCCTTCATTTCGAACATTGTTTTGATGCAGCTCGCCAAGCTCTCCACGATAGTCTATCTTGTACAAGCCTCTTCACTTCAATAAGGGGGAGTGAAATGAAAGAATAGACGTCACATACAAATAACCACGGAGAGATGACCCAGTGATACCTTACGTGCAAATGCACAAACACGCTCGAATCTTACGGGGATCAGCGGATCGTCTTAAGTAACGAGAATAATTGGCAGGAGTACCCCAGTATTGTGTGGATAACTAAGCAGTTTGAGCCAGTCAGAGACCATGTCCAGATGGCCCAGATGGTCAAGGCGACCATTCGCGATAAACGCAATAATATTGGTTCGATTCGCGGTCTGGCACAGATTTTCTTCTTTCCTCATCGATATCTTTCACTGCGCACTAAGAGCTAATGTCATAATTTCCTTAGAATCATACTTCTAAAATGGATGATATAATGAGCTAAAATTCTGATATTTAACTTATTTGGAAGCTGTATTTGTGCCACAAAACTCTTTCTCCTCTTGCGGATGATGTAAAAGTCATTATTCATCGAACATAAGTGCAGATATCTATCCACATTTGCCACACATTGTCTTTTATATCCCATCCAAGCATGGCAAAGCAATCTAATATCTGCATCGCTTTTGTGCTTATAGCTAAACAGTCTCCTTTCGAGGATACACAGATTTCATACGATCACTGTCGTCAATCAACAAGCCCGTAAAACATGCATTTGCCATACAAAAGACAGTTTCCAACATAAAAAGTCGTACTTGGCACACAGCTCAAAAACTAACTTACAACTCTAAATTCACACAAAGACTGTAGTAGCCCATGCCGAGACAGAGACTGAATAGTTTTTGGCGCACATGATAGACAACACATTACAGCCTGAACTTCTGCTTGTTCTAGACTCGACACTTGCTCAAATTAACTTTTGTGTATAGTTTTCTAGATTAATGAGTGAATAGTTGCGACGGAAACACAATTCTTGAGAAGAAATGCATCTCTGTGGCATCAGCTGTACAAATACACGTTTATTCTCATTCTTCTGGTTAATAAAATTTGTAACAATAAAAATAATTAAATTGTACACAAGTATGAAACAGAATTTTGTAAACATTGCCATGTATAATATTTCACCACAATAATAAATATTTTATACTTTCTTCCATATGACTGGTTTTTATGAAAAATTTAATTTCAAAAAATTCGAACAGTTCTTGATTTAATAGATATTAAAATATTATGAGAAGTTTGGTAACTGAGACATTGCAAAGAGTGAACTTCCCTCTAAGACAAAAAAAAAAGACGCACTACGAATGAATTATACGAATGGGGAAGAAATCCATAGATATGATGCGCATGTGCATACAAATGAATGTTTTAAATTTTAGAAAAATTGGATGATCTATTCAAGAGAAAAAGCTTGACAAAATTGAGCAAGTCAATAACGCGTTGCTCCACCTCTGGCCTTTATGCCAGCAGTTATTCGGCTTGGCATTGTTTGAAGGTGTTGTTGGATGTCATCCTGAGAGTTGTCGTGCCATATTCTGTAGAATTTACAAGTCAGATTGCCAGTATCCCGACCAGGTTGGAGGGATTGCCCATAATGCTCCAAACGTTCTCAATTTGAGTGAGTTCCGGCCACCTTGATAGCCAAGGTGCCAAGGTATACACGCAACAGAAACTCTCGTCAGCCACACTGGCTCATGTAGCGAAAGTTTGTGCTAGCTAATCAAGAATCGATAGCCCTCTCAACGCTACTGTAGCTCCTAATGTCATTCCACTGTCACTGTGATTTTGAAAGAGTACTTAATCTTTCCAGATGACCTGGTGCGAGGCCCACACTCTTTGTCTATATGTCTTGTATTTAGGAATTTGTTTTATAGTAAATAGGTCATACACAAATTAAAGGCAGGACTTAGATTCTTTGGTTGAATGTTTTGAAGAATTGCAGTATTCTTTTAAGTGCACGAGGCCAGCTGAACTGTTAACTTTCCCTCCGCCCCAGGTTGTCAACGGTTTATGCCTGGCGCTGTCCTATTGGCGAAAAGTCATTCTTTTCCCCGAGATCTCTTGTGTCTTTCCCCGCACAGCCTGACTGGATAACTCTTTACTCCAGTAACCGCCCTCAGGTCATTTCTGAGAGCAACAACAAAATCGTTCAAATGGCTCTGAGCACTATGGGACTTAACTTCTGAGGTCATCAGTCCCCTAGAACTTAGAACTACTTAAACCTAACTAACCTAAGGATGTCACACACATCAATGCCCGAGGCAAGATTTGAACCTGCGACCGCAGCGGTCGCGCGGTTCCATACTGTAGCGCCTAGAACCGCTCGGCCACTACGGCCGGCGGGCAACAACAGCACCTGATATTAAACGTTTGGCTCCTTATACAGTGTAGACTGATAAGGAAGAACATTATGACCACGTAAGTAATAAACGGTATGTCCAGCTATGGCGTGCATAACAGCGGCGACGCAAAGCGGTATGGAAGCAGTGAGGCCTTGGTAGATCGCTAGAGGGAGTTTGCACGACATCTGCACACACGAGTCACCTAAATTCCAAAAATTCCAGGGAGGAGGATTGATGAGCTCTGACGCCACCTTCAGTCACATCACATAAAAGTTCACAGCAATTGGAACTCGCTACAGTGTTCCTCGAACCGATCCATCACACTCGAGGCCTTGTGACATGGCGCTTCGTCTTTCTGAAAATGCCGTTTGCGTAGGGAAACATGATCGTCACAAACGTTTGTACGTGGTCTGCAACCAGTGTACATACTCCTTGGCCGTCATGGTGCCTTGAACGATCTGCTTTGGGCCCATACCTGTCTACGTGAATGTTCCCCATAGTAGAATGGAGCGGCCGCCAGCTTGTCTCCATTCCTCAGTAAAGATGTCAAGGAGCTGTTCTCCTGGAGGACGACGGATTCGTGCTCTCCCGTCGGTATGATGAATAGGTGTCGGGATTCATCAGATCAAGCAATGCTCCAGCACTGAGCCAACGTCCAATGTCGATGGTGTTCAGACACACTTATACTCTGCCCAGCATTAAAGTCAGATGTTAGTTCTGCAACAGTTCACCGCTTATCCTGTTTTACCAGTCTCTCCAGCCTACGATGTTCGACATGTGTAACGAGGCATGGCCACCCAACCCCACAACGTATGGACATGGCTTCACCTTGGTTTCGTCACGTGCAGAAGACATTCACTACAGCACTCTTCGAATACCCGACAAGTTGTGCAGTTTTTGAAACGCTCCGGTTGTGCCTCCGGGCCACCACAATTTGCCCACAGCCATCGTGCGCCTGCCCCATTCTACACACGGACAGCATGCTCACTGATAATACGTGCACCGTGCGTGTGTCTGACTAGCAGTCATTCCTTGCTAGGTGATGCTGCTATCGCCTGTACGGGTTTATATCGATAGTAGGTTGGTGGTTATAATGTTCTGGCAGATCAGCGTAGTGCTCTGCGCCATTACAATACTGGTGAAAATCTCAGCTCTGTAACCTCCTGAATGTTTTCCACATACAATATAAGTTCTCATCCTATTGAAATAACGTGTGAACCTTAACAGGACAGCTATTCCTCGTCACTGATCTGTTAAGGTGGAATCATACTCGGTTCGATGTATTCATCTCCTTATCAGTATATTCTTATACTTTTTAAATTAATGTTCATAGGCTCTATCTTCTAAATAATAGAATGCAAGTTATAACTGCGTAACGTAGCTAGCTTGAATGAGTTTTGCGATTTATTTATTAAGTATGCATTTTCACAGATGCATTTTATCAATTTTGTACGGTCGGAGAGTGATGACCAAATAAATGCCATAATTACACGCGCAGCAAATCGTCAAATAGTAGTTTGTTAGAACTGTGTCACATTTCAACACCTCAAACTGATTTTGAAATAGCTAATCACTATAGGTTTCGTAACGTTGTATAAAATTTTTACAAAATTGCAGACAATAGCCTAATACATAGTGTTGTGAGAACGTAAAGATCAGTTCACGTCCTCTACCTGCGATTGGGAGAAGTGCAGGAAGAAAGTCAGTGAGGATCTGGAAGGTACGGACAGGGATGTGGAGCTATGCTGACTCCAGCGCCATGGTCAGCTGCGCTATGTTTCTCTCTTGAGGATCCATGACACGAACAGCCCGATCGAGTTGGTCCCACACATTATCGATTGGGTTTTAATGTGGGAAATTTAGTGGTCAGGGGAATACGGCAAACTCATCTTGGAGCCCTTCGAACCACGCACGTGCACTGCGAGCTGTGTCACATATTGCATTCTTCTGCTGGTAGATGCCATCGTGCCGAGGAAAAAAAAACTGCATGTAGGGATGGACGTGGTCCCCAATGATGGATCCATACTTGTGTTGCTCAATTTTGCCTTCCAGAAGGGCGAGGTCACTCAGAGAGTGGCAGAGAAACATTCTCCGGACCTTAACTGTTTCAGGGTGTTTACTTTCAGACGTTTCAAACCATGCCAGCCAATGTGCATCCGTTCAGTGGTCATCAAGTTGCAGTTCTGGCGTGCAAATTCCAGCCTTCGTCGCCGATGAAGAAGGACAGTTAGTTGGGTGCACGAACTAGGCACCTGCTACGGAGGCCCATATGCAGCAATGTTCGCTGGACGGTCATTGAGGAGACACACCCCTTGGATATATGGGTGATCAGTTGCTCAACAGTTACAACTCTATTCGCCTGTTCACATCTCCGCAGCCGTTGTTCACTCCTATCATCTATGTCCCTTGTGCACCGCTGCCACATCGGCGCCGGTATTGGATAGTGCCATTTTGCCGCACACATTACACTTTCACGGCGGGAGAATAGCTTACAAACTTCGCAGATTTGGAAATGCTTCCACTGTTCGCCAGAAAACCAGTGCTCATTTCTTTTGCACGTTGGATCAATCTCTTTGTTTCTATGTAACGACAACAGCTACACTGCTTTCCACATTCACCCAACACGCTTTTCCAACCATGCACTGCAAGTGCCTCCACCTGCCATATGTGAGTGGTTATTGCACGTTGATGTAGTATATAGATGGTGGTCACACTAATGTGTCGGGACCGTGCATATTCTATGTGTTTATAATTACTTTTTATTATTATTTTCCAACAGCGCAACTGGTCCCTGATGTGGTACTAGCTGAAATGTCCGACCATAACAAGGAGGAGTTCCCTTTCTATTTCCCGTCTTACCACAGCAGTAGCAACTCACCGTCGCTTTTTCAGCTGTCGTTTAAGTATTCCTTACCGCCCCAGTCCTCTTAGCAGCAGTCACGTGTCACAAGAATACTTCTGATCGTCAATATCTATCATTTGATTGCTAGTTGTCTAAATGTGCGTGGGTAGGCCTGGCATCTGATGCGAACTTTGACGTAGTAACTGAAGTAGACGATCTTCAACGTTTTGGTACGAGAGTACAGTAAACGTGGTACGAGTGGGACTGCTAGTGCTGTGTGATGATCTAGACTGAGAGGAAGATGACAAGTCAATACGTCTCATCACATACTCCTATTAATCTCCACAGGTTTGCGTGGAGGGTAACAGCAATTGGTATGTATGGAAAGGAAGTGGTGGAATCAAATTCGAGAGACATGATCGTTTACATTAAACATTCAAGTGTCCTGAATTTGCGTTATCAGTTCTGTGCGTTAGTGAACACAAATATGGTTCAAATGGCTCTGAGCACTATGGGACTTAACATCTGAGGTCATCAGTCCCCAAGAACTTGGAACTACTTAAACCTAACTAACCTAAGGACATCACACACATCCATGCCCGAGGCAGGTTTCGAACCTGCGACCGTAGCGGTCGTGCGGTTCCAGACTGAAACCCCTAGAACCACTCGGCCACACCGGCCAGCCTTAGTGAACACGACAGACAGACTGAGTCACTGGTGGTCATATGGAAGAACTGAATTCTATGCGTCTCTAGACTATTTACGTGAGCATGGTGTAAATATGAGTCAGCTTCAACATTACATATGTTCCTGTGTTCAGCCAGTACACCACGCGGGATTAGCCGAGCAGTCTGAGGTGCTGCAGTCATGGACTGTGCGGCTGGTCCCTGCTGAGGTTCGGGTCCTCCCTTGGGCATGGGCGTGTGTGTTTCTCCTTAGGATAATTTAGGTTAAGTAGTGTGTAAGCTTAGGGACTAATGACCTTAGCAGTTAAGTCCCATAAGATTTCACACATTTGAACTTTGGACGTCCGTCAGAGCCTCAGCACTCTCGAAAAGTGAAGCTGCTTCTTAGCTCGGCGCCAGAAATCTACATGCCCCTGATGTCGGTTGTCAAGATGGCTTGTTGGTGGGAGCACGGCAGCAACACGAAGTACAAACCGAGTGGCGGTCGCAGTATACAGCCGGTAGGACGGTACTTGTACTGACTCAGTAGTGGTGACACAGGAGCTTTGCGTTTTAATTAAACAGCTGGCAGATGGTCAGATCGGTTCTGCATCCACGGAAGATTGGCCTGACGCCCATCCTCAGTGAGTTATCATTGTGACCTGCAAGACTACAGCTCGCAGATCGGAAGCCCCTTCACATCCGGAAGGCTACGAATTTGCTGCAGTGGACTCCTAGTTGGCTGCAGCTTGTACACACTTAAATTCACCGGAGCACCATCCGACTTAACGGAACTGGTCTTCCATCGGTTTCCACAATGCAAATGGAATGCCTAACTCTATAAGGAACTTGAGGAGGGAGGGGGTTTTACAGCAGACGATAACATGATTCCTCCACACTTGTAACCGAATGTGCTCTCATTTTCAGAGTTTCTCAGCGCTCTCAGCTGCTCTAGTTTTCAACTTGAAGTCTCAGAACTTTCGGTCATGCAGAGTTTGCATCCAGAACGGTGTTCGTATGGTATGTCTAAGTAATGTTACTTCATTTAGCCTCATTACAGTAGCACGTTCTGTCTATTCCTCAGCGCTGTCAGAGTGCTGAATAGATTGGTCTTGGCTTTGCTCTCACAAAGTCTGACGAAACGAGCCTACAGCATGTTTGTACTTCGAGCATGAAGTGTTGACATTCAGTTACAACTCCGTCGCATAACCGGTAGACACACCCAACTAAGCAAAGTCTCCGTCGTTTCTTTACAAATTTGTATTCCTGCAGGTACTTACTATTCAACTGTGCAACATAGTGCTGATTGACAGTATGTGTATATACACACATCAAATGTTCAGATGTGCGTGACATCTTAAGGGACTTAACTGCTAAGGTCATCAGTGCCTAAGCTTACACACCACTTAACCTAAAAGGACAAACACACACACCCATGCCCGAAGGAGGACTCGAACCTCCGCCGGGACCAGCCCGACAGTCCATGACTGCAGCGCCTGAGACCGCTCGGCTAATCCCGCGCGGCACGCACATCAAAGAAAGTTTTGCATCACCTTGAATATGTTGCTAGCCTGGTATGAATGTAATAAGAAAACATCAAAGGAAATAATGTATAACAAGTTTCTTACATAAATAACTAAATAAGATCATATAAGTTTTAACACATGTGTAATAATAACTATATAAGCATTGAATAGTCTTCAATAAGCTAACATAACCTAATAACCAGTAAAGAATAATATTTTATTTTGTGCATTTTGGCACTTACGTTTCCATGACACTAATCAGTAGTGGTCTGACTACATATATTTTATGTTTTTATGCTCGCAGTAAACTCTGGTCAAAAGAAACCAGGTCCACATGTTTTAAGTGCAGCAGACTCAGGGACTTCATATCCATTGACAATCACACTAATATTCCAACATCAGTTAATTTACGGTGTAAGCAGACTCAGGGACTTCGTATCCATTGACAACCACGCCTGTTTTCCATCATCAGTTAATTTAAGGTGTAGGCAAACTCAGGGACTTCATATCCACTGACAACCACACCTGAAGTCTAATTTTCCTCTGGTGAGGCAGTCTGACAACGTAGGCAGACTCAGGGACCTTGTGTCCACTGATAACCGTACGTAACGTCCATTCTCCCAGGATGACACAGTTTGACAGTGTTTGCAGACTCAGGGACCTCATGTCCACTGACAACCACACGTCAATGCATTATTACATAGGTACCTCCTCAAACTTATGTAGTACAAGTCTCGGTCGAGTATTTCTGTATACTGGAAGAGTCATATTTTATAGAAAAGAGATTCTCCCTTTAAAATACGATATCTCTAACCTAGTTACAGAAATTAAGCAAGGAATAATACTATATCAAATAAACAGCCATGTGAGCTCTGAGCTCATTTCAATGTTTTCTTTAACTCTATTGCCACAGCAATTACAGATTTGTAGCATATATCTCAAGTCATGAATAATGTGAGGTTCACCACCTGGTGGCAAAGTCAATTTTCTTACAATTTCTCGCCACAGCAATCACAGATTTGTGGCATGTATTTTTCAATTCAGTCATAATATGAGACTCACTGCACGGTGGCAAGTTAATTTTCTTACGATTAGTTTGGCCAATAAGAGTGGCAAAGTTTTGATTGTGACCGCGAATCATTACAAATGTGGCACCACTCAAAAAATATTATTTTAATTGCAAGGCATAGATCCTGTGCCATCGAACTCTAATTACCTATTAATTTTACATTACTAGTGATGCTGTAAAAGAATGTTACAATATTTGTTACAATAATTGTTATGTACATTTTGGTTATAAAATATTTAAGTAATCCTACAAATAGAAAAGTAATTCCATAGTGATGCTATTATATATAGTAAAAGTTACAGAATCATTTAGAAATAGTCTAGCCAACGGCTTGCCATACCAATTCATGAATATGTACAAAATTTAGTGAATTACTACGTGACTTTGCGTCAGAATTCTTACATTCTAATAACTAAGTTATACCAAATTTATAATTATCAGTCTGTAATGACTGTCAATATTTCTGATGTCAAACGTCAATGTCTTTGGTATAGCGTCTCAATCGTTTTTATATGGAGTCCTCATGGTCTCTGTTTGGAGGCCTCCCTCGTCATTGTACGAATTTGTGTGGCCATACCTTGGATGCTCACAAAGAACAAGAAGGGTCATTTCACTCTGGAAAGAGAAAAGAAATCGTTTAATGCACGACATAATTATCTAGGTCATAGCTCAGTGTTTTTTTTTTTTTTTTTTTTTTCACGCCCGACTGTTTCTAGAACGTCTTTCTTCTCGCGACCCTTAACGGTAAGCGTGCTACTCTCCGATCTGAAAATATCGTCTACTACACAAAATTACGACACGTTAAGTGCTTTGGTTTCTGCAATAGAGGAAACTTCCGTTGCGATCATGTTTCCTGTAAGAAATGCAATAAAGTCAACCTTAACAACAATAAGAAGAGAAACAACAATATCATTCTTACCCTTACACAATTTCACAGAGCAAAAAATATTCTTGGCACTCATTCATCACATAATTCAACACTTTGCTGTGTATTTGTATCAGAACTCCTTTTGGGACTCATAGCTATGTCTTAACTTTACTGTGACTTAGATTTTAAGTAAGTGTGTACTCTAACTTAAGGTTACTGTGACTTAAATTTTACGCAAATGGGTATAAGCTATACCTTCCTTCATAGAATACCGTTGTGGGTTTCTCCGTTTAGAAGTGTATCTTTCTTACCTTCTCTTAATCTATAAATGTCTGCAAAGTGCTTCCTCGTTGTGTCACACTATTCTTGAGTGGTCCATAAATCCTAATACGCCTTACCTGGCAAACTAATAAATACGAAAAATCCACAGAGATCATCACTCTTCAAACTACCTAATAAATAAGAACTAGTGTCAGTTCGAATGTTTCCTAATTATACTATTGCCCATCAAATATACCTTCTCAATTCAGAGCCACTTATACACTATATTTTACCTGAAGATAATGTCAAGAGTTTCTGTTATTTCACGTTATTTCTCCCTAAAAAACGTACATAGTTATTTTTTGCATTTTCCTTCAACTAAGTCATGAAAATTTCATTGTTTCAGTGAACAGTCGCAAGATGTCAACAGCTGGTATAATCCTCTCGTCAGAAATGTCCCTTTGCAAAGTTCTCATTCTCTCAAACAATACAAATCATTGATAATCATTCATTCTTGGTCTTTCATACAGGATAGATTGATAGTAAAAGATTAATAGATAAACAGGTTAGTCAAAGATTATGAAACAGTACTCAAAATTAAAATCGGAAGAATATACTGTAACGGCTGGGGCACCTATGCTCGCCATACATATATTTACTAAACATCAGTAAACGCCCTAGGGCCCAATTCCTTGAAAATTTTAATGTGTTGTAAGTGATGAAGACCTCTCGATTTATGTGTTCGTATTGTCTCAAGTTCCACAGCATTTGTGTGTGCAATGCGTCGTATACGGAAGGGTCCTTCATACACCAAAACAAATTTCCTAACAAATATTTTCCCTTATGAGATAGTCGATGTGAACCAAGCAATACTTTTTGCCCTACCTGTAAATTCTTGACGTTGACTCGTGGATTATGCAGCTTCTTTCTTCTGTCAGCAGCTTTCTTAGTGTTCTGTAATGCTATACTTACCACTTCATGGTGTCTTAAACGTCGCTGTGCACGGAAGGCTACAAATTGTTTTATCCTATCTGGTAGTTGTTTATTTTTCAACACAAGCAGTGGTGGCAGGGTAGTGGAATCATTATGTAGTTCATTAATAATGTTTTGGAAATTGGATAAATGTACGTCGCAGTCTCTATGTTGGCGATGGCAGTACAATCTGCAAAGTTTACCTAACTCCTTCATGATACATGCTGATGGGTTACATGGTGGCATAAAACGTGATACAAATACTGGTTTAATTTTCCTGCGTCACAAGATTTTCAGCCAACTATTGGAACGGAATTGTGGGCCATTGTCAGAAATCACCTTGTCAACATGCGCTACTTCCTTCAACAAATTCTTGAAGAATGCTGTAGAAACTGATTTTGCTGTAGCTTTTCGCAAAAGGTGTGAATGAGACAAATTTCGAAGTAAGCTCAACAGCTACGAAAACATATGAATGACCTTGTCTAGATCTTACTACTGGCCCGAAGATGTCCACGGCAGCCATTTTTTTCAATTTGACTGGGATGATTGTTTTTACAGCATGACTCACGTTTCCTTCATTACGTCCCGCAAACGTGTCATATTCACGAGAAAAGTTGTCAGCATTTCTATAATTAACGCACTCATTGTCGTTACCAATTTGGTACTTATCGGATCTACCAGTGTCATTGCTGCGATCGATCTTTTCTTCGATGCTGGCTAGCTTTTCCTGTATATATTTCACGTCACGTTTGTCTTGCTGATTAATTGTCATCTGCCCTTGTTTAAAACGTTGCAGAGACTGAAATTCTTCGGTATCAGCGATCGGTACCGGCTGAGTGTCATCTGACCTCGTATCTAACCCGCTACTCAGTTCCGGCACTTTCATGGATAATTCCTCTACCTGTTTAACTACTGTCGTTAATTAAGTTTCTATCTTGGAAACTTCATTGGTGGTCTGTAATTGTAATGACTCGACGTTTTTCGCTAATTCCTCTACTTTCAGTTCTTCTTGCGATGTCTGTCATTTCACTTCAACAATATCAACATTTTGTACGTGATCAAGTCGGGATACAATATTATTAATATCTCATTTGAATTCTTCACGTACCTGACTTTTCAACTGACTGGTCATTTCTTCAAATTTACGATTTAAATTGTCTTTCACCTCACCCCGAAACAATGTGAGATTCTCGTTAATTTCGTTCTGAAGCGATTTGAAATTCATTGAATTATTGTTGTTAAATTCAGTGAGTTAACTCTACTGTCTGTCATTAAATTCAGTGAATTTACTCAGTAGTAATCGTAAAACATCATTACTGGGGGCAGGGAGTACAACGTTACTCTTCTCTGTTAAAGCAGAAGCAGTACCGGCATTTCCACTAACAGAAGGAAAGGCAAAATTACTCCGCTCTATCGGAGTGGCAAAGAGACCTGAATTTCCACTGAAAGTGGGGAAAACAAAATTATTCTGCACTTTTGTGGCGGAAGCAACGCTGGAATTTCTCACAGTGAGTTCGGTTTGCGTCACTATATTGTCATGTCCTAAGTTGCGTGTAGCACACAGTTGCTCATCACGCGTTGTTTGCAAATGATCGCCTACATTCCGATTCTCCGCAGTATTGTTCGAAAATTCCCAGATCTCAATATTCTCAAAAGAATTTTCTACTCTCTGTTCCGAATTTTCGGAAATTGCGTTTGAAACCGCCTCTACATTCATGTTCGAAACCGTATCTACGTTCGCGTTTGCAATAGCATCTGCATTCTTTTCCATTTTCTTTTGTGCTAGCGTCATCATTGTCGCAATACAAACGAAAACATGTCACTAAAATACACTGCTATACTAAAAATACCACTGTTCAATTAACTATTATACAATGCCCCAACAAATTCAAAGACAAAACTGCTGAAATAAAATTTTGTGTTATCACAAAGCAGTGCACAAGCGATCAAAATGCTGTGCCGCCACTAATGATTACTGTTGCGTAAGCTTGCAGTTGGCAGTAGAAAGACGAAATAAACTCATCCTGTCAGGCATGTTGACAGGTGAAATTCAGGAGCTCTATCTCCCCCCATGAACCATGGACCTTGCTGTTGCTGGGGAGGCTTGCGTGCCTCAGCGATACAGATAGTCGTACCGTAGGTGCAACCACAACGGAGGCGTATCTGTTGAGAGGCCAGACAAACGTGTGGTTCCTGAAGAGGGGCTGCTGCCTTTTCAGTAATTGCAGGGGCAACAGTCTGGATGATTGACTGACCTGGCCTTGCAACATTAACCAAAACGGCCTTGCCGTGCTGGTACTGCGAACGGCTGAAAGCAAGGGGAAACTACGGCCGTAATTTTTCCCGAGGGCATGCAGCTTTACTGTATGGTTTAATTATGATGGCGTCCTCTTGGGTAAAATATTCCTAAGGTAAAATAGTCCCCCATTCGGATCTCCGGGCGGGGACTACTCAAGAGGACGTCGTTATCAGGAGGTAGAAAACTGGCGTTCTACGGATCGGAGCGTGGAATGTCAGATCCCTTAATCGGGTAGGTAGGTTAGAAAATTTAAAAAGGGAAATGGATACGTTAAAGTTAGATATAGTGGGAATTAGTGAAGTTCGGTGGCAGGAGGAACAAGACTTTTGGTCAGGCGAATACAGGGTTATAAATACAAAATCAAATAGGGGTAATGCAAGAGTAGGTTTAATAATGAATAAAAAAATTGGAGTGCGGGTAAGCTTCTACAAACAGCATAGTGAACGCATTATTGTGGCCAAGATAGACACGAAGCCCACGCCTACCACAGTAGTAAGAGTTTATATGCTAACTAGCTCTGCAGATGACGAAGAAATTGAAGAACTGTATGATGAAATAAAATAAATTATTCTGATAGTGAAGGGAGACGAAAATGTAATAGTCATGGGTGACTGGAATTCGGTAGTAGGAAAAGGGAGAGAAGGAAACGTAGTGGGTGAATATGGATTGGGGGGAAGAAATGAAGAGGAAGCCGCCTGGTAGAATTTTGCACAGAGCACAACTTAATCATAGCTAACACTTGGTTCAAGAATCAAAGAAGAAGGTTGTATACATGGAAGAAGCCTGGAGATACTGACAGGTTTCAGATAGATTATATATTGGTAAGACAGAGATATAGGAACCAGGTTTTAAATTGTAAGACATTTCCAGGGGCAGATGTGGACTCTGACCACAATCTATTGGTCATGAACTGTAGATTAAAACTGAAGAAACTGCAAAAAGGTGGGGATTTAAGTAGATGGGACCTGGATAAACTGAAAGAACCAGAGGTTGTACAGAGTTTCCAGGAGAGCATAAGGGAACAATTAACAGGAATGGGGGAAAGAAATACAGTAGAAGAATAATGGGTAGCTTTGAGGGATGAAGTAGTGAAGGCAGCAGAGGATAAAGTAGGTACAAAGACCAGGGCTGATAGAGATCCTTAGGTAAGAGAAGAAATATTGAACTTAATTGATGAAAGGAGAAAATATAAAAATGCAGTAAATGAAACAGGCAAAAACGAATACGAACGTCTCAAAAATGAGATCGACAGGAAGTGCAAAATGGCTAAGCAGGGAAGGCTAGAGGACAAATGTAAGGATGTAGAGGCTTGTCTCACCAGGGATAAGATATATAATGCCTACAGGAAAATTACAGGGACCTTTGGAGAAAAGAGAACCACTTGTATGAATATCAAGAGCTCAGATGGAAACCCAGTTCTAAGCAAAGAAGGGAAAGCAGAAAGGTGGAAGGGGTATATACATGGGCGATGTACTTGACAACAATAGTATGGAAATGGAAGAGGATGTAGATGAAGATGAAATGGGAGATATGATACTGCCTGAAGAGTTTGACAGAGCACTGAAAGACCTGACTCGAAACAAGGCCCCAGGAGTAGACAACATTCCATTAGAACTACTGACAGCCTTGGGAGAGCCAGTCCTGACAAAACTCTACCATCTGGTGAGCATGATATATGAGACAGGCGAAGTACCCTCAGACTTCAAGAGGAATATAATAATTCCAATCCCAAAGAAAGCAGGTGTTGACAGATGGTAAAATTACTGAACTATCAGTTTAATAAGTCACGGCTGCAAAATACTAACGCGAATTCTTTACAGACGAATGGAAAAACTAGTAGAAGCCGAGCTCGGGGAAGATCAGTTTGGATTCCGTAGAAATACTGGAACACGTGAGGCAATACTGACCCTACGACTTATCTTAAAAGCTAGATTAAGGAAAGGCAAACCTACGTTTCTAGCATTTGTAGACTTAGAGAAAGCTTTTGACAATGTTGACTGGAATACTCTCTTTCAAATTCTGAAGGTGGCAGGGGTAAAATACAGGGAGCGAAAGGCTATCTACAATTTGTACAGAAACCAGATGGCAGTTATAATAGTCGAGGGACACGAAAGGGAAGCAGTGGTTGGGAAGGGAGTGAGACAGGTTTGTAGCCTCTCCCCGATGTTATTCAATCTGTATATTGAGCAAGCAGTGAAGGAAACAAAAGAAAAATTCGGAGTAGGTATTAAAATCCATGGAGAAGAAATAAAAACTCTGAGGTTTGCCGATGACATTGTAATTCTGTCAGAGACAGCAAAGGACTTGGAAGAGCAGTTGAGCCGAATGGATAGTGTCTTGAAAGGAGGGTATAAGATGAACATCAACAAAAGCAAGACGAGGATAATGGAATGTAGTCGAATTAAATCAGGTGATGCTGAGGGAATTAGATTAGGAAATGAGTCACTTAAAGTAGTAAAGGGGTTTTGCTATTTGGGGAGCAAAATAACTGATGATGGTCGATGTAGAGAGGATATAAAATGTAGACTGGCAATGGCAAGGAAAGCGTTTCTGAAGAAGAGAAATTTGTTAACATCGAGTATAGATTTAAGTGTCAGGAAGTCGTTTCTGAAACTACTTGTATTGAGTGTAGCCATGTATGGAAGTGAAACATGGACGATAAATAGTTTGGACAAGAAGAGAATAGAAGCTTTTGAAATGTGGTGCTATAGAAGAATGCTGATGATTAGATGGGTAGATCACATAACTAATGAGGAGGTATTGAATAGCATTGGGGAGAAGAGGAGTTTGTGGCATAACTTGACTAAAAGAGGGGATCGTTTGGTAGGACATGTTCTGAGGCATCAAGAGATCACAAATGTAGTATTGGAGGGCAGCGTGGATGGTAAAAATCGTGGAGGGAGACCAAGAGATGAATACACTAAGCAGATTCAAAAGGATGTAGGTTGCAGTAGTTACTGGGAGATGAAGAAGCTTGCACAGGATAGAGTAGCATGGAGAGCTGCATCAAACCAGTCTCAGGACTGAAGACCACAACAACAACAACATCTGCTTATCTCGTGTTTTCTACTGAAAATCTCGTGCTTGTACTCTTGTTAACTTTACTATTACAGAGATCGCTTCAACTTTATTTTTTTTAATTGGTCCTGTGCACAACAAATAACTTACTTGGTCTTTCTGCTGCCACTACTTGATCTGCTGCATTCGATTATTTAACAAAAAATAAAAAAAAACCTATTATTCATGCTAAGTGCAATGCATGTCCTGTACGGCGGCTTTTGCTGTTGCTGCGGCTGCTGCTGCTTACTACATCTACATATAATTCAAGAGAAAGGGTTTGGTCAAATCTGAACTAGATAAATGATAACCGAAATAAGTAATTCCTTTTTTCAAAAACTATATTCTGAAAGCGATTCTTTCTCATTCAGTCAACAAAACGCTAGAAGCTCTTTGAACAATCGCTTCGTATGTAAGTCTGCCTCCAGTGGCATTAAAGCAGTATTACAAATTAATCATACTCTTGAGACAGACTGAATTACTTCTCAATTAAATACATCGTGAAACAATTCCCTGACAATCACAAAAGAAATCAATGACAAAAATCAATGCTTAATCTATTCGACTAACAATGGTTTCCCTTAAGAATTCAACTCCTATCATTATCAAAATTACCGTCTGTTGCTACCCACAAACACAAACCTTTTTCTTCAAATTAATAAAGCAGATTATTAAAAAAATATCAACTCAATACCAAATCTTGTGTCGCTGCTGGCGGACACGGCAGTACGGCAGCTCGGCGACGACCCCTCGCCCAATACACGTGCGCACCACAGCAGGCGGGCTCCTACCCTGGCTTCCCAATCTGCCACTAATTAATCCGTGCGCTGTGAAGCGCGACAACAATATCTTCGATTCCAGAGCTTGTGTATGCGCGCTGTAGCCAACCTTTAAATCCTAAGAGAGTATTGCCAACTCTCAACCTCAATTCCGAGAGTTCCGGAACCTGTACAGAAAATTGGAATTCCTTCGAGCCATAATCCGTAGGTATCGGTCATTATCGGTCATCCAATTCAGTAGTAACCTGCGGACGGCCTGAGTGAGGCATGTCATCAACAGTTCATGTTTCTCTGTATCTCCTCCATGTCCGAACAACATCGCCTTGGTTCACTCCGAGATGCCTGGACACTTCCTTTGTTGAGAGCCCTCCCTGGTACCAAGTAACAATGTGGACGCGATCGAACAGCGGTATTGACTATCTAGGCATGGTTGAGCAACAGAAAACACGAGCCAAGTACCTCCTTCCTGGTAGAATGACTGGAACTGATCGGCTTTCGGACCCCCTCAGTCTAATCGGCGCTGCTCATGCATGGTTGTTAACATCTTTGAGCGGGTTTAGTGACATCTCTGAACAGTCAAAGGGACTGCGTCTGTGATACAATATCCACAGTCAACGTCTATCTTCAGGAGTTCTGGGAACCAGGGTGACGCAAAACTTTTTTTATATCTGTACATCTACTCACATACACACACACACACACACACACACACACACACAACAATTCCTACAAGTTTGGGAACTAAAGTATTTCGAAGATCCCTATCCTGTCATTCGCATCTTTTATGTAGATGTACAACCACAGCTGCCTGGAGAGAGAAACAATTGCATTTTCTGTAACATTCCAGTGTGTGACCACCTTTCCATTTCAATTTAGATTTTTCACTGATTTCCTCCTGCTTCTCAAGAAGGCACATGTAAATGCTAGATTGAGCAACCACCACAGAAACCATTGCCATTTATCGAGTCTGTAAGTTATTGGAATCGTGCAAGCCGGTTCTTGGCATACCGCTAAGACTACAGTGTCATGAACGGTACATCATTAAAACGTCAGCAGCCGCGACAGCTCACTCCTGTCAGAAGTTGGAGTCAACTCACCTTGACCAACAGCAACGTCCGGAGAGTTCGACATACTGATAAAGTTGCTGGATGGAAAGAAGGAGAATTCTCCTGTCTAATGGTCAGCATACTTCAACTCGACGTAAATCACGCGCCCTGGCCGTCGAGAGAAATAAATCACTTTATAGCACTGCCAAACGGTAACTCACAGTATTCTGTCCGTGCACCTTTTGCCCGCTTCCTGGATGTCAAAATAGAAAATAGCTTGTACCTAAGTAAGCGGTATTGATGAAAGTCGATGGTAGTTGCTACCTGTTAAGCGCAAAGCACTTGACAGTTAGTGACTGTGAAAGGGATCCATTAGATAGCTTTTGTAATAACTGATTTTGTTATATTTTTATTTATCTCTCGCTATAGTTCAATTCTTTTATCTTGGCGGCTCGCGCATGCCCGCCCAGACGTGGGAGATTGCTGCGTTGCCAGTTGCACACGACGCACGCGCCAATAGAAGCAGCGCCATAGTATAGCATAGTTCGCAAGCTTGCGTTTCAGTTCATGAAATAAAGCCACCACGGCCGCATTAACCCTTTCGCTGCTACAAAGACGTGCTCCCTGCATTCCGCACTGTGCGCGATTTTGTCACTGCACTGCTCGCCTGTGCAGACGCATCGTGTTCCGACTGCTTTGACACTCTTACCAATCGATTCCACAAACACTATTTGGCCCAAAAATTAGATTTTTACACATCTTCTTGACTGATACCTTCCCCCCATAAATTACTTAATTTTGTTTCGATGTTCAACGCAGGTATTATGCAGCATTAAATATAGTAAACCATTGCACGAAATTTTGAAGACTTTGCAGAGGTAAAAGTCCATAGAGTATACTTTTCGTATGGTCGATTTTAGTTGCCACAATATTGAGAATGAAATGTGGACAAGATACCTAAAATTCATATAAAATTTACTGTATAACAATATCTCATTTAATTTAAGTACTACATAGGTGTCGTATGTAATATTGAGAAATATTCCGTCTTTCGCGACTGTAACAAAAGTTTTATTTACATTGAGCACGTTTGGCTTTATTTTAAAGCACTTCAATCAATCAAAAGGAAGTAGACAAAATACATTAAACAGAACTGTGGACTTACAAAAACATTAGGACTTGAATATACCGTCTATCAGTGAAGTGCTCTGAGCTATGTCAAATACAATTTTTGTGTGTGGCACACACATACATCATTTATTTGCTAAAACACTGATCTGCCAACACAAACGTTGAATATTGTGTTACCGCAGCACAAAACTACGAAAGGTGACTTGGCAATGGAGGAGACAAAATACCGTCCAGTGAAGATGCTTCAAAAGAGAGAAACGCGTCTGGTCTAAATAAGTCCCTTATTACAGTTGCAGAAGAGGGATATATTTCAGTACCATTGGTAAAACTGCGACTGTGGAACAAAAACAAGAAAGAGAACATGAGCACCATTGTGTATGTGCCATACCTTTCCTTGACTGAAGTGCTTTAAAATAAAGCCAAACGCGTCCGGTGTAAATAATACTTTTATTACAGTCGCGAAAGACGGAATATTTCTCAGTATTACATACGACACCTATGTCGTACTTAAATTAAATGAGATATTGTTATACAGTAAATTTTATGTGAAATTTAGGTATTTTGTCCACATTTCATTCTCAACATTGTGGCAACTAAAATCGACCATACGGAAAGTATACGCTATGGACTTCTACCTCTGCAAACTCTTCAAAATTTCGTGCAATGGTTTACTATATTTAATGCTGTATAATAACTGCGTTGAACATCGAAACAAAATTAAGTCATTTATGGGGGGAAGGTATCAGTCAAGAAGACGTGTAAAAATCAAATTTTTGGGGCAAATAGTTTTTGTGAAATCGAATGATAAGTGTGTCAAAGCAGTGGGAACACCATGTGTCTGCACAGGCGAGCAGTGCAGTGATGACAAAATCGTGCACAGCGCGGAATGCGGGGAGCACGTGTCTGCAGCAACGAAAGGGTTAATGAAGATACAAAGCACTAGTTATTTCATAAAATTGCATTCATACGAATATAATTCGTGAAGTAAGGCACTTCGATATTGTTTTAAAATAATGAAGATATTAAGCACCGAGGCACTTCGATATTGTTTTTAAATAATGAAAATATTAAGCACCACACAAGGCTTGAACTCATAACCTGTCATATAGCAGCCCAACACCTTATCTGTTACGCTAACGCTCCTCGTCTGGGTAGATGACGCCATGACGGCAGTAACAGGTCACGCAAAATAATGTCAAACACTGTTCATATGACTATGAATTACTCACGCTTCGTCGAAGTACAATAGGAAATAAACAATTACTGCTGTTCTTTATTGCGAAAAAGTGGTTCGTGAGAGTGATACAAACACCTTTCCTTGCTATCGCCTGAATTAGGAGTCTTATTGCTGGTTTGGTTTAATTAATTAATAGAATATGAAGCAATTGGTATAAAGAATGCTTTTTCCAAACTTTCTACGAAAGAATGTCTGCTATCAAGACATTGCTTTTGTTCTATTACTTTATTTATGACTGAACGTTTCTAAAACTGAAAACACTCGTCCATGCTCTGCACTGCAGTCAAGATCTGGTAACGTCGTTCTCTGTTCATTGGCTGACTGTGTTTTGTGACGTCAGATGCGCAGAACGAACCTAAACTCGGCCGCCAACATAAATGACGCGCACTTTAGTCACTTGTGACAGTAGAAGAACTCAAAGAAGTAAAAGAGTTAGTGCGTTTCTATCTGAAGACTATCGGAATTATTCCTTTTGCTCCCAGTTACATGTGTGATTAAGAATGAACGACTGATTGATACGACCGCATCTCTAGTCGGTGCAGGGACGTGTTTTTTGCTAACTCAGTTTTTCCAATCTTTTATTATTAGTGAGTGGACGCAAATGTTAACTGTACCTTCTCAGTGGTTAAGTGTTTGCCCGGCTCTGTTGGCGAGGGCTGCAATGAACCTCACTTGAGCGGTCGTTTCACATCACCACGGCTTTGTGAGGATAGGTCACGGTACACGCTTTGAACTACGTAGTACTCTGACGGCAGACTCTAGGTAAGACGGACGTGTTAATAACTCGCTTCATAATGGGTATAAGAAAGGTATCTCATTGTTATTAAAATGTGCTAGTATCCTATTTACTATTTTTCTTTACAGCTTTAGGATAATAATGAGGATTTCATAGCATAAATCTGTGTGATTTTGTAACTTTATAAGTTCTTGCAATTTTTGCGGGAATACTTTGTGTTCAGGCCAGGTGGTCCATATGCCTTAGTTTAACATTTATCAGAATAAATTCGTTATCAGTTTTCAGAAGTACAGCGTCTTTCACAATGTTTTGACGTTACCACATTTGAATAACACGCGCTGAAAACAAGATGTAACGCCGGTGGCGCCGCCTATTAGTTGTGCGGAGAGTCAAATTTCAGCTCAAATACAGGTCAGAAAACACGATATACTGGTCGAAGCAACACCGTACGTTCGCTGTGGAGTGCTATTTTTGCTACTGCGAATCTGTTATACTCGTGCAACGTGCCTTTCGTAACCTTTTCAAGACTCAGCTGTGATATCCAATTACTGCTAGTGGAACAATATTGAACTGCCGTGCAACTTCCAGTGCATCGAATCGAAAGTCAACCGGCCTCGGAAAACCGAGCCAACTGCCGAGATCATCGAACGTGTGCGTAGCAGTTCAAATGGAAGCCCTCATCGATCGTTAATAAAATTTGTTTCCATCAAGACGGCGGATCTGCTATGCATCCAACAAGACCTTGTACGTTCTCCGTGAAGCGTTTGGTAAGCGTATAATGTCTAAACACGCTTGTGTCGAAGGGCCGCCTCCCTCGCTTGATTTAACGGTGCCAGACTTATACCTATGGTGTAATTTGAGGGAGAGAGTGTACTCCCGACCGACCGAGAAGTTACGATGGATATATTCAAAATCTAGGTGAAACGCCTGGACTATTGCGTAGCTGCGAATGGTCGTCATTTGCCTGATGTAGTATTTCGAAAGGAAACTTGAATAAAGCTACATAGATACTCCACAAGTCACCATACGGTGCGTGGCGGAGGGTACCCTACATCATTGCAAGTCATTTCCTTTCCTATTCCACTTGCAAATAAAGCGACGGAAAACGACCGTCTGCACGCATCCGTATGTGCCCTAATTCTCGTGTCTTATCTTCGTGGTCCTTACACGCTATGTATGTTGGCGGCAGTAGAATCGTTTGGCAGTCAGCTTCAAATGACAGTTCTCTCAATTTTCTCAATAGGGTTTCTCGAAAAGAACGTCGCATTCCCCTCAGGGATTCCCATTTGAGTTCCCGAAGCATCTCTGTAATTCTTACGTGTTGTTCGAACCTACCGGTAACAAATCTAGCAGCCCGCCTCTAAATTGCTTCGATGTCTTCCGTCAGTCCTCCCTGGTATGGAGCCCAAACACTCTAGCAAAACTCAAGAACAGGTCGTACCAGCTTTCTATATGCGGTCTTCTTTACAAGTGAACCACTCTTTCCTAAAATTCTCCCAATGAACCAAAGTCGACCAGTTGGCTTCCCTACCACAGTTCTTACATGTTCGTTCCATCTCATATCGCTTTGCAACGTGACGCATAGATATCTAAACGACTTGACCGAGTGAAGCATGACCCTAGTAATACCGTAACCGAACATTTCAGGTTTCTTCGTCCTACTCATCCACTTTAACTTACGTATTTCCGCATTTAGGGCTAGCTGCTATTCACCACACCAAGTACAAATATTGTCTAAGCCGTCTTGCACCTTTCTACAGTCACTCAACTTCCACACATTACCGTACACCACAGCATCAACAGCAAACAACCAGAGTCTGCTGCCCATACTGTCCGCCAAATCATTTATGTATATAGAGAGCAACAGCTGTCCTATCACACTTCCATGGGCACTCCTGACGGTAGCTTCGTCTTTGATGAACATTAGCCATCGAAGACAACATACTGGGTTCTATTACTTAAGGAGTCTTCGAGCTAGTCACATATGGTGATCCTGTTCCGTACACGCGTACCTTCTTTAACTCTCTGCCGTAGGGTACCGTGTCGAATGCTTTCTGGAAATCTCGAAATATGAAATTTCCTTATAGCCCTTCACCCATTATTCGCAGTACATCATGTGAGAAAAGTGCAAACTGACTTTCGCAGGAGGATGCTTTCTAAAATCATTCTGATTCGTGCACATAAACTTCTCAAAAATGGTTCAAATGGCTCTGAGCACTATGGGACTCAACTGCTGAGGTCATTAGTCCCCTAGAACTTAGAACTAGTTAAACCTAACTAACCTAAGGACATCACAAACATCCGTGCCCGAGGCAGGATTCGAACCTGCGACCGTAGCGGTCTTGCGGTTCCAGACTGCAGCGCCTTTAACCGCACGGCCACTTCGGCCGGCTAAACTTTTCAGTGACAAGAAAGTTTATTATATTCGAACTGAGAATATGTTCAAGGACTCTGCAGCAAACCGAAGTTAGTGATAATGGTCTGTAATTTTTCCGGTCCTTTCTCTTACCCCTCTAATATGTTGGAGTCACCTGCACTTTTTTCCAGTCGCTTGGGACTTTCTGCTGGGCGAAAGCTTCAACATAATTGTTGTACCTTCTGTAACATATTCAATTTTGTTTCGCGATTACTTCGTGTGTTGTTCAAATTTTAAATCGTCGAAACATTGTGAAACACAGTGTAGATCATAGAATGTAATTGATCTTAACGCAGGATCAAAATTTTCCAATTTTGTAAGGTTGAAGGGTCCTTACGAAGTTGTGCTTTGTGGCGAAATAATTGACACGTGTAGTACATTAGGGATCATGCAGAAGGAACGTAAATCGTCAATTAATGGTACATTTAATTCAGATGTGCGTGATGCTCACATTATTACACAGTTTTGTGCCGAATTACTTCATCTTTCTTTGTCTAATGTTCATTACTGCCCAACCACATGTCTTTCGGACACACTGTATACCCAGGGTTATCATTAGTTGGAGTACAGCATCTAAAGCTGAATGATACACCGATTGTACCAATGATGAATTCCATTCGGGAATTACGAGAGATTTATCTGGTTTTCTCCTTTTTCCTTCTTTCGTGACTAACCACATGTTTATGAGACACTTTGCGGGCTCTTACGTGTCACAAGTTGAGCACAGTTATATTTCAAAAGTTTTTGCGATATCTGCATGAGTGATAAATTTCGCCCAATTTACAGGTGTAGCTGGCTTGGTCCATTCCTTTCATGGGCCCCAGATTACCTTTCTTGTGGTGACGGTTTACATCTCTGGCTAGCACGCTCTAGTGTAACGTGCCTTTGGAACAATATTAAAGAAATCTTTACGGTTTAGTCCGTTGGATGTCCACGTGGATGATCGATGCATAATGCTGTACTGCCACAAAACTCTACCAAGTACCCATCTTCATTTCATTAATGCAGACAATACTCTCAATGAACATACATACATACAGAAGCCTAATGCCTCTGTGAATTTCCTAAACTGTTAATATCAAAACTGGTGGTCAATTTCGTTTACTCTTTGTATGTGTTAAATCTGAATGAAACCTTCCTTTTATAAGTTAAAAAAACACCTACGTAAAATTTCTTAGTAATCTCAGACTCCCATTTTCCGCATTTCCCACCAGTCATTATTCCAATATGTCAGCCTGAATTTTTATGAGCTCTTTGTATTACGCCAAAGCACAGTAAACTTCACATTTGGTTCTGACTGTTGTTGATGACGGTGTACTAAGTGGACTATCGCGAGATACTTCAAAGCCTTAGGTCGCTCTCAGTTGCTATCCGATAAATTAAAGTCATCCATCTTCTCTGAGAAATTAAGGTGTCTCTCTTTTCTTTCCCCCATTCGTTATTCCCTCAGTTGCATCTATCACATACCAGAGTCGTTATACTCGTACATAACAAGCTGGATACAGAAAAGTCACGGTCATAAGGTAGAGGGTAGACATTTTGTTCAGACATTTTTAGCCAAAAGCTTTCTATTACTAGAATAGCCAAGCTCTGATTAAAATGAATGCAATAAAATGGGAATGTGGTCTTGCCAAGGTGGAGTGAGTCCATCGGAAATTTTTACAGACGGTACCATATTGAAAATTTATTAGTCAGATGAGTTTAATTCCGTTGCGTTAAGATAATCAAAAAGAAAAAGTTATAGCAAAGCAGATGGGTGACAGGGCTTCGCTATCTATGTACAGTAGCAGTGGCTACGATAAGTCATATCAACATTTCCGATGCACAAATATTAAAAGCACTTGCTTGGCAGGCCCACACATCTAGCAGGGTTGACTGCTAGATGCAACAGGTGGGAGAGTTGCGACCGGAAAAGATAACGGTAGTAACCTCTCATAACAAAGCAAAAAACATTGAAGAATTGCTATCTTACAAAGAAAGTAGATGAAATAAACGACAAAATACAGAATCATGAAACACACACACAGAGAAAAGGTAATTAACAAATAGCATATAATGACATACAATAACAAAATCACACACCATATGAGAGATATACAGAAAATAACGCGAGTAAACAAATCGTATACAACAGACAACACAGTGCCGAACAAACTGGTAAGAGAAAGCACTAACACAGAAAAATATAGCCAATCTGGCATCTACCAATTAACCTACAGGTTGGTGTCACTCACATATGAGCGACCGATCATGCAGGAATAACAATTTGAACACAGTACACACCGAACATCTAAGTGTTTTAACAGTGCAGACCATCTAATGACAGAAAATCACCACCCTACAAACAAGAAAATAATTTGAAAGTTCTTAAAGCTAGCAACTGCCTGTACCAAAAATTAATAACAGAGGAAAATTATCATATACAAAAAGTAATACCCAACGCGAAACCTTACAGAATGAATACACATCGCACTGAAACCAAACACTATTTCCCATAACAGAAGAAATCTATAAATAAACACTACTCCCTATCCCTCTCTCTCTCTCTCTCTCTCTCTCTCTCTCTCTCTCTCTCTTTCACCCTGCCACCCACCCTCCTACACCCATACACACACACACACACACACACACACACACACACACACACACACACACACACACACACACAGTTATATCTCAACAACAAATGATAATTAAAGTAGATTAAAGAAATTTCTGGAATACAGTTACCTAGGTAACATATTTAACTTATCAACATTGAAAGATCACAGCTTAATATAAGCACGAGAAAGTCATTGAAAATGTAAAATGCTGATACAATAATAGTGGGTATATCTGACAGAATATTGAATGCAAGCATGTAAACGTTCATGCACTGTGTTGTATAAGTGCCGGATTTTACTTTGTAAGATGGAGTTCCATGCCTATTGCACTTGGTCTGTCAATATAGGGCTGGTTAATGCTGTTTTAAGACGACGCTGGAGTTATCGTTCGACGATGTCCCGTATGTGCTCGATTGGAAACAGATCTGGTGATCGAGCAGACCAGGGCAATATGTCGACATCCTGCAGTATATGTTGGGTTACCACAGCGGTATGTGAGCGATCATTTTCCTATTGGAAAACACCCCCTGGAATGCTGTTCATTAATGGCAGTAGAACAAGTGAACCACGGTATTGACATACCATATTTCAGTCAGGGTGCGTGGAAAAACCAAGAGAGTGCTCCTGCTGTCATACGAAATCGGACACCTGACCGTAACTACAGGTGTGGGTCCACGCAGACGGGTTGGTTGCAGGTCCTTAACTGGCCTCCTTGTAACCAAAACAAGACTATTACTGGCACCGAGGCAGAACCAGCTTTCATCAGAAAACGCAACAGACTTCCAGCCTGCCCTGCAATGAACTCCCGCTTGACACCACTGAATTCGCTAGTGGCAGAGGCGTGTGGTCAGGGGAAGGCACGCTAAAGACTTCTTGACTCGGATCTGTCTTTGAAGTACCCGATTTGTAATAGTCTGTTTTGTCGCTATGGTACCAAATGCTGCTCAAATTGCTGCTGCAGGTGCAGTGCACTGCGACAGTGTAATGCACCGAACACGATGGTCTTCCTTCTCGATAGTGCCACGTAGCCGTTCTAAGACCGGTGTGGAATCCTTGACTAACGTCAACTCACCACGTTCAATCTCAAAGGTAACTAACACTCACAGTCTTATACGACTGGCGCGACATCATCTTTCAGATGAAGAAACACGTCTACCAACTTTCGTTTGTGTCGCACAACTGCTTCCTGCTGTTGAGATTTTTTTCCGTCTGCATATATACAGGGCGAACAATAATAAAACCTTCACACTGCAGGGACGGATTCAAGACTGGAAATAGAGGATAAAAGATCCTATGAATATGTGTCCGGAAATGAATCGTTGCCAAATTAGATGCCGCTGACGACTGTAAGTTTCTCTGACCTCGTGCCGTGAGTTCCTTGTGTGTTGCAGGCTGTGTGATCGATGCAGAGCGCTGTAAGCAGCAGAACAACCCGGTGTTCATGTCGGGAAAAAGCCGTTATGGTGTTTGTGTTAGGCCAAGCAAATGGAAACGGTCGAGATCACACAAACGCCCAAAAAGGACTTGAAATGTTGTGTGACGTGACTAGTGTTGGTGAGGCTTCTTGTTTTGGTGCAGCCGTGCTGCCTCTCGGCCATTTCCATTTACTCGGCCGTACACAAACACCATCTCGACTTGTTCCCGACGTGAATACCGGGCCATTCTGCTGCCTACAGTACGCCGCGTTACTCACACAACCCAACACACAAGAAACACACGGCACGTGGTCAAGGGAACATTCGTTAATGGCATACAAAACTCCATCACTTTTACGCTCTTTGTCGCTGTATGTCAGTGCCACCACACATACAGTAAAGTTCCTGAATATCATTAAGCACCTTGAAATTTATTGCGCACCCATCAGATATATGCGCAACTAAACAAATGAACACGCTAGATGACAAATAAACCTTTTGCCTTGTGAAAAAATTAAAATAATGTGAGAGTGAAACCGCCAGAAATTCCTTTATAAAAAAAGTAAATACCTTAATACACCGTAAGTAACGGGTTTACGGTAAAGGCTAAAAATGCAAAAAATCGGAAGTAACAAGATAAATAACTCTGACTTCGATCTGAAATGAACAAGAAACAGGAAACAGAAACAGTAGGTTTTGTTTTACCGGATGACAGGCTGTAGGCAAGGTGTGGTAGTTACAAAACTACCAACATAAATATATCTTATTAGCGTCATAACAGGTATGTGCCAAACTGTATAAATATTGATTGCACAAACCTGCCTTCTACGCTTAATTTTAGCCACAAGAAAAGCAAACAATAAATCATGCATCAGTTAGGTGACATGTGCGACTATTTATATATGTAAACCAATGCAAAGTTCAAGACTAGTTTCATGTCCCTCATATACATAATTTTAGGATGAAATTAAAATGTAATGGCATTACAACAATTTTCAGGTTAGAAAATAAAAATGACCTATTATCTATGGCACAAAAGGATCTGAAACATGTTTCGAAAAGTAAGAAAACAAAACAGTGTCTAGCACAGCGTGGAATCTCTAGCCAAATTACGTGTCAAGCTACGATATAAGCGTCACATTAATACCCTTACATTTCTACCCTTAATGACAGCTTATGAATTTGAGGTATTGTGTATAACTGAGAGACTTCATGTTGAAAAAAATTCCGGGTGAGCATGATGTAGCACTGATGTATTACTAGTCGCACCCATATCTCACTAAACGATCACAACGAGGAACTGCAGATGTTTACCGACAGTCATTCTTTCCACACAAATGAGGCACGAAGCGTGTTAATGTAATCTCCATCACACACCCTAAGGTGGCATGCAGGTGTTACAAATCTCATTATATTTATTGGTACAATTCCTGCAATGGACACTAGGATCGAGTTAGAAAGTTACTGTATTTCGAATGCAGGTTAAGTTCCTAAAAATATATGCAGATCACATAGGCGCTACACTACGCGCATTATAGTGAAAATTAAAGGTTTCTGTCATCCTTGCTCCGGGAACTAAAAATATACTTTTGCCTATATCCTCGCCACTAAAATAACTATTGTCTTAGAGCTATAGGGCAACTTGGGCCACTCAAATTTCGAAATGCAGTTACCTTACTGTCGTCACCAGTTCTTTTTCTGTAATTCTTACATCACTATTTGTCTAACACTCAAAACGGTGGGCGTTGCTTGGTACAGATTTTCCGTTGCTAATATTATGAAACACCTCTCTGGCTGTGCTTAAAGGTCGTACTTGCAGTGTATCTAAATGTTCATCTTGTGTCTAGTATTAACAAGATGTGGCGACGTATCGAACTGACTTAGGTGGGTCCCTATGGCTTCGAAATCATTTGATTTTTTTCTCTTGTTCGTTCGTCTCATGTTCCATGGATCATTCGTGTGATAAATCGTTATGATGTGGAATGAGTTATTTTAGACTCACATCGTAAATTAGTTTGTAAATGTGGCTACATACTGAAGCAAAGTATTTTTTTTACAATTTATTGTTGTTTCTTTTATTATTATCATTATTATTATTGTTATTGTATATAGATGTGAATTATTAATTCCTATCCACTGCCTTTTACACATTTTAATAATAGAAATTTTTCTACAGAACAGAGAGTTTTCAAGGGAACGTTTTTCAGTTTGTTTTTAAATTTTACCTTGCTGTCAGTCAGTCATTTTATACAGGGTATTAAAAAAGAGTGTAGGATACTATGAGAGGTGGTATTACTCACTCGAGGGGGATTAAAAGTATCCAAGACAAATTGTCGCTGAGCCAGTTAACTTCATTTTGCAGGAAATACACATCAACGACTAATAACGGAGTCATAAGCAATAGTTGCAATCGTTCGCTGTGGTGTGCTTGGAGCTGAGATAAGTAGCAACTTGAGTCCATTACTATATGTACACTCGCCAACATAGGTCCACCGCCCATTCCATATACGCTTCCGCGGCTCATCTGATGATACATGTGAAGTGAGAAAATGCTCCTAAAATGCGGAAGACAGCATGAGCTTGCAGAAGACAATGAAAACCATAGCATTAAAGGCAAATAATGTGCTTCCAAGGTACATGTGGTCCGTAATTGCAGTGGGGGGAGGGAGATGACCATGAGACACAAATGGAAAACCCAACGACGGGATAACTATCTACGAATATGAGCATGGAACTTCTGAAGTTTGAATGTATTAGGACAGATAGAAAATCTGAAAAGGGAAATAGAGAGGCTCAACCTAGCTCTAGTGGGGATCATTGAAGTCGAATGGAAAGAAGAGAAGTATTTCTGATCAGATCGACTTTGGGTAATATCAGTATCACCAGAAAATGGTAGACGGGGTTGGATTGGTCACAAATACAAAGGTAGTAAAGAGAGTGAGCTTGTGTGAAAAGTTAAGAGACACGCTTATTCTGATCACATTCGACAGCAAACCAAAGCCGACAACTATGATTCAGATACACGTGGCAGAGACAGAAGCAGCAGATGAAGAGAAAGAGAAATTATATAAGAATTCTGAACGGGTAATTTAGTATGTGAAGGGAGATGAAAGATGAAGAGACGCAGAAGGTATATAAGTATACTGAACGAGTAATTTAATACAGTATGTGATCAAAAGTATCCGGACACCTGACTGAAAATGACTTACAAGTTCGTGGCACTCTCCATCAGTAATTCAGTATGGTATTTGCAGCCCCTTAGCCTTGATGGAAGCTTCCACTCTCACAGGCATACGTTCAGTTTGGTGCTGGAAGGCTTCTTGGGGAATGGCAGCCCATTCTTCAAGGAGTGCTGCACTGAGGAGAGGTATCGATGTCGGTCGGTGAGGCCTGGCACGAAATCGGCGTTCCAAAACTTCCCAACGGTGTTCTATAGGATCCAGGTCAGAACTCTGTGCAGGCCAGTCCATTACAGGCATGTTATTGTCGTGTAGCCACTCCGCCACAGGCCGTGCATTATGAACAAATGCTCGATCGTGTTGAAAGATGCAACCGTTATCCCCGAATTGCGCTTCACCAGCGGGCACCAGGAAAGTGCTTAAAACATCAAATGTAGGCCTGTGCTGTGATAGTTTCACGCTGGAAGAACGTAAAGTACCTAGCGACTGGAAGAAAGCGCAGGTCGTTCCCATTTTCAAGAAGGGTCATAGATCAGATGCGAATAATTATAGGCCTATTTCGCTTACGTCAATCTGTTGTAGAATAATGGAACATGTTTTGTGTTCTCGTATTATGACGTTCTTAGATAATACAAATCTCCTTCATCATAACCAACATGGATTCCGCAAACAGAGATCATGTGAAACTCAGCTCGCCCTATTTGCCCAAGAAATTCACAGTGCCGTAGACACTGGCGAGCAGATTGATGCCGTATTCCTGGACTTCAGGAAGGCATTTGATACGGTTCCGCACTTACGTTTAGTGAAAAAAATACGAGCTTACGGAATATCGGACCAGGTTTGTGATTGGATTCAGGACTTCCTAGAAGAAAGAACACAACATGTCATTCTTAAATCTGCAGATGTAGAGGTAATTTCGGGAGTACCGCAGGGAAGCGTGATAGGACCTTTATTGTTTACAATATACATAAATGACTTAGTTGACAACATCGGTAGCTCCGTGAGGCTATTTGCAGATGACACGGTTGTCTACAAGAAAGTAGCAACATCAGAAGACTCGTACGTACTCCAGGAGGACCTGCAGAGGATTAATGCATGGTGCGACAGCTGGCAGCTTTCCCTAAACGTAGATAAATGTAATATAATGCGCATACATAGGGGCAGAAATCCATTCCAGTACGATTATGCCATAGGTGGTAAATCATTGGAAGCGGTAACGACCGTAAAATACTTAGGAGTTACTATCCGGAGCGATCTGAAGTGGAATGATCACATAAAACAAATAGTGGGAAAAGCAGGCGCCAGGTTGAGATTCATAGGAAGAATTCTAAGAAAATGTGACTCATCGACGAAAGAAGTAGCTTACAAAACGCTTGTTCATCCGATTCTTGAGTATTGCTCATCAGTATGGGACCCTTACCAGGTTGGATTAATAGAAGAGATAGACATGATCCAGCGAAAAGCAGCGCGATTCGTCATGGGGACATTTAGTCAGCGCGAGAGCGTTACGGAGATGCTGAACAAGCTCCAGTGGCGGACACTTCAAGAAAGGCGTTACGCAATACGGAGAGGCTTATTATCGAAATTACGAGAGAGCACATTCCGGGAAGAGATGGGCAACATATTACTACCGCCCACATATATCTCGCGTAATGATCACAACGAAAAGATCCGAGAAATTAGAGCAAATACGGAGACTTACAAGCAGTCGTTCTTCCCACACACAATTCGTGAATGGAACAGGGAAGGGGGGATCAGATAGTGGTACAATAAGTACCCTCCGCCACACACCGTAAGGTGGCTCGCGGAGTATAGATGTAGATGTAGATGTAGAAAACAAAAGGGGTGCAAGCCCCCTCCATGAAAAACACGACCACACCATAACATCACTGCTTCCGAATTTTACTGTTAGCACTATGCACGCCGGCAGAAGACGTTCACCGGACATTCGCCATACCCACATCCTGCCATCAGATCGCCAAATTGTGTACCGTGATTCTTCAGTCCACACAATGTTTTTCCACAGTTCAATCGTCCAATGTTTCCGCTCCTTTCATCAAGCGAGGCGTCGTTTGTCATTTATTGGCGTGATGTATGGCTTATAAGCAGCCGCTCGACTATGAAATCCAAGTTTTCTCATCTCCCCCCCTAACTGTCATTGTACTTACAGTGGATCCAGATGCTGTTTTGAATTCCTGTATGATGATCTGGATAGATGTATGCCTGTTACATAGTACGACCCTCTTCAGCTGTCGACGGTCTCTGTCAAACAACAGGCAAGGTCGACCTGTACGCTTTTGTGCTGTAAGTGTCGCTTCACGCTTCCACTTCACTATCACAACGGAAACAATGGACCAAAGGATGTTTAGGACTGTGGAAATCTCGCGTACAGCCGTATGACAGAACTGACACCCAATCACCTGACAACGTTCGAAGTCCATGAGTTCCGCGGAGCCTCCCATTCTGCTCTCTCACGACGTTTGATGACTCAGAAATGGTTCAAATGGCTCTGAGCACTGTGGGACCTAACATCTAAGGTCATCAGTCCCATAGAACTTAGAACTACTTAAACCTAACTAACCTAAAGACGTCACACACATCCATGAGGATTGGAACCTGCGACCGTAACGGTCGCGCTGTTCTAGACTGAAGCGCCTAGAGCCGCTGAGCCACACCGGCCGGCTCTGATGACTGCTGAGGTCGCTGATATGGAGTACCTGGTAATAGGTGGCCACACAGTGCATCTAATATGAAAAACATACGTTTTTGGGGGTGTCCGGATACTTTTCATCACATAGTGATCACATGTAAAGGTAGATGAAAACCTAACAGTCATGGGTGAATGGAATGTGGTTACAGGGGATGGAATAGAAGAAAGGGTTACGACGTAAGCTTGGCAGTAGGAATGAGAGAGGAGAAAGACTAATTAAATTCTACGATAAATTGCAGATGTTAATGTTGACTACTCTGTTCAATAATCCCAAGAGGAGGAAATAAACCTGGAAAAGACTGAGAGACAAGGGAAGGTTTCAGATGGATTACGTCATTATCAGGCAGAGTTTCCGAAACCAGATACGGGATTGTAGCGCGTACTCACCCAGGTACAGATACAGACTCTGATCATAATTAATAATTGTGAGGAGTAGACTGAAGTTTAAGAGAATCGCCCGAAAGAATCACTGTGGAAGCATGTGGGATACTGAAGTACTGAGGAATGACGAGACCCATATGAAGTTCGCCACGGGTGTGGATAATGCGATGAGGAACACCAGTGCAGGTAGCTCAGTTGAAGAGGAGTGGACATCTCTAAAAAGGGTGGTCTCATATGTTGGACTGGCAAACGTCGGTACAAGGAACCCAAGTGCGATGAAACATTAGGTAACAGAAGAAATACTTCAGCTGATAGGCGAAAGAAGGATGTTCAAAAATGTTCAGGGAAAGATAGGAATAAAGCAATATAGACCCCTTAGGATTGAAATAAATAGTAAATACAGGATAGCCAAGATGAAATGGCTGCAGGTAAAATATGAAGAAATCGACAACTAAATGATCATCGAGTTGACAGAATGAGCGTATGCAAAAGTCAAAATAACCTTCAGTGAATTCAAAAGCAAGGGTGGTAAGAGCAAGAGTGCATTGCTAATTGCACTGTTAAACGCAAAAGAGAGAGCAGGAAGGTGAAAAAAAAACTCATTGAAGGCCACGATGAGGGGAAATACTTGTCTGATTAAGTGTTAGAAAAAAATTAGAGTCGATAGGGATTACAAAGTGGATCAAATACTAGAGTCAGAATTGGAAAGTATTCTGGAAGGCCTGAGATCAAAATGGAAGAAGGGATTTATAACATTTCATAGGAATTTCTAAAATCATTGGAGAATGTGGCAACCAAAGGAGTAGTCATTTTCGTGTGAAGGATCTATGAGACTGGCGACATATCATCATACTTTCGGATAAATATCGTACACACAACTCCAAAGATAGCAATGGCAGATAAGTGTGAAAGCTATCGCACAGTCAGCTTAACAGCTCATGCACCTAAGCTACTGACAAGAATAATACACAGAAGAATTAAAATGGAAACTGTGGATCAGGCAGATGACAATCGGTTTGGTTTTAGGAAAGGTAGAGACATCAGAGAAGTAGTTCCCACGTTGCGCTTGATAATGGAAGCATGTCTGAAGGAAAACCAAGACACGCTCATAACATTCGTCGAAAAGATAATGCGTTTGACAGCGTAAAATGGTGCAAGATGCTCGAAATTTTGAGGAAAATAGGAGTAAAATATATGCAAACACGGGCAGTACACATTATGTACCAGAACCAAGTGGGAACAATAAGGTTGGAAGACAAGAAAGAAATGCTCGGATTAAAAGGGTGCAAGACAGGAATATAGTCTGTATATCGAAGAAGCAATTACGGAAATAAAAGAATCGTTCAAGAAAGGGATAAAAATTTACGGTGAAAGGATATCAATGATAAAATTTGCTGATGACATTTCTGTCTTCAGTGATTGTGAACAGAAATAACAGAATTTGTTTGCTGGAATGAACACTTATTGAGTACAGAATATGGACTGAGAGTATATCAAAGAAAGACAAGTTTAATGGGAAGTAGCAGAAACGATGAAGGGAAAAGGCTTAACATCCGGACTAAGAATCACGAAGTAGAAGAAATTAAGCAATTGTGCTACCATGGAAGCAAAATTACCCATGACGGACGAAACAATGAGGACATCAAATCATAGTAGCACAGGTAAAGAGGGCACTTCTAGTAAAGAGAAATCTATTGGTATCAGATATCGGCCTTAAGTTGAGGAAGACATTACTGAGAATGTTTATTTTGAGCACAGTATTGTACGGTAGTGAATCATGGGGAGTGGAGAAACGGAACAGAAGAGAATCGAAGCGTTTGAGATGTGGGGCTTCAGAAGAATGTAGTAAATCAGGTGGACTCATAAAATAAAGAATGAGGAAGTTCTTCGCAGATTCGGCGAACGAAGGAACATATGGAAAACACTCGCAAGGAGAATAACCAGTATGATAGTACATTTGTTAAGGCATCGGGGGATAGCATCCATGATACTGGAGGGAACTACAGAGTGTAAAAACTGTAGGGAAAGATAGATTTGAAAGCATAAACTTTTCTCGTAGCAATCCTTGTTTCTATTTTCTTTTATTCATAGCCCTATACTACCGAGATATAGATGACACCGGAAAATTATGCCTGCTTGCTATCAATATTTCTTTCTGCTAGTACGTTTCCTGCTACAGCACTTTCAGAATTACTGGAAAATTCTTGTTTTCGTTGTGAGTCATGAATATGATATGTGTTGATTGGGGGTAGACCTCTGGGTTTGGAGTGGTGACATTTCTTATGGGTTAGACTATATGTGCGCGCCACCAGAGAGTATTCAGTGTTGCAATTATCTCTATGATAGCCTTGTATCAGTAGGGCATGTATAAGATCTGTAAGCCCAATTATGACAAAATCAAATTGTTACTAGTGATGAGAGCGGGACTGTCTCCAAAACACTTGGTGTCGATTCCTAAGTTGAAAATATGCGTATATGTGTTTTTAATGCATAGTCCATAATAGAAGCTGACTTCCAGCAGTCTCTGGCTATTTTCATTCATTTTTACCACTTCACGATAAACCATGCAGGTCGGTCACATGTCAGTATCTCATTCAACTCTAGCATTTAAGGCCCCTAAAATATATAACGACTCGGAGCCAGGTACATTGGCTGTTCTGTCGCAGAGTAAGTCATGAAACAGATCCTTCTCTTCCGTGCTGGATGATCAAGTGGGAGCGTACACATTCAGGATGTGGATAGTGCCACTTGAACAGCGTATTTGTAAAGTACGATTAAGAATCCGCACGGTTCCACCAGATTGTGGCATAAAACAGTTTTTAACTGCGATTCCTACCACCTGATGTCTTTGCTCGTCTTAATGTTTCCCCTGCCACAAGAATGTGTAGTTTGCCTCTCTGACAGAACCCGTGTCTGGAAGCAGCATCTGCCGCAATCCCACAATGTCCTAATTCAAGCTGTGGAGTTTCTATCAACACTTTGGTTGCGTAAATAGTATACAGAGTCATAAAATGCAGCTCTTACATATGGGCGCCAGCAACTCAATCTGTGTTCTGCGGCCACTAATGTTCTGAATGTTAACTGTAACTGCTCATGTCTCCAGAAGTTAACTGCAGTACCGCCCCTCTATACAAAGCAACGATTGACATCCTCCGTCCAAATGTACGGGCGTTAATAGGAGTGTGTGATGGACCATAATCACTTGCCATCCTTCTCTGGGGGTAGTGTATCATACTCCATAGGTAGTTACAGTCGTACCATTTTCACTATACTCTAGCACCAAGACGTTGAATATTCTCTATTTGCATCATTTCGTCAAACTGGCTATCACGTTCCAGCCACATATTCAGACGTTTAGATCCACTAACTGTCACATTATAAGTATTGTCGAACAGCAGTATTCTGGTACCAGTTAGCTGAGGCTCGGTGGGTTGAGGTAGTTCCGACGACTACGACTGCTGCGGTACAGAATAGCCGAAGAGCAGGTCCGATAAATCTGGAAGGCCGACTATGGGTTTCTGCTATGTTGGCACGGACACCTGCGTGTCTTAATCCAACATGTCTGGCAGTAGAGCATTTGGAGCCTTATGCTGTTGGAAAAGTAACAAAAAAGTATAAACAAAAAATTTTCAAATGTGTGTGAATTCCTAAGGGACCAAACTGTGGAGGTCATTGGTCAATAGACGTACACACTACTTAAAGTAACTTATGCTAAGAACAACACACACCCATGCCCGAGGGAGGACTCGAACCCCCGGCGGGAGGGGCCGCGCATTCCGTGACATGGCGCCTCAAACCGCACAGGCACCCCGTGCGTCTATAAACACATAGAACATATTTATAAATGAATAATAATAATAATAATAATAATAATGAGACAGATAGTTACTTTTGAATGTGACTGCCTTCTCCTCGATATTCTACCTGTAGGCGCTGGGTGATTGCTGCAGCTGCGGCTGCTTCTGGCGCTTCATTATCCTCTCATTCCGGTGAACAGACCCCTTATGATAAGACTCATGCATTTGCTCTATTAATATAAGTGGAAGGCTGAGGGGGGAGCTTGATTCTTATCAGCCTAGAAAGGAAAAGTGTGAAGGGGTGTGGTTTCCCGCCATTTTTAACACACACAGTTAACCTAGATCCTTATCTGACCCACTCTCACAGTGGTTCGGCGACCTTCAATGTAACACACGAAACTACCCGATATGGGAAGATTCATTGGGAGAAGGTGGGTGAAGGGTGAGAGTTACCCGTAACGTTAAACATAACAATCTAAACTGCATATGGCGTAATCTGATAGCGGAAGTTACCACGAGGTAAATCGATATCAGCACCGGAACTGTCATTGCTGTCCGACTAATGTTTCTCATGCCAGTCCAGGTGTATTCGTGTAAATCACGTTTGTTTATCTAATCACAAATGGTTCAAATGGCTCTGAGTACTATGGGACTTAACTTCTTAGGTCATCAGTCCCCTAGAACTTAGAACTACTTAAACCTAACTAACCTAAGGAGATCACACACATCCATGCCAGATGCAGGATTCGAACCTGCGACCGTAGCGTTCGCGCGGTTCCAGACTGCAGCGCCTAGAACCGCTCGGCCATACCTAATCACAGTCTGCTTGATTAACTTCTAGTGCGGCGTACTTGTTCAAATTAAAATTGGACTTAGCTTTTCTTTGTGATCGGTTAATAATCAGGTGTTCTAGTGAATAGCGATATCTAATCGCATTTCCCTCATATGTCAATATTCTTGGCATTCTACGTCTCACTTATTCAATTATACGCAAACTGCTTTAGCAAAAGTTATTTTGTCAACATTTTAAAAACTTGGCAAATTAAGTTATTTTGTGCGATACCTCATATATAGTCGCCTGTGTATATTTGCCTTTTTTTGAGTCATCAGTATTCTGACTGGTTTGATGCGGCCTCTCGTGTGCCAACGTCTTCATCTCAGAGTAGCACTTGCAACATCAGTCCTCAATTATCTGCTGGATATATTTCAGTCCCTGCTTTCTTCAACAGTTTTTACCCTCTACAGCTCCTTCTATTACCGTGGAAGTTATTTCGTGATGCTTTAACACATGTCTTGCCATCCTGTCCCTTCTACTTGTCAGTGTTTTCCATATATTACTCTTCTCGCCGATTCTACGGAGAACCTCCTTACTCTTTACCTTATCAATCCACCTAATTTTCAACATTCTTCAGCAGTACCACATGTCAAATGCATCGATTTTCTTCGGTTCCCGTTTTCTCAAGATCCATGTTTCACAACCGTGCAATGGTGTGCTCTGAACGTATATTTTGAGAAATTTGTTCCTCAGATTCAGCCCTATGTTTGATAGTAGTAGACTTCTCTTGACCAAAAATGCCCTTTTTGCCAGAGCCAGTCTGCTTTCTGTGTCCTCCTTGCTCCGTCCGTCATGGGTTATTTTTATCAATAGGTACCAGAATTAACTTCATCTACTTCGTGATCACCAATCCTGACGTTAAGTTTCTCGCTGTTCTTATTTCTGATATTTCTCATTACCTTCGTCTTTCTTCGACTTACTCTCAGTCCATATTGTCCACTCACCAAAATGTTCGTTCCATTCAGCTGATCCTGCAATTCTTCTATTATCCATGGCTTCTACTCAGTTATCATCTTTGGACTTATGTTTTACTTTTTTAACTTCCGTGATAGCTGTTTTTAGAGATGTCCATTGCTCTTCAACTGAACTATCTAGTGAGCTACTCGTTATAGCAGTATATATAACCTCAGAGAACTTTAAGCGTAACTCTTCATTCCTTAGTAGTTCCGTACCCCAGTTATTTGCCCACTGATACTTCCTGAGTAGGCTCTTAAACTTCAACCCATTCTTCATCGCCACTAAATTGTGATCTGAGTCTACATCCGCTCCTGGTTATGCCTTACAATCCATTATCTGACTTCGAAATCTCTGCCTGACATGATATAATTTAACTGAAATCCTCCCGTATCTCCCGGCCTTTTCGAATTATACCTCCTCCTCTCGCGACTCTTGAACAGAGTATCCGCTATCACCAGCTGAAATTTATTGCAGAACTCAATTAGTCTCTCTCCTCTCACATTCCTAGTACCAAGCCCGCGTTCTCCCGTAACCCTTTCATCTACTCCTTCACCTATAACCTCCTTCGAATACCCCAAGACTGTTTGATTTTCATCTCCCTTTACGAACTGAATTAGCCGTTCAATATCCTCATATAATTGTTTTGGTGTTACTTTGCTGTAGATTCTGATGAGAACAACCCCATCACTAAGGCCGGCCGTGGTGGCCGTGCGGTTCTAGGCGCTTCAGTCTGGAACTGCGTGACCGCTACGGTCGCAGGTTCGAAACCTGCCTCTGGCATGGATGTGTGTGATGTCCTTAGGTTAGTTAGGTTTAAGTAGGTCTAAGTTCTAGGGGACTGATGACCTCAGATGTTAAGTCCCATAGTGCTCAGAGCCACTTTTTGAACCCACCACTAAACTGTTCACGTTAATCTACTTGCTATGTACTTCTAATAGTAAATATTAAATGGATTTTGTATTAGTATCCTCATTCGTCTGTTTACTATGTTCAAACTCCCGTTGTTTGTTCTTGAAACTGCATGGCTTGGCATGTTCAGCACCTGAATTAATAATATCATGACTTCTTGTCCTAGTTAACGGTTCTGCTGAAATAAGCGATACCCTCACTTCGTAGTGCGGCACGTTATTCTCTCTTTGTATTTCAGTTTTCCGATAAGTATTTGTGTCGCAGTTTCTGCATCAATGCCGTACCGTCTGCAACTTTATATTTCATATGAAATGTCTCAGATTGTTCTCCGAAAATAACTGTAACTCATAAGTTAAAGTTTCGGAGGCAAAAGTGTGTCTCTAGGAGACGATCGTCTTTACTCAAAGAGCATATCAGCTTTATAGATCTGCTTTCCTTATATTAACTAACATATTTCCTCGTGAAGTACGTTAACTAATTTGTGTTTGGACTGTGAAAGTTTAATTGTCGACACTGAGTGTCTTGAGTCATATTGCGTTATCACATGGGCTTTGCCTGAAAACTGACTAGGAAAAGTGTTTCAGAATTTTAATTAAAGTTGCCAAAGTCGTTTAGACTATGCTGCAGGAGTTTCGACTACGCTGCAGAAGTTTTCGCTCAGGAGCCCAAACACATCTTTTATATGGTTTCTATCTCTCCCCATGCGATTTCCGAATTTTTACAGCGCTGAAGAAAGAAATTCGTGGCCGTCGATTTGATTTGGTGGAAGAGTTCCACTCCCGTATAGAGACATGGTACCGGAGGCAACTGCAAACATTTTTCCAACAGTCTCACAGAAGGATAAATGTAGTAGTAGTTATGGCGATAAGTTTTGAAATAAGAAACCGCTTATTCACTTTTTTTCCATCTGCCTCGTTTTCATTTGACTGCCCCTTATAAATTTGTCTTCATATTAGCCTTCACAATGCAGGTCAGACAGTACAAGCTGAAGATAACCTCATATGTCACCAATATTAACTGAATCTGTGGAGGAAAACAAATAAAAATACACATCTAGCTCTGTCGCATTCTTAAATCGAAAGAACTCTTCCTTAAGATTACACAGAACTGGTAAATAGCATCGGGTGTACCGAGCGAGGTGGCGCAGTGCTCATTACACTGGATTCACATTCGGGAAGACGGCTGTTCAAATTCGCGTCCGACCATCCATATTTAGGGTTTCACGTAGTTTCCTGTATCGTTTCAAGCAAATACTGGGACTGTTCTTTGGAAAGGGCACGATCCATTTCCTTCCTTATTCCAGAAACTACCTAAACTAGTGCTCCGTCTCTAATAACCTCGTTGTTAATAGGACGTTAAAGCCTAATTTTATTTCCTTTCTTCCATTGTCATTGGAAGTCTATGTTAATACGAGAGTAATTCAATGAATATCCTTGTGGACAGTGAACCACGTGTCCTGAAGTGGACATAACTGTTCAACTGCTCCTATCAAGCACTCTTTCAGTAAATGACTCTCCATGAATGAAAGCAAGAACATTGCTAATGGAGTGTAATTTTGTACCTCATATACACTGCTGACTCAATTAATTTTTCTTTGTCTTACTCCTCCTCTGAAGAGGTTTTTTTTGAAGTTTTAAAACTACACTATGTGATCAAAGTATCCGAACAACTGGCTGAAAATGACTTACAAGTTCGTGGTGCCCTCCATCGCTAATGTTGGCATTCAATATGGTGTTGACCCATCTTTAGCCTTGATGACAACTTTCGCTCTCACAGGCATACGTTCAATGGGGTGGTGGAAGGTTTCTAGGGGAATGGCAGCCCATTCTTCACGGAGTTCTGCCCTGAAGAGAGGTATCGATGCCAGTCAGTGAGGCCTGGCACGAAGTCGGCGTTCCAAAACATCCAAAAGGTGTTCTACAGGATTCGGGTCAGGACTCTGTGCAGGCGACTCCATTACAGGAATGATATTGTCATGTAACCGCTCCGCCACAGGCCGTGCATTATGATCAGGTGCTCGACCGTGTTGAAAGATGCAATCGTCATACCCAAATTGTTCTTCGACATCGGGAAGCTAGAAGGTGCTTAAAACATCAATGCAGGCCTGTGTTGTGATAGTGTCATGCGAAACAACAAGGTGTGCAAGCCCCCTCCATGAAAACCACGACCACACCATAACACCCCAGCCTACGAATTTTACTGTTTGGACTACACACGCTGGCAGATGACGTTCACTGGGCATTCGCTATACCCACACCCTGCCATCGGATCGCCGCGCTGCGTACCGTGATTCGTCACTGCAAACAACGTTGTTCCACAGTTCAATCGTCCGATGCTTACGCTCCTTACACCAAGTGAGGCGTTGTTTGGCATTTACCGGCGTGGTGTTTGGCTTATGAGCAGCCGCTTGACCATGAAATCCAAGTTTTCTCACCTCCCGTCTAACTGTCATAGTACTTGCAGTGGATCCAGATGCAGTTTGGAATTCCTGTGTGATGGTCTGGATAGATGTCTGCCTATTACACATTACGACTATCTTCAACTGTCGGCGGTCTTTCACATTCAACAGACGAGGTCGGCCTATACGCTTTTGTGCTTTACGTGTCGGTGCACGTTCCCACTTCACTGTCATATCGGTAACAGTAAAAGTTGGGACTTTCAGCCCGCCCGGTTAGCCGTGCGATCTAACGCATTGCTTTCCTGTCTGGAAGGCGTGCTGGTCCCCGGCACGAATCCGCCAGTCGCTTTACGGTACGCTAGCGGCACGGACATCTTGTTTACGTCCTCGCCGCGCAGCTTGCTGGCTGAGTTGTTTGCGTGATTGTGCCGTCTTAGCGTGCTATATTTCCTTCGACAGAGAATGACTTACGCCTACAGAAAATCGACACTGAAAATTAGCTTTGCATCTGAATATGTCCGACTAAAAGCACGGAAAATCGAACAGTTTATCAGAGATGAAGTCAAGATTTATTGCAACGATGTCGTTGGCATCCACCTGTTTATAGTGAGCAGTGTGGTATTTGTGAATTGGTTAACGAAGACATATGTGACAAAATTCTAAGTGCAACTCGAAGTGGTCTTAAGTTCCGTCACTCTGATTGGACACATCGGTAACGTAGCTGTGGAACATGTGGGACTTGGACTGCGGTCGATACGGGTATTAGAACTCCCTTTCGAGGTGCCTTCAGAGGTGGTGGTATCTGCATTCCACCCGTATGGACAGGTGATTGGTCACACAACTGAAAAAAATGGTTCAAATGACTCGGAGCACTATGGGACTCAACTGCTGAGGTCATTAGTCCCCTAGAACTTAGAACTAGTTAAACCTAACTAACCTAAGGACATCACAAACATCCATGCCCGAGGCAGGATTCGAACCTGCGACCGTAGCGGTCTTGCGGTTCCAGACTGCAGCGCCTTTAACCGCACGGCCACTTCGGCCGGCACACAACTGAAAAGTGAGTTCAGTTCACTACATACCAGGTTCTCAATGGAGTACGACAGATCCGCATACAGCTAACCAAACATGCGCCGTCCTGCTTATATATTGGTGGCGGCCGTGCAATTACTATTTATGATGGCCAGCCCGAAGACATGTTCGGGAAGTGACAAAGAAGGACACCTCCGTTCCAGGTGTGTGCAACGCAGAATCACATAGTAACCGCCTGGGGACCTGCCGGCCACGAACGCTCCGACGACGCTACCGCTTACGTTTGTCGAAGTTCTCCGTAACGACCCTCGACACATCGTCGTGTCCAGTAACGCCTCAGGCTGTTGCGGACGGACCAACGCCCTTGCCTCCTCCTCCCGACATGTGCAGCGGTGAGCAATCTCTAGGACAGGGGATGGCCCTTGACTCAATTGTTGTGCCTACCGATGCTTTTGTGCCTGAACATCCGGATCCCCAGGCGTCTTCGGACACTGAAGATCACGTGCGCAAGCAGCGGTCGCCGAAAAGACGTCGGAAATGGCGGATCACCCCGCCTCACACCTGCAGGACGCAGTCTCAAGACGATGATGATCACAACCATCAAGATGTTCCCCCAATGGACGATTCCCTAGTGGAAGCACCAGTGTGCACCCCGTAAGAGGTACAACCATCCTTGCATGCACCAGGCGCTGTACCTATGGATGTTGAACAGCAGCTGAACCAGCACCACTCTTCCACCATCGACGTGACGCCGCCTTCGGACTCCACAGGTACTCCACTGGAAGCACAACATCCACGCACCTTTTCGTGGTCTGACGATGTAGACGACGAAACACCCACCGTTGAGACAGCAGCGAATGCTGCTGCTCTAACCCACGACTGCTAATCGACAGGGTTACTGGATGGGGATGTGCAGCCTACTGGGATAACGTTCCTGTTCGCTGCTGCTCCTCGTGCCTCCATGAGTGTCCCAATAGTCCCAATTCCACGACAATCTTACAGGATTGGCTTCATCAGTGTCAACACCATTGACACCCCTGTCAAATTACAATTGCTCCGTGAAATGTTGAGGGTGTCAGACCTCGATGTTTCCCTTTTGCAGGAAGTTCGCCTGACGACGTTTCCTAATATCTATGGCTATGTTTTCCACCTCACGCCGTGTGCTGACGATAGCAGTGGGACAGCTATTCTTTTAAGGGTAATTTTACTATCTTTGGTCTGAAAAAAAGTATGTCCTTTGAGAAATTTTTCTCGGAATGTGTTATAGATATCAATGTCTAATTTGGTCAGAAAGTTTATTGGTATTTCCTCTACAAACTGGAAATTTTTCGACCGGAAATGTCAAAGAGCAAGGGCGGAACTGCCGACAGAACGAAACAAAATTTCGATGTAGACCTCCACACGCGGTATGTCACAGGTCAGCCGGCTCGTCTGAAATCAAAATGGAATTGACGTTAGTGAAGTATATAAGATTGTTTAGGAGTTGTACCTCGTTTAAGTTATTTGGACCATAGGAAACAAAATGGCGGCCTCGGACACGGCCAAGTAACGGGAACGGTCGCGATCCTATTCGGAACAGGTCGCTCCTTTGTTTGTAGGCCGCTACGGCCATATTATTCTTGGCGGCGACTTCAATTGTGTGTTGGCCCAGAATGACCAACATCCCCATTTCACCACAGGCCAGGAACTCAAGCTGTTCGTGCATGAACTGAACCTCACCGATACTTGGAACAACGTGCATATTGATCGATATGGATATATGTGCGTCACCAGCCATTCAAGCAAGTCGTCTTGACGGTGTCTACGTTTCCCAAGGAATCGTAACTGCTACGCTTGACGCTGAGTTACGACCTACCGCCTTTCCGACCATGTCGCCTACATTATAACTGTTTCGCTCCAGAGGCAGAAGGTGTGGCGCGGTTAAGGAAGGTGGAAGCTGCATGTCGCCCATCTCAAGGATCCGGAATGCAGGTAGGTCGCAGAAACTACGTGGAACAACTGTGTGAGACGCCTTCCAGCGTATCTTTCAACACTCCGGTGATGGATCTGCTGCACCAAGCCTCCTTTACGTCGTTCGATGATGAATTATGGTCGCGACAAAATGCTGTGACAACGACATACCATGGAATACTATTTTATAATTATCCGAGAACTCTCAAAACATGCCCCGTCTGTACAACTACAGGTTGAAATTCAACAGATTAAGGCGGAGATAGTTCCTCTTATGCGTCACCACCTTGAAGGCACAATAGTACGCGCAAGAAGTCACGATTGTGTACTAGGAGAGCCCCCGTCCGTGAATCATGTTATCCGAGAGAAGCAGTCGGAGAAAGTTGGTCAACGCCATCGACATGACATATGGTCGTCGATTGTGGTCCCAGAATGAAATCGTAAAAGCCTTTGTGGATCACTATAACCAGTTCTATGCAGCAGAGAACTAGAACATCGCGGTAACGACTGATGTCCACCGTTCCTTGACAGGTACCCTGTACGAGACTGTTGTGGAGAATCTCACAGCGAAAATTACGGTTGATGACGTCACCGACGCTCTTCATAAGGGTGTGGCGAACAAAGCCCCATGTCCCGCTGGAGTTTCACCGCACATACCACGACATCATGGGCTCACACTGGACTGCGATGTATGAAGAACTGGTGAACCCTGACCTTCCCCTCCCACACGAATTCGTAGAAGGCTTGCTTATCCCGGTCCCAAAGCCATCGGAAGGTCGGGGAATTGGACATTAGCGGCCGTTGACCATGTTAAATTGTGACTTCAGGATTTTTAATCGGATTCTTGCCGCTCTCCTTCGACGCGTCATCCCTCAAGTCATCTCTCTGCATCAAACGTACTTTGGTGGTAACAGTAACATTCAGACGGCACTCAGCGATTACCATGACGTCATAGCCCTGGCCATGACCCGCCCCAGTCGCGGTGCCTTAGTGACAGTGGACTTCGACCACGCCTTTGATAGAGTGAGCCATGACTTTCTAGAAAACGTACTCCGACGGATGGCCTTTCCCCACAGTTTTATACACATCGTCTTGCGGCTCCTCCGAGGTGTCACGTCGCGAGTGCTGGTCAATGGCCGTGTGGCGGGCCCTATTAATGTCATGCGGTCTGTCAACTAAAGATGTCTGCTGTCGATGCTGCTTTTCGACATCGCCCTGGAGCCACTGTTTCACTGTTTGAGGAACCGGCTGACTAAGATAACAATGAGGGGGAATGCTTTCATCTGCCGCGCCTATGCAGATGACGTGGTGTTCTTGGTTCTATCGGAGGATGAAGTTGGAGAGGCAGTGGCATGTATCGACCAGTACGGGACTGCTGCGGGCAGCCGTGTGATTCTGACGAAATCTAGTGCTACGTCCGTCGGTAGAGGTCTTCCAGCAACGAGTGTGGCTCCATTGCCATTAGTGGACAAGCTCAAATGTTTGGGGATCACCTTCACGCGTGATATACAGCGCACGATCTTATTTATCTATAAAAGCCTGCTTCAAGATATCCGCAAGAACGTTTGTGGCAACCTCCTGAGACCATTGGACACGTTACAAAGGGTGGATTTTCTTAACACTCATCTAGTCTCGCGACTACCCCATTTAGCACAGATTTTACCTTTGCCAAAGGCTAGAGTACACGGACTTCAGGCGGTGTTCGGCTACTTTGTAAGCGCGGGTCTTACCTTCAAAGTCCGCTACGATACGCTGACACTTCCTCCTCGAGATGGCGGCATCAGCCTTGTCAACGTCCAAGCGAGAGCAGGACCCGCCGCCTAACCGGATTATCGGGCAGCCTGATTGACGAACTGGCCACTCCCTCTCGAGTGGCACCCGATGCAGTCTGACTGCTTTCGGATTCAGTGTGGGTCTACCGACAAACTGACGGGACGCGGATGCCATTTTGTCTGTTCCGCCAGGAGGGCGTTTTCATTAATTTCTATAATTCCCTTTTCATTTTGTTTGTTATTGATGGTAATTACATATCATTAGTTTTCGCCTGGAGGGTATCCTATGTGATCTCATCAAATATAAAATAAATAAATAAATTTGTATGATACATGATATGAAAAGAACCTGATATGAAAAAGTATACTTATTTGCATTTCAAGAAAAATTTTTCTTATTTGGTGCAGAAGGCCGTCATTTATTTGAGAACACCTGAATTTTTTATTTGTTTGTCATTATCTAAGACATTAAAAAAATAAAAAAAAAATAAGCAAATGCTGTTAACGCATCCATTCTAGAGAAGCGGGAAAAAAGAAAAAATAATGATACAAGTAAAAAAAAGTAGGGCAAAAAAAGAAAAATAGTTGTTAGAGCACTTACCCTCGAAAAGCAAAGGTCCCGAGTTCGAGTCTCGGTCCAACAAAAAAAAAAATCTGTCCGGCGGATTAGTGTCGAGGTCCGGTGCGCCGGTAAGTCTGTGGATGGTTTTTAAGGCGGTTTTCCATCTACCTCGGCGAATGCGGGCTGGTTCCCCTTATTCGTCCTCAGTTACACTATGTCGGTGATTGCTGCGCAAACACTTTCTCCACGTCAAAATATCCACGGGTGTGCTGCCTGGCTATAGTGTCCAACGGGCACAATATTTCGGCGATCATACATGTCGCCATCATCAGGTGAACTGACGGACTGAGCTCCTGTGAACGTGCCGGCACGGAGATCCGTACGCTATGGCTGCTCAGAGGGAACTGGGTTCGGTGGCGGCGGCGGCCGATTTAAATACCCTCCGACCGCGGCGCGCTCCCTCCGCCGTCCGCGCCCCTCGCCACGGTCGCGCGGTGGAACAGATTGCGACGGCGTCTGAGATGACGTCGGAGTGATGGCTCTGTCCGCCGTGGTCGTCACAACTATACGTTTGCTCGATTTACTCGTGATTAACCCGATCGCTGGTTCCCAAGCCTTGCTAAGATTATAGCCACGGTCACGGTTTATGAGGTCGTCATTGGTGCGATTTTCGATGGCCTCTCTAACAACGCTGTCCCAGTACCTCGACGTCTGTACCAGCATCCTCGTGCGGTCATATTCCATGGCGTGATTTTCCGACAAACAATGTTCAGCGACCGCCGACTTGCTCGGATACATCAGGCGAGTGTGCCTCTGGTGTTCACGGCATCGATCCTCGACGGTACGCATCGTCTGACCAATATACGACTTGCCACATTGACACGGAATCTGGTACACGCCGGCCTTCCTCAAACCGAGGTCATCTTTGGCGGTCCCCACCAGTGCACGAGTTTTATTTGGAGGACAAAACACAGTTCCGACCCGGTGTTTCTTCAGAATGCGAGCGATTTTCCCCGAGAGTGCGCCTGTGTATGGAATAAATGCAGTGCCTACCTCCTCCCTCGTGACTTCATCCATCTCAAGAGGTTGTGCTGCAGTGGTTGGGCGGAGAGCACGTTGAATCTGCCACTCTGAGTACCCATTTTTTCGAAATACAGTTCTCAGATGTTCCAATTCCTGGGGTAGACTCTCTGCGTCAGAGATAGTGCGCGCCCTATGTACTAGAGTTTTAAGTACCCCATTCCTCTGTGAAGGGTGGTGGCAGCTGTCTGCGTGCAAATACAGATCAGTGTGCGTAGTCTTCCGATACACCCCATGACCTAGGGTGCCGTCAGCCCTTCTCTTGACCAAGACGTCAAGGTAAGGTAATCTACCCTCCGTTTCAGTCTCCACAGTGAATTTGAGATTGGGGTGTATGGAGTTTAGATGTGTAAGGAAGTCAAGGAGTTTGTCCATACCATGTGGCCAGATGACGAACGTGTCGTCCACGTAACGGAAAAAGCAAGTAGGTTTCCATACGGATGACGACAGGGCTTCCTCCTCGAAGTTCTCCATGTACAAATTCGCTACCACCGGTGAGAGTGGGCTACCCATGGCGACTCCCTCCGTTTGTTCGTAGTATTCTCCATTAAAAAGAAAATACGTCGAAGTCAAGACATGCCTAAAAAGTTCAGTGGTCTTCTCGTCAAACTTCTGACTAATCAATTCTAGTGACTCTCGCAGGGGTACCCTCGTAAACAAGGAAACGACGTCAAAACTCACCATGATATCTGACTCATCCAACCTGAAGCTGTCAAGGCGTTTAACAAAATCCACGGAATTACGGATGTGATGAGGGCATTTACCCACATAAGGACTTAATATTCCCGTCAGGTATTTGGCCAACAAATATGTAGGTGCCCTGATGTTGCTGACAATGGGGCGTAATGGTATCCCCTCTTTGTGAACCTTGGGGAGTCCATATAGTCTAGGCGGTACCGGACCTTGGGGTAACAATTTCTTAGCGTCACCCTCCGATAAATCTGCGTCCTTGAGAAGCGCCCTCGTCTTGTTCTCCTCCTTCTTTGTAGGGTCAACGCTGATCTTCCGGTAGGAATCGTCATTTAGCAGGCTCTGCATCTTATCAGTGTAGTCCTTATGGGAGACAACAACTGTAGCATTGCCTTTGTCAGCCGGTAAGACAACAATTTCAGAGCGCTCCCTCAGATCACGATCTGTATTTGCACGCAGACAGCTGCCACCACCCTTCACAGAGGAATGGGGCACTTAAAACTCTAGTACATAGGGCGCGCACTATCTCTGACGCAGAGAGTCTACCCCAGGAATTGGAACATCTGAGAACTGTATTTCGAAAAAATGGGTACTCAGAGTGGCAGATTCAACGTGCTCTCCGCCCAACCACTGCAGCACAACCTCTTGAGATGGATGAAGTCACGAGGGAGGAGGTAGGCACTGCATTTATTCCATACACAGGCGCACTCTCGGGGAAAATCGCTCGCATTCTGAAGAAACACCGGGTTGGAACTGTGTTTTGTCCTCCAAATAAAACTCGTGCACTGGTGGGGACCGCCAAAGATGACCTCGGTTTGAGGAAGGCCGGCGTGTACAGGTGTATGTGGCAAGTCGTATATTGGTCAGACGATGCGTACCGTCGAGGATCGATGCCGTGAACACCAGAGGCACACTCGCCTGATGTATCCGAGCAAGTCGGCGGTCGCTGAACATTGTTTGTCGGAAAATCACGCCATGGAATATGACCGCACGAGGATTCTGGTACAGACGTCGAGATACTGGGACAGCGTTGTTAGAGAGGCCATCGAAATTTGCACCAATGACGACCTCATAAACCGTGACTGTGGCTATAATCTTAGCAAGGCTTGGGAACCAGCGATCGGGTTAATCAAGAGTAAATCGAGCAAACGTATAGTTGTGACGACCACGGCGGACAGAGCCATCACTCCGACGTCATCTCAGACGCCGTCGCAATCTGTTCCACCGCGCGACCGTGGCGCGGGGCGCGGACGGCGGAGGGAGCGCGCCGCGGGCGGAGGGTATTTAAATCGGCCGCCACCGAACCCAGTTACCTCTGAGCAGCACACCCGTGGATATTTTGACTATCAAATACGCCGGGAGGAACTCAAGAATCACTTTCCCCACGTACGCGTATACTATAATTACTCTAGCACACTAACATTGAGGTTACAATACACTCGTCTGGTGTCAGACGTTACCGCGGGAGGGGGGGGGGGGGGTAGGGTCTACCGGGAAACGAACTGCACAGTAACCCTGGGTTCGTTGTGCGGCGGCGGTGGGGTGAGTGCACTGCTGTAGCCTGTTGTGGGGTTGCGTACCACTGAGGCTACGGCGGGGACGAAGCTTCTCCGTCATTTCTACGTCCCCAGTTCTATACATTACAATACAATAGGGATGCTTAGGAGTGTGGAAATCTCGCGTTCAGACGTATGACACAAAAGACACGTAATCAGCTTGCCTAGTTACAAGTCCATGAGTTTCGCGAAACACCCCATTCTGCTCTCTCACGATGTCTGGTGACTAATGTGGTCACTGATATGGAGTACCTGGCAGTAGGTGGCAGAACAGTGCATGTAATATAAAAAACATATGTTTTGAGGGTGTCCAGGCAATTTTGTTCATATAGTGTATAAGCCTGTCCTGAAGTGTAGAACATCCGAACTTTTTAGCTTAAAGCTGTTTAAAAAAACTGACGTTATTAACGTTCTACATCTTTGTTATTCACATACACATGTTTACCTCTCAACATAGTCACCATGGCGACGAACACATTTCTTCCAACGAGAGACCAGTTTGATGATACTGTTAAGGTAGAATGTTTGACTCTTTTGATGGAGCCAAAACCTCACCTCTGCTTGCATCGCTTCATCACTATCAAAGTGTAGTCGCGAAAGGGTTCGCTAAGATTTGAAAACAGATGGAAATCGAATTGAGCCAAATCAGGATTGTATGGAGGATGTTCGATGACCCAACGTGTTGGACTGCTGTAGATGTCACAGCGTTCGTTTGTGGTCTAGCATTGTCATGCTGAAGGACAGGGTACTCCACATGTGGAAATTTCCTGCGGTTCGAAACTCATTACAGCATGCTGTTTCTATCCTGCTTTACGCATTGCCGTGATACACATTATGGTTTAGAGCCTTCCTCAGGCAAAGAGTTGCAACTTGCGTCAGCAAAGTGAGATAATTGACCAAGTAATATGTATGACATGTAATACCTCAACGGGTATTGAGAACAAAGTAAAAATTCGGAGGCATTACTTTTCAGGATGACCTCCTATTTATGTAGAGTGAAGAAAAATTCACGCATTCGGACTTCGCAGCGCAATTCCTCACGTACTAGAGGTCTGTGACAAAATTTCGTCATGCGCATTTTTCTGGCAGTAAATGGACGTTAAAGACTGACAGTCTGGTAACACTGTAATCACATGTACGGTAACGATCTCTGTTAGCAAAGAGCAGTAGTGCTGTGCTGTTGGTTGAGTCCCCGTAGAATACCGAGGCCCGCAGATGCGCAGACGGCTGGTGATGCTTCGGACGTAGGATAAATACCGATTACTGGACGGGAAGTCCCGTTCTTAACTGAAGTCTACACTCATTTTTTTTTGTAAATATTAGCAAAGCCCCTCTAGGTCCACACTTACATGCTGACCATTCAAAAATATCTGTCGCGCTGCTTTGGTTCATATCTAAAAAGAATTCCGCTCAAAATGTAGCGTTTTATGTTGGCCTAGCTTGTTAACCACTTGTAACTTTCACAGAAGCGTAACGAGTGGTCAATTTGGAGTAAAACCTACACATTTTTCTTTTCGTCATGTTAAAATTTGCTTCTTCTGCCAAAACACACCTGAGTTCACACAGTCTCACCTCACTAACATGTTTTGCAGATGCAATTGCTACAGAATTCTGAAACAGTGGTTCATTAAATTTATTAAGGGAGGAACTGAAGAGAAGTGAGGTCAGTATCTTATGAAAAAAGATATCTTGGGTAGAGAATAAACATGTAATGTCTTCACTTATGCAGTTCCAAAACCCATAACATTTTTCGTTTCACCAGCTATCGATGGCCCTTGAATATTAGAACCTTTAATCGAAAAAGTCTGTAGTTAGGGGAATAACACGGTAGATAACGATGTTTTGTATAATGACTATGTGGAAAAATACTATCTTCTCTGTATGCAATAACATGGTAACTCTTATTTCGATATCTCAAACTGTTTGTGAAGTATGAGGGATGTTGTGGATATTTCGCCCTGGTTTTATCGCTGGTTTGGTGCGATCGCAAATGAGTGTACTATGTCAGAACAGTTTTCTCGAGACTTGTGACAGATACAGACCTCCATAAAAGTCTGCAGAAAAATTCAGTGTAATAGCTAAATTTCAAATGCAGTAAAGTGTTATGTAATATGCACTAGTCGCAAAATCAAGGACCCCTATTTTTCATTTCAAACTTTTTCGAATTCCAAGCAGTGTCTTACTTCCACGAAAATATCACAGTAACTACGACCATTAACAAAATGATAGGCACATCATAATTAACCTGACATCCAAAGCTACAAGCAAAACAAAAATTATATTTTTAACAAATAGTTTCTGTAAAATCGTTAGAGAAATATTGCAGGGCGTGCGCCTCGATTCTGTCGTCGCCAACCAGCTGAAAGGTAGCAGGCAGTGTCGGCCACCTCTTCCAAACAAACAAGCGAATGAAGTCGCTCAACACTTTCGACTAAGCTTGGTCACTGCGAATCGGCCGAGGTATTCTGCGCGGACTCTACAGTGGATAGCGTTTTGGGTTATGATGCAGGAGGTGGAGGTTTCGAATGTATGTCAAGGCGTATTTGTTTTTATTTGCTAAATGTATGCGTGGTACGGTATCTGGCGTCTTATTCCTCACAAAGCGATTACACTGCGCCTCCTACAAATCATTTGCATTTACGTACTAAGATTACACAAATGGAAGTACAGTCGTTTTCACTGGTCAGATTTTAAAGAAGCCTTTTGCACGTCGTGGACGCGAATTGTTTCGCACCACTGCATCTACTACACTCCAAACCTGATTTCGGTGTACCCTCCTCCAACGGTTCCATCGATTAGTACCAACTATAATTCTTGCTATGTTTGGGTCCATTACGTTTTATCAGGGCCTTACGTCAACAATAGGGCTAGAAATGTTTACCAGTTGTACGTATTATCACCATCGCACCACGAATTATGCCTTTCAAAATTGCGTCTAATAAGCATGCCGTTTAGCAAATATTTCCATGCGTTACTATTTTATTATTATTATTATTACTACTATCGATGGCAATGTGGAAACATCACTTCAGTTATCGTTAGGAAGGCAGTGTAATTCAAAAACTAACATCTCATAATTAGCTGTAAGGGAAGTGATGCGCGTTAGACGGAACAGCCCGCTGACACTAATGACGTTTTTATACTGCATGCACTATTCACCAGATAGAGACCAGATGCTAGCGGAGTAACGCGCCCATGACAGACTCCATGTACATTGGTATACGAATCGTACTATCATTTTGTGTCATGCTAAAACAGTGTGACATATGTATGGCATACACAAACGCTGAATATGTTGATATGCTGGTAATCGGGCTGCTGTATATCCTGCTAGATATATTGGTCGACGACATCCAAATAAAAATGTGTTTCGTCGTCCTTCGCGAGACAGGTTCTTTCCTTCTATTATCACGTGACAGAGGTCGTCTATTTACTCGCCGTACTCCAGCTACTGAAGAAGCTATTCTGGAAGCCATGCACCAGGAAGCCCAGCGATGTATACTTATCGTTCTGGCAACGATCGATCATTGATGTGCTGTTCGAGGGTGCAGATGCAATTCTGTGAATGGTCCCAACAACAACAGAAAGCCAACGATGACTTCATAAATATTGTAATATGAGAGGATGAAACAGAGTTTACTTGTGAGGGTATTTTCAATATGCACAATGCCCACAATTGGTGTGACGTTAACTCACACGTCAACGGCAACAGTGGATATCAAGTTCGCTTTGGCAGCAACGTCTGGGCCGGAATATTGGGAAACAGGAGTTTGGGTTCCTACTGTTGCCTGACCGGTTGATTCCTCTCAAATTATTTGCCTGACACACTGGAAGTTGTTCTACTCCATGATAGACAGAGTTTATGGTTCCAACATGATTTTGCAGCTCCACACTTTGGATTAATGTGGGACGATGTTTAGACAGAATGTTTCCAGAAAAATGGCTCGGACTGGGAGGTCCAGTTGTGTGGCCTCCGAGTTCACCTGGGTTTCTTCTTGTGGGGACACCTGAATCAGCATTTGTCCGCCGACACGTATGGAAGAACTAATAGAGCGTGTTCATGCTGCTCTTGTATCTGTGGATGCGACCATGTTGCGAAGAGTCCAGCGGGTCGTGCAGTGTTCGGATGTGCAGAGGGATTGCTTTGAGCATTGTCTCTGAGGACAATGTGTTCTTTTGTAAACGTCATGCGGTCATTAATATGGAAATTGTTATTGTCAGTGGTTGCTAATGTCTTACATCTGAGCGGAAGTACTGCATTTAGTATAAATGACAAGTAGATGTTGAGTTATTTAACAGTGTCAGTCATCTTTAGCATCTCGAATTTGATGTTTTTCTAGTTATCCTTTCCGGTGGCAGGTCATTTGTTTCACCCGTATGTTTCTGACTTTTCTGTCCACGTTTTTGTTACGTTCACCGTTACAAAACACTCTACTATGTAAATGTTGGATATGTGTGGCTTAAGAAACGGTGTATACTACAATATTATATGGCAGAATGAAACTGGCAAATAAAAACAAATACGCCTCCACGTATGACCGAGCCCCGACTCTGCAAGAGAGGCGCTCTGCATCGCGGTGTAGCTTGCTCGCCAGGTTTAGAGAGGGTGCGTTTCTGGGTGAGGTATCGAATATATTGCTTCCCCCTACTTATACCTCCCGAGGAGATCACGAATGTAAAATTAGGGAGATTAGAGCGCGCACAGGCTTTCAGACAGTCGTTCTTCCCGCGAACCATACGCGACTGGAACTGGAAAGGGAGGTGATGACAGTGGCACGTAAAGTGCCCTCCGCCACACACCGTTGGGTGGCTTGCGTAGTATAAATGTAGATGTAGATGTAGCTGTCCGCCGTGGTGACTGCACAACCCTACTACTACACGCTGATAGATGTAGTTACAATACATGGGATTAAATAGTTGCCACATTGTCAGTCTTAAGCGTGCATTTACTGCTGGAAATATGCACTGAACGAAATTTAGTGACAGCTAGTACGTGAGGAATTGCGCTGAGATGTCCGAGTGCTCGAAGTTACGCACAGCTCCGTAACAGACCTCGTTTCTGTATTTTTTGACGTGGTAAAATACGTGGTGCCATTGTAAAATGTGCTTGATTAAGATCATTTTTCTTGTGGCACACTAAACATTTTGCGAATCCATCTTTCTTGATAAATGATAAAATTCCTACCGCAGTAGATTTAAATGTGGAGACACTGCCTGTGTTACACAACACCAATTCACTATTGCTCCTGTTACGCGACACCATCTCCCATTTCTCAACTGACGCTTTCACCGAGTTGTTGCAAACACATTGTGTGCGCCCACGTCTCTCACTTCCGACCACGCAACCACAACTCTGCTCGCGAACGAGTACTTCAGCAGGCGAGAATGCTGACGCTCAGTTTCGGGGATTTCTTAGTCTTGGTCTGTGTCCAGATACGACACTCATAAAAATTCTATGTTCACCTACGCAACGATCCGTTCAAATCAAAGTTCTATTGCCTGTCTCACACTGAAAATTTACCAGTGCCAAGGTCGAGCCTCTGCTGGTACCGACACAGTGTGCGCTGCTTCAAGCGTGAAAACACCACGAGATGTGGGGAGTGTCACCTTAAACATGATGGCTTCCTCCACACTACTAACTCTAAAAGACTTTCGTCAACAGAACAGAGTAAAAGCCGCGCGGGGTAGCCAAGCGGACAAGGGGGCCTTGTCACGGTTCACGCAGCTCCGCCTATCGGAGGTTCGAGTTATCCCTCGGGCATGGGTGTATGTGTTGTCCTTAGCGTAAGTTAGTTTAAGTTACATTAATTAGTGTGAAAGTCTATGGACCGATGACCTCAGCAGTTTGGTCCCATAGACCCTTACCACAAATTTCTGTTTCATTAGTGCAAAATTTAGAAAAGGGTCACTTGTTGATATTTAGACGAGAGTCACATAAGGATTACCGCAAAACTTTAACCATCTTCCTGCGCTGGTCATTTCGAAACTCTAAAATTGTTTTACATGAATTTCGAATTGTTGTTGACTTAATAAATGGCCGTTTCAATTAAATGACAATTCCAACAACAGATTAATCTTATATATACCATTTTTTTTCATAGGAGGGCACGCAGTGCGTATGTTTAACGTGTGTTGTCGTCATACTACGTGTTCTAATGGTTCAAATGGCTCTAAGCACTATGGGACCTAGCATCTGAGGTCATCAGTCCCCTAGACTTAGAACTACTTAAACCTAACCAACCTAAGGACATCACACACATCCGTGCCCGAGGCAGGATTCGAACATGCGACCGTAGCAGCAGCGCGGTTCCGGACTGAAGCGCCTAGAACCGCTCGGCCACAGCGGCCAGCTTACTATGTGTACATACCTGAATTGCGGAGTACTGACTAAATTGTCCTACTGCTTATTTTAATTCGTACTGTCGGATCTGTGCCGCTTAACGAATTACCAAAATGTTTTAGTTAGATCTAGCTGGTGAGAGTAGCTATCATCTCAAGTAATTACTGGCGAATTGGTGAAATTAATCTGTACAACCTACCCTTGAAGCTTTTCATTGTATTGAGTATTGTGAAGTGTCTGTGATTTCATCTCACTGATAAGGGTAAAAATATGTGCTCAGATTTTTCGTAGCGTTAATGATTCATACATAATTTGATTCTCGCTGGACACTGCGGTCAACTCTTTCACAGGGTGCAGCCGCAAGTGGTCGAAGTTACCCGAGGGTCTCTACACGAAACTTGCCTACAGAACTCTGCCTTCTTCTCCCAGAAAGGCCCATCTTGGCATGCAGATGTCAAAAGTCGGGTAACCGCCTCCAGAGCACTAAGCCTCGCATTTAACTCCTTTCATTGTGGCCTACTTCACGACACTACGTGCTTCTCTGCCAGTGTTAACAACAGCTTAGCTTGTTGTTTTACCTGCTACCATTAGGTTTCATGTCATTGCACGCTAACGCAATTTAAGGATGACCTACGAAATTAACATCAAAGACCATCCATTACTACAGAGCAAATGCTTCTCTAACCGTCTGTATTACAGCATTTTAGGAAACATGTAGCAGTCTTTTTCAGTTCAACCTGTAAAGTTAACTTTGTTAGTATAGTCTACTCGTCTTGTACAGTTTATACTGAAGTGGTAGCCATTCAGTTCATACACGCACTGAAACCCATTCCATCACATTCGTTTGATTAACACTACCATACTATTTCCACTGAAAATATAAATAAGGGAATGACACCTTTACAGTCAGAACATCTTTCTACATTGAGTGATACGTATATTTATTTGGAGCTTTCTTTGTAATCCTTATCTCAACGGCGATGTTCATGTTGACACGTGGCGTTTTTAGAAACACCTGACTTTCCTGAGACACTCTGAACCAAATTGTTTATAATGACTTCAAACACAGGTACATAGTTAGCGCAGTCTTCTCCCTGTGTAACAACCCGTCCTGCACAAACCGTTCAATTTCTGCAGTACTATTTCAATCATGTTATCTTTTGGAACGTACGCATAACAAAGAACTAGTTTTGAATGCTGACATTCATTTCGCCGAAATATTAACCTGAACTTCTTACAGTACATCTCGACTTTTGATTATATCGCAGCAGTTACTACTTCATCCCCCCATTCCTCATGTAAAACCTTTTCCATCTGACGGTTCTCGATAAAAGATACCTTGGTTTTTTGATTTCAGCAATATGGTATACTTCCTCTTACACATTCCGAAATGTCTATGAACCTGCCGGGTTGAACTTGTAAAACTGCTTATACTTAATCAGAAAACTTTCCACATTAATACCCGTTCAAATAGATGACCCAGACCACAATGCAATAACAGGCTGTTCTATACTTCCCTTTACTTATTTCATCTCTTCACCATGTTTTTCATTTTCCGCCACAATTTGCACCTGCGCATGAATTAACATGCTTTCTACAGATTAGATTAGATTAGATTAGATTAATACTAGTTCCATGGATCATGAATACGATATTTCGTAATGATGTGGAACGAGTCGAATTTTCCAATACATGACATAATTAGGTTAATTTAACAACATACTTAAGTTAATAAAACAATTTTTTTGTGTTTTTTGTTTTTCTTTATTTTTTATTTTTATTATTTTTATTTTTTTATTATTTTTTTAGTATTTTTGTTTTTTTTCTTTTTTTCTTAATTTATATCTAAAAATTCCTCTATGGAGTAGAAGGAGTTGTCATTCAGAAATTCTTTTAATTTCTTCTTAAATACTTGTTGGTTATCTGTCAGACTTTTGATACTATTTGGTAAGTGACCAAAGACTTTAGTGCCAGTATAATTCACCCCTTTCTGTGCCAAAGTTAGATTTAATCTTGAATAGTGAAGATCGTCCTTTCTCCTAGTATTGTAGTTATGCACACTGCTATTACTTTTGAATTGGGTTTGGTTGTTAATAAGAGAGTATATATACTGAGAAGCTACTGTGAATATCCCTAGATCCTGAAATAAATGTCTGCAGGATGATCTTGGGTGGACTCCAGCTATTATTCTGATTACACGCTTTTGTGCAATAAATACTTTATTCCTCAGTGATGAATTACCCCAAAATATGATGCCATATGAAAGCAATGAGTGAAAATAGGCGTAGTAAGCTAATTTACTAAGATGTTTATCACCAAAATTTGCAATTACCTTATTGCATAAGTAGCTGAACTCAAACGTTTCAGCAGATCATCATTGTGTTTCTTCCAATTTAATCTCTCATCAATGGACATACCTAAAAATTTGGAATATTCTACCTTAGCTATATGCTGCTGATTAAGGTCCATATTTATTAATGGCGTCATACCATTCACTGTACGGAACTGTATGTACTGTGTCTTATCAAAATTCAGTGAGAGTCCGTTTACAAGGAACCACTTAGTAATTTTCTGAAAGACAGTATTGACAATTTCATCAGTTAATTCTTGTTTCTCAGGTGTGATTACTATACTTGTATCATCGGCGAAGAGAACTAACTTTGCCTCTTCATGAATATAGAATGGCAAGTCATTAATATATAATAAGAACAACAAAGGACCCAAGACTGACCCTTGTGGAACCCCATTCTTGATAGTTCCCCAGTTTGAGGAATGTGCTGATCTTTGCATGTTACGAGAACTACTTATTTCAACTTTCTGCACTCTTCCAGTTAGGTACGAATTAAACCATTTGTGCACTGTCCCACTCATGCCACAATACTTGAGCTTGTCTAGCAGAATTTCATGATTTACACAATCAAAAGCCTTTGAGAGATCACAAAAAATCCCAATGGGTGGTGTTCGGTTATTCAGATCATTCAAAATTTGACTGGTGAAAGCATATATGGCATTTTCTGTTGAAAAACCTTTCTGGAAACCAGACGAAGGAATATCTGAGTACTCCTCATTTGTCCGCCTGTACCTGCCATTACAGTCGTCGCCAAACATTCCCATCTGTTCACTACAATGAGTTCCCACCACTTGAGCCCTAACCCTATAAACTCACCTACTGCCGTAGTTTCTTAAAAAGTAATCGATTGTATTTCATTTCTTTGTCAGTGACGTTATTCTTTCCCCATACTCATATTTAAAAACTAAAAAAAAAACGAATCCTTTCTTTACAATATACTTGAAAACCCCTGTTTCATACGTGGACAAGTTCTTGAAAACTACTGGTTCAGACATTAAACCTTACGATCCACAAATTAAAGCTTCTTTTTCGTACTGTAAAGCTTCCTGCGCCAGCTCCAAAGCGTCTGATTGATGTTTGCAGAAGACTGGTTCACATGCTGCAAGAGCGATGGCAACAATATATCACTATAGGGGGTACTCACGTTGCCTACACTTTCTGTTCCCACATCTGCCACTGTTTCGTCTCCCTTTTTCTGTTCTAATCGCATCCTGATTTCCTTGATCTCTGATACCGAGCCTGAGTCTCTATCAAATTTACCTACTGTTATATTCTGCCATTCTTCCCCGATCTCAAATGAAAGTTTAGAAAGCAGTCTGTGTTTCCAAAAAAGATTACTGTCTAACTTGGCAGGCTATATTTCTTCCACTCGTATAACATAATTAGATTAAAAATATAAAGAAAATTATTTTGTTTTTTTGTGGGCTGCTGTTAATGTTTTGTTTTAAAACATAGATTTTTAATTTCGCTAGTTTCGCTAATCGCTCCATTACTTTACGTAAGGCTACAGTGTTTTTTACTCTTTTCTGTTATTTTTAAGTCGCTTGACTGTTAAAAGCTGCTGTCCTTTTCTGAAAATCCAGGCCCAAACAAATAAATAAGGTGCGTCTAAAATCAGATCATCACTCGTAACTGCCATACAACGCTCCAAATTATTAAAATTTACTGGGAGAAATGGGCTAGCATTGTGATATGGCGACTTTTTTTTGTTGCGGCTTGTATTAATCTTAAATCAGTGCCCTATAGACATGAAAGTAGAAGGATTCTTATTTCAATTCTCAACACTTTACATCGCCTGGTAGGTTGCTCGCAGTTCTATCCATTCTTTCATTTTACTAATTACAGCTATTTTTCTTATGTGATTGTTTTATCAAAACTATCTGAAGACTCAGGCAGAGTTGGGTAATTAAAAGAAAACAGTACCCCACTTCACAGATAATAGATTTTAAAACCTTTTCTAAACAGCTACTCTCTCTCAGCATTTAATGAAAGCACAGATTTTTCGCATTGTGTTTTTGAGGGAGAAATCAGGTATATATGTGTTACCGCCAAATCGCGACCTACCATTCGTATTATTTCTAGAAGACCTCTGCGAGACAGGAGTGTAGCGGCCGGAAATTCGCCAGGCGTCACCAGTCAGCATTGACTACTGGCGTGGCAGACACAATACGGAATTACACGCTATTTGCTTCTCAAAGCAAACACAGGCGTCTGGCTGTTTCATCATCGATGCAAGCTGCAGCAAGCTCGCAGTAACCTGCTATAGCACAGCATTCGACGATTATCGGCTGGTAAAACCACTGTCGAGACACAGATCCCTGCAAACAATAACAGCTACTTCGTCTTGTATGCAAAACCAACGGCTGAGGTTACAGTTGGGGCGCTGTGAGAGGAAGTGTATTAGATCGGATTAATTGGCACAATGACACTTTCGAGTGAGCAGACGACAAATTTGTGTCGAGTATGAAACGAAAAACACGCGGGGCACGAGAGCATTATGAATAGCCAAATCATTTGTTAACTGCACTGCAGGTGTAAGACCCTGCACTGTGGTGGGGAAATGTGCAATGTTATGCACTCCACACAAAGCAATGTTGTGTTTGCTGAACAAAGCAACCCCTGCCACACACCGCGGCGACAAAGAAGCTCGCGGCGTGACGGTACCTTAGCCCCATCCTGCGTTCGAACTATCCGGACATGCGAAGTCAGTGCGAATCAGCATCCATTACTTCTCAAGTTTGAACGACCGCTGCATCGATGGGCAACACATTAGCTAGAAACACTCAACCTTGTGTAACATCGAGGGAATGTTCATAGCGTCGAAGCACATCCATTTGATGATGAAGAGAACTAGGAAGCAGAAGTTTGCTTTGAGTCAGCTATGGTGTAATATATAACTGGTAACGTGTATGACAGAATCGCCGACTGATGAAATTAATTGCCAGGTTATTGCCTACAGCAAGGGCATCAATTATGTTTTCACTAGTTTACTGTGGAGTTCGGGTAGCTATGCATGGTTACTATATAGTATGTTGTATGCGTCAGTGGAGTGAAACGACAAAAGTTATAAATCAAGCTGATATTTTTTTCTAAGTTTATCCCAGAGAAAAGGCTTGCCGTGTAAGTTAAACGGTTAGTTCCCATGAAAGATTTCGCAGTGAAAGATTAAGTACTGGCCATAAAGCGAAGCAAGTTACGAAGGTTGTAACTTTAATAGTGGCAACTATTTATTTACAGCTCGTACGAAATAGATACGTGTTTCAATGTTTTACTGACTTTCAAAGTAGTCACCAACATTGTGTATAACTCGTAGCAAGCGATGTCGAAGTCGTAGGATACTCTTAGCAGTGACAGTTGTGTTGACAATTCGAGCGGCGTGGTCTATTGCTCGACGAATTTGTAGCAGTTCTGAAGCGAATGCCGTGAATTGTTTTCTTCAGTTCAGAAATCGAGTTGAGCTCACGAGGGCTTAAGTCTGGGGAGTGCAGTAGGTGGTATAGCACTTAGTAAACCCATCAGTCAAATTCATCAGTTACAACTTGCACTGAACGTGCTTGAGCATTGTCGTGCAAAATCATTGTCAGGTCCTGCACAAAGTGTCATCACTTCTGTCTCTAAGCTGGTCGTAGGTTGGGTTCCAAAAATGAACAGCACAGAGACAGAAGTGATGACACTTTGTGCAGGACCTGACCATCATTTTGCAAGACAATGCTGAAGTACGTACAGTGCAAGCCGTTACTGATTTGTTTGACTGATGGGGCTGCTAAGAACTGTACCACCAACTGCACTCCCCTGACTTAAGCACTCGCAAGTTCAACTCAGTTTCTAAAGTGAAGGAAACACTTCACGGCATTCGCTTCAGAAGTGCTACAGATTCGTCGGGCAATAGACCGCGCCGCTCGAACTCTCAGCACAAATGGCATTACTAAGAGTATCCTACGACTTCCACATCGCTGGCAACGGGTTATACACAATGCTGGTGACCACTCTGAAGGTCAGTAAAACTTTGAAACACGTATCTATATTGTACAAACTGTAAATAAATTGTAGCCACAATTAAAGATCGCCGGCCGCGGTGGTCTAGCGGTTCTAGGCGCTCAGTCCGGAGCCGCGCGACTGCTACGGTCGCAGGTTCGAATCCTGCCTCGGGCATGGATGTGTGTGATGTCCTTAGGTTAGTTAGGTTTAAGTAGTTCTAAGTTCTAGGGGACTGATGACCATAGATGTTAAGTCCCATAGTGTTCAGAGCCATTTGAACCAACTATTAAAAATCCAACCCTCGTATGTGGGCTAACACCTACGGGATAAAACACATATTTAGCTAAGATTTCGGGCCTTTGGAAATTAAATGGAAAGTATGCGAAATGTTCCATCACAGATCACATAACACATTTAACATGAATTCTGGCACACTGTAAGAGGTGGAAATAAGGCTCAATAGCTTCTTCACTAATTAAGCCTGCTATATAACGCGCCAGCGCACTTCACTTGTTGTTACCTCTGGATTTTTCATGTGCTTCAATCTAATTCTTGGGCTGCACAGACTACGGAAACTCATAACGTTGAAGCCAACTCCTAAACATGCTGTTGATTATATTAATTATTTAAGAGTCACCTAATAAGGGAAAAATGTGAGAAATTAGGGATCTCAGTTATACGTCAAGACTGATAATACAAAATTATTATTTGTGCTAGTCAAGTGAATAAGTGACATCAAAACAGTACAGACCTATCTTCTTAAAAATGCAGGAAACGGAACTAAAAAGGACTCTAAGAGCTGTTGGACTTTCATTTTATTGGAAGGCTACACGAATAAGACTGAATAAGACTTCTACAACTGCGCAGCTCAAAAATGCAACATAAACGAGACAAATACACTGAAGAGCTAAAGAAACTGGTACACCTGCCTAATATCGTGTAGGGCCCCCGCGAGCTAGCAGAAGTGCCGCAACACGACGTGACATGGACTCTACTAATGTCTGAAGTAGTGCTGGAGGGGACTGACACCACGAATCCTGGAGGACTTTCCATAAATCCGTATTAGTACGAGGGTTGGAGATCTCTTCTGAACAGCACGTTGCTAGGCATCCCAGATATGCTCAGTAATTATCATGTCTGAGGAGTTTGGTGGGCACCGGAAGTGTAGGAACTCAGAAGAGTGATCCTGAAGCCACTCTGTGGTAATTCTGGGGATATAGGGTGTCGCACTGTCCTTCTGGAATTGCCCAAGTCCATCGGAATGCACGATGGACATGGATGGATGCTTACGTAAGTATCACCTGTCGAAGCTGTATCTAGACGTATCAGGGGGTCCCATATCACTCCAACTACACACGCCCCACACCATTACAGAACCTTACCAGCTTGAACAGTCCCCTGCTGATATGCACAGTCCGTCCGTGGATTCATGAGGTTGTCCCCATTTCTGTATACGTCCACCCGCTATATACAATTTGAAACGACCAGACAACATGTTTCCAGTCATGAACAGTCCAATGTCGGAGTTGACGGGTCCAGGCGAGACGTAAAGCTTTGCGTCGTGCAGTCATCAAGGGTACATAAGTGTCCTTCGGCTCCGAAAGCCCATATCGATGATCTTTCGTTGAACGGTTGGCACCTTGACAGTTGTTGATGGCCCAGCACTGAAATCTGCAATAATTTGCGGAAGGGTTGTACTTCTGTCACGTTGAACGATTCTCTTCAGTCGTCGTTGGTCTCGTTCTTGCAGGATCTTTTTCCTGCCCAGCTATGTCTGAGATTTGATGTTTTACCGCATTCCTGATATTCACTGCAAGTTCGTGAAATGGTCGTGCGGGAAAATCCCCACTTCATCGCTACCTCAGATACGCTGTGTCCCATTGCTCGCGAGCCTAACTATAACACCACGTTCAAACTTAGTAAAATCTTGATTACCTGCATTTGTAGGGCAGTAACCGATCTAACAACTGTGCCAGACACTTGTTGTCTTATAAAGGCGTTGCCAATCACAGTGCCGTATTCTGCCTATTTACATATCTCTGTATTTGAATGCGCATGCCTATATAGTTTACTTCGCTCTTCAGTGTATAAAATAGAAAGAATTCAACATACAACATGTCTAACAGCATTAGTTAGCTACGAGTTGCTCAGAAGATGGATTGCACTACGATCTGAGCAGCATTTAAGTTTCCAGGTACAACGAATGTATGCCAGTCAGGACGTGATGAGAGCCTGGAAGCAAAAAGATAACAAATCCAAGCTTCCAAGCTATCTCTCCTGAACTGTCGACCTCTCCCAGATTCCACATGGAGGGGTGCTGATGCATATGTTAAGATTGAGAATGCCCTTTATCCATGTAAAAACAGAGGAATGCAACATAAGCTTCCCACTCAAGCTGTAAAAATGAGCATATTACGATTATTAGGTTGATTCTGGTACGAAACAGTCATACTCCATTGTTTAGCATCATTTGCACCACATCTAGTGGCACAGGTAAAGCTTTGGATTAAACAGTGATTAAATTGGAGTGAAGGCAATGAACTCTCTCACTCACCCATTGTAGTGCCAGTAGGCAGTTCTTTTAGATGCACAGACAGAAACATATATTCCACGCTCAGGCCGGTGGCAACGTTCCGTTTGCGCTGGATTAGCGCCTGGAACTGACAACAATAATATTCCAGTAAACATGTCTATTCTGCGAGACTTGTACATCTCTCAGGTGACTACCATTCCCTACTTTCAGACACAGTGAAAGTCTTTTCATAACCAAATGGTACACTGCCGAGCATCCCGAACTACCTCTCTTCCTACGAGGAATCTAATAACTGTTCACTCTCAGGAAACATACAGAACTCATCAATAAATTACCAAGTACCCTTAACAGAGCCGAAGTAAAAGTAGTGAAGTGGTGTGTGACAATCATTTTAAATTATCCCCTAGTCCCTCGTTGAAGGAAAGGAATAATAACCCTGCCGGAAATAGAAATATTCGCTCATCATCCCCGAAAGAATGAACCAGCACAACCAAACAGAAATAAAGATAAGGATCCAACATGTTACTTGAAAGGACAAGGCGTTTAATTGCTTGCGTGACATGCGAAACAAAATGAAAAATGGGAAAATAATTATAGAACGTTACGTTTTCCACTTAAAAATTGTATATACAACACAAATGGGTCAAATGGCTCTGAGCACTATGGGACTTAACATCTGTGGTCATCAGTCCCCTAGAACCTAGAACTATCTAAAGCTAACTAACCTACGGACATCACACACATCCATGCCCGAGGCAGGATTCGAACCTGCGACCGTAGCGGTTGCACGGTTCCGGACTGAAGCGCCTAGAACCGCTCGGTCACACCGACCGGCTACATCACAAATACATGGATGTATAGCCCCACATAAGACAGAAACTGACATGTGTAATATCTCAGTCTGTATTGACCTTCCAGACTTGCTTTCATCGATACGTAGTTAAATGATTTAATGTTAATGATATTAGAACGAGTGGTTACGCAAAGATCTAGGTATCACATACAGATGGTGTGGAGCAGTGTCCGTCTTTGTCAAACTGATGCTAACTTTATCATTACAAGATCTACACCAACTGAATAAAGACTCTTATTACCAACTCCAAGGAAAAATTTAACTTACAGCTCGGATTTCTCATATATGAGAATGTACAAAAACATAAAATTTGTTGATTTCCCCATTTATTTTGATGTTATGACATTATAGCAGTATATGTATTGCAGGGAAACTACATATAAGCAAAATTATCTTTGTAACAAAGAACACAGTTTGAGCAGAATACTTATTCCCACAGTGAAAAGTGGCCTCCACATGTCTGTGTGTCCACAATATCTAACAAAATGTCATGTGAAGTTAAATGTGCTTCCATAAGAAAAAATTCTGTTCAGTAAATATGCAGCGTTGCTTACCGAATTATATGATAATGTCACGACCAAATAACAAAAAAATAACAAGAAACAAAACATACCCCTCAAAGTAGAGTATAGTAGCTCTTTTTATTAGCCTGGTACAGACATTATTCATTAAAGATACCCTAACAGACAACAATTGAGAGCACAAGTTGCCCAATTTTAATGGTAGATTTTGCCACATGTTCTCTTTACATAACAATGAGTTAAGAACCATATTTCTCCATCTCAACATCTACTCAGTAACTTAGGAGTTTTTCAGATCTTGAGTCGTGCTCTCTCTCCTGTCCCAGTTGTCTAAATTGACGCTGGTCCAAACTGTTATTTCAGTGGTGGTTTAAGGCGTGCAGGCACCTGCATGTCAACATCCATGTCTTCGTGATCGTCGAAGAGATGTAGATAAACCACGTGCCTGCGATTTCCTTTGATTTCCCGCCCTGGCTGAGGATCACTTAAGCGCCCAGTCAGATTCCTTTTGTGATGGCTCCAGATTCTACCTGCTGGGAAAGAGTCCCCTGACACTGGCTGGACAGGTCTCCTTTTCTGCAACAGTCGGAAACGATAAAAATCAGCAAGTTTCGTACTCACATACAGTTTTACATCACCACATAGTAATCTTAGTATGGAACCTATTGGTCAAGCGTGATTCCTAAAAGAAGGAGAGCCACCTGTTTAATCGCGTAATTCAAGGAAAACCTTTAACGTTTAACACCATAATTACTTAAGCAACAAAGCAGTGTAATGCAAAACATCGTTCCCACAGTAATATTTCTTAATTACAAGACATTTTCAGTTCAAAACGTTACCCCCAAAAATATTATACATACATACATATTTATATATGAAGATGGTATCTGTTCTTTTAAACATTTTCATCTTCTTTGTGGAAGCACAAACAGTGCCCGAACTCTTACAGGAATCGGCAAAAAGCCGCGAGTAATGAGTATAATGGTCAGGGGCACTATGAATATAGTGCGGGACATTAATTTTGGTATGTGGGGTCTCACGGGAGGCGTGCCAGAAATAAGTCCCAGCAGTCGCAGTACCCTCTGTGTCCTCGGTGGCTTAGATGGATAGAGCGTCTGCCCTGTAAGCAGGAGCTCCCTGGTTCGAGTCCCGATCTGGGTACACATTTTCAACCGTGCCCGTTGACGTATATCAACGCCTGTATGCAGCTAGGGGTAATCATTTCATTAAATACATACATAATTTCCGGTGCTCTTCCATTTGTTTTATTGAGTGATTATGTTGGCGAGCTTTGCGCTAAGCACGTAAAGTTCATACGGGATGGCGAAAATTAAGACAACGTCTTCTACCTGACATAACTAGTAAGCGTTCACAGGAGTCACAGAGAAACATAGTTCCTAAAACAAAATCTGGATCTCTCAGTACTCATTTATTCGCTACTGGTGGTGGTCTTGAGTGAGTCCTTTGACAACTCGTATCATCAAAAGTACCACATCTGTACGACATGCATAAAATTTATATCTCATACATCAGTAAAACCACCCACATCCTTTAAAACTTAATGGTAGTGCGAGAAAGTAAGTTCTCCACAAATAAAGACCTCAACGAAGACTATATTCATGCTGTAAGTGAATATGTGACAGACGTGAGACACTCTATCTTTCTCAGAAAATTTAAGAGAAATGTCACATCAAATTCTGTTACATTTTCCGTCGCATCTCGACATCACCAAAAGAGAAAGACATATGTCAGCACGTCTTACCGATATCTCTCGCAGTCCACTGCTGCACCACTTCTTCTACAACATTTAAAAAACAGGCATTGTACTTTTGCACAGCTGGATTACCAAGCCATGCGTATATACAGTGACAGGTTAATGAGAAAACACGAGGGTACTCGGACACTCACGTCTGACCCTATGGTTTTGCTAGTTGCGTCTGATTTTAAGGGCTTGCGTGAAACTTCACATGCAAAGAGAAATAAATACGCAAATACACCTCACTGATGACACCACGAACGTTCCGCAGTAATATAATACTAAAAGTTTTTATAATATGACTGCCGACAGCCGTTAAGTAAAGCATAAAATCTATATATGAACCATCACCTGTTTTCACATTATACCCAAATTCTACCAATTTCGGTCTTTGATCATCTTCGTGGATGAAGGGTTAAAATGGTTTAAGCGACCATATTGCACTAGTCATTACATAACCATGTACTATGCCATGAATATAAATATATCAAACAGGACTTTAAAAGCAAACGTTCGAATTCAAATATTTAGAATTTTAATACTTAGAATTTGGACTTTTACTTTTAAAGTCCCGTCTCATATATTTACATTCATGGCATGCGCTACACATTCTAAGCAATGACTAGTGCAATATGGTGGCTTCAACGTTTTTAATCATTCTTTCTTGAAGATCGTCCCGGACCGAAACTGGTAGAATTTGTGTTTAAAATAAAAACAGCTGATGGTTAAAATACGTATTTTATAATATAATATTCTCCCATGAGAACGTTAATGAACAGAATTTTCAGCCACAAGTAACTTGATACTTCTGTCTAAACACAAAAGCCTTATTATTAACACAGATGCCATGAGAGGCATACCTATCTCCAGCATCCTACCCTTCCATAATACATCATCAAACACGGTACATAAATAAATACTCATTGGTTAGGAGCACAGAATTAGAAGTTCTCATGTCTAATAGTACCTAATTATATCACAACGACGGGACACATTGCCGATGGTGTCCCTCTCGGCCCTGACTTCAGAACATATATTTGGTCCTTGTCGATAACCGTTTCACTCCCATGTTTCAGTCAAACCTGTTGATTTATGTTTCAATAACATTGAAGTATGGCGAGTACATCAGGGACCATGTATCTGACAGCTGTCGGGCTTTCATGATGATCGATTCTTTCCCATGATTGACTAATACAGATTCGTAACTGCTGTCTCAGACGCTGAAAACCCTATGCAGCCTCTAATTATCAGCAGAAATTGCACAATTACTTCGCGACTTATTGGCGGCTCATAATTTCTAACTTCGCTGAATTGTCCAGGAATTTGGTTAGCCACCCTTGAACTGTCCGATCCACGTTTTTTGTGCAAATATCCACCTGTAGGGCATGTGAGGGACTTTCGCAATGAAAAGAAAAGTTTGTCATTAAAATCTTGCCCGGTAACAGACATCACCGACACATGATCTGTCTCCCTTGCCATAGGACGTGCCTGCACTAGTGAAAATGCATCGCTGGACTGCGAAATTTCGTAGTTGCGATGTTCTTTGTGTGCTTCCGGAATTCATTCTACATCTGACGCTATCACCACCATCATTCACGGTCGCACATTGCCTCCTGTTTAATCTTTCCATGTCTCGACAGAACGTGAAAAATTCCTCGGTTACGGAGAAGTGAGCTGCTTCCGTGACTCCTGTAAAATCTGAATCCTCCGACAAACCAAGTTATTCGCTGTCACCACTTTCTTCTCCAACCAGTCTATGTCCCCAAGTTATTCGCTGTCACCACTTTCTTCTCCAACCAGTCTATGTCCAATTCAGCCTGATCGAGCCTAGGCATGTTGTTCCCTACCGTCTTCGTCACATCGTGCAACTTCTCGTATAACGAATCTGTATTGGAATTGAATTTTCTACATAGTGCTTCCATCTCTTCCCTGAATCACTTTCTTTATGTCTAAATCTACTTTCTTTCTATCGGTTTCTGTCTTTTGCCCCGTCTTCCGCTTCCTTTCTATCTGATTATGATTGCCCTAACATCTTTCAAGCCCAGAATGGAATGTAGACCACAGCTCCAGAGTTCAATGTCCTCTACGTCGCGGGAGTTTACATTTTGCGAATTGCGTTAGTGTCACCTTTTTCTGTAACTAGTCCAGTTTTATGAGTCTCAGGTGACGGGACTGACAGTGATCCCTCTCCCTCCGACAATTCTCACACGGTCTATCGGGCTCCTATAGAATCTTCTTTACCAGAAATCTTTCAAACACATGCACAGACAGATACAAGAAAATCGGACTTAAGATGCACAAGGCCAGCAATCCCTAACCAACAGTTAATTTGAATGCAAAAAGGAAGGAATACACAGTTACACAAAAAATTCTGCACTTCAGTTTGACGTCCTGATTATAGGATACAGTGGAATTCAAAGAATAGAATCCTGGGCGGAGGTAGCCATCAAAATTAAGTGCTTGTTTCTAAGTCAGTAGTGGCAAAACACCTTCCATGAAAACTGGCTGGTTAGTTTCTGCGAAGGGCTCCGCAATGAAAAAATTAAGTGCTTCTCACATACTGAATCATGTTACGCAGGACTATCATTAGTGAAACAATACAGATATTTAGTTACTATTAAGTGTATGTGGGCATTAAACGGAAGGTATGGAAATGTTCCATCACATATCACATAATACAGATAAAATGAATAATGAAACAATAACTGTCCTGGAAGAAGTTAAAATAGATCTCAATCGCTTGCGCACTAATTAATCCTACTATAAAACATGCGAACACTGTTCACCCATTATCATCTCTGCTTTTCTCATATTCTTGAATCTAATACTTGGCCTCGACACAACGGAAACTCATCACGCCTGAAGCAACATCCTAAAAATGCAGCTAGTTATATTTATTATTTAAAAGTCACCTAACATGTGAAAGTTATGTGGATTTAGGGACCTCAAAATGTAAGTGAAGGTTGTGAATACCAAACTTTTATTTGCTCTAGTCAAGAGAGGAATGTATGAGAAACTCCCCACTAAAGACATACAAAATGCATGCTACGATTCATTAGATTGGTACAAGTACCACACCGTTCTACTCCACTAGTTATCATCATTCGCTCCACTTCTGGTGGCGGGGATGATGTTTTGGTTTGTATAGTCCATATATTTGAAAGGAAAGCAATGAATTTATTCACGCAACCATAGTAGCGCCAGTAGGCGTCTCTTTTTGATATGCAGATAAAAAGGCAAATTTCACGCTCAAGTACCCACAGGGGAATGCAGTGACGGCCGGCAGCACGTTGCCTGTTGCAAAAAATTAGAGCCAGGAAGTGTCCACAACAGTGTAAGGGATGATCACATAGCTTGCATTTCGTGCGTTCCTGTAGCGCAACTGTGATGCTATTTTATAAGCATAGATATGTAGCCATGGGATCTGCTTTGTCTGCGAACGGAAACTTTTTGATGATGTGTTGTATCTACGGAAACAGGATCTTCATTACAAAACTAGGCGCATCTAAGGAGCCTGCCGTTCTCTACTTTTGAGACACAGTGAAAGTCTTCTGTTGACCAAATGGTACACAGCCGTTCACCCCATATTCACTCCTTTATGCGAGTTGAGAGGCGCCCACATGCCTTGCTCATACTGTGGCATCAAGCAGTCAGGCCTGCAAGATGAGTGGTCTGCCAAGCGAGTGGATTCCTTCTTATTTATCGAGTAACATGAACTCTAGTACTCACAATAAAGTTACAAATTATCCTCCTGTATGAATAATGCGCAACGGAAACGCACATCTCACTATCAGTGATTTACAGAACCCTGACTGTTCACTACGCACTGGCAATACCACATTTTCTTTTTGTCTTTTATTTAACGGCTTTTATCAACACGTGGCCACCGCACTGAATATGAATGGCGCACACGTTATAAATTCGGGACATTATGACAACATACAATTCGAAGGAAAAGTCTACCGATCTTTTTATTTTCACTATCTTATTTATTCCGATAAATTCTCTAACCTAAACACACAATTTCTATAACTTACAACAATAACACATGAGAAATTCCGCCCAGTGGGCATGGCTTAACATTGGTGAATCTCTATATTATGGTCTCGTAATTATTTAACGCTACAGTGCACTTTCTAGACAGGATGGTGGATCTGTTATTATTTCTCACACTTCGACTCTCACAATCATCATCACGAAACTTTCTTCCAGACCGAGCGGTACAGAAGGAACAAGCATAACCCACTAATCTTTTGAAACTACCTTGCTACTCTCCCATGCAAAACACACACGCTTAAATTACATGACATACACTACACTACAACATGAAATGCTACACAGGGAATAGTCACAACATTATCACTTTCAGCTTTCCCACTTCAATTAATATTTATCCCAGTTTCACACGACACTGCCCCACTTCGTAATTCTACTTTCCTACTATGAACTCTGGAGGTATATGCGCGTCTTCCTGTGCAATGCAAGCCAAGTGGCGTTGCTGGATAGACGGCCGACTCACGTTGCTTCTCTCTCAGAGTTTGAATCTAGCGTCACACGGAATCATATCACGCAAAGTAATATTAAGAACGTAATCATCACACACGTGAGTCCTCAACTGATACCATGGACGAGTACTTCTCTTTATCCTTTGTCTCATACACAGATTGAGACTCACACAGTACTCACCACGTGGAAGTACTCGTCTCTAATTTCAAGTCCTGCACACGCCATGTCTTAAATATTTCAACTTATTGTACACACGCTAGTAATTCAGCTTAACTTAAGCACACAGAAGTATTTCAACTTATTGCTACACGTGGTTTCCTTGTGACTGTTAGTCACTTTCAAAGATTACTACAGTCCCATTAATATTACCTGCCTGACATTTAATTCTCCCCACAAAAGTTCCTGAAATAGAGAAATTATTATTTCAAACTACTCTTAAATATTCCCCATGCATACCATGTCTCCACTCTTTTGTGTTTACGGAGCACAACTAAAACAGGTCTTGACAGCGGCAGAGTGCTGAAACATGGCCGTTCTCCAGGTCCTCTCACACCTCTGTCGAAGTAAGGGAGCACCTTGCTACCGTATTGGTCAGCCACATTTCAGGCGCTCAAAGCTCAGGTAAATTTCATCTCTTTGGTCCCACCAAAGGTGGCCAAAGGATCGTCTCAAAGATGATCATATATTCACATTCACTATCTGCGGTTAGCAGACGACCATACATTCATTCATTTCACAGATCTCACCAAACTGGATGTAGGGATTTACTTTGTGGAAGTGCACATGTGATCAATTAAATAAATAAATTGTCATTCTTTCCCGACTGGTATCCGGCTTCGCTATATTAATTGAAATTGAGTTATTTTACAAAAGTAATGTGTTGTTCTGACAAAAATAATGAAGTATTATGTACCCACTTTCAATGTCAGGCGGTACTGTACCCTTTCACCACCGGCTACCCATGCAGAAAAAAAATGGCACGGTACTATCTTTGCAATGCGAGGGTAGTTCCAAACATTTTTTTTAAGAAAACTGTATTAGAACAAACGTAGCAAGTCATCAAAATAACCAGGAGGAGACCTTAGCCCCTGGTGACCTCAAATAGACGACCAAATGCTGTTACTTTACCAAATTATTGACACAGTTGTTGCATTATTGTACTCTCCACAATCCGGCGTAACGTACACATACATATTTACAACAATCCAAATGGCAAATAAAACATCACATCATACAAATAAAAAATTATGGTGAGATAAATATTGGCTTAGTTACCGGGATCTCCATAATTTTTAGGAGTAATCCAAACTTCAATAATTCTAGAACAAAATAAAAAAATACTAATTGTACTCATGAAATTTTAAATAGCTCACCGTCCAAACACAGAACAAGTAATCTGACATTCATAAATTGCGTTGTAATAATCTTTACACGGCAATGTCTAAATACAAAACAAAATCAACAGAAGAAAAAAATTTCGTACACTAGTTACACATAGAAGTCAGGCTCCATATCAATACACGCAATAAATAGTTAGCAATAAGTGCTTGAATTCACCAGTAGCTCTCATATCTTACTCTACTGCTCATTTCTCTGTTGTTACACATTTAGATGACGAGAACTTGCATTTCGACTAGCCTTCGTTACACTTCAATGTGAAATATCACCACTGTGATAATGAAAATAAGTGGCTTCAGTCAACACACCAACAATATCATTACTGTCCACGACATCAAAATGCATCAATTAATTCCGATATTTGTTGTGCAATGCAAACTCTTGTCCCCTGTGACAACCTTACTGACCTATGCAACAAGAGCCGCTACGTTAGTATTACGCCACTGGCTAATAACTAAAGCATCATTGTACCAAAGTTTCTAATACACACGCTACGTGAACTGGTAGCCCAAAACAAACAAAAACAAAAACTCTAACTATTCTAAACACAAATGTTAATGAAATACAATTACACTTGCTGTCCCTTCAGGAATGAAACATATAAAAAAACATTTACACAATTACAAATACACTCCTGGAAATTGAAATAAGAACACCGTGAATTCATTGTCCCAGGAAGGGGAAACTTTATTGACACATTCCTGGGGTCAGATACATCACATGATCACACTGACAGAACCACAGGCACATAGACACAGGCAACAGAGCATGCACAATGTCGGCACTAGTACAGTGTATATCCACATTTCGCAGCAATGCAGGCTGCTATTCTCCCATGGAGACGATCGTAGAGATGCTGGATGTAGTCCTGTGGAACAGCTTGCCATGCCATTTCCACCTGGCGCCTCAGTTGGACCAGCGTTCGTGCTGGTCGTGCAGACCGCGTGAGACGACGCTTCATCCAGTTCCAAACATGCTCAATGGGGGACAGATCCGGAGATCTTCTAGAGCACGTTGGGTGGCACGGGATACATGCGGACGTGCATTGTCCTGTTGGAACAGCAAGTTCCCTTGCCGGTCTAGGAATGGTAGAACGATGGGTTCGATGACGGTTTGGATGTACCGTGCATTATTCAGTGTCCCTCGACGATCACCAGTGGTGTACGGTCAGTGTAGGAGATCGCTCCCCACACCATGATGCCGGGTGTTGGCCCTGTGTGCCTCGGTCGTATGCAGTCCTGATTGTGGCGCTCACCTGCACGGCGCCAAACACGCATACGACCATCATTGGCACCAAGGCAGAAGCGACTCTCATCGCTGAAGACGACACGTCTCCATTCGTCCCTCCATTCACGCCTGTCGCGACACCACTGGAGGCGGGCTGCACGATGTTGGGGCGTGAGCGGAAGACGGCCTAACGGTGTGCGGGACCGTAGCCCAGCTTCATGGAGACGGTTGCGAATGGTCCTCGCCGATACCCCAGGAGCAACAGTGTCCCTAATTTGCTGGGAAGTGGCGGTGCGGTCCCCTACGGCACTGCGTAGGATCATACGGTCTTGGCGTGCATCCGTGCGTCGCTGCGGTCCGGTCCCAGGTCGACGGGCACGTGCACCTTCCGCCGACCACTGGCGACAACATCGATGTACTGTGGAGACCTCACGCCCCACGTGTTGAGCAATTCGGCGGTACGTCCACCCGGCCTCCCGCATGCCCACTATACACCATCGCTCAAAGTCCGTCAACTGCACATACGGTTCACGTCCACGCTGTCGCGGCATGCTACCAGTGTTAAAGACTGCGATGGAGCTCCGTATGCCACGGCAAACTGGCTGACACTGACGGCGGCGGTGCACAAATGCTGCGCAGCTAGCGCCATTCGACGGCCAACACCGCGGTTCTTGGTGTGTCCGCTGTGCCGTGCGTGTGATCATTGCTTGTACAGCCCTCTCGCAGTGTCCGGAGCAAGTATGGTGGGTCTGACACACCGGTGTCAATGTGTTCTTTTTTCCATTTCCAGGAGTGTACATTATTCCCTATCTTGCGAGTCACACGGATACATTTCATTCTGTGATTTTCTTGGGGTCAAAAAAGTTGCTGACAGGTTCCCTAGAAACACTGTCTCGGTGTCAAAGCTCTCCCATGGTTACCCAGACGAAAGTCTTTAAGTCACTCAAATCAGCATTTTGAACACGCACTGAACAGTAAACTGTATCTCACATTAAACACAAATGTCATAGACACACTCAGCGTACCATCCACACGAATCTGGTCGTCCAGAAATGGCCCTACAACAACGATTACCCACTGTTCTGTCCTTTCAGTTCATGGTGTAATTAAAAGTCGTAAGTTCCAACAAACAGCACTTATTCCCGCACCAATTCATAAATGTCTCCTACTATGATTGCAAATGTCAATGTCCCACTTTAGTTTCTTGCATTCATACAATAATTAGTCACCAAATAACAACTGTCCTCTTTAAGTATACCAAGCGTCCCACATGCAATTCACAAAGCGCAATTAACAAGTCACTGCCAAAAGTTTATGGATCCCACCGTTCAGTGGTCAAGACAAAACAAAACGCTCGTCCTGTCTGCTAAAGACAAAATCTTTTCCACCACTCACAACGTGGAAACACCAGTCCTTCACTTTCCACCTTATGGAGACATACGAGCAGTCATCTTGTTTCACGTCTCCACAGTCCAGTACTAGTTAATAGTTGCTGGTAGAAATACCCACCGGGCTCTGCCGCGCATCGTTTATTCTGCCGTCGCTCCGCCGTTGAGCAGAAGAAACCACCCACTGTTGCCTCCGCGGGATACTTTCCCCAGTCGTAAGGGTGGCGGAACTTATGAATGGCCAGTGGTATGTGCGTGTCGCCCCAAGCCGTTGACCTGCTGTAGCAGGCGCGTGGAGTGTACCCCGGCCGGCAGTGGAGTGGGGAGTGCCGCAGCTTTGTCACCTCTCCCATGGCGACGTCAGCTTCGCCCAGCTAGCGGTATGGGCGTTACAACACCCAATCAGTCAGACCCTTCCGTGCATCTCGCAACATTACAGACAAAAGGATATTCTTACAGTATTTAAATACTCATTGATTACATGAATGATCTATTAGATACATTGGTAATAAAAGAATCTTTGTTCTAAAAAACATAAAATTATACACCCTAGTTATCTACACATACAACATCAACATTTATCCCTTTTCTATATACAGCCCATACTTGTGCTTCTGATTGTACCTGTCATCCCTCATACAAAACATGAAAGTTTTAAAAAAAAAGGAATAAGAAACAATCTATACAGCTCATAATTACAATATCATATAGTAGGCTACTCTAATATCCTATCACAGTGAAAATATTAGAAACTGTTGATTCTAAAACTACAATATACAATGAATCTTTGCGCTTGTGACAGAGTGAAATTAATACCCCTTTCAAGTGTTCTAACAAAAAAAAAGAAAAAAGAAATTATCTACACAGCTCACAATTACCTACCACATGTTATTAAATAGTAAACTACTTTAACATCCTAACACAATAAACATTTTAGAAACTGATGACTATAAATCTACAATGTACAATGCACCTTTGTGTTTGTGACAGACTGAAATTAGTATCTCTTTATATATTTTACCTTTTTATTATATATAACAACATTTCTAGGACATGTATGAACCATCCACAAGATTTTAGATCCTGACCTGCCATCGAGGTTCACCAAAATCAAACAATGACACAATAATGTTTTAGTTATGGATCGGTAGCATCCCCTTTACAGGAGTGTGTGCATTGATCACACTACTCTACGACTCTCACTCTCCAGACATCACATTTCCCTTCTCATTCAATCCATTAATACACTAACAGAATAGGTCTAGAAGTCAACTAACCTTAACACCACCACACTCACGACAACATACCATACCTTTGCTCCCTTATACTCATAACACCACCATACTCACGACAACATACCATACCTTTGCTCCCTTATACTCAACCACATAACACATGAAGCTGTTTCGGAGATAGCTCTCCAGTCTCCGAATTCGTCCTTTCACTCTGGCACCTCTCTCCATCGGCTTACCTCTGCATTCACTTTACCGATTATTCATCCTGCTAAATATCAACTTAGAATTGCGACATTTCATCTAAGAACAAAAAATACACAAATTATTCATCCTGCAAAATAACTGTACACATTATTGGTACCGTTTTGATTAGTTATACTGGTATCAGGCTTCAACAACAACAACAACAAAAAATGTTATTTTTGCCAAATCGCAAATGTTATGGTAAGAATTAGATTTACACTTATATTACATCTTACGTCAGTATTCCACAACGTTCACCACCTGGGTCTCATACTCCCTTTATGTCCCTTCACGTTGTGCAGTTGTCCTCATCTCTTCATTCGTATTTCGGCTCTCCGTCCGTCGATTACTCCATCATTTCCTGGTCTTCCTTCGCCATTCGCATCAATCTCGATTGCAGCATACACAGGCCTCTCTGTAACATACCTCTAATTATTAATTCTACTCACCTTTATTTACCACTGTTTCATCACGTCGAATCTCTCATTATTAATCACACTGCTTCACGTCGCTTCTCTCCTTAAATATCACCTTTATCCACTACTATTTATCACGTCGCTTCTCTATCTACCATCTTTATCCACTCAATAATCATCACGTCGTTTCTGCTTGATCCTTATTCATATGACAAAAAATACGTACGTACACCACTCTGTCGACTCCTGTTCATGACTCATTCGACCAGTCTATTCCGTCATACTTCCTGACATCCCGCCTGAAAACTGTTATGTTCGATTTGACCCTGCACAACGTTACACACCACAAATAAATACACTGACTATCTACCATAACTTGCCTACTTTCGATCTATCCTTAACTTTTCCATTATTTGATGTTAGAAATGTGATGAAGCCCACGAGATTGTTTTTGATCGTCTCAATCAGTACAGCATTTTCATGGACAATCCGCCTCACTAAATGGTCCACTATACACAGTAAAGAATTTGCTAGTTAGGAATCTAAGCTTATATGAAAATTAAATGTATGCAGAGAATATACAAGCTGGGAGAGATGGGACAGCCCAAGTGTTAGAAACTTTGGTGCTAGTGGCCTCTTTCACTAACACCAGATTCCGAACAACCATACACAGCACCTCATTATAACTGTCACCACGACTATGACATACTATAGATCAGATGGCATCTAATTTAAAAACTTCGATCACATTACTGATGTTACCTGTAACAGCAGTATAAACGTACTCTATTCCATACTGATCACAATGTTGACTTTTTACGTTACGTGTTAAGTACCTGCAATAGTCAAATCACACTAATTACACTGGACTCATTGGCACTATTACATAATATTTTTAGCAACTGTTTTGTTTTGAGGAAACAGTCCTTTTACTTTACTGTCCCAAATATAAATTTGCAAATTTTGCTGTGAGAGACCAGCCTAACAGATGCCATTACTGGTGTTTTATTCTCTGATCAGAAGTATGGTATTTGCATTCCTACATATCAGTATTTGCATTTCTACATATCAGAAGAGTATGTCTGCTACACAGACAATTTTCAGTGCCAGCTGCATGTGTTTTAAGGCAAGATGCTACGGGCTGATATGTTGGATTAGTTTCTCCTATCCTTCAATCCATTATGACAAGAATGAAATGCCAGGATTCCATGCTCTCCTGTCATTCTGATAGTTTCTGCCGTTCCTATCCTCGACTCTGTCTGACCTATGAGTCGTGTCTCCGTTCACAATGTTGCTGTCCTTACCCAGTTCCTGTGACAATTGTTCAAATGACGCAGAATCGTCTACGCCTCTGCCTGCTATCGCTATATCTCTGCGCAATTTCCCTGGCAGCTTTGTTATACAGATCCTAATGAACTCCCCAGGTTCGTATGGCACATCCAAATACCTATTTCGTCTCAGCATTTCCTGATAGCACGACACTTGATCTCTTATACCACCTTCGTTACAATTTGACATCATCAATATGCTTTGCGTAACCTGGTCCTGCTTACTTTTCGACCAGAATTCATTTAAAAACTTGTCACAAAAATTCTTGTAGCTACTACAGTCTTTAATAACTTCCTGCATTTTCGCTCTAGCCTCGTCCCTCAAATGGTTACACACAAACTTCATTTTGAGGAGCGGTCCCCACGATGAAGGTAATGAATCTTGAATTTGAGACAGCCACAGGCATGGATGTTGGTAATTATCAGGATCCGGAAAACAAGTGTACATTTGTACCGACACGAAGTGCCTCCTACATTCTTCTTCCGCATTTATGTTTTCCGACCTTGGACTATACCCAGTTGGGTTTGCCACCTGTTTTATCCGACACAACCGTTCTTCTAACTCCCTGAGTTCGTCTTCCTCTTTCTGCCTATTTTCGTTTTTTGAATTTATCTCACTCTCCCTCTGCAGTCTACCAGGTGGTGTTTCACCTTCACGTCTGCACGCTAATTGCAACTGTGCAAGTTCTTCCCTATGTTTCCTATTTGTTTCTAATTGTGCCTGTTTAAACTGTAATAGTGATTGTATCTCCTCCTGGTCGGCATGAACCTCTCGCTGCGTACTGTCAGAGCCTATTTCGCCTCTCATACTGATCTTTTCTACATCTGTGCTAATCGTATTCATTCTGACCGCTATCTCCGCAACTTCATCCCTGTGTTTATTTAGCGCCACTTCCTGCCGGGTGACTTGAGCTTCCACGCTGTCTAATGCCCCTTGTTTATCTGCAGGTTAAGTCCTCCACTATCTCTTTGATTCGCTCATCCAGCAACACGTCCCTACGTTCTGTAATATCGCTCTCTATTGCACTTATTCATACCTCCAAATCATTGGCTTTATCTTTCACGGCATCACATACTTGCTTCAACGCATCTAGATTCTTCTCCCCCTCGTCTAACCGATTATTAACTGCGGACAGACGCTCATCGATAACTGTGTGTAGCTTCCTCATTGCCTCTTTATTTCCCTTATCCATTGCCTCCAATCGTTCCTTATTTGCTTCCAATCTTTCCTTAGTGTCCCTATCTCTCTCCTTATTTATTATCTCTATCCATCGCTTCCAATCTATCCTTATTATCTCTATCCATCGCTTCCAATCTTTCCTTATTCTCCCTGTCTCTCTCCTTATTATCTCTATCCATCCTCTGTAAAAACTGCAGTAGCACACTGTCATTTGCTACTTTTTGTGCGCTCACCTCCATCGGATGAGAAACCGTAGCTTTCCTAAGGGTAGCTGCACTTTCACTGCATACCTGACCTAGTCCCGGCTCGCCCGCGTCGTCGGGAAAAGCCCCCGATTGTGAACAAAGCCCGCCGCTCAAAGGATCACCTAGCAGCGGTCCACTGATCAATTCAGCCCCTTCCGAGGGTTTGTCGTTCTCGCTCATTAACCCATGGTCAACAGCTACTTCCTGCTGCACTGCTACGTTCACCCTAGAATCACTATTCTCCATGGTGACTACACTTTTCGTCTGCGACCTAGTTACTACAGACATTACGCAAAAAAATTACACAACGATCTTCCAGGCATGGACGATATAGCAATTAATTACATAAAAAATTAAAGATGGCAAATGGTTAAAATGGCTCTGAGCACTATGGGACTTAACTACTGAGGTCATCAGTCCCCTAGAACTTAGAACTACTTAAACCTAACTAATCTAAGTACATCACACACATCCATGCCCAAGGCAGGATTCGAACCTGCGACCGTAGCAGTCATGCGGTTCCAAACTGACGCGCTTAGAACCGCACGGCCACACCGGCCAAAATAAAAGATCCTCACCAATCCAGAAAGAATTTGCAAACAAAAAAAAATTTTACATCTTAGTGCTATCACAATATATTCCATCAAAAAAAAAATCTAAACAGCAATAAACCTAACAGCAAAATATCCTGGCAGGGTCGAATTTATGAGAGGCACCCACATGCCTTGCTCATACTGTGGCATCAAGCAGTCAGGCCTGCAAGATGAGTGGTCTGCCAAGCGAGTGGATTCATTCTTATTTATCGAGTAACATGAACTCTAGTACTCACAATAAAGTTACAAATTATCCTCCTGTATGAATAATGCGCAACGGAAACGCACATCTGACTATCAATGATTTACAGAACCGTGACTATTCACTACGCACTGGCAATACCACATTTTCTTTTTGTCTTTTATTTAACGGCTTTTATCAACACGTGGCCACCGCACTGAATATGAATGGCGCACACATTATAAATTCGGGACATTATGACAACATACAATTCGAAGGAAAAGTCTACCAATCCTTTTCTTTTCACTATCTCATTTATTCCGATAAATTCTCTAACCTAAACGCACAATTTCTATAACTTACAACAATAACACATGAGAAATTCCGCCCAGTGGGCATGGCTTAACATTGGTGAATCTCTATATTATGGTCTCGTAATTATTTAACGCTACAGTGCACTTTCTGGACAGGATGGTGGATCTTTCATTATTTCTCACACTTCGACTCTCACAATCATCATCACGAAACTTTCTTCCAGACCGAGTGGTACAGAAGGAACAAGCATAACCCACTAATCTTTTGAAACTACCTTGCTACTCTCCCATGCAAACCACACATGCTTAAATTACATGACATACACTACACTACAACATGAAATGCTACGCAGGGAATAGTCACAACATTATCACTTTCAGCTTTCCCACTTCAATTAATATTTATCCCAGTTTCACACGACACTGCCCCACTTCGTAATTCTACTTTCCTACTATGAACTCTGGAGGTATTTGCACGTCTTCCTGTGCAATGCAAGCCAAGTGGCGTTGCTGGATAGACGGCCGACTCACGTTGCTTCTCTCTCAGAGTTTGAATCTAGCGTCACACGGAATCATATCACGCAAGGTAATATTAAGAACATATTCATCACACACGCGAGTACTCAACTGATACCATGGATGAGTACTTCTCATTATCCTTTGTCTCATACACAGACTGAGACTCACACAGTACTCACCACGTGGAAGTACTCGTCTCTAATTTCAAGTCCAGCACACGCCATTTCTTAAATATTTCAACTTATGGTACACACGCTATTTCTTAAATATTTCAACTTATTGTACACACGCTAGTAATTCAGCTTAACTTAAGCACACGGAAGTATTTCAACTTATTGCTACACGTGGTTTCATTGTGAACGTTGTTCACTTTTGAAGATTACTACAGTCCCATTAATATTACCTGCCTGACATTTAATTCTACCCACAAAAGTTCCTGAAATAGAGAAATTATTATTTCAAACTACTCTTAAATACTCCACATGCATACCATGTCTCCACTCTTTTGTGTTTACGGAGCACAACTAAAACAGGTCTTAACAGCACAAGATCCAGCGGCAGAGTGCTGAAACATGGCCGTTCTCCAGGTCCTCTCACACCTCTGTCGAAGTGGGGAAGCACCTTGCTACCGTATTGGTCAGCCACATTTCAGGCGCTCAAAGCTCAGGTAAATTTCATCTCTTTGGTCCCACCAAAGGTGGCCAAAGGATCGTCTCAAAGATGATCATATATTCACATTCACTATCTGCGGTTAGCAGACGACCATACATTCATTCATTTCACAGATCTCACCAAACTGGATGTAGGGATTTACTTTGTGGGAGAGCACATGTGATCAATTAAATAAATAAATTGTCATTCTTTCCCACACTGGTATCCGGCTTCGCTGTATTAATTGAAATTGAGTTATTTTACAAAAAAAAATGTGTTGTTCTGACAAAAATAATGAAGTATGTTGTACCTATTTTCAATGCCGGGTGGTACTGTACCCTTTCAGAGTAATCTAATAATGTTCCACTTCCAGCTAAATTACCAAGCTCACACAATAAATTATCAACTAATCGAATAGAGCTGAAACAAGAATCGTGAAGCGTTATCTTACAGGCATGTTAGACGGCCGGTGTGTCGAGCGGTTCTAGGCACTTCAGTCTGGAACCGTATGACCGCGACGGTCGCAGGTTCGAATCGTGCCCCGGGCATGGATGTGTGTGATGTCCTTTGGTTATTTAGGTTTAAGTAGTTTTAAGTTCTAGGGGACAGGTGACCACAGATGTTAAGTCCCATAGTGCTCAGACCCAACAGACATGTTACCATGTCTCTGTCGTATATTCCTTTGATGAACCTCACCACCTGGTTGATGTTAGTTGGTGTTACGTCTAAATCGTCTTCGGTGGTGACCTTTCAGAGTTTAAGATGCTAAGGTCTTTCGTTTTCAGGATATTATTTTTGGCTAAATCGTCTGCGTTACAGAAGTAAAAAGCAAGGGGAAAAAGAAATGGTCCGACCTGTGAAGAACGCTTGGAACTGCAACTAACAGCACAACACTCGGGAAATATTCTTAACTATGCTGCACTCATGTTCACTAGTTTGTAAAAGCCTCGACATGAACAACTAATAAATGTTGAAGGATATTCGTACGGTGGAGTGGAGCCTTGAGGCCCAGTCTGTGCACTACTCTTGGCGAAGAACAGAGCAATACGAATACCGTCTCATTGCCACCAGCACCATCGCTAGTTTCACCACCTCCATTTGACGGCACCATGTCCATCAACTCACGGTAGATGTGACATAAAGTCCGCAATGCGACTATGTGCATGTATTAACGTTGTTCTGGAAATCAAGTTGGTGTAGGATTAGCTGGTCATTTCGAGACTGGTATACGAAAACTGTGTCCAGTGATATTTGCACCCATAAGGAAATCTGTGAACTTTGTACCCAGTATTCCTGGAAACTACATACTCACTAAGTGACTGCTTCCCAGCACATCGAGAATCCTCATCCGCTGGAAACGCTCCGTATGAATCACAGTCACCTGCACGGCCGAAGTCCTTGTCCACCCTACTAAATAAACAACTTCAACAACCACGAATCTGGAGCTGGCTGGGGCCGCAGTGAGGTGGTATGCGTCCCTGTCCCAGTCGCCTCGACGCATCCATGCAAATAACCAGCAACGTACACATCCTGCCGCCGGAAGAAGTACACCATCAATAGTCAACTTAGCATTCTACGATATGCTCCCTAATGTAGAAAAATTGCATTGTTTGGATATCTTTTAGCGTTTATATCCTGCTTTTCCTTCTTTCATGAAGCATACACTGTCTTAATACGAAAAAAATCACGTTAGGAATCATCCCCTTAAAAAACGGTTTGTTTGTTATTAAGTTATTTAATGATGCTTGCAATTTTTTTGTAAAGTATATCTTACTTATATAAAATATTATAACGTTTATATATATTCCACTTGGCGCTAATATCAGTTACGTGCAGAGCATATTATTCTAAATAATATTGCTTTCATGTTTGGAAGTGGCACAGGCAAGACGCGTATGTAGCGCTCGGAGTGGGAGGAGACGTTTTGTAGAGGTTATGTAGTCTTACGTGCATATTCCTCGCCTTCTAGTTAGCACGAAAAAACGTCTCACGATCATGACTCTTAACATGTGCTGACCGACGTATAAAGACGAAATTTAACATTATTTTAAAGTATACTTTGACAGGCAGCTGAAATATCACTTTTAAAATCCGTGTTTTTTAATTTGATTTTTATGTTTTCCATTGTTGTTTCTGATGAGTTAAAATTTCACTAACGTGTCAGACATAAAATAAAATAAATTATGGTCACCAACGGAAAGCACCACATTATTTATATCCTACAGCATAAAAATAATCCTTTAATACTGTAGAACAAATATAATATTGAGCTTTTAATTTGTAGTTATGAAGTTGTTCTACCAAGGAGTGACGCTAGAATCAGTCAACATGATAACATTTGCCAACAGAACACAATTATTCGTCGTTTATAGCAGACTATGAAAACAAAAAGCAAAGTCAGAACAACACATTCATTTTATAAACAATGTTTCCAACGTAAAATTACGCCAATGCAAATAATCATCTGCCGGTGCAATTAAAATCAAGAGGCGTATAAAGGAATAAATGAAATGGTGGTATGTTATTCGTGACTACGTGAGTACTCACCTGAAAGTGGTACACGTGAGTACCACATCGAAGCTACACATATGTCAGTTTAATGTTCTTGATAGAGAAGCTCGACAGTGTGTGAGTGCATTTTCATCATGATATATTCTCACACTAACACCGGAAATTAGGTATGATTAGTAATGTGACTGTACCTCTAACTGCCATTGCCAACATCGTGCAATGTCCTAGATACGTTTCACCCGCTCGAGAAATAATTAATACTGCAGAACATATGTAATAGTGTACTTTTCATTCGTAGTTATGAACGTATTCTACGAAGAAGCGACGCTAAAATCACTTATAAATTGTGTCCATTCTCGCTGCAATTTCACAATATACAGAACAAAATGAACCAGTACATTCCTGAGTACACTGAAAGAGTAACCTGTCATTGTCCACTCACAATTTGTATATTATGGCGTAGAATAATGGTGTAGTGTGGTAACATTAGCGTTGTTAATATGAACCCGATAGGCAAGCGCCAGCAGGTGACGTGCTACGATCCGAATTCACGTAGGCTATTGTGGCTGCTACCTGATGGGGAAGGTGTCTTGACAGCTACAGGTCAGCGGCAGCACTGTTAGTCTGTACATCATCTGCCGTTGAAATTATATTTTTTATGACTTTTCCCATGATCGAGTACATGTCTCAGTCATGTATGCACTTTTCAATATTAACGAAGTTTTTAATAGATTCAAACTCATACAGCCGGCCGCGGTGGCCGAGCGGTTCTAGGCGCTTTAGTCCGGGACTGCGCGACTGCTACGGTCGCAGGTTCGAATTCTGCCTCGGGCATGAATGTGTGTGATGTCCTTGGGTTAGTTAGGTTTAAGTAGTTCTAAGTTCTATGGGACTGATGACCTCTGATGTAAAGTCCCACAGTGCTCAGAGCCATTTGAACCATTTCAAACTCATACAGTGTGTCAGTTGTAATAACACAGTCAATCAACACAAAATTTGAAAACTTTTGAAAAATATTTTGCCAAGAAATATTTACTACCTAAATAAGCCTGCAAGTATTTTTTATTCTGAATGTGACAAATTTTCCAGATGTAATGCACGAGTTCGGGTTGTAGCACTAACACCACCTACTGGTATTGGCCTTGCTGTCTTATATTAACAACACAAATGTTACCAAACTACTATGTTGTGCTGCGCTGCAGGACGCATATTGCTTATGGGATTTGATGGGATACATTTGTATCCGACATCCTTGGCTAAGTTCTGGTGAATTTAGTTTTAGATATGATATAATATACAGTGGTGTGTACTTTACTTTATACACTGTCCGCTCACATTAATGTGACCACCTGTCACAACCTGAATAATCACCCTGTGCAGTGCGGACCTCTCGAGATTTGCGGGAAGTGAGTCAATGAGGTTCTGGTAGGTACCGCCAGGCTTGTGGACCCATGACGACTCTAGTGCCGTGGGCCGCTGCATTACGTTTCTCAATTGAGGATGTATCCCGTGAAGATCCCGATTGGGTTGGTCCCACAGGTCCTCGATTGATTTTAAATCCGGGGAGTACCTTGGCCAGAGGAATACGGTAAACTCATTCTGTTGTTCTTCGAACCACGCAGGTAGACTGCGACCTGTGGCACGATTAGTTGTCCTGATGCTAGATGTCACTGTGAAAATGGAAAGCAAATCGCCTGTGGGGATCGACATGATCCCGAAGGATAGATGCATAATTGAGTTGATCCAATGGGCCTTCCAAAATGAGAAGAGCATCGGCTGATCATAAGGCCCCCTCCTCCGCCATCGATCCTCTCTACGTTTGTTGCAGAGCCGTAAGCTCCAACAGCCTTCTGTAGAATGAAGCATAAAACATGAACCATCTGGAAGGAACAGCTGTCGCCTTTCACTGGTGGTTCACTTGTGGTGCTGACGTGCTAATTCCTGGCTTCGTCGCCGATGAACAGCAGTCTGCATGGGTGCATGAACCAGGTGACTGCTGTGGAGGTCCATACGCAGCAACATTGAGTGAACGGTCGTTGAGGAGACACTGTAGATAGCCCCTTGGATCATTTGGGCACTCATTTTCTCAAACGTTGCATGTCTATCTGCCCATATATATCTCCATAGGTGTCGTTCACCCCAGTCATCTATGGCCTGTGGTGCACTACAGTTGCCTCAGCGCCGGTTTTGGAAAGCACCATTTTGCAATGCACTGAATACTCTAACTATGGCAGCACACCAACAGTTTACTAACTCAGCCGTTCCGGAAATGCGTCCACCCTTCGTCCGAAAGCCAGTGATCATGTATCTTTGGCCGTCAGATAGATAGGTGTATTATAGTAGAGGCAGCGTCCTGGAGTTGAGGCGGAAGCAATGGTAGTAATATGCATAGGTCTCCGAGTGCAACGTTGTTGATAACGCAAGTGGACTGACGATCTGTGACAATGGCCTCCTATTTAAGAATTTGAATTTGCTTCAAGACACTCTGGCTGCAAATAAGATTATTACCCTTCTGTCAACTAGCAGCACTGTTTGGCAAAGCAAAGGACGTATGAACTACATTGCATTACCTGTATATTTTGTGGTAAATAAGTAAGTAAGTGATTTTTCTTAAGTTACGTGCAAAACAGTCAAAGAAAAAGTTGCAAGATCAGTCATTTACCCTGGTAAGGTTAATCACACATGGAGAATCGTTGAACTGGTATTACATCACCAATGTTGATACGCTGAATTGTATTGCATATCACAGAGGTATCCAGCACCGACATAATACATGATCGTACAAGAAATCTTCAACGGTAGACGTACTGGAGAGCTAGAAGATACACTGACCAATTATACTGATGTGTCCGCCGCCTATGTTCGACGTCAACGAGCAGTAGGGTGCACTTGCAGTGGAGGTTATACGAAGCGTGTCGGGTGACACGGAAAAACATCGAGTCGTTGTCCTAAGCGGCCTGGACATTGGCTTTCGGACCAAGAGTGGCTGCATTTCCGAAACGCCTAAGTTTGTAAGATGTTCGCGTGCCGCCGTGCTTACAGTATACCGTGCATGCCAAAATGGCACTATCCAAAACCGGCACCGAGGCAAAAGAGGTGTACCACGGACCACAGATGATAGACGTGTAATTGCTGAGCAGCTGATCACCAATATGACTCGAGGGGCTACCAACAGTGTCTCCTCCTCTCCGAACGTTGCTACGTATGGACTTCCGCAGCAAGCGCTTGGTTCATCCACCCTTGCTGACTGCTCTTCATCGACATGAAGCCTGAAATTAGCACATCAGTACCGCAACTAGACGTCCTCTGCGTGGCGACAGATATCCTTTTCGGACGAATCATGTTTTCTGCGTGTACGAGGAGGAAAGTCTAAAAAGGAAACACCCTGCAACAATCGTCGGAAGAATCCAGTCCACAGAAGGGAACATTATGATTGGGGGATGTTTTCATGATATTCCTTAAGTGATCTGGTCGTTCTGGAAGGCACGATGGATCGACACAACTGTGAATCTATAAATCTATCATTGGGGACCTTGTCCATCGCTACATGCAGCTCGCTTTTCCTTGACACGATGGCCTAGACCAGCAGGCCAATGAAAGTTCACACATAGCTCACAGTGTACGTGCATCGTTCGAAGAGCACCAGGAGAATCTGTGGGACAACCTCGATCGCACTATTCGCTCCATGGTTCCTCTACCAGGGAACTTAGTGCAATTGGCCACAGAACAGGAGTCAACATGGCTCCACGTCCCTGTTGACATCTTCAAGCGCCTCACTGACTCTCTTCCTGCTCGTCTCGCTGCGGGAAGTTCTGCAAATGATGGTTATTTGCGCTTTCGACGGGCGGTCACATTAATGTGACTGGACAGTGTATGTCCGCTTAGTTACGTATAAAATGATTCTCAGTTCCTATCGGGGATGATGCATGTGTATGTCTATTTCCTCGTCTTTCGTGTATGGGGCTTACGACAAGTTTCTTCTGGAGGCTTCCCATCGTATCTGGTTCTGAGCAAGTACCTTCATTTATTTCTGTGTTAGTCCATTTCTGCTGCATTTCTGACGTCGTAAATCACTGCAATCCTAGGCAGTACAACCCCCCCCCCCCCAGTTTTTTTTCCATTCTTCAGTTTGTCAGTCCATTTCACCTTTATCATTCTTCTCCACAGCGCAAAACTTCCTAAATATCTTTCTTCTTCCTTTTTAACTATTCACTCCAGGCATTACAATTAGAATATCATTTACTCAGTTCAATTGGAATACTTCTGGCTGTTAGTAACTGCTTCATCTCTTCAACATCTTCCCTTTCCCATAGATATTCTTCTTGTTTCTTCTTCATAGGTTCCGTTTCATGTCATTAAGCCTCCTGGTGTAGAAAGAATCTTACATGTATCTTTTTCCTGCCTTAAAACATTTTAATTGGGGCTACCTTCTTGCTGGACTGTGCCAACAAGTATATCTGTTTACTTATCATATACAGGGCTATTACAAATGATTGAAGCGATTTCATAAATTCACTATAGCTCCATTCATTGACATATGGTCACGACACACTACAGATACGTAGAAAAACTCATAAAGTTTTGTTCGGCTGAAACCGCACTTCAGGTTTCTGCCGCCAGAGCGCTCGAGAGCGCAGTGAGACAAAATGGCGACAGGAGCCGAGAAAGTGTATGTCGTGCTTGAAATGCACTCACATCAGTCAGTCATAACAGTGCAACGACACTTCAGGACGAAGTTCAACAAAGATCCACCAACTGCTAACTCCATTCGGCGATGGTATGCGCAGTTTAATGCTTCTGGATGCCTCTGTAAGGGGAAATCAACGGGTCGGCCTGCAGTGAGCGAAGAAACGGTTGAACGCGTGCGGGCAACTTTCACGCGTAGCCCGCGGAAGTCAACGAATAAAGCAAGCAGGGAGCTAAACGTACCACAGCCGACGGTTTGGAAAATCTTACGGAAAAGGCTAAAGCAGAAGCCTTCCCGTTTACAATTTCTACAAACCCTGACATCCAATGACAAAGTCAAACGCTTTGAATTTTCGGCGCGGTTGCAACAGCTCATGGAAGAGGATGCGTTCAGTGCGAAACTTGTTTTCAGTGACGAGGCAACATTTTTTCTTAATGGTGAATTGAACAGACACAATGTGCGAATCTGGGCGGTAAAGAATCCTCACGCATTCGTGCAGCAAATTCGCAATTCACCAAATGTTAACGTGTTTTGTGCAACCTTACGGCCCCTTTTTCTTCTGCGAAAAAAACGTTACAGGACACTTGTATCTGGACATGCTGGAAAATTGGCTCATGCCACAACTGGAGACCGACGGCGCCGACTTCATCTTTCAACAGGATGGTGCTCCACCGCACTTCCATCATGATGTTCAGCATTTCTTAAACAGGAGATTGGAAAACCGATGGATCGGTCGAGGTGGAGATCATAATCGGCAATTCATGTCATGGCCTCCACGATCTCCCGACTTAACCGCATGCGATTTCTTTCTGTGGGGTTATGTGAAAGATTCAGTGTTTAAACCTCCTCTACCAAGAAACGTGCCAGAACTGCGAGCTCGCATCACCGATGCTATTGAACTCATTGATGGGGACATGCTGCGCCGAGTGTGGGAGGAACTTGATTATCGGCTTGATGTCTGCCGAATCACTAAAGGGGCACATATCGAACATTTGTGAATACCTAAAAAAAATTTTGAGTTTTTGTATGTATGTGCAAAGCATTGTGAAAATATCTCAAATAATACAGTTATTATAGAGCTGTGAAATCGCTTCAATCATTTGTAATAACCCTGTATTACTGCAGTTAAGTGTGATGCACGTGTAGGAAACTAAAACTATGCTGAACGAATCGAAACACCGAGTGGAGACCTGTGTGCCATAAATAAATGATTAATGTTGCAGGCAGGTGTTCACTAACTTCCCTTGTATAGTCAAAAAGAGGAGTGCTGCACTAACCTCAGTGAAAACGTGAAAGCAAGTACCACAATGTCTCGTTGACGTTAAAAGGCGTAACATTTGAGTGGGATCGAACTGGAACGGGACCTTGTTTTGTTTCTGCGGGAAACTGACATGTCATAGTGCGACATTGAACAGCGTTCATAGCGTCCTCTACGAAGGCTGTTCGTAGCGATGAGCAGAATGCTAGCAAGTCATGTGTAAACGCCGCGAGGTAACTATTAATTAGTGCGGTCTGCACAGCTTCGTCTATAGTATTGGCTCTACCTGCAGGCTTAGGCCCTACCTGTTGCCTCAAATCGGCGTCACATTCGCAGACGTGCAGTCTGACACAATTTCTCGTTTCCGGATACATCTCCCTTCAAACTAGCCGTCGTTATGGGAGTACGTTTAGCTGGTCTATAGGACTTACAGGGTGCTAAAGTTGGTTCGAACGGGAGTTCGTAATAAGCCCTTAGCCCAGACAGCGCACCACATGGCTGTGGGTTGCCCTAACTAACGCAACAGCATTTGTGGCGACAACTTCTAGCAACTAGGCGTTCCTGCCGGATGCCCGTAGTTTGGATCAGCTTCACTTTGCTGATAAGCGTTGCTGTCAGGTCGACATTGCAAGCATCAGGGAGGACTGCTACCATTAATTTTAACTGAAGTGGCAGTGGATACGCCAAAGTTACTTTCTTCTCGCCTGTAGCGATACCTGTCTGTAACGTAAGGCTAAAAGGGATGCTATACGTAGATATTCTTGATTTATTACAGTAGTCCCGCCAAATACATTGACTAAGAAAACTGACACATTTGAAACTGGGAGCTGCTATATTCTCAGCATTTTTCTTTTCTAGTACGAAGATTACTCCTCTCAGCAATAAGGAAATCACTTCAAAAGGCGCGACACATTTCAGACTGAGCAGTAAAGTCCATTACACAATATATTGGTTATTAGTAGCTATTAATGTTACTTCTAGTTGTTACGTATGCAGGTCAGCAACATTTCGACACGTAGTTCAAGAGCTTTTTGTAATCGAGCTCATAGGACAGCTATAAGGGACAGTCAAACAAAGACTAGACAGGTGTAAATAGTAAGTAAATTGCATTTTTATTTCAAAAGGAATCGACATAATTGTTGATACATATATCTCACTTTGAGACGAATCGTCAATGCCATCATGGCCTATGCAACTGTACCAGGCACGCACCTCTTTATCCAAAGCAAATCGACGGCCACAAATGCTTTCTGAACGGCTCCAAAAATATTTATTTATTGCTTATTTAGCGTGACCAGATTAGGGCCTTGACGCTACCTCTTTCAGTTGACCAGGAATAACACATATCAAAGATATTATGAAAATCTTCACGGGAATAATAACAATAAGAATAGTAATAGAAATAATAAAATAATTATTATAGACATAAATAGCTGTTATAAAAATTGACCGTAATAATAATAAAGAAAATAATAACTGACTCCAATAATTCTCGTGATAATAATCGTAAAGGGCACTATGAATAATATAAGTTAGTTTATCACATTTGAATATATGTTTAGTATTATAGAAGCGGAAGGAATAACGAAGGACGTGAAAATTGAAATGATATTGCCAGTGGCTGTTAGGAAAGAGCAAAATTTAAACAAAGAACCCTGCCAACATGGTGGAGAGGAAAGTTGAGAGGAAGGAGAGATCGACAAGAGTGAGCTACAAGCTATGATATGGTAAGATGGCTATTGTTATAGAAGGTGGGCCATAAATAGTATCCTGAAGTTTCAAATTAAAAAATCACGTTAGGAATCGTCACCTTATAAAACGGTTTGTTTGTTATTAAGTTATTTTATGATGTTTGCATATTCCTTGTAAAGTATATCTTACTTATATAGAATATTATAATGTTTATATATATTACACTTGCCACTAACAATAGTTACGTGCAGAACATGCAATTCTAAATAATATTACTTTCATGTTTGGAAGTGGCACAGGCAAGACGCGTATATAGCGGTCGGAGTGGGAGGAGAAGTTTTGTAGAGGTTATGTAGTCTTGCGTGCATATTCATCGCCTTTTAGATATCACGAAGAAACGTCTCACGATCGTGACTCTTAACATGTGCTGACTGACGTATAAATACGAAATTTAACTTTATTTGAGAGTATACTTTGACAGGCAGCTGAAATATCACTTTTAAAATCCGTATTTTTTAATTTGATTTTCATGTTTTCCGTTGTTGTTTCTAATGAGTTAAAATTTCACTATCGTGTCAGACATAAAACAAAATCAATTATGGTCACCAACTAAAAGCACCACATTATTTATATCCTACAGCATAAAAATAATCCTTTAATACTGTAGAACAAATATAATATTGTGCTTTTAATTTGTAGTCATGGAGTTGTTCTACCAAGGAGTGACGGTAGAACCAGTCTACATGATAACATGTTCCAACAGAACACAATTATTCGTCGTTTATAGTAGACTATGAAAACAAAAAGCAAAGTCAGAACAACACATCCATTTTATAAACAATGTTTCCAACGTAAAATTACGCCAATGCAAATAATCATCTGCCGGTGCAATTAAAATCAAGAGGCGTATAAAGGAATTAATGAAATGGTGGTATGTTATTCGTGACTACGTGAGTACTCACCTGAAAGTGCTACACGTGAGTACCACATCGAAGCTACACAAATGTCAGTTTAATGTTCTTGATAGAGAAGCTCGACAGTGTGTGAGTGCATTTTCATCATGATATATTCTCGCACTAAAACCGGAAGTTAAGTATGATTAGTAATGTGACTGTACCTCTAACTGCCATTGCCAACATCGTGCAATTTCCTAGATACATTCCACCCGCTCGATAAATAATTAATACTGCAGAACATATGTAATAGTGTACTTTTCATTCGTAGTTATGAACGTATTCTACGAAGAAGCTACGCAAAAATCACTTATAAATTGCGACCACTCTCGCTGCTTTTAATTGTTTCAAACTCACACAGCCGGCCGCGGTGGCCGAGCGTTTCTATGCGCTTTAGTCCTGGACCGCGCGACTGCTACGATCGCAGGTTCGAATTCTACCTTGGGCATGAATGTGTTTGATGTCCTTGGGTTAGTTAGGTTTAAGTAGTTCTAAGTTCTAGGGGACTGATGACCCCTGATGTAAAGTCCCATAGTGCTCAGAGCCATTTGAACCATTTCAAACTCATACAGTTCTCGGTGCTAGCTCATAGGACAGCTATAAGGGACACTCAAACAAAGACTGGACAGGTGAAAAAAGTAAGTAAATTGTATTTTTATTTCAAGAGGAATCGACATAATTGTTAATATATATATCTCACTGTGAGACGAATCGTCAGTGCCATCATGGCCTATGCAACTGTACCAGGCATGCACCTCTTTATCCAAAGCAAATCGACGGCCACAAATGCTTTCTGAACGGCTCCAAAAATATTTATTTATTGCTTATTTAGCCTGACCAGATTAGGGCCTTGACGCTACCTCTTTCAGTTGACCAGGAATAATACATATCAAAGATATTACAAAAATCTTCACGGGAATAATAGTAATAAGAATAGTAATAGTAATAATAAAATAATTATTATAGACATAAATAACTGTAATAAAAATTGACCGTAATAGTAATAAAGAAAATAATTACTGACTCCAATAATTCTCGTGATAATAATCGTAAAGGGCAATATGAATAATATAAGTTAGTTTATCACATTTGAATATATGTTTAGTATTATAGAAGTGGAAGGAATAACGAAGGATGAGAAAATTGAAATGATATTGCCAGTGGCTGTTAGGAAAGAGCCAAATTTAAACAAAGAACCCTGCCAACATGGTGGAGAGGAAAGTTGAGAGGAAGGAGAGATCGACGAGAGTGAGCTACAAGCTATGATAAGGTAAGATGGCTATCGTTATAGAAGGTGGGCCATTAACTGTATCCTGAAGTTTCAAATTAATTTAATTTATCCGATTCTTATAGGGAGATTGTTCCAAAGCCGTGTTCCTGATGCAGAAAATGAATCAGGGAGCTTAGCAGCGCTATGCGATGGGACAGAAAGGACTTTACGTTGTTGAGAACAGGTATCTCTGCTATGAAGTTCACTTGTAGTGTAAGAGTAACAAGTGGGAATGCAATGATTGAGAAGACGATAGATCAGACGTAGTATGACATCGCTACGCTTATCGGCACACACAGCTGTGATAATTGTTCGTAGGAAGGAGTCATACAGTCGAGATAGTGTGAGTCACAAATGCATCACCCACAAGCATTCATAGAGTATGTGAGCCTTCGTACCAAAGGCCTTGGAAAATAGCATCACCTTGTTTAAATGTGAGGAGTATTAATGATTGTACGAGCTTCTTTTCAAGATAGAAATAAAATACGCAACACTGACGCCTTCTTACAAACTGCAGTTGTGTTTACAGTCCGCAGCAGAGGAAAAGGTTATTTCTGCGCGGTTAGGGGTCAAGAGTTTCTCAGAACTATGTAGTAACACGTCTTTCGTGAGCGACTGAGACTCAAGGGTTAAGTTTCAAACCGATGCTCTGCACCCATTCAGATAATGCAAGTAAATCAGCATTTACATGTTAACATGCTGGATGGAGGTGAACAAGTTTGTTGAATTTGCATTTTAATAATATTGAAGGTTGTCAGCGTGTAGGTGATATTTTCAGTGGGAGAAAATAGTTGACACATGATTAACATATAATGGTAAAAGTAATGGGCTCACTACTGATCCTTTTGGGACCCTTGACACTACATTACTCCATTGTGATCTTTGAATTCCAAACATTGCACACTGTTGGTGGGATACAAGTTATGTGTGGAACGAATGTAGAGCACTATAAGAAAAATTTGTACTCGTTACTTTAGCAAGTAGAATGTCAAAGTCAACAGTGTCGAAAACTTCGCTGAAATTCGAAAAGCGCCTCCTGTTATCTGTCCATAGCATGTTCCAGCTCGTCAGTCAGTTCATTTACAAGAGAGTCGTCGTGCTGCGATTTCGCCGGAAAACCGACTGGTATTCATCTGAAGGGTTACACGCGCCAACGAAAAAATTTTTTAAACCTTTTTTTAGTTTGATAGCTGATCTTTATAGATTTTTAGGAGCTGAATCCAAATATAGCCTTAGCTTTTTTCTGTCACGCATAGTTCTCGAGCAATACGCTTTTTATTATATAGTATAAAAATCCTATGCTATACGGTAAAAGGGGAAATTAATGAAACGCTTTGTTACAACATAACCATAGTTTGTCTTTACAGTAAGCTACTTAAAACAATGATATGTGTTAATAGAGGATTCACTTGTCAGCTAGAAATGGTTTGTATTTTCTCTCTCTCTCTCTTTTTAAGCTTCTTGTGTAGCCTTTTCTACGAAGAATCGCTTGCTGAACTTCTCGGTGAAGCGACAAACAGCAGTCTCCCATCATGTTGGTGTTCCAGCGGCCTTCGTGGCGTTTTTCCATCACTTTAATGTCCTGGTGAAAACGCTCTTCTTGCTTCTCACTAACATCTCCCATATTGTCCGGGAAGTAATAAAGGTGACTGTTCAAAAGGTGATCTTTCTGGCTCATTAAACATTCTTAAATTTTAAACTCCTTTAACATTTTAGCTATAATAGAAGCATATTCTGGGTCTTTTTCATGTCCTAATAACTTTTTAACGACTTGCTTGAATCATACCCACGCTTCGTTCTCATTTAAGGTCATTGTGGATTCAAAGTTAATATCAAACATCATTTTTCTAATGTCAAGTCCGACAAAGACGCCTTCTTTTAGTTTAGCTTCTGAAAGGTGTTGAAACTTCTGGTTCAAATGGCTCTGAGCACTATGGGACTTAACATCTGAGGTCATCAGTCCCCTAGAACTTACAACTACTTAAACCTAACTAACCCAAGGACATCACACACATCCATGCCCGAGGCAGGATTCGAACCTGCGACCGTAGCGAAACCTTTGGCAGAGATACTTAAACCAAAACATGGTCCTTTACAAACTGTTTCATTAGACCTAACTTTATATGTAGAGGTGGTAGGAGTAAGTTTTTGTATCTACAAGGTTTTTGCATACAATGGTCTTTTCACCAGATTTTAAAGGCTCCCTCACAGGCAATTCTTTCTGCACCAGTGTTGATCCCTACCCCTACTGTCCTATTCGCACAAGAAACGGAGCATGCATGATACTTTTAGATCGGCACATATCATCCAACCATGATCAGAATAGCCTATTTTTAGCACTAATTCTAGGTTTTCATAGCTTTCTTTCATATGTACAGAACGTCCAACAGGTATAGATGCATAAATGTTAGCATTGTGTAATATAACAGCCTTAAACTGGTTTCGGATGAATCAACAAACAGCCTCCAGTCTTCCTTTTTGTATTCAATACCAAACTCATTCATCGGATCAGGAATGTCCGAGCAGTACACGAAATCACCTTATCCTTGAAAAAACTTGGAAAATTGCTGCTCTTTGTTTCTATACATGTATATGCTGGTTCCAACTGCCAGTAAGTTCTTTTCTTTTAATGTAGACCCAAGTCATTCAGCTTTCTCTTTCGTTAAGCCCAGATTCCTAACCAAGTCGGTAAGCTTGGTCTGAGTAAACAATTTGGGCTCTAGACTTTCTGTATTACAATGGAATTCGTCACCATCTGGTTCATGTAAATGAGATTGTACGTCAGAAAATACTTCTCTTGGAATAGAATTTAAATCATCTGGTAGTTCAGGGACTGGCAAACCTACACCATGTCCTACTGTTCGGATGGCGGACGGAAGGTTAGGGTAGCTTATTACCTTCTTGATTTCCGAATTATGACCAGTAATATCAACACAGCAATAGTAGCAATCATCAGAATGGTTTCTTGGCTCCCTCCATATCATAGGAACAGCAAATCTAAAGGCTTTTCTCCTTTTTGATCATTTTCTCAGATCTCCAACATACACGTAATATACCTTATGTGACGCCCAAGATTAGATCCAAAGTATGATAGATAAACCTTTTCTACAAAGTCTGTAATGTTTCTTTGGTGTTTTTTAATCAAAAAATTCATCACAAATATAACAAAAACTGTCAGCAGAGTTTTTACAACCACGATTAAACATTGTACTGAGCACATGCACAGGAAACGGGAAAGTGAGGTTAGGTTGACAGTGAACAAAACACCATCTGTTAACACAAAAATGGAATCGACTTTTTTTGCCAGCAAATGTTTTGCAGAAGTGCTATCAACGTCATCTACATTCGAGACACATCTTTTTAAAATTATTTTAACTATATAAAAGCTGTTAAATTCTTCAAAATATCGCTTAATTTAATAAATTTAACTGTAAAATGCGAAGAAATGGAGGGTGATACAGTTTTTTAAGTATCATATTTGGATACCCCACCCTAAAACACTTAAGAATAAGGTATTTTCAACAAAAACGTTTTTCCATCGTTCGCCTGTGTGCTGGTAAGCTGTTCGTGGACAATGTATTTTGCAGCCTTGGGTATTGGTTTTATGAGTCTCTGTTTCCAGGATATTGGGAAGTTTATGGAAGTCAGAGAACAGTTGAAAAAGTCCGCTACTTTGTACAGTAGAGGGTCGCCAAGATAGCTGATCGTTTGCACTGTTATAATACCGTGTCCTTCTGCTGCCGAACAAATACGCGCTACGTTCTTCCTGACCGTGTTGGGGCTTACCGGCTGCAGGAAAAAATTTTCGTTCTACCAACCGCTGATAGATTAAGAAAACCGACGGTTTGTGCCATTATGCGTTCGTAAAGTAAAGATGTTGGCGAGGCGAAACGTTCATTTAGATTATCAACAGGAACCAGTGGTTCAGTTGCAGATTTAGGCCTGCCTGTTCCTAGACCCTGTGGGTTTTTCAAAAGGATGGTGGACCTGTGAAAGTCGTCAGTTAGGTAGTGGGTATATCTGAGGTTTGTATTTCTCACAGACTCACTAATTCTGTTGGTAGTTGCTTCTGTGTGATGGTTGTAAGAGGTTAAGTGGCGTTTGTATGTCATGTGTGCAGAATTGCCGACACTCATAAGTTGTTTAATGTGGTCTGTAGGGCATGATGCAGGTTTTCTCCTTACTCATTCTGTTTACAGAGGAATGTGTTTGTCGTATAAATTATTTAAGCTGTCTGTGAAATTAGATTTTTCATTATGTCAGAAATATTTCCGTTCGTCCGTCAAGAAATATCGTAGGCGTCAGCTGTAAGTTCAGACATATCGTATTCATGCGTTTCAGAACTCTGAAAGTCGCCTTTGCGGTTTGTTCTTTGAGCATTGCAACTGTCAGGTCATGAATTTTACATCACAGGAGGAGAAACCAGATGCTGAGATCTGATCCGTGCAATTTACTCTGTTTAGACATTTGGTTGCTAAAATATCAATAAACGTATGAGAGTTAGCTGTAGGTGAGTGGGCCCAAGTGGAATCAGTGTAAGATTTGAACAGGAAAGTATGCACGTGAATTTTCCAACGGAAGGACTGTTGTTTAGAGTACTGATGTTGATACCTGCGGCTACAGTTGTGCGTTCATGTGAAGACTCGAGACTTGAAAGCACAGATTCAGAGTTAAAGAGCTGTCCAACATTAGGTGGTTTGTATATCACACATGAGACACAGTCTATAGATCACTAAAGCTTTATCAAATCACGGTTGCAGTCAGCACCAATTTGCGATTCCCAAAAATCTGGTATCGTCAGTATACATGTAAAACAGGGCATTTTGTATGTATTTTGTGTATGACATTCGAGATGTTATAATGGTAGTTAACTAGTGCATAAACTATAAATTAATACGTCCTTTGAATGAAAATGGAGTAGACAAATTTACGATTGTTTAGTAGCAATGTAATGTTTTTCCCTCTGCACTGTTTTTTTTGTTTGTTTGTTTTTTTACTATGGGACTTAACTACTGAGGTCATCAGTCCCCTAGAACTTAGAACTACTTAAATCTAACTAACCTAAGGACATCACACGCATCCATGCCCGAGGCAGGATTCGAGCCTGCGACCGTAGCGGTCACGCGGTTCCAAACTGACGCGCTTAGAACCGCACGGCCACACCGACCGGCCTCTGCAGTGTTCTAGGGTTAATTTCAGTGTACATCTATTCCGGCTGTTTGTCCTCGTTTTCAGACGTCAGCACGGCTTTGGGGAACAAATTTGCTCGTATATACGCTGCCACACAAATGCCTCGTCTGTTACGTCTGTCATGACTCAGAAAAAACAAACCATTGAGAATGGAGGGTGTAATCGACTTCAGCCGTGTCTCAGACACGTGTATGGCATGAAAGCTGAGATCCGGAAATATATAGCGGAACTCATTCAGGTAGGTGGGTAAGGACCTCACATTTGCGTGAGTAAGCTGCAGTGTAGAACTGTCACTACTCGATTTCGCTATAAGTCGGCGGGTATAAGGGGCAGCTGTATCCATGAAATGCAGGGACCGGCACCTTCCGCAATGAGGGGGATGGGGAGAAGGGGGCTGCTAGAAGGAGAAAACGGAGAGGTAGGAGCTGGGGAACGAGGAGCTGAGGACAGGGAAAGTGACAGAGAGAGGTTCAAGATCAGGTATGCTTGACCGTCATAGTACGTGAAAGCCGAAGGCACTCGAATATTCCAGAGATCGATAAAACGCGGCGACAGAGTAACTTGTACATTAAACTGTGAGAAAATGTTATACTGAAAATAAGAAAGTAAAATAAAACAGTAAGAACAACGAATAATTATGAAAAAGAACAGGTTATACTGAAACAACAAGAGTAATAATTATTAATTATAATTAATTATAATTATTATTAATTATAAGAACAGGTTATACTGAAACAGCAAGAATAATAACTATTATTAATTATAAGAACAGGTTATACTGAAACAGAAGAATAATAACACAGGCCAACGATGCAAAAACGTTTTTGCTGAAAATACCTTATTTTTATGTATTTTAGGGTGGGAAATCCAAATATAATACCAAATATTGAATTTCCCACCAATTATTGAATTTAACACCAAATTTTGAAATTCCCATCTTGCGTAGAATGTGCAGATGGCCTAATCCTAGGAGGTTGGGAAGGGGGTGAGAAATCTGAGCCGGCTGGTGTGGTCGAGCGGTTCTAGGCACTACAGTCTGGAACCGCGCGACCGCTACGTTCGCAGATTCGAATCCTGCCTCGGGCATGGATGTGTGTGATGTCCTTCGGTTAGTTAGGTTTAAGTAGTTCTAAGATCTAGGGGACTGATGATCTCAGCAGTTAAGTCCCATAGTTCTCAGACCCATTTTTTGAGAAATCTGATAACAGTACATGGTGTCATCGATGTCATGATTTATGACGTCATGAGAGGTTTGACAACAATGCAGTGATTGAACGGTGCTAGCGTAACTACTAACATTTAATTTCAAAGTGTTTCAGACTATTACAGTACTTGCTGAATTATCAACTCCTGCCAGAACCCTTTATATATCATCAGATTTTGACAAAATATTTATGAATGTCGTCGTTGATAATGGATGGTGTCCACAAATACACTGCTTATTATTAGTATGGAGAAATAAAGAGTGAGGACAGTTCAGATGCAGAACGAACCTGCTGTCTGAAGACGACAATCTGAATGAAGTATTTTAAACAGCAGATGTTGCCTCGCTGATGGAAAATTGTTAAAAGAGAAAGCGTCCTACCAAATCGATACATGGACGTTGTGACTACAGATTTCAGCGGAACGAGAAATAAAGGACTGGACCAATGTATATAAATGCGTTTTGTGAAATTACTGCCGGCCGAAGTGGCCGTGCGGTTAAAGGCGCTGCAGTCTGGAACCGCAAGACCGCTACGGTCGCAGGTTCGAATCCTGCCTCGGGCATGGATGTTTGTGATGTCCTTAGGTTAGTTAGGTTTCACTAGTTCTAAGTTCTAGGGGACTAATGACCTCAGCAGTTGAGTCCCATAGTGCTCAGAGCCATTTGAACCATTTTTGTGAAATTACTGTTTGTGTCTGGATTTAGTTAAACTGGAGGAGTGATTCTAAACTAAATATGTTATTCGATTGGTTCTAGGTGACTATGTGATTAAAATTATATATATATATTTCTTCTGAAATGTGTAAGAACCGAGAAACAGTGTCTGAGAAAAAGAGAACTGTTCCCTTTGAAGCTACCAGAAATATCTCTGAAACTTTTCCAACTTTAAAAAATTATTCTGAGTTGTTTAAAATGTTGCATGGAGAGCTGCATACAACCAGTATCTGGAATGAAGACCACAACAACAACGTGTAAAATGTTACGGTATACGAGCAACTGGAAGGTACCTACAGGCTGTGGCGTCAGGTATTTGCTTTAATTTATGGCAAAATGCTTTATACCATGTATTTAGAGATTTATGCTGGCTAACTGTCTACAGGACTTTGTCAAGTAATCAATAAAACTAATGCTCTTGTTGAACGAATGATCTTAGAAACAAAAGTTGTAGTAATAAATTTATATCTGACATCTGATCTAGCGACGTTGGTCTCCTAGAAACTCAGTCTAAGAGTCTCAGAATATCGTTAATTGGAAAGATTTATTTAAATATGTGGTAGATTCCAGACGAATTGGTGAATTCAAAGGCAATGCTTAGCATACGACTATTTTCGCAAACTACAAAGATGGAACAGTGTGTGGAAAGCGAAGAACTATATTATCTAGATTTCCAGTCTGCATTCATTTTGGACGATTGAGGAAGAAGCATGAATGAAAATGAACCTGAAATTACATTCTGCAATATAATACATTTTTTATTGATGTTGTCAATAAGACGTTTTCAGCCTACCCTGCAGTATCTGCTGACATGCAATATTACAAATATGACCAGTGAGTACATACAGACTCACTGAAATATTTAGCTACATCACGTATTTCGGAATGGATATCATACGATTAAACGTTGAGGTATTCTTCGAACTCTAGCAAAAAAATTGCAGACGAAAAGAATTGGAAGTCCAGCCATTACTTTTGTCTTTTAAGGTTAGTGAAATTGTAGGAATAATGAGGAGTGGAAGGAAATTTATACATTTTAAAGCAATCCAGCTGCTACGAACACCTGTAGAAGATTTAGACAGCCTTATAAAGAATATAAATCTCAGCTAGAAGGTTTGTGAACAGTGTCTTCCTTTTGTCTGTCCCCAGTGCAGTGATTTAATATACAAAAACGACTATGAGGACAAAAAAGAATGGTTTCTTTTCTCAGGACAATCAAAATCTGTTGCGGTCTCAGAAACTGGATCATAATTGCTTATATTGTCAAGTGCTTCTCCTGTGTATCTTACTTTACATTTTGTAAAGAAGGAAGGATTAATGAAGCTAGATACAGTTAAATTTAATCGGAAACTGTACCCCATAGAAGCTCCGCGACTAGTGTTATCCAGCAGGAACCAGGACTCTAGGAGTGTTAAGCAATGAAAACCTACCGCACGTCATTCAGTGTTTTGTAACTATGTTTGTATTTCAGCATGGGCGAAATAGTGTGACCTAATGTAAGCAAATAATAATTCATGTTGTATTGACAGCTTTTGTGTCAATACATCACAGCAGTTATGGTCCTATTAGGACAAAGCTCACGGGAACAAAAATGTTCTGAAACGTTCGTGCGCCGATAAGAAGTTTCTCAGTGCAACAGCGCCCTTGGGAAGGTCCTTGTTGCACGGAGAGAGAAACGCCACGGAGAATGTTGCTGCGAGACAGGAATCGTAATCAGCGAGGTTGTGCTGTGTGTGCAAGAAGCAGCGTTGCTTTCGTCCGGAGAAGCAACTTAATCAGGTTTCGTAAGCAAGTAACCAGTAAACGTCGAAAGCCGTGTTTGATGAAAGACTAATCCAGTACCTTAGGTGAGAGTTTCCTCTGTAAAAGGAAGTGCAAGCTTTCGATACGACTTTGGTCAAAGACCACTGTCTTTCTGGATTTCTACCTTTACTACATCTGCAGTCTCATCGCCTTTATTTAACAGGGTGTTTGAGGAGGAGCCCATACGTGTAACAAAAATGGATGGACGTACATGTATGTATATATGTTCCAAACCACCTCCTAAGCCATTGGACTGATTTCTACCAAACTTGGTGGACTTATCGCTTACTGTCTGCAAAAAAACGATGTGGAGAAGGAACCACCTGTCTATCAAAGGGATGGGGGTGCATTTGAAAAGGTAGCGTAGCTCGCGATGTGAAAATAGCTAAAATATATGCATCCAATAGTTGAGAGTTAAAGCACTTTGTGACTTGAAACAAACTTTACACATAATATCAAACCTTTACAAAACTTTTTTTCGGTGAAAGGATCCACAACATGATGGAAGGAGACAAATGTATCGCTTACTACATATTCGTTGTTCACGCAGTAACACTGTCGCACCATGTATTCACAGCACATTTCGCAGAAAGTATCCACATACGTCGCGGTATGTACCTACAAAAATATATAATTGTACGACATACAGCTACGGAGGAAATGTGTGCTAAACGAAGAACCAAGCTTGACATTTTAACTTATTACTTCTTTATTATTGGTCCTATTGACTACATATTTCACAGTCAATGTTCACACATCTCGCTCAATGTACCCGAAAAATTATATAATTATAAGAGACATAGTTCAGGATATATGACGTCATAAACGTGTATGCGTAAAAATGAAACCCCTGGAGTGATTTAAATCTGATACACATATTACTCACTATCTCGAAAGGAATGCTGTGGGGGTAAGAACCTGCAATCTCAAACTGGGGCGGGGATGATAACTTGGAGAGAGAAGGTGGTGGAGGAGAAGGACAGACAGGGAAGGTAGAGGAGGCGATGGACACAGATTGCAGATAGGGAGAGAGGAGGAGATCGGGCAGGGAGAGGATAGGGGAGCTGGACAGAGACAGAGAGCGAGGAAAGAAGGTGATGAACCGAGAGGGGGGAGAGGAGGATGTGGACACAGAAAGGGAAGAGGAGAAAATGGACAGAGATAAGAAATAGGAGGAAATTTTCAGAACGATGAGGAGATGTACACCAAGAATGGAGAAGAGGAGATGTACTGGCAGAAGGTGAGAACGAGAAGGACAGTGTGAGTAGAGTGAGCTGGACAGAGAGTGCGGGAGGCGAAAATACACAAAGAGAGTGTGGAGAAGTAGTTGGCATTAGAGAAAGTAGGAGGATGTGGACAGAATGGGAAGGAGGAGATAGACAGAGGCGGCAGGAGCAGTTGGACAGGGAGAGGGCAGGAGCAGTGGGACAGAGAGAGGGACAGGAGGTGATGGACAGTTAGATGGGGTAGAGAGGAGTTGGACAGAGAGAGTCAAAATGATGAAATGACAGAGAATGGGAGGAGGAGGAGGAGATGGACAGAGAGAAGGGGGAGCAAGAGATGGAGAGAGAAAGGAAATAGGATGAGATGGACAGAGAGGTGGGAAAAGGGGAGGAGGAGATATCAAAGGACAGGAGGAGGAGGAGATGGAGGGCAAAGGAGGTAGAAGCAGAATGTGGAAGGAGGACATGGGCAAAAAGAGTGTAAAAGAGTGGATGGAGTTACAGAGGGTCGATGATAGATGGACACAAGGAGTAGAAGCAGATTGACAGAGTAGGAGGAGCTGATTGACTTGAAGAGGAGGTGGAGCATATGGATGGACAGAGTGGGAAGAGGATATGGATAGGGAGTGGGAGGTGCAGAGAGAGGGAGTGAATGAGATTGAGAAATGGGCAGGGCAGAGATGGATCGAGGGAAATTGGAGGAAGAGACAGACAGAGAGGGGAGAGAGGGAGATACGAAAAAGGAGAGAGGAGGAGAATATGAAAGAGAGGGGGACAAGGAGACGGATTTGGCAGAGGGAGGAGAAGGGGGACAGTGGGAGGGTGGAGCAGATGGACAGAGGGAGAAGCAGAAGGATATCGATAGGGAGGGGCACAGGAGGAGGTTGACAGAGAGGGGATCAAGGTTCTGGACAGGTAAATGGGGTAGTGAGGAGCTGGACACTGAGAAAACAAGGGAGTAGACAGAGTAAAGGAAGAAGGGGTATGGACAGAGAGAGGAGAGAGGAGGAAATGGACAGAGAAACAGAAGAGGAAGAAACGGACAGGGTGAGGGCAGGAGGAGGTGGACAAAGAAAGGGAGTGGTGGAGATGGAAAGAGTGGGTGGGGGCACGAGGTAGACGAAACAGAGGAGGTTGGAGGAGATGGACAAAAAGAGATAGGTGGAGGATAAAGAGGGTGAGGAAGAGATGGGCAGAGGTGAAAGGAGCAGATGGCAGAGAGGGGAGGAGCAGAGGTGCAGAGACAGAGGCAGGAGGAGAGAGACAGAGAGAGGGGCAGGTACAGAGGAAGTGGAGTGTGGAGGAAGTGGGCAGAGAGAGGGTGTGCAGCAGATAGGTAGGGAAAGGGAGAAGGAGAACATGGAATGAGTGAGGCAGAAGCGGGTACTGGACTAATACAGAATGGAATAAATATATACCTGGACAACACTGGGTAATCACCTAGTGGTAAATATTTTATGAGGTGATTCTATTAGATTAATGGAATAAGCTATTTTGTATAATCTATGGACAATTTTTATTAGTTACAGATATGCAGTTGTTAGACTGTAACCTAAACAAACCATTATAGAAGGGGTTAAGCAAAGTCAAATGGTTAAGTTTAGAGCAGATATTCATTAATACCATCTCAGACTTCAATGACTTTAGAATTCTCTTGGCACCACCGCATGTTGATTTTCTAAGGTTATTTAGGATTTGGTCCACGAGGGCAGCACTATTCCTATTCCGAACGGTCAGTTCGTGTCCTGTTTTTACTTTCACATTGTAGATACTGCCTTTCAGTTATCCGCCGAGGCAAAGTCCAGAGGGGTAAGGTTCGCCATTTGTATGGATTCACCTTCTGAGGACTGCTGGGTTCATATGATGTGTCATCTGATGATTAGAATGTGCAGGGATCTCGTTATTCTGGAAAAATATACCTAATCTAGTTGAAAAACGAACCACTTCGAATAATTCTGGAAGCTCGTTTCCAAGAAAGTGTAAACAAAAAGTCTCCTGAAAGACGATGATGCACTAATACAGCAATACCGGTCAACCGACTGTGTCTGTAATACTACATCACACGTTTACAGAGAATAATTGCTGAAAATGTGTCTCCAGAAACAGATATAGATTTTCATCGAAGCAATGGATGGGAGGTACAAGTGTTACTGACAATATAATGGGTTTAATCGGAGAGCTGTAATTAACCAACAACAAAATTCCAGTTGCTCATCTTCATTTCCTTCTCATAGGTGTTGATTTTGAAATAAATGATACGAATACAGGCTGTGAATACTTAATGTTCGCCATATTCTCGTGTGTGAAGCACCTTGTTAAGCTAAATAATAACCTCTCCTTCATCCACAGCCTGTTCATTTTCACATTCACATGAAATATAACCGAGGGGCACTTTGTCACTCTCACAGAGGTTAGTAAAAACATAATTAAACCTCTTCAATCTGGCAGTAAGCACTTGGGAAATCAACTACCATATTCTGTGAATAGATGGTATCGTTTCCTTTACAAAGCCATTACACATATTCTATATCGGCATAATGAACGTTTGTAAATGAATGCGTCATGATTAAAAGATACAGCAGAGTCGGCAAAAAAGTCATACAGTCACAGCTGAACGATTCAGTTATGTAAACTCATGCACAGCTCCACAACTTTTTTACGGAAGTACAAAAATAACAAGCGATAAATAAACCAATAGCCACATGTGTACGAACAATTGAAATTAGACCTCTCTATCCAGTTGTTTCTCTGCAACGAATAAAAATTGGGCACATGTTAAATGGAATGTTTCATTCGAATAAGTTTGCACTTAGTATTCAAGTAATCACATTACTACATGATGCTGCAACTGTCGTAGAACCGATCGCAGGTGGATCTATTTGATCTAATTTAGTTAAGGTAAAATCCCATCTGTATGACTTTCCTGTCTAGTCACTGGATAGAAGTGATATTCCTCTTGGTTGTAAACAAACTGAATTCGCCTGTGGAAATTGCCCAAACTAGTTACGCCATATTTTACAAATTCATATGGTTCTTCTGTACCCCATATTCTCACATTATGACGATTCACCTTTCCATATAAGTGCAATGTTGCCTCGTCACTGAACACTAAGCGTGGAAGTAAACTGTCATCCTCCATCTTGCCAAGAACTAAATTACTTAACTTCACACGTTGTTGTTTATCACCCTCACGAAGAGCTTGTAGTAACTGAATTTCGTACAGTTTCACGCTCTCTGTTGTCCTGACACCATTTTTACTAGAGCAGTAGTGGGCGCACACTGCTGCTACCTAGCGGGAACCATCTAAAACTCGTAAATTTACTCTTCCCAATAGTATGTTGTTCACGCACGTTTCTCAAATACCATAATAGTTGTGATTTATTAAAATTGGATGGTTCTTTTTGATACACTCTGTGTATCTGGTCAGTCTGTTTGGCTCTTTTATATACATTTTTCACTTAGTGAAATCCAGTATGGGATTTACCCTTAAGTCACTGATGTGTAATTACTTTAGTAGAATCAACCTACTCACGGTACATGGTGATTACAATTAAAATTAAGCTTTCAAACCTCTCTCGAAATAACACCACTGATGATAATGATGTCAAATTGCAACGGAATATTATCGGAGAAGGGGGAAAATGTATGGCAGAAGAAAAATAGTTACAAAATGTAGCAATAGATGGCGCTGTAAGCATCATAATTTAATAATGGTCGTCAACAAATGACAAATGAATCATACAACATGCCTAAGGTGTACGTTTGACGCTAAACAAGCTGTACTGCTCAGTGTTCATGGGTGTACAGTTGTGATCCTGTTAGTTACGTAAGCCCATCCACCACGGCGAGGTCATATCACATCGGATGGGAAAAATCGGTTTTTAATTGTCCTCAGGCCAAAATCGCATAAAAAGCACTACTCACGTGCATTTTTAATTATCATGAGGCAAACAACAGCATAAAAAGCATCAATCACATCGATTTTTAATTGTCCTGAGGTCAAAAAAGCATTAAGAGTATCAATCACATCGGTTTTTAATTGTCCTGAGGCATAAAACTGCATAAAAAGCATGAATTTAAATCAAATCGGACTACTAATTTCCGTGTGAATATACTGTGCTCCCTTTTCTGCAACAAGTTGTAATCGAGAAACAGCATGTTCCACAACTGATCGAACTGTTTCAGGGGTCACGTTCATATTGTGTTGCGTAATGTGTGCCTTCAACGAAGCTAAGTTTGGAATCGGGACATTGAACACAGCACCTTTCAGAGAGCCCAACAGCCAGAAGTCACACAGATTAAGATCAGGTGATCGGGACGGCCAGGCTGTGGGATAATTGAGACTGATAATGGTAGCATTTTCGAACGGGTGCTTCAGCAGCTGCGTAACTGGATTTTCAATGTGCGGAGGTGCGCCATCTTGCATAAAAATGATCCCATCCACACATCTATGCTGTTTACGAGCTGGAATGACGTGATTGCGCACTAGACACTCATAGCCCTTACCAGTGACGGTTCAGGTAACAGGACCGGGAGCACCTGACTCTTCGATAAAGCCGGCCGGTGTGACCGAGCGATTCTAGGCGCTTCAGTCTGGAACCGCGCGACCGCTATGGTCGCAGGTTCGAATCCTGCCTCGGGCATGGATATATGTGATTCCCTTAGGTTAGTTAGGTTTATGTAGTTCTAAGTTGTAGGGGACTGATGACCTCAGATGTTAAGTCCCAGAGTGCTCAGAGCCATTTGAACCATTTGAACCATTTTCGAAAAAATATGACCCTATAGTAAATGATGCCATAAACCCGCACCACACAGTAACCTTTTCTGGATGAAGTGGTACTGGTTAATTTGCGTGTGGATTTTCCGCTGCCCATATTCGACAATTCTGTGAATGGACATATCCTGTCAATTGGAAGTGGGCTTCGTCTGTTCACAAAATCTTAAACGGTCAATCATTCTGCGAGCAAGAAATTCTAAGAAAAAGGTCTCTTTTGCTGGCAGGTCAACAGGAAGCAACTCGTGCACATTGGTAATTTTCAATCGATGGCAAAGACGGATGTTTCGTAGGATTGTCCAATTTTCGGGATTTTCTACGTGCACTACAAGTTTGCACACCACCACTCGTCTCCTCCTGCACTGCTGCGGCCACTGCTTCAATTGACGTCGAATCAATTCGTTTCCTCCCTCTACCAGGTTGCACACCAAAAGAGCTCGTCTTTTCGAATTTCCGAATCATTTTCTCCAGATCCACGGCAGTCATCGGACAACGCATTTTTTCAAACCCTTCGCTGTCGAGAACTTCTTCAGAGCGACGTGTGCACATTCATCATTCATGTAATACAGAATTACAAGCAAAGTGCGATTCTGCATTGATACAGTTATGGCGAACGTCGCTAACGCGAATGGAGGAAAAACCGTGTCCCCGGCGTGTTTATACCAACGACAATGGGTCGTGCGCATGACAGGTGTTTTCATTTAAATATTCTGACGTATACAGCGCCATCTATTGATCAATTTTGACACTACATATCTTTCTTTTGCCATACGTTTTCATCTTCTCCGATAATATTCCGTTGCAATTTGATGTCATGCTGTCCAGTGGTGTTATTTCGTCAGCGTTTTGAAAGTTTAACTTTAATTATAATCAATCTGTATATTGTACATGATGAAACAGAGCCCATGTGTAAGTATACACACGCACATTGCACGTGATACTGAGCACAGCTCTGAGAGCACACATGCACCTAGCCAGTGACCAGTGACTCAGTAGTTGAAGAAGTAAAACAGAATGCTATTACCTTTTCGCGCGAAGTTATTACTTCTCGTACATAGTTTGGAAACTGTTTTGTGTAGAAGTTTACATGCTGGTCTTCAATCATTTATTACGTGGATAATTCATTTTTCATTACAGTTTTCGCGTGAGATAGCATAATCACACAGGCAGAGTCTTTCTGTTTTCCATCTACTGATTCTGAATTCATTTTCTCTGCGATACGAGCAAATATTTTACTTCTGAAGAATAGATATTCTGTAGAAATTTGATCAAATTAACTTTAAATGCTGAGAGTACTTGCCTGCGGTTTGCTGCATGCCATTTACCACTTCTTTGTGCCAAGAATGGTGTTTATCGTTTTTCCTTCGTAGCTGGATATATTTTCAAAGGACGTGACAATTGTATTAACAGTATTAACGTGCAGATATTATATTACGACGTATCTCGTTAAATTCCTTCACGTATGTTCTCTGCTTCTAACTCCATCCGTCTGGAATTCCATCATGCATAATCACCTGTTTCTTATTCTTCTTAACTGTCTGCTATTACATCACAACACTTTAAAATCTGTTACTATACACCAATAAGCGGTGCTAACCTCCTCCACATGGGTGCATCTGGAGAAATCTTGTGTACTTGGATGGACTAGGTCTCAGATAGGTTCATTCATTCACGAGACGCGGAATATGGCGGTGTACTTCTGGTCAGCTGCAGATTTAATCGGTAACGGTACTGCAGCGTGGGCTGGTCAAGACAGTGTGGAGGGGGGGGGGGGCATTTCATTCTCTAATTTTATCCTAAGACTGCGAGAATGCTGTGTGACTCCCATCCACATAGAGATAGATTGTAAATTGTGCACTATGCTCGAGGCGCTAGAAATATCGGATTGCTGTCTCGTATGCTTTGATGATGTAGGTGTTCGACAATTAACAATGATGGACGTACTGCACAGTCATCTATCTACATTCTCAATGATACTGGAAATGTAGACAGAGGGCGGTTTAGCTATGATACTGAAAATGGGAAACATGCATCATTGCTCGGTGTTGAAATTACTGTAAAATTGCTAAAATTGTTCGCACTATCAACTGTGATGCTTATTATTAGACTACATCGGTGGTGTCTTTTCCATCCCATTCATCCACTGGTACACTGTTGGTTAGCACATACTGACTGACTTATATCGCTTGTTTGAGTTGGAGGGACAACACCTTCTGGGGACGGATAGCACTGAAACAGTGATGACGTACATAACTGCAATATGAGGAATCAGTCAAAACGGAATGAAGAGCCATCAGCTATTAATGTAATCATTTAGATCAACTATTTGGTTCACATCCATATACATATATATATATATATATATATATATATATATATATATATATATATTCGTCACCAACTGTGCGAGATTCATTTCCCTCCCTCCAATTTCTTCTTCCGTTTATAGTCCACTGCTCTTTATTTATTTATTGATTTATTTATTTAACATTCCATAGTTTTGAAACTTCCTGGCAGATTAAAACTGTGTGCCCGACCGACACTCGAACTGGGGACCTTTGCCTTTCGCGGGCAAGTGCTCTACCAACTGAGCTACCGAAGCACGACTCACGCCCGGTACTCACAGCTTTACTTCTAAGAAGCTGCCATCGACTCCGCTGCAGAGTGAAAATCTCATTCTGGTTCCATAGTTTTATTCGCTGTTTTCCAGCCAACAAACACTGCCAACAATCTTTGTCTAACAAATTTCCACACTTACCAGTATCGTCCATTTCCGTAGATTTTGTGTTTCTGGCAATCTATTTGTGCCATTGGCTATCTTTCTCTGCCACAGGCAAATTTTTAGGGACATTTTTGCGCCACCCGCGATCTTTGGTTCGCCACTCACGATCTTTTTCTTTTTGCGCCACTCCCGATCTTTCTTTGAGCAACGTGTGTTCGTTTCCCCTGATCTGGACATACTTGATAGGTCTGGTCAACCTTTATCCGTACTTTTCCCTTTATTCCCGTATAGTGTTTTTTTTTTATTTAGTGGTCTTCCTTTGGTAATGAACATTACCAACACATTTTCTTTCTCGTCCTTCCGTCCTTGTTTTATTCCTTCTTATTATGACTATTTTAACTTTATTTATTTAAGTTCCCTACCCACCAGTTACCCACTATGTACCCTAATCATATCCCACATAATTCACATTCATTCCGGAAACATGCATTCACTGTAGCCAAACTGCAATCCCACATACTTTTCCTCTGGTCCTTCTTAACCTTTGGAATTACCCCAAAAGGACTTATCTTAAAAGTTCCCATCTCTGGGTGCAGTCCCTCCTTCCAACAGTCTCTCCTGGACTTCCAGAACCTTCAATCATTAGCCCTTACCAAACTTGTCCTGAATCTCTACACTACTTAATCTAACCACCACTCCCAACAGCTCCTATCTCTCTTCAAAGTCCTCCACCTCTCAAACCCCTGTTTGGAGAACACACTCAGGAACACCATCCTAGATGCCAGCTGTAAACTTGAATTCCATGCCACACACTACCTGAAAAAACTATCCACAGTGCTAGTGCAACACCTAAGAAGTGGGGTCCCTCTCCCTATCCCTCACAAACACCAACCACAACAACTCCTTCAACAAACCCCCCTCATAGCCAACAAACCTAGTCTAGCCACCCTACTCAATCTCCTAACCCCAGCACATACCCCACACAGACCAAATCTCGACTATAACCACATTCAAATGGCACATATCACCAGTCACAATTCAGTTCTAAACCTCTCATCAAGATCCCTCTCTCCTCCAGATACATCTGTTCCATCAAAAGGCTCAGCCTTTCGCCCCATGCCTAAATTCAACCGCACTGCCCTGGTTAAAGATCTTCTCTCTTTCATCCGGAACCTCAATTGGAAATGTCACTTCACCATCCAAACAAGGCCCCCAGATACTAGACCCAGTGTGGAAACCCGTCTAGAACAGCTCTGACCGCCTTCTCAAAGGGATCCTCCTCCCCTCCCCCAAAACCATTCCTTGCAGACATTTCAGGAATTCCTCACATCCAGTGTTGCCTCTCATTCCTTCTTGAAGAACATTCCGACAACCCCCAACATCACCCCAGCAGAATCCTGTGCCATTAAGGAGCTGAAAACAGACTACTCTATTGTCACCTACTGGCGGGTAAAGGCGCCACAACTGTGGTACTTGACCATGTGGAGTATGTGGCAGAAGGACAGCGTCAACTCCCCGACACCTCAACCTACAAAGCTGTTACCCAGGATCCCATTCCCTTCATCCATACTGAGCTGCAGAAAATCCTAAAAATCCAAGGTCCCTCACAAGGCCTCACATTGGCTTCCATACACCTACTCACTCCACCTGAGCCACGGGCCCCTACCTTCTACCTATTACCCAAAGTCCACAAAGAGAACGATCCTGGCTGTCTCATTGTGGCAGGATTCAAAGCCCCTACAGAACGTATCTCATTTCTGGTAGACTGACACCTCCAGCCTATCACCTGCAGACTTCCATCGTACATCAAAGACACCAACCACTTCCTAGAACGCCTCAAATCCATTCCCACTCCCCTCCCACCTGAAACGTTTCTTGTCACCATGGATGCTACATCCCTTTACACAAACATCCCACATACCCATGGTCTCTCTGCCCTTAAACACTACCTCTCCCAACGCCCACCCAAAGATCTTACAAAAACCTTGTTCCCTATCACACTTCCCAACTTCATTCTCACCCATAATTACTTCACTTTTGAATGCCAGACCTACAAACAAATCAGGGGAACGGCCATGGGAACCAGGATGGCTCCATCCTATGCCCATCTCTTCATGGGCTGCATGGAAGAGTCTTTCCTGAAGACGAAACAGCTGCTTCCCCTGGCCTGGTATAGGTTTATAGATGACATCTTTGTGGTCTGGACTCATGGTGAAGAAACACCCCTTACTTTCCTCCATAACCTCAACTCCTTTTCGAATCTGAATTTCACCTGGTCATTCTCCAAAACCCAGGCCATCTTCCTCGATGTTGACCTTCATCTTGTTGAAGCTTACATCCAAATCTCTGTCCACATCAAACCCATAAACAAACAACAGTACCTTCATTTTGATAGCTGCCATCCATTCCACATGAAACGCTCCCTTCCCTACAGCCTAGGTATTCGTGGCAAACGTATTTGCTCCAACGACAAACCCCTCAACAATTACACCAGTAACCTGACCAGTGCATTCCTCTGACACAACTATCCTGCAGACCTTATCCACAAACAGATCTCCCGAGCAATACATTCCTCCCCATCCAACAACAATGTTCCTACCCCCAGACCACACAGAAGCATCCCCTTGTCAACCAATCTTATCCTGGCCTCGAATGCATCAACAAATTACTCCACCAGGGATATGACTTTCTCAAGTCAGGCCCTGAAATGAGATCATCCCTTGACATTATTCTCCCCACACCACCCAGAGTTGCCTTGCGGCGCCCCCCTATTATCCGTAACATCCTTGTCGAATCCTACAATATTCCCAGACCACATTCTCTACCCAGCGGACCTTACCCCGCTGTAAACCTGCCCCATGCATCCCCTCACAACCACCAGCTTCAGCCCCACTACTGATAAAACATACACAGTTCAAGGCAGGGCCACATGTTGAAACACTGGAAATGCATATCCTCCTCTTTCCATCTATTGTACTATAAATTTTTTTTCTTATTTTGTGACCTGAAGATATGACATTATTGTGTCTTTATATATTGTAATTGTTTTACTATATATATATATATATATATATATATATATATATATATATATATATATCGATGTATAATTCGTTTATTTTGTAGATGTTATTTGTATTTTTACACTGGGTCTGCCCTAGGGAAAACTATGCTATCGAATGGTTACATTGATAGATTGTGTGGAGAACCAAAGTGTTTAGGATCTTTGCTAGTGTTAACTCTGCCGCATGGAGCACGGGCAGAGGGAGTTAGGCTGGAGTAGGGTAGTGGAGCAGGTGTGTTGTGTGACGCTCCCGTGAGTTGCCGCGCTTTCGGGGTTTGGCAGAATGTAATTGCGCTCGACTTGCTGTGATAGTTTCTGACACGGTGTTGCGGACGGGAAGCATTAGCTGGCGCACTTCAAGAGCCCGTTTCGTCTGGTGACCGTGTCAAGAAGAGGGCGCGCCAACATCCAGCTTCTGCAACAGCGACGGCCGACAATGAGTGACTGTCGCCACCTCCTCGATCGACGACTTCAAACCTTCAATCAACCAACGAGGAAGACTGGATGCACGTAAAGTTTTAGAACTGTATGGCAGACCTCAGCTTTTCAAACTGTTCAATTTGCCTCACAAAATTACAGCAACGTAGCATGAACCTTTGTTGCTCATTGGCCCAATTGCAATACCAAGCAGGGTCCCTTCCTTTTCCGGAATGAACCCGAGTGTCATTGAAATTCAAACGCCAGCATTAAAGTAATATCATTCCATTTCACTGCTTTAATTTCAAAGTTCAGTTAAAGTATTCATAGCTGGCTACAATAGTTAGATTACACAAGCACAAATTAAGAGTGCGAGTTTTGTTACCATGTTTTAGCTTACCTGTGAGTGCAGCTCAGCTTGGAACGTACTAAATTTTACTACTGTTAATTGTTCAGAATCATTTAATTCAAGTTCAAAGTTAAATCTCTTATTTCGAAATTGCGTACATTCAATTACCTTTTGAAATGATTGTTGAGGTAGTCCAAGACTAACCTTATTCTATTGAATTTCGTAGTGCTTGAGAAACAAAGTTCCCTATTAATTTCAGTCACTGAATTAACTTTCAATTTTCCGGTTTTATTAATTCCTTTGCTAATTTAAGTCAGAGTGTAGCGAAATTTATTACTGCTGACAAACATTCAGTTTTCACACAACACGTGTCAACCTTCAGTTGCCACGCTTTCAGTGCCAATTATATGTGCAATAACCGTTCTTTTTCAGTTATTATAGTAGTTGTCCATAGGACTGGCGACAGTAATTTTCCCCAAATCTCAAATATCTAATTAATGCCAGTTAAGTGTTAACGTAACAACCGCATATTTACTTTCTTTATTAACTTTACCCCTTTTCAAAATTAATTTCCACCAGTTTCATATGCATTTTTCCTTTCATTTAGATGTAACCCTTTTCTCCCTCTTTACCGACAGATTATCTTCGGTGACGATAACTTTTCCCAAATTTCCATTAGGTACACACGGTTTAATTTTCACTGTCATTAATGTCGATAAGTGAGGGGGAGGTTACAATGTGAAACAACACATGTCATTTACCAGCTAACATGCCTGCACTGCACAGCCTTTTACATTGGTATGACGACAACTAAACTGGCTGAGCGCATAAACGGGCACTGACGAACTGTCCGCCTAGGAGATGTCTAATAACCAGTAGCAGAGCATACTCTCCAGCACAATTCTAGGGTCCTAGGAACCTGCTACACCGTACATGCCATTTGGCTTCTCCCACCTAACACCAGTCCCCCAGAGCTGCCTAGATGGGAACTTGCACTCCAACACATCCTTTCATCTCACCATCATCCTAGACTGAACCTATATCAACCAACCTCACTTCCATTTACTCTGCAGTCTTCTCCTAGTTCCCTTTCCTCTTCGGCCATTCACACATCTTTTCATCCTGTATAGTGGTGTTTATTTTTATACTGTACACCTCTTTACTTCTGTATGTACCCTCTTTGTTGGAAGCTGGCACAGTACATACAGTAGAAAATCTTTGGCTTCCCTCTGACACCCATGCCTCCATCTTTGATACCCTCCATGTTTACCTTTCACTGTTGCTTCATACCTGGGTTGTGAGTGAATCCACTTTCCCCTCTTCCCCTATTTTCCCCCTCTCTCCTCTCTGACGAAGGAACAAAGTTCCGATAGCTAGGATACGTAAATTTTCTGTTGTGTTTTGCGTATCTATCGGCTGTACTGAGCTGAGGTAAGTACTGGCTAGCCCCTCTATCTCTTGGTTAGTATTTGTTTCACATCTTTATATGAGATTTTCCATTAATCATTTAATATCTGACATGGCATCGAGACAGAATGCATTACAAACACTGGAGAAATATCTAGTGGCGGTGGCGTGAGGGAGTTGCAAATACCTGTTTCATACCATGCTAGTTAGCTGAATCACTTTCAAAATTCGGTAATATTATTACGAGTGTGCACTGTCGGTGACGTGTAACCGCCCTGCTGGTCTCGTAATACACAATCCAGCGATCACCATCTATATTCATGGTCATGGTATTTGTCTGGAAAAACCACGTCATTCGTAGTTAATGCCATGTGTGGATGTATAAAACCGGTATAGCTTTTAACATGGATACTTATCCAAATGGAGAGGTCTGTTGGAGTGTAGGAATGTAGCTGATTTACCCCTGTGGTCCTCTAGACAGTCGAATAGTGACCTAAAACTTGGTATGTGTTGGATAGCTATCATGATTGCGTGGAAATTTGAAAAGATTCAATATGGACGTGTATCTGCACTGGACCGTTGTTTCCCCCATGTAAATTGTTTGGTTGACTTCTTCTGCACATTGCGCGCCTTTATTTAGTTGAGGGAACATCGATTGTTGTGTGTTCATCTAGCAGGTGAAGGACGGGTGGGAGACACGTTTGCTGGTTCTCTGGACATGAGAATCACCTTAACTGCCTCTATAAATTATAGGAACGATTTGGAATCTGTTACATTACCGACATCGGTATTTGGGAGTGGAAATATGAGTTTCCTCTATTTTTTTCGAGTTCTCACATAAGGTCTTTGCAGATGGGATAATTTTCTAGTTACTCAGTGGTTTACAGCATGCTCCACCTCCCTAAAATTACGGGTTGCTAGAGAAAATATCTTTGGAATTATGCTGTGTGAGCAATTGGTAGGATACTGCTGCGTGCTTGATATCGAGAAGTACCGCGAAAATGGTATAATATTATGGCAAACGATGCGAGAATACATGTGTTCTTGTATGGTGCAGGATACGAATTGTATGTTTAGTACAGCGACACAGTACGTGGTGATATATTTCTAGGTTGGACATCGGTTTCACGCTCTAATATTCAGGCTCCTGACCTCAGTGGCAGAGGGGCGTAATTGAGTAAGAGTCTTTCCGTATTTGACGATCTGTAGGCCACTTTGCAAGGTTTAATTTTCGGTACACATGCTGCTGCTGGTATGTAAGTGTACTGTGGCTTACATTCTGACATATGTTTGTGGGAAGTAATCAAACTACTCTTCACATAAAAACTAAACAATTTACATATGTCTAGTCATAGTGGAAGGATAGATTGGACATAGTGAATTGTGATTTCAAGATGGTTATGAGTATATCTGAATGTAAGTAGTGATAGCTTCATTTCGTAAACAGCGGCACGATATAGCAATGCAGGTGTTCTACTAGACCTGCTACAGTGTTCAAACAGGATGGGCAATACAGCGATAACAATGCATCCCCTCATTGGCACCCCTAAGCGTACCCTTGCCTTTTCTGTGCTGTTCTATCGATAGTGATGTTGATAACAGTACACCAACCTGTGTCGGTGATGTCTTTCCAAGCATTACATCTATGGGGTGGGGGGTATTCATTATCACACACAGTTCTGGACGTCTGTCCTTCATAACACTTGTATGAGAGAATCTTGGCAGGATGCAGCACCTTCCAGAAGCGCTCATTCGAAGACTTTGTCAGATAATTTCCTAGGACTGAGGAGAATCGAGACATTAGGCCAGTGTGTGCGCAAGCATGCCATAATTTTTTCGGGCGCTGTGCAGATATAAAAGATAGATGCACTACTTGTGTAAAATGTGTATATATTGCAGTGCGATATTACTGTGGCTTATGTTGTGACATGACCAGAGAATATGAGTGTCTCTCCTATCATGAGGGAAGTATAGATTCAGCTCAATGATAACCATGAGGTTATGAGAGAGATTTTTATGTGGAAAATTATGTGCACTATACATAACGAAATTCGTTCCATAACCACTGCCATCAGGAGGATACATTACCTGTACATCGATCGGTCTCAGACTGCAGCAGCAATCGTAATATTTAATTGTACTTACACTGGTAAGTCTAGTCCTGGCTCCAATTATTCTTCTGAGTCTTGTATGTATTTGATGATCTGTAGACAACTTTTGCACGATTTAACTATCAGTGCAATGTAGCGATCTGTACAAAATAATTTTGCCATTGAAAGTCTTGTCTGCAGAAAACAATGGCGGACCGGCAGCACGAGCCATTTTGTGGGTAAATTCAGTGACAAATGGGCTGCCCTGTTAGGATCGCTAGGAACAATACACTTTGTGCTATTCTGGGAAGCACTGCAACATCTCTCTCGGTGCTGGACCTGCACCACATCTATGCATCGCAGCAAATGGTGCCTAGGATAACATGTATTTCGACAGGAGTTTGTCAACTGCCAAGTATGAAAGAGATGTCGCCGCCTCATGCTAGCGAAACCTGGACTGACACCTACACATGGTTTGGCAGTCGACGGCATCATCGTCACTTCGTGGGGCCCACTGGTGCATCCCGACTCCTTGGGATGTGTGCAGTGTTGGTGGCATTGGCGTCAGGTGTCGAGTTGCAGGATGTATTTTTTACTAGCAATATTTTGTTTAAACTATATTCCATATGTGAAGAATATTGATTCAATTAATTTGCATAAATTTTTATATCAACATGGTGTTAGCTGTGCAATACATAAGGGGAGGGTGTGGGTGAGTGGGTAAAACAGCAGGTTAAGTGCAAAACAATAGGTTAATTAGCATGATTTTTGTGTAAAACGCAGAACAATAGTTTAAGAGGGGTGGGTGACAGAGAATAATGCGCCAGAAATGGTGTTCAAAAGCATGTGAAATTCTATAAGTGTACTAGAAAATGGTGGGAGGACATAACTAGTTACTTAATTTGGTATCAAAGGCGGTACAATAGCTTAAGGAAATGGGGGTGACATTGTAAACCACTTAACATAACAATAGATTAAGTGCTGACAAAGGGCCAAAGATTAGGTTAAGACACCCAGAGTACAGTGCCGAACTTTAGGTTATGCAACATATTTGCTCCATGTAATTACTTCTTACAAGACCTGCATGTTTCCAAGCAGCAGAGAATGATAAGAAAAAGAAATCCAACCGACACAAACTGATTTTTTTTGTAAATGAACAATATACCCTTGAATCTGCTGTTATGAGACCCATCCTCTCCACCACCAGACCGCCATCTTTGATTGCGTCACTTGAGGTAGGACAGCGCCCTCTGGTGGCAGTACTCTGTTCTAGCTCAGTTGGACTCCAGACCTCGGGGTGAACACACTTGATGGCGGTACTGCCTGTAATTGTTTAAATAAAGACTGAAAGTAAAGACTTATGTCCAGCACAGGCAGAGTCCTCTTCCCCTCAAGTTAATAGGAAGAGGTGGTGGTCAGATGACTTAGGTTAGTGGAGCAGCCCAAGTGCCCTTTCTTGCCCACCATTTTCTTAGGTTAAGGGAGGTAGCCATGTTGCATTGTCCTGATGGAATTTGAACTTCCTGCCATTTTCTGGGGGAGAGGATGGGGTCAGGTTAGTGGAGGTAGCCCAATTGACCTATCTTCCTGCCAAAACTCAAAGCTCCCTGCAAAATCCGCCATCTTGGCTAATGGTGCTTGCATCATCAACTGACATCACGGCTGCCATCTTGGATAACGGTACTTGCTTCATCAACTGACGTCACAGCCGCCATATTCGATAACTTCTTCAGCTGACGTCACAGCCGCTATCCTGGATGACGTGATCAGCTGACAGCACGGCCACAATCTTGGATGATGTCATCATCTGACGTCACGGCCGCCATCTTGGATAACGGTACTTTGGGGTGGCACCCATGTAGCCCTACTACTAATAACAACAGAACAATGCTTAAGTATATCCAACTCAATACCGCATCAACCATGGACGTTGCTGTTCTTGGGTGAGTCGCCTGCCTCAACAATACTCATAGCTGCACCGTAGCTACATCCAAAATGGAGGGTTAACGCCTCAGATATCGTGAGTTTCCCGTGAAACATCGTACTATTTACTAAGTATTAATTAAATAAAGACGTTTATGTAATTTTATTTTTGATACAATATTTAGTTTACATCAGTGGTCGTCAAACTGAGGCCCGCGGGCCATATGCGGCCCGAATTACATGCGGCCCGCAGTCTTCAGCAGTATTTTGTAATAATATATAAGTACTCCTGGTAGTTTATAGCCGAACCCAAAAATGTCAAATAACGTTAATAGCTTCTTTAGTGTGTGTTTTCCTTGTTCACTGACGAACAAAAAGAGTTTTAGAGATAACCATGTTTTAAGACGTGCTAGATTTTAGTTGACGTTTATGGACTCCGCAGTGAGCAGAGTGGTAAATAGCGTGGTCACTGCAGGGTTATTAGAAATGAGAGACGCAGTATTTTAGTGTTTGTCTTCCAGTGATGACGACTCAAGAGTGTGCATAAGTTGCATCGATCTGCTGCTATGGTATATCTGTCAAACGGGAGAAACACGGACTCCTGAATGCGTGGTATACACAGGAATGTGGTACATGTTTGTAGGAAGAATATAAAATCAAATGAAGGCGGTTGAAATATAATGCAATGAGTAATAGAAAAATAACATCGAAAACATTTAATAATGTTTGTGATCGTGTCTCACATCGCAGTTATTGTCATTTGTTAATACAGGATGATTTTTCACCGTTACAAACTCTAGGGATTGATCGATGAGAAGATACGGACCAGAAAATCGAATGAACTTAAGTCCCCAAATCCATGGCTTCCATTCTAGAAACCATTCATTCAATCATACTTTATTACAGAGACTAAGGTCTAATACGAGCTGTACCATGCAGCCACAGTTACAGCATGCATGGTTTCCTGCTGGAGGATGGTACTGTTTCTCATACATCACGCCCTGGAGCCCTCTTCTGCCATTGTAATTGGGAATGGTGTGCCCGATTCACTTCTCTTGCTCACTCATCTTGTAGTGGATGTGATACAGCGTTGTATGCAATGATTTCGTATTCGAATCGAGAGCTTGCCGGCATGATGTTTACTTATGGAAAGACAGATAGTAACGGACGACAGGCAGCAAGGTTGTATCGTGAGACCTATCCCCAACACCAACAACTACAGCATTCAGTGTTTGCAACAGTGTTCCGCCATTTGTCTGAGAAATCGTTGTTTCAGGAAGCAGTGAATCATGAAGGACGTACCCGAAATGTTCGGCCAGCAGACTGGGAGGAAAATGTGATTAACACTGTGGAAGGCGACCACCGTATCAGACGAAGGCAGTTGGCCCGCAAGTACAGGGTAAGACAGACGACCGTATGGACACTCTTCATGACAATTGTTACTACATTTATCACTTACAGTTTGTGCAGGGCTTACTAGCGACATACTTTCCATATCAGGAACAGTTCTGTCACTGATTTCGTCACCAGGCAACTACGAATCTGGGATTTGTCTTATCCATCCTATTCACAAATGAGGCCACCTTTACATGGAATGGTATCTTCAACCTCCATAACAGTCACCTGTGGGATAGTATGCAGCACCCCCATGGTATGGCGTCAGCGAATCATCACCATCGGTGTAGACGGAATGTGTGGGCTGGGATAATTGGAGACCGTATTTTGGGACCAGTCTTCCCTTCACGTCGCCCAACAGGCCAGAACTATCGGCGTGTTATTCTGCCTCCCCTGCTGGAAGAAGTGCCATTGATGATTCGAAGGGCTATGTGACTTCTACATGACAGTGCCCCAGCTCACTTCGCCGTTAACGGCCGGAAGCAGCCTCAGTCGTGCTTCCCTGGTCGATGGATCAAACGAGAGCGTCCAGTTGCATGGCCTGCTCGTTCACCGGATCTCAACCCACGTGTTTTCTGGTTATGGAGCCATGGCAAAATTTTCGTGCATGCGGAGCCAATTCCAGATGTAGAGACACTGGAGTAGGATATTCATGGCGCCTTTCACACTGTTCGAATGCAGCCTGGTCGATCTGAAAGTATGAATCAGAACATACTACGCCGTGTACAGGCATGTGTTGAGGCACAGGGAAACCATTTTCAACACATAATGTAACTGTGGCTGCATGTTACAGCGCGTATTACACCGCAGCCTCTGTAATAAAGTATGACAGAGTAAATGTTCTTTAGCATGGAAACCATGCGTTTCTGGACATAGGTTCATTAGACCTTCTTTGTTCTGTATCCTCTCATCAGTCAATCCCTAGACTTTAGACACGATGTAAAAAATCATCCTGTAAAACATACCAATTTATCGGTGTTACCAATTAATAGTATGATCGGTACAGGAAGTTGTGGTAAGGTGGCCAGTACGGGAGAAGTGGCCATTGGATACCCTTTCATGTGATTAGTGCTGCTGCTTGCAGACAAGTGGTCAGACGAGTCCTGATATACACTGAAGCGCCAAAGAAACTGGTATAGGCATGCGTATTCAAATACATAGATATGTAGAGTGGCAGAATATGGCGCTGGGATTGGCAACGCCTATATCAGACAACATGTGTCTGGCGCAGTTGTTAGATCGATTACTGCTGTTACAGTGGTAGATTATCAAGATTTAAGTGAGTTTGAACGTGGTGTTATAATCTGAGCACGATCGATGGAACACAGCATCTCCGAGGTAGCGATGAAATGGGGATTTTCCCGTACGATAAGTTCACGAGTGTTCCGTGAATGTCATGTATCTGGTAAAACATCAGATCTCCGACACCACTGCGGCCGGGAAAAGATCTACAAGAACGGGACAAACGACGACTGAAGAGAATCTTTCAATGTGATAGAAGTGCAACCCTTCCGCAAGTTGCTGCAGATTTCAATGCTGCGCCATACATTCCGACGGACTTGGACAATTACATCAGGAGAATGTGACACCCTACACCTCTAGAATTGCTACAGAGTGGTTTCAGGACATCTCTTCTGAGTTTAAACACATCCGATGGCCTCCAAACTCCCCAGAAATGAACGTTATTGAGCATGTCTGGGATGATTTGCAACATGCTGTTCAGAAGAGACCTCCACCCTCTCGCACTCTTACGAATTTATGGGCAGCTGTGCAGCATTCATGGTGTCAGGTCCCTCCAGCACTACTTCAGACATTAATCGAGTCCATGCCACCTCGCGTTGCGGCACTTCTGCTTGCTCGCGGGGGCCCTAAACGATATTATGTAAGTGTACCATTTTCTTCGGCTGTTCAATTTAGATCGCCAGTGTTGTCAGTGAGACTTGCTGACGAAGCTTCTTCCATTATGTTCTTGTTAAATCTTTTCTGTTTTTGGAGACGTTTGACGAACGTAAGACATTTATATTATTCTATTTCCCTCAATGGGGCCAACGCCCTTGCCGCAGCGGTAACACCAGACCCGTCAGATCACCGAAGTTAAAGGCTATCGGGCTGGGCTAGCACTTGTATGGGCGACCATCAACTCTGCCGAGCGCTGTTGGCAAACGGGGTGCACTAAGCCCTTGTGAGGCAAACTGAGGAGCTACTGGATTGAGAAGTAGCGGCTCCGGTCTCGTAAACCGACATACGGCCGGGAGAGCGGTGTGCTGACCACATGCCCCTCCATATCAGCATTCTGTGACGCCTGTGAACTGAAGATGACACGGCGGCCGGTCGATACTCTTTGGACGGAGTTTAGTTTAGTTTAGTTTATTTACCTCAATTTCATGAACTGGTATCATCTGTACAATATCAATCTTTAAACAACGTTTTTTGGCCTACAAATACAGTTCCCCTTTACTTATTTCAGTCTCATAGATTTTTTCGATAACTAATGCAGACATGAAATCCGATTTGGAAAAGTTGTCACGTTACTTGTCGAGAAAATGAGTAAGGTGTTCAACCGTATAAAAGTTAGTTACTTCCATATATGACACAAAATATTAAAGGTCACACTGACTTTTACAGCCTTTTATACGCCCCCTATATGCAAAGCTGTCATCCGCAATGCTATCTGTTTGTGGCAACTTTGAATAACTGAGTTTATATTATTTAAAACAGTGTTCTCTTGTATTTGGCCTAATACAAAACGCCAGTTCATAACAGTACGGTGTAGTCACTTGGTATTCTTTCAGATAGTAGGGAGTGGAGATGGGAAGAAAATATGCCCGGAAATCAGAAAAACAAAAATGCAATCCGTTGTGATGGCACAATGGCACTGGCCACAGGACCCTCTTAGGTGCGGAGAAGTGGTCACTATGTAAGACTTCAGGAAAATGCATGTAGTTAAAATATATGATTTACTTTTCGCTTAGCCGGCCGGTGTGGCCGTGCGGTTAACGGCGCTTCAGTCTGGAACCGCGTGACCGCTACGGTCGCAGGTTCGAATCCTGCCTCGGGCATGGATGTGTGTGATGTCCTTAGGTTAGTTAGGTTTAATTAGTTCTAAGTTCTAGGCGACTGATGACCTCAGAAGTTAAGTCGCATAGTGCTCAGATCCATTTGAACCATTTTTACTTTTCGCTTAAAATAGACTGACGGAAAAAATCACAACACCAAAAGATATTTAGAGTAGAGTAATAAAATTTCTGGAATATGTTTGTTTAGAAAACATATTTAATTGATGAACGCTGCAAGATCACAGGTTACTTATTGTAAGCGCGAGATAGGCCATTACCAGTGTGAAATGTGTGTACTTTAATAACCGATTTCATTGCCAGAATTTCTAATACATACATGCAAATGTGAATGCATTCTGTCCTATAGGTGCCGGATTTAAGTTTGTGGGATGGAATTCCATGCCTGTGGCACTTTGTCGGGAAATATGTGGGCGGTCATCGCTGGTTGTGGATGACGCAGCAGTTTCCTTCCGATGATGTACCCAACTGGAGACAGAGCTGGTGATCGAGCATGCCAAGGAACCATGTCGACACTCTGTAGAATATCGGGTGATCAAAAAGTCAGTATAAATTTGAAAACTGAATAAATCACCGAATAATGTAGATAGAGAGGTACAAATTGACACACATGCTTGGAATGACACGGGGTTTTATTAGAACCAAAAAAATACAAAAGTTCAAAAAATGTCCGACAGATGGTGCTTCATCTGATCAGAATAGCAATAATTAGCATAACAAAGTAAGACCAAGCAATGATGAAGTTCTTTACAGGAAATCCTCAATATGTCCACCATCATTCCTCAACAATAGCTGTAGTCGAGGAATAATGTTGTGAGCAGCACTGTAAAGCATGTCCGGAGTTATGGTTGTCTTTCAGCATCCCTAGGGATGTCGGTCGATCACGATACACTTGCGACTTCAGGTAACCCCAAAGCCAATAATCGCACGGACTGAGGTCTGGGGACCTGGGAGACCAAGCATGACGAAAGTGGCAGCTGAGCACACGATCATCACCAAACGACGCACGCAATAGATCTTTCACGGGCCTAGCAATACTTTGTTTTTTTTTTTTTTTGATCTAATAAAACCCCATGTCATTCCAAGCATTTGTGTCAATTTTTACTTCTCTATCTACATTACCCCGTGGTTTATTAAGTTTTCAAATTTATACTGACTTTTTGATCACCCGGTATATTGGTTACAACAACAGTACGAGGGCGAGCGTAAATCTACTAGAAAACACTCTGTGGAATGCTGTTCATCAGTGGCAGCATAAGAGATCGAATCACCTGTGTGACGCACAAATTTTCAGTGAGGGTGCGTGGGATAATCACAAGAGTGCTCCTATTGTCATACGAAATCGCTGTCCAGACCATAACTCAAACTGCAGGCCCTGTCTGTCTAGCACGCAGATTGGATGCAAGCTCTCAACTGACTTCCTTCTGACCAACACACGGCCATCACTTGCAGAGAGGAAGAGCCAGCTTTCATCACAAAACACAAAGACCTCCATCCTGCCCCTCCAATGAGCTCTCGCATGACTCCAATGAAGTCGCAAATGGCGGTGGTTAATGGTCAGAGCAACGCACGCTACTGGATGTTTGGCACAGAGCTGTCCTTGAAGTAATCGATTTGTAACGGTCACTGCGGTGCCAACTGCTCCTAAAATTGGGCTGCAGGTGCATTATGATGCAACGCAGTCGTACGCCGAACACGATGATCTTCCCTCTCAGTAGTGCCACGTGGCCGTCCGGAGCCTTGTCTTTTTGCGACAGTACATTCTCGTGACCACCACCGCTAGCAATCACGTACAGTGACTACATTCCTGCCAAGCCGTCCCGCAGTATCGCTGAAGGATTATCCAGCTTCTCGAAGCTCTGTACACGACCTCGTTCAAACTCAGTGAGAAGTTGATAATGGCGGCTTTGTCGCCTTAAAGGCATTCTTCACTAACATCAACTCTACACTTCCAATCTCAAAGGTAGCTAACGATCACGACCGTATAGAGTGTATTTAAAGCAACGCTGATTTGAATCCTCGTAGTGGCGCTACTACCGCCATTCTTACGCGACTGCCGAGAAGTATGAAGGACATTAAGGTCATTACAAACGGAGCACAACCTCTGACGGTGTCAAGGATGGGGAAGAAAATCGGCCGTGCCCTTTCGAAGCAACCATTCCGCCATTTTCCAGGAGCGAGCTAGGAAAATCACGGAAAACGTAAATCTGAATGGCCGGATACGGGTTTGAACCGTCGTCCTCCCGAATGCGAGTCCAGTGCGATAAACATTGCGCCACCTCGCTCGATGCTCGATGCTCGAATTTGAATAGACATTATCTTTCAGATGCAGAGTTACACCTACCACTTTCCCCGTTAATGTAGCACAACTCCTTCTTCATGTTGCGATTTTTTCCCGTTAGTGTAAGTAGATTAAAAATGTTTCAGCGGTAAACTTCTATCAATAACCATTTTTTGATAAACACTCAATTTCTCCTTCAGTTGCCACCTTTTTCAACATTCTCCGCATTGAACTACAACAGTATGAACAACAGTTAGCACAAAACTAATCAAAACCAAGCACCATCAAAATCTATGCAATTAAGTAACTGCTAGTTAATCCGTGTACGAGTATAAACAATAAAATCTCAAAAAGTAAGAAAAACCACAAAAAGAAAATACCATATTTGGTCGTAAATTAACTAAAAGGGATCTCACACAATAATTTTGTACAATTATGTGTCTGTGAAGAAGACTAAATTTACATATACTAGATATTAGCACTATTGAAGTTTAGACCCCCACATACAAAGAAAACAACGAGCTATAACACCAGGCTATAGAAAAACAAAGATCATTACCAACTTAATATGTCTTAATGAACTAGTGTTCATAATACGGGCGAGTGTGGCTTATAACTGGACCTAAAAGTAAATGTCACTATAAAATTGGAAGAGAGTCGTGACTCTGGCATGGATGCTCTGTCTTTAAGAGCATTGTCCACGAAAGGTTCAAGTCCCTCTACGCCACATTGTTTTAATCTGCCAAGAAGCTTCAAACCAGCCCACACTCTCATTCAGAACGAATGATTCATGTCTACAGCTTTTATTCGAATTATACTTTAAATTTTTTGAGAAATTTTCTTCCTTGTTTTGCCTGCTGACGTCTGACACGAAGTGACTCTAAACCTGTAACTGCTTTTGTAATAATCAGTGGTGAATTTTTTTTTATTTCTCGAATATGAATCCTAAATACCTTTGTGATACCTGTCTTCCTCACATTCTACGTCTTTAAGCCACTTTCATAGTTATTGCTTTTATCTCTAGTTTTGTGATACCTCTGTAAAACATTCTTCTAGCGTGTTGGAAGAAACTTTTACTATTACGAATGTTTGGATTTGTATATTTCATAATATTGTGAATCACCCCTTCAATAATGAGAACGTAAAGCATAGTAGTTTCCTTGTTTTCGTAAATAAAACCTGTCGCGTCATCCACTATGGAGTCCCTACTTGATCCGATTCGATTTTCGTCTGTTTCCTAAACTTAAACCTTCGAGAACTTCACTTTGAGAGTGATCAAGCGGTGAAAACAGAGGGGACGCTCTTGGCTCCTTCAACGAAGTCAAACAATCTACAGTGACGGTATTAACAAACTGGTCGCTCGTTGAGACAAATCTGTTAGTCGACGGAGTAACTATGTTGAGAAATAAGTATGTATACATGAAGCATAAAAAAGAAGAATATTAATAACATTTCTTTATATAAAAACCTTAGAGTTTCAAAAATGGTTCAAATGGCTCTGAGCACTATGGGATTTAACATCTGTGGTCATCAGACCCCTAGATCTTACAACTACTTAAACCTAACTAACCTAAGGACATCACACACATCCATGCCCGAGGCAGGATTCGAACCTGCGACCGTAGCGGTCACCCGGCTCCAGACTGAAGCGCTTAGAACCGCAAGGCCACACCAGCCGGCTTACAGTTTCACATAAATGATTTGAAGCAACACTTTTCAGCACACCCTCGAATGTTTTTAAAGACTATAATAGGAGAATAAATTTGAAAGTGTAATACTTCAGTAAAAAGAACTGGTTGAAAAGAAATAAACTGAAAGTATATACAGTATCCACAGCACACTTCTGGGACTGGCAAGCAAACTGCAAATGCGATATTCATTTTACGAACTTCACCAGTGTGTTAACTGTTGTTAACAAGAGTGTGTAGATGGTTAAACCTTTTAGGAACTTATTAATACTTATCTGATCATATAATCAGTATTATCACTAAGTTTCTCAACACGGCAGGAAACAAATATTTCGGCTAACAGGTTATGGTGACGTCAGGGAAGAGTTAATAATGTGTGTTCTTTTTTGCTAAATGCACGATAGTTCTCATTTGGAAACCGTGAATAATGTGTCCATTAGCATGGATGCTGTTGTTGTGGTTTTCAGTCTGAAGGCTTTTATGATGTACCTCTCCACGCTAGTGTATCCTGTGTAAGCTTCTTCTTCCCTGCATAACTGCTACAGCATTCACAGCCGCTTACTGCAGTGAAGATTGGGTTTCCTTCTACTGTTTGCATCCCCTCGCTCTTCTCCATTACCAATCAGAATATTGCCTGTCGCTTCGTCTTATCAACCGATCTCTTCTGTTGGGCAAGTTGTGCTATAAATTTCTTTTATTCCAAATTCAATTCAGAACTTTTTCATTAACTTTCAAATCTACACATCTAATGTTTAGCAATAATGTGTAACACCACATTACAAACGCTCCTAGTCTCTGCTAGTCTGAATTTTATCGTTCCTTGGCACTTCCACTGAACTCTGTGTCACAGACAAATGCATCCACATAATATTTACTGAATCTTACATTTTTATTCGATGTTCACAAATTTCTCTATCTCAGATATGCTTTTCTCGCAATCGTCAGTCTGTATTTCATATCCTGTCAATTTAAAATGCCGTACATTATTATTACGTAACTCATCTACCAATTTCGGAGTTTGATTTCCTAATCTGTTTCTCTTAGTGTTGCCGGATTTAATTCACCTACGTTCCTGTACCTTTATCTGACTTTTGTTGATATTCATTTTATAACTCCTTTTGATGACGCAGTACACTCCTTTCAGCCGCTCCTCCCAGTTGTTTGCTGTCTCTTACATATTTACGTCATCGATAAATATTTAAATTTTTATTTCTTTTCCCTGTAATTCTATTTCTCTTCCAATTTTCTGTTTGCTTTCCTTTACTGCTTGTTCGGTCGACAAACTGAATAACATTAGAAATAGGCCACACCGTCGTTCCGCTCCCTTCTCAATTACTGCTGTCTGAATCATATATAGGCAGTCTGGTTTCTCCAAAAGCTCCAATTGCCCTTTCGCTCCCTATATGATATCCCTGATACCTCCTGAAATTTGATGAATGTATTCCAATCACAAATTTAAAACTTTTTTTTTAAATCCACAACTGCTGTAAGAGTAGATTTTCCTTTTTTCATACTTTTTTGTAACATAAATTATAGACTCAACATTGCCTCGAAAACCAGTCTAAATTCGGAATCTACAAGTCTTTCCATTATTCAGAAATAATTCGTGTCTGTGCTAAGTGACTATGACTTATTAAAGTGGTGATATGTTAGTGCTGAAATGTGTCAGCACCAACCTTCTTTAAGACTGAATAATTACATTGTTCTTCAATTCCGAGTACTAATATATCGTGCACAACAGAAGTAAATGTTTTTTCATGATAAGTTGTCACAAGGATCTCAATAATTCTCAGTGAGTACCATCTACACTAGATACCTTGTTTCGACTTAATTCGGTGACTGCTGTCCAGTCATTCTCGCAGTAACGTACATCACATCTACTTCTTGTTTCAGTTGAAGTTCGTCATCCTTGCGTATTACTTCCACATATTGCATCTACTTTTTCGGCCTTCCATTCTTTGATTAGTGCTGCCTCGTCACCTGTGTCTTTATATTCGTATAAACGCTTCTCTTTTTTCGAAAAGCTTCGTTAATTTTGGTATTGGTAGCATCCCCCACAATTGTGTATGCTTCAGAAGTCCTGCTTGGCGATGAAGCATGAGGCACTTGTACGGATAGAATCAGAAATTACTCCCTCGGATAGGATTCTGTAATCTCATTTACGTTTGAATTATACTTTTCATAATATATGAAAGTATTATGTGGGAAAATTTTGTAATTAATTCTATATCTGCGGGATTCCAACACAGTCGTTGCGCCGGGATTTGGATATCTGATGGATTGCAACATCATAGTTGCACCGGGTTTTGGTCAAATGTTTGAGCGGAGCGAAAACAAAGAATCCATATTAATTACACAATGGGATCTCATTTACGTTTGAATTATACTTTTCATAATATATGAAAGTATTACGTGGGAAAATTTTGTGATTAATTCTATATCTGCGGGATTCCAACACAGTCGTTGCGGCGGGATTTGGATATCTGATGGATTGCAACATCATAGTTGCACCGGGTTTTGGTCAAATGTTTGAGCGGAGCGAAAACAAAGAATCCATATTAATTACACAATGGGATCTTGTCCGATTTCTCATAGCCAAATCGAAAGTGAGAATGGGAAAAATGAGGTATCAAATTAACCATCGTGAGTTATAGTTTTGCTAAAACTGTTTAATTGCTTTAAAATAAATACAGTAATTAAGAAAAACTAAGTAATTTGAGGGAAAATTACACACTCAGTTATGGTCCGAACTATCAAAGCCAAATGGAGAGTGGAAAATGGAGAAATATGGTATCACATTGACGTCGTGAAGTCTAGTTTCATTAAAAACATTTAATTGCATGTAAGTAATTGGGGTAACTAAGAATAACTGAATTTAAGGAAAATTGGACTATTTCAGTGTGACGTGTCAAGACGGTCATCTCTTCATGGCCTCTTTTTCTTATATATCAAAAGTTACCTTACTTAGATATTTAACAATGTAACTGCTTCCTCTCGGATCAAGTACCACGTCAAAGACTTTACTAGGAACGAAAGCACTAGGAAAGAAAATGAGATGTCAATACGTTCGTGCTTTCACAACATAAATTGGAAATGGAGAATAGTTGAAACAATTAGTGCTTTGGGAAATGACTTGTCTAAAACCTAGAAATAAAATAGGTCATATAAACACTTGACACACGTTCGAATGATGTTCCAAATCATGTACAACCAATGAGGTGCCTCAAACATTACTATGATCTGTTATACTTTTTTACAATTAGACAAATCAAGTCACAAAACATGTGACACATTGTATATATAGGGGAAGGCGGGGCAAGATGAGGAAGCTAACTTTAAACCCTTACAAAAGGGACAAAAATAAACAAATTCAATTAGAGCATGCAAAGAAACCTGCAAACTTGTTACATTTAGTTAGAAATATCTCGATTTGAAACATAAACTACCAATTCCCCGTCTTGCTCCATATGCGGGGTAAGGTGGGGAACAAGCATGAATTCATCTCTAAAGCTTAAATAAGGACTAGAATAACGAAATCATGTGACGATAAGGTTTCGTAACATGGTTCTGTGAATTGTAGAATCAGGTATTACGTTTTATTTAGGCCTCTTAGTTTCACATAGTACACAAGTGTGGACAGCCTCGTCACCATCACTTTCTATCCCTGCACAAGTGTCGTGGGCCCAGCGTCCGCATCTAATACACCGTATCGAGCCTCCTTCAGAGAAGTCATAGCAGTACAAACATTCTTCACTCTCTTCCTCGTTGTCAGCTTATTAGCCCTTGAGCATGAATGGGGGTTAAGACGTCAGAAACCTTCGTCACATTTTCGTTGTCATTATGTCCTTTTGGTGGTATCCCAGGTTTATTATACGTCTTTGAGAAGAGTTTTCGTTTACATGTAGCACGTTTGGGGACTCTTTTTCGTTTAGTTTCATCAGATAGTTCACTGCTATAAGGAGATTCGGTTAAAACAACGGGTTTTCCACGCCTGTTAGATGGTTTGCTTTTGTTTTTTTTATCTACCTTTGGAATAGCTAACACCATTTCAGGGCTGGTAACCTGAAAGTTGTCAGTTGTTAATTGTTCAGGTGTTTTACGTCTCGACAACGTCTCTGGTATTTGGTCTTTCGTTTCTGTAACTTCAGATGTGTGAACTTGATGAATGTCTGTAGTTGAACAGGGAAAGTAATCACTTTCTTGAAACACATTTCTGTTTACAGGTCAAATGCCTGTTTTCCGAAACCCGTTCACTGCTGTGGACATTGTAGCTGAATGAATGGAGGCTTTGCCGAATAAACTTGCGATATGATGCAGCGTAACAACTTTTCCAGGATGGGTGTGAAGCCACGATCTTACTTCATCTTCGTAAAATTTACTGAGCGGTTTCAGAAATGCCACGTTCAGTGGTTGAAAGCGGTGTGAGCAGTGTGGTGGCAAACACAGCAAGACAACCCCATTTTCGCGGCTCACATCCATCAGTTCTAAATTCTTGGTGTGCGTTTTGTGGCCATCCAATATGAGATGTATAGGTCTTTGACGCTCCAGTAAATGCAATAAACTTCTTAAACCAAGTCAAAAATAGTTCTTTCGTCATCCAACCTGTTTCTTGGACTTTTGCCCAGGCACCAGGGGTCAGACCAGTCCCAAACGCTTGTTGCATTAGTTTTCGAGGATAAATTAACATAGGTGGTGCGTAGCACCCCGACACTGAAACACAGATTTCTGCAGTCACAGTCTGACCTCTTTCTGATGAAGTAACTGCTCCCACCTGTCTGCGCCCTTGCAAAGCAGCCACCTTTGTGTGACCTTTTGGAATGACTGTTAAACCAGTCTCATCCCAATTGATAATTCTGTCTCCCGTAAACTTGAATGTGTCTAATTGACTTTCTAACAGGTCGAAAAACCGATCTACAGCAACTCGATTAAACCCCATTGCTCGTGTGATTGATCTCGCCTCTGGTTTTCGTATTGTTAAGGTAGGATTTCGTGCAAGAAACCCATTTAACCAATCTCTTCCAGTAGAAATGGTTCAAATGGCTCTGAGCACTATGAGACTTAACCTCTGAGGTCATCAGTCCCCTAGAACTTAGAACTACTTAAACCTAACTAACCTAAGGACATTACACACATCCATGCCCGAGGGCAAGATTCTAACCTGCGACCGTATCGGTCGCGCGGTTCCAGACTGTAGCGCCTAGAACCGCTCCGCCACTCCGGCCGGCTTCCAGCAGATTTGGCTGAAGTATTAAATGGATGTTTGATGTTGTTTCGTTCAGCTAGCTGAAAAGCAAGTTCACTAAGTTCTTTAAGTGTTAGGCCAAAATACTGTCCTTCCATCTGTGTTAAGCAGTCTTTAAGTTCTTCCTCTTGTTCTGGGGTAAACACACTAGTGATTGTTCCTAACTTTTCACAACTGTATAGCCAAAATTAGCACGTTTCTGTGGCACATGTCGTTCAATCGTTGTTTGTGGCACTTTGAGCTGTCGAGCAGACCTGAAAGAACCCATATGACCTTCTATAACACCATTAACAGCGCCTTCCATTGACTCCAATGACCAATGTTGCCTAGACGTTTGTCGCCGATACTTGTGAACCATCTGAAATAAAACACGTGGAACTTACTATTGAGTCAGATCATTTCCGGTAATCTTTATTATATAGTAAATACCATATTTCCAATAGTCAGTCGTTAAAGCATAGCCAGAATACTAACTTCGCACGTTTTATGTATTTTTATTCACCATATAGCCTAAGACATTCTTTGTAATTAATTAGGAAACGTTGGAATAACGAATACCATTCTATTTACGATTGTATTCAACCCGCAGCGAGGTAAACACATGAGACGATAAGAACGTAATGGCTGGACAAATAGTAGGGGCAAGACGGGGTAGCTCCCCATCTTGCCCCACCACGTCTTGCCCCCTACCATGCTGTCAGGTTATGTTACGCCTACATGAACACTATTTAGTGAACATTGACTACTGACACAGCAGTTTACTGTTAATAAGACGTACTATTCAGTGCTATATATAAAGCCTGGAGAAATGTTCACGAAACACATGTTTTAGGACCTCGAAAGGTGTAAAACATTGCAAATCAGTATAACAATTGTACGTCCCTTGCAAAGCTCACAGAAACCACCGCGAAACTAAGGTTCAGCAATGTCAACACACTGGGATCTGTGTATTGATGATGCTGACGTAGCTATCGACAGATTGTCTAACTGTAGCTTATAGCCCTTCCCCGTCTTACCCCACCTCCCCGTCTTGCCCCGCCTTCCCATATATAAATATATAAATATATAAATATATATATATATATATATATATATATATAAAGATTTTTGACGAATTATTCCTTACGTTTTATCTCTATTAATGGAAGGATTCAGTCCGGCGCTTTTTAGTTATCGTCAAGCACATAACGGAAAGTCTCCAAATATTTTTCTACTGATCTAAATGAATACATTTGGACATGCTTCGTAATGGTCTCAGTTATTTTAAATTCTCTCGAGGAAAGCGAAACCATCAGAAATGAGCTTCAGTTTCGTTGGAACTTTGACACTATGACATTAGGTTTTTACAAAATTAGTACATTGATTTATGTAGCTTCGGTTATCAGTTAACAACAGCTGACTAATACGAGAGATTATGCAGCCTTGTGACATTCTTAATACCGAGTCAACATTGCTTGTCCGCTTAAACCTGTGTCAGAAATAAAACTTAGATGAGTGCTTTCTGTCAGTCTGGAATACAAAGAGATATGACGAGTATAGAATCTGGATAACCTGGCGACTGTAACAAGTACGAGGTGGCAGAGTGAGTGGGTAGCACGCGTGGCTGGGATAAGCCGAGACGACAACAAGCGCGCGGCGCGGCTAATGTCAAGCATCAGGTGCAGCGCCTGTCCTCTGGCCGCGATAATCCCATAACGGTGGGGCTACATTTGCATATCCTCCCTGCGGTCGCATCACAAACGCCCTGCTGCAGAAGCGCTGCTTTAGGAAGACGCTCGTGGAAATCTGGGAAAAGTAGCCCGAATTAATAGAAATCGGAAGAACTTGTAGAACAGAGCACTTGCAGTATGTGAGATTGCATTCACATAGCACCCTCTCTCGTGTGACTGAATTGATCATTATCACGGCAAGTTCAGTCACAAACACACATGAAAACATAAGATCAAGTGTCAGTAGGTCGCATCGACGTAGAAATAATAATACACGAGTGATTTCGAAAATGTTGGAAAGAATAGTTCCAAGGAAATAGATTTTTAATACTGCTGTACGTAATATGGCATGTTAGAACGATAGTGATGCATATGTTGACCCAGTGGCTACGAAGGTGAATCAAATACCTGCGAGACGTCTTTTAATACTATTTTAATTAGAGAATAATAAGTGTAAGAGCAGGTCAATTTTCTACTTAGCCCTTTATTTCGAAACACGTTTTCCCAGCGAAAAAGTATGTTTGATATCTCGTCCTCACAGAGACTACTTGGTTGCTTCTGCTACCAGTTGCACACATAGGCCTCAACATCGGCATCCTTGTTGGATCTTCGGCTTCCCAGAGCTTCTTAGAGGGGACCAAAGACATGAAAGTAGGTGGGAGATAGGTCTGAGAGGAAGTTCAAGTACTTCCTAGCAGCTCTGCTCCACGTAAGTGCAAAAATTCGATACGCAATAAGCCACTTGGCTTTCACAAAACTTCGCTCAATCTTCTTTCTCCGCTTTATCCTTGCTTCTGTTGATTCAGGGCTCTAAGGAATCACTCACGTTTCATCACAGACACTAATGTGAGTTAGAGAAAAGCCTCCCTGCCGTTTAAATTCAGCTAAGAGACGCTGACTGATATGCAAACTGTTCAGTTTTTGATTTTGTCAAAAGGTGAGAAACTCACCTGGCGGGCACTTTCCTGAACTCTAACTTGACTTGGAGCAATCACCGGATACCTCTCTAGAGGTATCAATCTTCTGTTGTATGTTATATGTAGATTGTATGTATGTTCACACTAGCACACAGTATTATTTTTTGAGGGGAGTGGTGGCAAATCGGAAAGCTAATATTACACAGAAGCACTTTTTATATCGTAATACAAATACAGATTTGATTAAACCCTTTAAAGATGAGACATGTAAACAAAAACGCATTTGCTGTTTGCATTAACCTTCAGTGACCCATAAACGTGCTAAAAGCACATATTTCCTCAAAATTACTAGATAAATATTTATTTAATTTACAGCAGTGTTACTGAAGTACTGGTATCAGTCCCTCATACTACGCAGTAGAAAAGCAAGTAACTCGAAAAATTCAGAGAAACTAACAGAAGGTTACAAATCAAAGTCAAGTCGACGAAGGGATAAGTGAAAATGTCAATTATAACGTCGCGTACAACTTTATAATATGGGCAGCAACAGCCGTTGAAACTTACGATGAAGTGAAGCTGAATGAACTGCAAACTGCTGTTAAGTGATGATTTATTAACGACCACTTCTGCAGCGTTCAAGCAGTATCTTCAGTTTGTTCTGCACAGGAAAGAAAATTTGCTTTTAAAACTGATAAAGGGCAGCTAATAAAAGTAAATCTAAATAAAACTCCTTACAGTACTGTCACATAGATAAGGACATGGGACGCCCCAAGGAAAATTGCCACATAATCCAACACCATGAAGAGGGGAAGTCGTCAACAAACAAAAGGCACCAGATCATTGGGACGAATGGTGCAGAGGATGAGACACTACGGCAAAAAGAGCCGTAGTTAACGTAATAAATATGGTTAATATGTGATGTAAGGAGCATATGTAACATACATCAGGGGATCGACCCTCTGACAACCGTAAACCGTTAACTAGGCCTGTTATTTCAACGATAGAAATAAAAACCCCAGAAAAATAGAATTATACAAGATTAAAAAGCGGAAAGCAAGATGTTGATAAGCTGTTGGGTATAGATGTGCATCCATGTGCAAATTAAATACAGAAGAAGGATTAGCCGTGTTAAATACCTTTTAAGTTTATAAACATTATTCAATATATTTACCAAAAGCTACTAAGAACCATGAATAAACATAAGATAAAAGGGAGCCCCATTTATAAAGACAAACTTAGGTATCAGAAGACCAAATTAATGAACCGCCTAGCATAACGTGAATGTCCCTACATACCAATACACGAAATTTACATATCATGCAGTTGAGTATCATAAGGGCAAATCTCTGTATGTGGTTACCTTTCGACTGCACAGCACAATGGTTTGGCAACCGATGTCAGCAGAGTTATCTCCGTATATATGATTGATACGGTAGTTGGAGAGGAAGAGTTTCTTACACTGAATAACATTGTCAAATGTAGATTTGGTCTAATGGCCAAATATGTAGCTAGTCTAACGAAAATCTTTAATTCCAGTGAACGTTATTTTAAATACATTCCGGGAAAAGCAACTACTCACGATGCAACCAACCGCCCACAGATTAAGAGCCACTATAACACTTCATAAGGACAACCAGCTTGTGTGCTCCATCGTCAATGATAGGGGGCGGAGCTACTTATGAGGCATAAAAATATCTTCAAACGTAATACAAATTCTTCACAGATAATGTAATTCTGCCCAGTAAACTCCCCAAAATACACTCCTGGAAATGGAAAAAAGAACACATTGACACCGGTGTGTCAGACCCACCATACTTGCTCCGGACACTGCGAGAGGGCTGTACAAGCAATGATCACACGCACGGCACAGCGGACACACCAGGAACCGCGGTGTTGGCCGTCGAATGGCGCTAGCTGCGCAGCATTTGTGCACCGCCGCCGTCAGTGTCAGCCAGTTTGCCGTGGCATACGGAGCTCCATCGCAGTCTTTAACACTGGTAGCATGCCGCGACAGCGTGGACGTGAACCGTATGTGCAGTTGACGGACTTTGAGCGAGGGCGTATAGTGGGCATGCGGGAGGCCGGGTGGACGTACCGCCGAATTGCTCAACACGTGGGGCGTGAGGTCTCCACAGTACATCGATGTTGTCGCCAGTGGTCGGCGGAAGGTGCACGTGCCCGTCGACCTGGGACCGGACCGCAGCGACGCACGGATGCACGCCAAGACCGTAGGATCCTACGCAGTGCCGTAGGGGACCGCACCGCCACTTCCCAGCAAATTAGGGACACTGTTGCTCCTGGGGTATCGGCGAGGACCATTCGCAACCGTCTCCATGAAGCTGGGCTACGGTCCCGCACACCGTTAGGCCGTCTTCCGCTCACGCCACTAACATCGTGCAGCCCGCCTCCAGTGGTGTCGCGACAGGCGTGAATGGAGGGACGAATGGAGACGTGTCGTCTTCAGCGATGAGAGTCGCTTCTGCCTTGGTGCCAATGATGGTCGTATGCGTGTTTGGCGCCGTGCAGGTGAGCGCCACAATCAGGACTGCATACGACCGAGGCACACAGGGCCAACACCCGGCATCATGGTGTGGGGAACGATCACCTACACTGGCCGTACACCACTGGTGATCGTCGAGGGGACACTGAATAGTGCACGGTACATCCAAACCGTCATCGAACCCATCGTTCTACCATTCCTAGACCGGCAAGGGAACTTGCTGTTCCAACAGGACAATGCACGTCCGCATGTATCCCGTGCCACCCAACGTGCTCTAGAAGGTGTAAGTCAACTACCCTGGCCAGCAAGATCTCCGGATCTGTCCCCCATTGAGCATGTTTGGGACTGGATGAAGCGTCGTCTCACGCGGTCTGCACGTCCAGCACGAACGCTGGTCCAACTGAGGCGCCAGGTGGAAATGGCATGGCAAGCCATTCCACAGGACTACATCCAGCATCTCTACGATCGTCTCCATGGGAGAATAGCAGCCTGCATTGCTGCGAAAGGTGGATATACACTGTACTAGTGCCGACATTGTGCATGCTCTGTCGCCTGTGTCTATGTGCCTGTGGTTCTGTCAGTGTGATCATGTGATGTATCTGACCCCAGGAATGTGTCAATAAAGTTTCCCCTTCCTGGGACAATGAATTCACGGTGTTCTTATTTCAATTTCCAGGAGTGTATAAGTACGTACAAAGGAAATAAATTATAAACACAAGGGTCTCTTGCACTGCACGATCATATGCAGCAGCTGCTGATTAATGTGAATGTATCAAAATGGGACAAAACCGGTGCCTATAAAATTTTTGCTCCATAAGAGATGTCTCTCTCTGCTTTCCTAACTACAGAATAACAAGACAAGCCAAAAGTAAGATCCTGATCATGAAATATCTGCAGGACTATGTAAAGGATCTTGCAGTCTAAATGAAGTCAGAGTTCCACACATTTTTCTCTGCTGTAATTATTGTGCAGAACACACCAGTATTTAACAGGCAGCAAGGTTTTCTAAAAATCTTGGTACACTTTGCACAAAAACGAAGCTAACATTGTGTGAATGTACCAAGTTGTATTGAAGACTCATGGAGAAAACACAATAAGCTATCCTTATGTGGGCATCTTGCAGATTTAACGCTTAGCCAGGAACTTGGTTTTGCTGGGCGTTGTGGGGAACATCCACCTGACAGGCGGATCGGTAGTTGGAATATTGGCCTGTGAGGCACAGATCAATATTTTATGAGTTTTATTGTTCAGTTTTCTTATTTTCATTGATCTAATGATTGACAGTGAATGAAGAGCAGAAATTCAGACATTTAAGAACATTTCAGATATTTTAAGAAGAAAATACATTAATCTAAAACATACTTTTCTCAATATTGTACATTGTTTAGGTTGACAATGTTGTGAGAACATTCGTTGACTTCAAATCGCTTAGATCAGTATTATAGAGAATAAAATATGGTGAAATAACTTTTTTTTAACTTGAAAATCTTAAGAAATTACAATAAATGAAATCAGATCTATCTGTACAGACATATTACAAATGCATTGTTGGTAAGGAAACAAAGTATGAAAGCTTGTTATCACAGATATTGTAGTTCAACCAAATTCTCAATAACGAAAAATAGTAAATATATTTCGTTGTATCTGTTGTGCACTGTTTCATAACGCAAACATTATACAATTTCTTGGAACACTGCAAGAAGTTAGGAATGTGGCAGTTGAGGCCGTTGTAAGTTGTCATCCTGTTTTTCTGGTAAGGACAATAACGGCAACTGTTTCGTCCTTGAAGCTTATCACTCTTCGTTGTATTTGCACTTAGTGATGAGGTCGTATTTGCATGAGTATACCAACTCGATTTCGAAGAAAATTTTTCTGCAACAGCGGTACTTTTCAGATTTCTCAGTTCCATGGTAATGTTGGGTATTTTGGCAGAGATTTGTGGCATTGTATGTTGAGGTGATTCGGTAAGATCTGGATTGTCATATCATTCTTTCGTATCCATTTAGCAGCTTCTACGGAAGTGAACTAGTTATCACAGTTTATGTTCCTGTGGCTATCTTTCAGACTTCATGTAAGTCTGATGAGCGCCCGAGTGGATTTTTGGTACTTCTTCTAATCTGCAGTTAGCGTAAATCCATCATGGCCCTGTCCTATATCTATGTAGGCATCAGCGAGGTAGCTGTTTCTACCATCAGTAAGTGCAACGATTTTAATGCCATACTTAGGGGGCTTTTGAGACATATGCATTTTGAAACGACTCTGCCTCTAAATGGTACTATCGCTTCATCAACGCATGAAAATGTCCCAGTGACATAATTAGTTTGAAAGATCTTTGTCAGTGCTTGATAAATACTACTTGTTGCAGCTGCTGGGCCAGTATCTTGAAAGAGCTGAAAGTGTAGAGCTGTCATCAAATGTCAGCCGTCTTAGTAAAATGTGACAACGCTTCTCGGACATTATGCATCTAAATATGGGTCGTCCAGTGGGTCCCATACAAAAGAGTGATTTGAAGATGCAGCAAAACACCAGAACTCTCAGAAGCGCATTCATTTCTGTAATGTTTGTATTTTTATAAGAAACATCTATAAGATTGCTTCCAGTTTGTCATTAGTTCTGAGAACAATTTCTTGTATGGTATGATCAGTAAAAAACAAGCGCCATATTTCAATGGGGGTTGAGTATTCTGTAAAGTGAGAGCTGGACCAATGGATTTTGACAGTCGAATTTTATCATGTTTTGGGCTGATCTAGAGTTAGAAGCACACTTAGGCACGGAACTCCAAGTAAAACAGTTTAGTTTACCTTGAAAATAACGAACAGAGTCACTTTGGTAGTCCTGATGTGAGTCAGTAGAAGATTTGTGAGCCAACGGTGACTTTAGAGGGCCACATTCTGTGCATTTTGTAGGTGGCACACGATCGTGAGAACTGGGATTGCTTAGTCACTGTCGAAAGCTGCTGATTAGCTTCACTCGGATTGTCCACATTCTCTTCTTGAAAAATATCCTAATCCAGTTCATTTTCAGATGTTTCTGAGTTACTGTCATGTTCTGATGTCGATATATCGCTTTCGTCGAGAACACAGGAGTCATCGGAATAAATTTCAGAAAACATCGCTTCCGTCATTTCATATTAGTTGGTATTTTTCCACCCATTACAGTCTCTAAAACAAACAGACTTAGTAATGAAAAATTCATGCTAAAACTTTCTTACTGCATGTAGTGACAGAAAGAGTTGTAAACACATAGGTCTACCTACCTGTTTTCATAAAATGAAATAAAAATCGAGAATAAACACTAAACCGAATAATATCGTAATTAAATGACTGCGAAAAGAGGCTAAATCGAGCAGAATATATTTTTAAACTTAACAAAAAAATGGTTCAAATCGCTCTGAGCACTATGGGACTTAACTACGTAACTACTTAAACCTAACTATCCTAAGGACATCACACACATCCATTCCCAAGGCAGGATTCGAACCTGTGACCGTAGCGGTCGCGCAGTTCCAGACTGTAGCGCCTAGAACCGCTCGGTCACTCCGGCCGGCTGAAAGGTAACAATTATGATTCTACATAAAGAAAAGGAACACAATGGAATAATTTAAAACTGCATTTGAAACTAATTCATTTGATAGTCGTTTTTTTCTGAGCAAGATAATTCACCCCACATAGTCGAAAAACATCGCTTAAACATTGCACGTAGTCAAAGGACGAAAAATGGAACGTCTAAGAACCTAAATAATAACATGGAATATACGCCTGTGAGGCAGATGGACAAAATAGTGCGAGTTTAGAATATCAGTCTGAGCGGCGGCCAAATATTTGCTCTTACCTGGAACATCCGCCTGTAAGGCGGCGTGGGTCTGGAGTGGACGCACGGTATGCTGGGTAATATGGCTTGACGAGACACTGAGACTCTAGTAGCCGGCCACTTCAGTGGGGTGATTATCAGTGCCTCCAGCGGAACAAACGTAAATCATATCTGCCTCTCAGGCGGATATTCCGTTCTAAGTGTTAACGTTTATGCGACAAAAATGACAAATTAAAATCAAGTGGACAACCCAAGTTGCATGCAAGAACAAGCGAACAGCGACTTGCTCAAGTACAGGTCGCATTACTACAGGGTATGAAATTTACATGTCCCAGTATCAGCAAAGTCTGCACCCATCAGCAGCATACGGCGGCCATGAGACAAATGCCCGGCAGATAGAACAAGTATTCCAAGAATCTTATATCTCTATCCTCAACTCTCTACCTTCAAACGTCTCGGCATGGAGAGGATGAATCAGTATTGTTGCGAATGTGCTGGACCAGACTATCGCTTTTTCCGTGAAAAAAAATAGGGGAGTGCTGCAGAAACGTCCCACTCTTTTCATACAAAATTCAAATTAACGAACACAAAGTTTGTACTGCCTATAGCAGTTTCTTCTAACTTCGTTGACCTTATAACACCCGGCATAGTGGCGGGACGACTCAGTTCGATTGTATGTCCAAAGTTTTGGAGAAAAAGAAGCAGTCTTACTCATGCTGACTGGGCAGGGCCACATCATCTACACCTTTTGTGTTCCTGCACAAAGGGAAAAATTGCTCTACACATATATTCTCTGGGCATGGCAAGGGCAGCACAGCATGCCCTGCCCTCAATTAGGCCATTTGCTGCCTCTACGCATAAAAACTTAAAGTAGGCCACAGCCTCACTTTGATGAAAATAGCTTTCCTCCCTGTGGAGGATCGCCTCTCCCAATGGCTTCACTGACTGCCTTCTCGCGACAACAGGACCGTGAGACAACACCAAGAGCACACCTTCTTGGTGTGAGAAGCGTAAAGCCTTCCTCATAAGCACACAAGTCTAGTGCTGTCTATAAAATATCCACGAAACCGTGAAACAAAATGAATCGATGTCGCTTAACGATATGTGACTGAAGTGTCACAAAATTCCAGCTCCTTAAGACTTCTTAGGGCAAGATGATGAAGTACGGCGTCGACTTGCCCGCGCATAGGTTTAAATCCGTTTTTGTTTAAAACAAGGCCTACACAAGTAATGCTAGTTCGGACGAAATTGGATTTATCCAGGTGGCAGCACGGGTTACGTGATTTCTGACTATCGCATTCGGTTTACAAGTTTGCTACATGTGGCGCCCGTGTTGTTGCTGTTACGACTGTGTAGTCCAGGTAGTTCATGCACTCAGGTATGTCCTGGATGAGCATCTGTAAGTATTGTTGAAATATACAGTGACACGAATTGCATTAAATGTAAACCTATAATATTGTTATAAGCCTCAAGGGATTTTAAGCACCAGTGCCCCCTTTATTTGTTGCTTCCACTGGTAACTGTAAATAAGTGCCAACTGAGTGCATTTTAGAGAACTGACTACCTGCTGATGTAGCTAACAGTTTTTCCTCATAAGGATTGGCTACACACCTATATTTGATTGGGCGTTAATAGGTGCAATAGCCAGAAATATGTAGAGAAGCGTTTGCCTTTTGAATGACGACCTCTAGTGGAAACTGGCAATATGACTCCTAGGTATTGCAAGGGGTCAAGCTCATTATTAACGATGTTGCTCATCTGTAATGGTGTCAGAAGGGCACGACAAATACGGTGTTGCACCCCAGGCCTAAGGGATATCGTGAACTGTGAGCTCCTTAGCGCTACAGAGATAGGGAAGAAAATCGTCCTTAAACTCTTCACATAACTGATCGAAGTCTTTAAATGTTATAGAAGTTGGTATTAGATTGATATAATCATTTGTGTGAAAACCAAAGAAAGAAATGCAGCCAGTCCAAATTTGTTAGTAGTCAATTTTGAAATAACCACCATATATGTTAAATGTCGAACTACATTTTTATGTTTAGCTGCTAATGACAGCTGGTTTTTTAATGGAGTATTTTATTAATTGTTGATCTGTATTTACTGCTGCGGCTGCGGTGGACGCAAGTAGAGATATGCGTCGGAGTTGATCAGAGATGCGATTACACCTATATTAACTTGGAACTCCACCTCGATGTTGTCGATGACTGAAGTGATCATAAACGTAGCGGACATCCTTCCGACGTTGTGGATATGGGTATCATTGCGCTGAATGGGCATGAGATCGCTGCAGAGCTGTTTGACGGTCCATACAGGCGCTAACCACTTGCCCTTTTCTTTGGCAGGTACAACATATTGGGTCACGATAAGGGCATCGTGCTGGCGACGGTAGTCTGAAGACGATTTCCAGGGCCCTAAACAGCTGTGCAAAGCAACAGTGCGGAGTGCCGGCTTCTATCCACTGCCGTATATATAAGACATGACCGGCTGCGTACTCTAAGCTCACTTTGCTGAGCGTGTACCGATTATGGGAAGCACTGTTTTCTAGTTACTGATATAAGTGTTTTGTTGCCTGTACTTGGTGGGCTGACAATCGGTGGTGAAACAGAAGACGATGACAGAAAAATGTCGTTAGATGCACGCTGATTGGCTTTCTGCCCTTTGTGCAGCTTCTAACTGTAAACCCCTGCGTGTATAACATGTGGCATGTGTATATGTGCCTGCCTAATGTTGCCTCCGCAGCGGAATTCTCAACCCAAGAAATGATTAAACTGACACTGACATTGACAACCTACAACTAGGGATTTCCGTAAAACAAAGAGTCTGGTTGTGGTTTAACTTCACTTCAGTTTAAAACATCAAACAAATAATACTTATCAGGACGCTACGCGAATGAATTAGAGTGGGATACTGTAACTTGTTTATTCTAAAAAAAAGAAAAGAAAAAAAAACATGTAGAATGCAAAAGTCGTACAAATATGAAATACACAATATCGAAATTTACCCAACATGTAATTTCGAGATCGGGAGAACATATGTTTGACTTCAGACCGTTTCCTCCGATTATTAGATAGACGTAAAGTTGCTTGACAGCGATTAGCGGTGACAAACATCACGTAGATGTAGACCTTCACCCCTAATTGCACTTACAGAGAAAAGCTCAGTGGAAAAGCAAATGGAACGTAATACATTTACTGCGACTGTTTCCCTGTCCACCAAATTGGAGTGCTCGTATCACTTACTGAAGCACGAACAGCAGTTGTACTGCACCGATAATTTCCTCGTTTGGGCATTGGCCACTGTGCAGATGATGTACGTGGCGTACCTGCAGTTCTCTGCCTTCTCAGTGGATGAAATAATCCGTCCGCAGTCTCTTAGGTCTGAAAGTATCTCAGCACAAGACTGAACAAGAGGCAATATTTTTGTTTGCACACTAGCCACGAACAGAAATTCGAATCAAGTATTCTCCCATAAAGAATCACTTCAGTGTGTCTCATGCTCTTCAAAGAGCTAAAGAATCGTCACCCCAGTAAACGTAATAACCATTCTGTCAGAGGGAAAGGACTCACACGCAGTCCATGTGCAAAGCAACATTTCTTAAAATTTGACCGACAGCTGCTCCGCTATGACTATCACTAGTGAAGAACATTCTAGCGATCTTCAGAGGCAGGTGCTCTCGATCCTCTAACTATACGCCGCTACCAGCTCGACCTCTCTTCAGTGTTTGCTATTCAGGCGACAAACCTCAACGGCCGCTACAAAAACATTATCTCCCACTACAGGGGTTATGAATGTGCCAGTCCATTATCTCAAACACACATTCCCCTCAGAAGAATTTGTGGAAGGCTCCATTTTCCTTTATTAATGTGTCTCTGCTTGTTCCGGCTGGAGGTGTGCTTTGACGCTGCTCGTGAGGACACTCCACACAGGTCGGCTCGCGAGTATCATTTGTGTCCCCGCGCATTTCTTCACACTAAAACAATGTTCTTTCAAAGTTTTCCAACCCCGATGCTCTTTCTCCTAACAAGTTTTCCTGAAATATTTCCATCTCGTCAGAGAGCAACTCCCGCCCACTGTGTTCAAGGTATGGGAAATCTGCGTAAACCACCGCCGTCACGCACTGGTCTCTTTGGCAGGAATAAATGTCAGCCACCACAGATTGTGACAAGATGCTTTCCAGCCCATTCTCATTTGATAGAGGCTTCTGAGGAATTCGTGGGAACTTCGCTCTTTCTGTTAGTGCCCGGCCGCAAATAACTCTCAGACATGCAGTATTACATAAATGGTTAGTGTGTAGTGCTAGCCAGCAACACAAAATGAAGTGATTAATCCGATTTTGCGTCGTAAATATGATATAATGTAAATATTAATCTACAGGAACATTAAGTGTATGGTGACAAAATATTGCCCCCTTACAAAACTGATCACTAAACGCTTGCTTCACTGAGGATGCTATTTCAAATTACTGAGCAATTTTAAAAATATCGCTAAGGGTGTGGTCTGATATTTCGAATGTTTTAGTTGTAACGTCCATACTGGGAGCATTTTTGACTAGTAGGTTACTGATTAGTCACTTGGCTTTCGATGCTTTGAAAGCATTGCACAGAAAAATGGTTTAAATGGCTCTGAGCACAATGGGACTTAACTTCTGGGGTCATCAGTCCCATACAACTTAGAACTACTTAAACCTAACTAACATAAGGACATCACACACATCCATGTCCGAGGCAGGATTCGAACCTGCGACCGTAGCGGTCCCGAGGTTCCATACTGTAGCGTCTAGAACCTCTCGAACATTCCGGCCACTGCACAGAAAGTTAGTTTTCTAAGAGGCATTGCAAATCTACACCCCAAACCGCCCAAGTTTCACCAGACTTCCTTGGACCTAGAGTAAACTGGAGTCATGCAGCCACAACGACTGTTTACCGCAATAGTCGGTCAACAAATCACAGAAGAATTGTTCAAAACGAACACTAATAAGTTCGACCGACAGTGACAACTTGCGAACTGCATGGTATAGCTGACTGCTTGATGACAATAAAAAGACACTTTTGACATACGGAATCCGAAATGTTGCTTATCTAGTAATGAAGGAACCGATGCAGACAGATGACCCAGCTTTCATTAGCATTGTAAATGCAGGTAAACGTCAATGACGATGTTGCCTTCTGCTTGATTAGTGTCTGTAGAAATTTTTGACTCAATATATCGAAGTATTTACTACAGCGGGAGCAAGGTCCTCATCTCCATTTTACTAGAGCGCTAGAAGACACACTCAGAGTTCTGATTTAGGAGCGTATGAAGCGGATCAGCTAACACTATGTGCGTGAACACAGGCCTCGCAGGTGAACTGTCTTAAGACAGTGATCAGATCACTGTATGGAGAACACAAATAGAGGCGAAAGCCGTCACTTGCCAGACACAGAGTTCGGATAGTACGCAACAAGAAAAACCAAGAGAATAGCCGAGTCGACATAACAGGTCTGTTACTGCACATAACGAATAGTTTCATGCACGGCGTATTGACCAGTGCGCTGTGCAGCCTGTTTCCTATACCCCCAACCGTCTGGCAGAGTGCGACGATAATGCAGCCGCCTTCTTTGCAGTATAGGCATTAGTCCTACATTGCTGTATCTCACAGACGTTATTGATATCGATTCTACGTCTATATCGGCATCGTATTTCGTTAACCATTTAACGGAGTGTGGCGGAGGGTGCTTCTGGTACTATTAACTATTCACCCCTTCCCTGATCGACCTGCGTATGGCAATTGGGAAGAATGATTATCGGTAAGCCTCTGTATTAGCTCTGATTTGTCGTAGTGGTCATTTCGTGAGATGTATGTGGGAGGAAGTAATATGTTGTCTGACTCTTACCATACAATTCCCTCTCGAAATTTTAGTCGTAAACCTCTCGGTGGTGCACAGAGTCCCATCTTTCAGTCCTTGTTTCAGGTACCGTCTCTGGCTGAGCCAGATGCAGCTGCCTGCCCTATTTCAGAGGATGATTCTCAGCCTTCAAGGTCCGGGCAATCGCTGAGGGTGGGCTTATTGGTAGTTCGGAGCTCCAATGTTAAGCGCATAATGGGGCCCCTTAGGGATATGGCGGCTAAGGAGGGGAAGAAATCCAGTGTGCACTCCGTGTGCATTCCGGGTGGAGTAATTCCTGATGTGGAAAGGGCCCTTCCGGATGCCATGAAGAGTACAGGGCGCAACCAGCTGCAGGTGGTGGCACATGTCGGCACTAATGACGTGTGTCACTTTGGATCAGAGGAAATTCTCTCTGGATTCCAGGGGCTATCGGATTTGGTGAAGGCTGCTGGTCTTGCTTACGAGATGAAGGCAAAGCTCACCATCTGCAGCTTCGTTGACAGAACCGACTGCGGACCTCTGGTGCAGAGCCGGGTGGAGGGTCTGAATCAGAGGCTCAGAGAGGTTTTGCGACCGTGTTGGCTGCAGATTCCTTGACTTGCGCCATAGGGTGGTGGGGTTTCGGGTTCCGCTGAATAGTTCAGGAGTTCACTACACTCAGCTGGCGGCTACACGGGAAGCAGAGGCTGTGTGGCGTGGACTGGGCGGTTTTTTTAGGTTAGAAGGCCTCGGGAAGGTACGGGGTGCGCTGCAATCTCAAAGGGTGCATGGAAAATACAGGACGTGCTTGGATCAAGGAACAGTCGGAATTGTAGTTGTAAATTGTTGTAGTTGTCCTGGGAACGTCCCTGAGCTTCAAGCGCTAATAGAAAGCACAGAAGCTGAAATCGTTGTTGTTGTTGTGGTCTTCAGTCCTGAGACTGGTTTGATGCAGCTCTCCATGCTACTCTATCCTGTGCAAGCTTCTTCATCTCCCAGTACCTACTGCAACCTACATCCTTCTGAATCTGCTTAGTGTATTCATCTCGTGGTCTCCCCCTATGATTTTTAACCTCCACGCTGCCCTCCAATACTAAATTGGTGATCCCTTGATGCCTCAGAACATGTCCTACCAACCTATCCCTTCTTCTGGTCAAGTTGTGCCACAAACTTCTCTTCTCCCCAATCCTATTCAATACTTCCTCATTAGTTATGTGATCTACCCATCTAATCTTCAGCATTCTTCTGTAGCACCACATTTCAAAAGCTTCTATTCTCTTCTTGTCCAAACTATTTACCGTCCATGTTTCACTTCCATACATGGCTACACTCCATACAAATACTTTCAGAAATAACTTCCTGACACTTAAATCTATACTCGATGTTAACAAATTTCTCTTCTTCAGAAACGCTTTCCTTGCCATTGCCAGTCTACATTTTATATCCTCTCAACTTCGTCCATCATCAGTTAATTTGCTCCCCAAATAGCAAAACTCCTTTACTACTTTAAGTGTCTCATTTCCTAATCTAATACCCTCAGCATCACCCGACTTAACTCGACTACATTCCATTATCCTCGTTTTGCTTTTGTTGATGTTCATCTTATATCCTCCCTTCAAGACACCATCCATTCCGTTCAACTCCTCTTCCAACTCCTTTGCTGTCTCTGCCAGAATTACAATGTCATCAGTGAACCTCAAAGTTTTAATATCTTCTCCATGGATTTTAATACCTACTCCAAATTTTTCTTTTGTTTCCTTTACTGCTTGCTCAATATAGAGATTGAATAACATCGGGGAGAGGCTACAACCTGTCTTACTCCCTTCCCAACCACTGCTTCCCTTTCATGTCCCTCAACTCTTATAACTGCTATCTGGTTTCTGTACATGTTGTAAATAGCCTTTCGCTCCCTGTATTTTACCCCTGCCACCTTTAGAATTTGAAAGAGAGTATTCCAGTCAACATTGTCAAAAGCTTTCTCTAAGTCTACAAATGCTAGAAACGTAGGTTTGCCTTTCCTTAATCTTTCTTCTAAGATAAGTCGTAAGGTCGGTATTGCCTCACGTGTTCCAGTATTTCTACGGAATCCAAACTGATCTTCCCCGAGGTCGGCTTCTACTAGTTTTTCCATTCGTCTGTAAAGAATTCGTGTTAGTACTTTGCAGCTGTGGCTTATTAAACTGATTGTTCGGTAATTTTCACATCTGTCAACACCTGCTTTCTTTGGGATTGGAATTATTATATTTTTCTTGAAGTCTGAGGGTATTTCGCCTGTTTCATACATCTTGCTCACCAGATGGTAGAGTTTTGTCAGGACTGGCTCTCCCAAGGCCGTCAATGGTTCCAATGGAATGTTGTCTACTCCGGGAGCCTTGTTTCGACTCAGGTCCTTCAGTGCTCTGTCAAACTCTTCACGCAGTATCGTATCTCCCATTTCATCGTCATCTACATCCTCTTCCATTTCCATAATATTGTCCTCAAGCGCATCGCCCTTGTATAGACCCTCTATATACTCCTTCCACCTTTCTGCTTTCCCTTCTTTGCTTAGAACTGGGTTTCCATCTGAGCTCTTGATGTTCATACATGTGGTTCTCTTATCTCCAAAGGTCTCTTTAATTTTCCTGTAGGCAGTATCTATCTTACCCCTAGTGAGATAAGCCTCTACATCCTTACATTTGTCCTCTAGCCATCCCTGCTTAGCCATTTTGCACTTCCTGTCGATCTCATTTTTGAGACGTTTGTATTCCTTTTTGCCTGCTTCATTTACTGCATTTTTATATTTTCTCCTTTCATCAATTAAATTCAATATTTCTTCTGTTACCCAAGGATTTCTACTAACCCTCTTCTTTTTACCTACTTGCTCGTCTGCTGCCTTCACTACTTCATCACTCAGAGCTACCCATTCTTCTTCTACTGTATTTCTTTCCCCCATTCCTATCAATTGTTCCCTTATGCTCTCCCTGAAACACTGTACAACCTCTGGTTCTTTCAGTTTATCCAGGTCCCATCTCCTTAAATTCCCACCTTTTTGCGGTTTCTTCAGTTTTAATGTGGTCAGAGTCCACATCTGCCCCTGGAAATGTCTTACAATTTAAAACCTGGTTCCTAAATCTCTGTCTTACCATTATATAATCTATCTGATACCTTTTAGTATCTCCAGGGTTCTTCCATGTATACAACCTTCTATCATGATTCTTAAACCAAGTGTTAGCTATGATTAAGTTGTGCTCTGTGCAAAATTTTATCAGACGGCTTCCTCTTTCATTTCTTAGCCCCAATCCATATTCACCTACTACGTTTCCTTCTCTCCCTTTTCCTACACTCGAATTCCAGTCACCCATGACTATTAAATTTTCGTCTCCCTTCACTGTCTGAATAATTTCTTTTATTTCATCATACATTTCTTCAATTTCTTCGTCATCTGCAGAGCTAGTTGGCGTATAAACTTGTACTACTGTAGTAGGTGTGGGCTTCGTATCTATCTTGGCCACAATAATGCGTTCACTATGGTGTTTGTAGTAGCTTACCCGCATTCCAATTTTCCTATTCATTATTAAACCTACTCCTGCATTACCCCTATTGGACTTTGTGTTTATAACCCTGTAGTCACCTAACCAGAAGTCTTGTTCCTCCTGCCACCGAACTTCACTAATTCCCACTATATCTAACATTAACCTATCCATTTCCCTTTTTAAATTTTCTAACCTGCCTGCCCGATTAAGGGATCTGACATTCCACACTCCGATCCGTAGTAAGCCAGTTTTCTTTCTCCTGATAACGACATCCTCTTGAGTAGTCCCCGCCCGGAGATCCGTATGGGGGACTATTTTACCTCCGGAATATTTTACCCAAGAGGACGCCATCATCATTTAATCATACAGTAAAGCTGCATGCCCTCGGGAAAAATTACGGCCGTAGTTTCCGCTTGCTTTCAGCCGTTCGCAGTACCAGCACAGCAAAGCCGTTTTGGTTATTGTTACAAGGCCAGATCAGTCAATCATCCAGACTGTTGCCCTTGCAACTATTGAAAAGGCTGCTGCCCCTCTTCAGGAACCACACGTTTGTCTGGACTCTCAACAGATACCCCTCCGTTGTGGTTGTACCCACGGTGCGGCTATCTGTATCGCTGGGGCACGCAAGCCTCCCCACCAACGGCAAGGTCCATGGTTCATGGGGGGGAGGTGTCCCAATATCTATATCTGGTAAATTGAAATCTCCACCTAAGACTATAACATGCTGAGAAAATTTATGTGAAATGTATTCCAAATATTCTCTCAGTTGTTCTGCCACTAATGCTGCTGAGTCGGGAGGTCGGTAAAAGGAGTCAATTATTAACCTAGTTCGGTTGTTGAGTGTAACCTCCACCCATAATAATTCACAGGAACTATCCACTTCTACTTCACTACTGGATAAACTACTACTAACAGCGACGAACACTCCACCACCGGTTGCATGCAATCTATCCTTTCTAAACACCGTCTGTACCTTTGTAAAAATTTCGGCAGAATTTATCTCTGGCTTAAGCCAGCTTTCTGTACCTATATCGATTTCAGCTTCGGTGCTTTCTATCAGCGCTTGAAGTTCTGGTACTTTACCAACGCAGCTTCGGCAGTTGACAATTACAATACCGATTGCAGCTTGGTCCCCGCATGTCCTGACTTTGCCCCGCACCCGTTGAGGCTGTTGCCCTTTCTGTACTTCCCCAAGGCCATCTAACCTAAAAAACCGCCCAGCGCACGCCACACAACCCCTGCTACCCGTGTAGCCGCTTGTTGCGTGTAGTGGACTCCTGACTTATCCAGCGGAACCCGAAACCCCACCACCCTATGGCGCAAGTCGAGGAATCTGCAGCCCACACGGTCGCAGAACCGTCTCAGCCTCTGATTCAGACCCTCCACTCGGCTCTGTACCAAAGGTCCGCAGTCAGTCCTGTCGACGATGCTGCAGATGGTGAGCTCTGCTTTCATCCCGCTAGCGAGACTGGCAGTCTTCACCAAATCAGATAGCCGCCGGAAGCCAGAGAGGATTTCCTCCGATCCATAGCGACACACATCATTGGTGCCGACATGAGCGACCACCTGCAGATGGGTGCACCCTGTACCCTTCATGGCATCCGGAAGGACCCTTTCCACATCTGGAATGACTCCCCCCGGTATGCACACGGAGTACACATTGGTTTTCTTCCCCTCTCTTGCTGCCATTTCCCTAAGGGGCCCCATTACGCGCCTGACGTTGGAGCTCCCAACTACCAGTAAGCCCACCCTCTGCGACTGCCCGGATCTTGCAGACTGAGGGGCAACCTCTGGAACAGGACAAGCAGCCATGTCAAGCCGAAGATCAGTATCAGCCTGAGGCAGAGCCTGAAACCGGTTCGTCAGACAAACTGGAGAGGCTTTCCGTTCAGCCCTCCGGAATGTCTTTCACCCTCTGCCACACCTTGAGACGACCTCCCACTCTACCACAGGTGAGGGATCGGCCTCAATGCGGGCAGTATCCCGGGCAACCACAGTCGTAGTCCGATCAGGGGATGCGTGGGACGAGCTGGCCGTCCCCGACAAACCCCCATCCGGACCCCCACAGTGATGCCCACTGGAAACAGCCTCAAGCTGTGTGACCGAAGCCAACACTGCCTGAAGCTGGGAGCGAAGGGATGCCAACTCAGCCTGCATCCGAACACAGCAGTTGCAGTCCCTATCCATGCTAAAAACTGTTTTGCAAAGACCGTCTGAACTAATCTACAGAGAGCGCAAACAAATCGACAAAATTTAAACGGTTATTAAAATACAAGATTGCCTAGTAAATGCACTAATGCTGCTACTTGCGCACTGCTGACACTGCTCGGCGGCGGAAGAAGACTACGCGAATTTACACTATTCAGGTACTAAAACGCGATGCTACACTCTCAAATACTATAATACTCACGAAATTTATGAATTAAACAATGCAAGTACCAAAAACACGCAAAGAAATTAAGAATTAAACTATGTAACAAATGAGTGAGCTAGGAGTATACGACTTGCTAGTAGGAGTAATCCATCTAAATACAGACCTATATCATTGACGTCGGTTTGCAGTAGAGTTTTGGAGCATATACTGCATTCAAACATTATGAATCACCTCGAAGGGAACGATCTATCGATACGCAATCAGCATGGTTTCAGAAAACATCGTTCGTGTGCAACGCATCTAGCTCTTTATTCGCACGAAGTAATGTCCGCTATCGACAGGGGATCTCAAGTTGATTCCGTATTTCTAAATTTCCGGAAAGCTTTTGACACCGTTCCTCACAAGCGACTTCTGATCAAGCTGCGGGCCTATGGGATATCGTCTCAGTTGTGCGACTGGATTCGTGATTTCCTGTCAGGAAGGTCGCAGTTCGTAGTAATAGACGGCAAATTATCGAGTAAAACTGAAGTGATATCAGGTGTTCCCCAGGGAAGCGTCCTGGGACCTCTGCTGTTCCTGATCTATGTAAATGACCTGGGTGACAATCTGAGCAGTTCTCTTAGGTTGTTCGCAGATGATGCTGTAATTTACCGTCTAGTAAGGTCATCCGAAGACCAGTATCAGTTGCAAAGCGATTTAGAAAAGATTGCTGTATGGTGTGGCAGGTGGCAGTTGACGCTAAATAACGAAAAGTGTGAGGTGATCCACATGAGTTCCAAAAGAAATCCATTGGAATTCGATTACGCGATAAATAATACAATTCTCAAGGCTGTCAATTCAACTAAGTACCTGGATGTTAAAATTACGAACAACTTCAGTTGGAAAGACCACACAGATAATATTGTGGGGAAGGCGAGCCAAAGGTTGCGTTTCATTGGCAGGACACACAGAAGATGCAACAAGTCTACTAAAGAGACAGCTTACACTACACTCGTTCGTCCTCTGTTAGAATATTTCTGCGCGGTGTGGGATCCTTACCAGGTGGGATTGACGGAGGACATCGACAGGGTGCAAAAAAGGGCAGCTTGTTTTGTATTATCACGTAATAGGGGAGAGAGTGTGACAGATATGATACGGGAGTTGGGATGGAAGTCATTAAAGCAAAGACGTTTTTCGTCGCGGTGAGATCTATTTACGAAATTTCAGTCACCAACTTTCTCTTCCGAATGCGAAAATATTTTGTTGAGCCCAGCCTACATAGGTAGGAATGATCATCAAAATAAAATAAGAGAAATCAGAGCTCGAACAGAAAGGTTTAGGTTTTTGTTTTTCCCGCTCGCTGGTCGGGAGTGGAATGGTAGAGAGATAGTATGATTGTGGTTCGATGAACCCTCTGCCAGGCACTTAGGTGTGAGTTGTGGAGTGATCATGTAGATGTAGATCTGCAACTGCAGTTCGTTGAGCGTCTCTGTAAAGCTTTCGCGCCGACTAAACGAACTCTTGACGAAACATACCCCCCTACGTTCGAAGCTTCTCTACCTCTTGCGTCTGTGATACCTGGTTATGGTACCAAACTGGTCAACAACACTCAATAATCGGTTGAACAAGCGCATTGTAAGCCTCGTCTTTCATGTATAAGTTAAATTTTCTTAAGAATCTTCCTTTGAGTGGCAATCCAGCATCTGCTTCTCCCACAACTGTTTTATGTGGTCATTCCACTTAAGGCCGCTCTGGATAGTTTCTCCTAGATAAGTTAAAACAGACAGTGTTTTTAGCAATTTTTCATCAGTACTGTAGTGGATTTCTTTTCTTATGTATGACCAATATATATCATTTATTTACGTTCAGGGTCAACTGCCAGAACTAGGAACATTCATCAATCCTCTGCAGGTCATTCTGGAAATCTGAACTCTCTTCTGGCGTTGCTACCGTCTTCTGCGAACAGTCTTAAGGGCTTCCGCCGCTTTCAACTACATAAAATATAGTTATTGTAAACAATAATGGTCCTATCAAACATCTGAGGGTACTCTGAAAGTTACATTTATATTTGTCGAATTTGTTTTGTTAAGAGCGATGTGTTGATATCTGTCTGCAAGGAGGACTTGAATCTAGTCACAAATCTGGTCCAATACAATGTAAGCTTGTATTTTTTTCTGTAAATGACAGTTCTGGCCAGTTGCAAATGAATTCCTGAAGCCAAGGAAAGCGGCATCTACCTGAGGTTCGTTGTCTAGAGCGCTATGGATCTCATGGAGGAACAAATAGAGCTGAGCTTCTCCAAGATCCCTGAGGAATCCATGTTGATCTTTATAGTGGAGAATTTCGTTTTCCAAAGACGTCATGATGCTTTACCATAGATCATGTTCTGTAATTCCATAACAAATTGACGTCAACGATGTAGGCCTATAACTATGTTCATCTTCCTACTTATCTTCTTGAAAACAGTATCGCGCTTTAGCGAGACAGACAGTCAAAGTATGCATATTAACCAAGGAATTAATTAATTAGAAAAAAGGCAAGCAACGTCATATATATTTTGCATTGTATGGAACTATTATTTTAAACAACTTGAACTGATATCAACTTTCTATTGCAGGCACATTTTCTCTGTGATTTTTGTTGAACTTCTTTTTTAAAGTAATTTAGAGAAATGAAACAGCATATTTTCAACATTTACCACAGAATGTGCAGGGTGATTCTGTTACAATGTTACAAACTTTCATGGATGACGGAGATGGGTAAACGGACCTATTTGAGGTGAGGGGCTAAGGTCGGGAAACGGCGGACTCGACAGCTTTAAGTGAAAATCGTTCCGATACCTCTGACAGTGGAATATATATACCGGGAGTGTAGTTGCTAAGACTTTAAGGTAGGCAATCCTGACGAGCACTTAGGTGTAGGTATTGTGATAATAACGCCACTAATCCTATGGAGATGATATATTGTGTGCTGACATGAGCAATCCTGGTGTAAAATGTCTATATTATAGTAGACTGTAGTTTGTGTTTTGAAGTACTGACGTCGATCAGCCCAAGCCAAATGGAGTTGTAGCGGGTGAATAAACTTGCAGACATGATTTTCGTGTATGGGGAAGCAAATGAAAACAGCAGAGACGTGGAAAGGACCAGATATTCGCGTAAAAGACATCTGACTCACACCATGATCCCAAGACTGTTCCAACGATTAAGTGAAACAGGGCAAGTGGTGTCACAATACAACAACTGAGGAGGACTACGAAGTACACGGATTCATGAGTGCAGTGCTTGCTCAACTGGATGAGGCTCCTGCTTCGCAGAGTATTGTGTGACGAGTGCTACAGGAAACGCAGCTACACTCCTACCACGCACAGAATGTGCATGCTTTAACTCCTGTTGACACCGCACCTCGTGTCGTGTTCAGCCAATGGTTTCAGTAGCGCCTTACAGTCGAACCCCACTTTCCTGCGTACTTACCTTTCGCGGATGAAGCCTGTTTCACCAGAGATGGAATGTCAAATAGCCGTAATAGTCATGTTTTTGGCTGATGAGAATCCCAAGCTATAACTGAGAAGAACCATCAACACAGGGTATCAGTTAACGTAGGGGTAGGCAAAGTCAATGATTACGTACTAGGCCCGTTTCTTCTTCCTCCCCGCTTAAACGCACCAGCGTCCACAGTGTTACTCAGAGACATACTACCCAGTTTCCTGGACCATATACCAATTTTTATTCGTCAGCTGATCTGGTTCCAAAATAGAGTCCTGTTTCTTGTCCAGCACGTTGACCTGATCTCACCCCACTTGATTTGTTCTTGTGGATGGTCTTGTGTATGAGACTGAAGAGATTTTTCTAGCAGGAATTCTCGTTGCCTGCGCCTCTGTTCAAACGACACGGGGGATCCAACTGGAAGACGAGGCGATCAGTTCCTGTTTCTTAGAAAGCGGTCGGCTGCTGTCGAATCGAAAAATGAGTCCATTCTTTCACTTGACCGTCTGGCTCTAACCGACGTCCGTGCATGTCTTTCCTCAAGTCGCCAATGATGTGAAAACCACACGGTGGAAGGTCCGGGCCGTACGGCGGTTGTTGTACTGTTTCCTAATTAAATCGCTGAAGCGTAGCCTTCGTGCAATTGTTGCGTGGGCGCTACCGTTATCGTGCAACGGGTTGATACCGTGAGACGGAATTCCTTGGTGTTTTGACTTTATGCTGCGTCGCAGTTTCTGCAAAGTGTCTTCATAACGCTGCGCATTGCTTGTGGTTCCAAGCTCGAGGTATTCGACGAGCAGAGAGCCCCTGCAGTCGAATAACAACGTCATCATGATCTTACCGGAACTTGTGTTAAGAGCTTCGTGTTTCTTTGGAGGAGGACGTGTGGGGTGTTTCCACCGTTAGTTTTGCCATTTGCCCTCGGGCTGTCGGAATGCCATCGGGGGGGAATCATCTTGTTACACGATAACACCTGACCCACACTCTCAATTGGACGAAGCTACACTTCAATGATTTGGTTAGGAAACATCAAAACATCCTCATAACAGCCTACATCTTACACCGTGTGACTTTCACGTCTTTGGCGACCGGAAAAAAGACGTGCTCGGTTTCAGACGGATGAGGAAGTCCAGGAGTGGGTGCGGTTGTGCAAACGCCAGTGGCTGACCGTGTTCTGCGAAACAAGAATTAATTGTCTCGTCTCCCAGTGGGATAAACGTTTTAAGGTGTGTGGCGATTAATTTTTAGTGGAACCTTTCCATGGTACCGTTGTGGCCGGAGTTCAGTTTTCATTCGACTGCCTCTCATACCTAATAATTCTGGGGAGTATTCGGCAGTAACTCTGTACGTGATGATAAGGGTTCCGAAAGTAGCGCCCCTTATTCTGAGCGCTGCGCGAGGCCAAGGTGGAACTTGACTAGATTTTCGCTTGTACCTTTCGATTCGGTCGTTTCCGGCCTATGGTCCTTTATCGATAACTGACACATTGACCCTCCTCCTTCATCCCTCAAAGTCTTTAACATCATCATGGCATCGTCCTGTATGTTTTGTCCTGTAACTTCATGCCTATTAAAGGAAAATTAGCATGTGATATTTATGTTAATAGTATGAGTGATGTGACCAAATGTCTTCTAAATGAACATGATTTGTCTAAATTGTTGCTAAGTGAAGTGTATGCACAGTGAAACTAAATGTGAAAGACATACCATTTTCATCGCTTACTGTAACTGTAGTCTCGAAACAGTTGTTTATATTAAATCTATTTCAACGTAGCTAGAGAATCACGTATGGGTATACAATGTGATCAAAAGTATCCGGACAACCACAAAAACGTACGTTTTTCATATTAGGTGCATTGTGCTGCCACCTACTGACAGGTACTCCAAATCAGCGATCTCAGTAGTCATTAGACATCGTGAGAGAGCAGAATGGGGCGCTCCGCGGAACTCACGGACTTCCAACGTGGTCAGGTGATTGGGTGTTACTTGTTCTACGTCTGTACGTGAGATTTCCACACTCCTAAATGTTCCTAGGTCCCCAGTTCCCAATGTAATAGTGAAGTGGAAAATTGAATCGACACGTACAGCACAAAAGCGTACAGGCCGACCTCGTCTATTGACTGACAAGAGACTACCAGCAGTTGAAGAGGATCATAATGTGTAATAGGCAGACATCTATCCAAACCGTCACACAGGATTTCCAGACTGCATCATAATCAACTGCAAGTACTGTGACAGTTAGGCAGGAGATGAGAAAACTTGGATTTCATGGTACAGCGGCTGCTCATAAGCCACACATCACGCCGGTAAATGCCAAACGATGCCTCGTTTGGTGTAAAGAGCGTTAACATTGGACGATTGAAAAGTAGAAAAACGTTGTATGGAGTGAAGAATAACGGTACATAATGTGGCGATCTTACGGCAGGATGTGGGCTATGGTGATGCCCGATGAACGTCATCTGCCAGCGTGTGTAGTGCCAACAGCAAAATTCGGAGGCGGTGGAATTACGGTGTGGTCGTGTTTTTCATGGAGGAGGATAGCACCCCTTGTTGTTTTGCGTGGCACTATCACAGCACCAGCCTACACTGATGTTTTAAGCACCTTCTTGCTTCCCACTGTTAAAGAGGAATTCGGGAACGGCTATTGCATCTTTCAACATGATTGATCACTTGTTCATAATTCACGGCCTTTGGCGGAGTGGCTACATGACAGTAACATCCCTGTAATGTACTGTCCTGAACAGAGTCCTGACCCGAATCATACAGAACACGTTTGGGATGTTTAGAAACGCCGATTTCGTTCCAGGCCTCAGTGACCGACATCGACACCTCTCCTCAGTGCAGCGCTCTGTGAGGAATGGGCTGCCATTCCCCAAGAAACCTTCCAGCACCTGATTGAACGTATGCCTGAAAGAGTGGAAGCTGTCATCAAGGCTAAGGGGGGCCACGCCATGTTGAATTCCAGCATTACCGGTGGAGGTCCCCACGAACTTGTTAATTATTTTCAGCCAGGTGTTTGGATACTTATGATCATATAGCGTAACTTTGCACTGATGGTCCATATCGGGCTCCTAGATGAGATTTGCCTCCAACGTTAAAATGACGAAAATACGATGAAGTGCTGTATACCAGTGCCCTTGAATTAGGCAAGAAAAAATTTCAAATGACCCACAAGATAGGCAAAAGCAGTATATTTAGCGTCAGGGAAAAGTTTCCAACATGAGCGTAAAACCTATTGGAACATTTTCGTATCTGTAGTGATTCTCGCGATGATATACGAGTTTTGTTTCTCACCCAAATGGTAATCATTATTCTGCATTCTATGTGTGTGCCATATTCACTTCAACACTACACACTTCGCAAAAAGCTGAAGGAGTCTGATTGTTTCTATTATTATTAGCAAGAGTTGGATAGGTTTCAGTACTGATGTCTAGTAAAATTGCTTTAATATTTGTAGGTGAAATCTTCTCTTGGACATTTCTCCAAATTTGTGACCAATTTGTATGAAGATATGTGGTTGCTATGGCACGCTAAGAAACCTTTTTATGATCTTTACTGTGATTGGATACTGTTACCACCTCCACTCCCTGTTATTCAGACGTAAATACGTACCATGAGTAGATGATCAGTTTCATTTTTCAGGTAATACACACGTAATACAGCGAAGATGCTCAGTGTGCCTATTGGTGACGCGCATCCAGTCCGTCACTGCTCTCTGATGGTAAAAGAGCAAACCCAAGCCCAAATGTAAACGAAAATATCCCCGAGAGGTAACGTACCAGCCATAAGTGTGTAAAAAGAGGAGTGTTGTCTGAACCCACATTGAAGAGGTTTCTTGCGAAATTCAGCGACGAAATTATTTTATGAAAGCCAAATTGAAGATAATTGACAATGATTCAAAGCTACTGACTCGGAAATTTCACGAAACTACGCAGAGTACAGAGGCGCTCGACAATATTATTTTCCACATGTGTTACTCTATCTGATATATCACTTGACCTCTTTTTCATTTGGAAACTGTTAGTGACATCCAAGATTGCTGCTTCCAAAATGGCCTTCATGCTTCTTAAAATAACCTCAAATTATTTCCCCACACTCAAGAAAATGACTCTAAGCACTGTGGGACTTAAAATATGAGGTCATCAGTCCCGTAGACTTAGAACTACTTAAACCTAACTAACCTAAGGACATGACACACATCCATGCCCGAGGCAGGATTCGAACCTGCGACCGTAGCGTAGTAGTAGTAGTAGTAGCTTTATTCATACGTAAATCTATTTTTACAGGGCTATAGGACATGTTAAAGTATTTATAAGTTTAGATCAATTTAAAATAAGCTAATTCGTATACACATATATTTACAGACTTATAGTTAGAGACAATCATTAGATTTACTCCTGGTGTGCATTATTTTTTTACAAATAACTTATTAAATAATATAATGCCACACTGTTCACTCATATCTCACTAGCAGCCATTTCACACACTATACACACATTATTTAATAATACTTCGCTCACTACACACACACACACACACACACACACACACACACACACACACACAAACTGATGAACTGTGGTCCATATTCTGTTCCGTAACTTCCCATTTGCTATTCTGAAAAACTTAGTCAGCATCCCTCCATAATGAGTGAGATGTTGAGCTCAGAAAGAGGAAGAGGTGTTAGTATTGCGCTGTGCACAGCTTGGGGGGTAAGTATTTCTAGAAAGGAAAAAAGAAGGGAAAAACCATAAAGTGAAGGTGTTTTATAAAATGTTGGATGTTTTATAATCATTATTATTATTATTATTTATTTGTATAACATTTTTTATCAAATCCCCACTCCCTTTTATCTAAGTAATCCTTCAAATAAAATATATTGCATAACAGGTACTTTTTAGCTACCTTTTAAAATAAGTGTACTCTTGCAGTTTCCTTAATCTCTTTTGGTACTTTATTGTACAGTTTTATTTTTTGGTAGACAATGCTGTTTTGAGTTTTATGTTCATTTTTTCATGGTAAATGTAAGTTGGATCTATCTCTTGTTGCATGGTCATGGGCAGAGCTGTTTGTGCAGTAATTACCAATGTTATATTTGATGTGTACAACTGACTGGGCAGTGTATTCACATGGTGCAGCTAAAATCCCCAGTGTTTTGAACAGATATTTACAATGAGCTCGACTGGTATTTTTGGTTATTATTCTTATGGCTCTGTTCTGTACTTTGAAAAATGTGTTCATATTTTTTGCGTTTGTTCCCCAAAAAAGAATGTCATAGTTAAGAATTGAGTGTAAATATGAATAGTATGTAACTAAAAGACAGTGCATGTTACACATTGATGACAGGATTCCAATGACATAACATGCTGATGACATTCTGTTCGCAAGTACCTTTGTGTGTTCCCACCACTTCAATTGAGAATCAGTGTTCATTACTAGAAATTTTGCATTTGTTACACAGTCTGTAGAGGTTCCATCTACATTTAATTTAACATTGTCATTTTTCCTCTTCAAACTGAAATTCATGGCATTAGTTTTCTTTATGTTCAGTGTAACTTTATTGCTTATTGACGAATCATAAACTTCCTTGAGAGTTTCATTTGCGATCTTGGCAAGGAGTTCTCTTGTTTTCTCAGTGACTATAATATTGCTGTCATCAGCGAAGAGAATATTTTCACCATGAGTAACACTACTGGGAAAGTCATTGATGCATTTCAGGAACAGTATTGTTCCTAATACGCTACCTTGCAGAACCCTTATATTAATGTATATTGATTCTGGTAAGTGTTTTACTAAATGTTTAGCTCTATTTGAAGTATGTGTTATCTCTACTCTTTGTACCCTATCTGTTAGGTATGATCGAAACCAGTCATTAGCTACCCCTGTTGTTCCTGATACTTCTAATTTATTTAATATTATCTTGTGGTCAACTGTATCAAACGCCTTAGAAAGATCCAAAAATATGCCTGTGGCACGCTCATCTTTATCAAGACCATCAAGTACAACTTCCGTGATTTCTACTATGGCTGACTCCGTATTTTTGCTACTTTGGAAACAAAACTGTGATTCGATTAAAAGATTGTATTTATTCAGGTAATTCATTAATCTGTCTTTCATAATTGCTTCTATTATTTTTGAGAATGCTGACAGCAGGGAAATGGGCTGGTAATTTTCTATATCTTCTGCATTACCTTTCTTAAGCAAAAGTACAACTCTTGCCTGTTTTAATAGCTCAGGAAATGTCCCTGATGTGAAAGATTCATTTATTATATTTGTTAAGGGGCCTTGTATAATTCATTTGCATTGTTTCAGTACACACACTGATACTTCATCAGGCCTAATGACATTTTATTTTCTAGTTTTTGAACAGTTTTATTGACCTCATTTTCTGTGGTTAGAAGTAACATCATTGTATTTAGTGCACATTATTTACAGGTGTTATATTTATTTTTGGGGATTTTGCTCTAACTTCTCTGAAATACTTCAAAAATGCTCGTTTACATAGTTTTGTAAGTGCTGAGGATCATTTATTACCTTATCCCCTCCCTTAGCAGTATATTATTCTGCATTTGTTTGCCTCTCCCCGTTTACTTTTTTATAACACCGCAGACTGCTTTGCTTTTATTCTCTGCATTATGTATTATTTTGTCATTAAATGACTTATTTGAAGCAATCAGTACATTCCTATTGATCTTTCGCTTAAGTTCCTTCGTTCCGAATTCCATGTACAACCTCAGCTGGGTGATTGTGTGGCTAGTTGGAAATTAAGGCATTTTTGTAGCAGAGGAAGGAAAAATACATTACGAGTGGAAACGTAGAGTTGGATTTTCAAATGGTAACGGAAAACTACCCACCCCGAAATAGAACGTTATTGCGAGCGTGAAAAAAAAACGTGCTTTGCAAGAGAAAGACGACAGACATTAATGAAATCTCTCTCCACACCCTGAAAGAGGATATTATTTTGGGAGTGAGAAAGAGGTCACTGCGTGAGGGAGATGGCCGAACGCCGAATCAGAACGAGAGAACTAACGACTTGCTTAAATTTGAATGTAAACGCCTCAACATCGCTCCACAAAGAGATTCAACTTTCACATGAGACAGATATTCGGGACGGTGAAGGGACAGGACAGAACAAGAAAGAAATAATGGACATGGAGATTAGAAACATCACTCTTGAGTGAAACAGTGCAAAATCGGCGTGAGATTAATCTTAAAAGATATGAGGTTGATTAAATAAATTACATATTTCGAGATTCAAATAATTCATTGTGTCAACAAGAATGCCTATGTTTCAATGGCACCAACACAGCCAACAAATGCTAAATCTGTTTCACATAAGATCTCTTGAAGTAGTTTTAGACATTTGCGTCGATAACCCGAGATCTATTATTCCCATCACAGTCCTGGTGTGAGGCAACATTCAATACCTCTAAGCAACGCAATTGTGCCGTTATAGGCACAATTTATCGGCAAAGCCGGACCAACTCCCTCAGCTTTGGTACAGAATGAAGTCCTTTAGATAATGCTCGCCAGTCTAGCCTTCATCCAAGAAATGAAGGTAAATGAGTCATAAGTTCTAGTGATTTCCCCATATCGCTCTAGGCAAATGCCTGTGTAGTTCATTTGAAAACGTCACGGTTGATATCCTTCCCAATCCTTCCATAACACGAGCTTCTGCTTGATCTGTAACGAATGTGCTGTTGATGTGACGTTAAAGTCTGTTCTTCTTTCCCTTTTCTTTCATTAGTTCTATACCACATTACCTCTGTAGCAGTTTTATTACCTTCATATAAGTTCAAAATTTGTGCTACAGCTTCCAGTCCTCACATGACCACCAAGTAGCTTCCTGCAATTTCGTCGGAAAACTTAGCTATGACATAGTCTCAGGAAACTGCAAGTGTAATTCCATACCTGAAAAAGCAACATGAAGTTCTTTTGGAAGTTATGCACCTGAAACATATTTCGGCTAATCACTTCGGCTTCAGAACATCTGTCTTGAGAAAGCAACACGCTATCGAAATTAATGACCCCGTCCTGCGTATCACGTTACTGCTATGACGACATTAAATTTGTTCAAACCAGATTGAATCGTATTATTTCTGTAGGAGCTGACGTCTTTCATTTCCTGTGCTAAGTACAGTGTTTCGTTCGGTCTTTTTGGCTACCTTCCTCAAAATAGGCCATTGCTGAGCTCTACAATGCAACTGTAGAATGAACATCGGGGGTTATGTTAACACTGAAATAAGTGAATATTTCCCGGTGAAGTAGTACTAATTACAAAATTCGAGAGTCGATCCATATCCGCTTTAGAAGCAAATCATAGCTACATAAATGCGAACAAAACATACTGCTCTGTATTTTAGATATTTCTGCTACTTGTCAACGTGGTCGCAGCCGGCGCCACCGACCCTTTTAAGTGCGAGCTTCGCAAGTGGATACAGTTCAAGAAAACTACCAGGTGAGCTAAAGTATTCTTCCCGCCACTGGTCTAATGGGCACTTGGCAACACTGTAGCATACGTTTGCCAACTACGTAACAGTCGATTTACTTCCTGGAATAGCTTCAAAATATCCTACTAAATTCACTCGATATTTTCTTGATAATTCTAACAAATAATCTAAATTATTCCCACTGTAGCATAATACTTGGTAACCAAGAAGATGATTTGTTTCCAGGAAGTTCCTTTCACATAGAATCTATAGGTGATCACATATTTCCCTTAGCTAATTATCTGTGTTACGAATCACTATGGCAGCACCAGTTCGCTAGCTAAGTGGTATTGTGGTCGGTTCGTCAAGAGGAGCATGACATAAAGTCAAGTTTTCGCGCACTGGAGATCTACAGAATATTAGCTTTTTGCCTGTTCTATTACTGGACTTCCAATTGGAAAATCAGTAAGGAAATCTTAATTTCTTCGTCTTGAGTCTTCTCGAAATCTTGAGTTAGTACTCCTCGGTCTAAAGAAATTGCATCGTTGCGTCCTTGTTAAACCTTACATTTTTCTGCTCGTGCTGACATAATTTGTAAGGTTTTGAGAATATACTGTTTGATTCGTTTATGCATGGCATAACATAATTTCGTAATTCGGTTTCATTTTTGGATCTATACTCACAGCCAGATCTACATATTTTCGTGGTAGTTCCGAATTGCTTCTTCGGTAGGACACAAGACTTCACGTAGACAGAGCCCATATCGAGGTCAAACGTGAATAATATATTTTACAACTCTAGTCGTAAGATGATCACGGTAAGTTGTAATTCATTTGTAACAGAAAAGTGTGTATTTATACACTCCTGGAAATGGAAAAAAGAACACATTGACACCGGTATGTCAGACCCACCATACTTGCTCCGGACACTGCGAGAGGGCTGTACAAGCAATGATCACACGCACGGCACAGCGGACACACCAAGAACCGCGGTGTTGGCCGTCGAATGGCGCTAGCTGCGCAGCATTTGTGCACCGCCGCCGTCAGTGTCAGCCAGTTTGCCGTGGCATACGGAGCTCCATCGCAGTCTTTAACACTGGTAGCATGCCGCGACAGCGTGGACGTGAACCGTATGTGCAGTTGACGGACTTTGAGCAAGGGCGTATAGTGGGCATGCGGGAGGCCGGGTGGACGTACCGCCGAATTGCTCAACACGTGGGGCGTGAGGTCTCCACAGTACATCGATGTTGTCGCCAGTGGTCGGCGGAAGGTGCACGTGCCCGTCGACCTGGGACCGGACCGCAGCGACGCACGGATGCACGCCAAGACCGTAGGATCCTACGCAGTGCCGTAGGGGACCGCACCGCCACTTCCCAGCAAATTAGGGACACTGTTGCTCCTGGGGTATCGGCGAGGACCATTCGCAACCGTCTCCATGAAGCTGGGCTACGGTCCCGCACACCGGTAGGCCGTCTTCCGCTCACGCCCCAACATCGTGCAGCCCGCCTCCAGTGGTGTCGCGACAGGCGTGAATGGAGGGACGAATGGAGACGTGTCGTCTTCAGCGATGAGAGTCGCTTCTGCCTTGGTGCCAATGATGGTCGTATGCGTGTTTGGCGCCGCGCAGGTGAGCGCCACAATCAGGACTGCATACGACCGAGGCACACAGGGCCAACATCCGGCATCATGGTGTGGGGAGCGATCTCCTACACTGGCCGTACACCACTGGTGATCGTCGAGGGGACACTGAATAGTGCACGGTACATCCAAACCGTCATCGAACCCATCGTTCTATCATTCCTAGACCGGCAAGGGAACTTGCTGTTCCAACAGGACAATGCACGTCCGCATGTATCCCGTGCCACCCAACGTGCTCTAGAAGGTGTAAGTCAACTACCCTGGCCAGCAAGATCTCCGGATCTGTCCCCCATTGAGCATGTTTGGGACTGGATGAAGCGTCGTCTCACGCAGTCTGCACGTCCAGCACGAACGCTGGTCCAACTGAGGCGCCAGGTGGAAATGGCATGGCAAGCCGTTCCACAGGACTTCATCCAGCATCTCTACGATCGTCTCCATGGGAGAATAGCAGCCTGCATTGCTGCGAAAGGTGGATATACACTGTACTAGTGCCGACATTGTGCATAAATAATTCGTTAGCAAACGACTCTTTGTGTTTTGTTAGCTATGATGATACGTGTGGGTTTAAATCCTAGTCATCGTAGAACAAAAATGTCACGTTATTTCTGATTCAAACATACAGATAACTCGCAACTGTTACACACACCAATACTTACCGTGCTTTCACTTCTATAAAATAATGGCGAAAGGCGCCGGATTCGAATTCCAGTGACGCATTTTTTCTTCTTTTTGTCGTTTCAGTTATCTTGCTACTGTTGAGCAATTTCATATATGACGTTTGGTTGTGCTTACTTAACATTCAGTTACATTCCTGGTTCTAACCCCCGTCCCACACAAAACCTTGCGCCACGTCATTTGTTATTTGTGACTAAGATCATATTTAAGATTTTAAGCGCTTATTTAACAGGGGGAATACTTGCTGTGCACTGGGTCCTGGTGAAAGTCGCGAGCTCTATCTTCTTATCTCGTGTTTTTTACTGAAAATATCGTGCTTGTGCTCTTGTTAACTTTACTACTACAGAGATCGCCTAAACTTTATTTTTTTTTAATTGGTCCTGTGCGCAACAAATAAATTACTTGGTCTTTCTGCTGCCACTGCTTGATCTGCTGCATTCCATTATTTAACAAAAACATAAAAAAACCTATTATTCATGCTGAGTGGAATGCATGTTCTGTATGGCGGCTCCTACTGTTGCTGCGGCTGATGCTTACTACATCTACATATAATTCAAGAGAATTGGTTTGGCCAAATCTAAACTCGATTAATGATAGCCCAAAAAAGTAGTTCCTTTTTTCAAAAACTATATTCTGAAAGCGATCCTTTCTCATTCACTTAACAAAACGCTAGAAGCTCCTTGAACAATCACTTCGTATGTAAATCTGCCTCCAGTGGCATTAAAGCAGTATTACAAATTAATCAAACTCTTGAGACAGACTGAAATACTTCTCAATTAAATACACAGTGAAACAATTCCCTGGCAATTACAAAAGAAATCAATGACAAAAATCAATATTTTATCTATTCGCCTAACAACGGTTTCCCTTAAGAATTCAACTCCTATCATTATCAAAATTACCGTCTACTGTTACGCACATACACAAACCCTTTTCTTTAAATTAATAAGCGCTCTGCAAATTATAAAAAATATCAACTCAATACCAAATCCTGTCTCGACGCTGGAGGACACGGCAGTACGGCAGCTCGGCGACGACCCCTCGCCAAAGACAAGTGCGCACCACAGCAGGCGAGCTCCTACACTGGGTTCCAAACTGCCACTAATTAATCCGTGCGCTGCGAAGCGCGACAACAATATCTTAGATTCCAGAGCTTGTGTATGCGAGCTGTAACCAACCTTTAAATTGCCAACTCTCATTGGTCCAGTGCAAACCTTTTGTCGTTTTACTTGAAGATGAAACTTTATTTTTGGTATGTTATACATTGCACTAGATTTGAGTTTACGAGTGTTAAAGACTATGTCATCTCTAATTCCGCCTTTTCTTATATCTTCATTTTCGTGGTATTAATTTATATTTGGAGTGTTTGTCATACAGAGCAAAGTTCTCTAGCGATCTCTCTTAGTGACCATTCTATATAGTCCAACGTCTGTAACGAAAAGAGAATAGAGGACGTAAAGGATAGTGCGTTGTATCGGTTGCATACAAATTAGGGTGTATCTAACTCAGATCCATTGGATACTTTTGAGCGTGTTAATAAATATGAGTTGATGAGACAGTACGTTGGGGTGCGATTGACTCGTTGTCCAGTGGTGTGGTGAATGTTGCTCTGGACTTGAAATAACGATGCTCTGATGGTAACGTTTCATTCGTTCTGTTTAGTTCATAGTTATCTGTAAGTTTCTATGCTTAGGTTTTGAGGTGTTTTCGATTGGAGTTTCTTTTGGTGACTTATGTGTTTATCTTGTACTGTTACGTGTTTATTCTGTACTGTTAATTGTGGTGATTGTACTGTATATCTTTCTCTTGTTCCCCAGAACCTCTTTGTCTCCTGTTATTTTGTGTACAAATTAAGTAATTAGAAACCATTGATCCTGTATATATGTTAATTACGGCTCCACAGGTTGTGTGTTGTCACGGTCCGCGCGGCTGCCCCCCCCCCCCCCGTAGGAGGTTAGAGTCCTCCCTCGGGTATGGGTGTGTGTATTGTCCTCAGTGTAAGTTAGTCGAAGTTAGATTAAGTAGTGTGTAAGTTTAGGAACCGATGACCTCAGCAGTTTGGTCCCATAAGACCTTATGCCAAATTTCCAGTTTTTCCACGGGTTGTATCTATAGACTTCTGAATATGTGTCGTGTTATGTGAAGCTGATTTGCTCGTGGAGCCATTATCTCACTGACTCTCTAGGAAACATAAATATTTTGTCACAAATTATTTGACGTGTATTCGAGGCATTTACGAGCGAGACGCGCTGTTTACCCAAACGCCACGATTTCTGGAAAAGCTCGAAGTCACGTTGTCTACACCATGTGATTAACTTAAAACTATTGAAGAAGGGAAAGAAGTGTGCCTTACCCTTCCAAGAAAATCCTGAATTAGTTGTTGCGTGATGTTCTTGCTCTTGCAGTGGAGAGAACAATGTGTAGTGCAGAAAGAGGCAACACTCCGCGCTAGCAGAGAATAGCATTATCGAGGTACACACCTTCGAATTCGGAAAAAAGAAGAAGCTGTGCAGCGCGAACGGTTTCTGAGGATCTTCTACGAGGCAGTGGAGTTAAATATGCACAACAATTGAGTAAACAGGGATAGCGGTTTCCAGCTCAGTGCACTGTGGAATTCCGCAATCGACAAAATACGTCAGGAACGCTCCGATCTGAAGGCAGCGGCGTCCGTAGACGGATTGGATAGCCACCGGGTCTCGACGCCGGACCGCGCTCCCCACCACCACCGACGTGGTACCCTCTTCCGGAGATATGTGATTGGCCAGCCGACAGAAGCGGACGACGGCCAAGCAGCTATATAGATACACAGAACACAGCATCCCGACCCTTTGCCAGAAGATGATGGGTACAAAACTCATCGAAACTTTGTGACTAGACGACGCCACCAGTCGGCTGATAACCCGAGAAGAATTCATCAAGAGACATTTCAGTTGTACATGAGGATGTATGTCCATGGAGATCGAGTATCGAGGACTGTGAGGAGTGAGCCTGTAATAAGCATTATATAGGTTTTGTGGTTTAGCGCCGTGAGAGCATCGTGACTCACGAATTTTGTGCCGTAGGTTTCTGGATACGATGAAGTACCGAGGGTTTTAACGGAATACGGCAGACGATGTGTTCTGCTCGAGTCGATGTTTTCAGCTGCTAGAAACTTCGAGAGGAGGATTCTTATAGACTTTATGTTTCTAGAACTGTTTCGGACACTGCATACTGTGCTTCTTTCTGAAAATGGTTCGATGTGGACTATGCTTACTCAATAGGTCTGGAAGAATACGTTGTTGTTATGTGCTTGTGGACGTTGTCCGTCAGGAATTTTGGACAACGATGTGAACGGTGAAGTGCCAATAGACTGGAATAATAAACAGGGCAAGCTGACGTTGTTATCAGAGATCCTATGTGATGATAGGTGCCTATACAAATGTCGTAAGTAGACCGTTCCGAGCTAAACTAGAGTATAGCGTCAATGTGCTTTTGGATAAGTGTCTCCTTTCTACTAAGTGACCTTGTGTACAAATGTCTCATGTTTTCTACTAACTAATGAGGGTTTTGTGCTTGTAGGATGACACCTGGTTCAATATCTTTCATCCATTAGCCAGTGATTTATCATGGATGTCCGTACTGTTGCAGTTCCGTGAGATCGGCTGAGAATCGATTTATAAGTGTCTTCAGAAGCACTGCGAATGTAGTTTAGTACTGGACTAATCAAACAACTTTTTTAAATTGGTCATTATATTATACATACTACCACCACCTTATGTAGTTAGTGGGTCGTTTAATTTTTACAATATTATTAGCAGCTGTATTACACGGTTTACGAGTGAGATACACAGGAGCTACAATGGGCAAGTTATTTACTATGGAGGTTATTCTACATATTCTAGTGGTGTACTTAATAACTAAGCCTCTACACTGCCTGCAGTGTCACAGGTGTGTCAGTCCAATATATAAACCTACTGCACGGCCTTGCCCACCGAGCTAATCCCGATGAGCGTTCCCCTGACACTGGGCGTGCAAAGGATACCTTCAATATTTCGCTGCAGGTTCCTGTTATATGTTTCCTAATTCTAAGTCCTTCTTACCAGAAAATCTAACTTACGTCAATTCCGGTGCTTGTCTTAGTTCGGTATCGTTGTACTCCACTCCTTGTAGTTCTGCACGTGGCGGATTCCGACTGTAACGGCAGTCGACCTATCCACCCACAGGCGATACGGGATTGGGATACTGGGACACATTTTGTTATTTTTTCGCTACTCACGATTGTCCCTCAGAATTTCCGAAAGAACTTTTCGTCATACCTCGTTAGCCAGGTTGTTTGGAGTGCGAAATTTATCCTCTCGTCTCAGGAGTGTGTACGTGTCGCTGTTCGGTAGTTGGAATCTTATCGCAGCTGCTACATCATTGTAGAGGGGGCACTCGTAAAACACACTGTCGGGATTACCCTCCGGTGCACCACAGTCACTATAAGGCGTAGCCCTCCTCCCAAACCTGCACAGATATGTCGGACAGGGCCCATGACCAGTGAAAAAATGGAAAAATCCCCGTGTTGGCTCAAAGTATGTCAGGCATAACAGTTCTTTCACATCTGGTAGAAATTGGAATGTTCTTCGGCCAGTGTCATCGACTTCCCATGCCTCCTGCCACAGCTCTTCACCCCTTCTCCTGATCACACCCTTATCCCCAGCCCCAACGCCCAGAATATCCCCTGTTTTCCCTATTTCCCCCTTCTTCGCCCAGAACCACGCTGCCTGCTCTCTGATTTTTATGTCAAGGCGACAGAGACCCATTAATACCAACAGGGCCCCACCTGGAGATGTCCTGTAGGTCCCCACAGACCTTAATATAATGTTCCTTTGAATCCTTCTCACTGCCATGGAGGGCACCACCCTCGTGAGCCTGTGCTCCCAGACTCCCGAGCTGTAACCCACTATTGATGTTAGTATGCTGATATGTCATAATTTTATTAAATGAGGGGGAAGATAGAATCTTTTATGACCAGTGTAATTGAGGTTTTTAAGTACTTCTAGGGCTCTTTGGGTTACGATTTCGATGGGCTTTGCAAAGTTTCACCTTTCATCAATGATGACTCCCAGATAACGGGCCTCTCGTCGCCGGAGGAATGGTGAGCCCTCGATTCTCACTGTTGGGTTCCTTACTAGTTGTCCTTTTAATAGGAGATAGGTCTACTTGCTTGGTGAAACACTCATTTTTGTGTTTCGGCACCATAGTTGTATTTTTCCCATAGCCCTTTCTGTCTTTGGCTCCATATCTTCGAGGCTACGGCCGCCAACCAACAGGAGGATGTCATCCGCGTGGGCTATCACCTCTAGCGCCTCTTCGCTCTGTTGTAAGCTGGCCAATAATGGTTCCATGTGGATGTCCCAGAAGAAGGGCCTAAGACAGAACCTTGGGGGCATTTCTTTGTTATCGTTTTTTCAACTCTCCCTCTAGGAGGTGATAGCCAGACCCCCCGATTATCGCAGTAACTCCTGAGACAACCGTATAGCGGCCCTATACACTCTTTCTCCCTTAAACAGGAGAAGAGCGAAGGGCACCACAGGTGGTCGAAGGCGCCACTGTTGTTCACCATGCTGCCTACTATGTGCCTGGAAGGGGCTGAGTCACAGACCTCAGTCACCAGGGCGATTGCGTCAGCTGCCGACCGCCTGGGCCTAAAGCCCAACTGCCTGCCACTCATCCCGCACAGCACTCGATGTGCAGCCAGTCTGTCAGCTTTCCAAAAAGGTTTAGTAAACAAATCGGTCTGTATGATTTGGTTTAGATTGTTTCTTTTTGGGTCCTTTCCTTATGATTTCACGTTTGCAATTTTCAAAATTTTCGGAAAATATTTGCTGCCTGAGGCACTCGTTATGTAGTTGGGTAAGTAGTGTTACCATCTGAGGGGCTAAGAATTGCACTGCCTCCGCACCAATGCCTTTTGGCCCAGGGGCTTTCCCTCTCTTTAATGATTTTATTTGGGCAGCCACCTCCTCTTCAGAGAAGGGGTATACTGCCCTTTCGTTGGTGTACCTAACTAGATCGTCATATCTCATTTGGCACTGATCCTTAGTTTCCTCCTCCACACTGTCGCCAGGCAGCAGGGACCGGAGGAGGACCTCAGCAGTTTACTGCCAGGGTTCCGTCATCCTGTCCCCATGTCAGACTGTAGATATCACCATTGAAGAGCAGATCTTCTCTCTTACCAGTTTGTAGGGCACTTCCCATGGGTCTATAGTTAATTGGTTTATCACGTACCTTCCCCAAGTTCGTACCCTGACCGCCCGAAGCTCATTTAGGAATGTCTCCTTTGCTTCCCTGTACTGTTGCAACCATCCTTGCCTTTCCCACCAGACGACGCTGCGCTGGTAGTGCCTCCTTAGTCTTCTGATAGACTGACGTATATGGTATAGTTCGGCTGACCATGGTGACGGAGAGGCCACCATGGCCCTCCTCCTGGTAGGTACGGCTGCTTTCACCGCTCTCGTAATCGCACTTACCAGCTCTTCGGCATACTTGTCCACATCTATATCACCTTCTGGTACTGCAGGAATGTCGCACTCGCTTGCTAGGCGTTCCCAGTCTGCTCTAGTACAGTTCAACCGGACCTCCTACCCCATGGTCCAGTGCCGCTCTCTGTCACCTATCGTGAATGTAATAAGACTGTGCTCACTTGTGGTGGTATTGCCTTCTACCGTCCAATTTTTTACAACGCTGACGGCGTTAGGTGTGGCAAGTGTCACATCGATGTTTGTGCCTCTTTTCCATCCCGCTGTATATGTGGGAGGGTTACCAGGCTTGTTGGCCACCACAAGTTGCAAGGCCATAATTGTTTCTTTTGCCTTTCCTCCATATGCGTCTCTTGTGTCACTGTACCATACGGGAGATTTTGCATTTACATCAGCATTCACAATCATTTTGCGTCCGCGCAACGCCGTGATTACTCTAGCGAGGTGGTCCAGATGTTGCTTAATATCATCTCCGTACTGGAAGTACATATTAACGAGAGTTAATACTCCCGCGGGAGATTGCGTTTCCACAACGTTGCAGTGACTGTTTGTGAACTGCGAGAGAATTGTTAGCCGCAATGACTTGTTTGTTATTATTATCGCCCCTCTCGGTTCTTCCCCGCTGCTGACTAGTTGCCATGTAGCGGCTGCGAAAGCTATTTGCCCAGCTTGGGAGTACGACTCCTGCAGGCAGAGCACATCTAGTCTTTTCTCCTCCACCACCCCGAGCAGCTCCTGCATCACGAGTCTGCTGTTGTGTGTGTTTAGTTGACCAATAGATATTGTTGTCGTTATGGGAAGTATGTGTGTATGTGATCATCTGGCCAGTTATTTCGCCATTCGAAAGCAATGCGTCCGTTTGCCAAGATTGATTGTGTGTAGATACCAAGATCAAATTTTTCACCTCGTCCTTCCAACATTTTCTTGACCAGATCCCACAGGGCCCCGAAGTCGGTGGGGAGATTCATCGACGTGAGCTGTATTCTGTCAACAGCCTCCATCACCGAGAAGGTGACTTTCCTACCATATTTATGTCCTATCCGGACCACATGGTATGGGTAGTCGGTTGCTCCATCCTTGCCTATTGCATGGCGTGTCCCATGTTGGGACATACTCTGACAGAGTCTGCAGACGGTATTCTGACAGGAGTGGATTCTTGTGAAGCTGGAAGCACACTAGTGCTTGTTATTGTGTTTTCTTGAACTGGATACTGTCCCACTCTGCGAGATTCGTTTTTCTGCATGGCCACTGGTCGGGCTACTACCTCAGGAGCCGGCCGGTGTGGCCGAGAGGTTCTAGGCGCTACAGTCTGGAACCGCGCGACCGCTACGGTTGCTGGTTCGAATCCTGCCTCGGGCATGGATGTGTGTGATGTCCTTAGGTTAGTTAGGTTTAAGTAGTTCCAAGTTCTAGGGGACTGATGACCTCACATGTTAAGTCCCATAGTGCTCAGAGCCATTTGAACCATTTTAACCACTACCTCAGGATGCCTTGGCCACTCTGGATCTTTTGTCGGCCTGTATCCCCGACTTTGGGAGGAGGGAACGGCAACCAGCGTCGGAAGTTCCGTCTGTATCTCCATGTGAAGCATTTGTGTTTTTTGGATGCCTGAAAGCTACCTCAAGAATTATTTGAATTTGCTTGCCCTCATAGCGTCCCTCCTCCCTTTGTTCAGGGATTTTCTCTTTGGCATCCTGTTCCCATTTATGTTTTCAGCCATAATCTATTCTTGAAATTAGTGTCTTTTCAAGCGTCCTACATATAGGGCAATTTCGACCAGTGATACCACATGATCTCTTACCTCGCTTTTTACATGGATTGCATACCCCTGCTGCCTTGCAGTCTTTTGTTGTATGATTTTCTCACCACACTTGGAGCAAGCCGACCCCCTGGTATAGTGATTGAGAATGTGGTCCACGTCCCCAAAGTTATGGCAACGAGGTACCACAAGATAGTCCCTTACGTTGATCGCGTGTAAACCAATGCAGAGCTTGCCCATTGACATTACTTTCTTCCACATCGATCCGGTGACCTCAGTAACGTGATGGACAACATCACGTTTCCGAGGCCCCGTCTTAAATCTCAGCTTGAACCTCCTTTTGAAGTCCTCGTCCTTCATTTCTTCAAAGCTCTGTCTTTTTATTGCTTCGTAAAATTCCTCATCTTACATTACAGAGGGTATGTCATACAGAATAACAAGAGTATTTCTTTCCTTTGAAGGTTCGCATTTAACCACCTAGCATAACTTTTGGTTATTCAGCAACTTTTCTTTATCCTCCTCTGCTGCTACATCTACAATTACTACGTTTTTCCAAGTTTGATCTTATAAATCTTAATTTTATCTTTTACTGGATTTACAATTGTTGAGAAGATTTCTTGCCATATTTAATGTCTTGGCCAGGCATGGGACTAAGGAAGACCGCCGTGTTGGGCCATTTGGTAACTTTCGCAATCGAGTCCTTTATGGTTTGCGGCTTGGGTGGCGCTTGCGCGACCACACCCACCCAGGTCTTTGTCGGTTGTTTACGTAATCTTTCATTCTCTTTTTCGAGCTCTTCAACGCGGCCTTCGAGTCTGGCATTGGCAGTAGTCCATGCTAGTGTAAATAGTTGTATTTTCTAGACGCGCACAAGAGGAGAACCTGAAAATAAGAGGGTTATTCAGAGAGTAAGCTCCGACCGGCCGCGGTATGGAAACGACTGTGACAATGCGATGAAGTTTTGCACAGATGTGTTGGGTAGTGCCGCTGGTATCCACATCGATCGCGTCATGTCGCTCTCTTAAATTCTGAGCTCACAGTAAACACATAAAGATACCAAGAAAACAGTGTCTCCAGCCAAGTATGAGGGTCTGCTGAGAGATTTTGTTTGATGTCGTGCAGGTCACATAACGTAACTGTCATGCGTTTCATTCTTCATGACACTTCAAGACCGCTCTCTGCAGGGGCAATGAAGATGCCTCTGCAGCGTTTTCGATGGGATGTGTTTGGGTACTTACAACATAGCACGTAATTGGCTAGTCCTGGTTTTCATTGCTGCTCACATCAACAGCACATTCTGGCACAGACAACGAGCTGTAGACGAGCGTAGAGAATTGCCGGAATGCACAGGTGACTGCCTTCTATGACGAGGGTATTGGAGAGTTGGTACAACGCTACGAGAAGTGCCGCAGTCGGAGCGGTGACTATGTAGGGGAGAGGATGTTGGCCGCAGCTAACTGTTGCAAATAAAACATTTTTCATTTTCACAGTGGTTGCCATTTCGCGAACGATCGCAACTTATCTTCCGTATAGCCATCGAAGATAGCTAGTCTTAGCATTGCATGTTGAAATGAGTGTCTAGTTTGATCTAATGCACGGCAACATGGACAGAGAATAAAGGTAATGTCACTAGCACATCTTTTTCACTCCTCTGGATTCCTATCCAAGCTAAGTTAGTTTGTAGACATGATCGTGTAAAGAGTGTACAAATTTCTTGTTAATAAATGAAAAGTGCTAGCTTGCTTTTGTTCTACAGTATCTACATATACATGGTTACTCTGCAATTCACACTTACGTACCTGGCAGAGGATTCATCGAACCATTTTCATACTACTTCTCTACCATTCCATTCTCGATTGGCGGGTGGGAGAAAGGAACACCTAAATCTTTCCGTTCGAGCTCTGATTCCTCTTATTTTATTATGATGATCATTTCTCACTACATAGGTGGGTGTCAACAAAATATTTTCACGTCCGGAAGTGAAAGTTGGTGACTGAAATTTCGTAAATAGATCTCGCCGCAAAGAAAACCGCCTTTGTTTCAGTGACTGCCACCCCAACTCGCGTATCATGCTAGTGACACTCACACCCCTATCGCGCGATAACACGAAAAGATCTGCCCTTCTGAGCACCTTTTCGACGTCCTCCGTCAATCTTAACTTGTAAGAATCCCATACCGCGCAGCAATATTCCAGCACAGGGCGGACAAGTGTAATGTAGGCTGTCTCTTTAGTGGGTTTGTCGCATCTTCTAAGTGTTCTGCCAACAAAGTGCAGTCTTTGTTTCGCCTTCCCCACAATATTATCTATGTGGTCTTTCCAATTTAAGTTGCTCGTAATGGTAATTCCTAGGTATTTAGTCTAATTGACAACCCTTAGATTTGTGCGATTTATCGTATACCGAAAATTTACCGGAGTTCTTTTAGTACCCATGTGCATGACCTCGCCCTTTTCTTTGTTTAGTGCTACTTGCCACATTTCATACTATACAGAAATTCTTTCTAGACCATTTTGTAATTGGAATTGGTCGTCTGATGATTATACTATACTGTAAATTACGGCGTCATCTTCATACAATCTAAGGAGGCTGGTCAGATTATCACCTTGATCATTTATATAAATCAAGAACAACGGAGGGCCTATGACACTGCCTTGTGCAACGCCAGATATCATTTCTGTTCTTTTCGATGATTTACCGTCTATCACTGCGAACTGTGACCTCTCTGAGAGGAAATCACGAATCCAGTCACACAACTGAGACGATACTCCATATGCACATAATTTGATTAACAGTCGCTTGTGAGTAACGGTATCAAAAGCTTTCTGGAAATCTAGGAATACGAAATCGATCTGAGATCCTTTGTCGACAGCACTCATTACTTCATGGGAATAAAGAGCTAGCTGTGTTGCACATTGTAACGGAACATATTAAAGGCTTTACTTTAATGAAGTAAGTGATACCCTCCAAATTCAACCAGTTTAACGAGTATTTATGATTATAGAAGAGTTATTGTGTATGTTAACAATGATTGCACAACATGTCTCCATAAACAGTCAACCCATTAAATTATACTGAATAACTGACCCACACAAAAGTTAATATCACTTGATCACTGATACAGCAAATGTCATCATGTAAAAACACTAAGTTTATCTTAAATAATTAATATGAAGTACGAAAAATAGTGGCCAACTTAGGTATTTTGGATCTCCTTAAATAAAAATCACTCAGTGAAACCTATTTGTTCACTAGGAGCGGTTTCACTCAGTATTCACGAAATCAATCCTATTTTAGACGAAAACAAATGTAATTCTTAATAATTCATGTTAATTACTTATTTATGCAAATTAGAGAAGTCAATTGACAAACTTCTAAAAAAATGGCCTTTTTGTAACAAAGAATTATTCTGTCAAGTCAACAAATCTGTCTGTCATTTTCATAACATGTTAAATTATGTCACTCGATGCAAATTAATAACTTATCTGCGCAAATTATGATAACAGATGTACATGTGACTTATAAACGATATCTCTTTTTAGTAGTTCTTTGACAATGTTATAAATACAAGCAGCAAAAAGGGTCGAGGAGGCAGACGGAATGTCACTTTTGTAGAGTGTGTTTGTGTGTTATTGTTTGAGGTGGATAAACAATGCAAAGATCATGTAATGGAAGTACTACTTTGTGTTGTGTCATGGTCTTTGGTGGACAGTGGAATTAAGATGGCCACCAGAGTAATAAATATTAGAAGGTTACATATTTGTTGGTTTTGCTCGTTCTTTATCATCAAAAGCACATAAAAAACACGGGACCTCATGTTTTTAACCCTAGACAACCAGATTTAGAGCCAGCATCAGCATCGAGGCACAGCAGCGATCCAGCAAGCAGCAGCGATTACTACAACGCATTTTAATGGCGCCAACCAAACATCAAGTGCTAACAAGCTCCATAAATGGGAGTGAAATAGTGCGATTACAGCAATTAGCAATATCAACGACTAGGCGACCATTACAAAAGTGGGGGCTCGTCCGGGATCTTTAAGTGCGTCGATGATAATAGTGCAGCGATAAATTTCGTAAGTGCTTATCATTCCAAAAAAGTTTATTTGTGCAGTGTGGCAACAGTGAAAATATGTCAAAAATAAATAAATAAAGAAAGTGTGTTTGTGCGACTACGCCGCTCGGAAGATTAACATCTGGATTATGTCAATGGAATTCATCAATCAAGACTTCAGCTTCGATAAAACCGAATAGAAGAGAAGAAAGCCAACAGGAACACCGATCACGACATAGCTACATATAGCAAGGTATTTTGTTGTTGTTGTCATTTAACATAATTATTAGTTAACATGTCTCTACCTGAGAGTGATGAGATCGTAGGAAATGTAAAAATTGAACCAGGGGATGGTGAACAATTAAACTTAACAGAGTGGCTAGCAGGGTTTGCAACTCAAATAAGCTCGCAACTTAAACAGTCAATTGAACAAGTAAGTTTGGATTTTAAACAATAAAGTGAACAAGTAAGTTTGAAACTCACAGATAGACTTGATAAGTTAAGTTTGGATTTTGATCTATTAAGTACTCATCTCAATGAGAAGTGTGAGGAAATTAAAACTACCCTCAGTAAGGACACTAGAGAACAGTTGATACACTTCAGAAAAGAACTTCAAGTTAAAGTTGAAAGTTTAAATGAAAACATACAAGCTAACACAGACAGCATTGCTGTCATCTACAACAGAGTAGATACTGAAGTTTAAAGATTAGATCAGAGAATAGACAAAACTTCAGAAAACCTTAAACAAGAATACAACCTGTATACCACTAATGTAGATACAAAAGTAGAAAATATACACACTAAATCTACACAATTGGAGGACGCATTAATGTCCAAACAAACGATTTACAATCAAAATACAATGTATGGGCACATCCAAGTGAAATGCTTTCCTGGTGAAAATCTGCACCCTATTGACTTTATTCACCAATGTATGGATATGTTTGTTGTAGGAATGTCAGATAACATAAAAATTAAGTTAGTAAAATGGTTCCTAGAAGGGGAGGCCCTATCCTGGGCAAATGAGAATAATGATTCTTGGAATACTTTTGAAGAGTTTGAAGCTAAATTTATTTGCAAATTTTGGTCACAATCCATACAAGCCAGATTAAAGTCAGAATTTCTAAATGGACCAGTGTATAGAGGGAAAGTAGGGGGGACGCAAAAATTTTGCAGAGATCAATTGAAAATACTTCCTCACTTGAATAACTCTTTTGATATTATGACACAAATTGATGTTTTAAAAAGAAGGTTACCAGAGAGACTGCAGTGGGAATTGGTCCATGGACCAGACGATTCAATGGAAGAGTTCCTGAAATTTGTAGATAGATTAGATAGGGTCTTGGAAAGAGAAAATAACCAAAGATTTGGCTCTGACAACAACCAGTATGGGGGGTGGAGTAGGAATGTAAATAGAGATTATTATGGGAGGAGAGACTTTCAAAATTCTGGAAATAATGCTCCAAATAGGGGAGATAGGAGATATGAAAATGATTTCAGAAACAATACACAGGAGGGAGGATGGAGGAGAGATAACAGGAATGATGGAAATAGGTATTGGGGAAGAGAACAAGATAGACGGGGGTTTGTTGAAACTAGTGAACAGAACGACAACTACAAATGGACAGACCGAGGGAACCAGCCGGGAAACGGTGGACAGTCCCACTAGATGTCCGTAGTTTTGGGGCTAGACAATATTATGATAGGACAAGATATAACCGAAACTGGAAAAGGAGAGGATACAATGTAAAGAGTAAATACCATGAAAATACTGATGTTGTTAGAATGAATAAATTAGAATTTAATGAAAGGTTTTGGGATACTATGAGTAAAAGTGATACAGTTAATAAAAACAGTGTTCAAGCACAGGTAGTTAGTGAAAGTGCAGAAGTTGAAGGTATTTCAGAGTTCCATAGTTGGGCTGAAAAAGATACTGGTTTTAATAAAAAGTCAGACACACCACAAATAGAATCAATTTTGGGGGGTTTATTTGATAAGACGGGGGATGCCGAAGTGTTTAATGGAGCCAAAGACTCGATTGCTGGGATTCAGATACATAGGGGGGAAACTGAAGATGGGGTTGTTGTGGAAGAGGAGGAAGAAGTAATAGAGGGACATTTAAATAATGATCCTAAATCAAGCGATGTTATTGATGAGAGTGTGGAGGAAGAATTAAAAGTATTTGTAGAATTGAAAAGTGAAAATGTAGTAAAGGTAAGTGATGTGACAAACATGGGTAATAATGAGGTTAATTTAAGTGAAATGCAGACTAGGGAATGTGTATCTGAGGACAAGCTATTGCCTATTGGGAACTATGAAACACTAATCTATGAGAATGGTAATAATAATAATAATAATAATAAAGAAAATATAAAGGGATGGAATGTAAATGTGTGTTTTCAAGAAAAAGGGGAAAAGTTTTTAGAAGTTTTGTGGAACAACTATGGAAACTGTATAAACAAAGATGCCTTTTGGAAAGAATTAGCAAAGGTAAGTGCAACCTTGTATCCTACATGGTGGACAAGAATCCGTAGTGGACTTTATAAAAAATGGGGTGAAAACAGTAGTTTGTTAAGTGACAACACAGTGTTAAGAGGAACAGATGAAAACAAAGGTTTATGTTTAAACGTCAATGCTTTGCAAACAGAGAGGGATGTGTCTAAGTGTAGGAAAGAGACATTAGACTTAGGAACTAAAGAAATTGAAAATGATCAATTGTTTGAAAATGCTGAAATAGACAAAGATGTTGAACTAGGTTGTCCATATGTGAAAGTAAACATTGACATTTGTCCATTTGAAATAAAAGAAAGCTCACATCCTAATGTGTATAGACTTATCTTTCCCAGATCAAGAAGGTTATTTGGATTAAGAAACATCACTGAATTGAAACCATATAAACATGATTAAGCACATTTCCCTGTTTGAATACAGTTACTTACCCATTTTCCGTAAAGCATTTTATCAGCAAAGATTTTTACTGGGTGTGTCAAATAGCAACTACCACTCATCCTACAGACCCTGGAAAAGTTCCAGATCTCTGTGACAATGTTTTTATATTTTTATTGTCACTATTGAATATTAAATTTGGAGACATCTTCTTTACTTGCAAGGGGCAAGTTTAACCATGCACCCAAAGAGGTGACAAACATTTATTACTTTCTGTTTGTATTGTTGAATATGGGACATACTTGCACCAAATATAAAAGACAGTGTGAAAATTGTTGTGCAAGACCCATCATTTTGTTACTATTGTTTTCTTAGGCATAATATTTGTGTACAATTTTCTACAGCTAATCAGATGTTCATCAAGTTTGATGTTTGTGTTATGTTGTGACCAATTTAAGTGTCCAATTTTAGTATTAATATGTTCTTGTACTATCTTGACTGTGTTTCAATGGGAGACAAGTTTTTTAAATATTTTCTTTTTTTTAAATGCATATTATATTCTTACATGTGACTTCTCTAGTGTTTGTGTTTATATATCATGTCCATACTTCTAATTATGTTCTTTGTTTTCATTTCCTTTATGTGGCTCAAAATGAGCAGACAGCTGCAATATTTTTCCTATGGACATCTGAACTGTCCATCTATGTAATATATTTATGTTCCTTCTATTATCTTGATTATTCTGTGACTCAATGAGAGCTGACTTTGAAATAATTTACATATATTTTTTTATATATCTTAAGATCGCATGTGATATATTTGTGTCTGTTTTTGATCATTTTCCATGTGGCTCACTGGGAGCAAAGATTAAGTTTTTTTTTCTTTCATATATTACTAATAATTTTTATTATGCTGTCATACTGAGAGCCATAACACAAAGTGCATTTGAAACAACATAACTAAAATATTTGCAGGAAACAGTCATTGTATACATACACATTATGCATAGTAAAACAAAAAAAATTTATTAAAATAGTACTTTTCCACATTTTAACCATTTGGCACATTTGTCCTAGTCCGCTAATATCATTAACATTCTCTGAATGATATTACCCAAGGGGGGTATTGTAACGGAACATATTAAAGGCTTTACTTTAATGAAGTAAGTGATACCCTCCAAATTCAACCAGTTTAACGAGTATTTATGATTATAGAAGAGTTATTGTGTATGTTAACAATGATTGCACAACAAGTCTCCATAAACAGTCAACCCATTAAATTATACTGAATAACTGACCCACACAAAAGTTAATATCACTTGATCACTGATACAGCAAATGTCATCATGTAAAAACACTAAGTTTATCTTAAATAATTAATATGAAGTACGAAAAATAGTGGCCAACTTAGGTATTTTGGATCTTCTTAAATAAAAATCACTCAGTGAAACCTATTTGTTCACTAGGAGCGGTTTCACTCAGTATTCACGAAATCAATCCTATTTTAGACGAAAACAAATGTAATTCTTAATAATTCATGTTAATTACTTATTTATGCAAATTAGAGAAGTCAATTGACAAACTTCTAAAAAATGGCCTTTTTGTAACAAAGAATTATTCTGTCAAGTCAACAAATCTGTCTGTCATTTTCATAACATGTTAAATTATGTCACTCGATGCAAATTAATAACTTATCTGCACAAATTATGATAACAGATGTACATGTGACTTATAAACGATATCTCGTTTTAGTAGTTCTTTGACAATGTTATAAATACAAGCAGCAAGAAGGGTCGAGGAGGCAGTCGGAATGTCACTTTGGTAGAGTGTGTTTGTGTGTTATTGTTTGAGGTGGATAAACAATGCAAAGATCATATAATGGAAGTACTACTTTGTGTTGTGTCATGGTCTTTGGTGGACAGTGGAATTAAGATGGCCACCAGAGTAATAAATATTTGAAGGTTACATATTTGTTGGTTTTGCTCGTTCTTTATCATCAAAAGCACATAAAAAACACGGGACCTCATGTTTTTAACCCTAGACAACCAGATTTAGAGCCAGCATCAGCATCGAGACACAGCAGCGATCCAGCAAGCAGCAGCGATTACTACAACGCATTTTAATGGCGCCAACCAAACATCAAGTGCTAACAAGCTCTGTAAATGGGAGTGAAATAGTGCGATTACAGCAATTAGCAATATCAACGACTAGGTGACCATTACAACATGAACGATATTTTCTGAATCCATGTTGGTTATGTATCAATAAGTCATTTTCTTCAAGGTGATTCATTATGTTCGAGTACAGTATATGCTCCAAAATCCTATTGCAAATGGGATGGTCAATGATATGGGTCTGTAATTCAATGGGTTACTCCTATTTCCTTTCTTGAATATTGGTGTGACCTGTGCTACTTTCCAGTCTTTAGGAACAGACCTTTCGTCAAATGAGCGGTTGTATATGATTGTTAAGAAAGGCGTTATAGTGTCTGCATACTCTGAAAGGAACCTGATTGGTATACCATCTGGAACTGAAGACATGCCTTTCTTATGTGATTTCAGTTGTTTCGCAGGACCTAAGATATCTACTTTTATGTCACTCATGCTAACAGCTGTTCTGGTTTCTAATTCAGGAATATTTACTTCGTCTTCTTTCGTGAAGGGACTAAGGAAAACTGTATGTAGTAACTCCGCTTTAGTGGCACCATCATCGGTAACATTTTGATCGCCATAGCGCAGTGACGGTATTGATTGTTTTTTGCCACTGGTGTGCTTTACATACGACCGGAATCTCTTTGGATTTTCTACCATGTTGTTAAGTATTTACTGCCCTCGGCAGTTTGTACAAATCGCTAGAGAATTGGATGTACTATGTAACGCCGTCCAAATTTTTGTAAGTGTGAAGAGAATAAGTAATATACGTGCCTTCGTGATAGCATAACATTAGTTGTAAGTTTTAATGGCAGTGATGAATGTGTTCTATGCTGCTTGAAGAATCAAGGAGACGGTCAGACGTCGGCGGGAACTGCTGGGATAGCTTCCGCGGATCGCCGATATCGCAGTTGCTTCCTGCCCAGGACGTCGCCGTGCTTCACAGCTCACCTGTTTCGTCACCAGTATCGCGAATCCCAGCAGAGAACCGCCGGCATGGGGGTCGCTGACCGGACGCGCCGCTGTGTGGTTGATGCCACTACCCCGTCCCTCTACTTGTCGCGCATGACCCGAGAATGCAGACGTCAGCTGGTCGGTTGGTCTCTGTCAACATCAGCGGCATGGGCCACCAACACAGTGGTTAGCCTCGCCCTGGACTTCGCAGCCCACTGCAGCACCACGATGGGAAGAGTAACGTAAGATGCCGATCTTCACACTGACCTACTGAAGGCAAACACGGCCACCACTCTGTCCACTGCTGAGATGCTGCGGACTTGTGCCTTTCGACGGAAGCCGGGGAATAAGGAGAAATAAGTTGCGAGTCATGCCGCACAACTATGTTAGCGGGCCACCTTGATTCAAGAATGGCTCACTTATAATTGACACGCATTACCAGAAGATAAGGCCAGCAGTTTGGTGTGTGGATGATCTGATTTGGTCACGAACTGTCGAGTCTGACACCTACACCAGAGAACATGAACTGTCAAATAAGATAAGAAATGAGTGTTCATGTCATATAAAGAGTTGATAATGCGTACAATCTGGTGCCTGGATAATCCAACTTTAACGCCTATTGTTATTCTTGTTACGTACTCCAGATGAATAGAATTGGGACACGTCCTCCAATCAGAGTGCTAGGTGTCACGCTCCTTTCAGACTTGAGCCGGTGTTGTATTGGTCGCCAACGTCGGTGAGTGGCCGCCATGACTAAAGACAAATTGTTGCTGTTCCCGTTACGGAAGACTGCTGGGAATAATGCGGCTGGGGTGACATATAGAATAGTCAGGAGTAAGACTGGACGTTGCTGGCGCTGTTATCGGAATGGGAGGCGGGCGCAGTCCTGTAATGGAGACCTTTCAATGCAGTGGTTCTCTCAGGTAGCCCTCAAAGTTCCATTCTGATGATAATTCTCACCTGTGGATTCCAGGACTCACCCATGTCATGTGCTGTGTGACGATTGAAGTAAAGAGGTCAAACTGAGGTACGTGCTCATCAGTCTAGCTTTTGGTATTGCCTTTCATGACATACTGAGTTTCCCATCAAGCTGCACACTTCATTGCCGATTTCCTGTAAATGTTTTAACAAAAGGTCAACAATAGTTTTCATTTGTGTCGTGCTCTCATATTACTTCTGCATCAGGAAATGAACATCGCATTCATATTTTGTGGTTAATTCTACTGCTATTTACTTTTCTCAGTCTCATATTATTTTATTGACGCACTTGAAGGTAATGTTGTGAACATCTTTTGTGTGTGAATAGTTTTCGTGATCAAACACTCTTATAGTATTTACTTCCACCTAGTTTTAGATATATGTTTACGTACTGTTGCCTTGTTTTCACGCTGAACATTATTTTTAGTTAATCTAGAGGGGCTCTGGCTCTGAGGACTATGGGACTTAACTGCTGTGGTCATCAGTCCCCAGGAACTTAGAACTACTTAAACCTAACTAACCTAAGGACATCACACACATCCATGCCCGAGGCAGGAATCGAACCTGCGACCGTAGCAGTCGCGCGGTTCCGGACTGAGCGCCTTAACCGCGAGACCACCGCGGCCGGCGTTAATCTAGAGTTAAGTACATTTCTTTTGCAGTGTTGTTTGTATGTTACTCTAATCTCACAAATTTTGAGCATAGTATACCTATTTTACACTGACATCATGTCATTCTTGTATGGCACCCTTTACTAAGAGATCCTGACATTCACTTCAAAGCTATTTCCATGATGTAGATTTTCGTTGATATTGTGTTATGTATGTCAATGTTTTCTCTCATATGTCAAACGCTATATTTCATTAGTGTCAAGATAACCTCAGGCATACTTTTAGTATAGTACTGCTGATGTGGATTTTTTTCATACGGGATTCTATGTTTCACGGTTTTGCTTCTCATTTACAATGCTGTTTTCCATTGTTGTTGAGGAGCCTCGGGATTACTTTTGGTATTGTTTGATGATGTGTTTCTTCTATAGAGTTGTGTTTTGTATGTTACTGTTTTACCTATTATGTCAAACTCTGTTTTCCATTACCATCAAACAAACCACAGGTTCGCTTTCGTATTGTAATTTTCCTTTTTTTTTATCCTTCTTGTATATACTTAGAGACATGTTACTCGAGGAGTATATGAGTTCCCCTCCTCGATAGCTATGAACGAAATGTTTGAGAATGACTTCCTATTAGAAATTCACTGTCTGCCATTTTCTTTCCAGAAAGAAATAGGAAATGAAAGGTAACTAGTAGTCATTTCCATATAGACTGACGAAATGTTTCATCTATATGTCACAGCAATGCCACTGTATAGATTTTTCCATGCTGAATTTTACGTTGTCAAGATTGCACTGAAGTCTGCTGGAAGGAAGATGCGTTAAGTTAACTGTTTTATTTAGTTTAACTTCCTTTATTCCGTATTCTGTGTGTGGCTGCAGTTAGCCTATTGTGTGGCTAGTTGTAAATTAGAACACCATCGTGGCAGAGGAAGGAAAAATAGAATACAGACAGGAAAGTCTGTTAGATTTTTCAAATATTAACGATAACTTACAAAATTCGAAACAGAACGTTATTTCGTGCGTGACAAGGACATGCTTTGTAAGCAGAAGACGGTAGACTCTCCTCACCACCTGAAGGATAGTGTTACTTTAAAAGTGTCAGAGAAGGCATTGTCTGACGGAGATGGCCAAACGCTGAGCCAAGTACGAACCATGGGTGTTCTTAAATTCGAATGTAAAGTATTCCTCTTCACTTGATAGAGTGAGCCAGTTTTGGACGTAAGAGAGGTACAGGAGACAAAAGGGATAGTTAAACGCATATGCCCACATGATCTACGACTGAAGGGTTTCATATCCCTCTCTCTCAGCGGAGGCTCATGTATAAGTTTGTAGCTTTGCACTACCCCAGCAATAATTTCGTTAAAATGTGTTTAGTTTTTGGGTGTCAATTGAAGAAGTAGAGCGTCTCTTGTCTCTTATCTTTCTCGAAACGCGCTGGCTCTAAGCGCCGAACGCAGCATAGTGGAATGAAAACCTACTAACGGTGACTTGTGTTGCAACGAGCTTGTAAACACAGATGTGGTACTCATATTGGGACCTTGGGTGTACAAGAAACCTACAATAGCCACTCAGGAATTAATACTGAGCCTGATCAGGCTTTTATACCCATATAAAATTTTACATCACTTTCAATAACACTTCAGTTTAAAATTTCATCTGCTGTAATATGTATATTAGGTATTTTAAATGTATAATTTTTTAAAAATTTTTAGAACTATATTGACATACAGTAATTTCCATTGATTCACCATCACAATAAAGTTGTAATATTTGGTGTTAAATAAGTGCAAAAAATCCAAGTAATGAATCATTAGGATAATTATCACCTATTGGAACCGTTAACCTTTTTCTGAGTATAGAAAATTTATCAATAACTTGAAATAGGTGACAATTAAAGCTGTCTTTAGACTGCTTCCAGCGGCTCATTTACTATCGAAAAATTATAATAAATATAAAAATTATAAAAAAATGAAAAATTTAAATAAATGAAAAATATAAGTAAATGAGAACTATAATTAAATGAAAAATATGAATAAATGAAAATATATATAAAAAAAAATAAATTTAATAAATCAACAAAACACTTTGGGTACCTAAAGAAAGATATCCAGAAAGTAATTCAAAAAATTAACATTGTAAACTTTTACCAAATTATATAAGATCTGTAATAATTGGATGAAGTTGTTTCGGTAAAATAACATTAATGATTGATAATTATATTTTAGCTACAGCTTTCTTCAATTAGAAGAAAATGAAATGTTTGTATATTTATTCAAAAAGGTTAGAACAACCAAAGTATCAAGAGTTTATAAAATAATGTGAAAAATAAAAGATATAATTAATACAATATTTTTAGTTTGATAGAAAATAATGAAGAAAATATTCCTTTAGATGAATGTGAAAATAATTCAGTTGTTTTATTTTCGAAAATCAAGATATTGTGAAAGGTTATTTTAGTAAACACAAACACAAATGTGTAGATTGGTTTCCATTAGCTCAAACGTATTAAAAATACCAATACAATTACTTAGAGACAATTTAAATTTTTTAAATGCATTTAGACAAGATGATAAAAATTTAACTCATATTAATCGTGAATTTGCTGGTGGAGAGTTAAAGTTTGATTATATTAAAGATTTCTGTAGTAAATGTTGGAATGGTGATTTTGGTTTTTCAAAAAGAGATATCTCTAGAAAATTTAATGACGGTAAATTTAGAGATAAAATACCATATTTTTAACAACATAAAAAATAAACATAAACATAAATCAAATCATTGAAAATAATTAATGTTTTTACTTCCTTTATAAATGTTTGCAAAGTGTGCTGAAGAAGTTGGTAAAAAAGGGTAAACAAATTAGAAAGAAAGCTGAAGAATTAAAAGAATAATTTAAGCTTTGGAGAAAGCAACCATGAACAGATTATGAAAAATATAAAAAAAGAAGGTCAACTTGTTATTGATGCTATGGCAAAAGAAAAAGAAGGTATTGAAGCTTTAATTGATTATTTTTAATGGCAGCTGAAGAAAATAGAGAGGTTGAAAAACAATTAAACAATTAACAGTTTGGTCTGATGATATTCCTGGAAAATATAATTATACATTAAGTGAAACAGAAATTTAGGATGTATTCAATAAATAACAAGAAGAAAAAGAATGAAGAAGTCGTCAAAATGAAAATAAAAAGACAAATCAAACTAAAAAAGATAAATGTTAGTGAAAGAATGTTAAAGTATATAGATCATAGGTAAGATAAAGTATTTGATTTCAAACCTGTTGGTATGTTAAATATGTTGATAATTTCCATGTTGGATTTAATTATGATAAATTAGAAATTGGTGAAATAACATATGAAGATACAGACAGATTAATGAAACTTTTAACTGAAAAAGAAATTACTATGAAAGATTTAAATAAAGATTTGATGCTGTAGATTTATCAATTTATGCAAATATATTATTTACTTCAGGAGCATAATATTTTGATAATAATCGAGATAAGGTAAGATAAAGAACAGTTAATAAATATAATTACTTTATAAAAGAAATTGTTGATGTGTATATCCCAAATTTAAGAAAACGAATTATAGATTATCAGATAATCGTTCTGAAAAAATTCGAGAAGGTTTAGTCAAAAAATGTAATGATATAGCAATTGAATCAGATTGGATGATTGATGTTAGACAGTTAGTTGATAGATTAGTAGCAATTCATGGTGCAGAACTAGCTGGAAATAAGAATTATAATAATGAAACCGTTAGTATTGCACAAATTTTAACAAACATTTTGTAATTGATAATCAAAAAGGAATTTCATATTTAAATAATTTTTAAATAATCGTCTACATACATTTTGGAAAAGTGACAAATATGGAAAAAGATTAGTAAATACTTGAATTAATAAATTGCCACTTGAAATGCATCTTCCAAGTTATAATTATCGCAATAATTATAACTTGGAAGATGCATTTCATGTGGCAGGTACAAAATTAAAAGAAAGATTAGCTAAAGGTATAAATTCATTAGATGAAGCATGTAAAAAACATGATTAAGTTTATACAGATACTTAAGATTTACAAAAAAGACATGAAGCTGATAAAGAACTTCAGTTATGTGCAAAAGAAGAAATGTATGCAAATAATGCTTCATTTGGTGAAAGAGTAGCAGCAGTAGCAGTTAGAGGATTAAGGTATGGAAACACGTAAATTAGGTTTGGGAATTAATATTGATGAAAATGGTTGGGGATGATAAATATTTGAAGTATACAAAAATCATTTTAAATATTAAACTATATAAAAATCATTATAAATTTTAAACTTTTGTAAATTTTATAAATAACTTTATTAAATTTTTAATTATATAAATGAATAACTTAACATTAGATTACACTTTGCTACCTAGTAGCAAAACTAAACCAAAATCAATTAAATTAAAGTTAAATAATAAACAATTGAATGCAATTGCACAATTTTTAACTGACCCACAAAAACATAACAAAGATAAAAACAACTGGTGGAAAATTAATATCATTAGCTATTCCTGTTGTTACAAAAATTATTAAATGTTTAACAAAAAAGGGAGAAGGTAAATGAATAACACATCTTGAAGGTGGATTTTAGCAACACTATTATAAGCTGCATTACCATATTTAGCAACAATTGGTAATTTAGCTGGTGGTTCTGCTTCAACTGCAAATGCAGTATTAAAGGAAAAGAAAAATGATAAGGAATTACAAGAACAAAAACATATAACTTAGAAACAGAAAGAATGCAGGAAATGGACACAGTCATAAGCCTGCTTCTGCTGGTAGTGGACTAAAGAAAACAAAAAAGTTCAAAAACTAATTAATAAATATCCTAATGCATTAAGTAATTTTGATATAGGAAACTAACTAAACAATTAAAAAATTAACACTTTCCTAGTGTATACATGATAAATGAATTACCAAATTAACCATTTATAATTGAATCTGGTGTAGTTAATCTAGATACATCTGATAATCCTGTTTTTCAGTGGATTTATTATTATAAAAATTATGAGCGACAGCTAAAACAGTCTTCAGACAGTGTCTATAAAAAAGTTCTTTTTCATTCATTTGGTAGTAAAATACCAACTCAATTTGTTTACTATTTAGGTAAAAATGAATTATACTACAATACAAAATGGATGCATAATCTTGAAGAAGTAATATGTGGTCAATTATGTTTATTTATTTTAAAATTGCTTTTTGAACATTATAACTTTAATGATATTTTAGATTTAGGAAATGTGCATTTTGGAAAAAAGATACAATTAAAAAATTAACACTTTCCTAGTGTATACATGATAAATGAATTACCAAATTAACCATTTATAATTGAATCTGGTGTAGTTAATCTAGATACATCTGATAATCCTGTTTTTCAGTGGATTTATTATTATAAAAATTATGAGCGACAGCTAAAACAGTCTTCAGACAGTGTCTATGAAGAAGTTCTTTTTCATTCATTTGGTAGTAAAATACCAACTCAATTTGTTTACTATTTAGGTAAAAATGAATTATACTACAATACAAAATGGATGCATAATCTTGAAGAAGTAATATGTGGTCAATTATGTTTATTTATTTTAAAATTGCTTTTTCAACATTATAACTTTAATGATATTTTAGATTTAGGAAATGGGCATTTTGGAAAAAAGATACATTTCTTTATACAGAATGAACAAGTAGTAAGAAAATTCTATTAAACAATTTGAAAATTTGAAAGTATTGTTAAAGAACTATAAACATCAATAGATCCAAAGATAACTAATGTAATTAAACAATTTAAAATAGAATTTAAAGCTATTGTTAAAGTAACTGAAGGTTATCTTGGTTTTAAAGGTAGAAAACTTGTAATGTAAATGATCTAAAGTAGTTATTAATTTACTTTCATTTGTATCTAAAACATGTTTTGATTCATCAGGTAATGGTAAATCTTTATGCAAATCATGTAATTCTTTTGGATATCTTAATCTACTTCCAATATATTACCATTTTCACAATTGTTTGACATTTCACTAATTTCTGTACAATTAAAGTTATTAGTCTCATCCCATTGCAATCCACTATACGGTAAATATAGGTACATAGCATACCCATATTAATTATTTGCACTGCATATATTGTATAATTTGATACTTCTTTATTATTAATATCATTTAAAAATTTTTTATTTGCTTTTATGTATCTTTAACAACATTGTTTTTTCAAACATAAGAAGCATATCATAATCACATTATAATTCATGTTCTTGTTCAGTAATTTCAACAATGCAACCCAAGATTAACCTGGAGCTGTAAAATACCAAGAAGGAACTAAATTATATAATTTTTTTATAAAATTTTCAAAAACATTGATTAACAAAAAAAAGCAGTTTTAAGATATTAATGATGATATTCATTCAGATTTCTATTATTCAATGCTTTTCAACCTAATTTTGCATGTTTATAATTTTCATCAGTTATATGCAATAATTTTAGGTACTAAAAATTTTCTCATTTTCTCATTTGATTGTTATTGTGTTTCTTCAAATTTTTTACATCAATCCATGTTATCATATGGATCTATACCATTTCTAATTACCAAAATAAGCAATTTTGAAGAGAAATACCTTTTAATATTTTTTAATTGGTTTTTGTTAAAATTTGAAGAAGTGAAGAAGGCATAAATTTGATTGTATCAATAAATCTAATTTTTGAACTTTTTGTATGTTTACCAGAAGGAATATATTTGTATATATTATTTGGTATCAATTCAATTTCGTTACTATCATTAAAAGTTCTTTTACAAAAGGATATGACTCATAACCAGATAAATTATGTAAATAAATAGGTACAAAATCAGGTTGTTTTAGTCTTAAATTACAATTATTACATAACTGACCAATATTTTTTCCAGTTAGATGATAATGTTGATTTTTATTGCTTTTTGTATAATTTACACAATGTACCTTATTTGGAATCATTATGTATTTTATATTCTTTATTTGTAAGTGGTTTCATTTCTTCAACTACAGAATATATTCTACAGCTTCTTCACCTTCTAGTTTTATGCATTCTTAAATCTTTCTGACAATTTGGTCCTATATAAGCAATAGAATCTTTATAATTTCCATAAATATATTTAATATAATAACAAAATCCACTTCGTTCATGTTTTTGATATTTCATTGTATAAAGCTTTTTCTGGATTTTGTTCGCAATTGTCTATATTTGAAAGTAAACTTTCACAATCGGCATAAAAGACATACGGAAGATTTTGTGTTAATTGATAACTTTTAGAATAACCATATTTTCCTTCTCCTGGCATTTCTACTGTCAATTGTTTGTTAGTTAAAGAATAAGTTGAAGGATTATTTAATTTTCATAACTATTCTAATGTAATAAACTTAAATTGCGGATAAATTTTACTACAGGACGTTTAGTCATTTGACTTGATAAAAGTTTAGAAATTTTTTTTATGAAACAGCAATTTGATTTTTTGTCTTTCTTGATGTAAAGTAGATTTTCACGAGTTTCCCTCTTAAATTTATGAATTTTTAAAGGATACACCTGATATTTTTCACCATCTACATCAACAGAAGCAACATTAATAGATACATAAATCGAATTTTCAATTTTTTAAAAAATGATCAACCCATACAGGAAATTCAATATTTTCAAGTTTTTTTTATCAAGATCAAGGCCAACATTTTAATATTTTCTTATTTTTTCCACATTTTTATCTACAGGAAACAAAGCTAATTTTATAGCCCACAAAAACCATTTTTTATCTTCATTTTTTACATTAACACATTCTTTCTTATTTTTAATTTATCAGTTAAATCAATTAGAATTAGTGAAATATATTTATTAATTGCTAATTGTAAACCTATAATTATATTTAAGTCATCAGGATCCTTGTGTTTATACATTAGGAATTTTTGCTAAAATATGTCATTTACTATATTTTAATTTCTCATTAAAAAAATTTCTGTTAAAATAGTGTAGTTTGCTGTTCTTTGTCCAAAAACTTTTTTCATCTATTAAACGTTTTTAGCATATCCTCAATTATAAAATATAATTTATCTTTACAGCATGACATTCTTTCAAATATTCCTTAACAATTTAAAATTTTTTTGTTTTTACTGCACTTAGAATCTATTTTCAAATGTTTTTTCAACTAAGTAATCTTTCATTGTTTATCAACCCTTTGGGTTTATAAATATATCTGTAAAAATTGGAAATATTGTTTTTAATTATTTATCTTCTTTAGTTAGAAAGCATCATAAATATAATAAATCGGTAACATTTCCAAAGATTTTCACTACTTTTAAAATTATTATTATTTTCAACTGTTTTTTTATTCTATTCAGTGCATTCAGGTTTACAAACATTAACAATATTTTAGTAACTTTTATTAACTTCAGTTATATAATATTTATTATTTTCAGTTATATAACAATTAAAATTTTTACATAATTCAGATTAATTGTTATTCTTTTAAAAAGTATTTGTATTATTTTTACTTTTTCAGGCATATAATATCCAACCAAATTGGTAGATAAATAATAATAACGATTACTCATAATAAATCTTATTAAATCAGTTTTCCATAAACTTGAATATCCTCATAAATAAGTTATTTAACAAAACTCATGACATCTGGCAACATTAGATATGTAGCAATGTTACTACCATTTAGTTCTTCTATTTTTTACAAAATTTATTGTCTTTGTAAAAAAATTTAATAAAGTAATAATTATTTAATATAATGATAAGGATTATAATTTCACAAATTATTCAGAAAAAAGAGAATGAGCTAATTATTTAGTTTACCAATCAATTTGTTTTCAAACAATTAGTTTATTAATTAGTTTAACAATCAAATAGTTTTTAAATAATTTCTTTATTATTTAGTTTTTGCATAATTAGTGTTTAATAGAATTTCTTTACTATTTAGTTTACTGTTTATTTAACAATCAATTAGTTTTTAAACAATTTATTGATACATATTTATAAAAAATATGATTGCAGCTTATTATAACAATTCGATTATTTTTTCCATTACTTAAACAAGTAGGACAATCAACATCTTTGTCACATACCTCAATTATTTGATAAGTACCTCTTCCTTTAGCTTGCATTTCTTTTTTGTCTCCATTTATAAGAATAATTTTTATTAGATAAAAAAAATAAGAAAATAAATTATTTTAAATGAATCACTTAGTTATAATTTCAAAATTGCATTACTTTTAAAAAATCACATTTTGAACTCTATATCATGAAATTCATTATTCCTACTGTTAAGTTTTGTGTTTGCTATATTTCAAAATCAAAATCATCAATTAATTTTAAAAAATCTATTTGGTGAAATTACTTTAAAATCGTTTTTGAGTTCTAGACAAACTTGTTCTCCATATCTAGTATATAAATATTAACAGTTCATAATACTGTATAAAAACATTTTTCTATAGCTTTACTAGTTTTCTAATTTCTTTAGAAATTCTTATATTATTTAGCATCCTGATTAAAGTAGTTTCCGTTTATATATAAACAAAATTTATTAGGTTTATAAAATAAATATAATTTGTTAAATAATATATTTTTATGTATTTACTTATATTCACAATGTGATTTTAAAAAATATCTTACCCTTGTAAGTTAATATAATTTTTTATTTATTTTCTTAAAGTTGTCCATTTTTGTTTCTATTTTATTTATTTTTTTAATGTTGTCGATTTTTTATGTCCATTTTATTTTTACTATAATTTACCTTTATTAACCAACACATTTTAATTAATTAACTTATGTTCACTAATAAAATTTTAAATATAATTTACGTTTGTTTACTAATTCGTTTTATTTATTTTATTGCTCTCACCAAATTTATGTAAAATAAGTTATTTTTATTATAGGTATTATTATAATATTCTAGTATACTAACGTATTATAATGTATTATAATTTTATTATTGTATTTTATTATAATTATTAATTGTTAGGTAATGGTATAGTAGGATGATTTTGTATGCCCTGGATAATTAAGTCAATTTTATGGAAAATAAGAAACGTGAGTGGTAATGATGAACTTTTTTGTTTTTTATAAAATTGACCTAGTGAGCCAGAACATACAAAATCATCCTACTTAAAATCATCCCCACCTTTTTACCATAGGAAATAAATAAATAGTGCATAACATTCTAATGTAGCTATCACCTTACAATCGCTCTCAGTGGCCCGTCCGTGTCTCTCTCTCTCTAAAGAGAACCAGAACTGTCAGTTCTTTGAACAAAGTGGGATTCTTGCCTCTCCTTAACAGTTCATACGCAGCTGCGAGTGTGTGCTATAGAGAATTTTGCGGAACTAAATGAATATGTGAAATAATGAATAACCTATATTCTTTCCTCTCTGAACCCATGAATTTGTGCATGTTTCATGAGAAATCTGGAATCAAGTAGCTATGTAGACTGACTCCTATTTTAACAATTTTATAATGAAAATTATTCAAATCAGTAGAAAATTCAATTCTGAACTGTACGTCAAGTATGAGTGCCTCTATGGTTGTGATAAGGTAGACAGTTTATTCCATTTTCCTTTTTTATTATTTTGAGGAGAACTTTCTAGGTCTAAACACAGGGTCTGTGACATTCAATATTTCCATGAAAAATTAGGAAACACAAACATTTTTCGGTCCACATGGATAATGTTTTGAATCTGGAAAGTCTAGGAAGTGTTGAAATAGCTACCCAGTTTGACTGTGGGTACAGAAGATCCGTGGCATTATACTGCCAGAAAGCTATAGTTTATTCGTATATTCTAAATCTAATCATTAACTGAATTGGTTTTTGTGGTACTCTAGAGCTTGCCCTCAACGACTTGATGAGACTGAATCATTTTCCAATCCAGGCATTTGATTAAATTTAACACTGGATTAATTGAAATTACAAAAAGCAAGAGTTTTCAAAGACACACATAAAACTAACCAGACAGAACTATTGCAATGTGTGCTTCAAGTCTGCCTAGACGAAATTAGAAAGGAAAGTAAAGATGTGGAGGTTTTGGTTGTGATAGTTGACAATACCATTGTTGTAGCCTGTGTTTCCTGATGGTTATAGCATATGGGTACATCATTACTGGAAGATCAGTTGAAAGATTTTGGGACTTCAAAGCACCAGAAAAGAATGATGCCTAGTCTCCGGCACAGCACATCATGGAACATATAAATCAACAATTAGAGAAATGTCCACACAAACAGATAGCACAAACATATGATGCTGCAGCAGTCATGAGCGGTTCTCCAGGTAGGATGCAGGCTTTTGTTATAAAAATCTTAGAGTGCTTCATACATTCCTTTTTATGTCCACCAGTTAATCTAATTATGCTTAATTCCATTTCGATTAACAAAAATGAACGAACATTTTCCACCATCATTCGAGGACGCTACAGCTCCTCATCAGTATTTGTACAAAGAACGGTAATTCTCGAAGAAATAGCAGGAGAATGGCTGCCACGTCAGATGGATACATCTTGAAATTTCTAGTTAACATTGTTTTCGAATATATGGAAGATATTATTGAATGAAAGACTAATATGGCCAAAGGGGGAGAACCATCTAATGAAAAAACCGTCCTACAAGCCTGTGCCTTAATAATTATTTTGGAGAAAGAGAAGTTCTTGCTCTCGTTCATCCATAACAATGTAATAGATGTGGTTATTTTCTATGCACAGCAACAGAAGAGGGGTATTGACTCACCTTATGTACAAAGTCAGCTGACAGCTTTTGAGCATTATATTGTATTGTGTGTATATTGTGTATTAAACTGGGGACCTAGAAACGACGGAGAAGCTTCGCTTGCTGTAGCCCTCAGGGGTTCACAACTCCACAACAGGCCACAGCAGCCCACCGCCACCCGACACTGAACCATGGGTAATTTTGCAGTTTGGCCACCAGTGCCTCCCCCCCCCCCCTTGGGAACGTCTTATAACAGAGGAGTGTAACACCAAATGTCTGCATGGTAGAGGAATTGTGATGTACACGTACATGGCGACAGTGTCTGCGCGTCAATCACCGATATAGAGTAACTGAGGCGGAATTAAGGGAAACATCCCGCATTCTCCGAGGTCAGTGGAACACCGCCTTAAAAACTATCTGCAGGCTGGTCGGCACACCGGACCTCGACAATAATTTGCCAGGTGGATTCGTGTTGTGGACTGGCATGCCTTCCCGCTCCAGTAGCAGCGCGGCTACCCAGCGGGCAGCATGATATTACTATTATTAGGTGAGATGTGACTGAAAATTCAAGAGATCTTCACGAGTATCATGAAAGAGGGAGAACTGAAGATGGAGGAATGATGGGTAATCCACTGCAGGAGGCAAAATATGTATGTGATGTAAGTTATGAAGCGAAAAAAAAGTTTCAAGTTCAGTGGACACCTAGTTGTAGCCTTTCTCCAGATAAATTCATCTCTTACTTTCCAGTTTTCCAAAAAAAAATTTCAGAGTGTAACGGGACATCTCCCTCTAACATTATTTTTCCTTGACAGTAGTTGTCGATGCCAGTATTATTTTTTGAATTTTTGACAGGTCAGAATTATCTCGACTGTTTTTGTGAAAACTTTCATATCGTTTTATACACAATATGTTATATTTCAAACTAAAATTTATGAGGGGGAATTACTTTATTTTGGATGTTATAATCGATAAATACTAGTTCTGAATGTACATTTAAAATAATCTTTTTAGAACTATTTGAAATTACTAATTATTTGGCACTCTTAAAATTTCTTTTAGTAGTTGCGCTATCTAGTAACGTTTACTATTTTATTTCTGGATTCATTTATGAAATAATAATCGTAATTAATAGAAATTCATCTGTCAAGAAAAACTGTAAGCCCTCTGGAATATTGGACGAACAGTGTAATTTCCGGTTATTTAATGTCCGCCCTCTTCTGGAGTATTACTGGGCGGTGCGGGATCTGCATAAGGTAGGACTGACGGAGTACATCGATAAAGTTCTAAGAAAGCCAGCTCCCATTGTATTATCACGAAATTGGCGATAGAGTGTCACGGATATAACAAACGGATTGGCGTGGCATTCATTGAAACAAAGGCGTTTTTCGTTGCGACAGGACCTTCTCAGGCATTTTCAATTACCAACTGTATCTGCAGAGTGCGAAAACATTTGCCAGCGCCCACCTATATAAGAAGAAAGGATCATTATAATAAAATAAGAAAAATTAGATTTTCTCGCTCGGGACTGTGTGTGTGTGTGTGTTTGTGTGTGTGTGTGCACGCGTGTGTGTGCTCGTGTGGCGCGAGCGCTCGTGCTTGTCCACATAATCTTCTCATCACAATCGACACGCAAATGGCGTCAGTAAAACACTTGCACAGGGTGCCGAACATATTTTATTCTATGTATGGGTTTTGGTGTTATTATGACTAGATGCTACAGAGACTTTGGCGAGCGATCCATTTAAATCATGGATTGTAAAGACATAAGCAGTGCACGGGTATTCTCTTCTTTGTTGTTTTCTTGGTGCGCAAACTGCACCGCCATCGTTTTCGGTCACGAACCGCCACTGCCCTTTCTACCTCTGACGAAGCGCTTAGTTTAAGCTTATATCATTTAATCGAATCATAAAGAGGTTTGAGGTAGTACTTACGTCTCGTAATGTGTTTAGATGAAACAGCAGTATCCACTGTGGTTCGACCTGCCTTAGGCTGCTATTTTTCCTCACTCTGAAACCGCTGTTTGCAGTAGTGGTCGGTTGTTAGCAGAGAGGCTTGTTTGTGGGGTGTGTCTGCAAACTGAGAAAGAGGACCATAATTTTTCCTTCTTATACGTAACGATTTCCTTATTTTCCTGTCCAAGTAAGTGTATTTCCAATGTCTTTGCAGTTATTGTGTTAATATGACTATGCCTTGTTGTGTAATGATTTCGTGGTCATCATTGATTATAGTCTTGTCCTACATTTACTTCTACATCCCCATCTTCATTAATACTCTGCAAGTCACAATTAAGTGCTTGGCAAAGCGTTCATAGAAAGACCTTTAAGCTACTTCTCTACCGTTTCACACTCGAAGAGCGCGGGGGGAGAACAAAGACTTAACTCTTTCCCTCGAGCTCTAATTTCTCTTATTTTATTATGACGATCACTTCTTCCTATGTAGGTGGGCGCTAGCAAAAGTATTTTCGACTCTGTGGAGAAAGTTGGTAATTAAAATTGCCTGAGAACGTCCTGTCGCAACGAAAAACGCCTTTTTTTATGACTGTCACACCAATCCGTGTGTCATATCCGTGATAATCTCTCCCTAATTTCGCGATACTAAAATACTAGCTCCCTTTGTTAGAACTTTATCGATGTCCTCCATCAGCCCTATCTGATGCAGTTCCCACACTGCCGAATACTCCAGAAGTGGGTAGTCAAGAGTAGTGTTAGCAGTCTCTTTATCAGACCTGTTACATTTTCTAAGTGTTCTTCCAGTATATCGCAGTTTTGGGTTTGCTTTCCCTCATCGTTATCTATGTGATCGTTCCAGTTTAAGTTCTCCATAACTGTAATTCCTAAGTACTTAGTTGGGTTTACAGCCTCTAGATTTTTGTGATTTGTCGTGTAAATGGTATTGTTCAATTGTTTTGAACTAGGGGATCATGGGGTACATTGGTACATGGGGCACAGTGAAGCAAAATAGTTTTCCCGAAAAATACTTGGATCTGACCAGGGGCTCTCGTAATGAGTATACTGGGAGTTAACTATCTGCTGTTGATTTATTTTCTAAATGGCTACCATTGAATACAGCAACGTTAGATCAGACTGTTTGTTTTTCCTGGTAGAAGGTACATTTTTTACACGTCCTAATAATCTGCATTGTGTAATTTTAGTGGCATTTATAGATTATTGTGCTATATATTGGAAAATAACAGTCTGCAGTACAGACAAAGATAAGTAACATTGATGTTAATCAATTAGTTTTTATGTCTAAACGTGGTTTTTGTTATTCAGGTATATGGGGCATATTGAAATATGAATCATTAAGGTGTAGTTAGACGTTTCAGTCTGCCCCATATGTTTTAAACATACTTTATTATTGTAAAACTTTTATTTTTTAAAAGTAATTTTACACGTTATTGAATATGTATGTCAGCACTAAGACCCTTGATGGTAAAAATGTCTTTTTTTTACATGTCAAAATGTAATTACAAAAGAACTACTAACATAGCTTCATTTTCTGGAGATATGATGAAAGAAACTGTCAAACTAGTCCAGAGTGGAACCAGTATTCGTGCAGTTGCTGAAATGAAAGATTTGAAGTATCCAACTCTTTTCAGATATGTATGTAAGTGAGAAATGGATGAAGATGATCAGGGAGAACTGAAGTTTAGACCCAATTATGAATGCAGGAAAGTGTTTTCTGTTGGAAAGGAGAAGGTATTAGGAGATTATATTTTACAATGTTCACGAATTTCCGTGGTCTTTCAACTGAATAGTGTAGGAAGCTAACCTATGAAATGTTGGTTGTCAATGAAATTCACCACCCTTCAAATTGGGACGAGCAGGAGACGGTGGGTGTTGATTGGTTTAGAAGAATTTGGCGAAGAATCCAAAACTAAGTATTCGCACACCAGAGGAACGTAGTCTATCTAGGGCCACTTCATTTAACAAATCAAGTGTTGAGACATTTTTCAACAATCTACAGCCGCCACTTTATAAAGGTTGCCCTTAATTTACAGCTGGACACGGGGTATTTAATTTAGACGAAACTTGCACTACAGAGTTACAAAAACCTCCAAAACTAGTTGTAGAAAAAGGTGTAAAATAAGTCAGAAAGAGCACGAGTGCAGAAAAAGGAACGTCTGTGACAACATGTTACCTCGTTTCTGCAAACGGCAACGCAATTCCTTCTCTGATGATTTTCCCTAGGGTTTGCTTCAAACCCCATATGATTGATCATGTTCCTCCCGGAACTCCAGGACTACTTAACAGTTCTAGCTGGATGACAAACGAGCACTCCGTACATTTTATTAAACATTCTAAAAGTTCAAACGCGGAACCAACTCTACTTCTGTGTGATAATCACGAAAGTCATTTATCAATCGAAGTGTTAGAAATAGCGAAGAACAACGGTGCCACAGTTCTAACGTTTCCACTACATTTCACCAATAAGTTTCAGTCTGTAGATTTTGGTGTTTTTAAGCCATTTAAGATATTTTATATCGTTGCTGTTGACAGTTAGTTTATGGAACACCCTAGTGAAACATCCTCAATATGTATGTTGCTAACTGCGTAAATATAGCTAACGAGAAACCAATGATTCGAACCACCACAGCAGCATTTCGCAAAGCAAGAATTGTTCGTTTCGGTAGAGACGTCTTCACAGAAGCAGACTTCCTAGGTAGTTGAGACACTGATCGTCATTTTGAAAAAAAAATTAAATTACCGTATGGCATTGTTGGCTGGGAGGCCCCATGCGGGGGAGGTCGGCTGCCGTATTGCTAGTCCTTTTCAGTTGACGCCATTTCTGCGACTTGCGGGTCAGTGATGACGAAGGACACATAACACCCAATCCCCTACCGAGAATCGAATCCGGACCTCCTGCGTGGTAGGCGGAAACGCTACCGCTACGTTGCGGAGGCGGACCGTCGTTTTGAAGTTTTGGTGGAACAGGAGTCACATGTGCTGGAAAACGATCTCTAACAGGAGGCCTCATGTGCTAATGAACTCACCTCATCTAAGGAAAATTCACAAGCGCTTAAATATTCTCCTGAAAATGAGCGTGCTTATCCCAAAGCTAGTCAAAGAAGAATAGAAAGACGTGGGCACAGAAAGGGCAAGAGTATCATTGCTACCACCACACCAGAAATGAAAGTACAACAGAAAAAATTTGAAGCACCAAAAGGAAATGTTGTAAGTGAAGAGATCACTTTTTGCAAATAGAAAGCGCATGACTTGGATTGTGGAAATTACAACACCGAAGCTGTTATCCTAGATGATTCTGACAATGTTGAGGAAAACCTTAAAGAACTAATGTCATCGTTAAAGCCAGACGAGTATAAGGATCTAGAGAGGGATTCAAAAGCTAACGATTATGTTTTGGCGCAGTTTGAAACCTTTGGCAGGAACAAATTTCACATTGGTGTTGCAACCAAAGAAAAAGGCTCTGAAGAAGACTATGAAGTAAGCTTTTGTAGGACGAGCACAAAAATGGAAAATCCATTTCTAAAACCGCGAGTTGCAGACGTAGGATCAGTGCACCACCGCCAAATGAAAGTGATTCTCCCAAAACCTATTCAATGCGAGCAAACAAAAGGACTCTCAATAATTGCTTTTCGCGAATTGACTTTTCTTCCACAAATATTGGGTGAATCCCAATGAATATTTCGTCAAAGCTATTGAAGTGTTGTATTTATTCGGTAACTGTAGACATTCTTATTCTAGTACTGTGAAACATTCAAGTTTTTATATATAAAGCCTAAGTGGCCTACATCATTGCAAGGTTAAAATTGTTGTTTTTTGAGTGACAATGTCCAACAATTATTACGCTAATGTGTTTTTATTTAATAAGCAGATAAATGATACAAGTTGAAATGTTACAGATGTTTGTATCACCGTGCACCACCACCTGTTTCACTGTACTCCACACATGGGACTCGGTCTAACCAATGTAAGGTTGATTTCAAATTATAATTGCACATACTAGGAAAAATTTCCCAGCGGTGAAAGTTGTGTTCTGCACTGTGTAAACAAACATCTATTTAAGCCACGCGGTGTGGCTGCGTGGTTTAAGGCGCCATGTCACGGACTGTGCGGCTCCACTCACCGGAGGTTCGAGTCCTCCCTCGGGCATGGGTGTGTGCGTTGCTCTTAGCATAAGTTACTTTAAGAAGTAAGTGTGTATTTCTAGGAACCGATGAACCTCTACAGTTAGGTCCCTTAGGAATTCACACACATTTGAACATTTGAACATCTATTTATCCTGTGTACTACAATGTCATTAGAAAAAATAAAAGTAGATTTACAACTACATTTGGATCATTTGTTTCACTCAAACTCATAGTTCCCTACTTGATCATGTCGTACGAAATAAAAATCATTATTATTGCTATATAAAACTGCCAATCCCCTCCAAATCATCTTCAACCACTTGTCCGCTAGAATTCGCTTCCATTGCGTGACGACTGACGATTATTATCTGAGCCGTGATTTGATCACTCATCCTAAATTCTAAAGCGGCGAGGACGAAAAGTGGGCTGGAGTTGCATGCGCAAGTCTATTGTGCCATTTATCCTACCCCACTAGAAGCAAATTAAAAATGTTAGATACTCAACACATGTAGTTTAAGTTTTACCACAGAGATGAGTATTAAACACGGAACAATCAGCTTTCAATAGCAACACCTGACTGTGAAACTGACACCTAATTCCAGTGCCACACTGTCTGAAATGCTCAAAGAATCACACATACTCGTTATAAAACAATGTAGGCCCACACTTGAGCGACAACACAGCATCGAGCTACTAGACAAAATGTTTGAGAAAAAAATGTAACCACGTTCATTAACTCAATTCTACAGTGATTACTTCCAGACAGAATACAAAATGTTGCAGACTCAGGAGGGGAGTTATCGAATAAGCTTCTCGACTAGATGGTCAAAGTGACCAAGCCGGAAATATAGTGTATGTCTCAATATCTCCATGCAACTATCTGATAAGCAAGTCCATAAAACATCAAAGCACCCAACAAACAGGTGGAAAAATTTTAATGGGAATGCGCTGGCAAAAAGAAATCCCATACTAATGTATGTACTAGTAACAAAGAGCGACATTGCAGACAGATTTCTGTGCTGTCTCTTCACAGGCTATTATGGATTACCGATTGTAACGATCGGCTAACACAGGTGGGAGGAAGGAACTTGGGCACGTTATTGTTCGACCTGCTGACCTCAGAACCGCTAATTAGGATGCCAGTCAGCAAGTTAACAACCATAGGTTAAAAGGGCCACCTCATCCGTAACATAGATTGAGCTACATAACAGCAGAACAGTTGGTAGAGTACCCTGTAACGTGTGTCGTGTGCCTACATTATTCTTGAGCACAGCCGTTCTCGCTCTACCACCCGAAACAATAAGTACGACAATGTGATATTACACGAAAAGTAACTAGCAGAAATACGAACGGATACGCCACGAAAAATTAATGCCATCCGGAATAATTACTTGTAAAGGACACTTAGAGGCATAAAATAATAAACGAGAAGGGGCTCTACAGAGGTCAATAGGAGAGAACAGTCCACAAAACGTAATTCCGAAGAAGAAATCAAAAGTACGAGAAGGAGTTCTGAAACTAATTCGAGACATGGAATGAATCAAGAGGGTAATATGGAAGACAGATGTTCCTACGCTTAAATCAGTCTAGAACATGTTAAACTTGAGTGTAAATTAAAATTACTGTTGCTATATAGAGGGTGAAAGTTATTTAACTATAATGAAAAAACGTAAATTAGTTACAAACTACGGCGTGCACACACTCTATTCAACATGTAAAAGTCAATACAGATATTCAGATTTAGGTTATGACATGTTCGGTATGCCTGCCATCCTCCGCGCAGACGAATAGCCGAATTATTCATAATCCGCTGAAGTGTTGGAATATCGATGCTGTCGATGACATCCTGGATGGTTGTCTTCAGCTCAGCAATGATTTTGGGGCTATTGCTCTACATCTTCTCTTTAATATAGCCCCACAAAAAGGAGTCGCATGCGTTCAGATCAGGAGAATATGGCGGCTAATCGAGGCCTATGACAGTGGCTTCTCGGTACCGCAGAACCAGAATGCGGTCCTAGAGCGCTCTTCCACGACATCAAACACTCTTATGCTTCTATGGGGTTTAGCTCCGTCCTGCATGAACAACATCTTGTCGAAATCAGGGTCACTTTGGATACTGGGGATGATGTTATTCGCCCTGAAGTTTTTCGAAAATCTATGCCATCGATGACCTCCTGGATGGCGGTTTTCAGCTCAACAATGGTTTTGGTATTATGTCTGTACGATATGTCTTTTATATAGCCCCACAAAAGGAGTCACATGTTTTCAGATCCGGAGAATATGGCGGCCAGTCAAGATCCATGCCAGTGACTTCAAATAAATGTTATACATAATTAAAAACTACATAGAAAATCTACTCCAACGGCAACAAAGAGTTTTTTAAACCTCGTTAAGGAACAGGATGTTTATAGCGCCGATAACATAGACGACAAATATAATTCTTTTCTTAACACATTTCTCTTACGCTTTGAAAGTAGCTTACCATTAGAAAATTCTAATCAGCCTGCTAGCAGTAAAAGGCAGCCTGTGTGGCTGGCTAGTGTAATAAGAATAACATGTAAAACAAAGTGGGAGTTATATAACAATGTTAGAAGTGGTCACAATCGAGCTACAGTAGCCCGTTACAAACAGTATGGTAAGGTGATTAAAAATATTATTAAAATCTTATGAACAAGGCAAAAAGTATGTGGTACGCAAATAGAGTAGCTAATTCACAGGACAAAGTTAAAACCATATGGTCAGTCATGAAGGAAGTGTCTGGTGAGCAGGACAAGATCGACGATATAAAGTCGGTTCGTAGCAAAATAAATTCTGTTACTGATAAGTCAGGTATATGCAAAGTAATTAACAATCACTTTCTGAACAGTGCTGGTGAATTAAATAAAATCTCGTTTTCCACAGGGAATCATATAACTCTCTTGGAAAGTGCCTTTCCTCAGACTGACGTCTCAAATACTCATCTGTGATACTGACAAAGGGGAGACTGAGGCAGTACTTAAATCACTGAAGACTAAGAACTCTCATGGATATAATGGAGTACCTTGAAGAATATTAAAGTATTGTGCTGCACATATTAGCCCTATACTTAGCCATATTCGTAATTCTTCCGTTAAGAATGATCAGTTTCCTGAACGATTAAAGTACTCGGTAGTAAAGCCGCTTTATAAGAAGGGAGAAAGAGATAATGTAGAAAATTTTGGACCTGTTTCTATGCCATCAGTGTTTGCTAAAGATATTGAAAAGGCTATCTATGTAAGGATAATTGATCATTTTATTTTACATACTTTGCTGTCAAATATACAGTTTGGTTTTGGAAGAGGTTTGACAACTGAAAATGCTATATTCTCTTTTCTCTGTGAGGTACTGGATGGATTAAACAAAAGGTTCCGAACGCCAGGCATCCTTATTTCATTTAAGTAAAGCGTTTGATTGTGTTGATCGAAAAACATTGCTCCAGAAGTTGGACCGTTATGGAATACGAGGAGTATCTCACAATTGGTTCATCTCTTACTTTTCATACAAAAAATTTAGCAGGAATCCAAGTTCAAGAATTTCCTCGTGGGTCACTCCTTCCGTTCTGTGGAGGAGTTCCTTGAAAAATGAAGCAGATTCCTGTGTTATGTTTTTGACTGTGTTTACATAAACTTATGGCTTGTCATTTATGGGTTCACAAACCTATTATTTTGTCTGGTATTACATTATGCTGTAATATCATGAACTGACAAGATCCATGACCTCGAAGATTTGCTCCTCAATTTGGTCCTACGGAACCAGACGTGTAAAATAAATGAAATGAAACTCACCTTCCAAAACCTTCACGTACCGTTCGGTAGTCACTGTGCCATTAACAAGTATCGCACCGTTTATTCAGTGACCGGATATTGCACACCACACAGTCACTAGTTGAATGTGAAAAGACTTCTCGATCGCGAAATACGGATTCTCAATTCCCCAAATGCGCCAATTTTGCTTATTGACGAACCCATCCAAATGAAAGAGGGACTCGTCGCGCATGCGAATATTAATTCTCATCATACCCCGCGGCCAACCGTGCAGTTTTAACGTCCTAATGCAAACCGCTCAGAAGTTAGGACAATTTTATTTCATATAGTCCAATAATAGTCACCGTGTATATACGGCCTCTGATGAGCCAAAATATTATGACCACCTGCATAATAACTTATTTGGCTGTCTTTTAAACGAAATACATCAGTGACTCTTCCTATCAGGGATTCGATAGTTACTTGGTAGGTGTGTGGAAGTATGTGGCATCAGATGTCTACGCACAGGTCATGTAATTCAAGTAAATAGCGGGCCACGTATTTGCTTAGGCTGTGATGTCACCCAATATCGTCACATGTGGGTTCCGTAGGATTTACATCAGGTGAATTTGGTCGCCGAGAAATCACATGAGTTGACTACAATGCTCCTCATACCACTGTAGCACGGTTCTGGCTCCAAGACACGTACAATTATACTGCGGAAAGATGACATAACGGTCTAGCAAGACATCAAACATGATGTGATGCAATTGATTCGCAGCTGTCAGTGTGTCTTTGATCACTAGCATGGGTCCCATGCAAGGGCGGGAGAATGTCTCCTATAGCATAATGCTGCACATACCAGCATGCGTTCGTGGCCCGCTGCACGTTTCGTTGCCGTCGTTCACCTCGATGACGACATTTCTGGAGACGACCATCGACCAAGTGTAGCATAAATGTGATTCACTCGAAGAGTCGACACGTTTCTATTGATCGATGGTCGAATCCCAATGGTCTAGTGCCCACTGCAATCGTAACTGACGATGGCGTCGGGTCAACATGTGAACACGTGGGGTTGGTCTGCAGCGAAGCTCCATGTTCAATAACGTACGATGAACGGTGCGTTCCGGAACACTTGTGCGTGCATCAGCGTTGTGCTCTTTTTGGCAGAGATGCCACAGGTCACCATCTATTGACTTTACAGAGGAGAAAAGTCTCCGAACCCCACGTTCTGTGAAGAGTCGTGAACGTCGAATCTTACAGAGCCTAGTGGTAGTTTACTGTCCTTCTATCTCTTTCCGTAGATGCTTACGACAGTAGCATGTAAACATTTAACCAGCTTGGCCATTCTCGAGACACTCGTTCACAGACTCTGCGTAATAATGGGCTGCCCTTTGTCAGAGTCGCTTATCTCAATAGATTCCCCATTGTCAGTCCATGACTTCGTTAGGTGATTCCCCGTCCCTGTCTACTCCGCTTACATACTTTTATTACCACGTCACGTGCCCGCAACCACCTACAAGCGCATCCAACGTCGCGGTGGGCAGTAGTCAAAATGTTTTGACTTATCACTGTACATATTATTATACAATAAAGAAGGTATTACGAATGTGCTTCACGGTAGACTGTGGACATGATGGTAAATTCTAGCAACAGTTAAGAACTGTTATGGGCCAAAATCAGTGCACCGACAGTAAACATGGAACCTACTCTGGCGTACAGAAAATAGTCCTACAATTCTAAAATATTTTTGAAATTAAATATTCGGTTGAAAGTACCAGCAACAGACAGAGAAAACCGCAGAACACCGCGGACATCAGCTGTAGACACGAGACAGCAAAGCAGAAGACAAGATAAGAAAATAAATATGAGGTTCAGTCATGTTAGGAACAAACTCTGCACCAAGAGAAACGATATTAAACACTTTCTGGTCTATTTAAAGTACTAAGTTACTGTTTGAAGACGGAGACAATCCCAACGCCTTGGATGAAACGTTAACTTATTATGACACGAGAACTTTAAAAAAAATCTGAAGTAGACACACATTCGTACGGGCAGACAACACCGTTAAATGTTACACGAAAGGCTTTTCAGTGGGGTATGGCACGAAGGACAGTAAACGAAACCGGGATTGTGTATATATCAAGAAAACTATTCAGAATAATAAAAGACCTAGATTTGGCGTTTATTTCACATTGTGTGACATAATTTGATAGGAATGTGGAATTATATTCATTGCTACAGATGTGCGTGTCAGAAGTAATAGACAGATTTCCCATTCCACCACAACAAATAGTAAAATTCCATTCGGCGGAAGACAATGTGCTTCAGCTACGGCGGGCTGCAGATACTCCCACATAAATTTCGCATCACTATGCACAATGTCAAGTAATAATAGTGAATAAAAATTTACTACAAATCGAAAATGACTACACTGGAATCCTTATTCAAAATTATATTCACTATTTCCAATATGAGCTATTAAAAATAATTTTAGTAACACTAGCAAATGAATCGATTTAATGCTCCGAAAGCTGATGGAGATGGACGGTCGCAGACGCAATATCTGTGGGCAGCAACTTCTGTTAATTGTCGAACGAAAAACCAGTCCAAAGTTGTAAATTTGAGTTTTTCTATTCACTCGATGACTACTTTCGGGCCGAGACTCATTTTCAAATCAGCGTAACATAATCAAAAATGGTATTTCCAAAGATGTGAACCGATGTCAAAAATTTGCAACTAACAGTTCCAAGACATACAGATATATTCGGAAATACCATTTTTGACTATGTTACGATGATTTGAAAATGGGTCTCTGCCAGAAACACGTTATCGAGTGAATTAAAAAAGTAAAGATTGCACCTTTTGACTGGTTTTTCGTTTTACTGATTAAGCGATGTAGCCTGGAGTTCAGTGATGTTAACCCGTATCAGTTTATCCAAGGAACAAATGATAGTTTTGTAATTACTAGAGGAACAAAATTTAAAAGTGTCTTATGTAATATTTGATGCGATATTACATTATTCTCAAGAAAACATAATGATACTAGATATAATAAGATGGAGTGCAGAAAAGGAAAGCCTCCGAATTTCTTATGTCAAAACCTTTGATGCTTTTTAAATAAGACAAAAGTTATGAACTTTCTAAACCTTTATTCTTTAAGTCCACTTTTTTTTCAACATACTCACTCTAGCAACAAATATATTTCTCTCAACGAGGGACCAGTAAAATGTTCGCCTTTTTTGATGGAGCTGCAACCTCACCTTTGCTTGCTCTGCTTCGTCACTAACAAAGTGAAGTCATCGAAGGTGTTCTTTAAGTTTTGCAAACGGATGAAAATCGAATGCGACCAGGTCGGAACTGTGATCCGATTGTTGCAGTTGTCGCAGCGTTCGTGTGTGGTCCGGATTTGTCATGCTGAAGAGGAGAGTGCTCCATGCGTGTAATTAGAAACTCGATTATAGCACGCTGCTTCTCACGCACCGATGTAGTTACGTTACACACCGCACGTGTTATACGCTACCATTCAGTTCCTTCTAGTGCCAGACAGTTGCCAATATAAGACACGAAGAATAAAGATGTAGAATGTTAATAAAATTTGTTTTGTTTAAAATACTTGAAGAGTTTTCACTTTAAAAAGTCAGAATCATTACTTTTCAGGACACCCTCGGAGCTGCGGTGCTCGTTTTTCTGATGAAATATTGCCGTCGTAACACTGAACTTCGGATTTTTACTGGCTCTCACGTGACACTGATCTTATCATATCACGTAAGTGTTCCTTTTAGTTAACAGATATGCACAAATAAGTTGGTATTCGGTTCTTAAAGCAGAGACTCCGAACACTATTGTAGTGACGATGGAATCAATAGCATCAATCTCAGTGACTAATCTTACTTTCATTGTTGGTAGTAGCTATTTTGTGAGATGGGACCCACTTACAAATAGTATAATGGGGCTGATGAGACAGCTTGAGCAGATGGAAGATTGGCAAGCCTCTCTTCCTACAACCAGAGAACCACCGAGTGCAGACTTTTAGGATTTACCTCACAGTTTATCAAACGTTTCAGGATGCATTCCATAGCATGCTGGATACTACAAAGCAGCGTTATTTCCTCGCTTTTATATTCTTCATACAGTCCAACATACGGGCACCGACAGAACAAATGGACACAATACTCCTACCGACAGCATATTGTACAATAGATAAATTTACCGTTACATTAAAATTAACAGTGGCAACATAACTATCAAACTTATAAAGAAATATAGCCAAGAACAGAATAGAACAGATCTCCACAAAAAAAATTCCGTAAAATTGTTCTTCATGCTAGACCATCTCACAAGTTACAAGACTAAAGCTGTCAGGGCTACTACGGCAGACGGCCTTTATCAGGATGACCGGATGTGATAGCACTACAACGCAGTGGCATGTGCGGGTGAATTTTACTTAAATGGACTCCGGGTGAGAAAGACTGTAGTTATAATCAAATGATAGTCCTGATACATAACTACATGATCAGGAAGAACAGGCACGGTGATAGAGTAAGCTGCCCAACTCTTTGGAGCACACAATATCTACGGTATGGCTACACTACGACAAACATCTAAATTAGAAAGCCTATCAAAATTACACCCTGGAAAAGGCAGGGACTGATAAGGCAAGCGTGAGAGATACGAGATAGGTACAGTACTGGAACAAAGATCTTAACATATGAAGTGCATATACAGTCAGATTGGACTGAGGAGAAATTTAGGAACACGTGAGGAACCCCACGACGTATAGCGCAAGATAGGTTGGGCAAAAACAAAAGAAAACAAAAAACAAAATCATACATGTACTGCATTTGCACATTTACAGACAGCTTTTGATAATGTTGACTTGAACAAACTCTTTGAAATTCAGAATACGGCAGTGATAAAATACAGGGAACGAAAATGATGTAGAACTTGTACAGGAACCAGACCGTAGTTATACGAATCGAAGAATGCGCCAAAGAAGATACTCAGACAAGGTTGGAGCTTATTCATGGTGTTATTCAACCTGTACTTTGAGCAATCAGAATATGAAACCAAGGAGAAATCTGGAAAGGAAATTAAAATTCAGGAAAAAATAAAAAGCTTTAAGATTTGACAATGGCACAGCAAATCTGTTCGAGGCAGCTAACACTTCGAATATTAGATGAACGGAATGCGTAGTGTCTTGACTGGATATTATGAAGCGAACATCAATCAAAGTGATACAAGAATATTGATGCGTAACAAAAACACATCAGGTGTACATATGCAGACTCAGGAGACGAATAAAAACTACTACCAAGCTCGGTATTCGAACCTGCTTTCCCTGCTCATTGGGCAGATTCGCTGACCAGTATAGCACCCTAGTACAGTGGCTTTGCACAACTGCACAGACGGCCACAGCACACCTCCCTCCTCAATTAAAATTCCCGTTTGCGCTTCAGCACACTTGGTATTCCCCTACGCTCGAACAGCACTGCCGAGGCTCTCCAATACTATCGGAATAGCACCTCAGTATTGAACAAAATGGGGGATCCTCCCTCAACCCCACCCGTAATTACTTTAATCAAATGAAACTACATGGTTCCAGAGACCTTTTCAAGTTTGAAACATCTATGACGTATTTATGCTGACTGAAACGCCAAATGAAAGTTTGTACCACGGCCAGGATATGAACACAGGTCTCCTGGTCACTAGGCAGACGCGCTAACCACTATGCCCTCCTGGCGTAGTGCCTCTGCAAATTGGAGAGACTCTGCAGTGCTATCCGAGTTTAGGGGAGATACCAAGTGGGCTAAGGTTTGAACGAGAATTTGGATTGACGAGGGAGGCCTGCTAGGGTAGTCCATGCAGTTGTGCAGTGCCAGTGTGCAACGGTGGCGTTCTGCTTAGCTCATCTGTCTAGTGAGTAGGAGACCCTGAGGGCTCGAAATCTGGCCTTGACAAACATTCGTTTGTCGCTTCAGCCTGCTTATATATGTCATAGATGTTTGAGACCTGAAAATGTCTCTGGAACCGTGTAGTTTCATTTGATAAAAGCACCTATGCTAGGCGTTCAGGCAGTATCCCACATTTTGATCGATGCTGAGATGCATTCCGGTATAGTTGGAGGGCCTCTGCAGTGCTCTTCAAGTTTAGGGGGAATAGCAAGTGGGCTGAGACGTGAATGGGAATTTGAACTGAAGACAGAGTCGTGTCGGGGTAATCTGTGGAGCTGAGGAAAACTACTGTGCCAGGGTGGCGTAGTGGTTAGAACATCTGCCAGTGAGCATGGGACCCCGGTACGAGTTTTCATTCATTGCTTCAGTCTGCAGTTACATATCATAGATGTTTGTCACATATAAAGTTTTCTAGAACCATATAGTTTCAATTAATTAAATCAGATGATTTTAACGGATATGTATTAGGAAAAGAGACACTAAAATTAGTATATGAGTACTGTTGTATCGGAGCAAAGTATGTGGCGATAGTCAGTGTAGAGTGTTTAATCTTACCTTCCCACACATCACTATTAAAGTTCTTATTCCTTGCACAAATTTTTGAAAATTACGAGAGGTATAAGATAACAAATTAAGAAATTTTTACTTATCTTGATTATCTCGTTATTGTTGTAGATGGCTCGAAGTATTGTCTAGGAGTACTTTCTTGCAGCTGAAAACTTCGATTTCTTAGGTTCGTGATGCCAAAATAACTGTTGAAAAGTTTCCTGTGGCTATGAATATACTTTTATTTTGCCCCATTCTTCTAAATCACACTGACTTTACAATTTACACGTCAAAAAACCAATAATTACATTGTTGTTGGCACGTTAGGAAAATACTTGCGTTTCCATCAGAGGCAAGGCCACCATACTTACATACTGCCGTGCTCACAATATTCCAGAGTCTTTACAAAGCAAAAGATTTTACAGACTTTCTCGACAGGAGAATCTTTACCAAATTATATCATTATTCCATAAATAAATCCAGAAACAAATTTAATAATTAGTTTTAGATTGTGTAATTAATAATATGAATATTAAGTCTACCAAACATTTCGTAATTTCAATTATTTTTAAAAGAAGAGTAATTTTAACTGTTAGTACATATCGCTTGTAGCACATTAATTTCTTTTTTATACATTTTGAGTGAAATATAACACAGCGTACACAAAATCATATGAATTCTTTTAATGGAGGAGCTGAGATAATTTTAACCTATGCGAGATTCGAGATCATACATGACATGGTAACAAAAGTAGGTAATGTTAGAGGAGGATGGTTCTTTACAAATGGATAAAAAGAACGCACACTCACAACAGCAAGAAAATTATTTCAGAAAATGAGAAATTTTTTAACAGCAAGTATAAACTGAACAGTTAGGAAGAGTCTTCAGAAGATATTTCAGGTCAGAAGAGAGAGAAGCTTTAACATACTATACCACAGAAGGAAGTTGTAGAGTAGGTTGGTAGATTGCGTATCTAATGAAGAGGTACAGAATCCAAATAGGGAGAAAATCAATTTGTGGCACCACTTGGTTAAAAGATACAAGACACATCTTGAGACCAGCAAGGAGAGGTCAATATGGTAATAGACTAAAGTGTGGGTGGGGCAGACAGTGGAGGCAGACAGAGACCTAACTACAGTATGTAGGTTCAAACTGATGTAGGTTGCAGCAGTTAGACAGAGATGAAAAGGTGTAAAGGCGAGAGGAGTCTGGGTGCGGGCTGGGTTCTATGTCGAAGGTGGAGGATGTGAACAGCAACAGTGGTAGGTCCTTGTGAAGGTACAAAAACTCTTCATTAGTTCTTTACTAATTCATACAGTTCAGACACCTTCCTGATTGTGCTCTCGTAATATTCAGGAGTCGTAGCTGCAGACGTTGACGTACGGCGGGTGGCGCGCACGCAGTGCTCGGAAGACAGAGCGCTGTGCTGGCGTCTCTGGTATGCGAGACGAGCTGAGACGGCAGGATGCGGCCGCGCTGCGGTCACGGGCGGCCACCAGGTCTTCTCTAATGCGGAACGTCGCGTCGTTCCAGTGCTCCTGATCGTCAAGCAGAGGCATACTCGAGCAGCAGAAAAAGAAGTCGGGAGGGTAAAAAGGAGCGTTCTGGCATCAAAATGTCTCACCTATGACATCATCGACGGGAATTTCCCCACTCCCTTCCCGTCTGACAAATCCAATTGCCCTGTGTATAAAATGGCACAAAATTCAAATTTTGGCCGAAAATCAAAATGTTGAAGGGGTAATCAAAATTTTCGGAAAATTCACATTATGACCCTACTGCGCTAATGTGCTTCCTGTGTCTTAAACACATTGGCAGCTAATTCAAAATAGTGCATTGTCATGGTGGCTGGCGTGGATTACTATAACAGGGTCAATGATGTCAAAATCCAGTTCAGACCTGTTCTGATTGTCAACACATGAACACTGGTTCATCAGATTCATCCTACAGCATCTCAAGGTGGCCTCTGAATGCCAAAACCGGTTATGATTGAAACATGAAAAATTTATTGTGTCTAAAAAATGTATTACCGTAAAATAAGTCAGTCGGCATCTCTGCAGAAAGACTGTCATTTTTATCAGTTCTGACCTGCTACACTATTTACAACAAAGACTTGGAATACTGGGAGTTTCTCTATGACATCACAATCCAGTTGAGACCTTCAGGCTATTTATAACAGTATGGAATTCTGCATACTGGCCCAGCCTTGAAATATTGGCCCAATCCAACTACAACATAAATATTTAAGCATTTGTCCCCCTAAGTTAAGATTTTGACTGTCATACAGCATGAGGAATTTTGAGCGTTTCAGTGTGAATTATACACTGCAAAAAAGATCACTATGGTGATACTACTTACGGTAGTCATATCTTAATTGTTCTTCGATCGTTTTATCAAGTGTTTGTTGGAACAGAAAGTTAAGATGCGTGATTTATGGTTGGTGATTAAATACACGGAATGTTGTGGTCTAGCAGTTGGCACTGGGGATTGTTTATCCTGTAGAAATGTTGTGTAAAAGAAGGGAACGTCCACCTACATGACGATGAATATGCATGTTTTGATTCTCTTAACACCCACATTGAGAGAGAGATGAGTGATTTTGCCCCTTTTGCTATTCCACCTGCATACGGAGCAATCGCAGAACGAATATTTGCCTATGTCAAATACACTCCTGGAAATGGAAAAAAGAACACATTGACACCGGTGTGTCAGACCCACCATACTTGCTCCGGACACTGCGAGAGGGCTGTACAAGCAATGATCACACTCACGGCACAGCGGACACACCAGGAACCGCGGTGTTGGCCGTCGAATGGCGCTAGCTGCGCAGCATTTGTGCACCGCCGCCGTCAGTGTCAGCCAGTTTGCCGTGGCATACGGAGCTCCATCGCAGTCTTTAACACTGGTAGCATGCCGCGACAGCGTGGACGTGAACCGTATGTGCAGTTGACGGACTTTGAGCGAGGGCGTATAGTGGGCATGCGGGAGGCCGGGTGGACGTACAGCCGAATTGCTCAACGCGTGGGGCGTGAGGTCTCCACAGTACATCGATGTTGTCGCCAGTGGTCGGCGGAAGGTGCACGTGCCCGTCGACCTGGGACCGGACCGCAGCGACGCACGGATGCACGCCAAGACCGTAGGATCCTACGCAGTGCCGTAGGGGACCGCACCGCCACTTCCCAGCAAATTAGGGACACTGTTGCTCCTGGGGTATCGGCGAGGACCATTCGCAACCGTCTCCATGAAGCTGGGCTACGGTCCCGCACACCGTTAGGCCGTCTTCCGCTCACGCCCCAACATCGTGCAGCCCGCCTCCAGTGGTGTCGCGACAGGCGTGAATGGAGGGACGAATGGAGACGTGTCGTCTTCAGCGATGAGAGTCGCTTCTGCCTTGGTGCCAATGATGGTCGTATGCGTGTTTGGCGCCGTGCAGGTGAGCGCCACAATCAGGACTGCATACGACCGAGGCACACAGGGCCAACACCCGGCATCATGGTGTGGGGAGCGATCTCCTACACTGGCCATACACCACTGGTGATCGTCGAGGGGACACTGAATAGTGCACGGTACATCCAAACCGTCATCGAACCCATCGTACTACCATTCCTAGACCGGCAAGGGAACTTGCTGTTCCAACAGGACAATGCACGTCCGCATGTATCCCGTGCCACCCAACGTGCTCTAGAAGGTGTAATTCAACTACCCTGGCCAGCAAGATCTCCGGATCTGTCCCCCATTGAGCATGTTTGGGACTGGATGAAGCGTCGTCTCACGCGGTCTGCACGTCCAGCACGAACGCTGGTCCAACTGAGGCGCCAGGTGGAAATGGCATGGCAAGCCGTTCCACAGGACTACATCCAGCATCTCTACGATCGTCTCCGTGGGAGAATAGCAGCCTGCATTGCTGCGAAAGGTGGATATACACTGTAATAGTGCCGACATTGTGTATGCTCTGTTGCCTGTGTCTATGTGCCTGTGGTTCTGTCAGTGTGATCATGTGATGTATCTGACCCCAGGAATGTGTCAATAAAGTTTCCCCTTCCTGGGACAATGAATTCACGGTGTTCTTATTTCAATTTCCAGGAGTGTAACTTTGAGCGTTCAGTAACAGTGAAACTGTGTGACATGTACTCAGCAATATGTATCGAATGAATAGACTCAATCAGTGGTAGACATATCTCAAACTACTCTTCGATTATGTTGTCTATTATTCGTTCCTGACTTTTAGTCGGTGTTAAATGCATGGTCTTCTGTGGTCTTGTGGCTGACACTAAAGACAGTTTTCGTTATGAAATGAGCTGTGGTCTGGTGTTTGCCACCGTTGACTCTTTTTAGTGTTGAAATGTCATGAATAAAGAGGGAACAGGCTATTGTTCTCGTAAGTTGTCAGTGTTTCGTCACATAAGCTTACTCTCTCTGACGATCATTTCATAGGACATGATGAGAACATACCATAATTTAAGAGCCATAATCAGACCTGAATTACGTAACAGTTTATCTTATACACCTCCTGAAACCTATAAATCGTTTGTGTGAGACAGAATCTATGTTTTATTTGGTGTACAAAGTAGCTGCTTCACACTCTTTCAGTTTGTGATCATTACGTTCGAAGCTCTGTAATCACATCGTCTTCCCCACCATTGAGTAACGAAGCTTTAGCGAGGAGCTTACCTGAGGTGTGGATAGTTCTACTGTCTTTCTCAACTGTATATTTTGTAAAATTTTGCATTTATGGTTCTCGGAATATACACTTACACGCCTCTGAATTGAATCACGATAAACACAGTGTTGTGGAATTCCTTCTCCGGTACAGGCAGCGTGACTTCAAACAGAGTACGAAACACACCTGCTCCACAATTCTTTGTTCTGCCCCCCTGATTCATCTTAGCGTGATAATTCAATAGATATTTACTGTTTCCGACGTAAAATTCAGTGTTGTCTATACATCATTGATTTTAAAACCGTAAGTTTACACTTCCTCTAGGCGGAAATTTCATCGATATCGATAAATTATTCGTTGATTTCACCGTAAAACTCAAATGAAAATTCAGTGACTTCATTTGTGTATGTCACTTGCACCACTTAGAAATCCTATGGAGACATATGATGTTACGTATGCATTGTAAAACACACACAGAGACGGGCTCTTAGATGTGAAACTCTGTTATGATGTTGCTCTTATTTGTCATTTGCTGGGTCTTTAATTAAATCTGATCCTTCGATGCGTATCTCCATACGTAGGAGAAAACAGATTTGATGCAGAAATTCTCAGACTTACGTGAGGAATTGATTATTTTTTATCGTATTCACTGATATCAGTGTGTTAAATACATTTCTGAGATATTAAAACATGAGAAAAATACGGGACATTTGCACCAGAATTGTGATCGAATTGATGAATCTGTAGCAATGGGTACTTCCCGTTTTCAACGCAAAATTCAGCCTTCAAACTGCATGACAGGGTGTCATTTGCTGTAGCCCCACCCATCTAGAAGAAAGCTGGTGCATTGTGGGTTCTTATTCACATGTGATTCCATGCAGATACCAGCGAGATCCGAGCATGTAGTTTGCAGTGCCATATAGATAATCTCATGCATTCCTCACTGTATGACATGGCGCCTGTTGCACTATATTTACAGAAGAAAACGCGTGCTTCCATAGCGGCACATTTTATGCTTTGAAAAGGTTTGTCAACAGTTTGAAGACAACCTTGGAGTGTTGTACAGCATTGCGCTGTCTCTGGGTTGTTATTGCGGCCGTCCAGAGCTGCCTGGCACATCATCAGACTGACGGCGGTACCGCGACGCTAAACTTCACCGTGCATACGGAAGATACCCTCCCCACGGCGGTGTTTCTTTTATTAAAGACACAAGTGGGTACCTCTGCTGTTTCTACTAAACATGTTAGTGAAAACCGACAGGTTGCATCAGTGGCATAATCGGCTTTAAATTGGAAAAAGTGCTCTACAGGTTGACGATCGTCAAATTTCCCATCGTTTTAAACTGATGGTAGGTGGATTTTCTCAACATTTTCCGCTGACAGTAGCTGCTCTGGAGGTGCGAGGTGTTTAAACTGTAATGTCAGAGGAGATGTGGAGGTTGTTTAAGCACTGGACACGTGGAATTGGGAGAAGTGGACCCAGCTTTGTGTGGAGCAGTGCAGGTGCTTGTGGACGATATGGGGATAGAGGAGGATGAAGAGACTCCCCCCCTATCTTCCCCAGCCAGTGTTTGTTTAACACAAGTGGAAAGATCCAAACTTAGAGTCAGGAGAAGCAGCGACCGTACAGCTCTGAATGAATAGTAGCATGGATAAGAATTTCAAGCAGGTCAGCAAACAGGCTTATGTTGTTTGAATTCCAGACTTAAACTTAGGGTGACAATTGCGTAAATGCTTATGTTGTAGTTGAACTGAGCCAGTACCTCAAGTCTGGGCCAGTATGACAGAGTTCCATTCTGTTATAAATAGCTCGACGTGTCTGAAATGGACTGTGACATCACAGTCTGTCCTCCTATCCCAGTATTGGGGCAGTATACCATCATTCTACATTGTTATAAGTTGCCCAACAGGTATGAGCTGAACTGTGACGTCATAGATCCAGGGCCAGTATTCCACGTCTTTGCTATAAATAGCTCTACAGGTCCGAAGTGGATTGTGATGTCATAAAGTGCGTCCCAGTATTCCATATCAGTTAGCACTAGAATGCACCATTTCGAATTTCCCACCAATATGTACTTAGGATAATAGCCCTACTTCAATAGCAAGCACACTACCGCAATTAAGCTGTTTTTCTTTAATTTACCATCTATTAAGAGTTTTCCAATAACATTTGAATTTCCAACCAAAATTTGAATTTCCCGCCAATTGGCCTTCGTCAGACGAAGGAGGGGTGGGGGTAGGGGAAACACCATGACTCATAGATCACGTCATCAGTGACACAGTTTGGTGCCAGAACTCTCCCTGCTATCCTCCGAAGACACTTCGAACTTTGTGAACACCGTCGTCCTCGTCAATTTGAGACAGTGTAAACCACTACTTTATACAATTTATAAGCGATGGGTGAGCCATCCACAAAGCGTGTTAAAATCTCTGATAATAATCGAGAATGGGTTTCTAAGAAATCGGGTCTTAAAGATCGAACATGTACTGGCGCAGTAGTCCATGATGTGTTGAAGGTCCGAAACAATTTCTTACGGCATGTTTCCAATTATCCACCAACAAAGTGCTGGTACTGAATTGGTCGTTAAGATAAATGTCTGAACGCTATGCAAATCACTTTTGTCCAAGTCAGCTGAAATTATGAAAATGTATAAGAACACCAAGAACACACCTCTGTCGCCCTCGGATGCCATCAGTGTATAGTACTCAACCACAGTGGAAGAGCGACTTTAAGGAAACTTGGAAACTTTCCAGGTTCGCGATAACAGCTAGGTCTTAATAGAGTTCACTAAACTTGGCATCTATGTTAATGTGAATAAATGATTTTATTCAGGAAGACAGACGAAGCTACCTAAGGTGACATCAGATTATAGAGCAGTACTTAACCTCAGGTCAAAGGATAATTCTTGCTTCAAGTGATTAATTCTGGCAGGAATGTATCCTGTAAATAAGGATGCAGACGTGAATCTAAATACTGGCTATATGTACAGAAATTAAAGTTTGCAAATATTGCATTTCCTACTGAACTGAATCATGTGCGAGTATCTGAGGAAAAACAATGTAAACATATCCGTTAATCTGTGTGGCGCACCGTACTCTGAGCATGAGTGAATGGTTATAGGAGAAATAGAAGAGGAATAGGAAGGGAAAGTTTCTGATTGCTACACTGCATGTGTGAAAACGTTATAAACTCGAAAAGTATGTGAATCTCTTAATGCTACCTGTAGCGAACACAGAAACTTACTGTTTCTGCTAGATTAAAAATCTTTCGAGAGTACCAATTGCAGTATGCGAAGAGTGTTCATGCTATTTGTATTCTAAAGAGAAGATGGAACGCGTTTAGTTGTCATTTATGCAGACATCGAATGCTTGCTGCAACCATTTGTTGGTAAAAATAATTCATGCACATGAACCGTATAGATGGAATTCTACGTGCACTACAGTTGTAATTACTAAAATTCAGAGTTTCCCTTGTACCAAGCTGCAGATTGCATAAAGTGGTATACCAGTCAGCTGTATCAGATAGCTGAGCGTTAAAAATGATCTGTTGCAGGACAAGCAGTTGATTATTAGCGCCAAAGAAGGAAGAAGTGCTTCAGTCAGCAGAAATTTGTCACATCGACAAAAAACGTTTCACTAATGTGAAACACAGGGATCACAACCTTGTTGCAGACAGATTTCATAGCGCCAAAAAATCATAGCAGTGACGATAATTATGGAACTAATTTTACGGTACCTGTTGTGTTACACACTGTAACAAATTGTGACGTACATTTTATAATCTTGAGCATCTGGAAAGAATGGAAGAAACTGCTAAAAAGAAACCAGACTATGTTTCTGTAATTGCAGACAGTATCGAAACATACAAAATATCTCTGTGGGAGATCGTAGCGACATAAAATTTCGCTTTATAGATCTCTTCAACTTTATAGCTTGCTCTCTGGAAAAAAACATCTAATAATTAAAGCCCAGAGAGTAGAAGATGACCAGAGAACATTTCGCAGACTGTGAGTGGTCTGATTTAATAAAGGAGTTGCTTGGGACGTGTGGCTGAAAACTAATAAAGAAAAATCACAACTTATTACCGACACTGGCAAAGGAACCTCCCCATCACACCCCCCTCAGATTTAGTTATAAGTTGGCACAGTGGATACGCCTTGAAAAATTGAACACAGATCAATCGAGAAAACAGGAAGAAGTTGTGTGGAACTATGAAAAAAATAAGCAAAATATACAAACTGAGTAGTCCATGCACACGATAGGCAACATCGAGGGTAATGTGAGCTCAGGAGCACCGTGGTCCCGTGGTTAGCGCGAGCACCTGGGGAATGAGAGGTCCTTGGTTCAAGTCTACCCTCGAGTGAAAAGTTTAATTTTTTGTTTTCAGACAATTATCAAAGTTCAGGCACTCACACATTATCAACTTCGCTCTACAAAATTCAGGGACATGTTCAGATTTGCTAGGACATATGCAGGATTTGACGGTCTACACAAGGAACAATTTGAAAACGTTAAAAACATATGTTTTGACAAAGCACATGGAAAACTGTGCGACTGTGAAACTGTTGCACTCATTTGTTGCAGTTTATGTGACAAACTCTTATGTTTTCATCACTTTTTTGGGTGTGATTATCACATCCACAAGAAAACCTAAATCGGGCAAGGTAGAAGAATCTTCTTACCCATTCGCCAAGTGTACAAGTTAGGTGGGTCGACAATATATTCCTGTCATGTGAAGTACATGCCGTCACCAGTGTCGTATAGAATATATCAGACGTGTTTTCCTGTGGAGGAATCGGTTGACCTATGACCTTGCGATCAAATGTTTTCGGTTCCCATTGGAGAGGCACGTCCTGTCGTCTACTAATCGCACGGTTTTGCGGTGCGGTCGCAAAACACAGACACTAAACTTATTACAGTGAACAGAGACGTCAATGAACCACGACGCTCAGGAGCTCACAATATCCATGATGTTGCCTATCGTATACATGGACTACTCAGTTAGTATATTTTGCTTTTTTTTCATAGTTCCACAGAACTTCTTCCTGTTTTCTCGATTGATCTGTGTTCAGTTTTTCAAGGCCTATCCACTGTGCTAACTTATAACAAAATCTGAGGGGGGTGCGATGGGGTGGTTCCCTTGTGAGCAACTGCAACTTTTGGAGCGCGATATCGGAAGTGGTTTTATTCACTGCTCCTACATATATGAATTTTGCAAATAATAAGTTCATGGCTGAGTATGATGACAATAACGAAGAGTACTACTTTGTATACCTTGATGTTAACTGTCTGCACAGGTGGGCCGTGGTACAACACCTACCACACGCTGCGTATGCGAAGATACCTACTGAAGGTATCGATGTAATAAGCGTGACCGAAGATTCACACGGTAGACAATACCCTAGACGCTGATCTAAGGTATCCTGAAAATTTGTAGGATATTGTCTCTGACCTAGCTTTATGTGCAGAGAAAATTGTGCCACAATCTGGTAGCTACGAACTGAAAATCAAAAGAAACTCATTTCCGAACTGTACAATAAGAATAACTGTCCAATTCGTTACAGAAATTTAAAGCAGTCTCTTAGGAATAAACTTATAGTCCACGAAAATCACCGCATATTGTCATTTCGTTACTCAGAATGGATGAAAATGTATATAAATATTAATGCTGAGAAACGCGTGAATGCAAAGAATGAACTAGAAAATAAATTCCTCAAATTAATGAACAACAACACTGTAGGCAAAACTATTCAGAATATGCAGAAAATGAGCTTTATTAGAGTGATAACGTATTTTGAAGGTACACACAACGAACTGCTGCTCTGATAGGAAGACATAATTTCAAGCACAGCATCATATTTAACGAAAATGTAGGTGCGACTGAAATGGGCAGAAACAACATTGCTTTTCACAGTGTCTTCTGATAACCATAGGAGTGGCTGGCCATTCAAGATATTTCCAAGTCACTGCAAGCGGACAAGTTTGAAAAATTTTGGGCCAAACATCTAAAACCGTGTGACACCGATACAGATATTTTTAATATATCACATAATCACATCAAACATTTATGATATAATTAAGAACAATGTGCACAGGTAGTTCGATACGTCGGCGTACCTTGACAACGAAACTTATAGCATCCCACGTGTACACAAGAAGAAAGTGAGTTTAATGAAAGATTAATTGTCAGATGATATAAGTATTGAATTCATTGGACTAGGACCAAAATGTACGTACTAGAAACTGAGACATAACGCGTTATGTGTATGTGTATATGTATACCTCAGATATATACTCGGCAAAAGAACTTACCGTTGATGAGAAGATAACTATGCCCAAGCATCATGTTTTTTCTACTATTAAACAACACAAACTTGCTTTAACTGCAAACCACGATAAATTTTTAATACTTACCGATAAGGTCAGTGCTGTGGCTAGGGGTCACTACCAGATGAAGCACGATGATTGGTACAAATAATCCAAAAATCTGCAAAATGTATCTGAAATTATAAGTTTATGTGAATACCATCTCCATGTGATCAAAATATTTAGTAATCTATCGTAATTAGATTTTAATGTAGACTGTGGATTGAAATTTGTGGTAAATACAACCTTTTTGTTTTGGAAAAATTTAGTGATCCTTCGTGATTTGATTTTATTGCAAAACGTAAATACTTAAAAAATGTGATATGAATATTATAAAAGGACAAATACGTGAAAAACCTTGCATGTAATAAATAATGTATGAAAAAAATTTGTTAAGTAACAAATTTTATATGTAGTATATTCTTTCTGTTTGAGTTTTCCTTCCTATTCTTCTACAATCTGTTTTCATACAATGTTAGCAAATGTCTACGCCTCTCAGCTGTAATCACGTTATCAGGTTAACTGACACATATGGAAATCTCTCTTTCTCTGTCTCTGTCTCTCAGCACTCGGCTTTGTCTGCCTCACAGCAGCAAGAGCAAGCTGCATTGACATGTGAAACATACGTGTTCTTGAGTGACTGATGAAAGATATGAAAGATGGCAGTATTAATACTTTTTCTGAAAAGTTGAGGTATGCTTTATGTTGCGAGAAACAGAACCACATGCACACTTACACACACACACACACACACACACACACACACACGCACACACACACACACACACACACACACACACACACACTCAGAGATAGAGAGAGAGAGAGAGAGAGAGAGAGAGACGTGTTTACTAGAGATTGCAGTGTGTAACATATCAATTAGAGGATTATATGTATGTACGTATGTATGTATATAATGCATACATTTGACCTTTGAGTCATGTCATACATTTGACTTTGAAGAAAATAATGAGACCTTCAGTTTGTGGTTATGTAATTTTTACTGCATATTTGGCGCTGTTTATTAGTATTACGTTCTTACTAGTTGGCAGGAGGAGGAGGATGGAGTACAAAGCACAGAACTGATCAGTTTCCTTCATCTCTTGTACTCTTTAATACTGTGCTATGGCTAGCTAGAGATAAGGAGGAGGAGGGCGAATGACTGCATGTGTACCTCAGATATAATGTAATTTGAGCTATTTTTCTTCATCATTATTATCCTATGCTCTGAATGGTTGGAGATAAAGAGGGCACAAGGTATAAAGCACACAAGTGGTCTGTTTCCAACATCTTAGGATACTTTTTTGTATGCTGTGATAGGATGGAGATACTGAAGATGGGCGAGGGAGGGGCCAGGGAAGAGGGTTTTTCATTCTCCAAGGTACTTACTAATACAACACTCTGACTGACATCAAAGAGGAGATTATGTATAAAGCATACAATTCATCTGCCTCTATATAAGAAGAGAGGTGTTTGAAATTTTCTGTTAACACAATCTTGCTCTTTCTGCCGGCTCTGATTATTTGTACTGTGATTGGCTGGACATAAGATGTACTGCACTGTTATTGGTTGGAGGTAGGGGGAAGAGGAAACGATTTTAAAATTCTACACAAATGCAGTTGGGCTATGTAAGGAGAGGGGGGAGAGGCGTAGCGGAAAAGTCTAGATTTTCCGCTCATAAGTAGGATAATGTAATCGATATCAGCAATGACGTCACTTACGACGATAGAGCCGATGATGCCACTAGGTTATATGAAGCCACAAATATATAGAAAGTGCACCAAAATCGTCACACTAATACTACTAATATTACTATAAATAAGTTACCTTAGCAAATTGAAGTTAGATTGTAACAAATGTAAGTTGATTTTGTATTGTTCATTCTATGATACTGCAGCATCGTAATTAAAAGTTAATTTATACTTTCAGGAGGTTGTGCCCCACAGCACATACATATTTGAAGAAATGTCCTATTGAGCTCAAGGTGGTAATATGATGTTTTGAATAACAGTTAAATTTTCGGCACTCTCACATTAACGTTGTATTTTCTGCAAGCGGGAAATGCTTTATTCGAAATTACACTCCTGGAAATGGAAAAAAGAACACATTGACACCGGTGTGTCAGACCCATCATACTTGCTCCGGACACTGCGAGAGGGCTGTACAAGCAATGATCACACGCACGGTACAGCGGACACACCAAGAACCGTGGTGTTGGCCGTCGAATGGCGCTAGCTGCGCAGCATTTGTGCACCGCCGCCGTCAGTGTCAGCCAGTTTGCCGTGGCATACGGAGCTCCATCGCAGTCTTTAACACTGGTAGCATGCCGCGACAGCGTGGACGTGAACCGTATGTGCAGTTGACGGACTTTGAGCGAGGGCGTATAGTGGGCATGCGGGAGGCCGGGTGGACGTACCGCCGAATTGCTCAACACGTGGGGCGTGAGGTCTCCACAGTACATCGATGTTGTCGCCAGTGGTCGGCGGAAGGTGCACGTGCCCGTCGACCTGGGACCGGACCGCAGCGACGCACGGACGCACGCCAAGACCGTAGGATCCTACGCAGTGCCGTAAGGGACCGCACCGCCACTTCCCAGCAAATTAGGGACACTGTTGCTCCTGGGGTATCGGCGAGGACCATTCGCAACCGTCTCCATGAAGCTGGGCTACGGTCCCGCACACCGTTAGGCCGTCTTCCGCTCACGCCCCAACATCGTGCAGCCCGCCTCCAGTGGTGTCGCGACAGGCGTGAATGGAGGGACGAATGGAGACGTGTCGTCTTCAGCGATGAGAGTCGCTTCTGCCTTGGTGCCAATGATGGTCGTATGCGTGTTTGGCGCCGTGCAGGTGAGCGCCACAATCAGGACTGCATACGACCGAGGCACACAGGGCCAACACCCGGCATCATGGTATGGGGAGCGATCTCCTACACTGGCCGTAGATCACTGGTGATCGTCGAGGGGACACTGAATAGTGCACGGTACATCCAAACCGTCAACGAACCCATCGTTCTACCATTCCTAGACCGGCAAGGGAACTTGCTGTTCCAACAGGACAATGCACGTCCGCATGTATCCCGTGCCACCAAACGTGCTCTAGAAGGTGTAAGTCAACTACCCTGACCAGCAAGATCTCCGGATCTGTCCCCCATTGAGCATGTTTGGGACTGGATGAAGCGTCGTCTCACGCGGTCTGCACGTCCAGCACGAACGCTGGTCCAACTGAGGCGCCAGGTGGAAATGGCATGGCAAGCCGTTCCACAGGACTACATCCAGCATCTCTACGATCGTCTCCATGGGAGAATAGCAGCCTGCATTGCTGCGAAAGGTGGATATACACTGTACTAGTGCCGACATTGTGCATGCTCTGTTACCTGTGTCTATGTGCCTGTGGTTCTGTCAGTGTGATCATGTGATGTATCTGACCCCAGGAATGTGTCAATAAAGTTTCCCCTTCCTGGGACAATGAATTCACGGTGTTCTTATTTCAGTTTCCAGGAGTGAATTTATTCCAGTGTTATTTTCGATCGTTTGGAATAGTTGTATCATAGGGCCTTCAGATACGTAAGTTAATTAGGCCGCTGGTCCAAGCCTTTCATATACGATGGAGGGCTGTAATTAGCAGATATTCTTTGGACAATTTACTAGCTTATAATAAATCATCGCAAGTTGACTCTCAGCAGCAGAGATCACCAGTTTTAACAGAGTGATTTACTAACGAACACTTTTGTTCCCAAGGTTACTGGAAATTGATCTCGTCAGCTACCCATTTTCCTTTCCTCGGTGGCCCTCCGCGAAAGAATTACTGACAGTTATGTTCTCCAAAGATGGTATGGCACCGCGTCAGAACGATTTGCCAATCGATGAATCTAGGCCCACCGTAATAATGGGGAGGCGGTCATTGCCTGGGGCCTCATCGGTAGCGGCCGGCTTATAATGACGCCCGACTGCCGCGTAGCGGTTCTCGGATGGGAGAACTGGTAACGCGTGAAATACATGGGAGTGCTGCTCTCGCTGGAGAATTTTAATTACTTTTGGGACCATTTAAATCAAAATTTTACGAAAAATGCGTCCTGTTTTCTCAGTTCTTCAAAACGAATAACTTTTCCTGTGAGACAGCAGTCGGTCTCCCTTCGAGGGAAATTTCTCTATTTCCCTTAGGTTCCAATGAAAAGAGTAAAGTGATGTGCACATTACAAGTAGATACTTTCCTATAGCAAAGTATTCTAAATTTTCTTCCGTTTTTGACTTAGAAAGGTGGGTGATTGCGAATCAGATGCTTAGAGCATTCTCAGAAATATAATATCGTGTGCTTACTTTCAAACTCGTACAGGAAGTCCCACAGCTACCATAGTATCACTTTCCTAGAAAGTATACATCGTAGAACTGTTTGTTGGAAAGTATTATGGATGATTTGAATTATAAGCCCAACATGGTTTCTAATGTGCAGTGAACTGGAAGAACCCTGGAATATAAGGTTGTTCATAATGTTTTTGTGATTGTACAAATTTTACTGCACTTGTGGTTTTAAAAAAAAAACAGCTTTCAAGCATAAGATCAGGTTATATGTGTTTTCCTTTAAATTGGAAATAATTTTCTGTTACAAAGGAAGACACTTTCCTTTGTGGTGATATACTAATCTAATTTTTCTCTGTGTCAAAACTTACTGTAAAAATAATAACTATTCCTGGACGATTAATTGAAGAAGGTGTACCAGATTAAGGGCACCATCGTTTATTTTTTAGTAAAAACATAAAGACAGACTGTGACAAAAATTCTTGTGAGTGGCAACGAAACTATAGAATCATATCTTTCGAAAACTACTACTGGTACATAATTCAGGGTTGTCTTATGGTGCCCAAAATATATGATTCTACAATAAGAATAAAGAGGAATGGATTTTGAAAAGTTGATACATTAACCGAAAACAGTGAAATGTGTAATTTTCTAATTTTTTTCACCGATATTTCCTTAACGTCATAACATTTTATTCATTTTTCGAAGTAAGAAACGATACAGAGAATGTAGGATAATCTTAAACTATAGGAAGTTTTTAGAGAAGAGCCGTACTGTACAGACTTTGTGTCTTGATCTATATACCTTGTTCAGTACGAGAATACAAGAAAAAATCTGTTTTGCTACAAAATGTACCTTTACTCTGCTTGTTGAATGGTAAGTGGAAAGTCATTCTCATATATAAGGAACACAACTGGGCCCAAAATTCAACCTTGTGGCACTCCCTTCGTGTTTCTTTGCAGTTCCTAAAATATTATACCCCTCCTACATTGTTTGCGTTTCTAGCACAACTTTCTGCATGGTGTCTGTTAAGTATGAATCAGACCAGCTGTGCATAAAATCACCAGTTACATAAAACTGGAGGTTATCTAAGAATATAACATAATCTACACTTAGCTGCCTAGTAAAGACCACAGCGAATACCTACAGCTGATACTTTATTATTTATTATTTGTACTATTTGATGAGTGAAGGTATAAATAGCGTTCTCGTTGCTGAAAACTTTCAGGAATCGAAACTTTGATATATAAGTAAATCGTTTCTACTTAACTGTAAGACCACTCTTGAGTACATTACTTTTTCGAACATTTGGAAAAAAGCTGTCAGTAAGGAAACAGGACAGTAACTTGTTAAGCCTGTCTTGCTATGTTCCTGATGAAGATGTTTGGGAAAATTCCCTGTGCCAGTGATGGGTTACATACATCAGTAACGACATAACTTCTTAACTTATAACGACTTTTCACACATCTGTCTGATATTCCATTATCACTAATGAGGTGTTATTATTCAGAATTACTAGAATGCTATTAATTTCAGCGAAGGATGTTGGTGCTACTTCTGGTTGCCCAGCGTTTTGGAGATGATGATTTTAATATATTCTATTGGTTCTTCAAGTGAACCATTTAATCCTATTTTGGTTTGTACATTTAGAAAGTGATTGTTAAGAGTAATGAGAACCTATGAATTACCCATCGCAACATTGTCATTTAATTTAATTGTTATGTTATTTTCTATGTTGACTGTCCTGTCTCCCTATTTAAAACGTTATAACACGGAAACTAATTACCATACAAGTATCAAACTTGGAAGCATTAATGTCAAGGACATGGGTAAGGGAAATACTGCAGAATCAATTCAATTGAAACACTTTTAATGTGCTGCTTTGATACGTCATACCATTACATACTGTTGCTATTGTTATTACAAAAGGGGTTCAATATAACGCCCATCAGTGTCCAGAACAGTCTGAAAGCGCTGGATTGCATTCTGCAGGGCAGATCGAAGCAAATCTGTAGGTATGGTGGCTTCCTCTCTTCAAATGCTGCCCTTCAGATCGGCACTTATGTGAATGTTTCCATGGTAAACCTTGTCCTTCAGGTAGTCCCACAACCAGAAATTAGAGGGGATGAGATCAGGTTATCGTACTGGCCAAGAGTATGACACGCTGGCGAAGCATATTGCAGTAACGCTGTCCCATCACATTGCACGTCTTTGGTCCTTGAGCGCCAACCTGTACAAAAAATGCGCCAATGATTAACGTAGCCACGACGCCACACCATACAGTGAAACGTTCAGAATACAGAGGAACTTTATGCGCAGAGACCAGATCTGAAGATTCCCACACTCGGCATTTCTGTTTATTCACCTTAACTGTCTCAGACAAATGAGCTCCGTCTGTCCATAGGATGGTCCAGAGCAACCGGTCATCGGCCTATTCCTTGAACAACGTCCAGTTCGCCAGTTGATTTGAACTTCTTCCTCATGCTCCGCACAGCAGATGGAGAAAGAGGACCCTTCCATAATCCTTTGAGCTGGCGATATTCTCGAAGCGCAGCTGCAGCATTACTGTTGTTTTGATAATAGAGCTGCACCAATAATGTGCTGCCCCTTTTGTCTTAGCTCATGTTGACATGTTAACAAGTGTGCTGCAACTAGTCAGATGTGTGAGATTATGAATTATGATGACTGATCATGTCACATGGTGGCCATAGTTGGAAGTGGACAGTGGCACTGTGACGCAGCGAATCGTACACCCTATACTCTGGGCATTAATGCTACCAAGTATAGAACTCATACAGTAATTAGTTTCCGTGTTGTAATGTATTGGATAGGGGAAGTTTAGGTATACCCATCTGGTATAACTTTCCCTTTTCCCCTTATGTGAGATTTTAATTTCATTCTTATCCATAGCCTCCTTGTTTTTAATGGACCTTCTGGATATCTTTTTACGTAGACACCTTTCAAGTACTGATAGACATTTACTATGGAATAATTTATTAAGCTTCTCAAGTAGTTAAGTTCACTTGCTTTTGCTCATCATATAACTGCTAATACTGCAAACAAACGAATTCACCTTCTGACATATTTTACATATTCAACTCAATAATGTCTTGTTGAATTATTTGATAGGATAACTCACCACTCAGAAAGGAACTATTGATTACTAGACATTTATAATGTGTCATCACAATACAGTTAATCACTAACAGAAATTGGCCATAAACAGTCAGTCACAATTTGAAGCCAGTGATGTCTGTACCTACAAAACTAGAGGGAAACAGATTTTACTACCTATAATTAAATATGTCAGTGGCTTGGAAAGGACTTAAATATGCAGCAACAAAAACATTTGGTTCATTTGCATAATACTGTAAGTTCTCTGGCAGGTAGCATGTTCAACTGAACATTGACAACAAATTTTCCTGCTCCCACAAACCTATGCTGCCCAACTTTGGCTACTGCCACAAATTAGAATATTTCACAGGTCGATCAGCTTGCAAAATGGAGTCCTATAGTGAGGCTACCTTCAAACACTGTCAGGCACTGACAACACTTTCTCACAGAGGTATACAACCTCTTCATGGCATTCAGTGATCACTCAGTATCTGACACAGTTCACAAAACTGACATAACCTACCAGGTCTGGTAACAACACTGAATGTGAGCTACACTAATGCGGTCTGACCACCATTCTACCTGTTACTGAGATTCGCAACTCTATTCAGTTACATAACTGCAGATGGTGTGTACATATATAACGTTACATGCAACAATACCTTTTGAGGGTTTCACTTTTCTCTATAAGACAGTTTAAGTGCAGCGAACATCACAACCTGGTATATGATCCCAAAGCACAGTACACCTGCAGTGAGCTACAAGCAGAACCCAGTCTGTGAGTGAACATGTAGAACTGGTGCAGCACACGAAGTTAAGTAAGTTAAGCAGGAAGGACACAGAGTCTCCACCAAGACAAAAAGGAACATCCAGGTAGAAACGTCTTAAAGACACGATATGCTCACATAGGGAGTCCACAGGTCAATGTTCTTAACTGTAGTATTATGTTAAGTATTGATAATGCTAAGTGAACAGTTCGATTTTAGCATTTACAATTTCTATTTTTTAAGCGTGCTTTTTATTTTAAATTTGAAATTTCTTTGAATAGAAAATTTCTTAAAATCCATGCTAGACAAGTAACCTAATCACAAGTGTAAACAATTTACTACAGTTATAATTGATCATTTGTTATATTTCATGGTTATTATCATTAAAATCCTAGACAGTTTTTGTTTGTAAAAAGAGGTGTTGATTGCAAGTTATGTTGGATGGGAAGTGGAGGAAGTAACGAACTTTGATCCACACACACCATATCCTGAAGCAGTGCTTGGCAATGTCAGGATCCGCCATCCTCTTAATTGATGGATATTCTCGACATACAGTCAGACTGAACACCATCTGATATGTTACTTGCTATAATCCATATCAGCTAAGATTCTCAGATATAGTTGTCATACTCTATTCCCAAGTAGATGTGTCATGTGTACACAACACACATACTTTGGAAGCCAAGATTAAGATGGCATCTCAGGGAATGTCCTGATGGTAGAGGAGAGGGCTGTATCTAGAGCTCAGTGAACCTAGCAACACATAATGTTTAGTTGTTGGTGTTACAATATAGATTTTTTGCATTACTTTGTAAACATAAAATTGTTTCAGTTGCCAACAGATTTTCTATTATTGTCTTATTTGCTAGTAACTTGTTTTTTATTATTCTTCTTCTACATGTGAATTCACTTACTGATTACAGGTGGATTAACGTAACACATAGACTATTATACACAGTATTGACAAGATATTATCTATTGCTACTCCTTTAAATCTGAATTAAATATTTGTTCCTAAGTACATGAGCATGTTGCAATGGAGAACAGTTCTCTATATCTGCAAACTAGATACTCTTGTAGTGTAGTTTTTTGTAATTTCCGAAAAAAATAGAGCAAACATAAAATACAAATTGCTACAGAATAAGGTGAATTATGGTTTGGATGGATATGTTATGCAAAAATGTTTAGAAGCCTCTAACGCAAAATTTATTCCTTGGTCATCGCGCTACACCATTTTTCCATTGTATTTCCTGATGCAAAGAATTGTGGCCATACGCAGCTCTAAAAATTGCTTGTCAGTTGATTTGCGAAACAAGCATCTGTGAGCAAGTATGTGTTTCCTGAATGAATTCGTCACTCTGCAACAGCATGAGCATCAATATGAAGCTTCCTGTCAGATTAAAAGTATGTACAAGGTGACAACTCGAACCCTGGATCTTTGTTTTTCCTGAGGCAGGATTTCAAGGTAAATTTGTAGAAATTAAATAATGAAACATTCCAAAATATTTCAAGCAAAATATTTCAGGCATAAAGTAAAGATGTGAAAGTTCAGTCCATCTTCTCATTTTTACCTCTTTCTTTCTTGAAAATGTGGATAATAAAGAGGAAAAACTTAGTGGAAGTATGATAATATTTTCACTTCTATCACTCATTTATTCCCTTTATAGATTCGTTATAAGGATTTTTCAATATAAATTTGTCTCTTCAAAGTCTTGGAAGAGACAGAAAACTTCTAACGTTAAATACACTTTAAAATAAATATTGATGGAGTTTTTTGAACACCTTTGAAAATTTCAACTATCACATACACATTCTACATTGAGAATTGTGATAAACGATGTTTTTCATGATGTTATAAGTTCATTAATATCATGGAGTAATGAAGAAGGAAAGATATTTGCTGAAGGCAAAGTGGTTACAAGGCGGGTAGAATTATACTGAACATGGTGACTGACGCCAAGCCCAAAAACAAAATAGCAAAATGAGGAAGAAATAAAAGCAATGAACCGCAAATCCTCCCACAATTAAAAATCACCTAACACTTCAATCCACTTCTCAATCTGTTAAGAACATACATGCTTACCAGCTTGCAACCGTCTTCTTCTGGATCTCGCCTCCCACTCTCCACAACTGCTAACCGCCTACCAGCCATTGCTCCAGTGGAGCTAGGCCTTGTGGGGATGGGAATTGGCACACTTTTCGCCAGCCGATCAGGTGGTACGGATCTGTCGCCAAAGTAGCTGTCATTCAAGCTGACATTCCTGACGTGGCAGGGGGACTCATGATTGGGTAGAATTTAGTCGGGGAGTTTTCAGGATGCTCTCTTAACAGAGTCAAAAGTGCAGGAGTAACTGAGTTGTAGGTTCGTACTACTACTTAGAAGAATAAGAAGAAGGATTACTTTGGATTCTCCAAGTCATTCAAACCACCAGCCCACGCATTCAGGCTCAAAGGTCAGTGCACGAAAGGAAAGCCAATATGGCTAGCTGATGGAGACTACTGAATATGAAAAAAAAATAAAAGTACCTCGCTCCAACCCTCTCTCCAGTTTCATTATGCTGTCGATACTGAAAAATTCAGCAGAATAGCAGGCATGCTATTGATATGTTAGTAATGATAACAATATCACTGAAATATCTTAAATTGTAAATAAGTGAAAGAAGTGAGAGGTAGATGCACGTCTATCAACTTTTCCTCACAAATTCTAATTTTTGGTTCCCAATCCAATTGTTGGTGTATTTGTTCTTCTAATAATTTATAATAAATGAGCCTGCTTAATGAAGCAAGTAATAACTCATCGATTCTAAAAACGATTATGTGAATGTACAACAAATATTAATTAAAAGTTATTGTAATTCATTACAATTCAAGATTTTCTGGAAGGCTTGGTGTGTGGTATCATATACCAAAGTTTGATGTCTTCAATCAGGAATGCCTCTGTTGCTAGGAGGTACATTAGTCTAGATCCTGTTGTCTTTGAGAGATCTAATGTTCTTTTTAAATAAGTCGATTTGACCTTTCTAGTGTTTCTAAATTTTTTCGGTCAGGTGGTCCCATATAACTACCATTCTGCAGGCCAGGATTGGCAAGATTTTTGCATTGAATAATTGCATGGCCATTTCTAAATTGAGTAGGCAGACGTTTTTGATGTTGTGTATTGCTATTATAGCTTGGGCAGCACGTTCTGTTGTATGTTCTGTGATGCACTTGGCTGGTGGTTGCAATGTAATCCCTAAGTATTAAAACTCTGAAGACATTTGTATTTTTTGTCCTCTGATGTAGATTTCCACATTCTTGGGTGTTTTGCTTCTTTTTCTGAAATCACCATTTCGGCCTTTGTTACGTTTATGTGTAGTTTGCTGTTCACTGCATCATTTATCTATTTTCTCAATGATTTTCTGCCACATCTGATTATCTGTTGATCCTATGGCTATGCCGTCAGTATATGCATATATGTGTTCATCTTCTGCATTTTCAACAATTCGTAGTACTTCTTCAGTGCCAAGAATGTACACCAAAGGGCGCATTGGGTTACCCTATACGATTCCGTTCGATTGCAAAATGAGGTTCGAAAAAGAGAGGTTGTCTGATATTGTGATTAAGTTGAATTCGAGGATTCACTTGATTATTCTTGCCCATACACTGTCTTCTGCCATTGTGTTTTCCAGTTTTCGGACTATGAGATCTCTTTCCTGTAGGTCAAAGGTTTGGTACAGTGTATGAAAACTTATAAAACATTTATTTCTTTTGGAGCACTTCATTGATGTTTTTTAGAAGGAGCCCCACTGCCATAAGTGTTGATCTTCCAGATGTGAAGCCCATTTCTGGTTCTGGGATGTGACTGTCCTTATAGGCTCTGATATTGTATGTGATTATCTTTGAAAACATCCTGAACTGAGTATTCTCTAGGGCTATTCCTTTGCACTTCTTTGTGTCTGTTGTGTCTCCTCTACCTTTGTAGAGAACTTTTACTATTGAGTGTCTGCATTGGGTCAGAATTCTTCCAAGTTCCAGGTATTTGTTGAATAGCTTGATCCATACAAGTTGGAGGGCATCTTTCACATGTTGTATATGTTTATTGTGTGTATTATTGGGCGCTGCTGCTTTCGTGTTCTTCAGTATTTTTATTACTTTTTTTATATCTTCTTCATTTAGTGGTTCCCACTACATTGTCTTTTTCCTTTGTTATATGTTTTTTCTTTTTCTTTGGGGGTTTTCGGATTCCTCATTTGTTTAGTATCTTACTGAAGTGGTCTTCCCATTCCTGCATGTCTATATTTTGTGTATGAGACTGTCTTCTTGGTCTTGCTGCTATGTATGTATTGTTGCTGTTTCTCCTTTTGCCTTTCTTTCTATGTATTCTTTTTTCTTCTGTTCTATTTGTTTTTTGTAGATTTTCCTCTGTTCTGTGAATAGTTTCCATGTGTCCTCATTGTGCTTGTTTCTTAATCTGTGGTGCATTCTGAGCACAGAGTTCCTTTTGCTGTAGCATTCAGCATCAAACCAACTTTTTGTCATCTTTGTTTTTTGGGTTTTATTGTCCACTAAATTTTTTCGAGGTTGTCAATTTTTTCTGTTGCTTTTTCAGGCCTTGTACCTATATTAAAGTTTCTATTTGTGTTATTTGTTCTTGTTGGTTTGTTATTTCATCCTTTATCTATGTTTCTTTGTGTGATTTGGTGGGTTTCTCTTGCTGGTGATGAGGTGACATTATTAATTTTTATCTTCATGGAATGTGCTTTTGTATAGCACTGTTGGAATCATGCCATATTCGTAGAACACTATATTTTATTTCTCCTCTTGTTAACATGCTTTTCCCATTGTGGCATATATATGTCAGTATTTGTCTATCGTTAAGTAGGGTAAAACCATCTTCTTCTAGGGTTTCAATGAGAAATCTTGTTTTACAGTTCTCTGTGTCTATTCTACAGTTCAAATCACCTGCAATAAAGGTGGATTTTGCTGTTGTGTTCTTTGATAAGTGTTACTATTTCGTCAATTATACTAATAAAAATTATAAAATTTTATCAAATTCAGAGAAAGGAAAGGTTGTTATAAATTGAAAAATTAAACATTTTTATAACTTTTTATGACTGTTGAATCAAGTAATAAAACAAAAACACTGGAGTCCTGTGTAGTTAAGTTAGTTATTTCTCATATTGTAGTCACTCACTGGATTTGTTAACATAAAATAAACAACACTAAAATAGTGTTCGATTCATTTTGGCCGATATGTAATAATAATAATTAGCTATTTGGAGAAAAGCAAGTTATATCATAACATTGAAAGATCACAATACTTTTGATGTATTTGTTTTGGGCCATTTATCTTTATTCATGTTAAAACAATTATCAAATAATTATAAATTTCATGATATTTTGAATACAATGAATGGACATTTTTGACAGGAAAACAAATATTATAAATGTAGAATTCAATTTAAAAAATATTAAAAAATGAGAAAATGGTAAGACATTACAGTCAATTGTAATATGTAATTATAATCAAAAATTAATATTAAAATTTATAAAACTGAAATAGAAAACATGAAATAGAAAATTTAATAAGATTTTTCTGAATCATTTGGGTAAAATTTCCATTGTACTAAGATGTATGACTCCTTTAAAAGAAGAAGATTCGTAGATGTAGGAATCCAATCACTTTTCAGGGTGCAATTACCAAACACTACTTCGAAAAAGAATATTACCACAAAGAATGAATACACAAGTATTTTATCAAGGCTTAGTATCTATATTGCTAATAGAGGATCAGCTTAATGAAACAATAAAAGAAATGGAAAATTCATTATCAGATTATATTTCAAAAGCAATTTGATGTCATACATAGAACATTCAAGTAGCCTTAAAGGTGAAATGTGTGATACGCAAATAGTTTAATTATGTATCTACTTGGAAATTAACAAATTATTTATAATTAGGAGTATCCTTTTTTCCTTAAAAACGCGTCATTGCTGGTAAAAATATCAACAAACGTTTATTGTTTAATGATTTTCAAATTTTAGTAAGTGTGTTTCATTAAGTTTACGAAACAGTTTCTGTCATTCAGTCAATAAAAGCAGGGCATAAATCCAATTTTCTATCTACAAGCTTAGAAATAAACTGAAAACTCTTTGCGTTGTTGTAAAAAAAATTTTTCCAATTTGTTTTTACGATCAAATGAAGCTGATAGATTGAAGTGATAATAATTTATCATTATCTACGCTGAAGGATTTATTTCTTAAGAAATTCAACATTGCTAACAATTTCAATTTTTTCAGAAAATTAGTGAAGTTCAATGAAATTTCTATGTAGTCTAATTGCTTCCCAACATTTAAATACAACATACAGTAAAGGTATTTGCTAGAAACTTAATAAGCCATTTCAAATTGTTTTAGCAAATGTATGTAACTAATATCTTGATGTATACCATTTTTAATTATTTTGAGGAGTAAAAATTACATTAAAATACAAAAAATGAAAAATATAAAAATAATGAGTTTCATGGTATTGAAACCAAATATTAACATTTTTCATCCTGTATTAATTTTCAGTTTAAGAAAATATAGCTATGTTTTCTTTATAAATAAAAATGCAGACAGGAAAAGAACATCCAATTTCTTTAAAAATATTATTGCTATGGAGTTAAATTCTTTACATACACGTACTAATGCTGAATATGCTAAAAGAATTTGCTTGTAACTCAGTAACAATTTAAAAATTACTTCGTTAACAGGATGTAAGAAACAAAATCATACATGTAATTTTCAATTTTTTAACGAAGGGGTTGCAAAATTAAATAGAAACGACTAAAAATAGTAAAATTTCACTGTAAATCCCTAGTATATTCATTGTGGCTGGCACCCTTGATTTTCTGACAGCAACACATATTTATAATTAATCATAAAATAAGAATCAAAACCAACAAAAGAAAAAGTTGGACACAAATCATTTTAAACAATGAATATCATAATGAAGTTTTTAAAAATGTATATTCAAAAGCATTCTATGAATTTATAGCAATTAATTTATGTGGAAAAAAGGGAAACAATTAATCAATGTATAGTAAACAAGCATTTCAAAACATTACAAAGTATAAATTTCTAGAATAGTACAACCTCATTTGATCCCATTCGTTTATGGAATACCGTGATACTAAAAATCAAGGATTTGTAACACAAAATGTTAAAGCATTCATTTATAAGGAAATAAATTTTTATATATTTACTAAATACAAATTGAGGACCACTAATGAATTTAAATACCCCATTCCTAAATTTCAGACTTATATAATTATTGGAGAAAATGAGATATTTAAAAATTTAAAAATCAGATGCATGATATTTTAACAAATGTCATAGATTGACAGACTTAAATATAATGGTGTTGATAAACCATATTAACAGAATTAGTTTATGAATTCATCGTTATGGTCCTTCAAGAGGTTCATCTTATATTCTGTTACCAGAGGAAACAAAAGAAATGGGGCTTGCAATAATGGAAGAAGTAATGCTTAAAAATGTTTGTGGTCAATGTATTTGGCAATACTTCATCTTGAAAATAAAATTATGTAAAATTTATTAAGAGTTACAAAGAACAGAATCGTAGTCTCGAAATTAATGAAAAATTAAAAATATTAAAGTATGTATTAAGGTTGATGACATTCCAAAAATTTCAACTAAAATTAATCTTTCTTCTTTTGATGAAAGATATCAAGTATATCCATTGGAATGGAGTACCCCATAAAAGGAAATGATAGTGATTTATTATATTTTGAGAAGGAAAATAGTCCACACTACTGTTGGAGAAAACATTTCACTTAAATTGTTTCAAATCAAATCTGAAAACCTAAAGAATCGAAATTTATTTCTTGTATACAATGATGTTCACTCAGAAAATTATTTAATTAGTTACCCAGTAGCAATAGAAATACTGAAATAAGGTGATATAAAAAAAATTGAAGGTTATACGAGTACCTTAAATTGCCTTCTGTTATTTATTATTATTTTGAATATATCTTATTAAAATGGATAATTGTGAACCAAATCCTAATAGAAGTTATACTGTGAAATATCAAACACATGAGGTAAGCTGCAGTGGGCCAGCTTGGTCTGTGACTATCCTTTAAACAATTAGTCCACCTACATGGATTGGTTTCAGGTTCTCTGCACCTTTGCTCTGCTTTTGTAGACACTGATGTAGCTGAGAAAAATAGCAGTGACGAAGATACGACGAGAAACCACATAAATCCAGACCATGGTTACTAGCTGAAAGTTAGATAAACTATCTGAGCATTCGAGATACTTGCAAGACTTATTTGGAAGAAATGTCTGAAGTTTCCTTTAAGTAGATTTATTGTCTTTAAAATGCAGACAGTAGCTATGAAGTCTATATTTAATATCTCAATATCAAAATGCAATGTTACTGATTGTCTCTATTACTAGTTCACACTCGAAAGCAGACAAAGGGTAATTATTCCAACCAAATAATTTTAATGTCCTAGAGAGTTAGTGACCCATGACTACTTGCGAGTTCATTCATTCAGTCGCTCAGTAACCTTCTTGTAAAGAAGTGTTATCATAATGTCTCATAATCTGCAAGAAACACACCACATGGAGTTTATGTATGACGTGAAATATTCACAAAATGAGCCACTCACAAAGGTCAAACTTTGACAAAATACTGAACACTGTAGTCACTTTTCGTCAACAGCGTGAGAACCAATCAAACACGAGAATTTCTTCATTTTGGTACAAACATGAACAGTGCAATTTAACATAAGTGTTTAACAGGAGATGGCTTCTGGGTGACTCTCCCGACTCGTACAGTTCAGGCACAAAGTCCTACTCAAAGCCACATGAAATGAATGAATGCTGATCAGATCATCTCAAGAACTTCTATGCTCTTTGGTATTTCTAATGTCCAATCACGTTACCACAAGTATTTACACTAGAAACTTCATAACTCCGAATGTAAATAAAATTTAATGATACAACACCATTTCTACCACAAAATAAATTGCTTAAAAATTTACTCAGTACCTGTTCTGGTTGTCTTCTACAAAATGAAGCTGAATCAGACATATGTCACAAATTCGGCTACAGCACAACAACTTTCTCATATGTGCAAAACACATTATTTTAATCAAATATTACCTTTCTTACTTCACATATCTCTTCCACTCACTCTCTCAGTCTCTTCAAAACACTCACATAACCAAAACACAATTAAATAATTATTGTCCAAAGACCTTTTACTTATGTCAGAAACCTATGCTAGTGAAACAAAAGGGAATTCCAGAAAATTAGATTATATTAAACTATTATCTTTCTTATAGTTCTTATTGACACTATAGATGAATACATTGCAGTCCCTAAATCAGTTTCAGTATACCTGCATTGTTGTTAGGTGTTTTAGGTAAAAATTTAAGCTCAAAAAGTATTCAAGTTATGTATTAGGAATTTCAACAGTATTGTTTTGTTAGCTACAGAACTTGGTGTACAACAAATGGAAAAGATTGATTGATATTTAATAGCACTTCTTCAGATTCATAAACAGTATGTGTAATGTAGTCCACAAAGTGATAGTCAAGTACATGGATTTCTCTACACAGTGTGTGTGTGTGTCACCTGTGCCAGCATTAGAACCAAATCTGTCTCTTTCCAACTCCACAGCAAGCTATGTTTCCAATACAAGCTGACAGCTTGTAATAATTTGCTATTTGGAAAGCGGTTTCTGTTACTATATTACATTTATCAAAGGTCAGTTTAAAGATCTAGTTGTATATAGAAGGCCATTAAAACTGTACAGAATGTATGGAAAAAGAAGCGGGAAATTGGTAAAATTTATTCTCAAACTGAAGAAATGAAACCACTACCAACTCGAGAGCTACCTAGGCATAATAAATCATAAAGACGGTGATCATGTAAGAATACTATATGAAAGAAAATACGCAAGCTTTTCATCATTATCATTTAACAGCAAAATACATAAATCATCATATAATAAAGGGTATTTATAACAAAAAGTATATAGAATTTTAATAAATTATTTGCTTAAAGTAACAGGGTATCATGGTCATTTATTTATAAGAGAACTAACTCGCCATGAAGAAAGTAGAATAATGAAGAAAAACGTATCACTATTGGGAAACAAGAGTGAAATTGAAAATCAACTTAATGGATACATCTAAATTTCTGCCATCAGTGTTTGAAAAACTTTCTACAAAATTAAACATGGATGAAATGAAAAACACTAGAAAATTAGATCGAGAAAAACTGATAAATATAATAAAAAAACTGGATTTATCCTTATAACTATACGTGTATAATTGGTAGAAACCTGAAGAAACACAACATCCATCAATACAGAAATTTTACAATAAAAACAAAGACTCCAAATAAGTGATGAAGATTTTATGCATTCTCAATTAAGTTATAAAAAATTTAATATAAAAATCTTGCTGAGTGTGATGTTTTATATTATGAGAGAATGATGATTTATTATTAGCTGACATTATCGAAAATTTTAGAAAACCTTTTTAACAGCTTATTTAGGTCCATCATGGTATTTTATGGTTTCTGGGTTACCCTCAGAAGCGATTTTTAAAAAAATGAGACACTTGGTTTACTTCATGATTATGTTACCATTCTAATATTTGAAGAAGTAGTAGTAGGTTGTATATCACAATGTTATAAATATGATGAAGGTACGAGTCAATACTTAACAAATGGTAGATATGAATGGAACAACAAAAAGGTTTTGATTCTGAAAAATAACCAAAATTTAAGCTCCTCCAAAAATTGATTGTATTTTCGAGGTCGCTTTTGAATGTCTAAAAGAAGTAAATTATTTATGTAAAATAAAGTTATACCACGAATAAATGTAAAAGTTATTCACTGTTTTAGGTAATAAATATAATATATCAAAGAAAACTTCAACAGTATCTGCATCTTGAATGAAGACAACAAAAATATAAAAAGTTATAAAGTATGAACAACCTCATTAGTTAAAGACTATATTAAACTAAATAGTGCAAATAATAATGAAAGCAAAATAGATTTTGAAAATGTTTTTATAGATTGATGTATAAGTCTATTATCGATAAACGATCGGAAATATAAGAAATTGAATGGATAGGAAATTTTCCTCAAATGTGAAATATTGTGACAAGTTAGTAACTAAAAGGGCATATAAAGTTGAACAATATTAATGAAAATATTGTTATTATTCACATGAGTAATCAGAAAACTTTATTTCAGAAATATATTTATATGAGAATGGCTATACTTGATTTAGCAAAATAAACACCGATTGATTTTCACTACAATATTATGTAACCAAAATATGGAGAAAAACTGATATTTATTACACTGATAATTATTTCTAAAATACAAAAACTGAATATTTCTATGAATTTCCGAAGTTAGTAATTAATAATTTTTATACTAGAGATTATTCAGAAATTAACTTCGATAATATTCCTCAAGTAAATAAGAATATTTAAGTAATAATAAGAGATGATTTTAAAAAATGAAAGAATTTCAAGATAGAAAATGTATAATTATAATCTTTCCAATGAAGAAGAGAAAAAATTAATAGGACTAAAGAAGTGTATTGATAAAAATTAAATGAGTTTACATACTTATTGAGATTGTTTATATAACAATATAGAACAATGCATGACTATAAAACAACACCTAGTAGAAAAGATAAAATTTATTCAACATATGTCAATTAAATATTTATGTCCTCATGAAAATAAAAGTTATATTTTACAAAATAATATATATATACATATATATCATAATTTGACCATTACTTATTTAAATTGAAATATAAATAAAATAAAAAATTTAAATCAAATTATCAGCAAAGACACAAATTTAAAAAATTATTTTGTTTATTATAGACCATTAATATGTATGTATATATAAAATTTTATATCTATTCAATTTTCAAATTTAATATATATATATATATATATATATATATATATATATATATATATATATATACACTCCTGGAAATTGAAATAAGAACACCGTGAATTCATTGCCCCAGGAAGGGGAAACTTTATTGACACATTCCTGGGGTCAGATACAACACATGATCACACTGACAGAACCACAGGCACATAGACACAGGCAACAGAGCATGCACAATGTCGGCACTAGTAAATGTATATCCACCTTTCGCAGCAATGCAGGCTGCTATTCTCCCATGGAGACGATCGTAGAGATGCTGGATGTAGTCCTGTGGAACGGCTTGCCATGCCATTTCCACCTGGCGCCTGAGTTGGACCAGCGTTCGTGCTGGACGTGCAGACCGCGTGAGACGACGCTTCATCCAGTCCCAAACATGCTCAATGGGGGACAGATCCGGAGATCTTGCTGGCCAGGGTAGTTGACTTACACCTTCTACAGCACGTTGGGTGGCACGGTATACGTGCGGACGTGCATTGTGCTGTTGGAACAGCAAGTTCCCTTGCCAGTCTAGGAATGGTAGAACGATGGGTCCGATGACGGTTTGGATGTACCGTGCACTATTCAGTGTCCCCTCGACGATCACCGGTGGTGTACGGCCAGTGTAGGAGATCGCGCCCCACACCATGATGCCGGGTGTTGGCCCTGTGTGCCTCGGTCGTATGCAGTCCTGATTGTGGCGCTCACCTGCACGGCGCCAAACACGCATACGACCATCAGTGGCACCAAGGCAGAAGCGACTCTCATCGCTGAAGACACGTCTCCATTTGTCCCTCCATTCACGCCTGTTGCGACACCACTGGAGGCAGGCTGCACGATGTTGGGGTGTGAGCGGAAGACGGCCTAACGGTGTGCGGGACCGTAGCCCAGCTTCATGGAGACGGTTGCGAATGGTCCTCGCCGATACCCCAGGAGCAACAGTGTCCCTAATTTGCTGGGAAGTGGCGGTGCGGTCCCCTATGGCACTGCGTAGGATCCTACGGTCTTGGCGTGCATCTGTGCGTCGCTGCGGTCCGGTCCCAGGTCGACGGGCACGTGCACCTTCCGCCGACCACTGGCGACAACATCGATGTACTGTGGAGACCTCACGCCCCACGTGTTGAGCAATTCGGCGGTACATCCACCCGGCCTCCCGCATGCCCACTATACGCCCTCGCTCATAGTCCGTCAATTGCACATAAGGTTCACGTCCACGCTGTCGCGGCATGCTACCAGTGTTAAAGACTGCGATGGAGCTCCGTATGCCACGGCAAACTGGCTGACACTGACGGCGGCGGTGCACAAATGCTGCGCAGCTAGCGCCATTCGACGGCCAACACCGCGGTTCCTGGTGTGTCCGCTGTGCCGCGCGTGTTATCATTGCTTGTACAGCCCTCTAGCAGTGTCCGGAGCAAGTATGGTGGGTCTGACACACCGGTGTCAATGTGTTCTTTTTTCCATTTCCAGGAGTGTATATATATATATATATATATATATATATATATATATATATGTATATATGTATATATATCATCCAAATAGATCAACTACAAAAAATTTAATGATTTTTTTATTGTTTAAAGCTAAAACAGTAAATTTGTTAATAAAAATTTCTAGGAATTGGGAGAAGATGTAATATTCGAGAGGAAAAGAAAAGCTTGTTGTGTAGAAATGTTATTTCTCTTTGCATTGATACGATAGAGGAAGCTTATCTTGAAGAAATGAATTGAGGTAATCTAAAAAGTATTTCAAATATAATAAGCAATACCAGTTATATTATTAATGATGGTTTCTGAAAAATGATTAATCTGTTCAAGTTACGAATTAAAAAGGCACGAATATTCAGAGTAGGAACTCAAAAAATTTGCAGACAGAAACTGAAAAAGAATTTTACACTTAATAATTTCAAGAATCTCCTAAAAAAATAATATTAATCATTTTTAGCTTTTATTGAATTAAAAGCATGTGTTAATGAATGATTATAAACTACATTAAAAATATGAAATTAATTTGCACTTGAAGGAAATTATAATGGAATTAACAAATTTAAAAATTGGTGATGAGTACTATAATACTTACGATTCAACAGTAAAAGGAAGGCAAAAGATGAAAAAAATGTAAAATACTGATTGCAAACAGTTAATTTCATAAAAGTCTTTATATAAATTAGGTGCTAATGTAACAATAAGTAACTTATGAAAATGACTAGACAGCTAAGTAGTGAATAGAAGTTTATGAAACTGAAAAAGATATTTGTTTGAATCCCATCGTAAATACACTAAGAGCTAGATACCGTTTATGAAGTAGAACTAGAAAAAATAATTATCAAAATGAAGATCTTGTTTAAATAATTATAAATAAGTAATTTTTTAAAGATTTTGATAAATGGCTTGGTTTTGATCATTCTCTCAGTAATTGGTTGTCAAAGTACAGTGTTATAATACAAAGCAAAACGATTATCTAATTCTTTGTTAACAATTTTTTCCCTAATAATTGAAAGTTGTTCAATATAGGAGTTGTTAAAATGTTAAGGTCAGGAAATCAGTTGTTAGTTTTACTTCTCTTAAATATAAAAAATATGGTTACAGAACAGCCTATAGATCTTGTTTAAATCAATATAAAAATATACAAATAAAAATTTAAATTATTTGTATTTATGGGAAATAAGTTTCTAATTACTGTTGCAGAAAATATTTAAAACGAATTCTGAGTGATGATCATTCGAATATACTCTTATCATCTAAAAATGCTGAAGACATATAAATGATCAAAAACATGTAAATACAAAAAATGTATAAATTTTAATAAATTACATAATAAATACATAATAATAAGAATCAAAATGTTATTATAGAATTCCCACATCTGAAGACAACCTCAAAATTAGAAGTAAAAATAGTATCACGGAATCTACCAAAATTTAAACAATTGATTTAAAAAAGGCATTTTTAATATATTGGAAAAGAAAGTAAAATCTAACAAAAAATACATTTTGCAGGACTCATCGAATATGTTAATTGCTAAATTTATGGAAATGTTAATTATTATATGTGCGACTTATGATTAAAATGTTATCTAAATATTTTTGATGTTATCGGATAAAAGAAAATTATTTTGTGTGGGAATATTGGTTATTAATAAAATAAAATGTTATTGATTTATTTTTAATAAAATTTATAAATGTAGTATATGTGAAACTTACAGATGTAAAAAATTAATTATCACTAGGATTTTTAGAAAAAAATTGTTGTATTAAAAATTGGAAATATTTAAACAATATAATTTTTTGGAAGTGCACTATTTTAATGGTATCATGTTAAGTTAAAATTAAAAAATTAATTCATGTATTTATTAATGTAATTGGGTTAAATTAAATAAATAAGTTGAATGTATTGTTAGCACAGTTGTACTTAAATTAATTGTATTTAATGAAATTTAATAGAAATGGAAAAATGGCGCCTGCACACATAAAGTGTACTGAAGGCCACATCTTTTGTCAGTTCATCTTTATGTTTAAAATTTTTGTTCCAGATTAACATTTATACATTCCAAAAATAGTAACAATAATTAACTAACTTTCATTTAATTTTTAATATAGGATCTTCAAAATCGATGTTGAGTTACTTCCATACATTAAAAAAAATCGTAACATGAAATGTTTTACTCTTACATTTGCCTATAGAATTACAACCATATGTATCTGGTACTCCTTTAACTTCGTTGTCTGCTCAGGAACAAATTATATGATGTTGATTAGTTTTTCTAATGTTTCATACTGGCCTGAAAGTTGCACCACTTCTGTAAACCCTGTTTTATGTTCCAATAAAATACGATCAGCTTGACTCATTAACAGGTTTTTAATAGCATAAATTAAAGATACTTATTACTGTCCATTTAATTAATTAAGAAAAAAATGTCCATGGCATAGGAAAATCATTAACCTGTATTCAGTATTCCCCACAATTAAGTCACTTTTGTTACATCGATCGTAAGAAATAACCAAATCTTTATCCTAATATTTACTACATTTTTCTTTAAAATCGTCAAAATTTAGATCTCCAGCAATAAACTCATGATAAATATAATTAAATGTGGGCCATTTTATCTAAATATGTATACAATACTAATGGTATCTCTGATTGATTAGGTGTTTACCAATAAGTATTTATTCCTTTATATCCATCTCTAGCGAACTGTATCTATATTTAGATTTTTAAATCTTTGATCTTAAAATGAAACAACTGAATTGCCTTCATATTCATTCAATGTTTTGGTTTCATTATTTTTGAGAAAAGTATTGTTATCTCTTAAAATATTTTCTTTAATCTTGATATTTTGGTTCAAGTAAACTTTTAAAATAGCACACTAACGTTTTATTTCATCTAGTTCAATCACTCTGTAGATGATATGTAATCATCAATCCTTAAACTTCTTTTCCAGTTTGTGGAATTATCATGCACTGAACTGAATTAGGTAGAAGTTTACCATGTTCATATTTTCTTTCTTTCTCTATGTTTCTTATTTTGCTGTCCCAATCTAGTTTTATTTAATAAATAATAATTTTTAGTAATAAATCCGAAGATTACTTCAATTAACTGGCAGTTCTTAGGAAAAGATCAACTGTACCCATTACATTGGTTACAAAAACGTTCCAATAGTTAGTTTTTATACAAACATTTTTAAATCCCAATCATACATTGAGAAATAATAAACTGTATTTGACAGAGAAGAACAAAAATTTCCCTGTGTTAAACTATGTTACAAAAATACTGAAAAATTCGTTCATTCAAAAATATATACCTTAAAATATCTAAGTTAAAATGTTTACATAAGTTAATTGCATAAAATGAGGTTATTATTGAGAGTGATTTTAAATCATATATGGACACAAAGTACAGTATTGTAAGTGTGTGAGGATTCAATGATCAAATAATTCCAGCTAATAACAAAATTAATTCAATTAGTGTTCCTAAACACGTACAATTTGAATTAATTAATGTTAATTTAGCTGTTGTATTATTTGTAAAAAGTAATGATTACTTTCATTGTGCGGCTAATGTTGTTGCTTCATTTAGCCCTAATTTCGAATTTGGGACACTTCTAATTTATGAACCCAAACGACTATTTGTAACATTATACAATAAAATTGGGATTTAGAAAATTATAATTTAATGGTCTTCAGTAGCGCTACTGTCACCATTATTTCACAAATTAATTAAAAAAGTTATTGTTTACAAATGAAGATGATTGAGAACAATCAGTTTTATTCATCTCCTGTGAATGAGTAAAGCAAAAGTGATATAGATATCCCTAAAAAGGTGTAGGAAATGCACATTTCGATGCTATGGCTGTGTATATGTGTCATGCCACACCATTTCCCCATCACCTGTGCACATGTATATGCACATCACTCAGATTTCCTATGGTGTTATGGATGCCTCTATGTGTCTCTGTGCCATTGAGCTGTCTCTGGTGTGGGTAAGTTACTTATGTCTCAGTGAAAATGTAAGTATTACGTATTCATAAAAAAAAATTGTGCTTCATTGTGTACTATTATTTTCAAGATACACTGAAAAGTCAAAGAAACTGAAACACCTGCCTAATATCGTGTAGGGCCCCAAGAGCACACAGAAATGTCGCAACACAATGTGGCGTGGACTCCACTCATATCTGACGTAGTTCTAGAGGGAACTGACTCCATGAGCCCTGCAGGGCTGTCCATAAATCCGTAAGAGTATGAGGGGGTGTAGATATCTTCTGTACAGCATGTTGCAAGGCATTCCAGACATGTTCAATAATGTTCATGTCTGGAGAGTCAGGTAGCCAGAGGAAGTGTTCAGGCACAGAACAATGTTCCTGGAGTGACTCTGTAGCAATTCTGGACGTGTTGGGGATAGCATTGCCCTGCTGGATTTGTCAAAATCTGTCGTAATGCACAATGGACGTGATTGAATTTAGGTGATCAGGCAGGATGCTGACGTACATGTCACCTGTCAGAGTCATCTCTAGACATATCAAGGGTCCCATATCACTTCACTTGCACACCCTCCACAGAACTTCCACAAGCTTGACGAGTCTCCTGATGACATGCAGGATTCATAGAGTCATGAGGTGATATCCATACCCATACATGTCCATTCAGTCAATACAATTTAAAACGAGACTCGTCCGACCAGCCAACATGTTTCCAGTAATCAACAGTCCAATGTCAGTGTTGACCAGTCCAGGCGAGGCGTAAACCTTTGTGTCATGCAGTCATCAAGCATACACCAGTGGGCCTTTGGCTGCGAAAGCCCATATCGATGACGTTTCATTCAATGGTTCGCACTCTAACACTTGCTCATTGGCCAGCATTGAAATCTGCACCATTTGCTGAATGGTTGCACTTGCATCACGCTGAACGTTTCTCTTCAGTCGTCTTTGGTACCATTTTTGTGGGACCTTTTTCCAGTCACAGCGATGTCTGAGATTTGATGTTTTACCGAGTTCCTGATATTCATGATGCTGAGATGCTGCGTCGACCAGAACACCACTGTCAAACTCACTTTAACCTTGACAACCTGCCATTATAGCAGATAGTAACCGATCTAACAACGGTGCCAGACACTTGCTGTCTTATATAGACATTGCCAACTGCAGCCCCGGATTCTGCATGTTTACATATCTATGTATTTGAATACACAAGCCCATACTAGTTTCTTTGGCGCTTCACTGTATCTCGTTTCGATATGATGAATGATTTGTGAGACATAACGATTTCATTACCACCAGATGGGCGATGCACAAGCATTTTAGTGGGCAAGATGTGTGAGATGGTTAGTCTGACTTCAAATCCCAATAACTCGAGTACGAAACGAGATAGCGTTCTGTTCTTATTTTTAAATTAAATTTAGCCATTTTATTCACACTTCATTTCTAGCAATGTATCAGCTAAAATAAACCATTCAAAAAGTCTACACAGTGCTTTTCTACCTCTGCAAACTCTCTAAAATTGTTGGCTGTGGTTTACTTAATTTGATGCGGTGCAGCATGTATGATGGATAACGAAACAAAAATTCAGTTCTTTATTGAGTGAAGATATCAGACTGTAAGATGTGCCAAATGAAATATTTTTATATGATAGTTTTCGAAAAATGGAACGCTAGGTGTTTCACATAGACCAGATTGCCATCTCTTACTACAGTCACCAGCATTGGGCAAGCAGTAAAGTTATAACATAAGGTACCCTCAGCATGGAATTCTGAGGGCACATCTTTAGGAGTGAAAAGGTTAGTATTCAGATGAGTGATCGCTTCCTACATGTAAATAATGCTGAACTGTTTGTGAGTTTTATTATTGTTTCAGCTGATGGCACAGATGATCTGACATTTGATATACAGTCTAAGAAAAATTAATAGATACATATGTAGTGAAATTATTGTATTTTGTAACAATAAACAAAGGAAATAATACTGTTTACAGAATAGAACAACCCATTATTCCTTGTCTGTTTCATTATATGTAAGTTCATCTTGTACTTATGAAAATGTATGGAACGACATATGCTTAGTAATGGTAAAGTAAGCATCAAAGACAGTTAAGCACTGTATCCACTTGAAGTTTTAGGAGGTATATTAAAGGCAATAAAGAAGTACCTTAGGAAGAAAATTTCACTGCAATTTGACGTTGACTACATTGGCAAAAGGAGGAAAATCTGTAACTGACAGAAAGCTGGAACAAAGAGAAATTACACTGGAAACTCCTAAGATATCAATTTTTTCTACGAATTAGACATTACAGAGATAGCCGAACTAATCACAAGAAAAATTTTGGGCTGGATTTCACAAATTATTGTAACTCAGTGGAGTTTAATATTTATATTTGTTGTGTTCCAGACTAATTGTAAAAATGATCAGCTGACTGATTCATTATTAGATGATTATGTCAACATAACTACATTATGTCTGAGACAAGGAAGAAATGAATTAGTTGCAAACAAGGAACCTAGGGACACCAGAAACATTTTATGATTTTAAACGAGTTACAAAACTGAAAGGAGATTGATACATAAGTTCTTATAATCAACAAAAATTATACTATCTACAACATAAATATGAGATACACAAAAAAATGTGGTGGCACAAAAGTACTGAATTTGTCCCTATAAATAATTAAAATTATCCTAGCCACAACCTAAATTGAGATATAGAAAGAAGAATATTGTGGTGGCACAAAGGTATTGAAATTATGTGCTAGTTTTGGTGTTGGTATGCTAGTTAATACACTTGTGAAATGTTTAAGATGTTTGGTAAATTATTTATTGGTAAACTATAATGATAATCCAAAACTGTTTTACAGTCACAATGAAGAGAGAATTACACTTTCCTGTATCTTCCAAAACTATTATAAATTTTTATATAACTATAAAATTCAAATTCATATCCACAATCTCAATCAACTATCAGTTTAATAAGTCACAGCTGCAAAACATTAACAAGAATCCTTTACAGAAAAATGGAAAAACTGGATGATGCCGAGCATAGGGAAAAAAAGCTTTAATTATGGAGAAATGTGGGAACATTGAGGCAATACTTACCCTATGAGTTCTCACAGAAGATTGGTTAAGGGAAGACAAACCTGCACTTACAGAAATTGTACACTAAGAGAATGTTTTTGACAACATTGACTGGAATACTGTCTTTCAAATTCTAAAGGTAGCAGGGGTAAGCACAGGGAGCAAAAAGCTATTTACAATTTGAACAGAAACCAGGTGGCCATTACAAAAGTCAAGGGGCATTAAAGGGAAGCAGTGGTTGAGACAGGAGTGAGATAAGATTGTAGCCTATGCATGATGTTATTCAGTCTGTATATTGAAAAGCCCATGAAGGAAACAAAAGAACAATTCGTAGTAAGAATTAAAGTACAGATAACAGAAATAAAAGCTTGGAGGTTTGCTGATGACATTGTAATTCTGCGAGAGACAGCAAAGGACTTGGAAGAGCAGTTGAATGGAATGGACAGTATCTTGAAAGGAGGGTATAAGATTAACATTAACAAATGCAAAGCGAAGATAAAGTAATGTAGCAGGTGATGCTAAGGGAATTAGATTAGGAAATGAGACACTTAAAACAGTAAATTTGTTTTGCTATTTGAGAACCAAAATAATTATTGATGGTCGAAGTAGGAAGGTTATAAAATGTAGACTGGCAATGGCAAGAAAAGCATTCTGAAGAAGAGAAAGAATTGTTCAAATGGCTCTGAGCACTATGGGACTTAACTTCTAAGGTCATCAGTCCTCTGGAACTTAGAACTACTTAACCATAACTAACCTAAGGACATCACACACATCCATGCCCGAGGCAGGATTCGAACCTGCAACCAAAGCAGTCACGTGGTTCTGCACTGAGCGCCTAGAACCGCTAGACCACTGCAGCCTTCTGCAAATATTTACATGGAATGTAGCTATGTATGTAAGTGAAACATGGATGATAGATAGTTTAGACAAGTGGAGAATAGATTTCAAATTTAGTGCTATAGAAGAATGCTGAAGATTAGATGGGTAGATCAAGTAAGTAATGAGGAGTTATTGAATTGAACTGGTGAGAAAAGAAATTTTTTGTACAGCCTAACTAAAAGAAGGGATTGGTTGGTAGGACACATACTTATGCATCAAGCGATCACAATTTCAGCGCTGGAGGGAAGTGTGGGGGTAAAAATCGTAGAGGGACACCAAGAGATAAATACAGTGACTAGATTGAGAAGGATGTAGGTCGCAGTAATTACTCGGAGATGAAGTGGTTTGCCCAGGATAGAGTATCATGGAGAGCTGAATCAATCCAGTCTTTGTACTGAAGACCACAACAAAAACAACATTAAATGGAGTCTCTACTTGTATACTTAACAACATAAACAAGGCTAACCTGCTTAGGAAATTTAATGAGCTAGAAACAGATGTTTTATATGATATTGTTGGATGCAATATTTTCTACAATAGGTATGGAACTCAATAATGAATTTAATATTGTTTTGTCAAACACATGTTTCGAACCAAAAATTGGTTGGGATTTGATCTTTTGTTTTGAAAATTTTGTCTTATTATAAATTTTTTAATTTCTGCTTGCACTATTTTATAATGTGTCTTTGTGTAAATATTAATATTTTTCCTTGAAATCTTTGGACAATGTTTGAAAAACTGAAACTACTGTAAAAAAGCAGTAGTGAAAATAACCGAAAAATAATGAAAATGATCAAACATGAAAATTCTTGAAAAACAATAAAAAACCTTGTAAACCACTTTAAATACTTAACAAAGCAATTATTGTTTTTCGTTCATGGTGTTTTCATATTTTGTTTAAAATATGGCTTTCTGCTAAAATTGTGTTTCTTAATCCTTTTGATATGTTTCTAGATCTTTTTGGTGAAATGTAGATGAAATATGACTTATTTTCCGAAAATTTAGGGAGAACATACAGGTTATATCTACTATACACTTCGTCTGGTCAGCTGGTGGCGCCACACTGAGGTCGTGATGCTGTGCTGGGACCCACCATATCCTGAATCCACTCTGGCGCTCATGTGGCTTGGCTGTTGGTGAAGTAAACATGCCTGTGTGGCACAACACCACTAGGGCTCAAAACGAAATTTTGTTACCCATACACAAGAAGTGTTTTCTTAATTCATACAGTGTTTAAAGGTACAGTGTTTCAACTATTGGTTTATTGTATATTGACCATAACACCAAGAATGAGATGAGTCCTAAAATTTCCTCCACTTTGTGTAAATGGTTATTCAATATATTGTTACATGTATGTGGAAAATGTACCTTACGATTCTGTGGAAAAAGTTAATTTTATTAAAGGTACCATTAATTTTGAAATTTTTTCCATACTTTATGAGGAAATGGCAAGTATTTATAAGTTTTTATGGACACACACAAAAGTTAGGTTGTAATCTCGTGGCAGAGCTGTTCTAAAATTGTATGAATTTTACCCTTTTGTTGTCAGCCATACGTTTTGCATGGCAATGTCCATCTTCTGACTAGACATTATTTGGCACACATTTTATTAAAAATCGACAGATTATATATATTACTTCAGGCAGTGTATCAACCCTGTTAAAACTAGAAAAAAAGTTGGGTACTTCAATAACGTTCACCATTTCCTAGCAGAAATCATCTTTCGTTCGACAAAAATGTCAAGGATGTAATTAAAGGGCATGCAAATGGACTTGGAAAAACATCCAATGACTGTTTTCCTGCTCTCTCTATTAATAACAATTTGATTCGCTATCTCGTGGAACAGACAACAGTTCTGTCTAAATTAAAACGAGCAGTTTCTCGAAAGCTGCAGTTATCTTTATCACCTATACATTTCTGGTTAAGCTTAAAAGAGAATTTGCCAGTACTATCATATAAAGTGACATTAAATTTCTTATCTGCCTCATCCACAGATTTGTGTGAAAAGGCATTTCCTCTTTCTCATCTCTTTTGATGTAACATAACTGAATTGTAAACCATGTAAAACCGGTAAGGATGGCTATCAAACTATTTGCCTAGGATTCAGTTACTTACATATTACAGAGATTCCACTTTTTATAAGGCAGGGGTTAGCACATACCAGGTTTTTGTGGAAAGGTATAACAGTTCGAAAAAGTCTAGGAGGCACTACCCCTGCATATCTGCAAAAAGATCTGCATGGTATCACAGATGTACTATGGAGCAACTAAATTATTTGTTTGGTGCAAATACGTTTGTTGGAATTACAAGCTAAAATAATGAAGTAAAACGATCTACAGACAGGAAAGGCATAAAAGGTTTACGGAATGCCTCCTTGCTTCAAGTAACAGTGGACAACAAGTGCGTCTTTCATATTTTACATAAATATTCCATTATTTTTAACATAAGTGACAAGCCTAGCTCTACTAAATACCCTCCCTGTAGAGGTACTGGAGGACAGTATCTGTGAAACATTCTGTACCACTTTCGATTGTATGAATAAGTAGCTGCTCTTCATGTCCTCCACTCCAGAAGTGATAGTCCATTATCTGGTTTTCCCATCAACAGGTACAAGGAAACTTCCTATACAGTCGAAAGACACATGTAGCACTTTTTGTAAGTGTTGAGGGTGAGGCTTTGTCCTCTGTATGACATTCTGCAAATAATACAGCACACCTGCATGGAGGATAAATATGTTAATGGCACAGCTGCTAAAAAAATTCGTTTATTGTTCTCATGAACTTACATCTTTTCACTATTATAAAATCAACCTTACAGGATCTCAGTAGTGGGGCAGTAGGGATCATGAGGCGATTGGTTAGTGTGGGTTGCATGCATTCAGGGGTAAAATTGACTGTACTTGGAAGGAGAGACAGCATTGGTCGTCTTTTTTTGTTTTATTAACCGCAAAATCGATTGTCGGTCCCCAAGTGACCATCCTCAGTGCTGTAATATACAATTTAAATTGGTAGGCACTGGTGTCAACAAGCTTAGAGCGATCACATAAACTGAGATCGCTCTAAGCTTGTTGACACCAGTGATTAGTCGTTGGAGAGAGAGTGCCACCAAACAGCGTACCGATCAGTTTACATGGAGGGAATAATCGTCCAGCGCAAAAACCATTCACATTGATTCTACTTATTCATCAAACCCACAAGCTTCTGTCCCTGCTCTATCAGCATACCGACTAGTTCCCTATTCAGCTACCTAGAGGGCACCGCAAAGGCCGCCACTAAGAGTTGTCCCTGCAGCTGTGTGCAAGAGCCGACTAGCTGGACAGCCGAAACTTTTCTTCATACCCGTCATTTGCGACAGCCTTAAGCCCAAAATGTCAACTGGTTATGGCCACTGGCTAACTCCGCAATGCACTTCGCATACCTAACAGGGTCGTCCTAGGAAACCAGCCACATATTTGTCATTGTAATTATTAAATATTACGATTGCAGCAGCAATCTAGTGACATTTTACAGTGAGATAAGTATCGGAAATATCTCCTCCTGACGGCTCTGGAAATATAAATGTCTATATCCTTCTTATGAATGGATATAACCTTCCACATTAAATCTTTCATCCCCTTTATGGCTATTGATGTACTGCAATCGCAATTTTCCAAGTCAAATCCATACCTACCGTACAACCGGACTTGGCCATTTTCTTTGCACATCTTGGAATACTGAGAACAGTAACTTTACATCCCAACACATATCTTATAAGCCTACTGATCACAGAGAGTCTGTCACCCACACCCTCCCTGCTAAGCATAATACATTGCCAATAACATAATGATGATGGCACCAAACAATACTGAGCGAAAATTCCAGAATGGATGGACACGCCTCATTTGTCGTTCTTGTGAGTGCTATCAGTGTGTCCTATGAAAAGAGATGTAATCAGCTTATAAGGAAGAGCTATTAAAAACATTATCGCAATGACTATGTCACTGTCATCCGTGTATAAAAAGCGGCCTTGTTTCTTCAGGCACACACAAGAGTTCCTAACTATATCCATGTTACAAACTATACATGTTTTATAAATCCTTGTATGGTATTGCTTCCGAATAAAGAATTCTTCCACAGAAATACTGCAACATTGAATACAGATGGTGATTGCTGAGGTGTGTATTAATAGATCGAAAATGTGGGCGCACGTCACCAATGATGTAAACTCATGTAAAAACACACTTCTCACCCTATTTAGAAAGTTATTTGGCTAAGGAACGTGATATTAAACCTATATTTGCAACTTCCTCATGCTACTGTTACATATTTATCACGATAACAAACAGTATTTGTAGCACATTCTACCTTGATGCTATATAGACAGTGTAACAGAGGTTCTGGGATATGTCTACGGGGTTATAAGCGAGGAGGATGGTCGTTGTGTGAGAATGATCACAAAAAGTGGATGGTATGCTATGTGAGGAATCACTTAAAAAGTGCTACGCTAGAGTCAATTCATAAGAAATTGACCGACTCTCATGACCAATACACTGGCATTTCAGGACAATAGTGTTACACTTTCCGGTAGAAATACTGTCTGGGATTTGGAATCAAGTATCACCACTCAATCTCGCAAGTGCGTTGGATCCTGTGGGGATTTTCGTAAAGATTACAACCACTGGTGAATCACGTTCATTGAACTCTCATATCTCGAAACAAATCACCGTTTTCGAATGTATTTTCTGAGGCCTCAAAAAGCATAATTGAGGCATTGTTTTAGACAGTCCCTCTGCATCTTGTAACTGTTCCTTCGTGTCTGCTCCACACTCCTTGCAGATTTCTCTACATGATCGTTAAAAGTTAAGTCAGACCTGAGCATAAGTCGGAGATCGCTATATCTACCACCTTGTGCATCCCATGAGATATGGCGTGATCTGCGTTCATATGACAGTACCGTCTTTTGATCACTCAGTGGAAATGGAAACTTGTTATAGCTCCAACTGTGTACATTGAGTAAGGCTAGCAGCAAATGTAGATTTCTCCTGCAACATGAATTAGTAGAAAAGACAATTTGAGCAGTTATGGTGATCGTTCTTATCAGGAAAATTAGGCGGACTTTTATATCATATGAGAATTGGATAAAAGATAAGGATTTTGCTTCTGCATTCCAGTGCATTTCCAAACAACATACAGGTACTGACGTCCGAAGGAAATCAGCATCACTCAGGGTGCATTCCTGTCTGTCACACAAACACAAAAATTCCATTTCAAATGGAATGATCATCTAAAGTAGATCGTCGGTAAAGCAGATGCCAGACTGAGATTCGTTGGAAGAATCCTAAGGAAATGCAATCCGAAAACAAAGGAAGTAGGTTACAGTACACTTGTTCGCCCACTGTTTGACTATTGCTCGCCAGTGTCGGATCCGTACCAGATAGGGTGGATAGAAGAGATAGAAAAGATCCAACGGAGAGCAGCGCGCTTCGTTACAGGTTTATTTAGTAATCGCGAAAGCGTTACGGAGTTGATAGATAAATTCCAGTGGAAGACGCTGCACGAGAGACGCTCAGTAGCTCGGTACGGGCTTTTGTTGAAGAGAACATACCTTTACCGAGAAGTCAAGCAGTATATTGCTCCCTCCTACGTATATCTCGCGAAGAGACCACAAAGAGGCATTCCGACAATCTTTCTTTCCATGAGCAATATGACACTGGGATAGAATGAAGAATCGATAGAGGTACTCAAAGTACCCTCCGCCTTACACCGTCTGGTGGCTTGCGGAGTATGGATGTAGATGTAGATTTAGATTCTCTCTCTCCTTGCTATTTTGTACCATCCAACAGAGAAAAACTGCAAATTATAAAAACTTCACTAACACCACCCAGTAGGGAATTTCGTAAGATATTAGTGCGTCCCTCTCTTCCAATATATCAAAAGCAAATACCGTCTGCTTGCCGGCATTGAGCATAAGTTGGCGATCCTATTAAATGTGCAGGTAACAGTCCTTCGCGGCAGGTGGCCAGTGATCGAAGTCGCTTGCACAGACCAGTGTAAAGTTTCATCACCCAACTGTTGGAGTAAATTCCCACACAACAGCGGGTTCCTGTGTTCTCTCATAAGCAGTTTGATACATTGATTTTCTGCTGTAATACATCGAAGCAGTGTATGACTGCAGCATTGTACACCGCCATACAGTCTCATTTTCCACCACAACTTCGAGGTCTGTGGCAGGTTCTAAACTGACATTAGCACGTATTGATCCATTGGCTTTCACAGTAATCCGGACATTGCATGGTATAAACTGAGCTGCTCCCACAACACACAAGATTCTTGAAATAAAATTCAGAGGCAGTGTTTCTTATTGACAAAAATGTGAAGAACATCGCAAAATATTGAAAGTGAAAAATCTGCAGTCTTGTGGGACGTTTCCAAGCAAGTGGTTGATTGTTACGATCTCTACATTTAATATCATCCACTGCACTGACGTGGTACGAGATGACTCGGTGTTCCATCTTTTGAAGAGACCCTGAGAATTGATTCCTCATATTAGTGATGCATATTGTATCCAGGTATATGACTGCTGTTTCGATGTCCTAGGTTGTAGTCACCCTGATCTCCAAATCTTAGGACACTGCATCTTTCATTTTAATATCTTACAGTGCAAAACCATACATGGAACAAGGGGGTAATCTGTAGGACTTAAACCCATAGAGCATGGATACTATGCAAAATCAGTTGTCAATCTCAGCAGTGCAGGAACGGAAGGCTTTTTCTACACCCAGGCCAGCATGTAAGTACCCTCATCTCTCTACATTTTTGTGGTATTTTCACCAGTTTTACAAAACATGCCATCAATTTTCGAAATTTTATGAGGTTTTCTGTAATTTCAACGCATTTTACTCAATTATTCATAGTCAAAATCATCACTCATGACGAGTTCTCACAACAACAAATCGTCTCATCGGGTCAGTCCCATTATGCTATCAGCAGCATGGTTCACAATTTCTGTATCGTCGCTAAACCACCCCCTCCATTACTTTGTGAGGATCATATACATGTCGACATATCACAAATCCTCTTACACAGTCCACATCACATGGCAGAAATACTGTTTCTTAGTATAGGAAATGGCTATCAGCCGAGAGGTGGCGCAAAAACTATGTTCCTCAACCAAAATTCTTTATATATTCGGTAAGCATCTTGGCATCTTCCCCCATGTGGATGAAGTCGCAAAGTTTCCTCGTATTCGTGGAAAAAATTCGGAGATTCAAAGCTGTAGCACTCGTCCCACTATTTCGAAATGAGCTAGCCCTTAGTTGAACCTGTAGGCTAGGGACCCTGTGGAGAACCCTATATGGACACTCTCTATGCATCTCATAGCTCCTCCTCTGTCTTTAACCAATTCCCCCCTCCCCCCTGCAAAATTGTCTCCAATTTAATTTGAAACTGACCAGAAGTAGGAGAGTACTATATCCAAATGTTTGACGTCTCGTGAAGAACAGAACGAGCTGAGTTCTACGTAATCTATACCATTCGATATTTTGCTTTCGCAAAAAGTATAGTGCCTGTTTCAAACTTGTACTTACCGGCGCTAGTGGTGTAGGCCGGTTTTCTCATTCCGATACCGTAACTACCGTCCTGCGCAGACTGTTCCATACCAACCTTACTCATGTCACCAGTCCAACTTCACATGACTTCTCTAGATTCTTGCATGATCAGAAGTTCAGTACTCCTTATTGGTGTATAGTACATACGATCCTGATACATTTGAGAATGCTGTGGTAATGTAACAGACGATTAAGAAGGAGAAGAAGAAAAAACGTTTGAGTTATGCAAGATGGAGCTCCAGAAGGAAGGAGTTTGAAACATTCAAGGTAAATCACTTGTGCTATCAATTGTGTAGAACTGTGATAGCGCCTGAATTCCGTACCAAGATGATGATGATGATGATGTTTCTTTTGTGGGGAGCTCAACTGCTTGGTTATCAGCACCCGTACAAATTACCAACCGTCACTCAGTCCAATCTAGCCACCTTCATCAATGATGATGAAATTATGAGGACAACACACACACCCAGGCATCTCGAGGCAGCTGAAAATCCCTGACTCCACCGGGAATTGAACCCAGGACCCCATGCTCGGGAAGCGAGAACGCGACGGCGAGACCACGAGCTGCGGACTCCGTATCAAGAATGTGCTGGGAAGAGAGAAATGATCACAGAACATAAACACAAACGCACAGCAGCCATGATTTATATGCGCAATAGCACATCATGCTGCATTAACTCCATGTACAGAACACACTCTCTTCCACACACACACAACATTTGTCAAGCAAATGTATACACAGGGATTTCAGTACCTCACAAACCACTGTTACTGACTTAGAATCACTGCAGTTATGAAACTGAAGACTCGATTTATGTGGTAGACAAATGAAGTACTTGGCATACATCTTCTTTCATCTAGAGGAGAATGTTGGAAGAAGTTTCCCATCAATGGACGTGATTTACCACACATGCGATGGAAGTCGTCGGCTGACTATGGTATGGTGAGGTTTGCTGTTAACGATTGCAGGTAGGTAGCGCTCTAAGTCACACACGGAACATGCAGTTGTATACGAGTCGAGCGCAAGTTGTATCAGATCTTGAAATGGTCTAAGGATGATGCAGTATGTACCGAAGGTTTTCCAAAGCAAGTATTTCACCTGGTAGTGACACGTAGTGTCGTCCCATCTCGCATGGAAATAGTGGTGTGGACACAGTGGCGTTGTTGCAAATCTGAAATCAAGTGTTGCACAAGGAGGTCCTTATAACGTGCAGACGTCACTATACATCTTACAGTCCTCGTATCTCCTCGAAGGAAAACGGACCAAGAATGTAGAAGCTAGTGAAACCACGCCACGCAGTCACATAATCTGGGTGCTGTGAATGTTCCTACACTACATGTACCAGAGTAGAGCTGAGAGGTTCGATGCCCTCTTTTGCATGTCGACTCTCATTTTCATCTATTTTATTAATGTTCTATGTCATTGCGCGGTAGTAACAGACCGAATAAGGTTATTGTAATAGATTATTTGTACTGACAGCTCAAAAAATTATTTTCACTTGATTCCTATACATGTTGGGTTAGTTGCCTGGGCGGCCTGTGCGAGGCAAGCATCGGAGGACGCGGCACATGGCATTTCCGGTTGGGGCTGCACTTCCCTGAATTCTGAGGGGTTTGTACAATACGCTTAAGCGCCTGGCGGAACGATTGACGTCAGTCGAGTTTCGCCTACTGTATGCAGGGCGAAATGACCTGTGAGACATCTGAGTGTCACTGCAGTTTATGTGTTTACCGTTCTGGCGCGTCCAGAACGAAGATTCCTGGCACCGACTGACGGCATTGTCCTCTTGATTCTGAGAATACTTGTGGACCGTGCCCAGCTGGTTGCGACTGTCTGGCGCTGGATGGCCGGTGGTCTAGGCAGGTTATTTTCGTAGACAGTCAAACGTCAAGTTCAGTGCCTTCAGCTGAATAGCAAAGGCATAACTGGTCATCTTAAAGTGAGGCTAGTTGACGTCATAAAGCTCTGCTCGAAATTGGACGGAACGGTCGCTATTGGCGCGAATGATGTTCTGAGACAGTGTGCGGGAATTTTGGAATCAGAACTGAATGCTGATTCGCGGGTTTCGAGGAGAGTACGGAATAGAGCAATGTTGGCTTGGCTCTTGCACTGCGTGGGCAGGGATTCGGGATCTGATCTTCTTCGGAGTCGGACGATCTTGAGACTTGGTCGCTCGTTTTCGGAAGAATTTAGAATTCTCAGACAGCCTTCGCGGCCAGGGGTTGACACAGAGTTGCTGCGCGGCAGAAGTCGGTGCCTACATCATCAGGACGCTGCCTACCGACGACGTGCTGCAGATTTCAGTACTGGTACAGTATTTTGAGGCTCCGGCATTGTAGGACCTTACCAATTTTATACTGAATCCCTCAACAGCACGCACACTCGCTTTGCCACAAGTCCACCTTGCTTGTTTCTCCATGTGATCCCTTTTGAGCTCTCACTACTAATTGCGATACTGCTATATAGTCGGGAGATTAATATTTGATTCATAAAGACCTCCAGTCATTATCGTCAATGTATTGCATCACAGAGAGTAGGAGCCTCTTGTTCTCGAGCCAACTCTTATTCTCATAATAGTTCGGTATGCCCTGTCCTTTAACCTACTGGTTGTGTCAACAATCATGTGCATTTATTTTCTGATGTCTAATAAATCTCATTGTAATATTTAACCCGCATATCATTTCGTTGATATGTGCAGAATCCCGTTGTTTATTATGATAAAGCTCTCTTTTTCTTGAGTAGACTATGATTTTCATTAAATTATTGTGAATGTGCACTCCTTATCTTACCACCTAGCAGGGTCCACCATCATTTCCTTCCGTTACCGTTTTGCGCATAAATAATTAGCTGGTAGAAAAGGACGGGGGTGAGAGCATGTCTCGTTCTCATGCAAAATTTGTCTGAATTAAAGAGGTACAAACTCCTCTCCACCCCGACATCTTGCAGAGCCTCATACGAGACGGTTCTATGCATTCACGGCACCGTGTAGAGAGTAAAATATACCTCGTCTTTTCAAATGATATTCACCGACCACATGACATCCACTGCCATGCTTACCAAAAGACGAAGGACAAAGTCAAGGTGTTGTAGCCAACCCTGGGGCTTAATTTCATTCACATTCAGTCATTGTAGAATACCAGGGTAACATGCGCTGCAGAATCGTTCCAACGGTTGCCCATGGAAGAGATAATTTCCATGACACAGCTCAAATACTGGCTGCAGAATTTGACGCACATGCTCCACTGTCGGCTATAGTTAATAGAGTCCTGCATGACCGAGTAAACGACATAAATAGCTAGTTGGAACGAGCGCAGTCTAGCTGGACAGGCTGCCCGCAGCAGTTACTGTGGCTGAGCTTACAAGCCATGACATGATAGTAGATAATGTCTGACTAACGAGTTTTGATCTGCGTGCAACTGCTGCCAGCACAGGCTTTTCGTTCGTGGTTTCTCTGACCTAAACCTATGTAACTTCTGGCTGTGGAAGTATCTGAAAGATCGTGTCTATCAGGGATGTGTCCGATCTGCAGGTGGCATACGACACATAGCTCTGATTACTATGGATATCCTGCAAGCAACAGTCACCCATGCAGTGTTATGGATGCAACACATTGCTAAGTTGGGAGACCATATTGAACATATGTCATAAGTTGTAACCAACTACTAGTAAACCTGCCAGAATGACCATTATCTTGGTCATTCATTCCTCTCATTTTCCTGTGCCCACATCACATTGTGACTGCTTAAGCGTCAATTTTCTTTCACCTGGTGGCAGAGAGTGAAACTCTTATTTTTTGAGCACACTCCACCAGCGCAGCGATTAATGGACATACCTACAAAGTTTCAGCGTCCTGTGATTTCACTTTAATTAAGACCACCAGGTACACAACCAAAAATTTTTTTTTTATAAATGTACCGTTTTATACAAATGGGAATGTTCATCTCACTGTTCTCCGCACTGCCAGCAGTGTGTTTCTGTAGCTGGTACACCTGTGGCACCAGCACCTGCAGCGTCGGGCCACTCCCAGCTCCATAGCCTTCGTAGCCTCATATATATTTCGAGACGCTTATATAATTTGTGAGCTACGTCGTAATGCCAGTTCTCAAACACGTGAATTTTCCCAAATTCGTCTAAGACTTAAGAAAACTTTTTATTCTGAATTAACATAGATTTTAACATGACACTTATGTATTCCACCGACTAGCAACGTGACGCTTCACAGTAAACAGTAACCGCAAGTATTTCCCATCGCCATCTCTTTTTAAATAAATTACATCTTTCGTTGCTTACAACGGTGCGTATACATTAGGACAATATCCCGGCAGTCACTTGTCCTCAAGGGTGTGGTGCGGAACATTGCTAAGAGAGTGGATGCTGCACGGAAGAACGGAAGGCGACAATAGTTCTCATGTGCCTTTTTCACATTTACCTCCTGATCAGTAACGAACGTAACCCTTTACAGGCCGCTAGCAAAAATCCTTCTCTTATTCGTATTCCTTTCAGTTTTCTCCTCTGCAACTGTGGCACTATTCTCATTATCAGGCGGGAACTCTTTTAGAAACAGGACTCGATTATTCCACTGCCGCTCTCGCGAGATCAAGAGTCAGATAATGCATTTTAGTGAATATGTCTGTCCACATGTCAGTTATACATGTGCACCCACCATGTTCACCATCCTGCAGCACAAGGATGATCATAGCCAAACAGTACTTAAGTGTTTTTTTGTTTTGTTTCTTTTTTTTATTTCGAGAGATTGTTGCTGGATGCTGAAAAACGTCTCTAGCACTTGTAGTGGGGTACTATGCTCCTATTTCAAAGAATGCCTGTGCAAGATCTTCTAAGACTTCTCCTGCAGCTATGCTGAAAGGCCGTAGATTTCTACACAGATTGTTACACACATCTCCAAGACAACGGATTTTGCAGACACGAAGTTTGTTACTGCTATTGATCTGACCTATCAGGAGAAGTTTGGCAGGTATTCATGTGTCGCAACTGGCTACTGGTACTATCATCACGAAAAGCTAATAACTTACGACAGCTATTATAGCTGCCGTGCTATCCGTGATTTCTTCAGAGGAGCGTACGTTCCCTCCCCAGTTTCAGAGAAACTTCTTTTTTCACTTCCTCACATTTTCTGATAATTAGACTTTGGGAGGACCTTTCCTGTTCAAGGTGTGTTTCTGACATAATAACAATAATGTGTGACAACCGAAAATCGCTATCAAGAAAACTGAAACAATTGCAAGTTACTTACACTTCAGTGTCGTATGATGAGCTGTCCGCGCATAACTGCATTGTCCCATTTCCAAGACTGTTGCACGTTGATAATCAGACTCAGCCGGACAGACGAATGAACCTCGAAGGCACATCGCGGCTCCCGCGCTCTGTTCCCTGTTCGTTGAGCTTGGCTACCCGCGATGCGGGCAACGGAACTGAGACGTCGGCAGCAGGTGGGCTCGGACAGGTTCAAATGGCTCTGAGCACTATGGGACTTAACATCTTTGGTCATCAGTCCCCTAGAACTTAGAACGACTTAAACCTAACTAACCTAAGGACATCACATACATCCACGCCCAAGGCAGGATTCGAACCTGCGACCGTAGCAGTCGGCTTGGACAGGTAAACGTGGTGGGAAACACGGCTCTGTCCCCCAGTACCTTTAATACTGTGTTTACTGTTATACCACCTGTGGTGACGCTGACGATTTTTTTCAGAATTTAAGATTTGTACTTATATTCTCACGACAGGCGGTATGGAAAGCCTAACCAGTGAGTGATTATTTTCTTGTCAGCACGTTTCTAGAATTGTTCTATGTGGTCATTGTTGTTTCTGTTCTGGTTTTCAGTCCGAAACTGGTTTGATGCCGCTCACCTTGTTGTTCTATCCTGTGAAAGTTTTTTACCTCAGCTGCATTCTACACCTTATATCTGTTTTATCCTCCTTACTTTATTCGAGTCCTGGGCTCCCTCTGCAGGTTTTACCACCCACGCATTCCTCCATTACCAAACCGACGATTCCTTGGTGTCTCAGGATGTGTCCTAACAACTGATCACTTCCTTTAGTCCGGTTGTGACATATTTTTCTTTTCCCAATCAGTTTCTGTGCCTTCATTAGTTATTCGACCTACCTGTCGAATCTTCAGTATTCTTCTATATCACCTCATTCAAAAAGCTTGTATCGAGTTATGTCTGGAAGTTTTGTTTTCCACGTTTCAATTCTGTACAAGGCTACACTCCAGACAAATGCCTTCGGGAAAGATTTTCAAAGTTTTCAATATAAGAACTGTGTTAGGAAATTTCGCTTCTTCAGATATGCTTTTCCTCTTTTTGCCTGTTTGCATTTTGTATCCATTCTACTTCCGCTATTATCAATTATTTCGCTGCCTAAATAGCAAAATTTATCTACTAGTTAATGTGTCTCATTCCGTAATATAATGCCCTAGCATAGCCTGATTTAATTCAGATACGTTCTACTGCTGTTGCTTTACCTTTATATGTTCATGTCATAACATATCTCCAAGACACTATCCATTCTGTTCAACTCTTCTGCTAAATCTGTGCTGTTTCTGACAGAATTACAATGTCATCGGCGAACCTTAAAACGTTCTTTTCTTCTTCCATGAACTTTAGTTCGTTTTCCCAATTTCGACCTGCTTTCCTTTTGCGCTTGCTCAGTTTACAGATTGAATAATATTGGAAATAGGCTACAACCCTGTCTCTCTCTCTTCTCAACTACTGGTATCCTTTCATGTACTTCTACTCTTATCACTGTAGTCTGCATCGCTTCCTATATTTTATCTCTACTACCCACAGAATTTCGAGGAGTGTGTTGCAGTCAAATTGTCAGAATTTCGTTACAATCTGTATACGTCGTTGACGCGGGTTTGATTTTTCTTAATCTATCTTTTAAGATTCGGCGTAGGATCAGTATTGTTGCAAGTGTTCCTACATTACTCCGGAGCCCAAAGTGATCATCTCCCAAGTAGCTCTTTTTTAAAGCGTTTCCACCTCCTCTGTTGTCTTTGAAAACACAATGTCAAGAGCCAACAAAAATTTTCAAACGTCGGCTGGCTACGAGGTACGTGATGCTGTTAGGCAGGAGTGTATGAACCCGCGCTGTCGGGTGGACGTGATGGCTGTGGGGTCGTCCGGGGAAGTCTTTGATCACTGTCGCTGGAGGCACACAGGGAATGCAGTGGCGTGCTACCTAGCTGCTTTGTGCGTGTGCCAACGCTGCCGCTGCCGTCACGATCCCCGCTTACACGCACCTTCACAAAAGGTGCTATGCAACTGCCAGTACTTCATGAGGACTAAGCCTGAAATTAAAATGGATTGCCCAACATATGGAGCATGATCTTTAATCAGGGACTTCCGCAAGTTAATTACATACCAAGAGCGAACCTCACATCGAAATATGGAACATTTTACGTGGCATTCTGTGAGCTGAAAATCGTATATTGGCATTACCATCAGACAGATTTCTCTCTCGTAATTAATGTGACAGCGTTTCTAACAGCGAGTAGTTGTTGCGGTCTCTTCTAGATACCCACATTTTGTGTTATATTGCCGGTAAGATTTCCTAAAAAGAGACATGATAAGTTGTATTCTAAATCTCTTCCAACCAACTGTTCCCTTCATTTAATTATGCCCAATCGTCATGTCATGCAGCACAGTTAAACAGTAGAAGAAATCCCAGTCGAGACGTCTGTTTGGTATTTTTGTATTATATGGAGCTGAAGACATGATAATACGTCATATCAACAACAAAGAACTGAATCTAGACTAGCGCAGAGCATACTATAACACAAAATTTCATTTGATAAACCTGAGCTTCTCTTCTGCTTTACGACCAAAAACGCACTATAGCTATGTGAATTCAATTTTGCTTTATTTTCTTTTAATTATAATAATCTTGGTTTCATGATGTATTTTTTTACTTTTTCAAGCAAGTGAGATATGAGTGTGTACTTGATTTCCATGAGGTGGAAGTGATTTATAGATTTAGTCTTATTAATACGCGTGATTCGATTCCACACTTATCTATGTTTTAATCATTATTTCCTTTCTTGGTGTATCGATAGTTCGAACATCTGAGCAACCTGTAATGTTGGCTTTAAGGCAGTGCGACAGCTGCCTCTGTCATTAGATGCCGTAAGTGTAATTAGCAGCCCGTTGTTCTGTGTTAATTTTGTAAACTAATGATAATAGTCTCGGTCAGTATTAGCTTCTACGATGTGAAAGCCGACATTGGCAACTGTCTTCTGGTGTTACTCGTGAACTATACATACAAAAGTTCCACAATTATTCACCTCGTGAACTCAGGAGTCTTAAATGCACGTCATGGTTTCCCGACAGGTGTCGCCAGATCGTAAGTGAATGAAACTGGTGAACTAACTGCACTCACGCACGCCTGGCTGGATTCTTTACTACATGATGCTTTAGTTTGTGGCATTACGTTTTGCGAAGTGAAGATGTTTTAAGACATGGAGCTACCTCTTCAGGACTTAACTGTTATTCGCCACATGAGTCATTTCGTTTCCCACAAAGACAGAGAAAAAACTGGAAAACGTCACATCACAGGATACATAGGTTCCTCACTTTATTCCACTCCAAAATATTTATTCCCCTTACAAAATATAAAAAATATTTATGAATAAACCATAACTATTAGATAAGGATTGTATAAAATGATGCACTGGAGCAATTTTTCTTAAGTGAAGCACCTTGTTCTACAGAAGGAGATGAGCACCAAGCTCTAACTTTTGGACCCTACACATCTTGACTTTGTTTTCATTATAACATTCTCGATTCGCCATTTGGTACTCATCATGTACTTTATCCATTACATGAAGCAGTCATACGTGTAGTCACTAATCCCACATTACTATATCTGCTAATATCCTTAAATGTAAAATTTCCACATGTTATACGGCAGAAGTTGTTGGTAAAGTTAGTACCTACGTATGCTCTCAATACAGTCCTTCCAGGCTGTTATATACGTGTTAGATGCCTGGTTTATCTCGTTGAATGACCCAATAAACTACTTCATGGCTCTGGCACCATATGAGACTGCCTCATCCTGATTCCCACAATGGCACCTCAATACGGACTGGTTGGACTACTGCTCACACATTATGTGTGCTTACATGTGAATAGTGTTTCAAGGCAGAGTCCACATAAACATTGCAGATACAGAAATCAAGACTAATATTTTGCCATCAAGGAATTACTGGCTTTTCAGCTAGTTTCCAGGACAAAAATAGATAAAATTCGTATTGTAATATTAAATTATATAACATTTATGCTACCAATAATTATATTCTGAGTCTCTATCATTGCCCAGAAACATGTCTTGATTATCCTGTAGGGACCCTGTGAATTATCATTATTTGTCACACGCTCCTCATCCTGGCAGAAAGCCCACAACACATTCATTATTGCTAGATAAAAGTATTCTAAGACGATTTTTGCTTTGAAACGTCGTACAGATGAGGTTCTTTTTCCAGGCCCATGTTACGCCGCTCCACGCCTCAAATAAAAGCAAGAAACTTCCACATTCATATTTTCTGCCTAACTATAACACATACTTGTATTTTCATCGAAGATATTGCTCTAGCTAATCGCTTCGCTGCAATGGCCACAATCAAAAACTAATTTTAGTTACCATTAGTACGAAACTCCTTGCACTGTCGTCTTGAAATACAAATGTTTTGTCGTCGTACATTCACATTTTAACTTCTAAACATTGCTTCTCCTTAGTACACAATTACTCAGCTGTCTGACAAATTATAAAATCCATTGCATCATTATTTATCGCTGTTACAAAGGTTTTATGCACGGCTGTTACAATACAGTCTGAATCATTGCTGCTTGCTTTACTCTGTAGTACTTTTAGGGTCATTGTAGTCGTTGACACTGTCAGCATTCAGACTATTTTGTTACATAATCTGGTCCCTACATTACATTTTTCAGTATCTGTTCTGTCTGCCTTCTTACAATACGAATTTTTGATTAAGATATTAATGACGTCACTGTTAAAGACGTAATTGAGGAACAACAGTGATCGTACTTAATATTTAACAACAAACAGTCCAGATCGCATTAAATTTTATTGTTTTTAGTTCTGGTAACCGGTTTTGGCCTATAAGATTATCCTCAGATCAAAGACTCCATACGACGCGTGGAGTCGATGCACGAAGCCGCTGTGTATCACCGACTGTTGTTTTTTTGCGTTCGGGACTGCTTTTGATTAGAATAGGACATTAAAGTTTATAGTTCTTCAATCTTATTTTGTACATGTTTTGAGATTTCATCTGCAAATTCCCAATTTCATTTCCATTCTGCATCTAAGATCAGGGCCTCATATTAATCAACCAGTTAAAATATCACACTAGTCGCTTTGGGGACCTGTAGATTGTTGAAATGATACCAGGAGGCTGTATGAATCAGTGCATTAAGGTGATTCAGAGTGGAGACCTGTCAGACGGCAGAATGGAGCTATCATGTTTGAACCTGGCTGTGAACACATCCTGAAAGGAGTTGCCCAGTTTTTTGGAATATCTACATATGCATCTGGATCTGCATCTACATCTGCATCTACATATACATACATGGCCTGCAAGCCACCATATGGTGGATGGCCGAGGATAGTTTGTACCACTGCTGATCATGTCCTTTTCTATTCCACTCCGAAATGGAGCAAGGAAAAGCTACTCTCTGTATGCCTCCGTTCAAGCCCTAATTTCTCCTATCTTGTCTTCAGTATTATTATGACATTCTACGTTGGTGGCAGTAGAAGCATTCTGCAGTCAGTGTCAAATGCCGTTTCCCTACACTTTCCTAAGAGTGTTTCGTGAAATGAACGTCGTCTTCCCTTAATGGATTGTCATTTGACTTTACATAGTATTACCCTAACGCCAGCGTGTTGATAGAGCCTACTGGTAACAAATATAACGACATGTCTCTGTTTTGCTTCGTTGTCTTTCTCTAAGCTGGCACGGCAGACATCGCAAACTCACAGCAGGAATGAGTTGCAAAATGTTCTAAATGCGACTCCCTTTATAGATGATCTACACTTCCCTAGATTTCTCCAAAGAATCCTTACTCGAGTATTCATCGTCCCTACAATCGAACTCTTGTACTCGTTTCATTTCATATGGCTTTGCAAAGTTATGGCCACATATTTCATCCACCTGACTGTGTCAAGCAGCACACCAACAATACTGTACTCGAGATTATAAGACTGTTTTTCCTGCTCAACTGTGTTTGAATACATTTTTCGACATTTAGCTGCCATTCATCACATCAAATAGAAGTCATGCCTACGTAATTTTGCATCCTCTTACAGTATCAACCTGGAGCTTCTAGCGTATCCACAGGGAGATATGTATCATTTCTACCCATGTAACATAGCGTAATAAAATTTCGGAATACCCATCCTTGTTAAATACGAAGAGAACATTACTATTTTGAGAAGTACCGTAAGCAGTAATTTCATTACCAATTTATTGGCAACCTGCTTCGACGATACACTTCGTCATCACCTGGCACTAAAAGTACTATAAAAATAGCAACATTAACACCATAATGATTTCAAAAGCAAAACTGTATCTCCAAGTAAAATATGTAATAAATAATAATTCAATCCTTATACACAATCTATGTGCGTTAGTCTTATCTGAAGGTGGCCATTTGCATAGCGGTACTGACTCGTTCACTGTCCAAACAATGTAACGTGAAAACAGAACTGAGTACCGGCTTACAATTAAGACACGTTGGAGAACCAATCATTTACATACTCGCAAAAGTAAAAAAAATGGAACGCAGTATGTATAACAATAACGAGGTACTTCAAAATACATGGTTGATGACATCGCCTAGCAAATAGATATTCAGTAACATTGGGCATGAGCGTACAAACCACAGAATTACTGATATAACCTAGTGGTATGAGTTACATACACCTGTACATGGTCTACATTGTAACCAGCAATAAAAATGAAAATGTGTGTCAATATAGACTAGAGAAGCTAAATTAGAACACCTAGAGAACTAAGTAAATGTAGAGTACAAATCCAGTTATAAGCCTATAGAAGCTTGTATGAAGACAGGGTAGGAAGAAGAGGGCCAACTACTGAAGAGAGAACCGTTCCTCAAAACTGTCAGTCTGTTGAGTCATGAGATGTAAGTGGCTCGTGTAGGCGTGGCCACATTAGTAACGCGTCAAAACTATTGGAGCACAGTAATGCATGAACTCTGGAATCTGAAAATCCACGTTAATATGCGTTAATGGAAACATATGGGTGTGTGAAATATACATGTCGTAAAATGGTATGGGGTCTGATCAGCTGAAACAATGGAAAACACCTATTAGTGTAAGAAACATACAAGTCTCAAAGTGGGATGGTGTTTAATCAGGTAAAACAATAAAAAAAAACTTTCGGTTACATAACGTGTCTAGTGGAGACGAATCTCTAGTAGCTGTAGTTGTAGGAAGTATGCAGCAGACCTCAGTAGTTACGGTGGCTAGAACAGTTGCAAAGTCGAGGAGGAAGAAGAAGGTTCTGCTGTTAGGTAGTTCTCATGGCAGAGGTGTAGGCCAGCAGTTGCAGGAAGTGCTGGGGAGTGAGTACCAGGTCACCAGCATTGTGAAGCCTAATGCAGGATTGGCTCAGGTGACTGTTAACATAGGGGGGTTATGTAGGGATTTTACTAAAGAGGATCAGCTAGTGATTGTGGGTGGGGCTGGTAATAGTATTGATAGGGATGGGGAGTATGACATAGATGGTGACCTGGAAAAGATAGCCACTCAGACTGGCAACACGAATGTGCATTTCGTGGAACTATTTCAGCGTCACGCTCGGCCTCATCTTAATACAGCCGTCAGGCGTAATAACATGAGACTTGGGGGTGCGCTGATGACAGAAAGCATGGGTCACATTTCAGTGGTGTCGGTGGAGTCTATCAGCAGGACGGGTTTCACTAGACATGGCCTGCACCTCAACAGGTATGGGAAGGGTAAGTTGGCAAAGCTTATAGGTGACGGTATAGGTGGGGTGGGTGGGATCACTCATGGGAAAATTAGTGCAGTAGTGGGTGTCAGAGCTGCACCTTTTTTAGATTGAAGTCAGCTGATAGGTATTCCTGCTTAAGGGAAGTCTCTCTAACAAAGAAACCACTTTCTACAAAGCTTGGGTGTCCGAGTAATGAGGGATTTTGTATACTTCATCAAAATACACAAGGTATTAGAGATAAAGTTAGTGAACTGCTTATAGATTTTGACTCTGAAATTATTGGTATATCTGAACACTTCTTAAATAAGGAGATAATTCAGAGGCTTCCTTTACCAGGATACAGGTTGGCTGGCAGCTTTTCGAGGAGCTCTTTGCGGTGTGGGGGAGTAGCCATGTATGTGAAAAACGCCATCCCATTTGAGTCAATTGATGTTTCAAAGTACTGCACTGAAAAGGTGTTTGAATGTTGTGCAGTTGTGGTTAAATTTAACGGAGCTAAACCTCTAACTGTTGTTATTTATAGATCCCCAGACTCCGATTTTACAACATTTTTGCTAAAGCTAGAGGAGGTTCTTGGTTCACTTTATAGGAAATACAAAAAGTTAGTTATATGTGGTAACTTCAATATTAATTGTATAAGTGATTGTGCAGGGAAGAGGATGCTGGTAGACCTCCTTAGTTCATATAATCTTATGCAAACCGTATTCTCTCCGACGAGAGTGCAAGGGAACAGTAGAACAACCATAGGCAACATTTTTGTTCATTCCTCATTACTAGAAGGGCATTCTGTTAGCAAAAAGGTGAATGGCCTTTCAGATCGTGATGCACAAATTTTAACGCTAAAAGATTTTTGTGCTGCAACACGTGTTAAATATAGTCATCACCTGTTTCGGAAAGCTGATCCAGTTGCTGTAGAGACCTTAGTAAACCTTATCAAGGAACAAGAGTGGCAAGATGTTTATAGCGCTGTTACAGTAGACGATAAATTTAATGCTTTCCTCAAGACTTTTCTCGTGCTCTTTGAAAGTTGCTTTCCGTTAGAACGTTCAAAACAGGGTACTAGCACAAACAGGCAGCCTGGGTGGCTGACTAGAGGGATAAGAATATCTTGTAGAACAAAATGGCAATTATATCAAAACGTTAGAAACAGTCAAAATCTAAATGCAGCAGCCCATTACAAACAGGATTGTAAGGTGCTTAAAAATGTTATTAGGAAGGCAAAAAGTATGTGGTGTGCAGGTAGAATGGCTAAGTCTCAGGATAAAATTAAAACCATAAGGTCAGTTGTAAAGGAAGTGGCTGGAACGCAGAGACAGGTCGACGATATAGAAACAGTGCGTAGTGGGAATGTCCGTGTTACTGATAAGTCGCATATATGTACAGTATTTAATAATCACTTTCTGAATATAGCAGGTGAACTAAATAGAAACCTAGTCCCAACAGGGAATCATATAGCGCTCTTAGAAAAAAGTGTTCCGAGACTGTTACCTGAAATGCTCCTCCATGATACTGACAAGAGGGAGATTGAGTTAATAATTAAATCACTAAAGACCAAGAACTCTCATGGATATGACGGGGTATCTAGCAGAATACTGAAGTATTGTTCTATGTATGTTAACCTAGTACTTAGCCATATCTGTAACTTTTCCTTTGGGAGTGGTCGGTTTCCTGACCGATTAAAGTACTCGGTAGTGAAGCCACTTTATAAAAGGGGAGACATTGATAATGTTGACAATTTTAGACCTATTTCTATGCTATCGGCGTTTGCTAAAGTTGTCGAGCAGGTTGTATATAGAAGGTTACTGGAGCATTTAAATTCACATAATTTGCTGTCAAATGTACAGTTTGGTTTTAGAAATGGTTTAACAACTGAAAATGCTATATTCACCTTTCTCTGTGAGGTTTTGGACGGATTAAATAAAAGGTTGCGAACGCTAGGTGTTTTCTTTGATTTAACGAAGGCTTTTGACTGTGTTGACCACAAAATATTACTGCAGAAGTTGGACCATTATGGAGTAAGGGGAGTAGCTTACAATTGGTTCGTCTCTTACTTTAAGAACAGAAAGCTGAAGGTAATTCTCCGCAATATTGAGAGTGGTAGCGATGTTCAGTCCCAATTGGGCAGTGTTAAATGGGGCGTTCCCCAAGGGTCGGTGCGGGGCCACTGCTGTTTCTTATTTATATAAATGATATGCCTTCTAGTATTACAGGTGATTCAAAAATATTTCTGTTTGCTGATGACACCAGCTTAATAGTGAAGGATCTGGTGCATAATATTGTAACAGTATCAAATAATGTAGTTCATGAAATAAGTTCGTGGCTTGTGGAAAATAATTTTATGCTAAATCACAGTAAGACTCAGTTTTTACAGTTTCTAACTCACAATTCAACAAGAACCGATATTTTTATCAGATAGAATGGGCATATAATAAGCGAGACGGAACAGTTCAAGTTCCTAGGCGTTCGGATAGATAGTAAGCTGTTGTAGAAAGCCCATGTCCAGGATCTTGTTCAGAAACTAAATGCTGCTTTATTTACCATTAGAACAATATCTGATATAAATGACACTTCAACACGAAAAGTAGTCTTCTTCGCATATTTTCATACGCTTATGTCGTATGGTATCGTTTTTTGGGGTAATTCTTTTGATTCAAAACGGGTATTTTTGGCTCAAAAACGGGCTGTTCGAGCTATATGTGGTGTAAGTTCGAGAACCTCTTGTCGACCCCAATTCAATAGTCTGGGAATTGACATTGCCCTCACAGTATGTATTTTCTTTAATGTCGTTAGTTGTTAGCAATATTAGCCTATTCCCAAGAGTTAGCAGCTTTCAGTCAGTTAATACTAGGCAGAAATCCTATCTGCATGTGGAATGCACTTCCTTGACTCTTGTGCAGAAAGGAGTGCAGTATTCTGCTGCAGCCATTTTCAATAAGCTACCACAAGAACTCAAAAATCTTAGCAGTAGCCCAAACTCTTTTAAGTCTAAACTGAAGAGTTTCCTCATGGCTCACTCCTTCTAGTATGTCGAGGAGCTCCTGGAAGAGCTAAAAAATTAAGCAAATTCCGGTGTTACATTGTTGATTTTCCTTATTTAAACTTACGACTTGTCACCTGAATATGTTTTTTCATATTTCATTTCATCTGTTTCTAATATCGTGTTATAATTTCATGTATTGACTCGTTCCATGACCATAGAGACTTCTCCTTAATTTGGTCCCATGGAACAATAAATAAATAAATAAATAAATAAACATATCATGTGACGCATAAGTGTTTGCAAGGCAACTGGCGTCGCAATGCTCATCCAAACGTACATGAATCTAGACGATGGCAAAGACATAAACTAATGAGGAAAGGTACAGGACAAACCATTCAGATGAAAAAGCGAAATATTACATGGGAGAACACAAATCCTAGGAAGCCACTGACCGATAGTGATGAAGCGAAAGACAGTTCTAAATTAGTGACTGACATTAAAACGGCTTCTCATGAACCTTACGACTTGCATACTTTAGGTTCCATGACCTGAAACCTCTTTTTCAAGACTCTTTTTACTTCAGAAAATCACTTCTTACGGTCTTCTCAGTGATAGATGCAATTGTAAACCTCCATTCTCAGTGCAGTGCAGTAAAGTAAACGGTTCTCGAAACCTTAACGGGTTAATGCCGTATGCGTACACTGTACAATTTCTAAATATCTGAGGTACGTTTGAAACTGAGACTGCTGGTGCATTTTATGTTTACAGTAAGACAGTTGCAACGACGAAGAATTACCTACGAATATGTGTACAAAACATCGACGTCATTTGAACGAATAACCACCACAGCAGGACAAATAATACAGAAGATCCTGCGGGCACTGCTGGTGGCGACCTAATCGAATGATTATCACACTGTATGATGTTTAATGTTATGCATGACCCAATTATGACCGTATCAATTACACTATCACCTTTCAACTCCTCGGTAACTTTTTTAATTGCTTGAGAAGGACTAGTTTTCGGCCTCGCTATTTACGAGTTTTCGTTTACAGTACTGTCTCATTCCCTTTCTACGAAGTCTGCAAGTCATTTTTTCGCCCTAATATTCGCGCACCATTTGAAACAATATTCTCAGAACTTCATTTCCTGAATATTTATCATCGCTTTCTGTAGCAAAAAATCCCCAGATGCCTTTACATTTCTGTTATAATTTTCCTCGCTAGACTTCGTTATTACTGAGTACTGGCAAATTAAGCACTGCCTTAAAAGACGTTAAACCAAATAGTCGAAGATTATTTAAATATTATTAGTGACGACTCGTTATTTTTCATAATGTCTTATAAATGCCCACAGTGGTAATGTTTCTGTTTCAAATTGCTCACACAACTCATTTACTTTTACTTTCGACAATCCATGCTAAATAATGAAAACTTTTGGCGATACATCATATGAAGAATATTAAAATGAAGCCTTTGAACAGCGTTATTCTCTGTGTAATAATTTCACTTCAGATGGACGTAGTGATTTACACTATACAGCTCTTGACTTTAGTACTAAGGAATGAGTCACACATCTATTTAAGATTTCAATCGTCAATTGAAACAAGTCAGTGAACAAACAAATAACAAGACTTATAAATCTAACGAGCTACTTGTTCAATTGAACAAAGCTTTTGAAGACTCACAGAAACAAATTAAAGCTGAATTAACAGATATGATAAATGTGTTACTTGCTAGGTAAGACGATAGTGCTGAAAATAGGGAAATGCTTATTGAAAAGGAGACTTTAGGAGACATTATCCCTAGAATATAACGATGAAATGAAGATAGATGATGCTCAAAATTATCAATTATAGACAGAGGTTGGTATCATAAGTAAAGGTATGAAAATAGAGTTGTTTAAAAAGTGAACAGAGATAAAATACGTAGAAATAAATTTTGATAAAGAAAAGAAAAATAATGTGAATGCTGAATTGTGGAGAATGAATTTAATTGTAGTATTGATGGGAGTAGTAATGGAATAACGGATATGTAGGTAACATGAATGAGGAATATATAAAGAAACTGACTTGTGAGAACGGTAATACTGTTTGTGATGTAATAAATCAGACTTTAAGATTTGAAAAAATGTCTAACTGTATTGGTTTGAAGAGTAATATTAATGATGCAATTCATTATCAAATAGGTCAGACAAGAGACTGACTTTAAGATTTGAAAACATGTGTAACTGTATTGGTTTGATGAGTAATATTAATGATGCAATTCATTATCAAATAGGTCAGACAAGAGACTATGGGGCAAATGAGCGCTACAAAAATTACTAAGACAAAATTATTTAAAAGCAGTCTTGAGCGCAGCCGATGTTAGCTTCCGACCGGTTTCGGCCTTTCATTTACGGGCCATCATCAGAGTTTGCACCATCTGTATGACGGCGATGACGCCTTATCCACTATGCATGCCTCAGTCACTGTAACAGTAGCATCAGATAATATTTTCTGAAATTCATGTTGTCGAAAAAGACTATGCTCACTGTTTGCGATACAAAAGTATAACCCTTTCGAATGACGGCTTCCTGCCGTGTCACAGTAGCATAGCAGACCACAGATAATTACAAGGTGTATTTGATTAGACTATCAAATATGTACCGATTAATTTAATATGTAATATAAGTTTGTATCTACATCTACATCTACATCCATACTCCGCAAGCCACCAGACGGTGTGTGGCGGAGGGTACATTCAGTACCTCTATCGGTTCTCCCTTCTGTTACAGTCTCGTATTGTTCTTGGAAAGAAAGATTGTCGGTATGCCTCTGTGTGGGTTCTAATCTCTCTGATTTTATCCTCATGGTCTCTTCACGCGATATGCGTAGGAGGGAGCAATATACTGCTTGACTCCTCGGAGAAGGTATGTTCTCGAAACTTCAACAAAAGCCCGTACCGAGCTAATGAGCGTCTCTTCTGCAGAGTCTCCCACCGGAGTTTATCTATTATTTCCGTAACGCTTTCGCGGTGACTAAATGATACTGTAACGAAGCGCGCTGCTTTCCGTTGGATCTTCTCTATCTCTTCTATCACCCCCATCTGGTACGGATCCCACACCGTTGAGCATTATTCAAGCAGTGGGCGAACATGTGTACTGTAACCTACTTCCTTTGTTTTCGGATTGCATTTCCTTAGGATTCTTCCAATAAATCTCAGTCTGGCATCTGCTTTACCGACTGTTAATTTTATGTGGTCATTCCATTTTAAATCACTCCTAATGCCTACTCCCAGATAATTTATGGAATTAACTGCTTCCAGTTGCTGACCTGCTATATCGTAGCTAAATGATAAAGGATTTTTTTTTCTATGTGTGTTATTAATTTTATGTTTTATGTGGTACTGGCCACGACTGTCGTAATGTTATATGCGTAACATGAAGAACGACACAGCACATAAATCACTCACATCGCAACTAAGAATTAATGACCCCTCTGAAATGTTGAGTAGTGACTCATATTGTTTGGGGCATCGATGCCTGACAGCTGTAGTGGTCAAGGATACATCAGGGACAGCCAAAATGTAGGTAACACACTGGCTACTTAGATGTATCAGAGTGACATAAGAATTTATGTGCTATTTACGAGCGATCTATGTGACAGTTTCTTTGTTGAGTAAGTAGACTATGTGAAGATAATAATACAATAATGTGTTAATATTTGTAAATGTTTAGGTAAACAGCACTTCTTTTTCAGGAAGGTTATGGATTGCAAATTTCTAGTGTATATCTTGTTACATATATGTTACACGTTTTATAGTGATTGGAGTATGACGATGAAGATATACCACCTGCATCTGAGTGCCGTGACTAGCCTGGGGATCAAGGCCTGATTCCGCAGTTGTATTAACAAACGTGAGCAGATGAACTAGTAAAATGGCTGGGTCATGGGTAGAATTAACACATTTGCTGTCACTAAACTGTACAAAACCTATTATGGTATTTCACAATTGAAATGTAACAGTGAGAGGTTAAGTACTGACTATTGTTCTAAATAATTAAAATATTATCCGAAAGCAAGCATCAGCAACTTAGCTACTGAAATAAATTTATATATTTGAAATCGTTGATAATGCAAAAATAGTAGGGAAAGTCTATCTTAGCAATGTGCATAAAGAGTCAGAAGAAGTAGACATTTATTTATTTTTAAAATTTCCATATGTTCAATAAAAACAAAAAATTCTATAAAAACATGTTGCTTGGGAGATAAGCGGCATTTATGACCCACGTCGACCCATATTTTATGAGATTTCGTAATACAATATAGAATGGCATACGCTGCTGTATGCCAGCAAGCAGTTCGGATAAGTAGCGATGCCCGTAACGTAGAACGACAGATGGTCACGGAGCGAGAGAATGGAGGTATGAGAAATGGCCATGTCGTATAAAAACAATACGGGGATCACATTGCGAGGTTTATCGGTCAACATAATTTCCTTTTTTATGATTCACCGTTTAAATGTTTATATGCAACTTCTACTTCACTGTTGACATTGTCCACACTGACACTTTCTTAACCATGGTTTCAGTAACTTCGAAATGAATCTAATATTTTAAACATAATTTTACTTGATACTGTCTGTCATTGGCCGAGTAAACTGACTAATTAAGAAAGCACAGTTTGCAACAGGCTCGCAGCATCGAAGCTAGTAAGTTAGAGAGTCTTGGGATAGTTTATGGAGATGTAGCACATTGTACAGACGACCGATTGTGCACTTCTTAGTGAGCTGCAAATGCCGTTCTCCGGAACGCTTATATGCCAATTCGCGTGTGCGTGACTTCAAACATTTATTAAAGTCAACTGGAAATAATCGTATGAACTTGCAGTGGTCCTTGATTAGTGAAGACAAGGCTCTGCAAACTTACCGTTCAAGAATTGCAATGAGACTGGCTCTAAAAACTGTTTAAACTAGCGCTGAGACTTTTTCACTTACCGTTACATCGTTTACAGCTGATTGCATGCATGTTAGAACTCATGCCGGATGAAGAGAAAACCGTTTGGGACATCGTGACAACTCCATAGGGTGAGAGATATGCAAACCTCTTAGTGTTGGATCAGGGAATTAGTAAATGTGCTGGACCTTCACACTACGAGTTGGTCAATGTAGCCCTCCACAGGAAACAACTCACATTTACCAACAGGCACTGTCAGCTCGTCCGAGAGAGTAATGTGTCATGCCAAGAACCCTCTTTATCTTACCGTAATTAATTAATAAGTTAGACTTTGGGGTAAAAGATATGAGGAGTTACTACAATTTTTCTTCCACGAGAAGACCATTCAGTTTACTGTGTTTTCGCCTGTTTTCTACTCCTTTGTAAACTTGGTAATATTTCCTCACTTTGAAAGTGTCCTTCCTCCCTACTTTTACTTAATTATATCTCAATTTTGACATCTTCTTAGGGTCCTGTAGATTTCTCATGTCGTTTTCCTACCTGTTGAGTCTTTTACATAAACTTTTTCAGACATCCATCTGTTGGACTATTGTTTCCATTTTCATTGATACCAGTAGGTAATCTACTGGTCATAACTTGGTTTAGAAACACTGCCCATTTATTCACTTTGCTCATTCATCGAAATTCCTTAAAAAATATTAGTGCCGTATCTCACAATATACCATGGTGCCATGTCCCTGTAGCAATTTCGGGAATTTTTTCGTTCCAGATTGATAGATATGGTTCTCCTTTGAGAGGTACTGCAATTGCAGTTGCAATGCGTGTACACGAGACTCGAAATAGCTGTTAGTCTAAGTTCTTACTGTTCTCCATGCTTTATAACGTTTAGGAGATGAATATCAGTACCGTAAACACTCGACTAGGTACCCATAAAAAGGACTGCGGTAATTTTTCCTTCTTTCCTTGGAGAGGTGTACCCTTAACTCGTCACACTGTTGGAAAAACATCTATATGGAAAATTTGTAACACCTTTGTGCATGTCTGTAAGGCATTGGTAGTTGATTACTTGATTGGTTAAATACTTTCGGAAAACAGCTGAGACCTAAAAATTACGTCAGTTGTTACCTATTCCTGTGGTGAACGCTCCGAAATGGTGTTCATGTTTTCTGTACCTCTTCTAATTCAATCCATTTATGTAACATGACAAAGAAAATTCATTTCTCTCTTCATGAATCTATATTTGGACCATCTGAATTTTCCTTCTCACCTACAAAGTATGTCTATGCTGATGACAGCATTTCATTGTTGAAGTACTATTTTAGGAACTTTAAATAATTTTCAAATGTTTAACTTTAGGCTAATTTGGAATTGTACTAGGTATTGCAAAATGTTAATTACCGAAAGGGAGATCTTATATATGTATAAGACTCATTCATTAATAATAATTTCAAGAACTGTGTAATTGGCAATGGCCATCTGGAACTTTACTACATACAAAACTTATCTAGTGCGACCCCTATGGAGTTCAAGTTTCTATCTTAACAAACTATTATACAGTCCGATTCAGATACCACGTTCTGCATTACCCTGTAAGCTGATGCCTCTGAGTCACAAAACGATACTATTTGATGGTATTTTAACGTCTGATTAACTGATACAAGCAACAGCTAACAATGCAATTTCAAATTTCATTTTTTCCTTGGTTAGCTTCACTGCATTAGAAGTATGTTAAATATGAACAATGCAATGCTGACTTTTGTCAATAATTAAACTAAACGTAGCTGAATTAAGAAACACATAAAATCCAAAGGCACATTGAAGAGTAAGTAGTTACAATCTGAAAAGGAATGCAAGAAAGTGGGAGAAACATACAAGAGAATCCTAAAGCAGGACACGTCGAGAGAACAATTTAGAGCTTATTCTTACCGGATAAATATCTGCCACATGCTATTTGGTCAACGATTCTCACCCAACGCTATGTTACAGATAAGGAGAAAATACTTTCAATAACTGATAAGTCCCTTGCAATACAGTCTTCTTACATCTCCTAGGGAATGCATATGAGACTACACACCAAACTTAGCTAGAGAGCTAACAGACAACTAAAGAGTACATAGGAATTAGAGACAACACAGACAAATAGAAAATACGTAGACATTTGGAGAATACATAGACAACTAAAAGGGTTAGAGTAACATTAGTTAATGTGAACAGTGAAGAAATAATGGCATTACACAGCGACGATAGTCAAAGAGTGCCTTCCACAGGCAATCTGAGCGTGTTGTCACACATAGTTAGGTCATCCTTGATCGGGCATATACCAGGAGCTACTTTATGCCCCCTCTACGAGAGATGAGGTCGTCCATTCATCCTCTAATAGTGACATCTGCCGCCAAAGGGAGCTTTGAAATCTGCAACTGTCTGATGCATTCTAAAACTAGACTACACATTAATACGTTTAGCACAAGATTTAAGCAGCCGGTAATACAGATGGGGCGTTGAGATATAGCTGAAATCGTTAATATTGAACAAAGCCCCAGACCCAATGAAATCCCAGTCAGCTAACCATAATCTATTGTAGCTCCTCGAACAGAAGACCCTGCCCAATAGTTGAAAGAAAGCAAAGGTCAAACCCTTATGCAAGAAGGGCTACAGAGTGACCAAGAGGAGGTGTCTCTACATGAAATCACGATAGCAGCTGGGAACCTGTGAAGCGTCTCTGACGCTAGTAACACATTGTCACAGTTCAGTTATTTATTTAGCATGTTTACAATCGTCTTGTTCTACACCAGCCTTGTAGTGATGCCTCATTCAGCTGGGTGTTGGATTCCCGCTCACGGCTGCCGAGTCAGTTCGTTGTCTGCACGCCCAGGCGAAAAGTGAGTGACCTCGTGCCGCGGCTTTGGTGCAGTACGAATGGTGTCTTCTTAGCTGCTGGAGAGTGCTTGATCCCACTTCGAATTCCATCTTGACCGTTGACGACCCATCTGTGAAGTGGTGTTGTCGGAGGTCGAGCTGTCGGTCGATCTCCTTCGTCCCAGCCGGGTAGATCTTAGGACCCGGAGGCGCGTAAGTGTTGAACAGGAACGTGGATCCCAGAAGGCTCTGCTGCCGATTCCCGCTCTGAAATTCGGAGCTGTCAACATGCCGCCTGCCGCTGTGGCCGAGCGTTTCTAGGCACTTCAGTCCGGAACCGCGCTGCAGCTACGGTAGCAGGTTTGAATCCTGCCTCGGGCATGGATGTGTGTGATGTCCTTAGGTGAGTAAGGTTTAGGTAGTTCTAAGTCTAGGGGACTGATGACCTCATATGTTAAGTCCCATAGTGCATAGAGCTATTTGAACCATTTGTCAGTATTCCGCCATATGGTGGTGTCGGCTGACAGTCCGCTTCTCCATCAGCATGGTAGGCACAGAACAGCATGAAGTTCACCAGGCGAAGACCGCCATCTCAGGTACATCTTCCGATGTTGTAACGTTCCGAGGCCTGACCCACTTGCGACATTCCACTTATTTCCTGCTTGTGTCTCTGCCCCTGGAGTGACGGCACTTTGCTTGTAGCAAGGTGAATGAGTTTTAATCAAATTTCATATTTTCAACCCCTTACTATTCTCTGCCGTAACAGGGCAGCAGATGCGGTCCACATAACTACCGTACACTATCATTGACATATATTTATTGCAGATTCTTAGAATACTCTTCCATGTCAAAACATGTTCAAATGTATGCGAATTCCTAAGGGACCAAATTGCTGAGGTCCCCGGTCCTTAGATTTAAACAAAACTTAAACTAGCTTATGCTAAGAACAACACACACACTCATGCCCGATGGAGGACTCGAAAGTCCGGCAGGAGGAGCCGCACAATCGCCTTAAAACAACGCGGCCTTCCATGTCAATCAGCAAGGATATTGAAAACATCGATCATGTGAAATGCAATTCAAACTTTTCCGACATGACATACTGAAAGCCACAGATCAAGGCAATCAGGTAGATACAGTACTTCTCGACATTTGAGAAATATTGGACTCATTGCCTCACCTATGTACATTATCAAAAGGGCAATCTTATGGAGCATCAAGAGAAATTTGTAACCAAATTTAGGATTTCTTGGCAAGGAAGACGCAGGAAGTTATCTTCGATAGAGAGTCCTTGACAGAATAGAAGTAACTTCTGATGTACCCCAGGAAAGAGCACTGGGTCCCTTCCTATTCACGTTACATATTTATGGCCTAGCGAAAGATATTAATAGTGATCTCAGACTTTTTGCAGATGCTGTATTTATCTACAACGGCGGAAAAAAATTACAATGCCAAGAAGAAATTGTGCGACGTAGAAGAAAGTTGGTAGCCGTGTTTATACGTCTAAAAGACGATGTCTAATCAAATTTCGCACAAGTCGCATAGGAGTGGCGCTAGTTGCACCACTATGAGGATGAAAATCAGGTTTGCTTTAAATACACGCTGTAACAGTCGTGAGCGTTAGTTCCCTTTGGGAATGAACGTGGTGAGTTCATGTTAGTTAAGAATGCTTTTAAGGCGACAAAGACATCATTATCAGCACCTCACTGAGTTTGAACGAGGTCGTGTAACGGTGCAGGAGAAGCTGAATGTGGCTTCTCCGATACTGCGGAGAAAGCTTGGTAGGAATGTAGCTACTGCGCATAACTGTTGGCAGCGGGGGCCACGGGATTGTACGCTCACAAGAAGACTGGGCTCCGGACGGCCACGTGACACTGCAGACAGGGAAGACCATCGTGTGCGCCTTATGGCTCTAGAGCATCCTGCTGCATCTGTAGCACCAATTTCAGCGGCAGTTGACAGCACAGTGCCACAACGAACTGTTACAAATCGTTTACTTCAAGGACAGCTCCTGAACCAGACACCCTGTAGCCTGTGTTCTAATGATCCCAAACCACCGCCATTTGCACCTTCGCTGTGTCTAGCGAGAGTTCATTGGAAGACAGGGTGGAGCTCTGTTTTGTTTTCTGATGAAAGTCGGTTCTGCCACGGTGCCAGTGATCGCAGTGGAGTGCCAACAACTAACCTGTCTGCAACCTAGATGCACTGGACCTACAGCTCGGGTACGAATGGGTATGACAGCAGGGGCACTCTCACGGTTATCCCGCGCACCCTGACTGCAAATTTGTACGTCAGTCTGGTGATTCGGCCTGTTGTGCTACCATTCATGAACAGCATTCTAGGGGGTGTTTTCCACCAGGATAACGCTCGCCCACTTACCGCTGTTACACTCAACACGATCCACACAGTCTCGAAGTATTGCCTTTGCCTGCTCTGTCGCCAGATCAGCCTCCACCCGAGAACATATGGAGCATCATTGGACGACAACTCCAGCGTCGTCCAGAAACAGCATTAACCGTTCCTGTATTGACAGACCAAGGGCCACAAACATGGATCTCCATCCCAGAAACTGACTTCCGGCACCTGTAAAACACAATGAATGCATATTTGCATGCTTGTATTCTACATTCTGTGGGTTACATCGGTTAGTAATGTACCTGCATTAGGCATTTGCAATGACTTACCTCGTTCTAACAAAAATCTGTTATTTGCAATGTTGACCACTTAAATACGTTACCTAGACAAATGTATTTCCAAAATTCCATTGCTCTACATTAATTGTATCTTGGTGTTGCGATTTCTTTCCACCATTTTGTAACGAAGTACAGTATGAAATGAACTACAGGAATACTTAGTGAGATCACGGTAAGATTTTAAAGTGATAGACTGAAAATTTGCTTTAAATGTTCATAAATGTCGAACTGTGCAGAGAACATAGAACCCTGTAACTTTAATCTCAACGAGTCACAACTAGAATCGATCCTCAGACAAATACGTGGGTGTAACAGTTTGTAGGGAGATGAAATGGAACCATCACATAGGCTCAGTAGTGGGTAAAGCAGGTCTCAGCCTTCGGTTTATTAGTAGAATTCTAGAGAAATGCAATCAGTATACGAAGGATACACTTCAGTTACTGGTGAATAAAATATAAACTGGCGACGAGGGTGTTCGGATTCCAAGAAAAACAGGCCACAAACTGATACTGAGGGAAAAGCCGAAACGTTGGCAATTTTACAAAAATTGGGACAAACAAGACCTAACATAACTGGCAACGAAATGTCAAGAGTATTTAAGAAAGGAATTCTGCCAGTACAGCATAACCGGTAAGCAAATATTTGGGCGAGTTCATAGTACAAATTTATGTAACAACACTTTTGCATGGAATCTATTTTCAGCATATATAAACTTTTTTTTCGACTGCTAATCTTGCTGCCTCACTAGGAAGTTTCCGGAGAATTTTGTGTACTGTACTGAGTTGTATTTTTCAGACACTGTTCGACGAGAAATGCTGCAGTTCATCAGAACATTAGAGAGTTGAAAACAAGTAAAATGAACTTTCTTTGGGCGTGGAAAATGTAGAAAATTCAGAAGTAATAGATGTTCTCTGCCTTCTGAACTCCATGAAACCACAAAGATTGAGAAGTGAAATATCAGGGATTACAGGCTAGCATTATTTTCGTGTAGAGTTAACAGCAATCAAGGAGGAGTTTCAACGTATGTAAAAGCTCGACTCGAAGTCAGAATTATTGAAACATATAGTTTTTGTCTTGATCAGAACATGGAAGCATGTGCTTGTGTGTTTTTACTCAGAATACTTCTGTGGTAAGTGTAACTGTTTACAGATCCCCTCTAGGTAACTTTCTGCTATGTATGAGAAATTTAGACTTATTATTGACAACCTGCCAGACAAGAAGAAACTAATAGTAGCTTATAGAGATTTCAGGAGAGATTTCTTAAAATATATGGACTGGAAAAATGAACTAGATCCATTGGTCAAAAAGATTTCGGGTTTCCAGCCGGTCGCCGTAAACTTCATTGCACGATATTTCGGCTAGACAACTGCCAGCCATCTTCAGGTGAGCCGATCAAGGACTGACGAAGAGGTTCTCCGCTCCAGCTTATATAGGCGCTGACAGTACTACCGCGCATGAGTTGCAATTACGGAGACAGAAGGGCCACACCGACCAGCGGCAGCGCCCTCGCTGGTGGAACTGCAGTAATCAGCTACCGTCGGTATTCTCGCTGGCCGCAGCTATCGAAGTCTTCTGGCGTCTTCGCCTCGAGTAAATTTCAGAAATGACGGGATTCCTTGCGTTATTCAATTGGTAACCACTGTCACGGTTCATTAGATTTCCCGCAATACGTATTTCAACGGATTCTTTGATAATACAATGTTCCGCAACTGCAGACTTACTGGGTTGCAGTAGGCGAGTGCAACGTTGATGTTCTGTACAACGTTCTTCCACTGTACGCGTTGTCTGCCCTATACAGGCCATACCACACTGACACGGTATTTTGTAAATTCCCGCCTTCCGCAGTAACAAATCATCCTTCACCGATCCTAGCAAATCCGAAATCTTATAAGGCGGACGAAAAACCACTTTCACATTAAAACGATTAAGAATGGTTCAAATGGCTCTGAGCACTATGGGACTTTATATCTGTGGTCATCAGTCCCCTAGAACTTAGAACCACGTAAACCTAACTAACCTAAGAACATCACACACATCCATGCCCGAGGCAGGATAAGAACCTGCGACCGTAGCGGTCGTGCGGTTCCGGACTGAGCGCCTAGACGATTAAGAATCCTTGCTATCTTGAAGGAGATATTTCCGACAAAGGGAAGAAAAGCTAGGGACTTGGCTGGCGCGTCCTCCTCTTTATCCACTTCCCGGGTCCTGGCTCTAGTTGAGAAGGCCCTGTTTATTCGCTAGGTCGAGTATCCATTGTCTCTGAACACCGTCCTCTAATGTGACAGTTCCTTAAGCAAATTCTCTGCATCCAACACTGTGTGTGCCCTGTGTACAAGGGTATTAAGTACACTCATGGTCTGGAATGGGTGATGGCAACTTGAAGAATGTAATTACAAATCAGTGTGAGTGGGTGGAGCGGAGAACGTCTTCGTCCCATCTCTGGCGGTAATCCGGAAGAATACCGCCCTTCAATTGGCCTTTCGGTTTTAATCGAACCGTTAGGTCTATTGCAGGTGCCAGGCACCCTGCAGCAATCCAGCCAGCAGCCAGCAGCGTTTCCAGCCAGCAGCCAGCACCGAACAGCGGTCCCAGCCAGCAGCCAGCAACCAGCAGCCAGCAGCGGTTTCAGCCAGCTGCTAGCAGCCAGCAGCCAACGTCCAGCGTCCAGCAGCGGTCCCAGCCAGCAGCCAGCAGCAAGTAGCGGTCCCAGCGAGCAGCGGTCGCAGCCAGCCTCCAGCAGCAGCAGCAGCATCCCCACTGGCCGGCCAGCCAGGTCGCCTCCCCCGCCAGCAGCGGCAGAGTGGGGCCTCGGCCCCAGTCTCCTTCATCGCTCTCCATCCCTTTACTCTGTCTCTCTCGTTGCCTTGCCCGTCCCTTGTTTGCTTCTTTGTCCTGTCCTGTGTATTTCCCCTTATCGTAATGCCGACCCCCACCACCACCACTACTGCCACCACCACTGCCATCATATACACATCCCCCTCCGCCGCCGCCACCACTATCACATGGTGTGCCCCATCACCCCCCCCCCTCAGTCCATCCCCCCACTCCGCACTCTCCCATCTCCCTCACTATTTGTCGCCCCATCCCTGGCCCCTCCCTCCCGCGCCTCCTCTGATCCCTTCCCTCAACTCCCTCCTTCTGCTCCTTCTGTTTCTGCGGCCCCCGCTAGGGTGGTCGCCCGGAGGGCCACAGCCCACGCTCAGCTCTCCCCTTCGCCTTCATCATCTTCATCGTCATCACCATCGCCTTTGCCATCGTCCTCACCATCTCCGGCACTGACTCCAGTACCGGGACCTGCCACTCCCCGCCACATTCCTGTTGCTCCCATCCCCCACACCTCCTCCGCCGCCGTCAAGAGCCCCAGTGGCACACCTGCCTCCTCTACTCCCAAAAAGGCTCCACCTCGTCCCCCTTCCCCAGTCCATGATGCCATGGATGTCTCGCCACCTGTCCCTGCCCCCTCCCCCTCCTCCTCCTCCACCCCCTCCTCCTACCGCTACCTCCTCTCCTGTCCTGATCCCTCCCTTCTTGAGGCCCGGAACCTCACCCTCTTCCTTCTTCAGAATTTTCCCAGTGCCCCCATCTCCCTCCTCACTCCTCACCATGATTCAGTCCTCATTTCCTCCCCCAGCCTTACCCTCCACACAGATCTGCTTTCCCGCATCCCTGTCACCTGCTTTGGCCCTAATGCCTCCCTCACCCCTGATCCTTCCCCGCCTCCCTCCCACCAACCTCAACCCCCGCATCGTCCGCCGACCCTCACCGCCCTGATCACTTGGCTTAGTCCGGCGATCATGGAAGAAGAGGTGTTGGCGGAGCTTAAGGCGCATCCCCATCTGGAGGTGTGTGCGGTTCGCCACATCCATAACTCAGCCGGCTCCACTCGCCTTATGCGGGTCTTTTCTGAACATGCCCCCGCCATAGACTGTCTCCTCAAGGAGGGTGCCCTTCTCTTTCACCAACGCTACCAAGTTGACGCTTCCTGTTCCCCTCCTGAGTCCCTCCGCTGCCAGAGGTGCTTGCGGTATAGTGCACACCTGACATCTGAGTGCCGCGAGGCCCCCACCTGCCTGCACTGTAGACTAGCCCACTTCTTACGGCAGTGCCCCAATCTTCAGTCCCCCCCTCCTGTAATACCTGTAACCTCACTCATCCTACTTATTCCCAGAAATGTATGGCCCAACCCCCTCCTACCACTCCTGAGAACTCACCATTCCTGTCCGCCCTCTGGACGCCCCCACCCCTCCCGGCAATTACCTTTTCCCACCCCCTACTGCTGAAGACATCATCAGATTCCTCACCATTGTCCTCCAAAATGTTCACCCGTTCCAGCGCCCCCACACCCTCCAACAGATATCCCTCGCTGCCCGTTCCGTTTTCCCCTTAAAAATGTTTGCCACCTACTCCAACAACCTGGCCCATTTCACCTTCTCCCGTCTTGACACCCTCGTCTAAATCCCTGTCATGGCGCGACAGCACCATATCCTTTTCAACAACATCCACTCCCTTCGCGCCAACAAGAACCTCTTCCTGCACACCCTTGCCACCCACCGTGTGGATGCCTTCCTCCTCAATGAAACCTTCCTCCAACCCCACCATACCATCCACACTTCGCCCTACCTCCTTCACTGCTCCGATAATCCCCTCCCGATTGCCCGTGGTGGAGTTGCCATTGGTCACCACCGCCAGATCCCAGTTCGACTCCAACCTCTTCTTCCCGACCCCACCGAACACCTGGTCCTTAGTCTCTTCTTCCCCGGCCTTACCGTCACCTGTGCCACCATCTATGTCCGCCCCAATGCCCCTCTTCCTTTCGACTTCCTCTCCCACATTGAGCGTACCGTCTCCTCCTACATGATCGCCGCAGACCTCAACATCCATAGTCGTTCCGCTGCCCAGTTACGGTGGTGGCATCGGTTCCTCTCCTCCCTTCAAGGCGACCTCATCCCCATTCCCCAGCACACCTGTCCTGAATCCAACTCCACTCCCGATGTTATCCTCTCCTCCCCTAACCTCCTTGGCTGCATAAAGGTGGTTGTCCTGGTGCCTATTGGTAGCGACCATCTCCCTGTCCTCCTCACCATTTCAGATGGTTGTCGCCCCCACCCTGACCCTCGTAATGATCCTCCCCCAAAGTACATCCATGACTATTCCCGTGCCAACTGGAATACCTACTGGGATACCCTCTCCACCCAGGTCCATAGCCACCTCTTCACCTACCACCATCCTGACGATGAAATCCATGCCGCCTCCTTTCTCCAGCAGACCTTGTCCGTGGCCGTGGAGGCCCACGTCCCTACTGTCGCCGTCCACCCCCGCCGTCCTACCTTAGCCCCACAGGCCGTCCTCCTCCTCTGTGAATCCCACCGTCTCTACCGTGCCTTCCACCACACGTGTGACCCAGACACACTACGACGCCACCGGCAACTCCAGTGACACATTCGAAATTTGCTCACAGCTAAGAAACGCTGGGACTGGCGACAGACATGCATCCGTTTAAATGCTACCATACCTATCAACTCGTTCAAGTTCTGGTCAGCCTTCTGTCACCTTACCGGAACTAAACCCTCCCCCTACGATCCTCTTCTCCATGATGATCACCCCTTCCCTGACACCCTTAGGAAGGCCAATCACTTTGCCTCCTACCTCTCCGATGTCTTTTCAATCCCCGATGATCCCCAGTTCGATTACTCCCTCTTACCAGATGTCCGTGATCAAACTGACACCTCTGTCCCTCCCCTCGCACCTGGTTTCCAGTACTTGGACAGCATTGCACACATGGAACTCAATGCCCCTATCACTATGCAGGATCTCATTGCTACACTCCGCACTAAACGTAACACCGCTCCTGGTCGCGATCGTGTCACCTACCATCACCTTCGTGAAGCTCCTGTCTTTTTGCTCTCCACCCTGGCCAGGCTCTACAATGTAGTCCTGACCACCGGTTACTACCCCAACCTGTGGAAAACCTCCCGTATCCTGATGTTCCTTAAACCTGGTAAACAGCCGTCCGCCATCTCCTCCTACTGTTCCATCAGCCTTACCTCGGTCTTCAGCAAGGTCCTGGAATCTATCCTCACCTGACGCATCCACCAGTATCTCCGCCAGCACTGCCTCCTTCCCATTACCCAGTGTGGCTTTTGGCCGTCCTTCTCTTCCGACGACATTCTCCTTCACCTCACACATCTCCTTTCTGAACAGCTTAATTCCCGTCGCTCCTCAATCTTCCTCTCCCTGGACCTCGAACGTGCTTATGACTGCATATGGCATTCCGGTCTCCTCTTCAAGCTCCAAACCATCGCCCTTCCCATTAACTACGTCCGTCTGATCAGCTCCTTCCTCTCCCACCATCCTTCCTACGTCACCATCCGTAAGACGGATTCCTACACCTTTTTTCCCTCTGCCGGTGTCCCCCAAGGCTCCATTCTCTCCCCCCTTTTGTACCTTTTGCATACGGTGGACATGCCGCCGCCGTCACCCCCCGTCCACCTTCTCCAGTTTGCCGATGACATTGCCTTCCTTGCCCTTGCCCCCACCCTGCAGCGCTCCCAACACCTTCTCCAGTCCCATCTAGACCGTTTCACTGCTTGGTGCAACCAGTGGTTGCTCAAGGTCAATCCCTCCAAAACCTAGGCGATCATTGTAGGCAAAACCACCTCTTCCCTCCGCCTCCTTGATTTCTGTCTCACCATCTATGGCCGTTCTATCGCCCTCACCCCCACCCTTAAGTACCTTGGCGTCACCCTCGACCGTCGCCTCTCCTGGAACCCCCATCTCTGGACAATCCAAGCCAAGGCACGCTCCCGACTCCGTCTCCTCAAGCTCCTTTCCGGCCATACGTGGGGTCAGGACCCCTCCACCATACTCCACACCCATAAATCCCTCATCTGCCCTATCCTTTGTTACGCCCATCTGGCCTGGATCTCCACCCCCCCCCTACCTTTTATAAATCCCTTCAAATCCTTGAACGCCATGCTCTCCGCCTCACGTATCGCATCCATCTCCCCTCCCCCACGCGGATCCTGTACGATCTCATTCTGTTCCCCCACCTCCTCCTTTTCCTTCCCGTAAACTCGATCTTCCTCACCCGCTTGTCTCGCCCATCCTCTCCCACCCCTGCCCGATGCCGCACCTATATTCCCATGTCCCACCTGGTCTCCATCTCTCCACCCTCCTTACCCTCTCCCAAGGTGGCTTCCGCCAGCTCCCCCTCCCTGATGATGTCCTCCTCCCCTCCATCAACCACTCCTATCAACTTTGATCCGCACCCCACTTCCTGTGTCTTTTGCTTTAGGCACCCTCTCTCCTTTCTCTCTCCTTTTCCCCCCATTCCCCTTCCTCCACCCCTCTTTCCCCGGGCTTCCCCTCCCCCTTCCACCCTTCCCCATATCTCCCCTGCCCGTGGCATCTCTGCTCTCCGCTCTCCCTCTCCGATCGCCCCCTCCTCCTCTCTTGGCATGTCCCCGGACTCGTACACGCATAATGAACATTCAAGCGCCGGAGATCATCTACATCTACATCTACATTTATACTCCGCAAGCCACCCACCGGTGTGTGGCGGAGGGCACTTTACGTGCCACTGTCATTACTTTCCTTTCCCTTTCCAGTCGCGCTCGAATCTCTCTACTTTTACACTCGTGATCTCCTCGGGAGGTATAAGTAGCGGAAAGCAATATATTCGATACCTCATCCAGAAACGCACTCTCTCGAAACCTGGCGAGCAAGCTACACTGCGATGCAGAGCGCCACTCTTGCAGAGTCTGCCACTTGAGTTTGTTAAACATCTCTGTAACGCTATCACAGTTACCAAATAACCCTGTGACGAAACGGGCCGCTCTTCTTTGGATCTTCTCTATCTCCTCCGTAAACCCAATCTGGTACGGATCCCACACTGATGAGCAATACTCAAGTATAGGTCGAACGAGTGTTTTGTAAGCCACCTCCTTTGGTGATGGACTACATTTTCTAAGGACTCTCCCAATGAATCTCAACCTGGTACCCGCCTTACCAACAATTAACTTTATATGATCATTCCACTTCAAATCGTTCCGCACGCATACTCCCTGATATTTTACAGAAGTAACTGCTACCAGTGTTTCCTCATGTTTCTGTGTGTGCCGTCGTTTTGTGCTTATGTGGTTCAGTGTTATTCGTTCTGTGCACCTACGTTCGCGTGTGACTATTTTCGTCTATGTATGAGTCCAAGTGTCAGAACAAATTTTATCTTGGACTCTACGTCCGCGACCGGCTCCATGTATTTTAATAAGTGTTTGTCTCCGTTTACATGTCCACCGTATTTTTTCTCTAATTGTCTTCATTTGTATCTTTTGTGTTTCTCTGAGGCCAAAGAGCGGCGTAGTATGCTGCTGGTGGCCTGCCTGTAAACAGGTTTAAAAATAACAATAAAGAAAAAAAAAGTCTTCATCAGTCCTTGATCGGCTCACCTGAAGATGGCTGGCAGTTTTCTAGCCGAAATATCGTGCAATGAAGTCTACGACGACCGGCTGCAAACCAGAAATCTTTTAGACCAGTTGATTCGCCGGGAAAATTTCAGAACTAGGTCCATTATTTGGTTGTTTCAATCTAATTTCAGTAGCCAGTTTTCAAGCCTGTGGGCATCAAGATAATAGGTCACTGATTGATAACATTTTTATAGATAGTGCTCAGGCTGAAAATATTACAGTGTACCAAGTTCTTAAAGGTCTCTCTTTTCATATGCACAATTAATGTAAAAAAAAATTTTGTACCTCACAGCCCTGAGTAGGCTTCATACAATACTGGGAGGCTTTTCAATGAGAATGTGATACAATGTTTTAAGAGTTAGTTAAAAGAGGTGATACGGGATGAGGTATATAGTAGTAGGGCAACCTTCATACGACGACACGCTGCATTGTTACCAAATTTATTCAAGATGGCGGCGATGACGTCATCCAAAATTGCGGCATGTAGACTTGGCAACATTGCATGATGTCATCCTATATGGCGGATATTGGCGGGAAAATAGGCCAATTGTGCTATGTCCACTAACCTAACCCTCGAGAAAAAATGGCGGGAAGTTTGAATTTTGGCGGGAAAATAGACCAGTTGGGCTACGTCCACTAACCTAAGCCTCCAGAAGGAATAACTGCGGGAAGTTTGAATTCCAACAGGATAATGGTGGGCTTCTCATTATTATTTATTATCATTTATTATTATTTATGTTCATTTATTATTATTATTCATTATTATTGATTATCATTTATTAACATTCATTATCATTTATTAATATTTATTATTATTGGCCTACCTCCACTAGAAAATTCCCTCCAAATTCGAATTCCAGGACGATAATGGCTGCAAAACCATACTTGTCTTTATTATTATTCATTATCATTCATCATTTATTATAATTTATTATTATTGGTCTACCTCCGCTAACATAGAAAATCCCGCAATGTTCAAATTCACACGCCATAATCTCTGGAAAAGCGTACTTCTATTTATTATTATTTATTAGCATTTATTATAATTTATTCAAGATGGTCGATTTTTGTGGCAAGAAAACCAATTCCCTTACATCCATAACAGAAAATCCGTCCCAAATTGAAATTCAAACACGATAATCTGCCACATATACGAAAAAAAAGAAACCAAATGGGCCATATGCACAAACCTAAGTCCACCTCATCCTACGAAGTTTGAATTTTTCACTGTCACTTATTGTTTCACTCCTAATCTATGAAAATCGCGTCAAATAATAATAAAGTGCACTTTTACCAACGTACATCACCTCCTGTGATTTCATGGGAAAAGGACTGAAATCTTTATTTCAAACAGTACCGTTATCACTTGTTCTCCAACAGAGTTAGTACACATTCTAGAGATCGCAGTCCAGCCGACACGAGGTCCCCAGTCCAACTGAGTTAGTTCATATGGTCGCCGCCGACCCGCACCGGACCGCGCACCACCGGCAAGCCTCACGTGACGGCCGTCGGATGCGTCAGTGCCCGCTGCCGGTCCAGCGGCCGCTCACGTCACAGCCTACTGCCGCCGACTCGCTTCGCAGGCCTGCGTTGGTCCAGAGATGTAAACATGTTTTCGTGGACAGTGGAGTCCGCCCCCACCGACCAGTTGGCGCCAAAGCTTTTCGCTGGACAGGTTGGAACCTGCCGATGCAGACTTCATAACGGTCGGTCTGTTGATCCAACACCTGGTTGACAAAGAATGCCCTGCCGCACCTTTGGCGCCAAAGTTTGCTCGAGAGTGGAATCCGCCATGACGTCACAACAGATGGTCCAGCACATGTGCTCGCTCCGACGTCCCTCGCTAAGTTAATTGATCAAACGACTCTCATAATTCAATCAACATTCGGCACTTACCTAATTGTAGATCTTCGCGAAAACAGACATGAGCCTTCGCGCGCGCCGAGCTTAGTACCCCCGCAAGTGAATGTAACAGAGATCCCATGACTACTTCATTAAATTGATCAATTAATTAACCTCTCTGATGCCGAAAACTGCCACGTCGACCTAGACCGGGAATCAATTTTCGCCTCTGCCACGCCCACTTGGACTTGGAATGAAATAGTTAAAGTCCCTACCAACCACCACGGCCCCTTACCGACCCATGTTCGTCAGCTAACATGTACTAATGTATACTGCCGTTTACTAACGTGTACTAACCTACATAACGTATATCACATTTTTTTCTATACAAATAGGTCAAGCTTGAATTCTGATGGTCAGTTCGTGTTTCGCTACCAACACAAGAAAATTGTGTCAAACGAAGCCACTAACCTAAGTCACCTGTGATGATACAAAATAGTTGGCTTTGCCTCTCTCAGACACCACGAGCGCGAGATCGCCCACGTCACAGCCTGGACCTTTATACTCGCGTCGGACATACTCCTCTGTAAATATTCTAGCTAAACTATGGCTCGAATACTGCCGTTCAATCCACACGGTCTATGACATGGCCAGAGCACACCCCCAGTACCTAAGCCGAGAACATCGCTCGCCTCACCTTTAGTTAACCGCTGAGAGACGGAGATATGCTGCAATCACATCCCTCGCGCTCTCGTAGCTACTTGCCTCAGCAATTTGATCTAACAAAACCTCCAAGTAGAAAAAATAATAACCAGCTCCAACTATCTCATATTCTATATCGTCCCACAAATACCTAACATACATTTTATTTAGGCATCGAGTATATCTATCACTCTCATACAAAAAACACTCGCCCTGAAGTACCTGGTGTAATGTTGCACAGTCGGCAGACCCGCACAGCTCCTAATTTCAGTGCACAATATCAAACTGCTCCTAAATAATGCAGTACACATAACTGTAAATACCATCAGTACTCGTAATCTGTCCAAATAACGCATAGCAAAATAACTCAACAGATGCGCGCAATCAACCTGTCTCACACTAAGTCACACGTCCGACAGCTCTCAATTCACTCAAAGGTCTCTGTTGGACCCCTCAAACATGACTTGATGACAGCCGCATTCACACCTAACACCTGAGAAATTCATATCACCTAGACGCCGAAAACGACTATCTATGCCAGGCCGCTCGCGTCGTCTGTCACTAATTCAGTGCGGTGCAACACACATATTACGGCCGCGTTCCATTGCTTGCCGGCCTATTTGCAGCCCAGAGCGAGTTCACACACACACCGTCCACAAACATAAAAAAAGAGCCCAGTCAACCACTCCGAAATGCCCACAGAAATAGTTAACGCTCGCTGTCGTGTTTTCTCAGTTTATTTGTAAATTCAAATTCTTACCCTAACAGAACTTGTTCACGAAAATAATACTGAATGCGCTCCTAACCTCCTACCGTTCCAGCTCTCAACATACGCAAATGTTCTCAACCCTCCTATATCCCATCACAAGCGGTTAATAATTTTTATTCTTTCTTATCGAATTTACTGGCCTCATTTTCTAAGGACCCGTTATCGAAGTACGATCCCGCTTTTCTTTCTGAGGCTTTCTGTGCTTACTTTTACAGAGATCGCTAAATCACCTTCACAGCCCCCTCAGTCTACACACACACACACACACAAAATGAACAATCACTAGGGATGGAAGGCAGAGTTACCAACTATCGAGTCATTGCGATATATGAGTTTAAATGTAGAGGCCTTCAATCACTTTAGAGGAGTGGCTTGGAAAGTCTCCACAACACCACCAGACTATTCTAGTTTCCTTGTGCTGTGCCTGTCCTTTATTTAAAATCATTCAATGTTATGCTATCGACTGTAAGAATATGATTTACAAGGTGCAAGGTATAGTTTCCTGTGAGAGACCGTGCATCAGTCCATGTTAATGTCTGTGCAGGGCTGGAATTCTAGTAAGTCAGAGGTCTATGGCGCGCTAAGGTACTAGGACTGTACTTAATATCGACGAGTACGAGGTGAATTTTATAATATCATATAAAAAATATTTTTGGTCTTCTAATACGTGAGTCTGGAGATGTCTTTAGAAAAGGGAGCAGGCCCTGATCAGAAAGACTGACGCGTTTCTGCAAACGGGAAAAGGCTCTCGAATTAGCTGAACTGTTCTGAGGGTGACTAGGGTCGACTGAGGGTGCATTGATGTAAAATGGCTATTTTGTACAGTATAGGAAAATGAATTTTATCTTTATTACAAGGACAATGTGCGAGTCGGAATATTGTTATCATTGATCTGTGTTTAAGTATATAATATTAAATGCCCTATCCTCAGTTAGACGGGTGTGTATGTAGGTAAAAGTATTTGCTCGTTTGACTATGTGTATGCGTAATTTAGTACGTTTAATTGTTCACCAATTATGACTATCTGTGGAAAAAGGAATTATTATATTCTATTGAGCTAGGTTGCATGTTGGGGGCGTAAATGCTTGTACAGAATAATTATAATGGGGTGGGTGGCATATAAGTAGAACAAGTTCTGTGAAAGTGTGTGTTGAAGGAATGAGCGCGTGGATGACGCGACTCATCTTCCACTGTATCATTAAGACATGTAAATAAATGTCGGATAACATAAATTGAGGTCTTTATTCCCTTTTTAATCATATGTATTACTTCTGCTTGGAATTATGTTTGTCTATTTGTTTCCAATGCTTACTAATATATGCTTAGAAAGGGAGAACGTTTTTTTTATTATTAAGTGATTTTACGCAGGAGTGAATAGGGTTTTATATATGAGAGTGTTTAAAATTTGTGAGTGGAAATTGTCAGCGCAGCGTGAATGACGTCGGGTTCGTTGGTTGGGGGAGACACAGTGTTTAAATGTCGAGTCGGAGATGCAGGGGAGGATAGAGATCTGCGCTATTCAGGAGTCCATTTGTGCAGTGCATGTGGTTAGACAATAGCTGGAGAGCAGGTATAGAGAGAGCCCACTTCGGCATGCTGGTCCTGGGGCTGAGTGGACCACTGTTTAGATGGACAGATATGTGGCTTTGAAATGGCGCCGACAGCGCTCGCATTTCTGGCGAATGGTCAAGAGAAGGTCCTGTTGCAGTAAATGAACTCGTTCTGTTTCTAGACAGGCTGCAGAAGGTAATGGATATGTCTTTCTCAGACTTAAATTGCAGATATCAGATGCGCAAAGATCTGGAAATGGGATAAGCAGAACGATGTATAGGGTATGACTAGGCCAAGTTGGAATTTTTCTGTGGCATGCAGTTTCGGGAAAGGTGACACGTTTCGCACAGGGTGCAGCCATCTTGAATAATGGTAACTGCGTAATCAACTGACGTGATGATAGAGCGCTCTGGTAGTCGTGATAGGAGCTAAACACAGTTGAACTTGGAGCCATTTTTGGTAGGTAAGCGAATTGCATAGTCTTCCGCCAAAATTCAAACTACCTACCAAAATCGGACATCTTGAATGAGGTCCTCTGTACTAACCCAGTTGGACTCCCGACCTCGAGGCGAATACACGCGCATGATACAAATAATAATAAATAATAAATTATAATAAATAATAATAAATGCTCATAAACGATAATAAATAACAATAAATAACTGGAGCAGCTGTCCAAAAGCAGAGACCTGTTTCAGTGTATCGATCCGTGTGAGTTAACTTTGATGTCCTCTAGACGACCGAATAGCGAAGTAACAGTTTGTGTTGGGCGGCTTTGGTGATCAAGTCAGAATTTGAGAAGATAATTGATTTGGGTTGGAGTGTTATTAGATGGGTTGTAGATTGTTCGGTTGACTAATTCTGCACATTTGGTTTCTTTATTTAGTTGAGTGAAGATCGATTGTGGTGTGTTGGATACACGCTTGTCTGTTCTCTAGTCCTGGGACTGACCTTAGTTGACGTGTAAATTATAGCCAAGATCTCGAATATGTTACATGACTGAGACCGGTATTCGAGAGTGGAAATATCATTTTGAGTATGTTTGTCTCTAGTTAGTCAGTGTTTTACAGCATGCTGCACTTAGATAAAGTTCGGCGTTTGTAAAGAATAAATTTGAAGTCTATATCTTGGGAATTATGATGAACTAGTGATCGGTAGGGTGTAGTCTAGGGCATGATATTGAGAAGTAAAGCTAAAATCGTGTAATATTATGGAGAAAGTACATGTGTTCTTGAAGTCTATGATTCTGAGGTTGTTTGTAGAAAAGCGAACAGACAAGGAAGGAGAGACAGTAAGGCGTTTGTGCTGAGTGGGGGAGGGGGGCGGGGGATGATACTGAATTTGTAAACAGCGTTCTGAGGGGGACTTAGGTCCGCTGATGTAAGAGGGAAGATTAGCTCTGAGTGTCGGGTCTTTAGAGAGAAAGAGTAAGTGTACAGTGCTTTCCTAGGATTGGAGAGCATTGGGGTATATAGATGCTGTAGGAATAGGAATTTTTTTTTCGCATGCTGTAGAGATATACTGGATAAGTGCACTGTTTTGTGTCAAATGTGTATATACTGTATTGTAAAGTTAATGTGGTTTACATTCTGTAGCGTGTGTATATATTGCATTGTAAAGTTAATATTGTTTATGTTATGTGATGAGTATAGAGGAAGTCGTAAGGACGGTAGAGATATTTCCAGAGTAACAGCGGTCAAGAGTGTATTTCCGATACTTGGCTCGTTGTGGAATGCTAATCAATTGAGACCGCTATCGTAAGATTTAACTGTAAGTATAATGACATCAACGACTTCGGTATTAGAGAGTGCGAATTTCATTTTTTGGTCTGTTTGTTTCTAGTTAGTCAGTGGTTTACAGGATACTTTACGTAGGAGAATTTTGGTGTGTTCTTGTAGTGTATGAGTCTGGAGATATTTTGTAGAAAAAAAGCGAGAAGGCAAGGAAGAAGAAGACGAGACTGTTACGCATTGGTGTTGAGGGGAAGCGATCGCCGAATTTGTGGAACAGTTCTGAGAGGGACTTCCGTCCGTTGATGTAGAAGGGCTGATTACCGCTGAGTGCCGCGTGTGTAGAAAGAAAGAGCAGGTTCACAGTGCATCCTTAGGAATGGAGAGAATTGGGGCATGTAGTCGGTATTTGAAAGTTACTGTGACTTACGTTGTGTAGGGTTTGTATATAATGGATTGTACCTGTATAGCTGATAGGTATTCCTGCTTAAGGAAAGTCTCTCTAACAAAGAAACCACTTTCTACAAAGCTTGGGTATCCGATTAATGAGGGAATTAGTATATTTCATCAAAATATACACGGTATTAGAGATAAAGTTAGTGAACTGCTTATAGATGTTGACTCTGAAATTATTGGTATATCTGAACACTTCTTAAATAAGGAGATAATTCAGAGGCTTCCTTTACCAGGATACAGGTTGGCTGGCAGCTTTTCTAGGAGCTCTTTGCGGTGTATGGGAGTAGCCATGTATGTGAAAAACGGTATCCCATTTGAGTCAATTGATGTTTCAAAGTACTGCACTGAAAAGGTGTTTGATTGTTGTGCAGGTGTGGTTAAATTTAGTGGAGCTAAACTTCTTACTGTTGTTATTTATAGATCCCCAGACTCCGATTTCACAACATTTTTGCTAAAGCTAGAGGAGGTTCTTGGTTCACTTTATAGGAAATACAAAAAGTTAGTTATATGTGGTAACTTCAATATTAATTGTATAAGTGATTGTGCAAGGAAAAGGATGCTGGTAGACCTCCTTAATTCATATAATCTTATGCAACCCGTATTCTTTCCAACGAGAGTGCAAGGGAGCAATAGAACAACCATAGACAATATTTTTGTTCATTCGTCATTATTAGAAGGGCATTCTGTTAGCAAAAAGGTGAATGGCCTTTCAGATCATGATGCACAAATTTTAAGTCTAAAAGATTTTTGTGCTGCAACACATATTAAATATAGTTACCAACTTTTTAGGAAAGCAGATCCAGTTGCTGTACAGACTTTTGTAAACCTTATCAAGGAACAAGAGTGGCAAGATGTTTATAGTGCTGATACAGTAGACGATAAATATAATGCCTTCCTCAAGACTTTTCTCGTGCTCTTTGAAAGTTGCTTTCCGTTAGAACGTTCAAAACAGGGTACTAGCACAAACAGGCAGCCTAGGTGGCTGACTAAAGGGATAAGAATATCTTGTTGAACAAAATGGCAATTATATCAAAACGTTAGAAACAGTCAAAATCTAAATGCAGCAGCCCATTACAAACAGTATTGTAAGGTGCTTAAAAAAGTTATTAGGAAGGCAAAAAGTATGTGGTATGCAGATAGAATAGCTAAGTCTCAGGATAAAATTAAAACCATATGGTCAGTCGTAAAGGAAGTGGCTGGTCTGCAGAGACAGGTCGAGAATATAGAATCAGTGCGTAGTGGGGATGTCCGTGTTACTGATAAGTCGCATATATGTACAGTACTTAATAATCACTTTCTGAATATAGCAGGTGAACTAAATAGAAACCTAGTCCCAACAGGGAACCATATAGCGCTCTTAGAAAAAAGTGTTCCGAGACTGTTACCTGAAATGCTCCTCCATGATACTGACAAGAGGGAGATTGAATTAATAATTAAATCACTAAGGACCAAGAACTCTCATGGATATGACGGGGTATCTAGCAGAATAGTGAAGTATTGTTCCACGTATGTTAGCTCAGTACTTAGCCATATCTGTAACTTTTCCTTTAGGAGTGGTCGGTTTCCTGACCGATTAAAGTACTCGGTAGTGAAGCCACTTTATAAAAAGGGAGACAGGGATAATGTTGACAATTATAGACCTATTTCAATGCCATCGGTGTTTGCTAAAGTTATCCAGTGGGTTGTATATACAAGGTTACTGCTGCATTTAAATTCACATAATTTGCTGTCAAATGTACAGTTTGGTTTTAGAAATGGCTTAACAACTGAAAATGCTATAGTCTCTTTTCTCTGTGAGGTTTTGGACGGATTAAATAAAAGGTTGCGAACGCTAGGTGTTTTCTTTGATTTAACGAAGGCTTTTGACTGTGTTGACCACAAAATATTACTGCAGAAGTTCGACCATTATGGAGTAAGGGGAGTAGCTTACAATTGGTTCGCCTCCTACTTTAAGAACAGAAAGCAGAAGGTAATCCTCCGCAATATTGAGAGTGGTAATGATGTTCAGTCCCAATGGGGCACTGTTAAATGGGGCGTTCCCCAAGGGTCGGTGCTGGGGCCACTGCTGTTTCTTATTTATGTAAATGATATGCCTTCTAGTATTACAGGTGATTCAAAAATATTTCTGTTTGCTGATGACACCACCTTGGTAGTGAAGGATCTTGTGTGTAATATTGAAACATTATCAAATAATATAGTTCATGATATAAGTTCGTGGCTTGTGGAAAATAATTTGATGCTAAATCACAGTAAGACTCAGTTTTTACAGTTTCTAACCCACAATTCAACAAGAACTGACATTTTAATCATACAGAATTGGCATGTTATAAGCGAGACGGAACAGTTCAAGTTCCTAGGCGTACGGATAGATAGTAAGCAGTTGTGGAAAGCCCATGTTCAGGATCTTGTTCAGAAACTAAATGCCGCTTTATTTACCATTAGAACAGTATCTGAAATAAGTGACATTTCAACACGAAAAGTAGTATACTTCGCATATTTTCATACGCTTATGTCATACGGTATTATTTTTTGGGGTAATTCTTCTGATTCAAAAGGGGTATTTTTGGCTCAAAAACGGGCTGTTCGAGCTATGTATGGTGTAATTTCGAAAACCTCTTGTCGACCCCAATTCAATAGTCTGGGAATTTTGATGTTGCCCTCACAGTATGTATTTTCTTTAATGTCGTTAGTTGTTAGCAATATTAGCTTATTCCCAAGAGTTAGCAGTTTTCACTCAGTTAATACTAGGCAGAAATCAAATCTGCATGTGGAATGCACTTCCTTGACTCTTGTGCAGAAAGGAATGCAGTATTCTGCTGCATCCATTTTCAATAAGCTACCACAAGAACTCAAAAGTCTTAGCAGTAGCCCAAACACTTTTAAGTCTAAACTGAAGAGTTTCCTCATGGCTCACTCCTTCTATTCTGTCGAGGAGCTCCTGGAAGAGCTAAAAAATTAAGCAAATTCCAGTGTTACATTCTTGATTTTCTTTATCTGTTTCTACAATCGTGTTATAATTTCATGTATTGACTCGTTCCATGACCATGGAGACTTCCCTTAATGTGGTCCCACGGAACAATAAATAAATAAATAAATAAATAAAAAATAAAATATAATACATTGTAAATAATAGATTGGGGGGCTGTGAAGGTGATCTAGCGATCTCTGTAAAAGTAAGCACAGAAAGCCTCAGAAAGAAAAGCAGGATGGTACTTCGATAACGGGTCCTTAGGAAATTAGGCCAGCAAATTCGATGAGAAGGAATAAAAATTATTAACCGGTTGTGATGGGATGTAGAATTGTTGAGAACATTTGCGTATGTTGAGAGCTGGAACGGAAGGAGGTTAGGAGCGCATTCAGTATTATTTTCGTTAGGGTAAGAATTTGAATTTACAAATAAGCTGAGAAAACACGTCAGCGAGCGTTAACTATTTCTGGGGGCACTATACAATTTCGGGGAGGTTGACTGGGCTCTTTTTTTTTTTACCTTGTCAGATGATCGTTTTAGATTGTGAGGGGAGGGCAGCACTGGGATGTGTGTGGACGGTGTGTGTGTGAACTCGCTCTCGGACATTCTGACAACAGAATTGAAGATGGAGATGTGTCGCAAATAGGCCGGCAAGCAATGGAATGTGGCCTTAACTTGTGTTTTGGACCGCACTGAATTAGTGACATCCGGCCGGTGTGGCCGAGCGGTTCTAGGCGCTTCAGTCGGGAACCCCATGAAATTTTCACTCAAGTTGCCACGTAATCGTGACTTATTTAGTTTCATAATCGAAAAAAGTTCATTGACGCATATATGTCCATCGAAATATTGTAGCACTTTTGCAGCCTCAATATGGAAACTGAGAAACTCTACGTTAGAAAAGCAATGGAGACGTCCAGGACAATTTTAACGTAAAATTATTTGTCATCAAAACTGGAATTATCTCACAGGTCAATCAGTTACATCTACAGATGCACAGTGGTGCCTTTAACTGAAACGGCAAACGGTCTAGAAAACAGCTCGAAAACAGATGTATGATAGCCCTCTAAACTTTTACATAATAATCATTGTTATTCTTTCTGGACCGCAATGAATTCTTCAAGCCTAGCTTTTTCCTTAACTTCAGTGAACGTAAAGAACTGTGTTGTCTTTTTCAGAATGTGTCCCTTCTACAACGGAATTTCCTCTTTAAATACATCCCTAATAAATAAGAAAGAAGTTACCTAGCAATGTCTTACTGTGGACAGTGTCCAGTCAAGTCCAGAGAAAATGCGAGGCCTACAATCCATTCGGGATGTTTTAACTTTCATCCCAGCATTTCTTTTACGTTCACAGATTCAACAATAGCGAGTCTTAAATCGAAAAATTGTTTCAGACTTGCCCCTTGATCAACACTACGTACTTTGCAGTAGTGTCTTAAGTCTACATTCTCTTTGCAGAGTTCCATTGTAAACTGTTGCAACTGACGATGGAATAATGCTTGCGTCTTGAGAAATTTTACTATTCGTACCACCAATTTTTTCACGTTCTCCGTGCCTGCAAATTTAGTAGAAAGTGCTTTTAGATGTACAGAACAATGAATCCCATCTGCCGTTCATTGTCAACTAAATCTTTAATTTCCTTCGGCCGTTGTTATGTCATTTCGTAGCAAATATGCAGTACTCCAGTAGCGGTCGCTTGTGCGAATTGAGAACGCCCATCCATCTCTTCTATCATTTGCACTCATTTTTAAGGATTGTGACGATAGATCGCTAGACTGACTCTTTTTGTGCAAACAGCCACTGAACCTCTGAATGTCCTTCATACCACGAACAGATAGCGAAGGGTAAACAGCTCTCACACCACGATTCTGCAGGACTCAGACAGTTGTGCGGACCGAAAATTGCCGCACGCAGTGTTAAATGAAATGTCCCTCTGTTGCAGGTACTGCCAAGAAGGGCTGAGCAAAGCCGAGGGACAGGGCGGGCCTTGGCCTGCACGTTGCCCGCAGACGCCGCTCACATGAAGTTTGGCATGCCTTGACCAGCCCTGAGTTCCAACAAAGAAAGGCAGGAAAATTTTTCTGCTTAGCAATAGCGACAAGAAACGGATTTCAGATTATCTGAGCTGTAAGCATGAAAATTTCGTCTCCAGCAAGGTGAAGATCATTTTACAGTAAGCTTTGGAAAAGGACGGGCCGAGCAAAGTTGTAAGGGATAGAAAAGCCCGGCCATGGTTCGACAACCATGTTAGAAAACTGTTACGAAATCAAAGAGATATTCACAGCGAAGAGAGCTTCAGTGCAAATTTAAAAGTAGGCAAAGGCTCACATACGCGAACAGAAGGTATACTAAGCCGAAATTATTGTAAGTAGTGGCGTGTATGAAGCGCTCAACGAATTCGAAAGTAAAATTCTATCCACTCCCTTCACAGAAAATCCTAAGAAGATCTGGCCTATTTTTAAATCAATACACGGATCAAAGCAATCTGTCCTGACACTTTTTGACTATAATGGCAGTGAAACGGAGGATCACACAGAAAAGGCTGAAACACTAAACGTGTATCTCTTACATTTTTTCACAGAGATTATGCGCACTTGCCCTCTTCCAGCAGTAGTGTATAGTAGTTCTTTTGAGGAGTGAAGTGTTCCTGATGGCTGGGTAAACACATAGGTTATTCCGGTTTTCAAGAAGGGTCGTAGAACAGACGCACAAATCTCTGACATCAGCTTTATGCTAGCGTATTACGACTTTTTTGGAGTCCGAAAATCTCCTCTGAAGGAACCAACATGCGTTCCATAAACAGGCATCGTGTGAATCCCAACTCGCTCTGTTCGTTCAGGAGACCAAGAAAACAGTAGATCCAGCCGCACAGCTAGATGCTCCGTTCCTTGACCTACAGAATGTATTCAGTATTGTTCTGCACTGCCATCTAATGAATTAAATACGAGTATACGGTATATGGACCCAGTTGTGAGGTTGGAATGAAGAGCTTCAAGCAAACAAAACACAGCAGATCATTGTAAACGAAGAGAAATCCTCAGACGTGGAAGTAACTTTGGGCGTGCCCCAGGGTAGTGTTACAAGACCATTACTTTTCACAGCATATATTAATGACGTGGTAAATAACGTTGGAATTTCTATGAGATTTTTCTAGGGTGATACAGATCTAAACAGAGAAGTTCCGAGGGTGGAAAACTGTAGCGAAATGTAGGAGACATGTTGGTAGTGGCAATTGACCCTCGACATAAATGTGACGTTTTATGAATACATATGCAGGAAGACCAGTTATTGTACGATTATACAATTGCAGAACAATCATTGGAAGCAGTCACTTCCATAAAGTACCTTGGAGTATGTGTATGGAACTGTACTATCACATTTTTCTATGTAGCACAAATAATAATGCGTAACAGAGCAAACGATTTATATGGCTCAAAGACTCCTTACGACTTCAAAGAGACAGATTATATCTGACTCATGATATAACAACTCGGTGTATATAATGTCAAACATTACGTGTAAAATGGATTGACTACTTCTGGTTTAGATTTGCAAAGAGTAGGATAGCAGTGGAACTGTAATTAGCGGCATTTTTGTAAGCTGCCATTTTAAATACCTAATAAAGTTTTATGATTTATGATAACGTTTCATTTCATATAAAAGGATGATGTGTACTGAAATACTGTCGCAGAAGAAGCTGAGTAACGCAGTCACCGTGGTGTAGTGGTTACGATACTGCACTAGTGCATGGAGGGTCGTGTGTTGAAAACTCACCTAAACTGTAAAATTTAATTTCTATATTTAGTTCGAGTAAATTCTTGAAGTATCCACAAATGTCAAGAATCACTGTACTGGAATGTTCTGGAACTGTACATATACCGTATGTGTTCTGGCCGGAGCCAGTCCGCTCCGCGCTCTTGTATGTGCAAGTGCTGAATAAACCGTCGTTAAGTGAAGTTAGTATTCGTCATTCATCTAATTACACCCTCTTCTACGCGACATTATTCTGGTGGAGGCGCCGGGTATTGGAACTTATGACAGCGCACATTATCGACGACACAGTGGCTCCCATCAGGCCACGACAGAGCCGCCGTTTACGTGGAGAGAAACTCGAGTTCGAGCCATATTCAACACATCGCAATCTATCGGAGACAGAAGAAGAGGAGGACGTTACGATGACAGAAACTGTGTGCCACCACATGAGACATCCTTCTGGGTTCTCTGGTGACGATGGCCAAGATCCAGACAAGTGGCTGAAGATATATGAACGTATGGCCAAATTTAACAAATGGGCTTAATGTATTTTTCTACTTGGAGGGCACTGCCAAGCAATGGTATGAGAACAACGAGGAGACGTTCACAAGCTGGGAAGTATTCCAGGCAGAACTGCGCAAGTATTTCGGCGACACCCAACGACAGAAGTGCAAGGCTGAAGATAAATTAAAGTGCAGGGCACAGCGTCCAGGAGAAACTACAGCATTCTACATTCAAGACGTCTTAGAGCTGTGTAAAATAGTGGATCCTAGAATGAAGGAGGAAGATAAGGTTCCACATCTCATGAAGGATGTTGCTGAGGACATGTATCAAGCCCTATTTCTGAAGGAGGTTTCGACAGCAGACGACTTCATAAAATGGTGCCAGTATATCGAGAAAATGTATCAAGTAAGAACTACACGCAAGAAGTTTGAACGGCTTCCAAACGCAAAGTGAAACAGACATTGAACCGAATGTTTCGTACTTCATTTCCGTTTAACACGGTGAAAAAGTCGAGACCCAGGCGAAGTTACGTTCCTACAATGCCGCAAGAGGAACCAGCTTGGGCACCAAGGAAGACTGGAGGACAAAGGATAACCAACCAGTATGTTTCCACTGCGGGCGACTGGGACATATGGTGGTGAGCTATTGTCGAGAAAGGCGGTGGATATTTGCTGACGCCAGCGCCAGAAGACAGCAGGCCGATCTTAGCCGACGCCAACTCCGGGGCGACGAAGATTAACAAGAAGATGTGGGTGCACGTAGGTCACCATCGCCGCAAGCTAGCCGCTGGAAGGACGTTCCCCAACACGCCGATCAAGGTCTCCATCGCCGTTTAGAAGCTCCAGCAGATCACCTAGCCGCCGCAACCTGAAAAACTAAAGGGTGCGACCTTCCTTGGAGGTGAGGCCGCCGAAGAGAAAAATCCTCCACCGTCGATCACTACAAAAATTATAGGAAATTATGTCGATATCCTATTGGATGGCCGACCAGCCCAAGCTCTTGTTGACCCTGGAGCATCATATTCAGTCATTTCGAAGAAGTACCGTCGCCAGTTGCTGAAATCCGTATTCGTAGACAGCAAAATATCTCTGCTGAAGGTCGCAAATCGGAAATAGGTAAAACCTACAGGAAGATGTGTCATTCGTGTGGGTAAAAGTGGCCATACAGAGCCATTAGAATTCATCGTCTTACAAGAGTGTAGTCATGACGTCATTCGTGGATGGGACTTTCTGAAAGCTTCTCAGACAGTTATAGAGTGTGGTCACTCGAAGATTATGCTAGATGAGATGAGATACTGTGGACAGGAAGATGCGCATCCGACTGTGTGGAGACTATGTGTGCTGGATGAAGAGATCATTCCTTCAGTCAGCGCTAGAAAGGTAACAGTCATGTGTCATGCCGTGCATGAACCCATGGATCTTGTAGTGGAATGTAAGAGAAGCATACCACTGAAGAATAACTTAGTCGTCTCAGCCTCTGTCGTTCCGTTTAAGAACGGGTTCTGTCAATCGTGGATAGATAACTGTCGCCGAGAACCGCAGATCCTTCAAAGACGCATGTGCGTAGCAAACGCTGCGCCGTTAATTTCCGAACAGCTGAGCGTCATAGAAACCTCCCATGCCGAGTTTGTGAGCGAAATTGGCGCTACCACTACGGGACAAGATCTTCTAGCTCGACTATTATCGGATCTCACTAAGGAACAACAGATGAAGCTACTTGCCATTCTTCAAGAGTTCTCTGAATGCTTCCGTCCACAGGTGAAGAGCAAATTAGACAAACCGACGATGAAGCACCGGATTAGCACTGGAGACCGTTAACCAACAAACCAGGCGGTATACCGTGTGTCAGCAACGGAACGTCGAATAATTCGCGACGAGGTAGAGAAAATGATGAAGAATGACATCATTCAGCCTTCGCAGAACCCATCGTCGTCGCCAGTGGTTCTCGTCAGGAAGAAGGATGGCAGCTGGCACTTTTGTGTTGATTACAGGAAGCTTAATAAGGTAACTAAAAAGGACGATTACCCCTTTCCACGAATTGACGATACACTAGATTCTGTGAAGGGGGCTAAGTTTTTCTCAACTAAGCACTTGTACTCGGGATACTGGCAAATCGAAGTATATGAGGCTGATCGTGAGAAAACTGCATTCATCACCCCTGAGGGCCTGTATGAGCTTAAGGTAATGCCGTTTGGTTTGTGTAATGCACCAGCAACTTTTGAACGGATGATGGATAATCTGGTAAGGCACCTGAAGTGGACCATGTGTCTTTCTTTTTTAGAGACATTATAGTGTTCTCAGAGACATTTGGTGAACACGTAAGAAGACTGAGGGCCGTTCTTCAGTGTCTCCAACAGGGCAGACTGAAATTTAATCAAAGAAAGTGTCTCTTTGGAGTAATAGAAATCAAAATACTTGGACACTTTGTGTCAAACGAAGGTGTGCGGCCAGACCCGGAAAATGTGATATCTATAACGGAATTTCCTATTCCTAAAAGTATTAGAGATGTGAGAAGCTTCCTCGGATTATGTTCTTATTACCGTCGTTGTATCAAAGACTCTTGTATCAAAGCCAGGCTACTCCAAAAGTTGCTAAAAGCCGATGCTAAATTTATCTGGGATGGTGCCCAACAAGATTCCTTTGATGTGCTGCGAAAAGCTCTGACGACTGACCCTGTACTTGGTCTGTATGATGAGAGAACACCTGCAGAACTACGCATAGATGCCAGTGGGTATGGAAACGGTGCTGTTCTGGTGCAAGTTTCGGATGGAAACGAGAAGGTTATAACCTATGTTTCTAGAACAAAAGCCGAGAGAAACTACTCAACTACAGAAAGAGAAGGCCATTCACAGTTGTTACAGATTATCATTGACTTTGTTGTTTGACAGGTCTTAAGGATCCAACAGGACGACTCGCCATTTGGGCACTAGGTCTTCAAGAGTATGACATTACCATAGTGTACAAAAGTGGAAGAAAACACCAAGATGCCGACTGTCTCTTAAGAAACCCTGTGCAAGACCATCAAGATTTTCTGAAGATAGTGACTGTCTTGCTGCACTCATGTCTTTCTCTGGTGAGCAGAAGAACGACGTCAAGATATCTCAGATTATGCATGCCTTAAATGGGTCAGAGGATTTGAAAGGACAATTTAAGGAAGTTAATGGATTACTTTGCAAGAAAAACTTTGATCCGTTTGGAAAGAGGTGGCTACCAGAGATTCCTAAACACATGTTCTACAGAAATTCCATGACACACCTGAGGCCGGACATTTAGGATTTATACGATATGATCGGCAAGAGATTTTTTTGGCCAAGTTAATTTAGAAGTTTCCGTCACTATGTGTCGCTCTGTCGACAGTGCCAGAGGAGAAAGGCAGTTCCACAGAAACCACCTGGCCGACTCATACCAATTCCACCAGCCGAAACGCCTTTCCAGAGGATTGGGTTGACCTCCTCGAACGATTTGCAACGTCTGCTAGTGGCAATAGATGGACTATTGTTTTCACTGATTATCTGACACGGCCAGCCGAAGTGGTCGAGCGGTTCTAGGCGCTGCAATCTCGAACCAGGCGACCGCTACGGTCGCAGGTTCATCCTGCCTCGGGCATGGACGTGTGTGATGTCCTTAGGTTAGTTAGGTTTAAGTAGTTCTAAGTTCTAGGGGACTGATGACCTCAGATGTTAAGTTCCGTAGTGCTCAGAGCCATTTGAACCATCTGACACGCTATGCCATTACAAAAGCCGTGAAAACAGCCGAAGCATTCGAGGTAGCCAAATTGATCGTGGAAGACATTGTATTAAAGCACGGTGCTCCAAGGTCGTTAATTGCGGATCGAAGGAAAGTTTTTCAATCGAATCTCGTGACCGAGATAATCCGTCGGTGCAAAATTACTCATCACATTTCGACTGCCTACCTTCCGCAAACTAATGGGCTTACTGAACGCTTTAATAAGACCTTGGCCGACATGCTATCAATGTTCGTCAATGTTGAGAAGAGTAACTGGGATGAGGTGCTACCTTTCGTGACGTTTGCCTACAACACCTCCAAAAAAGACACCACAGGATTTACGCCATTTGTCCTGGTGTATGGGCGTGAGGCGACTACGCCGATGGACACTGTGTTTCCGTTACATCCTGATGACGACGACAACTACATCAGCCAGGTGTTAATCAGAGCTGAGGAAGCACGTCAGTTAGATCGACTCCGCACGCTGGCGGCTTGAGAAAACGATCGTCGAAGGTATGACGCGAGCCACCGCCCTGTTGTCTACCAGACTGGTGACCACGTCTGGATCTTCACTCCTGTTCTAAACGTTGGTGTCTCTGAGAAGCTCCTCAGGCGCTACTTTGGACCTTATAAGGTTGTAAAACAGTTATGTGATGTTACTTATGAAGTTGAAGATTTCGACCATGACACAAGACGACGAAAGTTCAGAGATACGGTCTACGTCCTTCGAATGAAGCTCTGCAAGGATCCTGCAACCCAGGGTAAATTCGAAGCTCCAGCAACAGGCAACAAGCGGAAAGGCGATGAAGAGTGTAGCGGCAAAAGAAGTTCTAAGAAGATCACCGCCAGGGCGAGCATCAGTCATCGGGAGTGGGAGTATGCAGGACCGATGACTCGTTCCCGGACTAGGACGACGTAACACCGAGACTCTGTTCTCTTAAGGACTGAGCGATGTCCCAGAAAGAGCCGAGTAGTGCCGTGGTGTAGTGGTTATGACACTGAACTATTGCGTGGAAGGTCGTGAATTCAAAACTCGTCACCCCCTCTGTAGTTTTAATTTCTATATTCGGTCCGGGTACATTCTAGAAGCATCCACAAATGTCAAGGATCAATGTACTGGAATGTTCTGGCCAGAGGCAGTTCGCTCCGCGCTCTTATATGTGCAAGTGCTGAATATACCTTCTTTAAGTAAAGTTAGCGTTCGTCATTCATTTAATTAAACCTTCTTGTACGTGACAATATAATTAGGAAAATTGTTTATGAAAAAAAGTAATTTCATGAATGGAGAAGGTACGTTCAGTTTTTGGTTATTTTAACTTCTCCCTTGTCTGTTGCAAGGAAGAATATTTGGTGTGTCGTAACTCGTAGGGAACTTTGTTCAAATGGCTCTAAGCACTATGGAACTTAACATCTGACCGGGAACTTTGTACTCTGGGAAATCAGTACAGCCTGTACCACGGACGTTTATGCTCTATTTTAAGAGATTAAATTCTTTACTTCATCGAAACTGATACACAACTTGAACACTGATTCCCATGCTGAAGAGTGAGTACGTCGTAGCACCCAAGACGGCTTCCTCACGGTAAATGATAGCGCCTCTAACTATTTTAAGAATTTTCAGAGTCGACGGTCGCCGGAATCCTCCAGAGCCACAGAGATTTTATTCCAGGTGGAGTATTTGATTTTATTCCTGGAAGAGTGGGAGATAATTATGTAAAAATTTTGGGAAAGCGGCTTCTCTCACCCAAAAGTTGCCGTTCAGGTTACTACATATTATTCGCCTATATTAATTTAACTTCAGCTTTCACAGGGGGAGGGAAGTTAAATAACGATCTGAAATGGAACGAACTCGAAATATTAACTGTGAGTAAGATAAATGTCACACTGAGATTCACTGGAAGAACCCTGAGGAAATTTAGTCCATCAGCAAAGGAAGATGTTTACAAAACACTTGTTCGACCGATACTTGAATATTGGATGTCAGCAGATGATCCTAACCAGATATGACTGATAGAGGAAGCAGAAAAGATCCAAAGAATAGCTGTGCGTTTCGTTACAGGTTCATTTTCCAAGCACGAAAGCATCACGGGCACGATTAATCACCTCCAGTGAAAGACATTACATCAGAGGCGGTCTGCATCACGGTGTGGTTTATTGTTAAACTTCCCAAACCAACATTTTTAGAACAGTCAACAAATATATTGCTTCCTCCCACGTGTATCTCGCGAAAAGGCCCTGAGGAAAAAATCATAGACATTCTAACACACACGGAGGCTTACCAGCACTCGTTCTTCGTGCGTACTTTTCCCAGCAGTGCGTGATTGTCTGCTCGCGTCAATTCAATTCCACTTTCTAATTACTCCATTTACTCTAGCTTCACTACTGTCATAACAACAACAAGGTCAACGACAAGGTCACATGTTGCAACACCCTCAAATGCGGCTGTGTACCCCGCCCGCTTCCGTAACGCCACACGCTGGCCAATCGCTGGATCTCCGAATGTGGTGCGTCGAGTCGATTCCCTGCATATGTAATTATCTTTGTACTCTCCGCTGGATCCTGAGATGTATGTCACAATTCCGTCAGACAATTACGTACGATTTTACCGGACATTTATGCTACTCTCTGAAACTTGGTCGCTGTACGCTGAAATGTACATCATTTCATCAGATAATTAAGTATGATTTTATCAAACAATTACGCTGCTCCCTTGTTCCCGGTCCCGGGATTCTGAGATGTATGTCAAAATTCTGTCAGACAATTACGCTGTCCCTGACCTCAACCCATGACTCTGTGATCTGGCGACGCTTCAACATGCTTTAGATATATGCCATAAATTCATCTGACAATTGAGCATCAGATGTGTGTACAAGAACCTTTCGGTTCGATCTGTTACGCAGTTGTGATTTTAGCAGAAAATTACGCTTACGACATATAAAGGGCTTATTTCAGTAGTGGTAGAAGTCCATTTTTGTTCATCGTGAGATACAGAGTGCTAAAGTTAAATAAGCACTGAAAAAGCTGCAGTTGAGATACCAGAAATATTCAAGCATATGGCTTCTTGCTAGAGATGAACCTTTCTTTCTGTTTGTTTGAATCATTAATTGCAGGAGCATTATCGGCGGAACAGTGGAGGTAATGGAATAGTACCACTATTGAAATAAGCCCTTCATATGTCTTTAAATGTAAGAAAAGGGGATCGCTACACTCTCGGCTACATATTTTCGGCTATTTTTCAAGCTCACCCAACTATCCATTCCCCTCATCCGAAATACATTCACTTACACCATCGTAAATAGAAAAAATTATTAGAATATTTATTAAGTTAGTGAATAAGAGAAAATCATATAGGTATGAAAAGGGAGTCGCCATAGTACGATTTTTTTAGCTGTAATTTATAACGATGCTGGCAACTCCCTTTTTCTAGCTGTAAGAGTTTCTCTTATTCACAAACCTAACAAAAAGCCTAAGAATTTTCTTATTAACAGTAATCTATGTGCACGTATTTCGGATGGGCTGGATGTGGGTAGGTGAGTGACTCTGAAAAGTGGCCGAAACTAGGTAGCCGAAAGCGTAGCGACCCTCTCTTTTCTCATCTATGTGAACACAATATTTATTACATATGGCATTATCAGACTGTTATGCTACTCCCTAGCTCTGAACCTAGGATCCTGTGATGTATGTAACATGTTTAGATGTACGTCATATGGATAAGAAATGAGGGTTGCCTTGCTTTCCAGTTTCAATAATTTCTTAGGATCATCTCACTACCTACCTTCCACACACGGAGATCATCCTAAGCGGAAGTCTTTTTCGGATTGTTGGCAGGGTAGAGAGAATCTGAAAACAATAATACTCATACAAAATCTTTAGTAATTTCCACACATATATTTACACACAGTAAACGACACTTTCTTTTTTGTTAGGTATGACTTTAATAACACTCACCTCAATTTTCTCTTATAATTTAGAGGTACGTTAGAATCTTCTAATTTGTTCACCAGCCAGTAATTTGACAGGTACAAAGAAAGTATGTCCTCAGTTTTCAATAAATATCTAACTTTTTCCTGTAAACTACATCTGGCTTTAAAAATTAGCTCTGTTGCTTTCAGCACTTCTTCTAGACAAGAGGATTCGGTAATTTTAATCCTACCTCTTATTTCTTGTGTAATACTATTGTTATAACGTTCCACATCCTCCTGAGTGTACGCTGCCAGCTCTTCTGTTGTTGTTCCGTTGGTTTTAAGCTCTGAAAATGGCAACTCTGTTGCTAGGTGTACAACATCCAGTCCTGCACACTTAAATAGAATTTAACCATTCTTAATAAATAGAACCAGGGAAAAGTGGGCTTTATAAACAAATTTTTCGTGTATCCCTTAAGGTAGTATACGTACTCAGGACTCAAAACTATGGCCACTTACCAGTACTATTAACGTCACCGACTATTGTCGTCCTGAAGAACTGCTGGAAGGAACGGAGCAAATCGATAAAGCCGTAAAAGAGATAGTTTAAAAGAAACGAATTAGATACGCATTGGAATCTGAGAACATACGTCCCCTGTACCTGTAAAATTACTGGCTGGAGAAAGAATTAGAAGAGTCCAAAGTAAATTTAAATTATAAGATAAAAATTAAGGTTGATGTTATTAAAACCACACCAAACAAAAAGGAAGGGTTATTTTCTGTTTGTAGATATATATGTAGAAACTAATAAAGATTTTGTATAAGAATATTTGATTTTAAATTCTCTCCACCCTGCCAAAAATCCAAAAAAGACTCCTATTTAAGATGTTCTGCTTGTATGGGAAGTAAGTAATTGGATTACCTAGAAAAGTAGTTGAAACTAGGTATTTGAATGTAAGGCAACTCTCGTTTCTTACCTACATGAATCCCATATAAGGAGAATGTATAGTGTATAAAAACCAGTTACATAAACAATATTGTAAGAATGTAAAGCAGAATGAAAAAATAAGAAATATAAGAACATATTATTATTTTTAGCATGTGAAGCAGTTTTATAAACAAGTTTATTTGCGATATATATTTGTCTTTTATTGAAAAAATTCCTACAGTAATATGACTAGCAGCTCGTAATATGAAGGATACATACAACTATGATATGGCCTCACTATATGTTTCTTTGGTGTTTCATATTTCCATATCTTTTCCGTTAGGCAGTTGTGGTTTGGAATTACACCTTCAGAGTCATTTGGTTCAACCTCCTGCACGGGTAAATTTCGCTCATGTGTGCAGTGTAATTTATCGCACCAAGGCATTAATTCGCTAGAGGTCCCGAAGCATGTAATTTCATCCATACAGCACGTCTCTGAGACGTTTCTACCAAAGCTATTAAGATTTTCCTCACACACTCAATACGTTTATTAAATCTAAATCTATCACGTGTTTATTGTTCCCATGGCCCGATACGTGCAGCACGGTAGGTATACTCTCATTTAATGAAATGATGGGTAACTGCTTGTTTTTCTGCAAACCACACTGTCGTAATAGTATGTGAAGCCATTATGAGCACTGTATACTTTTGAAATTGTAGCATAGTACAATCGCTAAGTGTTACAGAAAAAATTTGCAGTGACAATGTTTTTCTTAACTTGTTGCTATTTTCGGCGTTCTGCAAGCTTTCGTCATAAACGGAAAAGCTACTCAGAAATGTGAAGTTAGGTAAGATGTCCTGACTCGATCTTTACGACGTGTCATGAAAACCATCCATCGCAAAAGTAGTAACTTAGTGCCCCAACTCAAGACGGCCTGTCATAAGCGAAAGCGCTAGGATCCTGTTCACTGGATATTTCGCAATAATTGCAACTCATTTATTACAACTATAATGAAGTACAACTGAATAAAAATGTGGTTAGGAGGTCATCCGTTATAACGTTCACATAAAATATACTTCCTATCACTCCTGTAACCGATACACAGTCTGTTAAAATTCTTTATACAGGGTGATTCAAAAAGAATACCAGAACTTTAAAAATGTGTATTTAATGAAAGAAACATAATATAACCTTCTGTTATACATCATTACAAACAGTATTTAAAAAGGTATCTTTTCACTCAAAAACAAGTTCAGAGATGTTCAATATGGCCCCCTCCAGACACACGAGCAATATCAACCCGATACTCCAACTCGTTCCACACTCTCTGTAGCATATCAGGCGTAACAGTTTGGATAGCTGCTGTTATTTTTCGTTTCAAATCATCAATGGTGGCTGGGAGAGGTGGCCGAAACACCATATCCTTAACATACCCCCATAAGAAAAAATCGCAGGGGGTAAGATCAGGGCTTCTTGGAGGCCAGTGATGAAGTACTCTGTCACGGGCTGCCTGGCGGCCGATCCATCGCCTCGGGTAGTTGACGTTCAGGTAGTTACGGACAGATAAGTGCCAATGTGGTGGCGCTCCATCCTGCTGAAATATGAATTGTTGTGCTTCTTGTTCGAGCTGAGGGAACAGTCAATTCTCTAACATCTCCAGATACTGTAGTCCAGTTACAGCAGCACCTTCGAAGAAAAAGGGAACAAAAACTTTATTGGCTAAAATGGCGAACAAATGTACAACTAAATGAAACTTTATAGCTCCCTTAATTCGCTGACAGATAGTGCTTAGCTCTGCCTTTTGTCGTTGCAGAGTTTTAAATTCCTAAAGTTGTGATATTCGTTTTGAATCACCCTGTATAACTGTGAAATAACGATTTGTATAGTTATTCATATTCAATAGACGCAATGTCGTGGAATACATGTTGACAACATCTACAGAGCTTGCTGAAAGTGTTCTACTGTACACCACTATGTACGATTTGAACAGTAATGAGTCGAATAAGTAACGTTTGTGAGAAGATGTTGTCAAATGTGGGAGAAGTCGCACGCTGTGAATTTCAGCCAGGTAAAGAGCATATTTCTAAATATTACGATAGGTGTTGGGCATTCGTGTGTTACGTCATGAATGTGTGGTACATACAGAACTCTGTAACTGAACAGAAACCTTATTTATAGCAATACATCTAGCCTGCGGTAGGTTCAAATCGAAATAAATAAATATATGAAGCGTGTTTATGTTTCCTTAGAAAACCTTGTACAAAGTAATGTAAACAACTGTTCTGCAAATGTCAACGTGGAAGAAGTACCCTCTCCCAATTTACGTATTTTCTAAAACTTCGTTCCAGCCAAAATCATCAAATATTAAAAGAATAGTGAGCGGAATTGAGGGTTTAACATTCAAAGAGTTAAGCGACGATGTGACAGTAGAACCATCAGACGAGGTGAAGCCAAACTCGGTTTTTATATGTGGCGACGTTACCTGTGAAAAACCGACTAGCTAAGGAATTACTTTTTCTTTGACAAGCATAAAAATACACATTTCTTCTACATTTCGCAGACATAATCAAAAGTACCTACACAAATGATTCGTCACAGTTTGAATCATATTTTCGTTTTCAAACAGAACAGCACGAATATGAAGCATATTTACAAAGATCACATCAGTACGGTCCACTACTGACGATGTATTCAGTACGTATCCGTCAAGAATTTTATGTACGCTTGTGTTATTTATTTATTTATTTACGTTTCAGGTTCATCCCATCTAGTGAAGAAGCACTCCTTGTAACGTTATAGCGATTTAAAAATTACGACACTTATAATTTATTCACAGTGATGTCTAGATGGTCGCAGCTTCCAAAGCGTCCTTCATCGTCCCAGGAGAAGGGGGCTTGGATACAGCTTACATCTCAACATGTTCGCAATGGTTGGTACCTACTTCTACACACTTCTACTGCCCTTCAGAGTGTCGGGATAAGTAATACTCCTTGCAACGTTACAACAATTTTTAACCAGAAAAAATTTGCGTACTAATGTGTGTATTTTTCTTGCCAGTAACAACTGGATGGTCGCACCAGAGCTGTTCAAGATGTCTGGCGTTACCGTCCTCTCTCAAGACGTACAGGAGTGTCACAATCTCCACAGCCATAAACGCGTGCAAATCTGTTTGGAATCAAGGAGATTTTATGGAACCCTTAGTACTTTTCTGTCAAATGTAAAGCAATACTGTGCTGCGAGTTTGCCATTCCTACACGGTGCGGTCTAACTGAGGTAGCAGTCATACACTGGTAGAGCTGAATAAATGTAATAATGCGAAGCATCATAGTACGAGCTGTTAATCATAGTTGTATATCCCTTCATAATATGTATGTTTCCTGCTGCTGGTCATATTACTATTTTAACTGTTTCAATAAAAGATCAATTCTTATTGCAAATAACTTTGTTTATTAACGTTGTTTTACATGCAGAAAATAAAAATATGTTGATAAAATATTTCTTATTGTTTCATCTAGCCTTGCATCCCTACAGTATTGTTGAAATAGCTGGATTTTATACGCTACAAATTCTACATGTATGACGTTCATACGGGTAACAAACGAGGGTTGTCTTTCTTTCAACTACCTACTATTAACTACATATTTCGACGCGTTGCCAGCAATTCCAAGGTTACAGCTTTAATACGTATAGGGGTTATGTTAGCAGACTTCGGTACTGAGAGCATTCATTCATTTACACATTGATCTAAATCATCTTGTCTGCTATATTCACATATATAACTTACATTATCATAGAGTAATGCTTTTAGACATATGGTTCCCACCTATTTTGTCTACCTGTTGCAATGCCTAAAACATTTAAGAGGGAGATTTGGCTACAAAGAGTATTTTCGTATGATAGAACTGTTCCGATGGAGAATTTGTTACATTTCTTGCTATAACATGGACTGATTTGTTATAATCTTAACAGTTTTATTTTTTAGGAGGGCCACTTTTTTCAATTTCCTTTGACGATTGTGACACCTTTGTATAAAATACTTATGTATGAGGCCAATTGTTACAGTTTCTTATTTTTCTTTAAATGGGAATGTATAGTGATAAACTATAAAAAGAAAACAAAATGCAAAATACCAAAAAACATACAGTGAAGAGTCAAAAGAAGTAATGGCTGGTTTTTCATTGAGCAAGGCCACTAACAGATATGAAATAAATTTCATGACACCAAAACGATTCGGCCAGAAAATAAAAACTTCTGTGCCTAGTGTTGAATGCAAAACAAGTGACACTAATGCTGGTGGACATGATATCAACAGTCCCAGTATTCACAATCTGCGTATGAAAATGAACAGTGGGCAATATAAATATTACGATTTAAACGAACTTGTTGGTCGCTTATGACTATTGATGGCATCGGCAGTTGTTGACAACACAAAGAGGTTATTATAATAATATCAGAGCTTTGAGAAAGATGTATAACAGAATAGGAATTGTCTGATGAAATACGTCTCGCTACAGGGGAAGTGCAATAACGTAACTGCGTGAGATGCATCTAGAGCATGCTGCGTACACAGTAGGAACCAAGGTTCAGATCTAGGGGTAGCGTAATTGTCTGATAAAGTCATACCTAATTAATATTGAGTTCTTCAATGCTTCTGTCTGGTACAATCATAACTGCATAACAGATCGAACCGAAATACTTTAGTACACACATCTGCAGCGTAAGTGTCCAATGAAATTATGACATACATCTGAAACAAGCTGAAGCGTATCCAGAGCACAGAGTCATTGGTTCTGGTCCAGGGGACAAAGTAATTATTAAATGCTATTGTGACATACATCTTATGATCCAGGGACTACGACCCAAGGAACAGCGTAATTGTGTGATAAGATCATACGTAATTATCTCATGAAGTCGTGGCAAACATCTCAGGATCCAAGGGACAGCATCAAGATTATTATACATGCAGGGAATCGAACCAACACATCCGAAGATGCAGAGATCTCAGGACTCAGAATAGTTGAGGAGCATTTTCGTAGAATTCGTTCTGGAAAATTGTTTTTTTTTTCTTCCTTAATACATACTGTTCAGCTTCCTCTATAGGCCTATGCAGCCGGCTTCAGCGAAACTTGCTTTATTCCACACTTACAGAACAGAGAATGCAGCCCGTTTTTGCAAAACTCGTCTCATGCGTATGTGATATTCTTTTCACAGATCGCTTTATGTTACTTATTCTGACAAAGTCGTTAGAGGTATTGCTGTGTTTTTCCCATAATTTCGTTAATGTGCAATAGATGTCAGAACAAGAATTTTTCTAACTTTGTGACGTTACTCATGGTATAACTGTTTTACTCGGCGGTAAATGGCAGGGCCTATTACTGTGCGTGCCAACTAAGCTGACACTTGGGGCGGTGGTGGATGGGAGTTCCCAATAGCCTCAGCGCCACGTGGCTGTTCAATTTGCAGTGGCTGTATAAAACTAAGTTTGTTGATAATAGCTGTCATGTGAGGTGGTGGCCAGTTCCGGCATGTCATGAAAGTTAATTGTAGAAGCCTAGACATGTGTTAAATTGTGAATATGCAGGTGACGACAAATATAATATCCTTTCGAGTGAAACACGTGGTGATTGTAGAAGAGTAATGAAGCAGTCAAACATATCCAAAGTAAAATCATCTCGATATTCAAAGCAAAATGCAGCGCCTGATATTAAATACTGGTATGCTGAAAAGTGTGAGGTAAGCAACCATGGATATAAAAGACTGTCACGCAGGAAAACTCTCTTATGTTGACTTTATCATATTTCGGGAATCTATTATATTATTCCGGAGATAAGAGCATGCAAGATGCATTCCTTTTGTCGTACATGTATGGATATCTCATCTCCAGCTAGACATGTTGTAGACTGCACTGAAGCTAAGGTTTCTACATCAGTTTCTATCAAATATAAGACAAAATTTCGAAATGGATTCCAAGTTTGTGCCGCTATATTTAAAAAAATTGCAGGTGTATTGCGGGATCGTTTAGCCCGGATGGCTCGGTGCTATCTGGAACATTGGACTGCACTATAAGAATGAAGAGGTGGCTCAAAAGAATCTCAAGCCGACAAAGTTATACCCCAACGAGTGAAAGAGGACATTCTGACGTGTAAGTGTAGAGAGTGTCATTACAGCAGCGGGGAAATGAGGTCATATTTCTCCCGACATTAAATGTAAATAAAGTTTGGAAATTTTTTTGCAAAGAACAAAGTTAAGTGGGCAATAAAAGCAGTTTTGTGTCAAAATTTAATGCTTTGTTTTGTAATTATTTTAATCTCGGCTTTGGTAACCCTCACAGTAACACCTGTAGCATCCTAGGAGCTTGAACTGAAAACAAAGTTGGCAGAAACCGAGGAATACCAGGATGTGTGTAAAACTAATTAGCGCTTGCGTATAGCCGGTGCAAAGAAGTTCAACAGCATCATGAACAAATACACTGAAGACCCTGCTAAAGTTGTCTTTGACATGCAACAATCTGAACCTCTGCCTGACCTCTCCTTTGGTGAAGTCTTTTACACACGACAGGTACCGTATGGTTCTGTAACCTGACTATGGTGATACACGAATCAGAAAACGTATTAATGACGTTTCTAAATATACTTGGTGTGAAACAGCAGCTGAAAGATGCTCAAACGAAATTATACCTGCGGTACAACACTGTCGCCTACATTTTTCGGAAGAGAGGGGTAGAGATATTGGTAAGAGAGGCTTTTTTCAGACTCGAGCACTAGGCAGAACAAGATTTACATAATGCCCTGTATCCTGGCTTATTTTATGGTATGCACTACATTGTTCTCTGAACTTAGCTACTATTTTCTTACTCAAGTACAGAGCTACATGCCACCGGATCGTGTATTCGGTAGAGTTGAGAAGGAATATCGGAAGAAAGGAGATATCACAACATCTTGTGAATGCAGGAATATTCTAGACCAATTTGAAAAGGTTTTGGTATGGAGATAAGACTGGTTTTCCTAAGACTTGAAAGGGTTTGCTAAAGTTATACTTAAGTCTACCTTGGCTTTCTAAATGATGGATGTACGAGCAATAACTTACAGACAAGCCAGTGGTAGGATTCAATGTTCTCTGAATCAGAAGTGTGTTGTGATGTCTTGAAGAGGGGCATTCCTTCGTTCTAAGCCCGAGATAAACCACATGAAAGCCGAAAAGAAGAAGAATGTATGAAGCTAATGTGTTTCCTTATCATTCCTAACAAGGGAACCTCCCCATCGCACTCCCCTCGGATTTAGTTATAAGTTGGCACAGTGGATAGGCCTTGAAAATCTGAACACAGATCAATCGAGAAAACAGGAAGAAGTTGTATGGAACTATGAAAAAATAAGCAAAATATACAAACTGAGTAGTCCATGCGCAAGATAGGCAACATTCAGGATACTCTGAGCCCAGGAGCGCTGTGGTCCCGTGGTTAGCGTGAGCAGCTGCGGAACGTGGGGTCCTTGGTTCAAGTCTCCCTCGAGTGAAAAGTTTAATTTTTTATTTTCAGACAATTATCAAAGTTCAGGCACTCACACATAATCAACTTCGCCCTCCAAAATTCCAGGACTTGTTCAGATTTAATTGGACATATGCAGGATTTGACGGTCTACACACGGAAAAATTTGAATACGTTAAAAACAAATGTTTTGACAGAGCACAGGGAAAACTGTGAGACTGTGAAACTGTTACATCCATTTGTTGCAGTTTATGTGACAAACTCTTATGTTTTCATCACTTTTTTGGGAGTGATTATCACATCCACAAGAAAACCTAAATCGGGCAAGGTAGAAGAATCTTTTTACCCATTCGCGAAGTGTAGAAGTTAGGTGGGTCGACAACATATTCCTGTCATGTGACGCACACGCCGTCACCAGTGTCGTATAGAATATATCAGACGTGTTTTCCTGTGGAGGAATCGGTTGACCTAGGACCTTGCGATCAAATGTTTTCGGTTCCCATTGGAGAGGCACGTCCTTTCGTCTACTAATCGCACGGGTTTGCGGTGCGGTCGCAAAACACAGACACTAAACTTATTACAGTGAACAGAGACGTCAATGAACGAACGGACGGATCATAACCTTGCGAAAATAAAAAAAGTAAACTTCTCACTCGAGGGAAGACTTGAACCAAGGACATCTCGTTACGCAGTTGCTCACGCTAACCACGGGACCACGGTGCTCCTGAGCTCACAGTATCCTTGATGTTGTCTAACTTGCGCATGGACTACTCAGTTTGTATATTTTGCTTATTTTTTTTCGTAGTTCCACACAACTTCTTCCTGTTTTCTCGATTGATGTGTGTTCAGTTTTTCAAGGCCTATCAACTGTGCCAACTTACAACAAAATCTGAGGGGGGTGCGATGGGGAGGTTCCCTTGTAAGAATGCAGCATGTTTCTGCAACTGCATACTCTCTCCAAGTGGTGAGGAATATGAAGGTCAAGACAACTTACAGAGAATTCATGCAGATGAAGAGTGCCCTGAAGTGGAGTGGAAGAGAAAAATAAAATATTGTTTCAAAACTTCAATGTAAACATCATGCATTTAATATTCAGGAGTCGCTGATTTAGTTTGAGCATAAAGCGTGTTTCAAGAAAACTGTTTTCCTGCTCGCAGCAATTGATAAACTATCAAAAATTTTATGTATAAGCGAAGGCTATCTTGAAACACATTCAGAATCGCACGAAAATTGGAAATCGTAAAAAAAATCAGTCTGAACTTGCTTGTTAATTAAATAAATGTCTCCCATAAAATTTAATTTTTAGCATAATTCAAGATTTGCAAAAGCGGTTCTCAGTTGGGTCATCGTGTAACGTCACGGCAGGGGTCAGGGGGCGTTGCAATATGTCATCATGTTGTTATTATTCCATTATTGTGGCTATGGTAGCTAGCGTAATTAGAAAGTGGCCTTGGATTTTCCGTGAACAGACCACCACACGCTACTATTCGCAGTTGCTAGGGCAGGTGGCAGTCACACACAAAGTATCCTATATATATATATATATATATATAAGGTTTTTATCTAGCTTTGAAAACTATCAGTTTTACGCAGAAGACTACGACAAAGTAATAACATGAGGTATGTTTCAAATAATCTCTGATAGGTGTAAAATGTAAGGGTCGCAAGAAGTGTTTATACCATTTGGCACTCATGGTACTATACCCCAAACTACATGTGTTTTTTTTTAATTTCTCTGTTTAAAATTTGACCTTTTGAAATACCTGGCTTTCAACTGTATGCCAGTTATTCATTTAGGGTCTTTATCATTTTCCGTTTCATAGTAGTTATTAAAAGAAACGCTGACGTTTACCACCAACTTAATGGAACTTCGGTATTCTGCTCGTTAATCTTACAAAACTTTTTCAAAAGCTCATGACTTTTAGGTATAAGTGTATCCTACAAAAGTGTTTATTTATTATACCTTCTGCACTGCGTCATATAATTTAGTTTCTTGTTCTGTGACTGATAACAGGAGTTGGTTAGGAGTGATACGAAGGACATTTAGGACGACTTCAGAGTACAGTAGTTATCCCAGTTTGCGACTTGCCTGTAGGTGCACTTTGAGCAGGTGTGGCTGGTTTTGCTTTCTGCTACATGCGTTATGCACAATATTTTCAAAAATGGAAATGACAATGCTACGAACCGAGCAAAAATATACTGTACTCTCACTTCTGAAACGTGTACCGCGAATCAAATTTAAGCTTCCACACACATCAATAGAAGCTTAAAAGGCAGCTACTTCAGGGATAAAATTATTCCTCTTAATAACGTACAATCACTGTGTACGCATATCTTCATCGGCTGGGAATTTGGAAACGTGATTAGTAGAACATCAAGGATAGTAAACCTTGTTCACCTTACTAAATATTAAGGAAAAAAATCATGAAATGTAATATATGCCTCAGAGACTAACACGATGCACAAAGGAACACAATGATTAGCAAACTATTTAAAGCGTCAACCGACCCCCGTGTTTAACTGACGTCCATTCACGCAACGAAACTGTTCTTGTTTTCTGCCAGACTTAGCTATTATTGCCACATCTAATTTCTAGGTAGTCGGACTGGTGGCTTAAAACAAAATCGCAACGTATAGAAACAGTCGTAAATTTTCGAAATTTAAGTAAGTATTTCCTTATAATACACTCAGCATGGTTCAGAAAATCATTGGAATTTCCGATTTCAGGACTCTGTACCTTATTTTAAAATTTATTTTTGTCTGAATTTCTGCCTTTACATTCTCTATGGTCAGATTATTACCATGTTAATGAAGCTTGAGGAAAACCATTTTCGTCCGGAACGGTGTTGAAACCATAAGTAAAAATAATTTCAGCAGGTTAGGAAAGTTAGGATTTTCGAAGTTCTTATTCTCTTTTTTCTTCATGTATTTGTTTCGAGCAGCCTGTAAAATAAACTCATTCGTGTTACAGATTACGTCATGAAACTCGTCCACGGATGACTAAAGTCTCAGTAATGTGTAGAATAGCTGTATAGTTTATCGGATAGCTTCCCAGAGAAAAAGGGCTTGAACAGAGCAATTTTTCTGATATTTAACTCCTATAGCGCTTTAACATAATGTAGTGCGCTCTTGTACCAAAGCAAGCAATTGGCTTTTGCCATTGTAGTTGTTCCTGTATTCAGTTGCTTTAACAAATTATGGCTTGTGAATCAGACGAATTAATAATCAGTTCCCTAAATTGTAGCTAATTCTCTCCATAACATTATAAATTTAAAAAAGCAATGTATCACTTTCTTGGGCCAGGATTGCATCATGCACAAGATTCAATACCTTTGGAAGAATGGTGAATGTGGATCAGTTACTTTGTGAAAAAGTTCAAAAGTGTTATTTGAGACTCACAGTCTCCTAAATAAATGAAACAAACTTTCAATGTAGGAAGATAATGAAATATACGCTCTACAGCTGAAAGAAGCGACAACCACTTTGTTTAGATGTGTCCAGCAACTTGAACAACAAATGCTGGCTCAAAACTTTTACATCAGTTTAGTAATGCTTACATTCTTTTTGAATAGTATGAAAAACAGATGTGTAGATTTACCAAGAAATTCTCTAACTCATATGAAGTGTTTCCAATAGCAGGTTTGTTGCTCGTATTATGTAATACATGAGCCTGGCATTAAAACTGGAATAATACTTTTATTCTTATTGTGTAGTAACTGGAAGACTGAATTAAGATATCAGAATTTAAAACTAACATTTTCTGTAGGAAAACTAGCAAAATAGGCCCACCTTAAATAAATATTTTGTTCTTATGGTTTTAAATTATGTTATTGTAGTTGCCTGGAGCTCCTCATCAAAAACCATGTAAAAATCGAATCCCCACGTTTTCAGATTAGACTATGGAGTATAAAATCGTGCAACCGATGGAAGCGTTTTTGCTGCACCGTTGTTTGAAGAATTTGTTGAAACGAAATTAAATATACAATATCGAAGACATTAAATCATTCCTTGAACAAAAGATGGACCAAGAATTTATGAACAGAGCCACTTGGTTATATTCTCCCGAGAGTCATATTTTCGGAAATTTGCGAGTCCTCAAACAGTACATATTATAGCTACGTCAGAAGATCAAAGAAATGTAAAGGCAAGATGTATATTGTGCTGTGATAATCTTGCCTAAGTCAGGCACAAGAAAGTTTTCCTATTATCTTGACATAAGTTGCTAGTTCTGGTCAACTTTCTTACAAGTAATCTGCCACTCACGCGCTGGATTCATTTTTAGTACGAGCTTCGTATTCTCAAGCGTTTCAATGTCGTTTTTCTCCCCATGGACGATACTAAAATATTTGTGGCACAAAATATAATAAGCTTTATCGTTACAACTCTGGACTGTTTTGACTAAAGAATAATTTCAGAACCAACAAGTTCTCCTTTCGAACGCAGTGCAACACTTCTGCCTAGTGTTCATTTGAGAAGTCCCTGGTATGAAATGTAGCGCCACATGTCTACACACAGTCCCTAAAATATGTTTGTGGTTTGTCGTTGGGGTGTTCTCGTCTGATAGTATCCCAGATATTTTCCTTCCTGTTCAGAGCAGGTGAACTTGGTGGCCAAGACGTCAGTCTGAGTTCACTAACACGTCCCATAAACCACTGGGTTTTGTGACACAGACAATTATCCTGCTGGGGTAGTGATTACGGTCGAACAAGACACCGAGAACGAACTGTTTCAGGTGGCCCACAACTGCGTTCACGTAGTTCACAGCTGTCATCATGCTTGCGGCTACTTCCACAGGTCCCAAGAAAACCAAGTTGAATATTCTCCATAAAATAATACTGTCTCCACCGGCCTGCATGCCTAGAGCGGAGCCTCGATCAGCCGTTCGCTTAGATGACGCCGTATCCCTCGGCGAGCGGCCTGGTATAACGACAAACATGATTCACCCTACCAGAAGACACGTTTCCACTTATTCACGGTCCAATCTTGAGGATCCCACGCCCATTGCAATCGTCATGTCACTGCGTCAACATGGGTCCTTGCTGTGGAGCTACATGTTCACTGATGTGCGCTGAAGAGTGATCTGTGAAACACATATGCTTCGACCAGCGTTGTTCTCTGTCGTCAGTTCATCTGAGATGGCCGCCTGTTCTGCTTTACAGATGGGGCAAGACTTTAACCTCCATATTCTGTGATGATATATGTTTGTCCAACACTTTGTCGCCTACTCGCAATTACATCGTTCTTGATCCTTCTTCCCTAGACGCTCACGACAGTAGAACACAAGCAGCTGACCATCTCTGCCATCTCTGAGAGTGTCGTTCCTAGGCACCGTCGCTTCGTCAGGGTTTCGTATGGCAGCTGACATTCATTTTTTGCGGTCAGTATCTTCGATAGACTAGTTCCTCATCCGTCTCTGCTCCTCTTATATTTTAAAGTCTGACATGTATTGAGGTAAAATCCTTTGGAGTATCACTTGAAAATAGTCCAACGGCCAAAACTAAAACTGTGAAACGCATAATTTCTAGAGTAGAGGCGAAAATGATTTGTCCAAAAAAGAAAGAAAAAGAAATATACATAATTTTAGAAGCGTTATCAATAAGCAAAGTCGGTATTTTTGGCATCATGTGTAGGTATTACATGGAACTGATCGTGACGCCTCATAAGTAAAGTAGGGACGTGTGGCACCACTAGCATCAGCTTACAGCACGTGACTTCACTGCCAAATTACATGACCAATGTAACATATTCTTGTCTAGGTGGCGTTGGTTTTATCCAGCGTACCATGATTACAATAGTGGCTTCGGGCTTAGTTTGTTGTTTATTGTCGTGAATGGCGCAGATCTCAGTCCACACAACCTGTGTGTCACTCGCTGACCTACATAGGTGACGAGCTAGCTCGTCTGTCCCGCAGCCTAGCAAGCAGCCCTCCAGCAGTCCACACCAACAGCCCGTATGCTCATCATCCCACCGCCCTGCACGCAGTATTAACCGCTGCAGTTCCTCTACTGTACAACGTGCACCTTGTGTGTGTCAGCAACGTCCTAAAACATATAGAGAGAAAATATGGCAATGTGATATTGAACACGTCGTGCTTTCTAGTGAGCAACAAGGTTTCCGTTGTGATTATCAGCGATTTCGTCTTACATGACAGCAATGCCTTTATTTCAGTCAATGTATGTTTGACCTGTGGTTTTTGTGAAACACCATGTATGATTACGATAGTCTAGCCAAAGTTACGATGTTCGGTATTTATACTGATCTCATCTCGTGTAGTGATAAGAAATATGCATTCTATAACTACTTTGAGGTAACAAAGATTGGATGAACTAGCAATACACTGAAGGAAGAAACATCGACAATGCAAAGAAGTTGCTGCTAACTCTCCAGCATAGTTACTCGTTTTAACAGTAGAGGAGGATAAGTACAGTATTTCTAGACGGACGTAGTGCATAACTTAGTAGAAGGGACAGGCTGATCCGGCAGCTAGCGATTCAAGTGAGCTGGGGAAACTACATGTTGACGAGAAGAGCCAACTCGGTTGGACTGGCATGATGGCTTAAGTTCAGCTCCAAAGTTGAGAGTGCCAGCCTTTAATGATTCCTAACTGCCTTCCATCTTGGGAGAAATGCAATGTCGAAAAAATCACAACACCAAAGAATAGTAACTGGAGAGAAATAAAATTGATGTGTAGGTGATATATTTACGTGATTAATATCCCAAGATCAGAGTTTAATGTAAATGCGAGATAAGCCATTGTAAATATGGAATACTGGCACATTAATAACTGGTGTAACCACCATAATGCTGAATGCAAGCAGTAAAATGAGCATGCATTGTGTTGTGCAGGTGGCGGATGTCAGTTTGTGTGATGCAGTTTCATGCCTGTGGCACTTAGTCGGTCAATACGGGGGCGGTTAATGCTGATTGTAGGTGACGCTGGAGTTGGCGTCCGATGATGTTCCACATCTTTTCGATTGGAGATAGATCCGGTAATCGAGCAGGCCAAGGCAATATATAGACACTCTTTAGAGCGTGTTGGGTTACAACAGCAGTATGTGGGCGAGCGTTATCCTCCCGGAAAACACCCCGTGGAATGCTGTTCATGAATGGCAGCAGAACAGGTCGAATCACCGGACTGTCGTACAAATTTGCATTCAGGGTGTATGGGATTCTCACGAGAGTGCTCCTGATATATGAAATCGCACCCCAGACCATTACGTCGTATGTGGGTCCATTGTGTCTAGCATGCAGACAGGTTGGTTGCATGTCCTCAACTGGCCTCTTTCTAACCAACGCTCGCCCATCATTGGCACCGAGGCAGATCCGACTGTCATCAGATAACACAACAGACCTCCGCCCTATCCTACAATGAGCTTCACACCACCGAAATCCCAAATGGCGGTGGTTTGATGTCGGTGGAATGCAGGCTACGGGGCGTCTGGCTCGAAGCTGTCCTTGAAGTAACCGATTTGTAACAGTTCATTGTGTCGCTGTGGTATCAAATGCTGCTCATATTGCTGCTGCGGATGCAGTACGATGGACCAGAACAATATGTCGCACACGATGGTCCTCCTTCTCCGCAGTACTACGTCGCCATCCACAGTCCAGTCTTCTTGGAACCGTACGTTCTCGAGACTACCGATGGCAGCAATCATGTACAGCGGTTACATTTCTGCCAAATGCTGGCCGCGGTGGACGAGCGGTTCTAGGCGCTTCAACCCGAAACCGCGCGACTGCTATGATCACAGGCTCGAATCCTGCCTCGGGCATGGATGTGTGTGATGTCCTTAGGTTAGTTAGGTTTAAGTAGTTCTAATTTCTAGGGGACTGATAACCTCAGATGTTCTACATCTACATTGATACTCCGCAAGCCACCCAACGGTGTGTGGCGGAGGGCACTTTACGTGCCACTGTCATTACCTCCCTTTCCTGTTCCAGTCGCGTATGGTTCGCGGGAAGAACGACTGTCTGAAAGCCTCCGTGCGCGCTCTAATCTCTCTAATTTTACATTCGTGATCTCCTCGGGAAGTATAAGTAGGGGGAAGCAATATATTCGATACCTCATCCAGAAACGCACCCTCTCGAAACCTGGCGAGCAAGCTACACCGCGATGCAGAGCGCCTCTCTTGCAGAGTCTGCCACTTGAGTTTATTAAACATCTCCGTAACGCTATCACGGTTACCAAATAACCCAGTGACGAAACGCGCCGCTCTTCTTTGAATCTTCTCTATCTCCTCCGTCAACCCGACCTGGTACGGATCCCACACTGATGAGCAATACTCAAGTATAGGTCGAACGAGTGTTTTGTAAGCCACCTCCTTTGTTGATGGACTACATTTTCTAAGCACTCTCCCAATGAATCTCAACCTGGTACCCGCCTTACCAACAATTAGTTTTATATGATCATTCCACTTCAAATCGTTCCGTACGCATACTCCCAGATATTTTACAGAAGTAACTGCTACCAGTGTTTGTTCCGCTATCATATAATCATACAATAAAGGATCCTTCTTTCTATGTATTCGCAATACATTACATTTGTCTATGTTAAGGGTCAGTTGCCACTCCCTGCACCAAGTGCCTATCCGCTGCAGATCTTCCTGTATTTCGCTACAATTTTCTAATGCAGCAACTTCTCTGTATACTACAGCATCATCCGCGAAAAGCCGCATGGAACTTCCGACACAATCTACTAAGTCATTTATATATTTTGTGAAAAGCAATGGTCCCATAACACTCCCCTGTGGCACGCCAGAGGTTACTTTAACGTCTGTAGACGTCTCTCCATTGATAACAACATGCTGTGTTCTGTTTGCCAAAAACTCCTCAATCCAGCCACACAGCTGGTCTGATATTCCGTAGGCTCTTACTTTGCTTATCAGGCGACAGTGCGGAACTGTATCGAACGCCTTCCGGAAGTCAAGAAAAATAGCATCTACCTGGGAGCCTGTATCTAATATTTTCTGGGTCTCATGAACAAATAAGGCGAGTTGGGTCTCACACGATCGCTGTTTCCGGAATCCATGTTGATTCCTACATAGTAGATTCTGGGTTTCCAGAAATGACATGATACGCGAGCAAAAAACATGTTCTAAAATTCTACAAGAGATCGACGTAAGAGATATAGGTCCATAGTTTTGAGCATCTGCTCGACGACCCTTCTTGAAGACTGGGACTATCTGTGCTCTTTTCCAATCATTTGGAACCCTCCGTTCCTCTAGAGACTTGCGGTACACGGCTGTTAGAAGGGGGGCAAGTTCTTTCGCGTACTCTGTGTAGAATCGAATTGGTATCCCGTCAGGTCCAGTGGACTTTCCTCTATTGAGTGATTCCAGTTGCTTTTCTATTCCTTGGACACTTATTTCGATGTCAGCCATTTTTTCGTTTGTGCGAGGATTTAGAGAAGGAACTGCAGTGCGGTCTTCCTCTGTGAAACAGCTTTGGAAAAAGGTGTTTAGTATTTCAGCTTTACGCGTGTCATCCTCTGTTTCAATGCCATCATCATCCCGTAGTGTCTGGATATGCTGTTTCGAGCCACTTACTGATTTAACGTAAGACCAGAACTTCCTAGGATTTTCTGTCAAGTCGGTACATAGACTTTTACTTTCGAATTCAATGAACGCTTCACGCATAGCCCTCCTTACGCTAACTTTGACATCGTTTAGCTTCTGTTTGTCTGAGAGGTTTTGGCTGCGTTTAAACTTGGAGTGGAGCTCTCTTTGCTTTCGCAGTAGTTTCCTAACTTTGTTGTTGTACCACGGTGGGTTTTTCCCGTCCCTCACAGTTTTACTCGGCACGTACCTGTCTAAAACGCATTTTACGATTGCCTTGAACTTATTCCATAAACACTCAACATTGTCAGTGTCGGAACAGAAATTTTCGTTTTGATCTGTTAGGTAGTCTGAAATCTGCCTTCTATTACTCTTGCTAAACAGATAAACCTTCCTCCCTTTTTTTATATTCCTATTAACTTCCATATTCAGGGATGCTGCAACGGCCTTATGATCACTGATTCCCTGTTCTGTACATACAGATTCGAAAAGTTCGGGTCTGTTTGTTATCAGTAGGTCCAATATGTTATCTCCACGAGTCGGTTCTCTGTTTAATTGTTCGAGGTAATTTTCGGATAGTGCACTCAGTATAATGTCACTCGATGCTCTGTCCCTACCACCCGTCCTAAACATCTGAGTGTCCCAGTCTATATCTGGTAAATTGAAATCTCCACCTAAGACTATAACATGCTGAGAAAATTTATGTGAAATGTATTCCAAATTTTCTCTCAGTTGTTCTGCCACTAATGCTGCTGAGTCGGGATGTCGGTAAAAGGAGCCAATTATTAACCTAGTTCGGTTGTTTAGTGTAACCTCCACCCATAATAATTCACAGGAACTATCCACTTCTACTTCACTACAGGATAAACTACTACTAACAGCGATGAACACTCCACCACCGGTTGCATGCAATCTATCCTTTCTAAACACCGTCTGTACCTTTGTAAAAATTTCGGCAGAATTTATCTCTGGCTTAAGCCAGCTTTCTGTACCTATAGTGCTCAGAGCCATTTCTTTTCTGCCAAGTCTTTCTGCACTATTGCAGAAGGAACATCCAACTTCTCATAGCCCTACTATACAACTTCATTCAAACTCAGTGAGGTGTTCATATTGGCGTCTTTGCCACCTTAAAGACGTCCTTGACAAATTCAGCTCACCAGGTCCCGTCTCACAGGTAACTACCGCTCACGATCATTACAACATGTATTCAAAGAAAACTTGATTTTCATGCTCATTTTGGCGCTACTAGGGCCACTCTTATGCGATTGGCACGAAATTTCAATGGACATCATCTTTCAGATGTAGAAACTCACGTACCAAATTTAGTTTGTGTCGCATTACTTCTTCCTGGTACTGCGAGTTCTTTTTTTGTCAGTGTGGTTCACGCTAGTGTGGGCTTATGGATCAGCTGTAATTGGTTATAAAGTGTTAGAAGTGCTAACGTAAATAATAAATGTGTTATATGAGTGACGATTAGTTTGTACTTTGGATTTATATATGAGAAACAACGAACAAAACAAAAGTGACTCTATGATTTATAAAAATTATATCAACAAGCTGTTCCTGCGCAAATGAAAAATTAAATATGCTATAGATTGGTGCATGACACAAATGTTTTTTATTGATATCTACATATCATCTTCCTGTTCGAGAATTCTGTACAGTGTGGCATCTTAGCATTCAGCAATCAGAGCCTCTAAACTTCACGGCAAGGAATTAAAGAAGGGTTGGGTCACTTCCATGGTTTGTATGTGAGTACCTTTCGCTTTATGGCCGAGAGAGCCACGGCAGTTAATGTGTACCAGGTAGCAAAAGTAAATTAATTTTATTTGGTCTTGTAAATTGAACACTAAAAGACAGTTTCTCAGGTACGAATCCACGCTATCTGGGTCAAAACGAAAAGACAAGTCACTCACCTTGTATTGTTAGGGTTCATCCGGCCGTAATCGGTGGAGAGAAATAATGCTTGAGGATAATCAGAAGAGGGATCCTGACGAGTTGGAAGATCGTGGGTGGTAATAGTAACGTCGCTACTGCAGATGATGTGTAGTAATAAGCTCTATCAGTTGGACTGTGGGCGCAGCAGGTATAATCTTGGAGCAAGGGTGAGTTGAATGCTGACTGATGGCTCCCAGGTGCAGTTCATGTAAAATGCAGCACAGATAACTTGGACGAAACTCGGAGCGAACACTCGGATGAGGCTCATTGCAAACTGCTGTGCTGGGTAGAATGCGACCTCCATTTGAACGACCTGCAGGATGTTGTCAGCTGTGAACCCAGAGCGACTCCTGATGCAGAGTGGGTCGGTAGCATATGTTGTAACTGACTGGTGGACGGATACTGATATGATCTTTGGTGGGCATGAGATCTGCAGAGGAAAAATCAGTGCCCATGATGGCAGAGGTAAATGTGGCGATTCTCACGGCTGCAGCGCTGAAGATACAGCCATGTGTTGCAATGACAGCTGCAGGAGATTTGGTTGACAACAAGTTGGTGTGCTTGTGTTATTATCAAACTGCGATCCTGTACTCTCCCACAGAAGCGTCAGTAGGGTCTGGAGAAGCGGCAGCCTGCATTACGCACCTAATATTTGTTTATTCGGTAACCGGCTGATACACCATACTCCAACATCAAGGATACGTGACAAAGCCACGTCACAGGTGATGCGATCACTGCAGGGAGAAGGCTTCCTGGGATCAGTGATGTGGACAGTGGGATATGTGGTCATTTCGGAGGATGTGTGGACCCAGTGGCAGTTGGCTAGAGGTAGGTGGCTGGATGTTGTTGATCACTGTTAGGAACCTGGAAAAATGGAAGAGTCTACCAGAAGTTAGGAATGACGATTTCGTTTGGCATGATCCAGACTTTTGCAGTGGAAGCGCTCTGAGAACCCCACTGCCTGCCCAGTGTGAAGAACAATGAAACGACTGAGGGATGGGAATGGAGCACCAGTGATGCACATGAGTGATGGCTCTACCAAGGTCGATACAACAGGAGGCTAAAAACCAGTTACAGATGAGTCAGCTGGAAACTGAGCAAAGCCACCCTTGGAAGGAGAAGAGTAGTTCGTGAAATGCATGTCGGCTCTTGGCAAAGAGACTGACTGCGACTCAGAAGCAGTGGAAGAAAACAAAACTGTAGGAAAGAGGGATGTAACGATGGTCGCAGCAAAGGAGCTGGCATCATGATGGCCGGTGACAATATGGCTAGCATCGATGGGGTTGGAGGCGACGGGGCTGGCAGTAATGGGGATCATGGTGAAGGAACTACCGGAAATGGGGCTGGGTCAACAGGGCTGGCATCAGTGTGGCTGGTGTAAGCAGGGCTGGTTGCAATCAGTCTTGCATGAACAGGGCACATCTTGAGAGTGCCATTGGTGATAGCGACAGTGGCGACAGTACCAGTGTCGATAGGAATGGTGTCAACAGGGCCAGCGTCGACAGGTGGCTGTGCACTGGGATATAGGCAGGGTGCAGAAAGTCTCAGTCAAAATCTGACGGGCTGTTGGGATGTTGACATGGAGCTGACGGGTTTGTTTAGATGTAGGCAGCCCAGTGAACATCAGGAGGGTGCAAATAGCCTCAGCCATTAGTGATAGTGTCACTAGCGGTCAGTAAGTAGGAAGAGGAAGGGCTGCTGAAGAGACCAGGATGACATGGAAGTTGGAACAGAGGGAGTATTGTGGTGATGACCACCGGAAGCGTAATAGACTTAGAGTTGATAGAACAGAAAATTAAGGGTGACTTGTGACCCCAGGGTTGAGGGACTAGAGGGCACTAGAGGAAAAGCACCAGAGAAAAGAAAAACATAAGCGTGGTGTCAGCTGGAACCGTGCACACTTGAGGGCAAGAAGAACTGTTCCAGTTGAATGACGAAGACAGTCCATGTCTCAAACCCCTTGTCAGTGGCCCAAACCGGCTTGGACTGTGTTTTTTGCGCATGGGGAGGGCAGTGTAGACGCAGGTTTACCTCAGAAGGAGTTCATTGTTGCCTTATATGCACTGTAAATGCAGAAACTGCACCGAGGCCATCAAGGGCAATGAGACCTTATTTCCCGAAGGCGTTGCAATGTTTTATAACACGTACCTGTGCTGCAGTTTACTCCAGATAAAATTCTACGTGCAGTATTGTTTCTCCAGAATCACTTGACAGCTTGTAGCTACTCTCGGTGTCAACATTATGAGCAGTTGGTATGATAGGCGCGATAATAAACACGTGAACTGTACATGAGTTACATGTCCGTTCACATTTGGTACAGGAGGGCAGACGATTGTGGAACATCTTCTAGTGATGGTGGGTAAGTGGTTCGCCGTGTTGTAATCTCTACAGTATTTTGTCAAGCGATATATATATTATGTTACTGAAGTTCTCATAGGAGCTTCTCACAAATGCCACAGAAAATAGTATTCATTTTTATTAGAAAAAATATCGGTGTCGCTATTCGGCGACTGCAAACGATAAAGTTACATAAGATAGTCAAGATATTCACGATATTGTCCGTTATAACTTGGTGAAAGCCGCACCCCGATGCATTTATTCATTTTGTATAGATTTGCGGTGGCCTGTCATTGCTGATTCCAACGGCCTTGCCGCAGTGGTAACACCGGTTCCCGTCAGATAACCGAAGTTAAGCGCTGTCGGACTGGGCTAACACTAGGGGTTAACCATCCCGTCTGCCGAGGGCTATTGGCAAGGGTGGTGCACTCGGTCCTTGTGGGGCAAACTGAGCAGCTACTTGATTGAGAAGTAGCGGCTCCAGTCTCGTAAACTGACAAAACGGCCGGGAGAGCGGTGTGCTGCCCCCATGCCCTTCCGTATCTGCATCCAGTGACGCCTGTGGGCTAACAATGACACAGCGGCTGGTCGGCAGCGTTGGGGCTTCCAAGGCCTGTTCGGACGGAGTTTAGTTTAGTGTCACTGCTGAGCGTGCAACGGGTATAAGTACAGATATTTTTATACTGCCACTTTGATATGAACACTGTAATGGTTGGTTGGAACCTTCTTCCCACAAACACGTCACGTAAATTACTACCTCATGTTTTCACCACAGTCACAAGTGCATCAGCAAGTGAACCACACCTGTCAGTATAGACTAACCGTTTTGTGTCAAAGTGTCCATACTCCAGCACCTGACCTGAAGCCCAGGAGAAAATAAGCATTAATGGCTTGCTGTTGCTGTATGTACTTGGAAGGTCTAACCTGCCTAGAAAATACTGCTCCTACTAGCTGTAATTGAAAATGGTGTAAGTACTGATGTAATGTTTACAATTTAGTTCTTCACAGAACTATAAATGCCCAACATGTAGCCATAGGAATATATGCATATATACTGGCTACATGCTGGGCATTTGCAGTTTCTCTGTGAACAACTAAATAATTTCTGTTTAAGAATTGCTGTGTGGTACAGAAGGAATTATTCAGGAGACACATCTCCAAACGACATTTTATTACTCTCCTGCTATCTGTCACACATTTCGTTTCCCTGGATGGATTGCCAAAGAGTTTTATAGCCGGATGATCTACCCATTTCTGTGACTATGCTAAATTCATTAAAAGATAGTGCAAATAATTTTCCTCAAGTGCTATACTTGCATGTATTTCAGAAGTAATTCGGACGGCTGTTGAAACTACACTCCTGGAAATTGAAATAAGAACACCGTGAATTCATTGTCCCAGGAAGGGGAAACTTTATTGACACATTCCTGTGGTCAGATACATCACATGATCACACTGACAGAACCACAGGCACATAGACACAGGCAACAGAGCATGCACAATGTCGGCACTAGTACAGTGTATATCCACCTTTCGCAGCAATGCAGGCTGCTATTCTCCCATGGAGACGATCGTAGAGATGCTGGATGTGGTCCTGTGGAACGGCTTGCCATGCCATTTCCACCTGGCGCCTCAGTTGGACCAGCGTTCGTGCTGGACGTGCAGACCGCGTGAGACGACGCTTCATCCAGTCCCAAACATGCTCAATGGGGGACAGATCCGGAGATCTTGCTGGCCAGGGTAGTTGACTTACACCTTCTAGAGCACGTTGGGTGGCACGGGATACATGCGGACGTGCATTGTCCTGTTGGAACAGCAAGTTCCCTTGCCGGTCTAGGAATGGTAGAACGATGGGTTCGATGACGGTTTGGATGTACCGTGCACTATTCAGTGTCCCCTCGACGATCACCAGCGGTGTACGGCCAGTGTAGGAGATCGCTCCCCACACCATGATGCCGGGTGTTGGCCCTGTGTGCCTCGGTCGTATGCAGTCCTGATTGTGGCGCTCACCTGCACGGCGCCAAACACGCATACGACCATCATTGGCACCAAGGCAGAAGCGACTCTCATCGCTGAAGACGACACGTCTCCATTCGTCCCTCCATTCACGCCTGTCGCGACACCACTGGAGGCGGGCTGCACGATGTTGGGGTGTGAGCGGAAGACGACCTAACGGTGTGCGGGACCGTAGCCCAGCTTCATGGAGACGGTTGCGAATGGTCCTCGCCGATACCCCAGGAGCAACAGTGTCCCTAATTTGCTGGGAAGTGGCGGTGCGGTCCCCTACGGCACTGCGTAGGATCCTACGGTCTTGACGAGCATCCGTGCGTCGCTGCGGTCCGGTCCCAGGTCGACGGGCACGTGCACCTTCCGCCGACCACTGGCGACAACATCGATGTACTGTGGAGACCTCACGCCCCACGTGTTGAGCAATTCGGCGGTACGTCCACCCGGCCTTCCGCATGCCCGCTATACGCCCTCGCTCAAAGTCCGTCAACTGCACATACGGTTCACGTCCACGCTGTCGCGGCATGCTACCAGTGTTAAAGACTGCGATGGAGCTCCGTATGCCACGGCAAACTGGCTGACACTGACGGCGGCGGTGCACAAATGCTGCGCAGCTAGCGCCATTCGACGGCCAACACCGCGGTTCCTGGTGTGTCCGCTGTACCGTGCGTGTGATCATTGCTTGTACAGCCCTCTCGCAGTGTCCGGAGCAAGTATGGTGGGTCTGACACACCGGTGTCAATGTGTTCTTTTTTCCATTTCCAGGAGTGTAGTTTCATAAGTGAATAAATGTTCTGTGGTGGTGTGATTAATATTTCCATGTGCTTAAAGAGATGCCTGAAAGAGGTACTATCATTCATAAAATTATCTGAATGACGTGAATTGCGTTCTGCCTGAACTGCATCGAGCCCACGTAATTTAACTGTCTTGCACGTCATCTAATCCTGTTTCAGTACAGTCGCTTGGCTACACTAAATTGTTACCACATGCGACAACTAGAAATCACTGCTCTGTATGACAGTAACTCCAGGTTTAAATTAATACCAAGATACCACAAATATCGGGGAACACTTGAGACAGTCCGTAACCCTTCTACACTCAAATTCATTACAATAAGCCACGTTTGTAAAGTGTTAACCCCCACTGTTATGTGACACAAAAAAATGCCCTTAACTCTAACATATCAGTTATTCCGTAATTCTTACTCAAAACAGTGTTTTTGCGAATAAGAGATTTTTCAATAGTATCTGGACCCCAAATCACTATGATAATCCGTAAATATCATTCCTATCTAAAAGATTTCCCAACCACCCATTAACAGCCGTTCAATAAGCGAGTGCTTTTGCATAAACTGAATAATGAACTAACCAGTTATGGGGACCGTGATTAACAGCGTCAAGTTCTCATTCGAAACCTCACCATCAACTATGTATCTCTAGTAACTTCACTGTAATCATGGTGGGACGCTGAGCTTTGTGCAGTTCGAGAACCACCTGTCGAACTTGCTATCTAACACAAAGTGGCATTAAAAATGAAAGTTATTAATGTGCAGCTAGTAGCGCATATGTTTGAACTATAAAGGACATGAACTGTTTTGTTATAGATATGTACTGAAAACAATGAAGCAAAATATTCATGCTTGACCGAGACTCGACAACAGAACTGGTAGTCATTGCTCCCTAATCATAAAGAGACGTGATATACCACATTTTAGGCGATTTCAGTTAGAAATCTATGCCTGATATTATATGACGAACATTTTTATACTGGACAGGGACTTCTATCCAGCAAATATTACCTGTTAACTAACTATGTAAGATGTTAAATATATTTTCATACCAAAGTTGGAAACATGAAGCGACTACACTTAGGTTAGCACAACATACTCGTATTGCCAGATACTGAATTTCCTCAGCAGTAACGATATGTTTGAAACAATGAGGAGACGAATGATTAATTTCTAACTTCCTGGGATTCGAATCCGGTAACCATCGCTGTTGTTTTCTAACCATGAATGTGCATTAACTACAGATATATTTCACCAGTAGCGAGATGGGCTCATGATTTTACTAGAAATGACACGACGAAAAGTACAGTGATGACTGGGAATCGAGCCCTGTATATATCATCGTTAACTACACACGAAGATACCTTAACTATAGAATTGTTTTCTAGCAGTGGCTAGGAGTGGCTTGTTTGAACTTAAAGTGATGCGACGAAACTACCTGTGCTTCTTTGGGATTCAAAACCATCACATATCGGTATTGACTATGGATGAAGAGACATTAAAAATCAAAATAATTTTTCGCCAAAAATTTGGTATGCTCAAGCTAAAACTTGAAAGAATATTATTAAAATAACGATTCGAACGCTGACATGATCCGCCTTATGTAGACATCTTGAAGAGTTTTGAATCTTGACCAAACAACACACTAATGACATTATGACGCCACAAAGGGATCTGATCCCACGAAAGGGGAGATCCAAGTTCTATTCCCAATCCAGAACCAATATATTGTGAGTTAACGAGCATTGTGGTCTCATTTGTGAAACGAACCTTGTCGTCGAGGACAAGGTGTCACAAAGGGCGCTGATTCATCATGAGCTGGGGAAACTCAAAACGTCTATTGTCTGTTGAAGCCTGAGCGCTGTAGTGTGCGAGTGAGATAGACGAGAACCTACGTCATAGGGAAACCCAATAGAAGCCGTTTGTGGCCAAGGAGACGTAGCACTGTTAAACATGGCAGACCTAAGATCGGCCATAAAGGGCAACATTTGTGAAAACTATTTAATTGTGTAGTAATGCTGGGAATCAAGCCACAGTAAATTTAATCTGCCATCCTCCATAAATTTTCGTGGTGATACCAATAAAACTTGAATATTAATCATGTATATAATAGTTTAGGATTTACTGTTAAAGTGAAAGTAACAAGGTTTATAACAAAGACCTGAATGCTAAAATATGAACGCTTTAGTCGATCTTAACGATCATCCATTTCATATAGAGGCGCATCATTAAAATGACAAACGTTGTAAATATCAACTCTCCAACTTTATTAGCTGACAAGACACAGTAAATTTAAATTATCAGTATTTTCAGTTAAGCATCAGATTATCATTTCCTCCACACAAAACACATTGAACGGTGACAGCATGACATCTTATTGAATCATTAGGTAATGGAATATTTGCTGTAAAGTTTAGTGCATAGTAGTTACTTTTGTTCTTTAGTTATTTATCAGAAAGAACATTGGTGCAAGGCTACTGGCCGTGACATTCAAAATTAAGAAGGAAATTGTACTGGTTTTATGTAAAAGAATTTAACAGTGGATATTATTGTTCTTTTGTTAAGAACGTGAAAGTGTTCAAGCTTTGATTGTTTAAATATGTTGAAATGTAAAATAATGTAGAATAAGCTGTAGCAAATCAGATGGACGGCTTCAGGAAAGGGAACTGCCCTAGTCAGTTGAGCGAGGATATTCGGCGCGTGGGAAACGCGGCGAGGACGGGCAGAGAGGCAGTGTTGATGCAGACGCAAAAGCGGAGAGTTCTTCTGGAGACACCAAAATGAACAGTTCAGACTGAGACGTGAACGCGGACAGTCGGTCTTTAGAGAGCTAGGAAGTGAAACGACTGAGAAAATTTCGCGTTGTGTGGTATCGCGGGACTTGGTCTCTGAGCGGTGAGCAGCCGCGCGCCTAGTGTGAATTCTAACTTTTCGCGTAGATAACTTGTATTTCGCGATGAGATTGTGAATGATCAAACTGAGTCAAATGGATATGCCCTCGAGTATAATAGTAATTCTAAATACGACCACTTTCGCTATTAGTTTGCTTTACGAATAAACGTTATTCTTACCAAATGGCAACTGTGTGCCCTACATCACTTATGGTTCGTTAATTTAGTTACCGTTATTGTTATTACTGTTATTATTTGTTATATTAACTTTGTATTTCGCAAACTTGCCATCAGCCAGACAATTTAACCAAAGGGTCACAAGTGTCTAATATAGGGCGTGTACTGCGACACGTGCGGTTCAACGTCTAGACGAGTTTGAGCCAAGACATTTCGACGAAGAGGAGCCGTGTGTGAGGCCGAACATCTTTGGGATGTTAGCTCGCAAGTTCCAGATCTGAAATGTATTTTTCGGATTCGGATCAAGAAGGAGCTAAGAGATTACCAGACGACTGACTGTAATTAATACCTCCAATGGCTTCAGTATTCAACAGTACGGTGAAATCCCTACAGTATGCTTATGCATCATACATAGCTTGCTCAGAAAAATTATACTGTGTTTAAGTTACGAATTTTCATCGCTCTTTTTGGTAATTAGAATACTACGTCAGGTGGGAACGAGAGCATTTTCTGCTTTCCGTCTGCTCACATAAGAAGCGCGTGGTAGTGCTGGAGTTCTGCCGAATATTATTTCAGTCTCTTTAAAAATTAAATGACAGTCGAAGCTATATTTTTTCTTTTCTCGTCTCTTTTTACGTCTGAACTGCAACTGTCCATATTAGTGCAGGTTAGTTGGGCCGGTGGCTGGCCAGTGCTTATCAAGTTAAGTCGTCGGTAAAGCTGTTATCCCGCATTAACGCTCAGTCTACAGTATGTGATCAAAAGTATCCGGACACACTGAAAAACATACGTTTCTCGTATTAGGTGCACTGTGCTGCCACCTACTGCCAGGTACTCAATATCAGCGACCTCAGTAGTCATTAGACATCGTGAGAGAGGAGAATGGGGCGCTCCGTGGAACTCACGGACTTCAAACGTGATCAGGTGATTGGGTGTCACTTGTGTCATACGTCTGTATACGAGATTTCCACATTCATAAATATCCCTAGGTCCACTGTTTCCGATATGACAGTGAAGTGGAAACGTGAAGGGACACGTACAGAACAAAAGCGTACACGCCGACCTCCTCTGCCGACTGACAGAGGCCGCCGACGGTTGAAGACGGTCGTAATGTGTAATAGGCAGACATCTATCGAGAACATGACGCAAGAATTCCAAACTGCATCAGGATCCAATGTGTAATAGGCAGACATCTATCGAGAACATGACGCAAGAATTCCAAACTGCATCAGGATCCACTGATGTATTATGACAGTTAGGTGGGAGATGAGAAAGCTTGGATTTCATGGTCGAGCTGCTGCTCATAAGCCGCACATCACGACGGTAAATGCCAAATAACCCCTCCCTTGGTGTAGGAGCGTAAACATTGGACGATTGAACAGTGGAAAAACGTTGTATGGAGTGAGGAATCACGGTACACAATGTGGCGATACCACGGCAGTGTGTGGGTATGGAGAACGTCCAGTAAACGTCATCTGCCAGAGTGTGTAGTACCAACAGTAAAATTCGGAGGCGGTGGTGTTTTGTGTGGTCGTGTTTTTAATGGAGGTGGCTCGCACCCTTTGTTGTTCAGCGTGATACCATCACAACACAGGCCTACATTGATGTTTTAAGTACCTCCTTGCTTCCCACTGTCGAAGAGCAATTCGGGGACGGTGACTGCATCTTTCAGCACGATCGAACACCTGTTCACAACACACGGCCTGTGGAAGAGTGGGTACATGCCAATAACGTCCCTATAATGGACTGGCCTGCACATAGTCCTGACCTGAGTCCTATAGAACACCTTTCGGATGATTTGGACACCTCGTGCCAGCCCTCACCGACCGACACCGACATCTCTCCTCAGTGCAGCACTCCGTGGAGAATGGGCTGTCATTCGCCCAAGAAACCTTGCAGAACCCGACTGAACGTACGCCTGCGAGAGTGGAAGCTGTCATCAAGGCTAAGGGTGTGCCTATACCATATTAAATTCCAGCATTACCGATGGAGGGCGCCACAAACTTGTAAGTCATTTTCAGCCAGGTGTCTAGATCCTTTTGATCACATAGTGTATGTCTGTGTAACACAGCATACAACGTATCCTTATGATCGTACTTGACTGCACTGGCACAGCTTGGTTTCCGCTCCACGTGAAACAAAATCCAATGAAATTCAAGCAAACGCGGAAGAACACGTGGCGTAATGTTTACATCAGGTTTATTCTTACAATGAACAGAGTATAGTACCAACGCAAATTTGTCTTCGCAGCGCGACGACGTATCCACTAACCGAGGGCTCGACTGTTATCATTCAATCCTCCCGCGGAGTACTAGTAGTGTGTAAGACAAGTAACGCAGTGACGACAAAACAAGATGTAGTGTCTACGTCGAACGAAATCCTGGGCTGAAATCATACATTTGACAGTTAGATGACATGCTATAGATAAAAATGGTTCATAATATTGAACTGAAATACTTAGACAATATCTAATGAATTAGCGGGGTAATTCTGTGGCTCTCCAGGAAGTATCTCGACTATAACAGGCTTTCCAGACTTAGTCTACAATGAAACTTCCTAGCAGATTAAAACTGTGTACCAGACCGAGACTCGAACTCGGGATCTTTGCCTTTCGCGGGCAAGTGCTCTACCATCTGAGCTACCCACGCACGACTCACGCCCCGTACTCACAGCTTTACTTCTCCCAGTATCTCGTCTCCTACCTTCCTTCTTAGTCTACAGTGTCACCAAGTCCCAATCGTCCTACGTTTCACATCCGATGTGTTTCTTGAACAGGCTGCCAATCCCGGAATAAAGCTTGCGCTTCAAAGGTGCTACAGAAACGGCTTGCAAATTGACAAATATCTGAAATGCCAAAACCGTATGCAAATGTGTATAACTCAACAGAAACAACACAAATTAAGAGCAGGGGAAATTAACTAGATTAATGATCTGGGGTTTCCCCGGCGTACAGAAATCTTGAAAATTTCTCGGGTATTCAGCCAGGTAGCGTCGTCCAAAAGGAGCGATATTTCGGCAAGCCGACTTCTTGCCATCTTCAGGCGTTCTTGGTGTCAGATTGATCTCTGATGGCCTGCCGATCGGTTCTAGGCGCTACAGTCTGGAACCGCGCGACCACTACGTCGCAGGTTCGAATCCTGCCTCGGGCATGGATGTGTGTGCTGTCCTTAGGTTAGTTAGGTTTAAGTAGTTCTAAGTTCTAGGGGACTGAGACCTCAGAAATTTAGTCCCATAGTGCTCAGAGCCATTTGAACCATTTTTTTGATCTCTGATGGATACCGACGCCTGAAGATGGCAACAATTCGGCTTGCCGAAATATCGCGCCTTTTGGACGACGCTACCTGGCTGAATACCCGAGAAATTTTCAAGATAACTAGATGCCCTTCCTCCTTTAATTTATTTCTGTTTTCATTTGTAAGGCATCAGAATATTCATTTGAGAATTACGAGGAGTAATTGTTAGATTAGACTGCTACGTTAACTGTACATAAGAAAATAATTTAGTTTTCATTCTAACGAAGGTCATAATGTCAACCAGTCCATGCACCAGAAGGAATTAAGAAAGGTAGCCTGGAGTGGCGTTTACATGCAGCGACCCACAGCAACATCTGGGGATATGTATTTGACGGTATAGATGTGTACACCGTGCCGAAATGTGTACAGAGTGTTCAGAAACTGTAGATTAATTATTTTAGATTACCATGATTCACGAACAGTGTTCATTGTCTGCCAGATTTTTACTCAAACTTCCTCAGTAGTCAGTGAAAGTCATCAGCACACCACACTCGCACCTTACGATAGTTAATACCGAGCACGTCGTTTATCACTGCTGTATTCGGTGGTAATTGACTACTGAAACATTGTGGTTTGTCACAATCATGTTTATGGTAGCGCGTTCACAAAACAATGACTGAATAGACGATGACGTTAATATCCTAGTACACAGATGTCTAAACTGATGTTTACAAATTACTTACATTGTCTTAAAGGACACATAAATCGACAAAATTTGTGGATTACAGTTGTACCTGTCTTTTCTAAAATGTGACAACTTACATTTGATGATTTTAATCTTTCAAGAAGTGTCAAAATTGTGAAATTTGACGGATTACAATTCTATATGCTTCTTGTAGAATGAGGAAATTTTATCTTCTGCAGTTTCCCCAGTAATTCTTTAGTACCAACGTGCCTGTAGCAAATGATATGCTGGTGTTTGCTTTTTAAGGTTAGTTCATACTCTGTGAACTTTACCAATAGTATAATGCAATTTTCCGATTTCTTTCCGCAGCCCTCTTGCGAAGCACTGGCTCTATCTCACATGAAGTGTTTCTTAGCAAATAGTTACTAAATGCCAATATTCTGGCAGCTTTCGGTGATTTAGAATTCTAGAAATAAAGCTTAAATATCTTTACCGTAGGAATGGCTCATTCCTAAAATTTTACATAACAGTATTCATCTTTGACAGTTACCATGATGCAGTTATATCATCATTACACAGTTACGCATATATACATATAATAGCATAATTACATAAATCAAAGAATATTTTATTTAGTTTTATAATGTTTCTAGGGTGTCATACATATTCCGATAATTATAATTGTCAGGTAGAATCGATATAGCTCAGAGATGTCTTCTGTAGGTGCATTGAATGAAACCTGCCCTAAAGTTGACATCTTGTAGCCCAGATGTCTAGAAATATTTGGGTACAGCTTTATAGTGAGATTCTGAGTCATGCAAAACTAGGTTCCTGCTGTTGGAAAAGGTGATACTTGAAAGGAAGTATCACAAAATTGGTTTGGCAACTTAGTGAACAATTCTCACCTAATAAGTCACAATGTTGAAATTGAATACTTCGACAGCAAAAAAGTCGTCTTCCTCGTGAATTGCTGCTATCTCTCTCATATTTCACTTTTTTAGAAAAATCCTATTCTTTCTGCCTGTACTGCTACTGCAACAGTGAGAAACTGTTCTACGCGTCGGCGCTTCAGTAACTCTTTGACATCGCCCTTATTTGCTACTGAGACTTCAACTTTTACCATAGGGCCGTATATTACCGAAATAGACCGACTGCTTAGCTATGTGGTAACGTGCGTGCTTACCACGCAGCGAGCCCGGGTTCGATTCCCGGCCGGGTTGGAGATTTTCTCCGCTAGTGGACTGGATGTTGTGTTGTCCTCATCATCACCTCACCCTCACCGACACGGAAGTCGCCAAATGAGGGGTCACCTGAAATAAAACTATCAATCCGGCGGACGAACTCCCCGGATGGGGCGTCCCGACTATCAGTGACATACGATCATTTTATTTCATCGTTGAAAAAGTGGCACATGTAAAGTCATGTGTTTTATTCTTTCTCTAATGCAGCTTGAAATGACCAGAATGAAATTCAGTAACGCAATCTTAGGGAAGACTCTGAGTTCGTACTGCTGTTTTTGTATAGACTGAGCACACTGAATGATTGAGTATGCCAAACTTCAATATTACTATACGTTGAGGTGAGAAAAAACATCGGATATCTCCTAACATCGTGTCGGACCTTCTTTTGCCTGGCGTAGTGCAGCAACTGGACGTGGCATGGACTAAAAAAGTCGCTGAAAGTCCCCTGCAAACATACAGAGCCATGCTGCCACTACAGCCGGCCGAAATCGCACAAGTGTTACAGCTGTAATATTTTGTGTACAAACTGACCTCACCATTACGTCTCATAAATGTTCGATGAGATACATGTCGGGTGACCTGAATGGCAAAATCATGCTCCCAAAACGTCGAGAATATTCTTCAAACCAATCACGAACGGTTGTGACCCGGTGACATGGTGCTTTGTCAGCCACAAAAATTCTGCTTCGTTTGGGAAAATGAAGTCCATGAATGGCTGCAGAAGGTCTCCAAGTAGGCGAACATAACCAGAGAACCCGGTCCATTTCATATAAAGAGAGCCCACACCATTATGCAGCCACCACCAATTTGCACACTGCCTTGTTGACAACTTGGGTCCATGGCTTCGTGGGGTCTGCACAACATTCGACCCCTGCCATCAGCTCCCACCACCTGAAATCGGGACTCATATGACCAGATCACGGTTCTCCAGTGGTCTAGCGTCCAGTCGATGCTGTCACGAGCCCGGGAAAGGCGCTTCAGGCGTTTTAGTGCTGTTAGCAAAGGCATTCGCGTCGATCATCTGTTACCATATCTCGTTATATCTCGTTAACGGCAAATTTCGCCACACAGTCTGACAGATACGTTCATCGTTCGTCCCACATTGATTTCTGCGGTATTTCACACAGTGTTGCTTGTCTGCTAGCACTGACAACTCTACACACACTCCGCTGCTCTCGCTCCTTAAGTGAAGGCCGTCGGCGTTGTCCGTGATGAGAGATAAAGCCTGAAATTTGGTATTCTTGGCACACTCTTGACAATGAAGATCTCGGAATATTGAATTCCCTAACGATTTCCGAAACAGAATATCCCAAGCGTCTAGCTCCAACTACCATTCTGCGGTCAGAGTCTGTTAATTCTCGTTGTGTGGCCATAACTACGTCGTAAACCTTTCCACCTGAATCACCTGAGATCAAATGACAGCTCCGACAATGCACTACCCCTTTCTACCTTGTGTACGCTATGCTATAGCCATCTGTATATGTGTATATCGCTATCCCATGACCTTTGTGACCTCAGTGTGATATTATTATTGCTGTGGTTATTTGGTAATTCTCAGAAACATTTGTGTCGATAAATTTCCTATTTTTTGAATGGTGAATGGGAAATATGGATGCATTTGATGCTGGCCTCGCGCGATATTCTCATTTACGTTCCCTATTCACTTAATTTTCAGAGTAAATGGAGAACACCCACTCATAAAAACTGATAACAAGGAGATGGTACCTAAGGTACAAATCTATAACCATTTCTGGTGATTTATCACTGTAACTACAGAGTAATTCTCATAGGAGCATGTTCTTCTACTATACAGTAAGTAAATGCGCTGAAACTACCAGAAAGCCCCTAGTGTGAGTGCGGTACTGATTAGCCTAGAATGCTTTTCTGCTGTTGGCTCCATTGAATTAACTGAAAATAGTCGAAAATGTTTCATTATCCTGTAGTTCTGATGCATTTGTAACGAAGTATGCAAAGGCTAATATACTGAGTTCTTTTAACGTTTTGGTCAAAATCCCATACTGATTTGATAGTAGTTACTAGTATGACATATGATGCTGAAGACAATTCATAGGCTCCTGACCACCATGATTCGGACAGTCCTGTGACTAGCCATAGTTGATTTTATCGGACATACCGAGCTACTTTCTAAAATTTCGTCTATTAGCTTATAGGAACAAGTTGGTGGAGAAGTAATTCTTCCCACTCTTTTATTACTTCTAGTTGAAAAATCGTTTTGCTTTACAGCGGAACGAGCTGCGAGAGCTTCGGTGAATTAAATGAGATAGGAGACGAAGGTATGCAAGATAGATGCACCCATTAATATACAGACTTTAATGATAAGATCTACATTTGTCACCGGTTCTCCAGCTAATATGAGGGTTTCCCCTGAACTATTCTAAAATTCACAGTGGGGCAGTTATTTGGGCCTTATAGCACAGTGCTTTAAGGTGCAAAGGCCCATGAGTGACACAAAATGTCAATAAAACCTTACCTACAAGGCTGATTGGTGGAAATTATTAGGTTATAAACAGCTTCAGGAGCCGTTTTGAACTCCTGATATCAACGGGTAAATGATATACCTCATCTTGGATAGACTAAAGATTCCAGCGCCCAGGAGGACTTAGGACACGTTAATTATTATCGGTAATATACCAAGTTCACTAGACAGAAATATGAGATCCGCAAGGAATATTTAGATTACGGAAAGACAAAAATACTTTGTTAGTGGTTTCCGTATGTGAGATCATAACTTATGAGAAACCCACTACGGAGTTTGTGGGTGGGTGGAGTTGTGAGGATGTACGAGGTGTATGACAGTGTTATCTCCTGTTATTCTTGAATCACCTCTTAAGCGAGGTATCGTCCACAGAAAGGTATAACCATAGTGCGTATCTCTGTGATTAACCAGAATGTGGTAAGGTTGTGGTACATAAGAAATACAAATGTTTTGATGCCATTCACACACTTTGTGCAATTGTTTCAATAGCAGAAATTAAGTTTGGGCTATAATCTGGTTGACAACAAATACTGTTAGTAGTCGTGATAATTTAATATAATTAATCCACAACCTCCAGATAGGTTGTACACATTCGGCACTGTCTACCCATCTAAAAGGTCAGTCACATTCGCAACCCCAGGTGTTGCTGTGGATCCTGCCTGTAAATGCTATCTCCCCCCCCCCCCCCCTTGTTACCTTTCCTCTTATGCATCAGCTTCCTGAAATTGAGCCCTTGATTAAAACGAGCACTGATTTATTTACATTTAACGTAGCAGTCTAATCTAACAATAACTCATCGATAATTCTAAAATGAATATTTTGATAACCTACAAACTAAAACAGAAATGAAATAATGACACCTATGGAGAGGAAAGGCATCCAGTTAATTTCCCCTGCTCTTAATTTATGCTGTTCTGTGGAGTTGTACACATTTCCGCACATCGGTCGCATTTCAGGTACCTGTCAATTTGCAAGCTGTTTCCACTGCCCCTTTGAAGCGCTCAAGAAACACATCGGCTGTGGAAACGTATTCCTTGCTGCTCCAAGGATGATTGGGACTCAGTAACATTCTGGATTAAGCCGGGCAAACCTGCGATAGTACAGATACTTCCGGGAGCCACACAGAATTATCCTGCTAAAGTAACTCAATATTGTCTTGTTATTTCATTTAAATATTCTGACCGATTTCTAGGTATGGTATGTTATCTATCAAATGTATGTTTTTAGTCCAGGAATGTCATTCTACACAGAAAGTACATCTGATTTTGCCGTCGTTACGAATTATCAGTCTTAGACACTGCTACTACTATGAGTGAGGTCTAAACGATGCCGTCAGACGTTAGGTTAGTGGAAACGCAGTCATGCTGGACGCTACGGTTGCATTGGTTCTAGGTTCCAGATCCTCAGGCGACTAACTTCTTAGCGTTCAAATGACAGAGCTACAAGCAGTCGGTTTCCTGACTGTGGCAAATAATTATCTTTGAAATAATCATACCCGAGACAAGAACGCTTATCTCATATAATTTCTTCTGTAGTTCTTACCCCACACACAGCACATATGTTCTAGCAGTCTGCATTTACCCTTTCCAGTGTCTGGATGCAAACACATAGCATCTCCTACTAACCTGGCATATTACCAGGAATTAGTAAACGGGGTAGAAAGTTCTGTTCTTATGCGTGTTGGGTGTAAATATAGTTGAAACTTACCGGAATCGACAAGGGCTTATACCTATCGATATTAAACATTAACCTATCGATATATTGGTAATAGACCTTCCGCTACACCAAATTACGACGTAGAGCCACACCGAGCATCAGCACATTGTGAAATATGTAATAATAGAAATGTATAACCACGTCTATATCTTAAACGTCGACGTATCGACGTCTCAGATTCCGGAAAGCCTATAATTTGAACTTCGATCTGTCGATATATCGTAGTTAGACCTATCGACGTGTTGAATTACATCTGATACCTCCAAATTCGTCCTAAGGTTCGGTTGAACATTTTACCTGGCAACGTGTCGAAGATCGGCAATTCTGTACATCGAACATCGGCATGTCGATATGACTGTTGTAGACATGTGGATGTATCGAACACAGACATAACAATTTACAAAACATCGGCATATCGATACACTGAAACCGATGCTGCCAACATATCGAATTTCGACCTACCGATGTATCGGTCATTGACTCGTGGTCGTATCGAAGTTCCAGTTGTCAGACGAGATGCACAGTTAAACTGTGAAGCTTTTTTAGGTTGTGAAAAGGTACTCTAGCTCACAATAGAAAGCTACATGCCAGGGACCATCATAATAATTGTGGCTGGTCAAGGTAAACTTTGGATAACTGATTGTCTGGAGCAGCCACAACTCATCCCTAAAGATACGTGCATACGGATAGCTGAACCAGTCGAGGAAGGGCAACTTCGTGTCATCAACGAATTATCGTGCTCTGTAACCACAGCAGATAAAGTAGAGGTGGATGGTGCTATCTAACTGGCAATAGTATCTAGCCTGAGCGAGGAATAACGCCAGCGAGCGATAACCATTCTGTGCGGATATACCCAAATCCACAGACACACACTCTCCTGTTCATTAATTTTACGATGGTTCCTTGTTCTAAACCAAAATGCCTGGTTAGATGTGAAGTAGGATATACCCAAATCTCTATTGAACACTTCTCCAACATGAAAAGTGCGGTAGGCTATTACATCTCTTGGATTAAAACCTTCCAAACCAGTTACATTCTTCACTTTATCACCATTATAACGAACAACAGCAACTGTAATCCATCCATTGCCAGCTTGATGTGTGTCTAATTGGGTAAGTGTAAAATTAATAACACAACCACAAAAGACAGATGGACCTTGCAAAATAACCTGTGCTCCTTTGTTAGCAACTCTGATCTCCAGATCGTCTAAGGCCTTGTAAACAGTTTGACGTGAACGTCGATATCTTCTGCTGTAGCGAGGCATCTCACAACATGCGGTTGCACGCGCTGCTGCTCGCCGACTGAAGCCGGCTTAGACTGATGCACACATGCTCTGCGCTGGGCAGCGACTGGCAGAGGCTTATCCCGTACGCGCGCGGTAGGATCTCTAGACCGCGCGCGGACGGGATGCGGCCTTGGCAAAGCGCCAGTGCTGACGCAACGCTGGCGGCACGTGTTAGTAATTTCAGACAGAGGTGACGTCATGCTCTGCGCGAGCAAAAAAAATTGTTCTCGCTCTATGGCCTCCGGTCAATGTAGCGTACGTCTTGCGGTCAGAATCTAGGAGGTCAATATTTTTTTAATATTTTTTTTTTTTTTTTAAAGGAAATGTGGATAGGATAAGAGAATGTTTATTTTAATTTTTATAATAATGCGTTACATCTCCAGTAACTTGTATTTTGGCACATCTTCCTGCACCTTTAATCCACAGACACACACTCTCTTGTTCATTAATTTTACGATGGTTCCTTGTTCTAAACCAAAATGCCTGGTTAGATGTGAAGTAGGATATACCCAAATCTCTATTGAACACTTCTCCAACATGAAAAGTGCGGTAGGCTATTACATCTCTTGGATTAAAACCTTCCAAACCAGTTACATTCTTCACTTTATCACCATTATAACGAACAACAGCAACTGTAATCCATCCATTGCCAGCTTGATGTGTGTCTAATTGGGTAAGTGTAAAATTAATAACACAACCACAAAAGACAGATGGACCTTGCAAAATAACCTGTGCTCCTTTGTTAGCAACATGAAAAGTGCGGTAGGCTATTACATCTCTTGGATTAAAACCTTCCAAACCAGTTACATTCTTCACTTTATCACCATTATAACGAACAACAGCAACTGTAATCCATCCATTGCCAGCTTGATGTGTGTCTAATTGGGTAAGTGTAAAATTAATAACACAACCACAAAAGACAGATGGACCTATCCACATTTCCTTTAAAAAAAAAAAAAAAAAATATTAAAAAAATATTGACCTCCTAGATTCTGACCGCAAGACGTACGCTACATTGACCGGAGGCCATAGAGCGAGAACAATTTTTTTTGCTCGCGCAGAGCATGACGTCACCTCTGTCTGAAATTACTAACACGTGCCGCCAGCGTTGCGTCAGCACTGGCGCTTTGCCAAGGCCGCATCCCGTCCGCGCGCGGTCTAGAGATCCTACCGCGCGCGTACGGGATAAGCCTCTGCCAGTCGCTGCCCAGCGCAGAGCATGTGTGCATCAGTCTAAGCCGGCTTCAGTCGGCGAGCAGCAGCGCGTGCAACCGCATGTTGTGAGATGCCTCGCTACAGCAGAAGATATCGACGTTCACGTCAAACTGTTTACAAGGCCTTAGACGATCTGGAGATCAGAGTTGCTAACAAAGGAGCACAGGTTATTTTGCAAGGTCCATCTGTCTTTTGTGGTTGTGTTATTAATTTTACACTTACCCAATTAGACACACATCAAGCTGGCAATGGATGGATTACAGTTGCTGTTGTTCGTTATAATGGTGATAAAGTGAAGAATGTAACTGGTTTGGAAGGTTTTAATCCAAGAGATGTAATAGCCTACCGCACTTTTCATGTTGGAGAAGTGTTCAATAGAGATTTGGGTATATCCTACTTCACATCTAACCAGGCATTTTGGTTTAGAACAAGGAACCATCGTAAAATTAATGAACAGGAGAGTGTGTGTCTGTGGATTAAAGGTGCAGGAAGATGTGCCAAAATACAAGTTACTGGAGATGTAACGCATTATTATAAAAATTAAAATAAACATTCTCTTATCCTATCCACATTTCCTTTAAAAAAAAAAAAAAAAAATATTAAAAAAATATTGACCTCCTAGATTCTGACCGCAAGACGTACGCTACATTGACCGGAGGCCATAGAGCGAGAACAATTTTTTTTGCTCGCGCAGAGCATGACGTCACCTCTGTCTGAAATTACTAACACGTGCCGCCAGCGTTGCGTCAGCACTGGCGCTTTGCCAAGGCCGCATCCCGTCCGCGCGCGGTCTAGAGATCCTACCGCGCGCGTACGGGATAAGCCTCTGCCAGTCGCTGCCCAGCGCAGAGCATGTGTGCATCAGTCTAAGCCGGCTTCAGTCGGCGAGCAGCAGCGCGTGCAACCGCATGTTGTGAGATGCCTCGCTACAGCAGAAGATATCGACGTTCACGTCAAACTGTTATTAATTTTCGCTACTAGATGGTTCGATTAGTCTTTCGCCCCTATACCCAGCTCCGACGATCGATTTGCACGTCAGAATCGCTACGGACCTCCATCAGGGTTTCCCCTGACTTCGTCCTGGCCAGGCATAGTTCACCATCTTTCGGGTCCCAACGTGTACGCTCTAGGTGCGCCTCACCTCGCAATGAGGACGAGACGCCCCGGGAGTGCGGAGGCCGCCGCCCCGTGAAGGGCGGGGAAGCCCCATCCTCCCTCGGCCCGCGCAAGGCGAGACCTTCACTTTCATTACGCCTTTAGGTTTCGTACAGCCCAATGACTCGCGCACATGTTAGACTCCTTGGTCCGTGTTTCAAGACGGGTCGTGAAATTGTCCAAAGCTGAAGCGCCGCTGACGGGAGCGATTATTCCGCCCGAGAGCATCCCGAGCCAACAGCGGCGCGGGTCCGGGGCCGGGCCAGGTAGGTCCGTCATCCGGGAAGAACCGCGCGCGCTTGCCGGGAGCCCGAGCGCCCAAAGGGGCGAATCGACTCCTCCAGATATACCGCCGGGCAGCCAGCCAGGACACCGGGGCTCTGCCCAACAGACGCGAACCGAGGCCCGCGGAAGGACAGGCTGCGCACCCGGGCCGTAGGCCGGCACCCAGCGGGTCGCGACGTCCTACTAGGGGAGAAGTGCGGCCCACCGCACACCGGAACGGCCCCACCCCGCGGCGAGTGGAAAGGCAACCGGACACGACCCCGCCGCGGATTGCTCCGCGCGGGCGGCCGGCCCCATCTGCCGAGGGCGGAGGCCAGTGGCCGGATGGGCGTGAATCTCACCCGTTCGACCTTTCGGACTTCTCACGTTTACCCCAGAACGGTTTCACGTACTTTTGAACTCTCTCTTCAAAGTTCTTTTCAACTTTCCCTCACGGTACTTGTTCGCTATCGGTCTCGTGGTCATATTTAGTCTCAGATGGAGTTTACCACCCACTTGGAGCTGCACTCTCAAGCAACCCGACTCGAAGGAGAGGTCCCGCCGACGCTCGCACCGGCCGCTACGGGCCTGGCACCCTCTACGGGCCGTGGCCTCATTCAAGTTGGACTTGGGCTCGGCGCGAGGCGTCGGGGTAGTGGACCCTCCCAAACACCACATGCCACGACAGGCGGCAGCCTGCGGGGTTCGGTGCTGGACTCTTCCCTGTTCGCTCGCCGCTACTGGGGGAATCCTTGTTAGTTTCTTTTCCTCCGCTTAGTAATATGCTTAAATTCAGCGGGTAGTCTCGCCTGCTCTGAGGTCGTTGTACGAGGTGTCGCACGCCACACCGCCAGCCGGCTGTGCACGCTACCGAGAATGTACCGGTATGCGAACCGCCAGGCGACGGGCGCGCATCGCACGTTTGAGGAGACGCGGCCGGCCCCACAGGCGGCCGCGACACTCCCAGGTCTGCGAAGCGGGGCAAACGCCGCGCGCTTCAGTATACGTAGCCGACCCTCAGCCAGACGTGGCCCGGGAACGGAATCCATGGACCGCAATGTGCGTTCGAAACGTCGATGTTCATGTGTCCTGCAGTTCACATGTCGACGCGCAATTTGCTGCGTTCTTCATCGACCCACGAGCCGAGTGATCCACCGTCCTGGGTGATCTTTTCTCAGTTTCCACCGTCTCTTTCGAGACAGTCGCATAGGCGGGAGTGAGGCGTGTGGCGGCCCCTGTTCCAGCGTTCTGTGTCCAACGGCCTCACGGCCGACGGGCGTCGTACGGCTCCACACCGGAGCGGACAGGCACTCGGGCGAAAGTCATTCAAAACCGGCGCCAGGCGCCAGGTGCCGCAGGCCAGCCGCTCCAGCGCTTCAGCGCTCGTACCACACAACATTGCCGCTAGTTTTGAGAGGCACGCGTGGTTCCGCACGCGGCGCACGGCTACTGCGAGCCGTACAGGTAGCGTGTTGCGCGACACGACACGCACATCGAAAGACATGCAGTCTAGTCGGTAATGATCCTTCCGCAGGTTCACCTACGGAAACCTTGTTACGACTTTTACTTCCTCTAAATGATCAAGTTTGGTCATCTTTCCGGTAGCATCGGCAACGACAGAGTCAATGCCGCGTACCAGTCCGAAGACCTCACTAAATCATTCAATCGGTAGTAGCGACGGGCGGTGTGTACAAAGGGCAGGGACGTAATCAACGCGAGCTTATGACTCGCGCTTACTGGGAATTCCTCGTTCATGGGGAACAATTGCAAGCCCCAATCCCTAGCACGAAGGAGGTTCAGCGGGTTACCCCGACCTTTCGGCCTAGGAAGACACGCTGATTCCTTCAGTGTAGCGCGCGTGCGGCCCAGAACATCTAAGGGCATCACAGACCTGTTATTGCTCAATCTCGTGCGGCTAGAAGCCGCCTGTCCCTCTAAGAAGAAAAGTAATCGCTGACAGCACGAAGGATGTCACGCGACTAGTTAGCAGGCTAGAGTCTCGTTCGTTATCGGAATTAACCAGACAAATCGCTCCACCAACTAAGAACGGCCATGCACCACCACCCACCGAATCAAGAAAGAGCTATCAATCTGTCAATCCTTCCGGTGTCCGGGCCTGGTGAGGTTTCCCGTGTTGAGTCAAATTAAGCCGCAGGCTCCACTCCTGGTGGTGCCCTTCCGTCAATTCCTTTAAGTTTCAGCTTTGCAACCATACTTCCCCCGGAACCCAAAAGCTTTGGTTTCCCGGAGGCTGCCCGCCGAGTCATCGGAGGAACTGCGGCGGATCGCTGGCTGGCATCGTTTATGGTTAGAACTAGGGCGGTATCTGATCGCCTTCGAACCTCTAACTTTCGTTCTTGATTAATGAAAACATACTTGGCAAATGCTTTCGCTTCTGTTCGTCTTGCGACGATCCAAGAATTTCACCTCTAACGTCGCAATACGAATGCCCCCGCCTGTCCCTATTAATCATTACCTCGGGTTCCGAAAACCAACAAAATAGAACCGAGGTCCTATTCCATTATTCCATGCACACAGTATTCAGGCGGGCTTGCCTGCTTTAAGCACTCTAATTTGTTCAAAGTAAACGTGCCGGCCCACCGAGACACTCAATAAAGAGCACCCTGGTAGGATTTCAACGGGGTCCGCCTCGGGACGCACGAGCACGCACGAGGCGGTCGCACGCCTTCAGCTCGCCCCACCGGCAGGACGTCCCACGATACATGCCAGTTAAACACCGACGGGCGGTGAACCAACAGCGTGGGACACAAATCCAACTACGAGCTTTTTAACCGCAACAACTTTAATATACGCTATTGGAGCTGGAATTACCGCGGCTGCTGGCACCAGACTTGCCCTCCAATAGATACTCGTTAAAGGATTTAAAGTGTACTCATTCCGATTACGGGGCCTCGGATGAGTCCCGTATCGTTATTTTTCGTCACTACCTCCCCGTGCCGGGAGTGGGTAATTTGCGCGCCTGCTGCCTTCCTTGGATGTGGTAGCCGTTTCTCAGGCTCCCTCTCCGGAATCGAACCCTGATTCCCCGTTACCCGTTACAACCATGGTAGGCGCAGAACCTACCATCGACAGTTGATAAGGCAGACATTTGAAAGATGCGTCGCCGGTACGAGGACCGTGCGATCAGCCCAAAGTTATTCAGAGTCACCAAGGCAAACGGACCGGACGAGCCGACCGATTGGTTTTGATCTAATAAAAGCGTCCCTTCCATCTCTGGTCGGGACTCTGTTTGCATGTATTAGCTCTAGAATTACCACAGTTATCCAAGTAACGTGGGTACGATCTAAGGAACCATAACTGATTTAATGAGCCATTCGCGGTTTCACCTTAATGCGGCTTGTACTGAGACATGCATGGCTTAATCTTTGAGACAAGCATATGACTACTGGCAGGATCAACCAGGGAGCTGCGTCAACTAGAGCTGAGCAGCCGGCCGCCCGGGAGTGTGTCCCGGGGGCCCGCGCGAACACGCAAGCGTCCGCTCAATCATTCTGCAAACAGGAGGAGGCTGAGCTCCCCTGCACAATACACCTCGAAACCCTCTCAGGTCCCGGCGGCGCGCAGCGCCGTCCCAAGTACTTGGTCGGGTTCGAGAGAGGCGCAATCGCCCGGAGTTAGGCGAGTAGACGCTTTCGGTGCGACCACCCGTGCTCCCAACTGAGCTTGCCGCTGCCGACAGAGGCCCGGGAGCGTGCTGTCGTGGCATTGCCGGCGGGAGACAACACGCGCCACCTACGGTGACCGGCAGCTCCAACGCCAGCGCCACAGAAGGACAAAAGCCCCACTTGGGTGCCGAAGCGAACTCTCCCAGCACAGCGCACGCGCCAACACATCCGCACAGCTGCGATACAAACCACCAGCGAGAACCGCTGGGGCGACCGAGCAGCAGACGGCGTCGCGGCGCCGAGCGCCGGGCGGCGGCGCATCCTCAACGCACACAGTCCTCAATCGGACCAGCACACTGAAGATGTCCACCGCGCTTCGCACCGGGCCCGCGAGGACCTACTTTGGCCGCACGGCGCCGCGCGCAGGGTGCGCCGGCGCGCAGCTGCGACGCCTGCCGCGTCCGTCGGCCGGCGCGCCTGCCACTGGCCGCCCCCACCAGCCGGCTGTAGCGCGTGCGCCCACGCACCGCGCGGCCAGCACGCCGGGAGGCGCCCCCTCACCGGCCGGGGACGGTCCCACCCAGCCACCGCCGCGTATCGCTTCACACCCAGATGCCGTTCAGTTTCGTCGGCATGGTGGGTATCGCTGGAACAACCGGTTAGTACCTCAACCTATCGTCGCCATCACCGATTCACCCCTAGCGAGAACAACCGCACCACAACAGGTTACCATTTGTTCATTTGCGTAACTTCACCAGAAAACGCAGGCGTCCATCGCCATTTGCAACTTCCACGATTATTGCATGCCTGTGTCAGGTGTCACACCACACTACGTCTGCCCACATACACGCAACAGAATGTGCACGCCTAGACAATACGTGGAAGGTGGCCCCCGTACGTATGCGATGTCCATTGCTCGAACGACTGTCAACCGGCCTCTGTAGCATGTCGCAGATATGGAACGCGGTGCACCATGCTATCACGGTGTGTGAGGAGAGACGACTAGGTCCGAATACATCAACAGACAGCTCATGCTGATCGCCATCCACGGCGTCCGTTCCTCCCACACGTCTCTATGGCGTACCACACTGCAATCCAGCTCTCATAGGGAGACGACACGTAGCTGCGTGCACAATATTTGCACTGTATGGTCCGCCGTTTTTGGGCGCAGTCGTTGTACGGTCACACATGTGCCACGATGTATCCTTCAGTACATAAGGACGAATGTGCAGTACAGATTGTGGTTTACGCGTACGACATCAGCGGACAGTTGACACAGGCCGCACCACAACGTAGCCTGCGTACGTCGCATGCGAAGGGCTTTGAACATGCAAACTTCTCACCAACCAGCTTGCGAAGGCAGGGGGCAAGGTGGGGACGTGGGGAGGGGTGGGGGGGGGGGCGGCATGTACGTCCTGCTGCCATCCACATTACAGTGTACAGCAGGGGCATGTGGAAAGTCAGCAAGACTTGCAAGGTGTTTAACATGAAGCGATACACAGGGGAGCGGGCAGTGCGAGTAGCGAACTATATTGCGAGGGTTGCGGGTGGGCAACACTACACTAA